>NC_091246.1:102485000-103735000 GCF_042477335.2 Ovis canadensis
TGCCAATGCAGGAGACTCAAGAGATGCGGTTCCGTCCCTGAGTTGGGAAGATCCCCTGAAGGAGAAAATGGCAACCCACTCCAGTATTCTTGCCTGGAGAATTTCGTGGACAGAGGAGCCTGGCAGGCTACAGTCCATGGGGTACCAGAGTCGGACACGATGGAGCACGCACACAATGTATACTTAAAACATCATACTTATAAACACACTAGCCAGAGAACTAGAGAATTCGGGAGCAAACAAGATGACTCACGCGCTCAAGCTGACTGCCACCCCTGGAGATATCAGCGCCTTTCCAAGGAAAATGCTGCAGGAAGGCTCTCAGAGCGGGCCAGCTCTGCCACTAACGAGCCTGGCCTCCAGCGTCTGCGGCAGTCCTCCAAATGTCAATTTCCCCATCTTTACAAAAAGAGGTTCACCACACCTATCCTGTTTACCCCCACAGAACTGTGATTGGAGTTCATGAGCAAAAGGGCTCCCGAGTCCTTGCTTGTGCGCCGACCCCAGCAATTTTCGGACCCCGCCAGGCTCGCAGGCGATGGGGTTCCGGTCACCTGCCTTCCCTGATCTCCCGACTCCACTCAAAGCGCCCCTCTGACAGCCCTGTAACTACCAGCGATCATCCTCTCCTAGCCTGGCGGCCACCTCCACCCCCACCCCCACCCCCTCGCTCATCGTCCCGGCGGCGGGGCTCCACGTAGGGAACTGGAACGGTGGGGACGTCTCACCAGTCACCGCTGCCCGCGCGCTCCTCCTGGCCACGCCGCGTGCACAGCACCGTGAGGCGCCCGTATTTATAGCGCTCCGCTGCGTATACACCCACTTTGGGGCTGGCTGCAAACCTGCATGACTCACGCCCAAAGAATGCCGTAGAAAGCACCGGGAGCTTTCTGGAAGCCCGCGCGGGAGGGGGTGCTGAGATGCGGGGGGCGGGCAGTTGGCTGGGGGTGGAGGGGGGGAGAGATCCGGTGCAGCACTCAGCGGGGGGCGCAGGGGGGCGCTTTGGCACCGCGAAAGGCTCCAGCGGAGACAGACGTTGGGGTGCGGGATCGCACCCTTGGGGCTCAGAGCTGGGGCACGGCGCCCCCAGGAGGGAAGAGCCTGAATTAACGTGCACGGCGAGCCCCCAGCTCCGCAGAAGTGGAGGGATGCTCCGCGCCCCAGGCTGGTGCCTACTCCCAAATCAAAACTCACAATTCCGCTGCCCGATTGAACGTTAATTTCTCACTTGCGCCACTCCTCCGGCTCCATTTAACAGCATCAGAAATAACGGGGCTGTAATGGAGAGGGATGTCGTGATAGAGAAGGAACGCAGAAAGAGTGAAATGACCGCTTCCCAAACCACTACAGTGACCTGGTGATCCCACGGCAGACCTGCTAGGCGGCAGGAACAGAAACAGGTTCTTGGGAATGAACAGAGCATCCGTTTGGGAAATCATAAGGCCTCCCTGACTCTCTGATTCCTGGACCTTAACGAAATGTTGTCCCCATCCACTTGAGACTCAGCCAAACCGAGTGGGCTTCATGAACGTGGTACCCTGCTGCCCCGTGCATTATTTGATGAGCTACTGTCCAAGTCTTGAAATTCTCAATCGTGTTTGAACAAGGGGCCCTGCGTTTTCCTTGTGCCCAGGGCCTCTCAAATTATGCTGCTGATCCTGTTTGCAAAAGCCTTCACTCATCTCCACCAGCCCCAAGTTCCCTCTGCTGGCAGGAGGAAGCTTGCCAACAGACTCCCTGTGGCAGGGGGCTTTGATGGGGATGAGGGGTGGGAGCCCTTATGCCACCCCCTGGCAGGGAGGGGACCAACCCAGAAGCACCACAGGCATAGCGATTAATACTTCGTGGGGAAGAAACCGAGTCAGGCACTCTGGTCCAGGATGTTTGAGCCCTAAGAGAAAGGCCTAGGGGCTTGAGGGTGGTTCTCGCCCTGGCTGGGTGAAGATGGGTGTGCAGGGCAGGTGGGGACAGTTTGGTTCACTTGCCAACTGAAAACCGGCGAGATGAGGGGCAAAGAGGAGAGTCCTATGGCAAGGGGCTGAGTATTCCTGCTCACAGCTTTCAACATACAGCTTCAGACCCAGTCCCTGGTTGCCCAAGGTTCGGGGCAACTAGAACTCCACCCTTTTCAGGACAGAGCACAGAGGGAGCTTCTAGGCAAGTGAAAAACAGGGAGAAAGTGTATGTGGGAGCAAAAGGGGGGAGGAGTGTTGCATAGAATTCTGACGGAGCTCTTAGCTCCATCCTGAGGATCTGGGTGACCTTGGCCAGCCCGAAGATTTTAACCCCCACACCCCATCCGGGCTCCTCAGTTCTCAAGTTTCTTCCTTTTGGACAATGAGGAATCTGGAATGTATCATCTCTGAGGTCCCCTTCAACGTCACCAGGAGCAATGCCAAGTGTGAGAAGATCATCAGCCCAGAAGGAAGAAGAAGAAGAAAAAAAAAAATCCAACCAGAATTTGCAACAGTATTTCTCCCATGAGGCTTCACTTTATCTTCCTGAAAAAGTCTAATTATCAGTAACAGCTACATTTTCTATGGAAACTGCTACCTCTTTAGCATTCTATCAATGCCCCCAGACCAGATGGATTCTCTTTGAGCTCCCTCCTTGTAACTTTTCTGTTCTGTGACTCCCCAGCATCTGGTACAGTAAGCACAAATCTGTAATAATTATATTTTTTTCAAAATCAGACTTTGGAGGACAAGATAAGGATATCTGCCTTAGTCAGCTGAAGCAGGGGAAGGGAGGAGAAGAAGGGATTGGGAGAAAATAACATGATTCACAGCCTCAACTGTGGTCCTCTGGGAGCAATTACTTGATGACTCCAGCTCCCCACTAAGCACACAAGGCTCAGAAGATGAAACCTAAAGGGGAAAAGTGCACCGTAAATGCATAAACTAGATTTTAAATAGTCTAAAGCCCTCACCCAATAGTTGATTCTTTCTTTTTAACTTTCATTGGAATGTAGTTGATTTTTTACAATGTTGTATCAGTTTCAGGTGTACAGCAAAGTGAATCAGTTATATATTCACATATCCACTCTTTTACATTCTTTACTCATATAGGTCATTACAAGCTGTTGAATAGAGTTCCTTGTGCTATACAGTAGGTCCTTATTAGTTACCTAGTTTATATATCGTACTGTGTATATGTCAGTCCCAATCTCCCAATTTTGATCCCTCCCCTCCCCTTACCTCTGGGCAACTATAAGTTTGTTTTCTACATCTGTACTTTAGTTTCCGTTTTGTAGATGCATTCGTTTATACTCTTTTTATATTTATTTTAAAGTTGTTTTTTTTAACTGAATGTGTTACCATATTGCTTTTGTTTTATGTTTTGAGTTTTGGCCACAAGTCATATGGGCTCTTAGGTCCCCAACCAGGGATGGAACCTTTACCCCCTGCATTGGAAGGCAAAGTCTTAACCACCAGACCTCCAGGGAAGTCCCCTTATACCTTTTTTTTTTTTAGATTCCACTACTTGATTCTCAACTGCCCCCAACTACCACCACCACTGCCACATTCCCATCAGGTGGTCAGCCTGGCCTCTGTTTGGATGCCCCCAATAAGTGAGTGCTCACTACCTCCATGCGTGAAATCATCTAGAAAACTGTCCACAGAGTTAGTTGTCTGTACAGCTTGTTGAAGTCAGAGTCTGGCTCCTGCAAGGGACAATCTCAGATCCAGGTCTGTCATCTGGAGCCACACAGAGAAAACCCAATCCATCTCCCTACTGCTAGTAGCCCTTCAGCTATTTGAAGGGCTAATTCATTACTCCCAGCATTTCCCAGGCTTGTCACTGCCTGCTCTGTCACTGTGTGCAAATTCTTCCCCAACCCTTTGGCCTTCTGCACCTTGCCTCTTTTGAGCTCTGGGCCTGCCAATACAGGTAAGGACTGACCACAGGCCAGAGGAGGACCACCTGCTCTCTTGCACAAACACTCAAGATAAGCTTTTATTCAGCTGCTGAGTCACTTGGCTGATTCATATAGAATTGATCTTTTTTTGGCAGACGCTGCTGTTTAGTCATTTTTCTCCCATTACAGACTTAGGCGGTCGGGTTTGGGGTTTGGGGCTTGATTTTTTTCCTTGGAGTGGGGGAACCATTGGGGAGGGGGCAGGGCAAAAGTAAAGAGCTTTGCGTTTAGCTGTTCATCTGTTTCTGCTTTACCTACCATTTGTCCCCTGTTTGGTGGTATCTTTGTCATGCACCCACCCACCACCACCATCATGGTCCAGCTCTGTACCAGCAGCTTAACTACCACTGATGTAAGTGGAACAAGCTAGAAATGGATGAAAGCAGTAAATACTCCATGGCCTATAATTAAGAATCACCCTCCAGGCTCTAATTATAATTTGGGTGTATTCAGTCATAAAAAAAAATAATGGATAATAAAATCATAAGTGATAAAGTTGGCCTAGAGCTGATGCAGAGGCATTGTACTGCTCTTTCAGGGCTTCCCTAAGTCTGGAAAATTCGGCTCCATCCACTGTGTTTCCCTTATTTTCCCAAATAGGATCTCTTTGGGAAAAGATCTGATGCTAGTCTCTCTTGAGTTGCTTTTCATAGACCTATAAGTAGGCAAATACTACTTAAACTATCTTCACTGTTAATCCTTCATTGGTATAAGAGATTAAATTGGGGTTGTAGGGTAAAAGAGAATGTGTCATCTTAATGTTAACATATACAGCATGATGGTAGCAGCAACTCTCACTGTCTCTGAGAAAACCCAGTTTCCACGTGACCAGCAGTCTGGATGTAGTTGTCCTTTTGAATGTTTGCCACTCTGTTGGGTGAAACTGACATTTTGCTCTCTTACTCTGTTTGTGTGTTTATTGTTTTCAGCTATTCCTTTTAAAATAGTTTCCTTTTCTGTGACTTGCTTATTCATATTATTTGTTCTGTTGGGTTAGTCATCCTTTTTTAAGTTGAAGTATAGTTGATTTATAGTGCACCCCTTTTTCTACAATGTATAGGAGCTCTTTAAATAAATGATGTAATCCTCTGTGTATTGCAGATGTTTTTACCAAGCTCTCATGTCTTTTACCTTTCATAATGGAGGTTCTTAACATTTTTTTTTTGTAGTGAAATTTCCTTATCTTTTCCTTTATAGTTTCTAGGTCTCCTGTCTGCTTAAGAATATCTTCCGCTTACTAAAATATAGACAGTAAAAAATACTGTATCACTATGTTATACACCTGAAGCTAATATTATTGACTTAAATATAAAGTCAGCCATACTTCAATAAAAATAAAAATCATTAGGTAGATGTCTATTATGTATTACATGCCCAAATATTGCATGGTGTAGATTGGGTATAGTTAGCTATAGATAGATAAATATCAGATAGATATTAATAGATAGATATAGAATTGGAGACAGGTAATTACAATAGATGATAAACAGAAGATAGAAAAATAAATAGACACAGAGGGATGATGGACTTCGAGGTGGCGCTAGAGGTAAAGAAACTGCCTGCCAATGCAGGAGACATAAGAGACATGGGTTTGATCCTTGGGTTGAGAAATCCCCTGGAGAAGGGAATGGCAATGAAAGGTTGTTGTTGAACCACGAAAAGACGCCGGGGAGGAGAAGAATTGGCCTCCGGAGGAGAAGAATTCAATCCGGGGCCAGAGATGAGACTTGATCACTCAGAGCTTTAGTGTAATAAAGTTTTATTAAAGTATAAAGGAGATCGAGAAAGCTTCTGACATAGGCATCAGAAGGAGGCAGAAAGAGTACCCCCCGAGTTACAGCAGCTTTAAAGGCGGAGCCATTGTCACTCTGAAGGCTCCGTGGCAGCCCAAATTTGGGGATAATTTCATGGATTAAAATCTTTATAAACTCCTTAGCCTGTTCACTACCACAGGGAAAAGCCTCAATCCATCCAGTAAACGTATCCACCCAAACTTGTAAGCAAGAATACCCATTAGCTTTTGGCAAATGAGTAAAATCAATTTCCCAGTCCTCTCCAGGATACTTTCTACTTAGTTGTAATCCAGATTTTGCTAGCTTTTCAGTCTTTGGGTTATTTTTCTGACAAACCTCACACTTTTTGATAATGTTCTTTGAAGTTTTCATTACATTTTTACCTTCAAACAAACGAGAAGCCATCTGTAAGTACTCTCCGCACCCAAATGAAAACTCTGGTGTAAACCCTTAAGAATTTTCCTCTGAGCATTTTCAGGAGCTATTAGTCGTCCATCCTCAGACTGTGACCACCCTTTATCAGTAATCTTTGCTCTTCTTTTCTCATATTTTTCTAATTCTTCCTCAGTATACTGTGGTTTTCCCTGTTCCACAGGACCTGTCCAGATCAAAGGCATCTGCAGTGAAAGGGTTTCATAAAGCGCCACTTTCTGACTTGACAGTCAGCCAGCTGATTACCTTTGGCTACTTTACTCCCATCCCTGCTGTGCCCTTTGCAATGCATAACTGCTACTTCTTTAGGACAATATATAGCAGTTAAAAGTCTCTTGATCTCTCTGAAATGTTTAGTAGGTTCTCCTGTTGCTGTTTTAAACTGTCTTTCTTACCATATTGCAGCATGAGCATGTAAAGCCAAATAAGCATCCTTAGTGTACTTAGGTAAAGTGTAGGTATTTATCCACTGCCCTTTGCTTAACTCTAGAGCTCGGGTCAGAGCGACAGCTCCACTAACTGGGCACTGGTTCCCTGGGGGAGAGATTTTGCCTCTAAAACCTGTTCGGCAGACACAACGGGGTAACCTGCTTTACACTTTCCATTCTGAACAAAAGCACTGCCATCTGTAAATATTTCCATGTCAGGATTGTCTAATGGGGTATCCATTAGACCTTCCCGAGCTGCATAGTTTAAAGTTAGAAATTGGGAACAATCGTGATCAGATGTTTCATTTTCCTTCTCAGGAAGGAAAGTGGCAGGATTTAAAATTCCACAAACTGTAAGCTTAGTTAATGGTCCCTCTAACAACAATGACTGGTATTTAAGAAGCCTACTGTCTGTCATCCAAATATTAACCTTAGAATTTAAGATTCCACTCACATCATGAGAAGTCAGTACAGTAAGGTTTCGTCCATTAATTATTTTTAAAGCTTCAGGTGCTAATAAAGCCGCTGCCCCAATTACTCTTAGGCAGTGGGTCCCCCACATGAAATTACATCTAATTCTCTGCTTAGATAAGGTTGCTGGTGAGGCCCTTGGAGTTGTCTCAAAACTCCCAAGGCCATACCTTTTCTTTCAGTGACAAACAAATTAAATTCTGACCCTGTGGGAAAGCTCGGAGTGGGAGCTTGCAGGAGAGCAGTCTGAAGAACCTTAAAAGTTTTTTGAGCATCTGGAGACCAAACCAGTTTGTCGGTTTGGGTCTGCTGAGTTTCAGCTATAAGTTTATAGAAGGCCGGGCAAGTTCCCCATAACCTGGAATCCAAATGCGACAGTAACCTGTAATTCCCCCAAATCCTCTCAGTTGTCTTAAAGTCACAGGTAGGGGATGATTTAGTATAGGTTTACTTCTCTCAGGGCCTATGGCCCTAGTCCCTTCTGATATGATTAGGCACAGATATCTAACAGATTGTTGACAAAGCTGAGCCTTTTCTCTTGATGCCTTGTAACCACAGCCTGCCAGAAAGTTTAAGAAATCTTCTGAGGCTCGTGAACAAGCTTCCTCTGTCTCAGCACAGAGCAAAATATCATCTACATATTGTAACACCACCACTTCGGAGCTATTAAAGTTTTCTGGATCCCGTGACAAACTTTGTCCAAATAAGTGAGGACTGTCACGAAATCCCTGGGGCAAAACTGTCCAGGTTAACTGAGAAGCTGGCTGTATAGGGTCTTCAAAGACAAATAGAAATTGACTTTCCTCCGCCAAAGGCATTGAAGAGAAGGCATCTTTCAAATCAATTACTGAGAAATATTTGGCTCGTTCAGGAATTTCAGGCAATAGGATTAGGCACCACGGGGTGTAAAGGCACTCCAGCCTTATTTACTATTCGTAAATCTTGAACTAGTCTCCATTTACCATTTGATTTCTTTATAACCAAAATAGGAGTGTTGCATGGACTGTTACAGGGAATTAATAGTCCCTGCTCCTTAAATTTTCGATGATGGGTTTTAACCCTTCCTTAACCTCATGTTCCAGTGGATACTGCTTCTTATGTGGAAATAAGTGCGGGTCTTTGAGCTTGACAACTACAGGAATAGCATTTTGTGCTTGACCCACAGATTTTCCATCAGCCCAGACTCTAGGATGTACATTTTGCTCAGTTAAAGGGAGAGAAAGGGAGGGCTCCATATTCATGCAAACAGAGGCATGGACCTTGCTCAGAGACTCTGGCATGATCAGAAACTCGTGTGAAAATAGCACAGAGTCCCAGTCACAACTTACAGAAAACTGAAGTAATACCTTTTGGCTCATCCAGACAGTCCCATTACAAAAGCGGATTGGGAAGAAAGTGAGCCAGGGGCTTCAGTAAGCATGGAGTAAGTTGCCCCAGTATCTAAAAGGAAATCAATGGATTGGGCCCCCACAGTTATTTGACTGGACTGGTTGGATCTCTTTGCAGTTCATGGGACTCTCAAGAGTCTTCTCCAACACCACAGTTCAAAAGCGTCAATTCTTCGGAGCTCAGCTTTCTTCACAGTCCAACTCACATCCATACACGACCACTGGAAAAACCATAGCTGTGACTAAATGGACCTTTGTTGGCAAAGTAATGTTTCTGCTTTTGAATATACTATCTAGGTTGGTCATAACTTTTCTTCCAAGGAGTAAGCAACCTTTAATTTCATGGCTGCAGTCACCATCTGCAGTGATTTTGGAGCCCAGAAAAATAAAGTCTGACACTGCTTCCACTGTTTCCTCATTTATTTCCCATGAAGTGATGGGACCAGATGCCATGATCTTAGTTTTCTGAATGTTGATCTTGAAGCCAACTTTTTCACTCTCCTCTTTCACTTTCATCAAGAGGCTGTTTAGTTCCTCTTCACTTTCTGCCATAAGGGTGGTGTCATCTGCATCTCTGAGATTTTTTATATTTCTCCCAGCAATCTTGATTCTTGTGTTTCTTCCAGTCCAGCGTTTCTCATGATGTACTCTGCATATAAGTTAAATAAGCAGGGTGACAATATACAGCCTTGACAGACTCCTTTTCCTATTTGGAACCAGTCTGTTGTTTCATGTCCAGTTCTAACTGTTGCTTCCTGACCTGCATACAAGTTTCTCAAGAGGCAGGTCAGGTGGTCTAGTATTCCCATCTCTTTCAGAATTTTCCACAGTTTATTGTGATCCACACAGTCAAAGGCTTTGGCACAGTCAATAAAGCAGAAATAGATGTTTTTCTGGAACTCTCTTGCTTTTTCGATGCTCCAGCGGATGTTAGCAATTTAATCTCTGGTTCCTCTGCCTTTTATAAAACCAGCTTGAACATCTGGAAGTTCACGGCTCATGTATTGCTGAAGCCTGGCTTGGAGAATTTTGAGCATTACTTTGCTAGCGTGTGAGATGAGTGTAATTGTGCAGTAGTTTGAGCATTCTTTGGTATTGCCTTTCTTTGGGACTGGAATGAAAACTGACCTTTTCCAGTCCTGTGGCCACTGCTGAGTTTTTCAAATTTGCTGCATATTGAGTGCAGCACTTTCACAGCATCATCTTTCAGGATTTGAAATAGCTCAACTGGAATTCTATCACCTCCACTAGCTTTGTTCGTCGTGATGCTTTCTAAGGCCCACTTGACTTCACATTTCAGGATGCCTGGCTCTAGGTGAGTGATCACACCATCATGATTATCTGGGTCATGAAGATCTATTTTGTACAGTTCTTCTGTGTATTCTTGCCACCTCTTCTTAATATCTTCTGCTTCTGTTAGGTCCATACCATTTCTGTCCTTTATTGAGCCCATCTTTACATGACATGTTCCCTTGGTATCTCTAATTTTCTTGAAGAGATCTCTAGTCTTTTCCATTCTGTTGTTTTCCTCTATTTCTTTGCATTGATCGCTAAGGAAGGCTTTCTTATCTCTCCTTGCTATTCTTTGGAACTCTGCATTCAGATGTTTATATCTTTCCTTTTCTCCTTTGCTTTTTGCTTCTCTTCTTTTCACAGCTATTTGTAAGGCCTCCCCAGACAGCCATTTTGCTTTTTTGCATTTCTTTTCCATGGGGATGGTCTTGATCCCTGCCTCCTGCACAATGTCATGAACCTCCATCATGTAAAGGAAAAAAAAGTTTGTCCTTTCTTCCTCCTTGAGAATTCCATACCTCTCTCTCCTTGGGGACCCCTAGACCTCTTATCAACCTGCCTAGGAAATGACTCTCTCAGTAACTCACTCCAGTATTCTTGCCTGGAGAATCCCACGGACAAAGGATCCTGGTCGGCTACAGTCCATGGAGTCACAAAAGAGTCAAACGAGACTTAGCGAATCAGCACAGCACACGTAGCATAGAGGTGAGGAGGTGATAGATGGTGGATATAATAGATGAAAGGGCTTCCCTGGTAGCTCAGCTGGTAAAGAATCTGCCTGCAATGCAGGAGAGCTGGGTTTGAAACCTGGGTTGGGAAGATTTCCTGGAGAAGGGAAAATCTACCCACTCCGGTATTCTGGCCTGGAGAACTCCATGGACGGTATAGTCCATGGGGTCGCAAAGAGTCAGACACAACTGAGCAACTTTCACTTTCATATGATAGATAGATGATAAACAGAAATAGGTAGATAGATAAGGCCTTATCCTCAATGGAATGGTAACGTGATACAGTAATGCTTCTCTAGACAAGTCTTCACTCAAGAATGTTGATAGATTTCCATCCACCCCCTTCCAGGAATTTTGTTTATCACTTTAAATGGAGGCCAGTAGGAAAACGGATTTTAGATTTTCCTTTATGACCAACGTTGCTTGAACCCTGTTCTGAAATTAACTGGATTAACCCTCTCATCTTTTCAAGAATATTTTACTACTGTGCAGTGTGGGTGGTACCGTGGTAAGGGACCTTCTTGGCAAACAAACAGGAGCATGGAATCTCAGCCACTGGACCACTAGGGAAGTGTCCAGCCCACATCACACTAGATTGTGATGTGAGAAATAAATTTTTGTCCTGTTAAGACAGTAGGTTGTTGTTACAGCAGGGAATGTTACTCACACCAACTAATATAAGGGGAGGGAATGTCCACATTCAGAAAACAGCCTTTCCTATTTGGTATATTGAAAAAGGAGTCAAAGAAGTTTGGAAGGAGCATTGGAAGTATGTAAACTAGGGAAGAAGAGCATTTCAAGAAAGAGCTGCTTTGTGATGATTTGTGATGGTTAATTTTCTGTGTCAACTTGGCCAGGCTATGATACAAGATATTTAGTCAGTCATTATTCTAGATGCTTCTAGATGTGAAAATGTATTTCAAATGAGATTAACATTTCAATTAGTCAAGCAGAATACCATCTATTGCATGGTGGGCCTGGTCTAATCAGTTGAAGGCCTCAAAAGGAAAAAAGTCTGACCTTTCCCACAAATAAGGGAATTCTGCCAGCAGACTGCCTTTGGACTTGAGCTGCTACATTGACCCTTCCCTGAATCTTCAGCATGCCAGATGTTGGTTCCATGTCCCTGAAGCACCCTGACTACTACAGTGTTATTCCACAAAATGGGGAAGAAGAAAAAGATTTTGAAAAGGCTATTCTATTTGGCAACCAGGAGAAGGGGAGCAATTTCAGTGAGCACTGAGGGCTGAAGCTCTATTTTAAGAAGGAGAAGGAGAAGCAAAATCCTAATGCTGAGAGGAGCATGGGTCGGGGAGGAAGGGGTCAAAGGTATTAGTGGAGAAATTGAATTTTAGGAGAAAGAATTTTTTTGGTTTGTTTGTTTTTGTTCTTTTTTTTTTTTTTCCTGAAGCAGAAAATAGAAAGGAAAGTATTTGGGGAGCTCCCTGGAAGGCTTTATTCCAAGCAAATCACAACATTGCTCAAGAACTGAGGTGAAACAACCCAAGTTCCCATCAACAGACAACTGACTTAAGGAGATATTCAGCTCAGTCGCTCAGTTGTGTCTGACTCTTCGCGACCCCATGGACTGCAGCACACCAGCCTTCCCTGTCCATCACCAACTCCCGGAGCTTACTCAAACTCATGTCCATCGAGTCAGTGATGCCATCCAACCATCTCATTTGCTGTCATCCCCTTCTCCTCCTGCCTTCAATCTTTCCCAGCATCAGGGTCTTTTCTAATGAGTCAGTTTTTCAAGTCAGATGGCTAAAGTATTGGAGCTTCAGTTTCAGCCTCAGTCCTTCCAATGAACATTGAGGACTGATTGCCTCTACAATTGAAGGAGATGTTAAGCTGATCTTATAGTTCAGTTCAGTTGCTCAGTCGTGTCCAACTCTTTGCGACCCCCTGAATCGCAGCACTCCAGGCCTCCCTGTCCATCACCAACTCCCGGAGTTCACTCAAACTCATCTCCATGGAGTCAGTGATGCCATCCAGCCATCTCATCCTCTGTCGTCCCCTTCTCCTCCTGCCCCCAGTCCCTCCCAGCATCTTATAACTTAGACATAAAAAATGAAAGAACACCATTTGCAGCAACCAATGAATGGACCTAGAGAGTATTATCTTTACTTAAGTAAGTCAGATAGAAAAAGACAAACATGATATGATATCATGTATGCTGCTGCCGTTTAGGCCTGTCTGACTCTCCATGCTCATCTGTCCATGGGGATTCTCCAGGCAACTATACTAGAGTAGGTTGCCATGCCCTCCTCCAGGGGATCTTCCCAGGGATTGAACCCAGGTCTCCTGCATATGTAACTGAATCACTTTGCTGTACACCTGAAACTAACACAATATTATAAACCAACTATACTTCAGTGTAAAAAAAGGACTGGGGTGGGACTTCCTACCTTCATTAATACATGGAAGTTTCCACCAGTAGTGATTACGTTTTTTTCCCTCCAAATAACCTCTGCTCTTTAGTGATTTCCTTTGACTTTCAATATAACTAAGTTGCTGTGCCACAAGCAACTGTTCCCACACTTTCCCTACCCCAACTCAAGTTAAAAACAGTTTTAAGCAGTCTCCCTAGCCCATCCCACCCCACCCACCCTGTCTGGTGCCTCTGCACTCAAGTCCCAGCTGAGACACACCCTAACAGTTCCAAAATCTGGTCTCTCAGGGGAAGTCATCCCAGCTGCCCTGGGTTCAGCACTCTGGTTGTTGATAGAAATTGCCTGAAGTTGCAGCTGAAAGCTCTCATCCAAAGGCTGGTGCAATTTCTAAGGAGTCTATCTCGCTTCTTCATCTGTGATCTGTGATCGTGATCTCTGATCATCCTCTACCCCTCTTTCTCCCTCCTTCCCTCTCTGAACTACTCTGGTACTTTGGCCAGTGGGTCTCCAGCTCTTTCCTACTGCTCCACAGTGCTGGACTCCTCTTTCCAGAGTCCTTTTGGAGCAGGAGTTCATCCTCTGAACCTCTTCAGGGCTGGGTCCAGCTCTGCTCAGCCAGGCCCCATCTATAGTCACACACCGGCATGTTTCATTTCTCTGAGGCTGCTTCTGCATTACCGTAGCAACACCACAGGGCACATACACCCTCCGATCCCAAGGGGGCGAGGAAGTGTGGGAGAGGGCACACTTGCGTACAGTTAGGACCTTTTCTCACCAGACATCTTGGATCTAGCCAACTAAAGAAAGCATGGAGAAAGCCAAGGGCCATTTTTCTGTTCTTTCTTTTAACAAATATTTGGGTAGCTTCTGTGAGGGGCAGGATGGTGCACCCTGGGGCGAAGGACAAACATGCTGGATTCAGCAGCTTCCCTGGGTTCAGATCCCGACATCTCCACTTAGAGCGACCTGATGCTAAATGCAATATCTATCCTCTGAGAAATGAGGACCATCACCGTACTTATCTCCTAGGACTGCTATGAGGATTAAACTCGTTAATACACAGGTAAACCACCTAAAGGACCCTTTGGGATGGCTATCTCCCTAGTGTTTACAAAGTGCTCTCCTGATCCATGCCGTAGTGTAGAAGACTGTGGTTCCTGCGGCAGACTTGGAATCCAGATTTAAAGCCCCAGGAGTACATCATGACTACTACTAGGTAGGCAAAACCCTCTGAATCTCAGTCACTCCACCTGTAAAATGGGCAGCAGGTTCTTGGCTCCCTTTCTCAAGGTCATGGTGAAGTTCAGCTGAAATCATGGAGACCACCACTGTCTGAACTGAAACTTGCCATTGGGAAGTGGAAGGGATTAGAGAGAGCTGAGCATCCCCCTTTCTGATTGGCTCAGATTTGTGAAGGGGGGGACAGGGGTGGGGGGAATGGACTGTCCTTGGCCCCTTCTCAGTTCCTAGGCTTAGGAGAAAGTTTCCCTGCCCCTTTGGCCTGACCTACTTTACTCCAACCTCTGGAGGAGGAAATGGCAACCCATTCCAGTATTCTTGCCCAGAGAATCCCATGGACAGAGGAGCCTGGGAGGCTATAGTCCATGGGGTCGCAAAGAGTCAGACAGGACTGAGCATACACGCACTTTTTACTCCAAGGACCAAACGGGGGTGGGTGTGGAGGTGTGAAGATGGGGACAATGGAAAGAGGGCAGGCCAGGTGGTCTGCGGCCTACAGGGGGTCTCCCCCGCCCCATCCAACCACCGTGCTTGTCCCACCTCCGCGACCTCACACCTCAGCACCTTTACTTGTTAAACTGTTATCTTTCCTCACACCACACAATCGCAGGAAGACCTGGACGGTGTGGAATGTTCCCCACACTCCCAGAGTTTGGGGCAGGACCTGGCCCATGGCTGGAACTCAGTAAGTGTCCCATCAGAGAGGATGACTTGTGAGGCTCCCGGAGGAGGGACTCTGGGGAGATCACCACTCCTTGCCTGAGGCCCATTATCCTCAGACACCATCACTGTTTACACCAGAGGCCCCTCCAGGAACAAAATCACAGAAGTTGGGAGGGCTCAGGGCCCAGTATCCTCTTGCAGAAAACCAAATGGAGTGGCCACCCAAAGTCGCTCATCCAGAGTGGCAGAGCTGGTGTGACCAGCCGTCCTGGTCTGCCCCCGCTGGGACTGGGGGGTTCTCCGGGATGCGGGGCTTTCGGAGCTTAAAGGGGGACAGTCCCAGACAATGTGGGGTGTTAGGGCTGGCACCCGGGGCATCCAGTCCCTCTACCCCTCAGATTGGTGAGGAAAAAAAGGCCCAGGGCGAAAATCCAGAGCCCCCAGGCACCAGGCGGCCTTCCCTGGGTCTCCCCTCTCCTCCTCCCCAGTGCAGCTGCGGCCAGGCCGGGCTCTGGGGCTTGCGCGCCGCGCTGGGGCTCCGGGCGGCCGGGCGGGGCGCGGGGACCCTCTGCCGCACAAAGAGGCCGGGCCGCGGCAGTTTTGAAAAGAGCAAGGAAGTTGATCTGGGCCGGGGCCCAAGCAGTGACGAGGAGGGAGGGCGCGAGGGCGGGCGGGCGGCGGGAGGGCGGGCGCGCGGGGCCGGGGGCGGCCGCAGTCCACGCCTCGCCTGCCTCCACGGGAAGCGCGCGGCGGGATGGGCGGCCGGGCGCTGCGCCCCCAGCCGGCGACCCCGCGGACCCTCCCCTCGGCGCGCCGCCTCCGCAGCCGGGGCTCCGGCGCGACTCCGGCACCGAGTCCCACTCCCGCGGGCGGCGCGTAGGGAGGCGATCGGTCGGTGCCCTCCGGGAACCCGCAGGCTTCCGCTCGGGGTCGCACGGCCGCCGAGCAGCCTCCGGCCGGGCCCGCCTGAGGCCTCGGAGCCGGGACCATGAAAGGTAAGCCCGCGCGCGGGAGCTCCGAGGCGAGCCCCCTTGAGGCCCTCCACCCTCACCGGGTGCGGCGGGCATCTCTCGGCGGGCGGGCTGAGGACCGGAGGACTCCTACGGGAAGGATGGCAGGGGCTGCCCTACGCCTTTCGTATCGTCTGGAGGAAAGTCTTAGGAGGACAGGATGGAGCCCTGAAGTCCAGAGGAAGGGGAGAGGAGAGGGAGAATGGAGAACGTTCTCATCTGTCATTGCTCTTGCCTGAAAAGCCATTGTAATTACCAGAGAAGTTTTTGATCCCTTTAACCAGACAGCACGGAATGATGCTACAGCCCAAAGCTTCTAGCAATGTCGACTTCATCTAGCACACCCATCTCACAGTCTCCTGCAGCCCCCATCTAGCCCTTTACCCCAAGGGATCCTCCTCTGGGGGTTTCAATCCCAGGAGAGACCTGCTGTGACTGAGCTTCTTAGCCCAGGCCCAGCCCTTCCCAACCTCTGACCCCTGCCTGACCTACCTCTGACCCCTGCCTGACCTACCTCTGGCCCCCTAGGGACAGAGCAGTGGTGGAAGGTCAGTGGCCCAGGCCTGAGCTCTCCCTGGGCGGGTGAGCATCACCACAGTGGTCCTTGCAGCCAGTTGCTGGGATGGAAACAAGAAGCAGACCTGGTCCCAGATGTTCACCTCTGGACCCTGGCTTTCTTGGGGCCAGGGAGAGTGGACATCTGGGCTTCACGCTCATTCTCAGGCTAAGGGAGAAGCCAGCTCTGGAGTCATACTGTGAGTCTGGAAACTTTGAAGATGGACCCTGTCTCACCTACTTTCTTCTAATCCTTCCATAGGAGCCGGGCAGATGCTTTTGCTCCTAACACCTCTTCCGCTTACTGAATGTTAAAGCAACCAAGGGCTTTTGGGTCATCCACAGGGCTTTCCGCTATGTTCTCATGGGGTGTTGACGAAGCAACCTTGTCTGCCATAGAAGGGTTCAGGGTTCCTGTGAAGAAAAGGCTTCATGGGTAAACCTCTGACTGATGACAGCCTCCATGCGGTGTGGTTGGGGAAACTGAGGCCCAAGCAGGTAGGATTGCCTTTATGGTTGGATCACCTGTGCAGTCCCCCAAGGTCCCAGAGCTGTTCAATGGTCTGTAGTTGCTGTCTTAAAATTATTATTATTTTAATATATTTTTGGCATGTGGGATCTTAGTTCCCTGACCAGGGATAGAACCCATGCCCCCTGCATTGGCAGCATGGAGTCTTAACCACTGGAGCACCAGGGAATTCCCCTGTCTTAAAATTATTAATAATTTTTTAAACAAGGGAGCTCAGCATTTTTATTTTGCACTGGAACGTGCAAATTACACTGCTGGGCTTGTGGACGAGAGAAGGGACTAGCTTAAGATTCACAGCTGGTCAGGGGGACTAGCCCAGAGCTCCTGACCTCCAGGCCAGTGTGCTTGCTCATACGTACATCCCTCTTCCTCCCCTCTGGTCTCTGGTCCCTCTGTCTGTGCTCCCTGGCGGCCTCAGCGTGTCTTGAGCTTCCTGGGATGAGGCGAGCAGGTTATCACCAACTCCAGGGAGTTCCCTTAGCAATAGAGAGGGGCCTTCCTCACCGAGCTCCTGTTATCGGCTCACTCCCACATCTGTGGTGCAGTCCTGTCTGTGCCTGGTCAGCGACCCCGGGGAGGTCACTACCAGAAGCTTCCAGAAAGATCTGAGACCACCTCTCACCACAGGCTCAGGGCCCACGCTGCTCTGGATGTGGATGATGGTGGTTAAGATGCCGCATGTTCTCAGAGAGGTTTGGCTCCACCAACATTCCAGAAGAACACTTGGGGAGAAAAGATGGTGAGGGAAAGACAGGCAGGGCTGATCGCCTCTAACATGGAGGAGATACCCAGTTCTTGTGGGGGTGGGAGGCTTCCCTGGTGGCTCAAATGGTAAAGAATCCGCCTGAAATGTTGGGAGACCCGGGTTTGATCCCTGGGTCAGGAAGATCCCCTGGAAGAGGGCATGGCAACCCACTCCAGTATTTTTGCCCGGAGAATCCCATGGACAGAGAAGCCTGGTGCATACAGTCCATGGGGGTCCCAAAAAGTCGGACTGAAAGACTAACACACACACCCAACTCCTGGGGAGGGAGTTGGGAACACATGACCCGCCTTTCTGAAAGTCAGCGAGGCAACAACATTCTTCTGAGTGGAGGAGGAAAAGGAAAGAGCTGCTATGAATGGGTGTTTAGAGGAGGTCTCTGAGGAGGACCAGCTTGTTGGCTGGGAGGCTGTGGGCTCCAAGTAAGAAGCCTGAGGCCTGCCTTTTTCTCTCAAGGAGCAGTCTCACCACCATGGGGGGCTGCATTCCTGTTTGCTGAGGCCTTCAGGGCAGCTCTTGTATATTTTTCCCCCAGTTTTGGGAAACCTTCCACTATCTCCCATGACATCCCAGGGCCCCGGGCCTCAGAGCTGCGGAGAAGGCCGGGTGTGTTCCCAACACGCCTCCCTGCAGGGTCTCCCTCTTTGTCACCCTCATCCTCCCCGGGAGCCAGGAAGAGCTGCCACCTCTACCTGAGAGGGAAAGGCCAGGCCAGGCAGTCAATATTTGGCCTTGGGGAGTCTGTGGACTGTGAAGAATCAGAATTTTTTTTTTTTCCCCACATGGAAAAAGGAAAGTGCCAGAAAAACAGGCCCGGCCCCTTCCAGGACAGCCCTTCCCCGGGGGAAGCTAGCTTCGAACTCTCCCACCAATCTGCCACGGATCTGAGGATTACATGGGCTGGCAAAGGCTCACCAGCCCCGCTCAAAGCTAAACACGGTGATGTTATGCTTTGTGGGGATTGGTGGGGACGGTACTTAGACAAGAAAACAGGTCTGCTAAGGAGTGCCACCACCAGCGGCCAGGCGCCAGGCCCGCTCTGCCAGCCAAACTGTTTCCACCCCGAGGCACCTCCCACCGCCTGCCCACTGGCTGGCAGCCGGGCCTCCCAGGCAGCCGCATCTTTTGATGCAAGCCAGCCCCAGGCCCCCAGTCCAGCCCCTCTCACACCTGAGGGCACACAGCTGCCACCACCCCTGGTGACGGGCCCACCTTGGAGCTGCCCACTGGTTTGTCTGAGCCTTTAACAGCCACCTGTGGAATTGTTCCCACATCTCCAGTGAGAGGGTCCGGTGGCAAGAGCCCCTTCCAGCCACATGAGGTCCCCACGGAGTAGTTCGGTTCACTGCAGAGATGACTGATTTGAGAGTCAAGGACACAGGCTCTGATCCTGGCCACACACGAGGCTCTGGTCAGCGTTCCCTTCTCCGGCCCACCTTCCTCCTCCTGGTGGTCCTGAGGCCCATCTTGCCCTGATGCCCTGGGACTCAGCCCAGGAGCTTTGGGCTGAGGGCCAAGCGAAAGCAACTTGGTAGAGATGGTTGGAGGCAGGCCTGCCGCATGGGTCACTGTGCCCAGGGAGACTTGGCCTCAGCTTCCTGATGGGCAGACCCATATCTTGCTGTCCCCCAAGCCTGGGGGAAAAGCCCTTCTGCATGGAATCAGGGAGCAGTGCCCACACCCTGAAGGCAAAGGGCAGGTGGGAGGGCAGGGGGACTCAGAAAACAGCAGTGAGATCCCGGAAAATCTACCTCCCGCTGCTTGGCAGGGGGGATGTATCCTCTCATCGAGGTGCAGACTGGGTCCCTTTTGGAACCCCAACCTTCATCCTCAGACCACAGGGCACTGGAGGGGGTCTGACATGGCCAAGGTGCACAGAGTCAATAAAATGGCCTGAGGCGGGGGTGGGGGGGGTGGGGGGATGGGGGTGCACGCTGGCCACCTTGCCTTCCAGCTGGGGTGATTTTTATAACTGAAGACTCCCCTCTCAAGCTTATCTGAAAGAGGAGATAAAGAATTCTGCTTCTCAGTAGATGCTGGTGAACGCTTTGGCAGGTTTCGTGAAGGCCTTTGGGGGCAGTTCTTATGTATCTTCCCCCAGTTTAGGGAAGCCTTCCACGATCTCCCTTGACATCCCAGGGCCCCAGCCGCATAACAGAAATACACTACAATGTATAAAATAGATAACTAATGAAAACCTCCTACAGAGCACAGGGAATTCTACTCAGTGGTGGCCTAAATGGGAAGGAAATCCAAAAATGGAGGGGATATATATATATATACATTTAGCTGATTCACTTTGTTTTACAGTAAACACTAAAGCAATATGGTAAAGCAACTATACTCCAATAAAAGTTAGAAAAAACAGAAGAGAACCAAGTAATCAAGGGGGATGACATGAAGGCGCCAGTGAATGGTACAGACAGTAGATTCCATAGAAATCCGAGGAGAAAAAGAACCTCTCACATTGGGGCAGGTGGGGAAGGCTTTAGGATGTAGTAGAAGGTGAGCAAGGTCTGCATGGGGTCATGCAGGAGACAGGCAGGAGGGGCGGGCGCTGTCATTGGGTAAGTGTATCCAAGGGTGATGGGCAGAGAGGATGGCTTGAAGGTTGAGGGTTTGGCAGAGAAACGCTGGGAGCCACAGGACCAGGAGGCCTTGAGCACCACGCCAAGGACTCCAACTGTGTCCTGTTGACTTTGGAGAGGCCCTGAATGGGTTCGTCAGAAGATGGCCTGCTTGCTGGTTCTCTAATGACATTCACCCACGTTGGGAAATCTCTACTTTTAGAGAAAGCCATGAGGGAAGAAGAAAATGAGCCTGTGATGGAGCCAAGAGGAGCGGTCAGGGGACGAAGGAGGATGTAATATCATGGAAATTGAGAGGAGAAAGTTCCAAGAGGGAGGAAATGGTCAACAGCATTGACTGTTGATGGACAGGCTTTGCTCAGGGTTATTCGATCCTGGAAAAAACAGGTGGCATAGACCGAGAGAAGAGTGGGCAGATTTGAAACAAAAACCCAGGGAGGCCTTGTGTTAGAGAAGTTTGAGAAAAAGACAGCTAAGAAGTTAAAGCAAGAAGCAGGCCAGGCGTGAAGAAATTTTCAAGGTGGGACTGGCCAGCTCATTGGAAGGTCAGGGGAGAGAAGAAAAGGGGAGAGGGGGGCCTGGGAATGATGGAGACATGAGTGGCTGAGCTTTGCTTGTAGAAAGAAAGGCTGCCTTCATGGTACCCCAGGATGTAGACATAGGCTTTTTGCATTACTAGTTGCTCTGAATCTTTTTACCATCCATCCCCAGTATAAAAATTTTGAAAAATGCATAAAAGGAAAAAAAAATAGTCCTCACAGGAACTCCTACCCCTCAGAGAAAATTGATGAGAATTCTTCCAGAAATTCTTCTGTGTTTATTGGCACACAGATTTTTTTTTCCACATAGGTAAGATTACACTATATATGTACTTTTATATGTATTTTTAAATTCCAACAATAGAACCTAAACATATTCCTTGGGCAATAAGTATAGATCTTCATTCTTTTTTAACAGCTGCATAATATTCTATAGTATGGCTTTATAAGAATTTATTTAATCAATCCTTTGTACTGTGCTTAGTTGCTCAGTCATGTCTGTCTCTTTGCAACCCCATGGACTGTAGCCTGTCCATGGGGATTCTCCAGGCAAGATTACTGAAGTGGGTTGCCATGCCCTCCTCCAGGGGATCTTCCAACCCAGGGATCGAACCCAGGTCTCCCACATTGCAGATGGATTCTTTACTCTCTGAGCCATCAGGGAAGCCCAATCCTTTATCAATCGACACTTAAGGTATATACATTTTCCCTTGCATTTATCACAGCATGCAATGATAATCTTTAGATGTCCATCTTTGCCTAGTGGTATGTTTATCCCTTTAAAAAGTAATTCCTAGAAAGGAGATTGCTGAGTGAAAAGGAAAAATTGGAGTTTTTGAAAGTTGAAAACCAGTCCTGAGTGTGACGGACCTTAGGGAAGGGAAATAAATGACAGCAGAGTTTAAGCAGGATAGAAAAATAATTCTAATAAAAATGGCTGATACTCCCATTTATCAAGTATCTGGTCCTTTTCACATGTTGTCTCATTTTTATAGCAGCTCATGAAGTTGATGGTTTTCTCACTATTTTGCACACAGAGCCCAGAGACAGAAGGGGAATCCCCGTGTGAGAGAAAGCATGACCGGAAGTAGTGACAAGTAGAGAGAGTGAGGGGTTTGAAGGCCCAGACGTGATGGTCAAGATCAAGAAACTAATGATTCCCACCCTTCCCATCCACTGGACTTGTGGAGTTCAAGGGCAGTGGAGGAGGTGCTATCTCCACAGGGGAGACCAGTGTGTATATGATGGGAGAGGGTTGAGGTCTGCTGTACTGAGTGAATAGTCAAGATGCTCTTCTCAAATACCACCCCCCATATCCATGGGGTTTTATTCCAAAATCCCCCAGGTATACCAAAATCCAAGGATGCTCAAATCCTTTGTCTAAAATGGCATAGTATTAGCCTTTAACCTACCCACAGCTTCCAGGTTTGTTTTTGATTAATTTTTATTGGAGTATAGTTTCTTTTGGGGGCTTCTCTGGTGGCTCAGACGGTAAAGAATCCACCTGCAGTGCAGAAGACCTGGGTTCTATCTCTGGATTGGGAAGATTCCCCTGGAGGAGAGCATGGCAACCCACTCCAATATTCCTTCATGGAGAATACCATGAACAGAGGAGCCTGGCTATAATCCATGGGGTCTCAAAGAGTCAGACACAACTGAGCGGCTAAGCATGCATGGTTGCTTTACAATGCTATGCTAGTTCTGCTGTATAGCAGTGAATCAGCCCACACATGTACATATATTCCCTGTGCCAGATCTTAGTTGTGGCACTTAGAATCTTCGGTCTTTGTTCATTGTGGCATGTGCACTCTTAATTGCAGCACATCTGGTCTTTCGTCGTGGCCTGTGAGATCTAGTTCCCGGACCAGGGATGGAACCCAGGCCCTCTGCGTCATTGTGAGTGCAGAGTCTTAGCCTTTGGACCACTTAGGGAAGTCCCCCAGTTGGCATTTTGAGTTTATCGCAAATAACCAGGGATTGCTCCTGGCACTCCATGG
Organism: Ovis canadensis; assembly: GCF_042477335.2. Lineage (NCBI taxonomy): Eukaryota > Metazoa > Chordata > Mammalia > Artiodactyla > Bovidae > Ovis > Ovis canadensis. The sequence goes on from NC_091246.1 coordinate 102,507,732, forward strand.
GTCACCATGCCAGATGTCTGCACAGTGTGGGTGGACCTTGTGTAGTAGAGCTTTATGCCACCCAAATGCCAAGAGTGCCCCAGTGAGAACACTGAGGGCAAGAAAGGGGAGGAAGGTAATTTAGGATAGAGAGGGAGTCTGCCCACAACCTCTGTGGTTACGGAAACCGTGAAAGACAGCCGATGCTGGGAGCCATGGGCTGGCTCTGAGGATTCAGGCAGAAGTGGTGGGGAGGGGAGAGGGAGAGAGGTAATGCCTGTCCCAGAGCATCAAATGTGGATTTTAGGAATGAAGGTGCAGAGAGGCGGCAACTGTCACAGGGAAGCAGAGCATGATACCTTCTGAGCAGGAGAATCTGAAAGGGAAGGACCAGTTCATCAGAGCAGAGAGGGACAGACGGATTCCCACCCGAATATAGACGCATCTGCAGCGGAAGACTGTGGCGAGGGGGTCATGGCAGAAAGCTTCCAAGGAAAACAGCTTTTCAACCTTAATTACAGCATTCTCCAACCGTAAACTACAATTTCTCTGTGACTTTAAATATAGCCTTGGTTCCTGAGAAGAGTCTGAAATCTTTATTTTTACTGACCCAATTGGCTGTTTTGAAAACCCACTCTGTGAACTCCGTAGAAGGAAATCATCAAAATATGTTCCTTGAAGTTCCTGAAGAAAGCCCTTTTATTCAGTTCCTCGAATCTCTCCGCCTCGCTGACTCTGATGGGAGATTGCAGTCCCAGAAAGGCCAAAGAGTGAATTAACTCCACATTTTCGGTCAACCAAAAGCAAGCCTGAGTCGACGGCCACAGTTGTGTTAGCAGGTTGGGGCTATTTTCCACCTCCACAGGGTGAGGTGAACCTGGTCTAACCTCAGCAGAGCCAGGAGTCACGCCCAGCCACGTGCCCACTCGGGAACCTTCAAATCAAACTCTAGACGTGGCTCTGTGGGAGCCGAGGCTTGAAAAAACAAGGGCGTTCCCCTGTGGCTGTCCCTCTGATATTTGAGTTGGATGACACGACCGTAGGTACGGACGAAACAGAGGCTCTTTCAAATCTCTAGTGGTTGCCGCTGCTTCATGAGACTGAGCTTGCAGCGCTGTCTTCGGAGGCTAATTTGTTTGTAAAGGTCGTTGCTTGGAATTTGGGTAGAGTTCTCCAGCTGAAGTGTGGGGCCAGTTATGCCTTGGGTAGGTCATGCAGGATGCTCCCTCATGACAGCTCCCTCTAGAACAGGGGAGGCTGAAACGGACATACAAAGTCCTTGAAGTTTGGTACCCAGAACAGCAGGCTGTCCCCAGTTTGTCCCAAAAGAGAGGTTTTCGCAAATACTCGTGGGTTCAGGCATTACCCTATCCCAAGGGTATGCTCCTTTCCCAAGACCCACTCGCTGCCGTCCCACTAGCCTCTATCCTGGAGTCAGCAAAATGAAAGAAGGATGAAAAAGAGAGAGAAAATACAACGAGAGCCTGTGTCTGCCTTCCTAGAAAGATGACCTCATTTCAGACACCTGCGGTGACCTCTCCAACCATCCCAGGACCTGGCAGCCCATAATATTTGACACTATGGGGCTCCTTCATTTTCAGCATGTCAAGAAGCCCTCAGTTTCATGGATGGTTTACATTTGATGCAGGAGAGAACTGCAGCCTGAGTTGAGAGGGCCGTAAAAATGCTGGTGGGATTCTAAAGTGATCAACTGGACACAGATGGAGAAAATTAAACCCCTCTCCCACAAAAAGGGAGTCTGTTTAGCCTTTAGGAGTGAAAAATCATAACCCTTGCTGCAGCTCGGGGAAAGGGGGGAAGCAGATCCCAAATTTTGCTGCACTACCCCCAAATCCCTCTTTCATTCCTTTTCAATCCAAACATTAGGCCCCTCCCTGTATATTTTTTCAAAATTTCTGCTCCTTTAAGCTTTTGCATCCTGAATTCATCAGAACTCCCCAGCACTCCCTAGCCATGGAGAACTCTAAAAATAGATCATGTTTAAACCATATTGTAAGTCATTAAACTTTTTTTGTTGTTGTTGTAAAACAGCTATTAATCAAAAAGGGCAGAAATTAGCAATACTCTAAGGATGCAGGCCTTCACAAAGGGTCAGTAAATCCATCTATTTTGAATATCCGCCTGAGGTCAGCCCTGCGTTGAAAGAGGCCCAGGAAAGACTTCCTGACCTCAGGGAGGTGACAAACTGCTGGCAGGCTAGATGTGCAAACAGATGCCGGGCCCAGATGGATGAGGCTTTTGGGCTTTCGGGAGCTCTGTGGGGTGTGTCTGTGTGTCTGTGTGTCTGTGTGTGTGTGTGTGTGTCTGTGTGTGTGTCTGTGTCTGTGTGTGTCTGTGTCTGTGTGTGTGTGTGTCTGTGTGTCTGTGTGTGTGTCTGTGTGTGTGTGTGTCTGTGTGTGTGTCTGTGTGTCTGTGTGTGTGTGTGTGTCTGTCTGTGTGTGTCTGTGTGTGTGTCTGTGTGTGTGTGTGTGTCTGTGTCTGTGTGTCTGTGTGTGTGTGTCTGTGTGTGTGTGTCTGTGTGTCTGTGTGTGTGTGTGTGTCTGTGTGTGTGTCTGTGTGTGTGTGTGTGTGTGTGTGTGTAGCTGTGCAAGAACTCCATAAGTGTATTTGCATCTTGCTTCAGATCACTTCCCAGGTGACTTAGACGTACTGCAAAACAGGAAACCCGAGTTCAATCCCTGGGTTGGGAAGATCCCTTGGAGAAGAGAACGGCAACCCACTTAAGTGTTCTTGCCTGGAGAATCCCATAGATAGAGAAGGCTGGCAGGCTACAGTTCCTGGGGTTGTGAAGAATTGAACACGACTGAGCGACTAACACTGTGACTTTTCAGATTGCTGGGCATTTAGGAACCACTGACTAGCTAACAGATCACTTAACCTCTCTGAGCCTTTGTAACATGACAAGTGGGCTCTGTGACTTAACAAGTTTCCTTCCCACTCCCCCTCTCTCTGGAAATTCTGGAAAGCCAGGGCACCCAACACTAAATGACATGCCCCAGAAGGCATGGGAACAGGCAGTGCAGAAGATGTACTGCGGAGGAGATTCTTTTCCTGCCTCTGCCGACCCCCCTTGGTCCAGTGCAAGGGCAGAGTACAGATCCTGCCTCATCCACCATCATCTCGCCCGTCATCGCCCTTGTCCTCCAGCCAAGCTCTTCTCCATTCTTTAGGTCTGTCTCCTCTCCCATCCTCTCACTGGCTCAGTCGTGGTGTAATGCGAGTATAATGAGTCCATGCTTGCTAACAGTTTGGCTTCTAAAACCCTCACAAATGCTTTGGATTATGTTCTCATTCAGAGGAACAGGGCTGGGACAGTTGCTACAGCCTTCCAGACGTAGGTAAATGAGGGTCCCTAGGGTCCGTGGTTCAGCACTAGTAAACAGGAAGTCTGAAGGATTAGAAAGAGAAGATCTGTTTGGGGACGCTGGGGAACAGTGCTGTGAGTTATGGAGCCGAGATGCCAGCAAAGGGAATGGGGCCAAACACTTGTGAAATCGCTCGTCTAAAGAGAAGAGATCATGCCCACCAGCAGTTCCCTTCACGTGGGCTACCCCACGAGGCATCAGATGGGTCTCTGTGAATTCCCACTTGCTCACGACTGCCCATCTGGGGGCTCTCGACAGGAGAGCAGAATTATGACAGAGCTGTGTGCTTTCCGAGGGAGTGTTCGCTGAAGGTTAGTGTTAATCTTGCTTGATTTAAGCCTTCCCAGATTCCCTGCAAAGGCTATAAACAGCAAAGTGATGAAACTGATCCTGGAAACAGAACAGGGAGGAGACCTCATCACGGGGGTGGGCAGAGAAGCCCCACCAGGGGAGGAAAGAAATGAGAAACCGGCAGGAAGGCCTGGAAGGCGTCTCCGCTCTAAGAATGGAAGGAATACCTCCCCAAGGGACCCCAAAGGCTGCGGTATATCCAACAGCGTCATTCTGACTGAAATGTTGGGGGTGAGAGGGCCCCGCTAGTTAGGGTGAGGTTTTGGTGGTCACAGCACAGCAGGCACCGCCTCGCCTGGGGCGCTGCTTTATGGAAAACTGATGGCAGTGCTGGTAACCTCCCAGGCAGAGTTATCCTCTTAAACTCTTGGCAGATTGATGATGGGATAGCCGCCCAAGACACAAAGCAGGGCTGAAGAGGTTGGTTTCTTAGGATACATAGAAAGCGTTCCCATCCTTGTCAGCCTTCCTTCTACCGCTGTGCCCACTCTCCGTCAAAGCATGCACACATATACACACACACACACACACACACACACACACTCATGCACACAGCTGAAAACACACTAACTCCATCACATAGAGGGTACCTGGAGTCTGTTACTATGGAGAGGAAACTCAAGCAGGAAATTCAGGAGGTTATGATACTGTTACTGATCAGGGTCCTTATATTAGAGTGTAGTTGCTTTTACAATGTTGTTTTACTTTCTGCTGTACAGCAAAGTGAATCAGCTATAAGTATAGATGTATCTCCTCTTTCTTGGATTTCCTTCCTGTTTACTTTTTCTGAAGCTCTTGAGGGTAATTTACATACACTGTGGTTTTTTACTTCTGAACACTTCAGTGTGGATTTCCTAGGAACAGGAAGATTATCAGGCTACAGTCATGAACTACTGAATTTGCTTCAATTCTGTATCTAATTTACCATAGGTATTCTGATGTTCGTTGATCAAGTAATGCCCTCGATAGATTTCCTTTTCCCTCAGCACAGGATCCATTCTGACATTAAGGACTGCATTTGGTTGTCACGTCTCTTTCACCTTGTGGTGTCTTTTTAGACTCTAATATTCTTGAAAATACAGTCCCCCACCAACTTTTTAAGTACAGTTTTCATGCTGTGTTTTTCTCATATCACCTCATGATTCAGTTGGGGTTCTGCATCCTTGGCCAATAAACTTTGTAGATGATGGTGTGCCCTGCTCAGCGGTCACATCTAAAGGTATACCATGGCCATCTGTCCCTCTCCTGCACAGTGTTGCCTGACTTCCTCAATGTATAATTCCTGAGCCTTTTTTCCTCCTCTGCAATAATAAGTAGTCTAGTCTGTAAGGAGACACTTTAAGGTGGTGTATAAAGGCTTATACATAAACAGACATACATGCTCTTCTTCATCAACATTTTCCCAAGAGGTGGCACTCATCGATGGTTCTTGCCCGATCTGGTCTTGACCATGATGACTGCTGATCCCCCAGCTCCAGAAGTAATAAGAGCCCTCCCTTCTCCCTGTCAGTTTGTCTCTGGTACGGATTCCTATTTTTTTTCAATGACTCATAATTGCATAATTATACTTAAATATTTCAGTGCTCAAGTTGTTCAGGCTGGTTTCTATATACTTTTGACATGCCCCTATCATTTTTTTTTTTGAGAAGTCCCTTAATTTCTGAAATAGCAAGATGTTCCAGATTCATCTTCTGTCTATCTTCTGCCCAACCGTAGAATTAATCATTTCTTCAAGGTGCCTTGGTTCTTTTTAGTAGGAAATGGTATGAGAGACCAAGATCTGGGTTGCTAAGCATGCTCAATGCTATTTTGATATCTTTGCTTCCTGGAAATTTCAACAAAATTATGTGTCTACACATAGCTACAAATAGAGATACCTCTATACATATATGTGGATGTAAACAAATATATTCATACATAAACACATTTTAGAAATTATGAATTCCCCCTGATACCTTCAACTTCAGTCCATCCCCAGAGGGTTCCTTCTTGTCTCTTCCATTCTATATTTCTGATCCCCTTTTCCATAGTGAGATCCCTGGGTCCAAACCAATCAATGCATTTACTCTATTTGCTCCGTCTTGAATGAATCTAAAATGACTTCCTAATTGCTTTACCCATGCTACAACAACAGAATACGTTTCTTTGAAGGTTCAAGATTTGTTTGCACTTCTTCCCCAAGCCTACCTTATCACACCCTAGACTGAGGTTACACAGTCCAAACTATGTCATAATAGATTAGGTTTTTCCTTGTTTCTCCATTTAGTATATTTATTGTATTCATTCCAGCAAGCACAGCTTATCGGGTTCCAAGTATTTTTATTAATAAAATTTAATTTTTCAGTATGTAAAAACTTAGCATAATTTTGGAAATCCAAACTATACACAAAATTAGAGTGAGAGGATGGTGATTTTTCTGTAGTCTTTTCCCCCAGTCCATCCCTTGTAGAAAACAGCTTTGTTGTTTTCTCGTTGGGACTCTTGCTGCGTTTCTTCTTTTAGTGATAAGCATATATATGGATGCCTTCTTATTTTCCCTTCTTTCTTATAGAAAAGGTGGCACATCAAACGTGCTCCTTTGCACTTTGTCATTTTCTTGTAATAACTTCAGAAGTGACTCCACATCAGTTAATAGAGATTCCCTTATTCATTTGCACAGCTGTGCTGAGCCCCACTGTGTGTATGTATGCTGTTGGATGTTAGTCAATCTGCCCTGCTTGCATGCTTAGATAGTTCCCAGTTTCTGACATTATAAATAATCCTGTAAAGAATAACCTTGCCACATATATTTTCAGATTGTCGGAGGTATTTATCCTAGACGAATTCATAAAAGTGTGATTGCTGGGTCAAAGGGTAAATGCATATATTAAAGGCTCTACAAGCCTTGGGCCATTTTTGCTTTCAGACCCTAACTCTCCACCGCCTCGGCCAACAGAGTGTATTGTCAAGCCTTTTTTGTCAATCTGATGGGTGAGAAATGTTATCACAGTGTAGTTTTAAACTGCTTTTATCTTATAAGTAAAGTTAAACATCTTTTTATTTATTTGGGTACCACTTTTATATCTCTTTTCATAATTGGTTCTGATCTTTTGTTCATTTTTCTATAGGATTTTGTCTCCTTTATTTCCTCTATTTTTAAAAGCTCATTATAAATTTGGTATATTAATTCTTTATCTGTGATGTGTGTTGCAAATATTTTCTCCTTATCATTTGCTTTTTTAGCCATGCAGAGGTGTTGTTTTACTGTTTTACTTTAATGTAGTCACAAGTATTCATCTTTCCTTCTGTTGCCTCTGGATGTTCAGACATGGTTTATAAAATCCCCCCACCAGATATCTCCCAAGCAGTTCAGTTGTCATCATCAGCTTGCACCCCCACATCCCAGCACAAAAGCCCAGGTCAGCTCAGTGCAGACCGCCTCATTTCTCAAACATTCACTGGGATGTCTGTGTTCATGCTGCCTATTTTGGGCATCTTTCTTCCAGTCATTCATAAAAAGACCAGATCTGGTAAGGAGAAAGGGGTATGCAGTGTCTAGGGGAAGGGGAATAATCTTCTGAATGAAGGTCTTATTTAGGGAGCACGAGTTCCCAGGGAACAAGCGCTAGATCAGCCTTCCGACATGACACCTGTCCCTGCCTCAGTGCCGTCCACCCTCGGCAGGTCCTGCCTGAGGCAGCGTGTGAGGCACAGGCTATGCCCATCCTGTATCCTCACACCGCCCCCTCCTCCTCTCTGCAGTGCCTCCCACCCCTCAGCTGGGCTGGACGCAGAGTCTTGATGGGGACTGTACTGGAGCCAGATTCATCCTTGTCCCTGCAGAAGCAGAATCCTGCTTTGGGTACCACGTGCCAGGGATGAAAGTGTGCTGAGCCACATCACGCAAGCTGTATTTCTCCTTGGGCTTCCCTGCGGGCTCAGTGGTAAAGAATCCGCCTGCCGATGCAGGAGACGTGGATTCGATCCCTGCGTTGGAAAGATACCCTGGAGAAGGAAATGGCAACCCACTCCAGTATTCTTGCCTGGGAAATCCCATGGACAGAAGAACCTGGGGGGCTGCAGTCCACGGGGTCGCAAAGAATCAGATACGACTTAGTGACTAAACACCAACATTTCTTCTTATTTCATGCCAGGGATCTTAGCAAGGTGTAGATAGAGTGGGCAGCTGGGCTGGCCTGTGTATTTTTACAAGTTTGCCAGAGATCATGAACTCTCCCCTCCCGGATGTTGGGATGTCCTGGTCCCTTAGCCATTCTATCCTGCCCTCCATCCCCCTTTGCTCTGATTACCATCAGGTCACCTGGAGCTCAGGTGGGCTGACTTGGACCCAGAGGTGAGGGTGAGCACAGGGGCTCGGGACTATAAATGAACGGGGCATCTGGAGAGGGGTGGGTGCGGCAGGGCCCCAGCCTGGGGTCTGACGGTGCTGGCTTCGTCTCAGTGAGGTCAGCCGCTGGTGACGGAGATGCGCTGTGTGTCACAGAAGAGGAGCTGGCTGCTGACGACGAGGACATGCCATCCTTCCCATGCACACAGGAGGGTAAGGCTCCAGAGCGCCCCTCTGATCCCCTCTCTGGGCTGAGAACCACCCCGCCCCTGCCCTCAGCCCCAGGCTGAGGAGAGAGACTTGCCTATCCACATGGCACCACCATCCAGGCTATTCCTTCCGCACTGCTGCCTGGAGGCTTAAAGGGTGGAGTTGCACAGGCCTGGGTCATGCAGTACAGATGAAGTCAAAGTTTGTCATATGTGACATCTGTCTTCAGGGCTACTCCTGAGACCTACCGGGGACCTCTGCCATCTCCCCCAGGACCCACCTTCCACAAGTGTCCCCTTTATCATGCCGCTCAAGTGGTCTGTCCTTCTCAAGCTCATGGGACCCAGCTTGGCAAGAGAAACCAATGCCCTGTGAACTGTTATTTGGCCTAGGGCTTCTTGGCAGGTTTCAGTATAGATTCTCAGCCTTGGCTGTGCATTGTCATCACCCGGGGATATCTGAGACCGACCCTCAGAAATTCTGATCTCTTGGTTTGGAGCATGGATGGGCATCAGGGTTTTTAAACATTCTTGTTACTCATAATGCACAGCTGAAGTTGGATCCATCTTAGAAACTGCACAACTGGGAATATCACAGCTTTCTCACTGGGCAGTGACCACCTCCCAGGGTCTCCAGGAACACTGGCTTCCCTCCTGCTTCTGTACAAGGGACCAACTGACACACTGGAACCATCCGTCTGGATTCCAGGAGAACTTCAAGTGACCCCCCAAAGTTTGGGGACTAGTGACCGACCTTCTGGTTGGCCTGGAACTGAGGGGTTTCCCAGGAGGTGTGACTTAGAGTTTTTAAAACTGAGACAGTCTTGGCGAGCCATCCTGGTTTGCCCGATTCCGAGGAGTTCCCTTAACAAGAGACTTTCAGTGCTAAAATCCAGGAACATCCTAGGCAAACTGGGAGGAGTGGGTCACCCACTGGTGAGACAAGGCTGGCTGCCCTGTAGTATGGATCACAACTAAGGCTGATGTTTTGGGCACGGGTGATTCCCTACCCTGTGGGCTGAATGACAATGCCATGAGACAAAATGATAACGTGATGCCAGTGTTCTTCCAAGGTCCTGACTATGGCCTTACCTATTCCTAAAAGCTGTGGGCTTCCCAGGTGGTGCTAGTGGTAAAGAACCCACCTACCAATGCAGGAGACATAAGAAACGCAGGTTTAATCCCTGGGTCGGGAAGATCCCGTTGGAGGGCACAGCAACCCACTCTAGTAATCTTGCCTGGAGAATCCAATGGACAGAGGACCCTGGTGGGCTACAGTCCCTGGGGCTGCTCGGAGTCAGACACGACTGAAGCAACTTAGCACGCATGCCCATTCCTAAAAGCTCCAGGACCTCGAGAAAACGCAGTGAAGTGGGTGGAGATGGAGACCAGCGACGGCCTCCTTTCCGAGGATGGTTCAAAATGTGCTGAGACAGGCCAGAACAGGAAAACTGACCCTTTCAGTCGCAGCCTCCACCACTGGGCTTTTCTTGTCGCCACCCCTCCCCACCCCCCACAGGCCAGCCGGGACCCCACTGCAGCCGCTGCCAGAAGAACCTGTCTTTGCACACGTCCGTGAGGATTCTTTACCTCTTCCTGGCCCTGCTCCTGGTGGCCGTGGCCGTGCTGGCCTCTCTGGGTGAGTGCACACTGCCAGCAGCATTGGCTAGTCCAGGGCTCTCTACCCTGGGCTGTGGGGGAGTTTCTCATCAGGGGCCTGTTGGGCACCAGAACCCCAAAAGACAAGCACAGATCTCTGCAGCTGAGGACCCACAGCAGCATCTTCCTGGCTAGGGGCTCTGAATGCCTGCCTCAAGCTGTGAAGACTGGCTCCTAATTTCTGGTCATTAATGAGCTGTGTGGCCTTGGTCCCTCTCAGGACCTCTGTTTTCCTACTGGTAGATGACAAGAAGGACTTCCCAAGTGGCTCATTTGTTTAAGCGTTCTCCTGCTAATGCAGGAGACGCAGGAGATGTAGTTTCGATCCCTGGGTCAGGAAGATTCCCCTGGAGAAGGGAATGGCAACCCACTCCAGTATTCTTGCCTGGGAAATCCCAGGGACAGAGGAGCCTGATGAACTTCAGTCCATGAAGTCACAGTCAGATACAGCTGAGCATCTGAGCACGCACACTCGCAAATGACAGGATAGGACTCCGTTTCAGCAGTTCACAGTTTCAGCTCCATGTTAGAATCATCTGGGAGCTGTAAAATATATGATGCCCAGCCCCCACCCTGCATGATGGAATTAATTCAGTATTTAAGCTCTTCAGATGATTCTGGTGTACTTCCAGGCTTAAGGTTACCAGATCAGATGACTTCTAAGCCATTTCCGTGGTCCTTATGTTTCTCAAAGTGAGGTTGGATGCCTGTCTGCATCAGGGTCACCCCCAGGATCTGTTAAAGCACAAATTCCTAGTCTCACCCAGACCTAGTAAATCAGAGTCCTGCCAGTGGGGCCCAGGGATCTGAAGCTTGGTGGTTCTCATACACTCAACAGTTTTTATGACAGTCTGCGTGCTGCCAGATTCAAGTAACCTCTGCCTTCTGTGGGCTTCCCTGGCAGCTCAGCAGTATAGAACCCACCTGCCAATGCAGGAGTTGACAGTTCGATCCCTGGGTCAGGAAGATCCCCTGGAGAAGGTGGAAATGGCAACCTACTTCAGTATTCTTGCCTGGGAAATCCCACAGACAGAGAAGCCTGGCAGACTGCAGTCCATGAGGTCACAAAGAGTCAGACACGACTTAGCAATTAAACAACAACTGCCTTCTGGATGCTAACCATTTATGTTTAAAAGTAAAAACAAATTTGAAAGCTTCTTACTGCAATCCCATTCCATTCCTAGCTTCATTCTTTAAAACTCTTCTGTACAAAGGGAAGCCAGTAGGTTTGCTTGCTCCAATAGACTAGACACTAGAGACAACTGGGCTGGGCCTCGGGTGAGGCAAGGGAGACACGGAGGATGGCCCCTGTGGATGCCAACCCTGCACTCGTATGACCCCTAGGATGGGGTGCTTCGTCCTTACCCCTCTTAGAGATATGCAGTAAGTGGCTTTCCCGGCTTGAAGGCAAGAGGCCAGCATGTTAATGATTTGAACAAACAAATCCTTGTTGGAATCATCTTCCAATAATCCTGAAGGTGTTAATGAAATTCAGCACAAACCAGCACCTCCTATGTGTCAGGTATTGAGAACACTGAGATGAGTCCATTGCATTTCACCCTCAAAAGCAGTGGTTCTCAGTCTTGTCTGCAGGTTAGAATCCTTCTGAGAGCATTTAAAAATGCATGTGCTGGAGCCCTCCTCACCACGTGAATGAAATCATAGTCTCTGAGTAAGACCCAGGCTTTAATCATATAGGAAAGCCCCAAGGCGATCCCAATGAAGTGGGAAGATTGGGAAACCACTAATTAATCATTAAAATATTATAATAACTATTATAATAGTTATATAGCAATAATAGTTATTAAAATAATTATAATAGTTATTAACAATTTATTAAAAGTTCACGCTCCCTGTTAGTTTTTATTAAATTATTATAACTGCATAATAAGATATTAATATCATACATTATTATTTATTTATTTATTATAACTTTAATTGTTAACTTAATATTATTACCTATTAACTATTATTGTTAACTATTAGCTTGTTATATTATTAATTATAACATTAATAATAACTTTAAAATTGTATAATAAGATGTTATTGATAAATAATAAATAACATATTAACATGTTTACAGGATTTACTTAGTGATCCACTAACTAAGACTCTGCAATCCCAATGCAGGGGGCCCGGGTTCGATCCCTGGTCAGGGAACTAGATCCCACATCATTTCAGCTAAGAGAGGGCCACAACTAAAGATCTTGCATGCTGCAACAAAGACTCAGCACAGCCAACTAAATAAAAAAATATTTAAAAACTAAAAATTTTTTTAAAGAAAAGAACTTCCCAAGCCCCTCATCCCCACTCAGCTCCACCTCTCTCTCTGCTAAATCACATCACAGAGTCTGGCCACCCAGAAAGTGGCTGAAATCTCTGGTCAGAGGAGGGTGAGGAGCTGTAGCCCTGCCATTTAGAGGCAGCAACCTGGCCATTGAACCCTTAGCAGTTCCTGGTCGGCCCTCAGAGAGCCTCAGCTCCCAGAACCCATGGGACCATTAAGACAACGCCAGTAGCACATAGAGAAGAGCCTATATGGGCACAAGAGCCCTTCAGAAGGGATGGACAGTTACTAAGTGCCCACTGGATACCCACTGGATGCCAGGCGCTCTCCCATACATGATGGTCATGAGTCCTCTGAACAAGGCTCCGAAACGGGAGGCTGGCTCCACTCCACATACGAGAGGGCAGAATGGGGGGTGAAATTATTTCCTCCAAGATCCAGGGTGAACGGGCTGAGGATTATAAGAACTAGGGGTGAGCAGTGTGTCTGAGAAATCAAAGGAGAACTCAAGATTTTCCTTTTTATTTTCACCTCCAGCCTGGGTGTCCCCACTCCTTAGGATGGTGCTGGCCTTGTTCTTGGGGTTTATAATCTACAGTACAGTTGGCAACCTTTTTTGGTCAAGGGCTAGGAAGTAAATTCAGACCATGTATTGACTTGGTCGAAACCAAACTCTGCCATTGCAGTGTTCCCAACAGAAGGGAATTTTTATATAATTGCTGAATTGTTTATATAGAGTATGAAACAGACACTAAAGTAATGATTTTAAAGTGACTTAAGCACCCCACTCCAGCACTCTTGCCTGGAAAATCCCATGGACGGAGGAGCCTGGTAGCTGCAGTCCATGGGGTTGCTAAGATTCGGGCACGACTGAGCGACTTTACTTTTCACTTTCATGCATTGGAGAAGGAAATGGCAACCCACTCCAGTGTTCTTGCCTGGAGAATCCCAGAGACAGAGGAGCCTAGTGGGCTGCCGTCTATGGGGTCGCACAGAGTCGGACACGGCTGAAGCAACTTAGCAGCAGCAAGGCTCAATAAGAAAATGTCCATGACACGATACCAATAAGCAAAATAAAATAGATGAGATGCGCAGAACATCCCAATTTTGTACTTTTGTCTTCTAAAAAACCATGTATCTGTGTAGCTATAGGGGCTTGCCTGGTGACTCAGTGGTAGAAGACCAGCCTGCCAATACAGGAGACACAAGCTCGGTCTCTAGGTCAGGAAGATTCCTTAGGGAAGGAAACGGCAACCCACTCCCATTCTTGCCTGGGAAATCCCATGGACAGAGGAGCCTGGCATGCTACAATCCATGGGGTTGCAAAGAGTCAGAAACAGCTTAGCAACTAAACAACAACAGTGTAGCTATAAAATGGCTGAGATAAATAAGGTTCAAGAGATACACAAAAATGTTGATGGCAGCTGTATCTCAGTGGTAGGATTAGGAATAATTTTTATTTTCTTTTTATATTTCTTTCTTATTTGTCTCTATTCTAGCCTATGGTCGGGTTATAGTTCTAAAATCTGAGTGGATGGAAATTATATATGTATATGTACTCCAGTACTCTTGCTTGGAGAATCCCACAGAGGGAGGAGCCTGGTAAGCTCCAGTCCATGGGGTCGCAAAGACTCGGACACGACTGAGCTACTTCACTTCAAGCATGATTTATGTATTATATATTCTAATGCATACATATATGCCCCCATATATATATGTACACGTAAGGGAGATATGTAAAGAGATATCTATATCTCTATAGACATAGATAAACACTAAGTCCCCTACATACAAATGAGTTCCATTTCAAGAGCATGTTCGTAAGTCTGGTTTGTTTGTTAAGTCCAACAAAGTTGGCCTAAGTACCCAACTAACACAATCGGCTATATAATATAGTATTGTCATAGGTTGATAATACTTTTCACACAAATAGTACATAAAAAACAACCAAACACAAAAAATAAATACAATATTTTTAACCTTACACTACAGTAACTTGAAAAGTACAGTAGTCCAGTACAAAAGCTGCATACAGGGGCTGGCATCGAGTCAACAGGCAAGAAGAGTTACTGACTGGAGGAGGGAGAGGAGGTGGGAGATGGTAGAGCTGGAGGGTCATTAACAACAGGAGGCAGAAGGCAAGCTGCGATTTCACTCACGCCTGACACTGACGGCACAGGCTCTCTTGCTCCTTGCTGGATTCAATTCTATCTACCCTCTTGCTTGCAGACATCCTGGGTTTGAAATAAAGATGTTATACTATCCTGCTCTATACAGCACTCTATGGTAAGCTACACAAAAGCACACCCGCTTGCAGAGGATGCACGTGTGTGACAGTGTATGCCAGACACGTGAACAAGCTTTCGTGATTGGGCGTGCAAACGCATGCTCGCATCTTTGACAGTTTGAAACCTGAAGGTTCACATGTAGGGGACTTCTGGATATATGTAGATAGATACACAGATATGTTTTTGAGAGAAGTGTGATAGACTCTGGCCATTGAAACGTCTTCCCTTACAGCCATTGGGAAGCCCCTTAGAAGAAGAGTGGATGGTTTTGGCTAACAAGGGGCTGATAAAAACGCCTTCTCAACAAACGACTGCTGTTTCTCTGAGCTAAGCCCTTTTTCTCATCCCTGTTTCCCCTGAAGTCTTCAGGAAAGTGGACTCTCTCTCAGAAGACCTCTCCCTGGCCCAGGCCATGTATGACAAGAAACTCGTGTCTATGCAGAAAAATCTCCAAGGGTTGGGTAAGTGTCCAGGGTTCAGGCATGCTAATAACCAGGAAGGAGGGCCAACATTACTTGGAGTGGGACTGGGAATACCCCCAGGCCACCGTGCCCTGGAACAGGGCAGCCTTCACCAAGCTTCTAGGCACAAGGGAAGAACAGTCATGGCTCCCTGCCTCCCTGTCCAGATGGAGAACCCACCCAACAAGGGCTGCTACCCTGGGATATGCCCAAGAGTGGGACTGAGAGCTCTGTATGTGCACAGATCTGCCCAGAGCCTCTAGATATACACTAAGTCCCCTACATACAAATGAGCTCCATTTCAAGAGCATGTTCGTAAGTCTGGTTTGTTTGTTAAGTCCAACAAAGTTGGCCTAAGTACCCAACTAACACAATCGGCTATATAATATAGCCAATTTCAGGTAGAGAAGAAAGCTGAAGACAGGCCACTTGCCCTCATGTATCTGAAGTTATTGGGTTGGCCAAAAAGGTCATTGACAGGAACGAAATTTTTGGCCAGTCCAATATTTTTAAGGCTTTTCTAATATTCTTGACAAGTCGGCCCTTTCCTCATCACTGCCTTAAAGTCTGTATGGTTTACAATCTCTTTATCTCTTGCTTTCATAAGACAATCTTGTTCTGAGAATGAGACAGAAAGAGCCATAATATAAGGGTTTAGAGGGAGGCTGCTAGGTGAAAAGAGAAAGTTTTAGTCTGCCACTAATTCGCTGAGTCATATTTGGCAAGTCACTTCTCTGAGCTTCATTTCTCAGAAGTCTCAGGGGAAAAACGTTCCTGCACCCTTTTCTCCACAAGCTTGTGAGAGGTTCAAATAAAAACAAATATTTATTAAAAAAATTTTTTTCAAAACCAAATATTAAAATATGGGGAGAAATCTAAAAATTAAAAAAAATAAAATTAAAAAAAAAAAAAACGGGAGGTTCTTGGCAACCTTAGAAAAGTTACAAGGATATATTTTCTCGAGACTTTGGTGAGGAGATGTCCTAAAGCCTACCTTTCCCGCAAGAATAAAGACTTGGGGTAGAAACACGATGGCACAAAGGATAGCGAGGTTTTTCCAAAAAGGATTTCATAGCAGGTCTTAGGGAAGAGAGAGGGATAGGACAGCCACATGCCAATTCATGATGCTCTGAAATATTAAATTGAAAGAAGCAACCTTTGCCCTGTGAGCCTTCAGCAACTCAAAATGTTGCCCCTTTCTCCTGAAGATCTGAAAGCCCCGAACAACTGCTCTTTCTGCCACGAGGCTGGGCTACTGGGGCAAGAGATCAGAAAACTGCAGGCGGAGCTGGAGGGAATTCAGAAGATGCTTCTAGCTCAGGAGGTCCAGCTACACCAGACCTCCCAGACCCATGACCTGCTCTCCACCACCAGTGGTCAAATCTCCCAGGAGATGGGCAGTTGCTCTTTCTCGGTCCACCAGATCAACCAATCTCTGGGGCTCTTCTTGGCCCAGGTGAGAGGCTGGCAGGCCACCACTGCTGGCTTGGACCTGTCTCTGAAGGATCTCACCCAGGAGTGCTACGACGTCAAGGCGGCAGTACACCAGATCAACTTCACGGTGGGGCAGACCTCCGAGTGGATCCATGGGATCCGGCGGAAGACGGAAGAGGAGACCCTGACCCTCCAGAAGATGGTCACCGACTGGCAGAACTACACGCGGCTCTTCGGCAGCCTGCGCACCACCTCGGCCAAGACTGGAGACGCGGTGAGGAGCCTGCAGGCCACCCTGGGGGCCTCGTCCCAGCGCATCAGCCAGAATTCCGAGAGCCTGCATGACCTGGTGCTGCAGGTCATGGGCTTGCAGCTGCAGCTGGATAATATCTCATCCTTCCTGGATGACCACGAGGAGAACATGCACGACCTGCAGTACCACACGCGCTACGCCCAGAACCGCACGGTGGAGAGGTTCGAGACGCTGGAGGGACGCATGGCCTCCCACGAGATCGAGATTGGCACCATCTTTACCAACATCAACGCCACCGACAGCCACGTGTACAGCATGCTCAAGTACCTGGACGACGTCCGGCTCTCCTGCACCCTGGGCTTCCACACCCAGGCTGAGGAGCTCTACTACCTGAACAAGACCGTCTCCCTCATGCTGGCCGCCACCGACCTGCTCCGGGAGCGCTTCGGCCTGCTCAGCGCCCGCCTGGACCTCAACGTCCGCAACCTGTCTATGATCGTGGAGGAGATGAGGGCCGTGGACACGCGGCACGGGGAGATCCTGCGGAACGTCACCATCCTGCGAGGTGAGAGGCGGGGCGGAGGGGGCGCTGCCCGGGAGCTCCCGGAGGGGAACACAGAAGGACCCAGTCTGGGGCCCGGTATCCTGGTGGGCTGATACAGCCCTGCAGCAAATGCCTGGGGCAACTGGCAGCTTTCGCGTCCTTGTCAACCTCTTTTGGAAGAGTGTATGGCAGTGATGAAGAATCCTCCTGCCAATGCAGGAGACGTGGGTTACATCCCTGGTCCAGGAAGATCCCCTGGAGAAGGAAATGGCGACCTGCCTGGAAAATCCCTTGGACAGAGGAGCCTGGCGGGTTACAGTCCGTGGGGTCCCAACGAGTCAGACACAGTTGAGCAACTGAGCTCACACACACGGCTCCTCACTTGCCTGACATACAAATTTGGATTTTTATACATGGATCTATGTATGAGTCTACAGAGAGAGATAGGCAGAGCTCATCTTTTGGAAACTCTGTCTTCTCCTGTTTTTCCCCTTCCTTACCCCTCACTGGTGCTCTCCACCATCCGCCTCTCAGAGGCCTGCCCCTCTGATGCCCTCTGCTCCTCCCATCTCACCCTTGCATTTAGGCAGAGTTCTCCAGAGAGATATGAAAGAGAGAGAGAAACTAAAAGGAATTAGCTCATGAGACTGTGGAGACTGGCAAACCCAAAATCTGTGCAGCTGATGTCCTGGTTCAGGTGCAAAGGCTGAAAGCTGCTATAGAACCAGGAAGAGATAGTGTGTCCATTGAAGGTTTGTCGGGCAGGAAATGCTCTGTTACTCAGGGGAGGGTTGGCCTTTGGTTCTATTCAGGCTTCAGCTGATTCAGTGAGGCCCACCCACATTGGGGAGGACAATCTGCTTTACTTGGTACTGATTTAAATGTTAATTTCATCCACCAACACCCTGTGCACACACCCAGAATAATGTTTGGCTAAATATCCGGGTATCCCATGGCCCAGGAAGCATGACACCTAAAATGAACTATCACAAGTGCAGCCCTCATCACCTTGGCGCCCATGCCCGTCTCCTTTGTTGTTGTCGTTCAGTCGATAAGTCATGTCTGACTCTTTGCAACCCCGTGGATTGTAGCCCTCGAGGCTCCTCTGTCCATGGGATTCTCCAGGCAAGAATACTGGAGTGGGTTGCCATTTCCTTCTCAAGGGGATCTTCCTGGACTGGTGACTGAACGTGCATCTCCTTCACTGGAAGGTAGATTCTTCACCACTGAGCCATCTGGGAAGCCCAGTCACATTTGGCAGGTGGGCAGGGATCATTCAGGGAGCTCCAGGAGACAGGAGGGAAGCACCCACTCTCCCAGACAGCATTGTTGTCTCCATGGAGCTCAGACTGGAGTCAAGCTCTCTGATTCTCTGGTTCTCTTTAACCATTTAGTTTCCAATCTGTGTTGCCTTCAACTTTATATCAGTGAGCATTTTTGCCAGTATTTTCTTTACTCTAGATTGGTGGTGTTGCAGGGGCTGGGGGCGAGGTAAGATCTTGTTTGCCTGGTGTCATATGTTTTGCAACAAAACCAGGTACTGAGTATTCCCTTAGTAACTGAGACAGTCTCACAGTGTTTCATTTAAACTATGTATCTGTATGACCTCTAGGATGCAGTGTTCCAGTGAAGGTGTTAGCAGATAGTTCTCATGATTCATCCTCTAGTAATCTTGTTTTCTTTGGTTACATTCAATCTAAGAACAACTGAAACGTAAAGCTTTCCTCACAACAAAGCCTATTCCTTTGGCCTCACAATCTTTTTTTTTTTTTTAATTGGAGTATAGTTGGCAATGTTGTGTTAGTTTCAGGTATACAGCAAAGTGATTCAGTCATATATGTACTTGTATATATTCCTTTTAAAATTATTTTCCAGTTAAGGTTTATTACAGGATGTTGAGCAGTGTTCCCTGTTACACAGTAGGTCTTTGTCAGTTATTCATTTTAAATATAGCAGTGTGTACATGTCCATCCCAAACTCCCTAACCAGCCCTCCCCTCCACCCTTCCCCACTAGCCTCACAACCTTTGTGGACAAGACACGTGTCGCAGGCATCGTGTCTTTATTTTACAGAAAGGTGACCTGAGACGAGGAAAAGTTAAGGGATAGTTCAAGGTCACACTGTGATTAAGATCCTGACCCATCATGGCTCTGAGGCGCAAATGTCTAGTGATCAGCCAGGAGACACTGAGAGTGTGAACTTGCAGATACCAAAAAATGCATTTCACTGAGGTCCTGCTTAGGTGTCATGTGTGGGACAGACTGGAAAAGAAGGAAATGGTACCGAAAGTATCAGAAGCGAACCATTTGAGACCCTAATTCCAAGTATAACCCAACAGTAGTCATGAAAATTTATATTTGCTCCTGTCCTAATGATGGCAGAGTTCTCATCAAAGGACTTTATCTCACCTGGAGACCAAGGTGCAACATCACTTTGAGCCACATTTGACTCTCAGTTCAACCTCTGTATATTTATTTAAATGGCTATCTTTTGGCTAACATTCTTCTTGGTTGTTAAATCACCACATATAAAGTCTCTCACATCTGAAAGAAAATTTCAGGGACAAAATGTCCATCACTTCCTACAGGAAGGTGGCACCCCACTCCAGTACTCTTGCCTGGAAAATCCCATTGGGCGGAGGAGCCTGGTGGGCTGCAGTCCATGGGGTCGTGAAGAGTCAGACACGACTGAGTGACTTCACTTTCACTTTTTTACTTTCATGCATTGGAGAAGGAAACGGCAACCCACTCCAGTGTTCTTGCCTGGAGAATCCCAGGGACGGGGGAGCCTGGTGGACTGCCGCCTCTGGGGTCACGCAGAGTCGGACACGACTGAAGCGACTTAGCAGTAGCAGCATAGACAGGTGCTGACAGGCTGTCACGCTGGGGCTTGGCTGTTCGGAGCCAAGCTGCTATCTAGAATAAAGGAAGAGGAACAGCCCTGGCCAAGTGCTGACGGAAGGGCTGGGACTCACAGACTGTCCGGGAAAAGAGCCTGGATTCTAATTTGCTATGGGTCTTTGGGCAGACTCACTTAATCTTTCCGGGCCTCTGGTTTTGGAGTTTTGTTTTGTTTTGTTTTGTTTCATATGTAAATCAGTGGATGAGACCAGTTGTTCTCCGAGATCTCTTCCAGCTCTAGCTCTGTGATGAATTCTGAGTCTCCGTTTGCCAACCAGAAAGCCTTTGGTACCTCCATATGTTTGTGCCTCTCATAGAATGTTTCCCCTTTATTCTGTATTTCCTCCCTTTCCTCCTCCAGGGGATCTTCCCAAATCAGGGATCAAACCCTTGTCTCTTGCATTGGCAGGCAGATTCTTTACCACTGAGCCCCCTGGGTAGGGAGGAAGATGCCTGCTTGGAGGATTAGCAGGTTTACTTGTTATCGAGCAACAAAGGCAGTCAGTGAAAAGGAGAATGATGCCATCTTCTGCTGGTGCCTGCAAGAGAGCTTACCATAACGCCTGGCCTATTTCTGGTACATTCTTACTTCCCAGGCACCATCCTTGAGGAGTGTTTATAGAGCTTATCACCTATGGGCCTTGACCTCTAGTTATCATCTCCCCAGCCCCAGAGGACTGAAGGGATGAAGCCTAAGTCTCTGCTCAGTGTTTCCATCCTTTGGCCCTTACCACAAATGCCCACACAGTTTCCTTTCCTCCTGAATCCCAGCCCTGGGCCTTGGCAGCCCTGAGCCCCAGCCCCAGTGAAAATGCTAGAAACCCTTCTCAGCCTCTCTGCCCAAACCACTTACTAGTCAACAAATGGCTTGAGAGGAAAAGAGGCAAAGAAAGTCAGGCTTCCTTCAACAAGTTCCCCTTTCCTGGGGATTCTGGCGTTTGATCTCTCTCCAAAACTTTCAGAAGGATGTCTTGGCGTTGTGCCTAATGGTTCTAATTGTTCTCAGTGGGAGGTTTAGTCGGTACAAATTACTCCATCATAAGCTGACGTTGAAACCCACTAGCATTTTTTCAATGCTCCTCAGGTAACATGAGTGTCCCTGACCCAGGCTGATATTCTCATTGAACAAAGGGGAGCCTGCAGACAGAAATCAGTCCAATGAGGACCAAATGATGTACCCAGTCACCCAGTCTGTTAATATGGGAACTGTGCTTTCCATGGCACCAGGCCAATCTCCCGAGAGGCCCCCCTTCTGTTTCTATCTCCTTCCACCTTTTTGGGACTGGGGGATGGGCTGTGCCCCTCTCCCCGCCCATGCACCCCCCCTACCCGTGGGTGGGCAGTGCTTTGTATCTGCCCAGCCCCCCAGCCCCTCCCCACTCCCAGTGCAGATCCCCGAGCAGACCACCTACTTGTCCCAGACATGCAGTCAGTGTGGCTCTGCCCTAATGTGCTGGGATGGCCTAATTACAGCCCAGGGCTTCCTGAGTAATTATGGGCCCCTCCTCGAGTCTCCAGGATGCCCAGTTCCTCTCCCGTCTCTGCATCTCAGCCACTGCTGCTCCCATTTTCTCTTTTGTCCTAAATGTGCCCCCGCTGCTCAGAGCAGCTCTTAGGCGCTCCCCACCCTTCATCCCTGAGACACCCAGATCTTATTACAGGCTGGGTGAGGGGCCCGTTGCAGAGAGCCGCTGGTCAGCCCGTTTCTGCATCCCTCCCCGCCATGCTAACTGCTGAACCCTGCTTGTTGACTTCCTCCGCGCCAGCTCTCCCTCTCTGACCGCATGACTCATGGCTGGCCCTGGAGGGACAGGCGGAGGCTTGGCTCACCCGAGGGAGACAGTCCTTAAGGTGACCCCTTCCTGGCTCAGTGGGCCCCCTCCTCTGGGCAGCAACAGAGTGGGAGGTCCTGGCTATGGGAGGGGGTCTGGGGAACAGGCCCCAAGCCCCCTGGGCCTGGGTTTGCATCCTGTCTCCACCCTCCCTGGTTGGTGATGGTTTGCAAGTTGTCACTCTCTGCACCTCAGTTTCTCATCTGTAAAATGGGGTGATGATCTCAGTGTATGATGCCAGGGACATAGAAGAGACTCAGTTTCCCTCGCCCTTCCCTTCCCCGAGAAAATGGATCTCAGAGAAGTTAGGGTGAGCAGGGGCCAAAGTGGGCACACAGGTACCAGACACGTTGGGGAGAGACCAATGCCTATAACACAGGCCCTGCCCCCAGTGGAGCCTCCCCAATGGATGTCCTCATCAAGCCACCACCTAGGAGCCCTCCATGGGTTCTCAGAGACGGGTCGGCAGCGGCAGGCATGGAGAGACTGTGGAGAGGGAGGTGACTCTTTCCTGGCAGGCCTCCTTCCTCGGGCCCTGGGGGCTGCAGTCCTGGGGCACTGGAGAGGGGACAATGAGACTCAGGCTTCTGCTCCAACCTTCACCCTGGGCATGGGGCCCCCGGCCTTTCCCACCAGGGGAAAGCCGCCCAAGAGCTTCCCCAGAAAGCGGCTCCTGAGGAGGCTGGAGGGGAGGAACAAACAGAAGCCTTTGTTCTCTGCTCTTTCTACCCCCTGCTGTTGGCACAGAAACCCTGAGAAATCCTTCTGCTGGCTGCTGTGCCCTCAGGGGCCAAGGAGCAGAGGGCGTACACTGGAAAGGGTGGTGCAGGAGGGCGGGGTGTCCCAGGGAGGGGCAGGGGGCTCCTGGTGGATCTGTGAGCGTCCTTGTCCAGATAAGACTTCACAGGCATTTCCTGAGTCCAGGCTGGGGTTGGGAACCATCCACCCACGGAACAAGAGTGGAAGTCACAGGAGAGATCCTAGGTTGAGAGAGAGAGGGACGAGGGTGCTGGGGCAAGCCCTGGGCAGCGTGTTCCTAGAGCAGGAGGGACATAGGCGGAAGGAGGGCTGCTGGTGGAGCCGTGCCCTGGGGGACTGTCAAGTGCGATCTCAGGGAGATAGATGATGTGAGCACCGATGGGCAGCGCCTTGCCCAGAGTCGCTTCGTGCCCTCAGACTCCCTTCCACGTGAACAGCCTGCAGGAGCCTCTCCACCTCCGAATGGCTGTGCTGTTCCAGCACCCACCCCCGCCCTGGCTGCCCCAGGTGCCCAGGCCAGAGCTGGGAGTGAGGACAGGCTGGTTCCCAGCCATTCCTGCCAGACTGGGGGCAGAGGTCCCTGCCAGCCATCTCCCTGTGCCCTTGTTGTGCCCTGTTGTTCTGGCCGCTGTGCTGCAGACGATCGTTGCAGACAGAAGGGCGGGTCAAGCTGTTCCCTGGTCACTGCCACCACCGCCAGCCCGTCCCATGCCCACTCCAACCAGCCGATGACGGCATGCCAGCCGGTACTGCTGGCGGGCCACGTGAGCCGAGCCCACACAGGCCACAGCCCCGCTGTGTGTGGGAGGTGGGCATGGGCAGGAGGTGGCCCGGAACAGGTTTTTATTGGCCTCATTGGGGCTGAGTATGTCTGGGCTCTGATTTCCAGTTTAGATCGTAATTGGAGGATGGTGTTCAATGACTCTCTGCTCCACTTAGAAACCCTCCGAGAGGGAGATGAGCGGGGGTGGAAGTGTGGGGGGAGGCCAGGACAGACGGAGGCAGTGTCTGCATCAGCAGGGAGAGGGCCCCAGGGCTGCGGAACTGGGTCGAGCCCCCTGGAAGTGTTCCCAGCTCCTGCAGAGAGGATCCCTTCTCTTCAAGGGGCCCACCCAGCTTCTGGTTTCTGCTTGGGGACCCCTGGGCTACCAGGTCACTTCTCTGCTTGCCTCCTCTGTGAAATGTAGGAGTTGGACTAGCCCCTACCGAGCTCAAAAACTCCAGGATTCTCTTGCAAAGGCGATGGTGTTACAGCTGAGTTCTCGGGGAGAGCTGAGCGTGGGCATGAGAATTCACCTCCCAGCCCTGGGGTCATTGTCTCCACCCCCCCATCCCATAAGCTGGTGCCCAGACCACTGAAGAAAGCCAGGGCTTTGCTGCACCTTAACCCCAAGGGGGCTAAAGCCATTCTCTGCAATTCATGTCCTCACCAGGCCAGAGGGTACTCTCTCCTCTAGCCCTGGGGCATCCTACCTGCTTAGGCTGGATTGATGGCCACACTCTGACCTGTGTCCTGAAGGTCAGTACAGCTCTGAGAGGTGGTGACTCTGATCTGAGCAGCAGGCAGATAGGTGGTTAAGGTCATCTGACCCTTGCTTTGGGCACTAGGCTGGGCTGTTTGGGAAGGGCATGTAGGTGGAGGTGGGAGGAACTGGGAAACTGGGATTGACACATATACAGTATTGATGCTCTGCATGAAACAGATAACTAATGAGAATCTACCGGATAGCACAGGGAACCCTACTCAATAGACAGTGGTGGGTGACCTGAATGGGAAGGAAGTCCAAAAAAAGAAGGGAGATGTGTATATGTTCCCTGGTGGCTCAGACGGTAAAGAATCTGCCTGCAATTCAGGAGACCTGGGTTTGATCTCTGGGTCAGGAAGATCCCCTGGAGGCGGAAATGGCAACCCACTCCAGTATTCTTGCCTGGAGAATCTCTTGGACAGAGGAGCCTGGAGAGCTACAATCCACAGGGTCGCAAAGAGTCAGACACTACTGAAGTGACTTAGCATTAGCACTATAGCTGATTCACTTTGCTGTACAGCAATAACTAACACAACTTTGTAAAGCAACTATACTGCAAATAAAAATTAATTAAAAGAGAAGGAATTCATCCTGGCATCTCCCCCAGGCCCTACACCAGAGCTGGGTGGGAGCTAGGGGTCCAGAACTGTTTGGTGTGTCCCCTTTTCAAGCATATACTGAGATTTCCCTGCTGTGTACGTAAGCTCCATGCCCAGGGCAGGTGATGGGAGGCATGGTCCTCACTATCTTCTTGGGGCCCCACAGTTCAGTGGGGTCCACTAGAGAGAAACCACGGATTTGCTTTCACTATACTGTGACTTCTCTTCCTACATGTCAAATAAAAGATTCAAAAAGTAGCAGCTCCAAGAGCTCAGAGGAGAGGCTGGAGTGGTCAGGGAGGGCTTCCTGGAGGAGCTGCCCTTTCTCTGGTTTGTTGTTATTCCCACTCACTCACACCGGGAGGCATCTACTTCTCACACCTCACTTTACACATCACTTTCTTGGCTTTCTCCTCCATGTCACCTGACTCCACTCCTGGTCCCAGGTGCCCAAAGGTCAAGGGTGAAGCCTGGGGTTGGGATGGGGGTGGGGCAGGAGGTAAGGACCAAAGCAGTTGAAGTCCATAATGAGTATTAGTGTCCAGGCTGGTCTCCAGAGCAAAACAGATGATCCTGGATGGCCGTGGCCTTTGCCCGGACACATCCAGCTCTCTCAGCCTTCCACTTGAGTGCCCATATGGTACTCGAGCCCGGTCCTGAAGTTAGAACTATGAGTGCCCGCCTGGTGCAGGCCTTGTGCCAAACACCTATGCGTGTGAGCTCGGGATGGGCTCCCAGCCTCACTTAAGATTCTCAGCCCCCTTTCACAGCTGGCCAGGCCATCTCAGAGGGGTCATGTCAGCAGCCTGAACCCCCAGAGCCAGTAGTTGGCAGACCTGGGACTTCAGACCCTTGGGTGTCAGAGCGCCTGGCGCCCTCTTTATGGGACAGCCTCAGGAGACCTGTCCTCGTAGACTGACTTCTGCCCTCTTCTTTCTGACCCTAGGTGCCCCCGGCCCTCCAGGACCCAGAGGACTCAAGGGAGATGTGGGCGTGAAAGGGCCTGTTGGCGGCAAAGGACCAAAAGGAGACCCTGGCAGCTTGGGGCCCCCAGGACCCCAGGGTCCCCAGGGGCAGCCTGGGGAGCCTGGGCCTGTGGGAGAAAGGGGGCCAGTTGGCCCCAGGGGTTTCCCAGGCCTCAAAGGGTCAAAGGGCAGCTTTGGAACTGGGGGCGCAAGAGGACAGCCGGGCCCCAAGGGGGACGTGGGGCCCCCAGGGCCAGAGGGCCCCCCGGGGGCTCCAGGGCCAGAGGGGCCTCAGGGAGAACCAGGGATCGCCGGGAAGACAGGGTCCCCGGGCCAGCGGGGGCCCATGGGGCCGAAGGGCGAGCCAGGGATCCAGGGTCCCCCTGGCTTCCCCGGGCCCCCAGGCCCACCAGGAAGCCAGAGCAGCGACTGAGGAGAAGTCCAGTCCTGGAAACTGCCACGCAAAAGGCAGGGAGTGGGCTTTGGCACAGAGAGGCCCCTATAAAGCCACACCTACAGACGTGTGGTCCTTTGACCCCAAAGGGGGTTCCCCCAGGCCTGTCCCTGCACCTCTGGGCTCCCCAATAGTGACTTACCACAGAAAGCAGCCCCTTACACACACACACACACACACACACACACACACACACACAGTGCATGTCCCTGCTGGCCAGGGCGGCTGACTGGGTTTCCCTGGCTGGGTGGGAGGAGAGGTTAAGAGAAGCGCCCTCTCCTGTGATGAGCCTGCCAGGGAGGTGGCTACCTCAGGGGGGATAATCTGGACTCTGGCTCTGAATGGGTGGCCAACACCAGTCTTTCTAGCATCTTCACCCCATTCTAGTTGGCCGGCAGTTCCCTGAGGCTCCCAGGGGTTGAAAAGACCCTGGGAGGAAGGGTGAAGGGTGCAGGGGGGCGGGGAATTATGGTTCAAACTCCAGGGACAGGGTGGGCTTGGCAACCACAAGACCCTCCCCCTTAACCATGGGAACAGGGTCCCAGGCCCACCCCTGCCCTGCACAGGACAGAGCATCTCCACCTGGACCCTGAGGACTACATCCCCGGCAGTTCAGCCTTTTTTTTCCTGCACCTCCAGAAACCTTCTTGGCTTCATCCTTGTGTCTGCCTCCAGGAGCATCCCAGGAAGAAACCAAGCAGGAATTCCATCTGCGCCAGGGCTCTCTCCTAGCCCTGGAACTTTCTGTCAAAGGAGGAGGCCCCACTGCAATCCTGGGGTGACCTCTCTGGTGACCGGGGGAGGGCTACCCCCGACTGGCTCTCCTCCTGCCCCCCGATCTCACCCCACAGTGACCCAGACTGCCCAAGGCCTCTCTGCAGGGACAGCAACCCCAGACGAGGGGAGGGGTCACATCCCTCTGACATCACCCCTCACCCCACTTCCTGCATAGCCGGCAGCAGGAGCGCTGGGCCGTCCCCAGCATGGTGAGCTTCGTCCCCAGCATGGTGAGCTCCCAGTGAAGCTTCATCCCTTTGTGTCCTAACAGATAACGACCCCTCCTCCAGGCTGGGTGCTTGCAGCTGTTCCCTCCTTGACCTCACCCAGAGACCGGCCTCTCCCCCATCCAGAAGCCTTATCGATGACCCCCGCCCACCTTCTTGTAACAGGTGTGCAACTGGCTTGCACTCCCACCACCCCAATTGCGTGTAGTTCTCCTGTCTACATATGATATCATGCCACCTAGTATCATCCACTCAGTAAAGACCTGTTTCCAGGAGGGAGTTGTCTTCTGATCCTTTCTGCCTGATGGGGGTCATGATGCCTTCAGTCTCCACCTCACCTGGCCTTTGAAGGGGAACCAGGGGGTAAAAGGTCCCTTAGATATTCAGTCCCACTGTGGAGTCCAGGTCTGAACCCTCAGCCCCTGACTCTGAAAACACTGAGCTCCGCTGGGCCTTCCCAGTGGTCCTCAAGGGGCCAAGGGGCCAAGATGGCTGAGGGATTACCCACAGCAAGCAGGAACCTAGTGGAAGCCACGTGAATTTACTAATCTTGCAGCAGTGTCCTGGAGCGCTTGGGCTAAGACAAGATTGGAAAAGACTGGACGCCGAG
Organism: Ovis canadensis; assembly: GCF_042477335.2. NCBI lineage: Eukaryota > Metazoa > Chordata > Mammalia > Artiodactyla > Bovidae > Ovis > Ovis canadensis. The sequence goes on from NC_091246.1 coordinate 102,535,559, forward strand.
AGTTACCTGCTTCTTCCTCCTCTTGTCTCTAAGATGAGGAGACAAGGCAGAAAAGGAGGAGGAAAGCAGACCAGACCTGCCGCAGAGGGCCTGGCCCTCCAGCGTCCACAGGAAACAAAGGACACCTGGGGCCTTGTGAGTCAGCCGGCCTGATCCAGGAAGTGAGATCTGGGATCAGTTCCAAGGGATGAGCCAGGGGCTGGAATGAGAGACGAGCCCACAGGGATCAAACACTGAGGTGCTCTCAGAACATAAGCAGAAATACAGAAGAAAAACCCCTGGGTCCTGGACAATCGCCACTGACACGTCCCTGGCTGTGCGGTTTGGGGGGATCAGCTTGGTTCACCAGCACAGGGTGGAGGCAGGCACCTGGAGCCCATCCCTGGGACCACCCCATGGACTCAGTTCATGCCACCACCCCCGGTCGCAGAAGCCCTCTCAAGCTCGAGCAAGGAAATAGGGAGGGGGCACTCAGGACAATGGACATGAATTTGAGCAAACTGCAGGAGGCAGTGGAAGACAGAGGAGGCTGGCGTGCCGTAATCCATGGGGTTGCCAAGTCAGACACGACTTAGAGACCAAACAACAGCAATTTATGCCCAGGAGGATACGGCAGGTAAAATCAAGCCCATGGAAACTTGATGCAGAGCTCGGTCTTGGGGAGAATAGATGTGGAGAACTGCCGGCGTCTCAAGCCCCCATCTTCACTTCCAGAGAACACACCAGTCTCCTCTCTCTTCTCAGTGGTCCCCTCCCTTTGCTCCTCATTGTCCCCTTCCTGCTGATCGGCATTTTCTGTTTGCATGAGGCCCAGTGTATCAGTGTCACTGCTCACCACCAAAGGGCCCAGCCCTATACAATTTCTAGTTCCCAGCCTTAGGAGGGCAAAATCTGATCACTTTCCCTGTGAGTTCAGGGGTCTTACCACAGAGGGAGAGGGTTCACTCTGTAAAAAAAAAATCAGAGGTACAAGAACAAGAGTTACCGAGAACAAAACTGGCCACAAAATCTGTGTTTGTCAACAGAGGAATAGAATAACCTGAAGAGTAACAATCATAGCAAATGCTGATGGAAGAGTTAGCGTGCAGCAGAATACCATCCTAAGCACTTCACATATTAACTCATTTAACCCTCACTACAATGTGTAATGGAGCTATATGTAGTCTCTATGTATGCTATGTGTGAAATCATTATGAGCAATGTTAGAAAATCCAGCATTTTGATGGAGTATGTGCATGTGCTCAGTCACTCAGTCGTGTCCAATTCTTGGCAACCCTATGGACTGCAGCCGCTAGGCTCTTCTGCCTGTGGGATTTTCCAGACAAGAATACTGGAGTGGGTTGCCGTTTCCTCCTCCAGGGGATCTTCCTAACCCAGGGATCAAACTTGCATCTCTTGTATCTCCTGCATTGGCAGGCAGATTCTTTACCACTGCGCCGCCTGGGAAGCCCCTCTATGTTTACTGTATCTATATTATTATTATTATTCCCATTTTACAGATGGGGAAACTGAGGCTTGGAGAGATTAATTAGCTTCCCAAACTCACATAGTTAATGAGTTTTTAGATATATCTCTATTGAAACTCAGTCTTGGGTAATTTAACTTCTCTTCTGTTTCCTCCCCTATAAAGTAGGGGTTATAATTGTACCTACTCCAAGAGGCCACTGAGGGGATTAAATAAAATGATGCTCTTGGCCAGTTTCCCAGCAAATTAGTCAGCCCAGGCCACCATGACAAAATATCACAGATTGGGTGGCTCAAACAAGAGAAATTTATTTTCTCGGAGTTCTAGAGGCTGGAAGTCTAGGATCGAGGTGCCCACGTTTCCTGGCTTCTGGCTGTGCCATCGTGTGGTGGTGGGGAGAGAGATGCGTGGGGGAAGGGGAGAGAGACACACACACACACTCAGAGGGATAGAAAGGCAGAGGGAGAGCTGTCGTTCTCGTCTTGGAAGGCTGCAGTCCTATCGGATTAGGGCCTCGCTCTTATGACCTCATTTAACCTTCACTGGGCTTCCCAGGGGGCTTCCCTGGTGGCTCAGACGGTAAAGAGTCTGCTGCAGTGCAGGAGACCCCGGATCGATCCCTGGGTCAGGAAGATGTCCTGAACAAGGAAATGGCAACCCACTCGAGTATTCTTGCCTGGAGAATCCCACGGACAGAGGAGCCTGGAGGGCTGCAGTTCATGGAGTCACAAGGAGTCGGACATGACTGGGCACACATGCGCACGTGCTAACCTTCATTACATCCTAAGACCCTCGCCCTAGGTACAGTCACACTGAGGGTCAGGGTCTCAATATATGGATTTTGCAGGGACACAAGTCAGTGCCAGAACCCCAGCGACAGTTACCATCCCATAAACATCAGGCAAACTCATGCTGGTGTTTATCCTACAGACCCAGGCTTTCTGAAGGACAGCATTACTCACCACTTCCCTCTGCAGATGAGCAGCCAGAACATGAGCTCCCGCACACACACACCCACCTTCCCTGCATGATTAGAGCCAGGAAGGAGCTGGTGACTCACTTGGCTCAAACGCTTTGCTATTCAAGTGAGAAACCAAAGGCTGAGAAGGGCCTGAGGGGCTTGCTGCCCAACAGGGATCAGAACTCCAGCGTCTAGGTTCCTGGGCAATGCAATTTCTCATGTCTCGGGTTTTTCAGCAACTTGGCTGTTGGTTAGATCCATCAGGCAGCAAATGATGTACATTCCCCAGAAAGTGGCCCCCCTACACGTATACACACACACACACAATCCGTCTCTCTGTCTCATTTCATCAAACAGCCTCCCCCTCCCCGCCGCCCCACTAACACGGCCCTTCTCGGCATCCCATTTCAGTTCTCTTCAGTTCAGTTCAGTCACTCAGTCATGCCCGACTCTTTGGACCCCATGGACTACAGCACGCCAGGCTTCCCTGTCCATCACCAACTCCTGGAGCTTGCTTAGACTCATGTCCATCGAGTTGGTGATGCCATCCAACCATCTCATCCCTTCTCCTACCTTCAATTTTTCCCAGCATCAGGGTCTTTTCCAATGAGTCAGTTCTTCACATCAGGTGGCCAAACTAGTGGAGTTTAAGCTTCAGCATCAGTCCTTCCAATGAATATTCAGGGCTGATTTCCTTTAGGATGGACTGGTTGGATCTCCTTCCAGTCCAAGAGACTCTCAAGGGTCTTCTCCAACAACACAGTTCAAAAGCATCAATTCTTCAGTGCTCAGCTTTCTTTATAGTACAAATCTCACATCCATACATGACTACTGGAAAAACCATAGCTTTGATTAGATGGACCTTTGTTGGTAAAGAAATATCTCTGCTTTTTAATATACTGTCTAGGTTGATCATAGCTTTTCTTTCAAGGAGCAAGTGTCTTTTAATTTCATGGCTGCAGTCACCATCTGCAGTGATTTTGGAGCCCCTCAAAATAAAGTCTGTCACTGTTTCCATTGTTTCCCCATCTATTTGCCATGAAGTGATTAGACCAGATGCCATGATCTTAGTTTTCTGAATGCTGAATTTTAAGCCAACTTTTTCACTCTCCTCAGGGCCTCTGGACCATTGTAAATATTGCTAAAAAGTCCTAAGAGCTGACCACAGGGGCTGGTGGGGCCGGCAGCCAGAATCATAAAGGTTTGCTACAACCACTGTGAATCAATATGTTGTTCTGTGTGTAAACTTTGGGAAACGGATCTACCCGCGTCCAGTGGGGTGATGAGGGGTGGTGCTTCATGATAGAGTCCCTCAGTGAACATGGAATGGGAGTGGGTTGTGTTTGTTCTCTGCTGGGTCCTCTGTGTGTCAGGGGACTGTCAGCCCAGCACTGCCCTCTCTGACCTCCAGTTTCTTGATCCAGAAACAAAGAGGGCGTCCTCGACTCCATCTGGGAGTCACCAGATGTGGCCCGATTCCTGTCCTACAACTCTGACCAAGGGTTTTCCTGCCCTGCATGGTTTTTCTCCTGGGATGAGCCAAGGCCAAGGCCAAGGCAGGAAAATCTGAATCCAGACTTGGAGGTGGCGGCAGTGGGGTGCAGTCAGTGGGCTAGAATCATGGCTTTCACCATTGAGTTGTGTTCATCACCACCAGATGTACGAAACCTTGAGGAGCTCTGGGCCTTTTTCTAAGCAGAACAAGAGCCTTCCTGGAGGCCACAGGCCTGGGACACATCCTTGAGCACCTCTAAAAACCCCAGACTGGCCCACCTTTCTCCCTGGCAGGTGCCCCTCCAGCTGAGGCAGCACAGGGGTCTGGGCAGAACCTTGGGGCCTTCCTCCTGCTCTTTCTCCCCGGCCAGGGCTGAGCTGGCAACATCTCCCATGCCAGCGCTGGACACACCTGTCCAAACAGAGCCACAGGAGAGGAGACCAGAGAGTGGAGAGCTGACAAACACGCTCTGACCATACCGTGCTTTCCAGCAGGGTGGGCCCAGCTGGCAAGGAGCTGCCTGGACACATAGGTGGGCGGTGCACTGAGCAGACTCCCTGGGCATCTATTTTCCTTGCCTGTACCTGTTCAGTCCTTTTATTTTCTCTTGAACGCTTCAAAGGGCAAGGCTCTGTGTCTGATGGCATGGGAGAGACACGAAGGCTGGTGCAGTGCGCTCAGTGGGCTCAACCACCTGGGAGCCAGTGAAAATGCAGACTGCAGGTCTGCACCCCAAACCCATTGCTTCAAGACCACAGAGATGGGATGGGATAGGAGGAATGAGGGGGAGAAGTCTCTAGGGCATTCCAATGCCCCCGTATAAAATTTGAGAACCAGGAATGTAAGAAATAAAGAAAGGGAAAAAATATTTTATAAAATTTGAGAACCAGGAATGTAAGAAATAAAGAAAGGGAAAAAATATTTTTATTTATGCACTTGCTGTTCAGCCGGCAAGTCATGTCCGACTCTTTGCAACCCCGTGGACTGCAGCATGCCAGGCTTCCCTGTCCTTTGCCCTAGGTCAACTCTATTGTCTCTGAAGTTGTTCCTTGCAACAAGGCAGAGCTCCCTTAAACGAAAGGAAGAAAGAATCTGCACATGATAACTGTATACAGATATATAACCTGACAGTTGCTTCTTTTTCTACCATCTCCCAGAATTTTTTCAAACTTATGTCCATCGAGTCGGCGATGCTCTCCAACCATCTCATCCTCTGTCACTCCCTTCTCCTCCTGCCCCCAATTTTTCCCAGCATCAGGGTCTTTTCCAATGAGTTGACTACAGTACCTCATTTAATCCTCAGGAACTAAATGTATTTACGTTTAATAGGTCAGAAAACCAGCCTCAAAAAAGTAAGTTGCTCAATGCCACAGAGATGTAATTTGAATCCTAACCCAGGATTAATGGAAGCCAGCTATGCTGAGCTGATATCAACCAAGGTTCTTGGCTTTCCCCAAGCAATAGAAATAGACAAGAGGCCAGACAAGAATTCAGGCAAGAGTTTATTATGGCCCCTGCTGCAACAGCAGGGAGAAAGAACAAACAACAGTTTCCTTTGCTCACTCCCCAAGGAGGAGGGTGAGCTGGTTCCTCATATGGAGCAAGGATAGAGATGTGTCCAGGGGTCAGGCCAGAGGATGGCTTAGTTGGTTTGTCCAGCCCTCAGGTGGTGTTGAGTGCCGGGGACATTTGCAATGACTGGCTTCTGCTCCCAAAACCCTGTTTTTGCTCCTGGCTCTTCAGAAGTGGTGTGTATGAGTGCTAAGTTCCTTCAGTCATGTTTGACTCTTTATGACCCTGTGGACTGTTGCCCCAAACACCTGGTCACCTGAGCTGCTCGGACCTGGGAAGGGCACAAAATGCAGGCCCAGCCTATCTGCGCCTTTGAGGAGTACCCGAGTGCCCAAACCTGAGCGGCATGCAACCCAGGGCCAGCCTCACACAGCTCCCGGCAGAGCAACCTAGAGCCTAAGCAGTGTAGACAGGGTAAGCACTCACGCTGTGAGCAGGGGCAAACCCAGTGTGGCCAAGACACTGTGAACACACACCAGTGTTATTTGTTTTCAGCATCCTTCCCTCCTCACAGCACGACTGAACAAATGAGCCTAAAAGAGTGTCCACCGCCGCCCCTTGGGTCAGGGCGGAAATTAGACAATGAAGAGACCAACAAACAGAAGAAGCTAAACAGGGGGAACCTCCTTGGAAGTGACAGGTGCAATAGATTAAAACCCCGTAGTTAGTACTGGGGGAAGGAACTGGCAACCCACTCCAGTGTTCTTGCCTGGAGAATCCCAGGGATGGGGGAGCCTGGTGGGCTGCCGTCTATAGGGTCGCACAGAGTCGGACACGACTGAAGCGACTTAGCAGCATGCAGCAGCAGTTACTACTGACTACATAGGAAAGGGCCTATAGATCTTGAGAAATATAAGCCGGATCAAAGAACTATCCACAAATGAACTGACCCCATACTGCCCACAACAACATCAGAGAAAGTCCTAGATATATTTTTACTATTTTTACTATCATTCTTTAATTTTTAAATTTAAAAAAATTTTTAAGTCCTCTATTACTCCTTTAATTTTCATTTTATAACCTACTATTACTTTGCAAAAAAAAAGAGACCCTATTTTTTAAAGCAAACTTCATATATATATATTTTATAATTTTTGTGACTTTTTTTTCTTTAATATTGGATTTTTTAAAATCTAACCTCTACTCTAGATTTTTAATCTTTGCTTTTTGGTATTTGTTATCAATTTTGTACCTTTAAGAACCCAATCTTCAGTACCCATTTTTACTTGGGAGCAAGATTACTGGCTTGACTGCTCTCTACCCCTTTGGACTCTCCTTTTTCTCCACCAGGTCGCCTCTATCTCCTCCCTCCCCTTCTCTTCTCTACCCAACTCTGTGAATCTCTTTGTGTGTTCCAGACGGTGGAGAACACTTAGGGAACTGATTACTCACTGGATCTGGCTCTCTCCTTTTGATTTCTCCTCTATCATGCTGGCCACCTCTGTCTCTTTCCTCCCTCTTCTCTTCTCTGTATAACTTCGTGAACACCTCTGAGCAGTCCAGACTGTGGAGTGCACATAAGGAAGTGATTACTAGCTAGCTTGCTCTCTCCTCTTTTGATTCCACCTCATCTCCTCCTGGTCACCTCTATCTCCCTCTTCCCTCTTCTCATCTCCAAGTAACTCTGTGAACCTCTCTGGGTATACCTCACTGTGGAGAAACCTTTCATCTTTAACCTAGATGTTTTATCAACGATGCTGTATAGATGGAGAAGTCTTGAGGGTACTGTAAAAATAAGACTGAAAACCAGAAGCAGGAGGCTTAAGTCCAAATCCTGAAAACACCAGAGAACTCCTGACTCCAGGGAACATTAATCGACAGGAGCTCAAACACCTCCATACCTACACTGAAACCAAGCACCACCCAAGGGCCAATAAGTTCCAGAGCAAGACATACCACACAAATTCTCCAGCAACACAGGAATATAGCCCTGAATTTCAATATGCAGGCTGCCCAAAGTCACCCCAAATCCACTGACATCTCATAACTCATTACTGGACACTTCATTGCACTCCAGAGAGAAGAAATCCAGCTCCACCCACCAGAACACTGACACAAGCTTCCCTAACCAGGATACCTTGACAAGCCACCCATCCAACCCCACCCACAGCAAGGAAACTCCACAATAAAGAGAATTCCACAAACTGCCAGAATACAGAAAGGCCACCCCAAACACAGCAATATAAACAAGATGAAGAGACAGACGAATACCCAGCAGGTAAAGGAACAGGATAAATGCCCACCAAACCAAACAAAAGAGGAAGAGATAGGGAATCTACCTGATAAAGAATTCCGAATAATGATAGTGAAAATGATCCCAAATCTTGAAAGCAAAATGGAATCACAGATAAATAGCCTGGAGACAAGGATTGAGAAGATGCAAGAAAGGTTTAACAAAGACTAGAAGAAATAAAAAAGAGTCAATATATAATGAATAATGCAATAAATGAGACCGAAAACCCTCTGGAGGGAACAAATAGAATAACGGAGGCAGAAGATAAGATTAGTGAGGCAGAAGATAAGATTAGTGAGGTAGAAGATAGAATGGTAGAAATAAATGAATCAGAGAGGAAAAAAGAAAACGAATTAAAAGAAATGAGGAAAATCTCAGGGACCTCTGGGACAATGTTAAATGCCCCAACATTCAAATCATAGGAGACCCAGAAGAAGACAAAAAGAAAGACCATGAGAAAATACTTGAGGATATAATAGTTGAAAACTTCCCTAAAATGGGGAAGGAAATAATCACCCACGTCCAAGAAATCTAGAGAGTTCCAAAGAGGATAAACCCAAGGCAAAACACTCCAAGACATATATTAATCAAATTAACAAAGCTCAAACACAAAGAACAAATATTAAAAGCAGCAAGGGAAAAATTACAAACAACACACAAGGGGATTCCCATAAGGATAACAGCTGATCTTTCAATAGAAACTCTTCAGGCCAGGAGGGAATGGCAGGACATACTTAAAGTGATGAAAGAAAATAACCTACAGCCCAGATTACTGTACCCAGCAAGGATCTCATTCAAATATGAAGGAGAAATCAAAAGCTTTACAGACAAGCAAAAGCTGAGAGAATTCAGCACCACCAAACCAGCTCTCCAACAAATGCTAAAGGATCTTCTCTAGACAGGAAACACAAAAAGGGAGTATAAACCTGAACCCCAAACAATAAAGCAAATGGCAATAGGATCATACTTATCAATAATTACCTTAAACTTAAATGGGTTGAATGCCCCAACCGAAAGGCAAAGACTGGCTGAATGGATACAAACACAAGACTCCTATATATGCTGCCTACAAGAGACCCACCTCAAAACAAGGGATGCATACAGACTGAAAGTGAAGGGCTGGAAAAAGATATTCCACACAAATAGAGACCAAAAGAAAGAAGGAGTAGCAATACTCATATCAGATAAAATAGACTTTAAAACAAAGGCTGTGAAAAGAGACAAAGGAGGTCACTACATAATGATCAAAGGATCAATCCAAGAAGAAGATATAACAATTATAAATAGACATACACCCAACATAGGAGCACCGCAATATGTAAGACAAATACTAAGAAGTATGAAAGGGGAAATTAACAGTAACACAATAATAGTGGGAGACTTTAATACACACTCACAACTATGGATAGATCAACTAACCAGAAAATTAACAAAGAAACACAACCTTTAAATAATACAAGAGACCAGTTAGACCTAATTGATATCTATAGGACATTTCACCCCAAAACAATACATTTCACCTTTTTCTCAAGCACACACGGAACCTTCTCCAGGATAGATCACATCTTGGGCCATAAATCTAGCCTTGGTAAATTTAAAAAAATTGAAATCATTCCAAGCATCTTTTCTGACCACAATGCAGTAAGATTAGATCTCAATTACAGGAGAAAAACTATTAAAAATTCCGACATATGGAGGCTGAACAACACGCTGTTCAATAACCAACAAATCACAGAAGAAATAAAAAAAAATCAAAATATGCATAGAAATGAAAGAAAATGAAAACACAACAATCCAAAACCTGTGGGATACTGTAAAAGCAGTGCTAAGGGGAAGGTTCATAGCTATACAGGCATACTCCAAGAAACAAGAAAAAAGTCAAAAAGGAAGAAATGAAGAACCCCAGGGTTAGTAGAAGGAAAGTAATCTTAAAAATTAGGACAGAAATAAATGCAAAAGAAACAAGAGACCATAGCAAAAATCAACAAAGCCAAAAGCTGGTTCTTTGAAAGGATAAATACAATTGACAAACCATTAGCCAGACTCATCAAGAAACAAAGGGAGAAAAATCAAATCCTGAAAGATGATGCTGTGAAAGTGCTGCACTCAATATGCCAATACAGTATACTAACGCATATATATGGAATTTAGAAAGATGGTAACGATAACCCTGTATGCGAGACAGCAAAAGAGACACAGATGTATAGAACAGTCTTTTCGACTCTGTGGGATAGGGTGAGGGTGGGATGATTTGGAAGAATGGCATTGAAACATTTATAATATAATATGTGAAATGAACTGCCAGTCTAGGTTTGATGCAGGATACAGGATGCTTGGGGCTGGTGCACTGGGATGAGCCAGAGGGATGGTATGGGGAGGGAGGTGGGAGGGGGGTTCAGGATGGGGAACATGTGTACACCCATGGCGGATTCATGTTGATGTATGGCTAAACCAATACAATATTGTAAAGTAATTAGCCTCCAATTAAAATAAATTTATATTTTTTTGTTTGTTTTTTATTTTTGGGGTTCCCAGCAAATTTATATTTTAAAAAGCACAAAAAAAAACACTTGAACACTATTGCCCTAAACCAACTCTACTGTTTCTGAAGTTGTTCCTTGTGACAAGGCAGAGCTCCCTTAAATGAAAGGAAGAAAGAATCTGCACATGATAATTGTATCCAGATTTACAACCTAACAATTGCTTCTTTTTCTAAACTGTCAAAACCTCTAAATGCCCCCAAAAAGCCTGACCCCAAAGTTTATAATCTGGAATTTCCTTGCTACCCATCATCCATCTTGTTCTTACTTCAGCTTCGCAGAGCAACCTTCTTCCATAGAAACATTTAAACTGAAATTCAGTGGGCATCCCACTGAATTTGTTCACTCGTTCAACATTTCCAAGCTGCTGCTAGCTGTTTGTACTTGCTGGCCCTTACTTACTTGCACGTACTATGCTCAGTGCAGGAGGGTGAGCTGCAGATTCACTGAGGCTTCCTGCCCAGAACGCTTTCCAAACCACCCCCCAAAGAAGAGGGCCCAAATGGGCAGCAGTGATCCCATAGGGTGGATGAAACAGAGGTCAGAGTTTGGGGTTGTCATGGCAGCTTGGAGTTGGATACCAGACAGGAGTACTGGGCAGGAGGTAGCTGAGCAGAGAAGGAGCCCTAGAAATCTGCACAGAGTTTCCCCTGAGTGGTTGGTTGGCATACACGTGCCAATTATCCACAAGCATGTGTAGATTGATTGTAAGCTCACTTTAAAGCCACAGCACCAAAGCCTAAAAGAATAAGCTTTTATTCTTATTCTTATCTCTTTTAACATTTCTTAAAAGAATAAGCAGAAAAGCAGTAAGAATATAGAAGATTTGAACAATACTACTCATAGCTCAGTTGGTAAAGAATCCATCTGCAGGGAGGTGTTGATGCCCGGCAGGACCCCGCGGGGAGCAGCTGTGAGACAGTCACACGGAGGGATGACCTCTCTAGGGGACGCCGTGTGAGCGGAAGAGACCTGTCAGTATGCAAACAGTACGGCACTCTGAACACACTCTGAAGACAGCCCTCATCTCAAAGAACCCAGAGCTTGTGAAGCAGTATGAGCAGTTGGACCCCAGGGAGCAGCGCTTGCTGAACGAGGCCTTCCGGCCAGGCAGCGATCTCTTTGGACCCATTACTTTGCATTCACCATCGGACTGGATAATCTCCCATCCTGAGGCTCCCCAAGACTTTGAAGAGTTTTTCAGTGATCTTCACAGAAAGAGCCCTTCTTCAGGGAAGCAGACTATTTACATACAGTGCATTGGATTGCTGGGAAACACCAGAAGTATCAGTGAAGAATATTTGAAATGGCTCAAGGGCTACTGTGAAGCCTTCTTCTATGGATTGACAGTCAAACTCCTAGAGCCGATTCCTGTCTCTGCAACCAGGTGTTCCTTTAGAGTCAACGATAGCACACGGAACCTTCAGATTCATACAGGGCAGATCCTGACGTTCTTAAAAAAGAAGAAACCGGAAGATGCCTTTTGTGTTGTGGGAATAACGATGATCGATCTTTACCCAAGAGATTCCTGGAATTTTGTCTTTGGACAGGCCTCTTTGACAGAGGGTATTCCTTTTTGACATTGTTGGTAGAAATTTGCTCAGCTTGAGACTCTTTGTGAAGAATTTGAAAGAGAGAAAAAATTCCAACCAATTACAGTTTTTTTTCCCCTTCCAATTACAGTTTAAATGTGAAGGCCTTGTAGCATTTCTGGTGCAGCATCCTGACATAGTGGAAAGGATGCTCTGGATAAGCCCTGATGATCTGGGTCTGTTCCCTTCCGCCCAGCTCTGCCGTTCACTGCCTGCACCACCTTGGAGCTAACAATACCTGTTTCACTGTGTTGTTTTGAGATAATTTACATAAAAGTGCTGATCCATTAAAAAAAAAAAAAAAGAATCCATCTGCAATGCAGGAGACTCTGGCTCAATTCCTGGGTCAGGAAGATCCCCTGGAGAAGGGATAGGCTACCCACTCCAGGATTCTTGGGCTTCCCTTGTGGCTCAGCTAGTAAAGAATCTTCCCACAATGCGGGAGACCTGGGTCCGATCCCTGGGTTGGTGAAGCTCCCCTGGAGAAGGGAAACACTACCCACTCCAGTATTCTGGCCTGAAGAATTCCATGGACTATACAGTCCATGGGGTTGCAAAGAGTTGGACATGACTGAGCGACTTTCATTTTCACTTTTCATCCACCAGTTGGAGCCAATGACATGAGAACACTGTAGCCAACAACCAGTGAATATTCATCCTGAGCTGATATTATAATCACAAACATACCAATATTTGTTGGATGCAGATAAAGCAGTGCTTAGAAGGAAATTCAGAGCTTTAAATGACTATATTAAGACAGGAAAAAAAGCTTTTTAAATCATTGATTTACATGTCTGGCTTAAGAGGCTAGAAAAAGAAATGTAAAAGCATAGGGCATTTCAGGAAAACAATAAAGATTAAAGTCAAAATCAATAAAATAGTAAACAAACAATAAGGAAAATCAACATGGTCAAAAGTTGGTTCTTTGAAATATAAATAAAATTGATAAACTCTTAGTGAAACTGATGATGAGTTTTAGGAATGAAAGAGGGGCTGTACTATGGATCCTACAGACAGTGAAGGATAAAAAAGGTATATTTTGAGCATGGTTATACCACTAAATCCAACAGTCTGGGTGAAATGGAAGAATCCTTTGAAAGACAAAACCACAGAAATATAAAATAATAGAAAAAATCTCCATAGCACTATATATATTTTTAAAAATTGGATTCATAGTTTAAATTTTTATCTAAAGAAAACTCTGGGCTTAGATTGTTTCTTCTGTATTTATTTCAAACATTTAAGGAATAAATATCAATATTACACAGACTTTTTCAAAATAGGAGGGAAGCAATAAAGTACTGTAAGAAGAGATGAAATCACAGACCAATAATTCTCATTTATTTAATGAATTTAAATGCAAAAAAAATAAATTGAACTAGCAGTATTAGAAAATCAAATCTAGCCATATATAAAGAAGGTAATTTATCATGACTAAGTGGGGTTTATCACAGTAATGTTATAAGTTCAACATTTGAAAATCTACTAATATAGTTCATCATACATACAGAATAAAGGAGAAAAAATCATTTGATCATCTCAGTGGATGCAAAAACAATTGTTGAAATACAAAAACAATTTAAAATTAAAACCCTTGGCAGAAGAGGACTCAAAGGAAACTTCAAACTTTGATTAAGTCTTATGGAAATCCTTCAACTAACAACATACATAAAGGTGAAAGACCAAATGCTTCCTCTCTTAAATAAAAAACAAGACATGAGTGTAGACCTTCACCACTTGCATTCAACATTTAATTGACTGTCCTAGCCAGTGAAATAAGATAAGCAAAGGAAATATAAAGATTAGAAAAGAAGCAAAATTGTCTCTGTTTATAAGCATAACAATGCCATCTGTAGAAATGCCTAAGGAATTTACAAAAAAAAAAAAACAACTTTACTTTTACTAAAAAAAAAGCTTATCAGGGCAGAGTATACAAGATTAATATATAAAAATCAGTTGTATCTCTATAGACTAGTTACAAAAAATTGAAAAGTGTTAACAAATCTCTTATGAGAGCACCAAAGAACACAAAATATTTGGGAATAAATTTAACAAAATATGTATAAAATATCTACATATAAAATTATAAAATGTTGCTCACAGAAATTTTAAAAGACCAGAATAAATGTAGAGATTACATGTTCACAGATTGGAAGACTCAATATCATAAATTCTTTCTGAATTGATACACAGTCAATGCAATCCCAAACAAATTAGCAGCTGATGCTAACAGATAATAGCAAAAAAGAAGAGAGAAAAATACTGGAAAAAAAAAAAAACTAATCTGGAGGGCTTACATTGCCTGATTTGAGTGGTTACTATGAACATATAGTAATCAAAACAGTATGCTATTGGCAAAAAGATAGACAGACAAATGGAACAAGAGTAGTCAGGAAAAAGCTCAATATTAAATGGTCAACTGAGTTGGTTTTTTTTTTTTTGCAAAGGCACAAAAAGAAACCAATAAGAAAAAGAAAGATTCTTCAACAATGGTACTGGAACAGTTGAATATCTAAATGGAAAAAAATATGTATCTTCACCCCTATTTCATATTATACACAAAAATTAATTCAAGAGGATCAAGATCTAAAGATCAAAACTAAAATTATAGATTTTCTAGAATAAAATGTAGGAAAATAACCTTCATGATCTTGGAGTGCCAAAGAATTATGTTAACCATAAAAGAAAAATCTAATAAAGTAGGTTTCATAAATTTAAAATCTCACATTAAAAGAGCCAGTTAAGTAAATAATAAGGCATGTTACACATAGGAAGAAAATATTTGACAAATAATTTATAAATATATGCATATCTCTTGTAAGTCAGTACCAAGAAGATAAACAGCCCACAAAAATAGATGAAATGCTTGCACAGACACTTCCCAAAAGACATTAGTACATGAAAAGATGATCAATATGATTAGTGATTAGGAAAAAACAAAGTACAACCACCATGAGATACCACTACATGCCTGTTAGAATAGCTAAAATTAAAAAGACAGACCATGTCAAGTGTTAGGATGGCAATGTAAAATGATACAATCTCTTTGAAATACAGTTTGGTAGTTTCTTACAAGGTTAAAAATATACCTATTGTAGGGTACAGTCATTCCACTCCTAGGAATTTATCAAAGAGAAATAAAAACATATATCCAAAAAACATTTGCACAAGAACATTCATAAAAGGGTTTATTCATGATGGGCAAAAAGTAAAAACAAACCAAATATCCACTGTCAGCAGACTGGATAAACAAGTTGTGGTTCATCCACACAATGGAATGCCATTCAGCAATAAAAAAAGAAAATAATTATGCTGGGTGAAAGAAGCCATACCAAAAAAGAGAGGGAAAGTATCTCATGTATGAGTCCATTTATATGAAATTCTAGAATTAGCAAAACAAATCAAAAGTGATAGGAATAAGCTTGGGGCTTCCCTGGTGGCTCAGACGGTAAAGGATCTGCCTGCAAATCAAGAGACCCTGGGTAGATCCCTGGGAAGGGAAGATCCCCTGGAGAAGGGAATGGCTACCCACTCCAGTATTCTTGTCTGGAGAACTTCACGGACAGAGGAGCCTGGCGGGCTACAGGAATCAGTGTAGTATTATCTGGAGCAAAAATAGAGTGTAATTGGCTGAAAAGGAGCATGAAGGAATTTTGTGAGGTGATGGAAATATTGTATATCTTAATTAGGGTTGGTGGTGATACAGTTGTAGACATTTATTAAAACTCATCAAATTACATCCTTAAAAATGTATGCAAATCATACATCAGTAAAACTGATTTTTTTAAAAAACAACAACAACTG
Organism: Ovis canadensis; assembly: GCF_042477335.2. Taxonomy (NCBI): domain Eukaryota; kingdom Metazoa; phylum Chordata; class Mammalia; order Artiodactyla; family Bovidae; genus Ovis; species Ovis canadensis. Next base: position 102,551,221 of record NC_091246.1, read on the forward strand.
GAATACCACACCTTGCTCACTAAAATAATTAAAAAGCCTGGGACTTCCCTGGTGGTACAGTGGATAAGAATCCACCTGCCAATGCAGGAGACATGGGTTCGATCCCTGGTCTGGGAAGATTCCACATTCTGCATTGCAACTAAGCCCGTGTGCCACAACTACTGAGTGCTTGCACCTCAAGCCCATGATCAGTGAAAAGAGAAGTTACTGCAATGAGAAGCCCAAGCACCACAACAAAATGTGGCCTCCACTCGCTACAACCAGAGAAAGCCTACATGCAGCAACAAAGACCCAGCGCAGCCACACGTATAAATAAATAAATGTTTAAAAATGAAAAGACTTAGAGCATCCGGTGTTAGTGAGGGTGTTCCTGGTGGGAGTGTGAACATGGAAGAACATCTCTGGGAAACTGGCAGTTTCCTGTAAGGGCAAACAAGCACTTACTCTATGACTCAACACCTCCATGCCTAGATATTTACCCAAGAGAAATAAAAACATATTCCACAAAAAGACTTACACAAAAACATTCATAGCAGCCTTCATCATAATTGCTGAAAACTGGAAACAGCCCAAATATCCACAAACAGGGAAATGGATAAATAAACTGCAGTATTTTCATGCAATGGAATATGAACCACTCAAAAGCAGGAGTGGAGAGAAGAAGTGGGATGAGATGAAGACAAGGAGGAAGGAACAAAAAAACTACAATCAACATCATAGGAACACTAAAAAACAAGCTATATTGAAGAAAAAAGCTAGACACCAAAAAAATCCATAGTGTGATTCCATTTATAGTGAATTTTAGAAGAGGTAAAGCTGCTGTGTGATGCTAAAAGATGAGAAGGGTTGCTGCCTTATGTTGTGTAGAGGAAGAGCACTTATTGATATGAAAAGCATAAGGCAGCTTTCTGCTGTCACAGCCATGGTCTATATACTGAGAGAGATGTAGTCTATACAGATTTATGCATTTGGTAAAACTTATATACACATGGTCTGTGCTTTTCACTGAATGTAAATTGACACTCATTTTTTAAAACAACCATACAAAAGTAGAAATTCACTTCCAAAACCTCATGAGTCAAAAAACGAAGTATAATCAAGACTGGGCTGAAATAAAGAAACTATTTTAAAATTATTTTGTAATGAAAAGACTAAGTCTCAGAAGTTGAGGAGTGTAGCTGAGGCATACTTGGGGAGAAAATGAATTGTCTTAAACATATATTAAAAATAGAAAAAAAGACAGGCTAAAATTAATGAGTCCGGTGTCCAAATTAAAAAGTTTGAAGATGTACACAGAAATACACATAAAGAGTGTGCTATGTGCTCAGTTGTGTCCAGCTTTTTGCAACCCCATGGACTGCAGCCTGCCAGGCTCCTCTGTCCATGGGATTCTCCAGGCAGTAATGCTGGAGTGGGTTGCTGTTTCTTCCTCCAGGGGATCCTCCCAACTCAGGGATCACACCCACATCTCTTGTGTCTCCTGCATTGGCAGGTGGGTTCTTTATCACTTTTGTCACCTGAAAGAAAGAAATAATAAAAGGCAATAATTAATGAAATTGCAAAAAGACAGTTGAATAGTGAAGATCTTTTAAAAGCCCAATTAAATTGATAAACACTAGGCAATAGTGTAGCTCAGACGGTAAAGAATCTGCCTGCAACGCGGGAGACCTGGGTTCGATCCCTGGGTTAGGAAGATCCTCTGGAGAAGGGACTGGCAATCCACTCCAGTATTCTTGCCTGGAGAATCCCATGGACAGAGGAGCCTGACGGGTGACAGTTCGTGGGGTTGCAAAGAGTCGGACACGACTAGGCGACTAACCCACCCCACCAGGCAATACTGATCAAGGAAAATGGAAGAAGACATAAATAAAGAATATTAGGAATGAAGAAGGTAACATAAAGAGGAGGTATTATGAACATTTGATGCCAATAAATTTGAAAACTTAGATGGAACAAACAAATTCATAGAAAAGGGCAACTTACCAAAACTGACTTATGAAGTCAAAAGCCTGAATATTCAGAAACCATTAAAGAAATTGAATCAGTGGTTTAAAATAACCCCCCAAAGAAAACACTCAGCCCACGCAGAAAAACTTAGAGGCAAATTCAACAAAAACATTCTAAGAACATGCAATTCTAATCCAACACAAACTCTTACAGAGAACAGAAAAAATAGGGAGAATTCCCCAATTTATCCTAGGAGGAGAGAAAATCTTGTTATCAAAACCAGAAAAGAACATAGATAAACAGATGTAGAAAAAGCATTTAGTAAATTAAGCATCCATTCCTGACTTAAGAAATCTTATCAAACTAGGAATAAAAGGGAACCTTTACACCTAAAATATAGTATCTACCCTGAAAAGTCTACAGCAAAATCTTTCATAAAGATTGCATTGAATTATTCCCTTTAAAATACGTTCAACTGATTCACTCTGCTGTACACTTGAAACAAATACAACATTGTAAGTCAACTATACTCCAATACAAATTTTAATAAAAGAAATTATTCCCTTTAAGAGATCAGATATTACACACCTCCTGATATGAGGCAATAGAAAGTACATAGTTCCACCTATAAAGTAAACGTCAAAAAAAAAAACCAACAAGAAATGTAGAAAGAAAAGGGAAAAAATTGACCCTTATTAAAATCAAACCTTTAGGTCCATCTCCCACATTACATACAATAGCTCTAAAGACACATGTTAATATTATCTGCATCATCTTGAGATGTCGGGCCAGTCAAAGCCAGAATGACTCAGCTTCTTCAACAAATGGCTCAAGAAAAGTAAAGCAAAGAGGAAATGTTACAGATTTAAAAAGACTTCAAATTCATCTTCAAGTCAAAGTGTAATGAAAAGAGAAACTCAAGAGACATATCAACCAAATGCAGACTTTAATTCAAATTAACCAACTTATAAAGACATTTTTTAAAAAAAATCATAGAAATTTGAACACAGATTTATGATTAGACCATTTAAGAAATTATTACTTGTGATAATATATTGTGATTAGGGTTTTCTTCAGGGGTACACATCTGAAATATTTAGAGGTGAAATGATCTGATGTCTGGGATTTGCTTTAAAATACTCCATGTGAGGGCCTTCCCTTTGGTCCAGTAGCTAAGACTCCATGCTCCCAATGCAGGGGGCCTGTGTTCAATTCCTAGTTGGGGAACTGGATCCCACATGCTGCAACAGTCTTATGTCCCAGTGAAGACTGAAGATGTTGTGTGCTGCAACTAAGACCTGGAGCAGCCAAACAAATAAATAAATAAGTTTTTAAAATACTCCATGGGATATGACAAATCAAACAGTACTGGGAAAACACTTGATAATTGGAAAACGGGGTGATGGGAACATGGAGTTCACTATTCACTTTACCTTTGTGTATGTTGGAAATTTTCTTTTTTTAATTTTTAAAAATTCTGTCTTGAAATAGTGTTGATTTCCAATGTTGCGTCAGTTTCAGGTTTACGGCAAAGTGATTCAGTTAAAATTATACACACATATAAATCTTTTTTAAGATTCTTCTGCATTATTGGTTAGTACAAGATATTGAGTATAGTTCCTCATGCTGCACAGTAGGTCCTTGTTGATTATCTATTTTTTTTTATAGGAATGTGCATATTTTAACCTCAGACTCCTAATTTACACCTCCCCCTATTCCAGTTCCCCTCTGGGAACCATGAGTTTGCTTTCTATGTTTATGGGTCTATCTGTGTTTTGTAAATAAGTTCATCTGTATCATGTTTTTGGATTCCATATATAAGCAATACCATATGATGTTTGTCTTTCTCTGTCTGACTTACTTTACTTGGGTATGATAATCCCTAGGTCCATCCATGTTGCTGCAAATGGCATTATTTCCTTCTTTTTTACAGCTGAGTAATAGAAAATATTTGCTAATAAAAATTTAAAAGACAAATAATGATGATGGTAATGATGATGAAAATGTTATTTTAAAAAGAATACAGAGGGCAAGAGGCCCTTCTCCTCCTTGGACATTATGGGGCCTCATGAGCCATCATGGAGCCCCAGGCTGCCAGATAAACTATCTCCAGCCCACCTCCAAGGCTGATGCTTTTACCATCTCTTTCTCCCAGAATTCCTTTCCTGCTGGTCTCTGCAGGCTTCAACCTGCAAATTCAGCACCCCTGCTGCCTAGAGCACATAGCTGTTGTGTTAGTTTACCGAGCATTCACTGCCTCTTGTTCAGGTAACAACATCCCTATTTTCCTTTGGATAAACACCTTTAATCACTCCATGTGGTTCGAATAGGGTTGACCACACTACCCACATTCCCCCAGAGTGGACCAGTGACTCAGGTGTGACCAGTGAGAATACCACTACTCTGGACACACCCTCTGCAGGAATGGACATGTTATCCAGGCAGGACTTATTCACCAAACAGCATCAGCACCCAGACTTTTGCTGGACATATGAGAAAAGAGGCACTTTCTCTTTATGGGGTAGCAAGGTCAGAAGACTGAAGAGCCTGGAGTGGCTGGGGCCATTTGCCTGAAAATGCAAGAAGATCCTGCCTAGGAAAGAAGCCATCATAAGACAGCAGAGACTCAGAGCATGATCTCAATGTCATAATCCCTGAATAGAGCCACACTCCCTCTCTGCAAAGCAGCTTCCCCCACAATTTTCCTGCACATTAATGAACAAAATACCTTTTTTCTGGGAAGGGAGGAAGAGAAAGAGGGAGAGAGAATGGGGTGGGGGACAGGGCAAGAGACTGCAATACAGGAGGCCCAGATTCGACCCCTGGGTTGGAAAGATCCTCTGGAGAAAGGCATGGTAACCCACTCCAGCATTCTTGCCTGGGAAATCCCATGGACAGAGGAGCCTAGCAGGCTACAGTCCATGGGGTCGCAAAGAGTCCAACATGACTGAGTGACTAAATCATCACACAGTGGTCTCAGGGGAGTCAGTTCTGAGTTACCTGTCAGACCTAATGGGTCAGTTATTAAGCTGTTGTCTTTTTCTTTCAAACTCTGCACTCTGCTCAACACCTGCTGTGTAATGCCAGGACTCCCTTCCACACCTGATTTCCAGTTATACTCTGCTCAGAGAGAGGGGCCACTAGACAGAAATGGAAGTCTGGAAAAGGAGACAAGACTCGCTCCTCCCCATCTGCTTCCTGTGAGCTTTCATTCTTGAATCTCCCTTCTTCACCAGTAACAGCAGCTGAATCCAGTTCAAAGTTTGTCCAACACAGAAACAGCCTGATTGCATTCCCCTCCCCTCCCCTCTCCTGTCGGAAACATTGGTATCAGATGACTGATGACCCTTCTCACAGGTCCTGATCCTTTTCCTCTGAGCTCAGAGATACCAGGTCAGCTGAGCCGAGCCCCCTTGCCCTCTCTTCAGACATCTGCATTTCAGCTTCATGGGTCCTTCCTCTAAGTTTCTGAGTTTTAGTAATTCAGTCTCGACCCTTTGTTCCACCAGCCCTGCTTTCTGAAGTTGCTGCCTCATGCACCTTTGGGCTCCCTCCTTGCCTTTTCTCTGATGGACCACTTTATACCAGTCCACACTTCCTTATATTAAATTCTATCTGAATAGCCGGTGTGATTTCTGCTTCTGAGTGCATCCCGAATGATACAGCAACTCAGGAAATTTTCAATCATTTACAAATATTTATTGAATGTCCCCGTCCTTCAGGAATTCTAACTAAAAATGATGGCCAGTACTGGATTCTGTGACCAGTCACTGTATCTGTAATCAGTGACCTATGTGTGGTTTGCACCCTAAAATTATTTCCATCTACGAGAGTGGATGGTGTGCTTGCTCCTGATGGCTGATGGTCAGTGATTATATATGACTAGGAAAGAGGGAAGAAAAGGGAGAGAAAAGACACAGGATAAAGGGGAAAAAACTGTCCAAGTCTTCCATAGTAGCCAAAAACAAATCAGTCAATCAAAAAAAAAAAATAGTTTCCAAATTTAAAAAATGCAAAAGGAAGATTTACCATAGAAAACTTCTCCTTCACCATACATTCTATCTATGAAGCTTTAATTTTCTAACCTACAAACACTTCTTTCTAACCCATCAGTGGACTAGGAGGCAGGGTCGGATACCAGCCAAGTTCTGGAGCTTCAACATCTCGCAAGAAGATCGTGTGTGATTAGATGCTGCGAGTTGGGGAAAAACATCTCAGTGTATCTCAGGCTTGTTTAGCGAAAAAGCGCTTACCTGAATTTCCACACATGATATAGAAGAGAGGGGGCCACAAGGGGGGACTTCTGGAGCACTGGCAATATTGTATGTCTTTGCCTGGTGAACGTTCCATGGGTGCTGGTTTTAATTTTAGTTTTAAGCTGTACATGTATGTTTTTGTACTTGTCTGAACGTATGGTATAGTTCACAAGTTTTAAAAAAGGGATGTGGGGAACTCTAGTTTAAGAGGCTTTCCTTGGCAGCCCCGAGGCCCTTCCTTAGAACCTGGAATTCCATGGGGGAAATACTCTGAAAACTTAAGGACCAAACCGACAAGTCAAAAAAGACTAAAATCAGAAAGTGTCTAAAAGCAGTGTGCCCAAGCAACTAGAAATTTCTGAGCAAGAAACGTGGCAAATGAGTTCTGACAGTGTCTAGGGGAGACACTTTCTGGGCTTGGGGTGCCTTCAGACCCCCCAGTTCCAGGCAAGGGGTTGATGTGGGGAGACACTGGGAACAGCTTTTGTTTCCTTAAAATCTGGAAAGCTAAGAGGGAAAGGGCTGTCAGCCAGGCTAGGGATAGAAACTCCCTAGGAACACGGAAGTGAAACGGGGCTGCCCATTAAAAGCATGATTATTCCTGTGGTGGTTCCAAACGAAACCAAGTGACCCAAAGCGATAAGCTGCATATTGTCTGTAACGCATCTTCCCACACTGCAGAGGAGGGGTTCTCTTGGCGAGGGCAGGCTTCCTAAGACCCCATTTCAGAACAGAAGTCCTCATCCAAAAAAGGGGGGATATATGTATACCTATAGCTGATTCACTTTGCTGTAGAGTGGAAACTAACACAGCATTGTAAAGCAGCTATACTCCAATAAAAATCAAAAAAAAAAAAAAAAAGGAACAAAAGTCCTCTTGCGTTTGGATGTGGGTGTTTGGGCACTGAAAAGACCCCCAAATGCTCTAAAATCTGGGGAATCCCGTGTTTGGGGTGACCCGGCCTTGAGGTCATCTCAGGAACCCAAGACATCACAGAACCTGGTGGGCCCTGGGTGGGGTGGGAGCAGGCCATGTGCTCTCTTAGCTTTGCTCAAGCTGAGCTGGACCCCGCAAACGACCCCACCTATGCCGAAGACCAATTTGGACCAGAAAGCTGATTAAGGTTATTTATCACGAAGGATGCATAGTTCTAAAGCCCTAGTCACCCTGCTTATTTAACTTATATGCAGAGTACATCATGAGAAACGCTGGACTGGAAGAAACACAAGCTGGAATCAAGATTGCTGGGAGAAATATCAACAACCTCAGATATGCAGATGACACCACCCTTATGGCAGAAAGTGAAGAGGAACTAAAGAGCCTCTTGATGAAAGTGAAAGTCGAGAGTGAAAAAGGTTGCTTAAAACTCAGCATTCAGAAAACGAAGATCATGGCATCCGGTCCCATCACTTCATGGCAAATAGATGGGGAAACAGTGGAAACGGTGTCAGACTTTATTTTTTGGGGCTCCAAAATCACTGCAGATGGTGATTGCAGCCATGAAATTAAAAGATGCTTACTCCTTGGAAGAAAAGTTATGACCAACCTAGATAGCATATTCAAAAGCAGAGACATTACTTTGCCGACTAAGGTCCGTCAGTCAAGGCTATGATTTTTCCAATAGTCATGTATGGATGTGAGAGTTGGACTGTGAAGAAGGCTGAGAGCCAAAGAATTGATGCTTTTGAACTGTGGTGTTGGAGAAGACTCTTGAGAGTCCCCTGGACTGCAAGGAGATCCAACCAATCCATTCTGAAGGAGACCAGCCCTGAGATTTCTTTGGAAGGAATGATGCTAAAGCTAAAGCTCCAGTACTTTGGCCACCTCGTGTGAAGAGTTGACTTATTGGAAAAGACTTTGATGCTGGGAGGGATTGGGGGCAGGAGGAGAAGGGGACGACAGAGGATTAGATGGATGGATGGCATCACAGACTCAAAGGACGTGAGTCTGAGTGAACTCTGGGAGTTGGTGATGGACAGGGAGGCCTGGTGTGCTGCGATTCATGGGGTCGCAAAGAGTCGGACACAACTGAGTGTTTGAACTGAACTGAACTGATCTCTATCCTTTCTCCAGAGACTTGCAACCTTTCCCAGTGCCAGGGTGCCTGAGACTGATCTGAAGTTACTGAGTTACTATGGGATTGCTGACACTTTGCTGAGCTCCTCTTTCTAGGACAAAATATAGGAACTTGCCTCCGCACCTCACAGGATTGTTGGAAGAGCTGAAACAAAGGGCATGGATTAATATAATGGTATCTCTGATCTGTTTTCTCCCATCAGTCAGATGGCTTCACAAGTGAGCAGCCAGCATACATCTCAAGAAGGGAGCAAACATTCTTCGTATTTCAAAACATACATATCCTTTGATCTTGCACCTCCACTCCTAGGTCCTCCCTATTCCCTCACACACACACCAGACATACATATCAGACACACACACATACACACACACACACACACACAGAGTTCAGAATGTATGTTCAAGGATATTTACTGCCCAGTATCCAGTACTCTTGCCTGGAAAATCCCATGGACAGAGGAGCCTGGTAGGCTGCAGTCCATGGGGTTGCTAAGAGTTGCACACGACTGAGCGACTTCACTTTCCCTTTTCACTTTCATGCATTGGAGAAGGAAATGGCAACCCACTCCAGTGTTCTTGCCTGGAGAATCCCAGGGATGAGGGAGCCTGGTGGGCTGGCATCTATGGGGTCTCACAGAGTCGGACACGACTGAAGTGACTTAGCGCAGCAGCAGCATGCAGTATATAATAGCAAAAGATTGGAAATTAACTTGAATCCCCAATAATAGGAAACTAGTTAAACTATGATACATCCCTAAAATAGACAATTATGTGGCTTTTAAGAAGTAATAAGACAGTTCCCAATGAACTGGTAAGAAATAATTTCCAGGGACTTCCCTGGTGGTCCAGTGGCTAAGATTGCACACTCCCAGTGCAGAGGGCCTAGGTTTGATCCCTGCTCAGGGACTAGATCCTGTATGCTGCAACTAAAGAAATAATTTTTTTTTTAAATCAAAAAGTTAAAATTTGTAAAAAGCATAGTTCAAAAAAACATGTAGAGTGTGCTATTTGTATGAAAAATTTCAATATTTACATAGCAGTTTTTAAACGCTGCAAATCTCTTTGGAAGGAACCAATGAAGTCTGATAATAGGAGGTGAAGGTCCTCTGAAAAGAGGGCTGGGGAAGTGGGTGACAGAGGTAGCCAGGAGACCTATGTTTATTCTTTTGCACCTTTTGGATCTTCTGCATGTGTTAAGCAATTATTTTTAATTTAAAATATGAAAAAGTAAAGATGTTAGGCTGCCTTTCCAAAGTGAGGGGTATTTACATTTAATTGAGACTGGGGTTTTTGTTTGGTCGCTTAGTCGTGTCCAACTCTTTGTGACCCCATGGACTGCAGCATGCCAGGCTTCCCTGTCCTTCACCATCTCCCAGAGTTTACTCAAACTCATGTGCATTGAGTCGGTAATGCCCTCCAACCATCTCATCCTCTCCAGGAGAGGGAGACTGGGGAGAGCTTAGCAAATCACCAGGACTCGTCAGAACACAGCTTTCTAGCCACCCCATGTTCGAACCTCCCAGTTTAGGCTCCCTTGACCAGAACAGCAGAACATCTGAGATATTCTTACTTTAGTTTCTTCTCTTTTTCAAACTCTCTAACTCCTTCCCTTCTTGTACTCATCAGGACATTATGCTTCATTTCCTTAGACTTTCCTAACATGGTAACATTTCTAACTAGACCTCTTGTTTCATCCTGATTATAAATGATACTGGCACCCTTGCCAAGACCAGGAAAGACTGGTTGCACTCACCCAGTTCCTGTCTGTCCATGTGTGAGTGACTTCTGGGAAGGCTGTCTGCCTGCTCCATTAATCCCGCCCCTGTGGATTCCTATAAATTTCAGTATCAGATGACCTTTTGGTCACCCGAGGTTCTGTTCTGCTTCTGACCTCATCCTCAATCCCTTCTCCTCTTAGATTTTGGACCCATTTCCTTGTGAGTCCTATGATTCCTTTTCTGCAGTTTTCTGTTACTTAAATCTCTGATTTCCTCAGCTAAGTTCTCCCACCCTCCCTGCTCTCCTGTGTCTGATCACAAACCCTCAAAGATCACTCAGGTTCCAGTGGGAGATTATTAGAGAGGACCCCTAAATTCCGACCATTTCCATCAGGGCAATGCTGGACCACAGGTCTATTCCCTGTACATCTTCTTCCCTTCATTCCATCCCCAGGGGTCAGGGAAGCATATATGCCCTTTGATCACTTAAAATATCTTTCTAAATTAAAAAATTATTTTTTTATAGTTTTGGCTGTGTTGGGTCTTCGTTGCTATGTGGGCTGTTCTCTAGTTGCCGAGAGTGGGGGCTGCTGACTCGTTGCGGCGCGTGGACCTCTCCTTGCGGCACATGGACCTCTCCTTGTGGTGGCTTCTCCTGTTGCGGGGCACAGGCTCTGGGGTGCGAGGGCTTCAGTAGTTGCAGCATGTGGGCTCCGTAGTTGCAGCTCCCAGGCTCTAGAGTGCAGGCTCAGAGTTTGTGGCACGCACGCTTAGCTGCTCCAGGGGCATGTGAGATTTTTCTGGATCAGGGATTGAACCTGTGTCTCCTGCATTGGCAGGCGGATTCTCTACCATTGAGCCACCAGGGAAGTCCTTGAGACATCTTTCTAGGGAGAAAGTATTGTATAGTGAAAAGAACCCAGTTTTGAGCCAGAGAGATGTTGCTTTGAATCCTCGCTCTGTTGATTGCCAGCTGTATCTTGGGGGAAGTTAAATTTACCTCATTGAGCTCCAGCTTTTCATTTGAAAAATAAGTATTATGAATACTTACTTCACAGAGTAGTAATGAGGTTTAAATGAACTTTATATGTAAAGGGTCTATTTTAGTGCCTTGACTCAGAGTCACTGCTTAGTAAATAATAGTTCTCTGCCTTTGGATGTTCTCCAACCTCACTTTGCCAACTTCATTCCTCAGAAATTATGCCACACAGGTTCTCACTAACAGAAGCACAAACATCTCCCATCAGGTGTGTGTAAATCATATATAGGTATATGAATGTATTTATACAAGTACATGGAAATTGATTTACACAAAGATGTATACAAATTCATCTGACCCAAGAAAAAAAATATTTAATAAGAAATAAGAGACTGTCATACAGAATAAAGTGTCAGAAAGAGAAAAACAAATATCATATAATATTGCTTATATGTGGAATCTAGAAAAATGATACAGATGAATTTATTTGCAAAACAGAAATAGAGACACAGACATAGAGAAGAGACATATAGATCCCCGGGGACGGAAGGCTGGGTTTGGATGAACTGGGAGATTGAGACTGACATATCATTATATATACTGTGCTGGGCTTAGTCGCTCAGTCGTGTCCGACTCTTTGCAACTCCCTGGACTATAACTCCCTGCTAGTCTCCTCTGTGGGGATTCTCCAGGCAAGAATACTGGAATGGGTTGCCATTTCCTCCTCCAGGGGATCTTCCCAACCCAGGGATCAAACCCAGGTCTTCCGCATTGCCGGTGGATTCTTTACTGTCTGAGCCACCAGGGAAGCCCAGATATATATATATATACTGCTACACATAAGACAGATAACTAGTGAGAGCCTCCTGTATAGCACAGGCGGCTCTACTCAGTGCTCTGTGGTGACCTAAGTGGAAAGGAAGTCCAAAAGAGAGGGGATGTATATGCACGTATAGCTGATTCACTTTGCTGAACAGCAGAAACTAACACAAGATTGTAAAGCAAAATAAAAATTAATCTAAAAAAGAAATAGACTGTGGAAAAACACATACAGAATAAGAAAGGCATGAGCAGATAGTTGAGAAAAGGAACAGCTCAGGAGAAAGGGAGGGACGTATGGGAATAAGAAGTAAATGGAGCTTCCATCAGTAAGAAGCTTATCTCCCTAATATGGCCAGTACAGGTTACTCATGGTCTAATTTGTGAATTTGCCATGTAGGAGTAATGCAAGATAGTCTCAAAGAGAGAGATTTGTACCTATTTATGAACTGCTAGGAGGTAACGCTGACTCAAAGGAATTAAACACATCTGTTTGTCTCCTCAGGTTCCAGCAGGATCAAATCACCAGAGGGCAAGGCCTTAACTGGAGATCTCCTCCAGGGAAACTTCCTAATGCAGGGACTGAACCCAGGTCTTCTGCGCTGCAGACAGATTCTTTACCATCTAAGCCACCAGGGAAGCCTAAGGCCTATCATAGTTCCACCCTAAAAACCAAAAAACTAAAGTCAAGCTCTAAAAAATGTCTAAGAGACAGAGTTCAGAGGTTGAGGTCTGTGAAGTTAGAGGACTTACAACTCTATTCAAATAAAAAGATAAATACTGGAAACAAAAAATGTAAAAGTTGTCTTTATTCATAAACAGTATGGTTGCTTATGTAGAAAATCCTAAGGAATCAAATGAAAACAGTTATTAATAATTGGATTTATCAATGTCAAAACATAGAAGGCCAATGTATAGTCATTGCATTTCTATAACTAGAAGCAAAATAATTGGAAAAATAAAAATTTTTAAATGATCCAGTAATAGTATAAAGTCATAAAATACATCTGGAGAAATGTACAAAAGATGTATATGATCTTTATGCTGAAAATTACAAAACATTGCTGAGAGAAATTTTATAGGGTCTTTACAAGTGGATATATATATTATGTTCATATATAAGAAGACTCAGTATTATTAAGATGTCCATTCTCCCTCTGATTCTATAGATTCTATACATTCCCAACACAATTCCAGCACATGTTTTGGTAGAAATTGACAAACTGATGCTAAAAAATGTGTGTATAAATTGCAAAGGACCTAAAAAGCCAACAGAATTTTGAAGGAGAGTGAAGTTATAGTCTTGACTTCAAGACTAAAGTAACAGTAATCAAGACAGTGTGATAACAGTGTAAAGATAAATATATACATTAAATGAACCAAATAGAGAATACAGAAATAGAGCCACTTATATATTATTAATAGATTTTCCTCAAAGAATTGCAATAAATAGTCTTTTCAACAAATGATTTTTTCCCACAAAAATTTATCTGATATTGACCACAAAGCTAAATGTTGGAACTAAATCTATAAAACTGCTAAAAGAAAACATGAGAGATAATTTTCATGACCTTGTGGTAAGCAAAGATTTCTTAAAATAAAAATGAAAGCCCTGTCTTCTTCAAAATAAACCTTAAAAAATAAAATAAAAAGGCAAACCACAGATCAGGAGGTAGTATTTGCAATATTTGCAATAGATGTATCAGACAAAAGATTTGCACTCAGGATATATAAATAACTCTACAACTAAATTTTTAAAAGACTTACAGCCTGGTTTGAAAAGGGATAAAAGACTTGAACAGACATTTTGAAAAATAAGATAGATGAATGACATGGATGTACATGAAAAGTACTCAACTTCACTAACCAGAGAAATGCAAATTAAACTATGATGAGATATTGTTAGAATGGCTAAAAATCTTTAGACTTACAAAACCAAATGTTGGTTGTGTAGCAACTGGGACTCTCAGATGTTGACGGTGTGAACGTAAAATAGTACAACCACTTTGGAGAAGTCGGGAGAATTTCTATAGGTAGGAACATGTACTTAACAAATGACCCAGCAGTTCCACTTGTAGGTATTTACCCAAGAGACACGAAGACTTGTATGTAATATTCATCATGACAAAAAAACTAGAAAGGAATCGAATGTTCATCAGTTAGTAAATGGATAAACAAACTGTGGTATATCCATTGAGTGAAGCTCAAAAACATGATGTTGAACAAAGGAAGTCAGACTCTAAAGAGTGTGACTCCTGGGACTTCCCTGGCAGTCCAGTGGTTAAGACTCTGAGCACTCCACAGCAGCAGAAGCAGGTTCAATCCCTGGTCGGGGAACTAAGATCCCACATGTTGCACAGCACAGCCCCAAAATAAAAACAATAAAGAGAGTGACTCCTTTTATACAAAGTTGTAGAACAGGTAACCAATCTGTGGTTAGGAGTCAGGTAAATGCTTACCTGAGATGGGAAGGAAAGAATGGGGTTGACTGCAAAGGAGTACCAGGGAAATTTCTGGAGCGATGTAAATATCTGACAGGTGTAACAGTTACATGGATTTATATATGGATAGGGCTTCCCTTGTGGCTCAGATGGTAAAGAATTTGCCTGCAATGCAGGAGACTCGGGTTTGATTCCCGGGTTGGAAAGACTCCCTGGAGAAGGGAATGGCTGCCCACTCCAGTATTCTTGCCTGGAGAATCCCACAGAGGAGCCTGGAGGGCTACAGTCCATGGGGTCACAAAAGAGCTGGACACAACTAAGTGACTAACACTTACTATATTGATATAGCCCGCCAGGTTTCTCTGTCTATGGGATTCTCCAGGCAAGAATACTGGAGTGGGTTGCCATGCCCTCCTCAGAGGATCTTCCTGATCTAGGGATCCATCCCAAGTCTCCTGTGTCTCCTGCATTGCAGGCAGATTCTTTACCTGCTGAGCCATCAAGGAAGCCCATATATATATGGATATATAAATATATGGATATATATTATATATATATATGTTAAAATATATATTTGTTAAAACTGGTTGAACTGTACATTGAAGTATGTACATTGTGTTGTGTATAAATTATACCTCAATACAGTTGATTAAAAAAAGAAGTACACCCATAGCTCCTAACTGCTCACAGATATCACCATGGTAAAATTCCCCAGCTCTGGTCCTGAGAGCTAGCCTGTGCCTCCGCCGAGCTGCGTGCCTTTGCATGTCCTTCCCTTGGGCCCTCGTCACACGCTATTACACAACTGTCATTGTTTCCAGATCATGAGCTGCTTGAGATGTGGGGCTAGCCTGACCAAGCCTCCAGGCATTCAGTACTAAAACTGAGAGAATCCCAGGCAAACCAGGTCTCTTGATCACTTTACCTGGGAACTTGGGTTTAGCTTTATGCCAGGCATAAGGGTGTATGCTCAGAAAACTTTCGCTGAACACCTAGAATCTTTGGGTTGAGGGGATCTCAAAGTTCTTCTTCTTGTTTTTAGTATTTGTTTTTAATTATTTATTTGGCTGTGCTGGGTCTTTGTTGCAGCAAGCAGGATTTTTAGCGGCGGCATGTGGGATTTAGTTCCCTGACCAGGGATCAAACCCAGACCCCCTGCATTTGGAGCGTAGAGTCTTAGCCACCGGACCACCAGGGAAGTCCCTCAAGGTTTTTCAACTTGGTGCCCTCATGCAAACTGAGGCCCCGAGAGGTGAAGCCAGAGGCAGTGGATACAGGCCCAGATGCCAGGGTCACTTGCATCCTGCCCACAGCTCTGGCCTCTCTGCCATGCTGCAGGGTGTTCTGGAAGACAGATAAACAAGCCTTATTTAAGTTTTAAGGAGCCTCGAGAGTCTCCCAGAGCCCCCGTCTCCAGGAAGCTCCCCTCCCCACTCCGGTGAAGTCATCTGACCCCAAGTGGCCCGCGGTTTCCTCTCTCCCCACACCTCCCAAACCTGCCCTGAGTCCCAGGCTGCCTGGGATGAGGGCTGACCTTTCAGGGAGCAGTTTGCTCAGAAAGCGCCTTTATGTCAACAAAAACAGTCTTCAGGTCTTCCAGAGGCAGCCTTGTTTTCCTCCTTAAGTCCCAGGGGGAGAAAAATAACCAGCGGTAGGGAGGAGGGAGACCGAGGGAGTGACCCGCCTCCCCAGACCTTGGGCTCTGCTCTCCCAGGCCTGTTCCTCAGGGCCTCCTTTGTCAGAACTCGGTTCTCAGTGGAGGGGAGAAGGGGTGTGAGTAGGGGATTGAAACAATGCCACCCTGTCTGGCAGCAGGAGCTGGACGCTTGACCTGATTAGGCTCAGCGAGAAGGAGACTGCAAAGGCAGGCTTGAAAATCCCCGCCGGGGAGACCTTCCTTCCCCGTATCTCTGCCAAGGCCACTTCTTCAGTGGAAGAGGCTCTCATTTCCCACTGGTCTCTGTCCTCTCAGCCTGGACAAATGCTTTGCCTCTCTGTCCCTCCTTCCCACCAATCGACTCCCAAACACAAAGTGTTTTTCTCGCTGCAGCTCTCCCTCCTCCGGGCCCGGCCAGGGCTCAAGAGTCCAGCTGGCATCCACATGAAAGCTCTTCCTGTCCAGAACCCACGTGGAACCCAAGGCTGCCCACACCCACAGGCTTGGCCCCTGGGCCCCGCAGGCAGGGCCATGGAAACTTGGCAGTAACACGCCAGGGAACAGACAGCCCCGAGCCACCCAAAGAGGAGCCTCCCGGGGGCACTTGGTCCATGGTGCACCTGGGCCTGGCAGAGGATGCTGAGCACGTGGACACAGTGCTGGGCCAGCACTTTCCGCCTGTTGGTGCAGGTGGAGGGAACACAGGAGCCCTGCTGTTGCCAAGGGCTTGGCAGAAAGAGGGAAAGCCAAGAAGTCAGGGTGGCTCAAGGGTATCAGAGGAGGTGTGTGGCCACACCAGGAATCTGGGTCTGATCCTCGGAATGGTGGCTAAAGGAACAGGCTGGAGCTTTCTTGAGAGAATATCTGGTCTCTCGACCTGGGTATGGTACCAACGGGCAGGGCCAGGCCTCTTCCTGAGATGCAGGTACAGCCTGGGGACACTGAGCCCCCAGTAGAAGGCCAAGGGGCTGCGATTCACTCAAGGCCGAGCTTCAGCAGCAGACTCCTCTCCTCTAAAGAATCTCCTAGTAGATCTGGAAGGGTTCATTCTTACAGTAGGCTTCTCAGGTGTCACAAATAGTAAAGAATCCATCTGGCAATGCAGGAGACACAAGAGATGAGGATTCGATCCCTGGGTTGGGAAGGTCCCCTAGAGGAGGAAATGGCAAACCAGTCCAGTATTCTTCCCTGGAGAATCAAAGGACAGAGGAGCTTGGTGGGCTACAGTCCATGGGGTTGTGAAGAGTCAGACACGACTGTGTGTGCACACACGTACACACGCACGTTCTTACAGCAAAATCTGGGAGAATATACACCACCATGTCAAAGACGTGATTATGGAGGGGAACTTTAAGTTTTTGCTGTTGTTTTTTGTTTGGTTTTAGTCCACCTATGCTTTCTTTCTTTCTTTTTTTTTTTTTTTTACAACAAGCAAGGATTACTCTTGTAAAACATTTAAAGAAAAAAATTTTTGTTAAATGACACACTACCCATAAGGTGTTTAGCAAAATGAGGGGCTGGCCCCTCCTCACGGATAAATAAATGTTAGATGTTACTAGTTTAACATGAGAAGGAGATGAGAAGCAGCAGCTGAGGAAAAGAAAAAGGATAAAGAGGAATATGCAGAATGAGGAAAGAATCAAAGGAAAAAGAGAAGGAGTGAATGAAGAAAGGGAGAAAGGGGAAGCGTGTGGCCATGCTCCTCTGCACTAGGGGTTTCCCAGGCAAGAATACTGGAGCAGCTTGCCATTTCCTCCTCCAGGGGATCTTCCCGACCCCGGGATTGAACCTGCATCTCTTGCATCTTCAGCATTGGCAGGCGGATTCTTTACCACTCACACCACCTGTGAAGCTCCAAAATGTGCAGACATGAACAGTTCACATTCCCCTCGCAGATTCTTGGGGCTCCGTGCTGGGTTCTCAAAGAATAAGGCATTAGGGGAGCAGAAGAAATATTAGCCAGGGGCCCCTTCACTTTCTGGGTCAACTCTAAAGAGCCTGGGCTGAGCTGTCCTAGGGGAAAAGCTTCCTGAACTGGCTGTGGTTATAGCTGTAGAGATTGTTCATCAATGAACAACCCCTGTGTGGGGTGTGTTTCTCATCTCTGGTTTCTGGGTCTCTCTCTCTTTCTCTCCCACTCTCTTTCTCTCTCTCTCTCTCTCTCACACACACACACACACACACACACACACACACACACACAAGACACTGGGCCAATTCCCTTCGGAAGCTCCATTCCTGCTTTGAAATGAATGTTTTTGTCTCCCTACTGAGGGAAGACATGCTGGATATGGGTTTGGGTGTCTTTGCTGCCAGCACCCTACAGGCTAATCAAGCCATCTTTGGTGACATCATGTATTCTGAGTGGATGTTTGCTGCAAAAGCTGCAAAATAATCTGAACTTTCAGCCCCAGACTGCTCCCCAGAGGGCGGTATCCTCTGAATTGGGCCAAAATGGAACCCACACCGCTGCTCCTTAAGGGAGCAATTAGTGACGGTGCCAGGGGGGCTGCCTCCCTGCTGCTTCCCAATTACACATTCCACCCCTCCTTCCCCTCCGCCACTGCCATGAAAATCCTCAGGGTCTGAGTCCCTCGGGGTATCAGAGGTAGAGAAAATGAGTGCTGAGGTGGGTTGAGGAGGGAAGGAAGGTGGGTCTAAGGAGCCTGGGACTGAACGAGGATGACTGCAACTGCCTCCTTCTGGGGCTGCTGCCCTTTATCACAAGCACTTGGCTGCTGGGAGGCCATGACAGGACCTTGGCAGACTCAGGAAGGAGCAGCTGAGTTTAGTGCTGGTGGTAATAGAGAGAAGGGGAAAGAAAGCATGGAAGCGTGAGAGGTCTTGAGAGGACGAAGCAGCAGAACTGGGGGACTGAATGGATCTTGCAGGAGAAGAGGAGGCTTGGATGCTGAGAGGTTTTGTAACTATTTTAGCACCAAGGAGGAGGAGAAATATTCTAGCTGAGAATCTATGAGGAAAGAGCCAGTTCATTTCATAGGCCCTGGAGAAGCTCAGAACTTGAAGAAGGAGGGTAAGGTGAGGTATGGGGGGAAAAGGGGGACATAAGTAGAAAACATACCTATATTCAGAACATGAGCAGCCAGATTCCTACTCCTTAGGCATGAGACAGGATTTATTCTTAGGAGAAAGAGAACAGAAACAGTTATGAACTTGGGGACTCCAGGCACCAAATTATAGGGGTGAGATTCAGGGATGAAAAGGAAGTATCAATTGACAGTCTGATGGGAATCTTTTCTCCAGGTGGAACAGTGGTAAAGAATTCGCCTGCCAATGCAGGAGATGTAAGTGATATGGGTTCGATCCCTGGGTTGGGAAGATCTCCTGCAGTAGGAAATGGCAACCCACTCCAGTATTTTTGCCTGGAAAATTCCAAGCACAGAGGAATCTGGTGGGCTAGAGTCCATGGGGTCACAGAGAGTTGAACATGACGGAGCATACACACACACACACACACACACACACACACACGCGCGCGCGCACAGGATTCTTTAGAGAAACTGAATAGTCCTCAAGAAAAGAGCATCCAGATACTAATATTCAGAGGGAGCAGTCTTCCACAGAAATGGCAAGTCTCAAGCCAGTCACTTTAAAGTGATAAGCAACACAGAGTTTCCAATCAACTTTAGTAGTTTTTCATTGTTAAATATGAACAACCAATCTCTTATGTTCATAGAAACATGAGAGACCATAAAACAAGAACAAGGTGCCATGAGAAAGGAAGGATTATTTAGCAGGAATGAGCTCTTGGAAATAAACAGATAAAATAAAACGTTCAATTAAAGGGTTAGAAGATAATATTGAGGACATTCCCCAGAAAATAGAACATAGGAATAAGAAATCAGAGAGAAAAGATAAGAAAATCAGGGGATCAACCTAAGAGGTTCAAAGACTAACAGAAATTCCAGAAAGAGAGAGAGAGAAAATGAAAAAGAAGAAATTATCAAATAAATAATATAGAAAATGTTCCAAGAATTAAGGAGTATATTCACAGGATTAAAAGAACCTGCCAAGGGACAAGAACAAAAAATTCTGAAGGACCTAAACCTAGGTCTTTGATCCAAAACTTCCAGAACGCCAAGCATAAATCCAAGAATTTTAAAGCTTCTAGAGACAGAATAAAGTAAAAAATTACACACAAAGGAATAAGAATGACATTCGACTTCTCCTGATCAAATGTATTGATATCTTAAAATTATGACATAAAATTATTTTCAGTCTGTGTTTCCGTACCCAATTAATCGATCAGCCAAGTGTGAAAGCAGAAATTTTTTCTAAACATGCAAAGACTCAGAAAATTCAGTTCCATTCACATTGTCTTGGGAAACTATGGGACAATAGGTATCAGCAAAACAAAAAGGTAAACTCAGACAGAATCAGTCACAAGTTCCCAGAAATGAAGCTGCAACTCAGAGGAGTAGTGAAGAGACATCTAAAAGGATACTTTAACAGCACACCTAGGGAGTGACCTGTCCAGACTGTAGAAGGATGAAGGGCTCTGAAAAGGAGCTCTCTAGAAAATACCTAGATTCAATAACATAAACAATATTGTTGGTTATATGATGAAGCACTTAGAAGTATGGAAGGACTTCCTGGGTGGCCAAGTGGTTAAGACTCTATGCTCCCAGTGCTGGGGGCCCAGGTCCAATCCCTAGTCAGGGAACTAGACCCCACGTGCTGCAACTGAGACCCACCATAGTCAAATAAAACAAGAAGGAAGTACGGAAAATTATGCTAGTAAAAGAAGAGCAATTATTAACTCCAGGAAAAAATAAAACCTATATTGGAAAAAGAATGCAATTGCTGTGTGCCACTTGACTTTGTCATAACAAGATTTATAAAGTCTTAATGATGTAAACCCTGATTATTGCCATAAAATAAAAAATAGTGATTCATCTATATGGAGAGAATGGGGAGACAACAGGTAGGTGGTGGGAAGAAAGCTCATATTCATATATTATCCTAACAGAAAAATCAATAAATACACTATGTCTAAAATTGAAAGAAAGCAGTATAAACATGTAATCTTCATATTATAGAAATAAGTGCCCAAAGAAAGACTAAAGGTGGTTATGTGGGTGATGGGTAGGGGGACAATTTTTTGAATGTGGTAAGAGGTAAACTCTCACTATTTTTCATTTACAGACTTTAAAAACACACACAGATATTCCTTCTATACATTGTTTTAGCTTTAAAAAGTTAAATGTAAACAAAAAAGCCAAAAAATAAATGTAAGTTCCCATCTCATTTCCCTCTTAGAGAGTGAGGAGCTCCCTAGCAGAGCGGCCCTTGCATGTCACAGTCAGGAAAAGGGAGAAAGGCAAGTTACTAAATCTATCGTCCACAGTTGTCTTCCAGGCAGGACACACAGAGGTAACCTTGGTCAAGCACCCAGTATAGACTACCTCCTCAAGAAATGTCAGTTTTTCCTTTCTTCCCCTACTTGAATATGCACTTCCCATATATATGGGTGGTTTGTTTGTTTGTTTGTTTTTCAATTAAATGAACACAGTTCAGAGAAAAGCAGAAGATCAGGCAGGAACAGACTCCAAAAACCAAAGTGAGATGATTTAGTGACCATTTGGAGGAGTATGTGGTTTCTTTCTCTTTTTAAAAAGAGGAAACCAGAATTGAAAGAGACACATGTACCCCAATGTTCATCGCAGCACTGTTTATAATAGCCAGGACATGGAAACAACCTAGATGTCCATCAGCAGATGAATGGATAAGAAAGCTGTGGTACATATACACAATGGAGTATTACTCAGCCGTTAAAAAGAATTCATTTGAATCAGTTCTGATGAGATGGATGAAACTGGAGCCGATTATACAGAGTGAAGTAAGCCAGAAAGAAAAACACCAATACAGTATACTAACACATATATATGGAATTTAGAAAGATGGCAATGACGACCCTGTATGCAAGACAGGGAAAGAGACACAGATGTGTATAACGGACTTTTGGACTCAGAGGGAGAGGGAGAGGGTGGGATGATTTGGGAGAATGGCATTCTAACATGTATACTATCATGTAAGAATTGAATCGCCAGTCTATGTCTGACGCAGCATACAGCATGCTTGGGGCTGGTGCATGGGGATGACCCAGAGAGATGTTATGGGGAGGGAGGTGGGAGGGGGGTACAGGTTTGGGAACGCATGTAAGAATTAAAGATTTTAAAATTAAAAAAAAAAAGAAAGAAAAAAAGGTAGCACTGCAGAGTGTCTGAGAAAGGTTAGTGCTGGATGAATTAAAATGTTTATTTGAGGGACTTCCCTGGTCAAGTGGTTAAGACTCTGTACCTCCAATGCAGGGGACATGAGTTCAATTCCTGGTTGGGGAACTAAGATCCCACATGCCTGTGTGCCCAAATAAATAAATATTTATGTGAGGAAAAAAAAAAACATTTATGTATTTATTTGGCTGTGCCAGGTCTTAGTAATAGTTGCGAAACTTGGGATCTTTGATCTTCACTGCGGCATGTGAGATTTTTAGTTTTGCCATGTGAAGTCTTAGCTGTGGCACATGGCTTGTCTTTGTTGTTGTTTAGTTGCTAAATCATGTCCAACACTTTTGCGACTTCATGGACTGCAGCATGCCAGGCTCCTCTGTCCAATTTCCAAGTCAAGAATACTGGAGTGGGCTGCCATTTCCCTTCCAGGGGATCTTCCTGATCCAAGCACATGAGATCTTTTTTTTTTTTTTTTAGGTTTTGGTGTGTGGGATCTTTAATTGCGGTATGCAAAGTGCTAGCTGCTGCATATGGAATGTAGTTCCCTAAGGATTGAACCTGGGCCCCTGACTCCATTAGGAGCGTGGAGTCAGTCACTGGACCACCAGTGTAGCCTCAAGTGCATGGTTTCTAACCTGTGTGATCATCAGAGTCACTGAGAAGATTTCACAAAAGGTTTCTGGGCCCGACTCAAGACCTAGAGTCCCTGGGGCCCAAGAAGGAGTAAGTGACCAGGCCAGGAAGAAGCATGACTGGTCGAGGGCCCAGCCTCCTGCCCACAGTACTGTGGCCTCCACACACCCCCTTGGGCCAGCCAGGTTTTCTCTTTGATGTACTCCATTCGGTCCAGGAAGCTCCAACCATGTACCTCACTGGACAGGTTGAGATTCAGGGCTGGGGCAGTGGGTGCTTCAAGACCCATGAAGTCCAGCTTAGACTCACCTGCCCACCCTAGGATTCCCACAGACCCAGAGGAGCAGTGGAGCTCTCTGTGTCAGGTGGGCAGCTGCCTGGCTTCCCAAAATGCCCTCCAAAATGTGCCCAGAGACATGGGATGTTGGCATAGGACTGAAGCCAGACAACCCAGCTGGCATTTGGGTGGCCAACCTAGTGTTGATGCCCGGTTCTAGCCAACTTGGACTCATAACACTTCATCACTTGGACAAGATCCCATCCCCAACCTCTCCTTCCTTCCCTCCCTCCAGACCTCTCTCCCTGCTGGCGGTTTATGGACTGGTCCAGGCAGTCCACCCTAGGACACAGATATCAAGATCCCTGGGTCAGCAAGTTCAGTGGTATGTGGCTGCAGAAAATCAAAGAGAGACTTCTCTTAGGCTTGAATAATCCCATCATACTCATTTTCCCTATATTCTTATGGCTTGGCACCAAGAAAAATTCCATTTAGGAGAAGGGTTTGAAAATAAAAACAATCTTGCCTTACATTTGCATATCATTTTCTACATACAGGCTCTTTCGTATGTATTTTCTCAGATGTTTGAGCCTCATGAGCACTCTTTATTTATTTATTGGGTTGTGCTGTGCTGTGCTAAGTCACTTCTGTCCTGTCCGACTCTGAGACCCCCATGGACTGTAGCCCACCAGTCTCCTCTGTCCATGGGGATTCTCCAGGCAAGAATATTGGAATTAGGTAGCCATTCCATATAGCTTTAACTGTACGGACTTTTGTCAGCCAAGTGATGTCTCTGCTTTTTAATATACTGTCTAAGTTTGTCATAGCTTTCCTTCCAAGGAGCAAGCGTCATTTAATTTCATGGCTGCAGTCACTGTCCACAGTCATTTGGAGCCCAAGAAAATAAATTCTGTCACTGCTTCCACTTTTTCCCCTTCTGTTTGCCATGAAGCAAGTTCTTTTTATCCTAAGGTATTTCCCACTAAGGGTGTACAGTCAAATTACTGTGTTTTAGGTAGTTTAAAGTAATTACTTTCAGTGTGGTTAAACCTCCAACTCAAAATGCAGTTGTATATTATGCTTGTTAGTTTCTTTTTCTTCTTCTTTTTTTTTTTTTGCATCTTAGGGATAATTAGAGGGAAAAATGGAAATGACAACCCACTCCTGTATGCTTGCCTGGAGAATTCTGTGGACAAAGGAGCCTGGTGGGCTAAAGTTCACAGAGTTGCAAAGAGCTGGACACAACTGAGCGATTAATACCCTTCTAGAAGGAAAAAAGAGATTTCAGTTGGTAGTAGTTTTTGGCAGAAACAACAGGATAGGTGGAAGATAGAAGAGAGAGTTTCCAAAAGTTAGTCCTTTTCATAGAAAAGGATTGAAAAAGCCACAAAAACCATAAAATGTCTTTGGAGAGGAACTAGCCAATATCTACCAATATATATTTACAAATCTAAGAAATAACTTTATTTATCTATTTATCTTTGGCTGTTCTGGGTCCTTGATGCTGGACAGGCTCTTCTCTAGCGGGGGCGAGCAGGGGCTGCTTTCCAGTTGCACGAAGAGGGTTCCTCGGTATGGAGGCTTCTCTTGTTGCAGAGTATAGGCTCTAGCTGCTTGGGATTCAGTAGCTGCGGCACCTGGGCTCAGTAGTTGCGGTTCTTGGGCTCCAGGGCACAGGCTTAATAATTGTGAGGCAGAGGCTTAGTTGCTCCGAGGCCTGTGGGATCTTAATTCCCTGACCAGGGATCGAATCTGTCTCCTACACTGGCAGGCAGAATCCTAATGAGTTAAGCTACGAGGGAAGCCCTCCCAATATATACTGGATATTTCACCATTATGTAACATTTATCACTTACTGTAGACCTAGTAAGTCTGTGTGTAAAAAGATTTATTAAGCTAGATATTAAGCATGCTCCATCTGAGCATGAGCTATCTCAAAAGGTGAGAATGGCCCCAAAACACAGGGTGGCTAGTTTTTATGGGCTGAGTAATTTCATAGGCTAACAAGTGGGAGGATTACTCCAACCACCTTGGAGAAGGGACGAGGATCTCCAGGAACGGGGCCACCACCCACTTTTTGGCCTTCTAGTGTCAGTCTTGGAACTGTCATAGCGGCTGTGGGTGTGCCACTTAGCATATGCTAATATACTGCAATGAGTATATAATGAGGCTCAAGGTCTCCTGGAAATTGAATCTTCCAGCACCTTGGGCCTCAGTGGTTCTCACCAGTTTATGTCATATCCTCAGGACTACATCATTCTTTTAGAAGTTGTACGCTGCCTAGCTCTCCCCTGTTTTAATCCCAGCACTAGTCAGGACCTGTCCTTTCCTGGATCTCTCCAGCAATGCCAAAGGTGTCACCCGTTCCTCTGGGAAGAAGAGAGAGTTCTGCCCCTCCAAAGAGGCCTATTTTCAACCTCTCCAGTCAAGTCTTTGCAGATCCTTTCTAAGCTGTGGTTGGGAATCTTGTATTGTTCTCCAAGTGTAGGGCCTGGTAGGCAGTTCAATCATGTATGGAGGTGTGTACCAGGGAGGAGTGGGGGATGAGCGTAGGCCTTCTGTCTGTGCCTACAACTGGTAGATCTCAGTTTGAGGCAGTCTGAAGCTGATACCATTTGCCAGGAGGGCCTCTTTAGGAAGAACATAACCTTACAAATGCAAAAATTGACACAGACCTTGGAAGGGGCTCTGTGCAAGTGAGCTGACCCTACACAACATTGGTTTCATGGTGAGCCTTTCTCTGCTAAGACACATGCCACATCCTCCCCTCACTGTGGGGTGGGGTGGGGTGGGGTGGGGATGGGTTGCAAAAAGAGTAAGTATAAGCCTAGGACCCTGATTGTAGTCCAGTCTCTGCCGTGAATAATCCGATCAGGGCATATCTCTGTTCTGGCTGATCTCTAAGGTACTTTCCAGCTTTATTCCTTCATCATTTCAGGAACATGGCCATTGAAAAATCAACCAAGCCCTTGTTCTCTTTTTTGGAAACTCTAGTCCATCTCACATTAAATAAATGTATTTAATTAAACATGCTGGTGGCAGTGGCTTAATTGCTAAGTCATGTCTGACTCTTGTGACTCCATGGACTGTAGCCCACCAGGCTCCTCTGTCCATGGGATTTCCCAGGCAAGAATATTGGAGTGAGTTGCTGTTTCATACTCCCAAGGATCTTTCTGACCCAGGAATCCAACATGGGTCTTCTGCATTGCAGGCGAATTCTTTAGCGAGGAAGCCACCAGAGAAGCCCATTTAATTGAACGTAAACCCATTAAATATATATTTGGCTGTGCAAAATTTGGAAGTTGTTTTTACAAAGTGAAGTGTTTTCTTCACTTTGGGAAATGTCATTCATTAAGCACATATGTACAGCGAGGCCATGAAGAGTCAGGCATTGTTCTAGATATTAGGATACAGAGTTAACAAAAACCCCTGACTGTATGGCAACTAGGTGGAATGGAGCCCAACAAGCAGATACAAAAATGAGATATTGTGGCACATGGTGGTAAGTGCTATGGAGAAAAATAAAGCAAGAGATTTAAAAGAAAAAAAGGAAACAATTTTAAAGAGAAAGCAAAGATGGGGATGGGTGCATACCAAGTCACTTCAGTTGTGTCTCTCTTTGTGACCTTCTGGACTGTAGCCCACCAGGCTCTTCTGTCCATGGGATTTTCCAGGCAAGAATACTGGAATGGGCAGTCATTTCCTACTCTAGAAGATCTTCCCAACCCAGGGATCAAATCCGTGTCTCTTGCGTCTTCTGCAATGGCAAGCAGATTCTTTACCACTAGCAGCATCTGGGAAGCCCCCAAAGATGGGGCTGGGGCTGGTTCATTGCATATAAAGGCCCCGGGGTGTGGCAGTCAGTTTTGGCCTTTGGTAATGACGGATGAAAGACAACTGGATCAGTGGTGGCCTCTGATGATAAAAGTCAGCAAGACTGGGGGTCTTGCCAGCACACGCAGGACTCTGAAGCTCAAATCTCAATTCAAGCATGATTCAGATGCTGTTTGGCTTTGATTAACTCAAATAGTTTGCAGCTGGGTGTGATTTCTCAGTCATCAACGTGCATTGCTAACTTAGGAGTTTGAAACGAAATCTTTATATGCTATATCTAAGCACAAGGATGGCAACTAGTATTACATTTGTAGACATCAGTTAAACATGTATTCGTGTGCTGGTTTCTATCTGAATTTGGAAGCCCATCCATGCTTTTTATTTTTTAATTTTTTTTTATGTGGACCATTTTTTTCCCCCTAAAGTCTTTACTGAATTTGTTATAACATTGCTTCTGTTTTCTGTTTTGGTATTTTGGCCACTAGGCATGTGCAATCTTAGCTCCCAAATCAGAGATTGAACCCTGCCCCTGCACTGGAAGGCGAAGTCTTAACCACTGGACCGCCAGGCAAGTCCCACCCATCTCTGCTTTTAAAGGTCTCATACATTTTTGTCTGCTCTGGAAAACTTGGAGGAATTGTGCTGAATGAGTGACCTTCCCTGATAATGACCTCCCATTGAGGCAGGTGCTCTGTGGACATGAAATTGAATGAAGACCCAGACAGGCCCTGGGTTCAGAGCCCTCGTTGTTTTTGCTCACATCTACCCTGGGCTTCACGTCTCTAGAAGGAAGATCCTATTCGTGGACTATCCCATAGGGGAGTCTAAGGCTTTAGTAACATCACTCCTGGTCCTCACATAGACCTCCCAACTTTTGATGCCTTCATCGATATTATCCAGAGCGCTCCTTGAAAAACAACCCACCAGTTCCACTGTCACAGCCTGCAACTCACCTCTGGGTCCCACCCCACTCCTAAAAGCCTGACTCCCAGAGCTGCTGTCAACAAGCGTGACCTTCCGGCTGTGCCTCCGAGAATGAATTTTCATTCACTCTCAAACCCTTCCTCTCCTTCGCCCTCCTTCTTAGGCAAAGTGGCTCTCCCCTATCCCCTGGGGGCTTCTTCCACTCCCGTCCTGCTCTATGGCTGTGTAGGGAACTCAGCCTCCACCCATACGGCAGCCTCCAAGCCCATCACCGTCCTCTGCTCCTTCTCTGAAGTTCACGCCATCTATTTCTGTCCTTTACTCTTTACCTCCAGCAGCTCTGGCACCTAACATGGGCCATGTGCCCTGACCTAGTCCACGATGCTCACCTGCCTGGGGAGGCCTCACCTGAGCCTGCTCCTACCCTCCTGATGTCACTCCCTGGGGTGAACCTGGCAGCAAGAAGCACCCCTTCCGCGGACCATATCATCACCCTACTCAGTGCGTCCATCTGCCTGGCCCCTCGGTGGCTTCCCTTTCCTACCATAACCACAACCCATTCACCTCTCCTCAGACCCCCAGTCATACCACCTGTCCCATCACCCTCCCACCCACCCCCGACACAGCCACACCATCTTCATGCCATCTGATTTCCTTTCCCTGGGGGCTGGAGCCTTTTGGATAGTGTCAGCCTTTTGGATGGTGTCAGCCTTTTGGAAGGAGTCCTTGCCAACGGCCTTCAGTTCAGTTCAGTTCAGTTCAGTCACTCAGTCATGTCCGACTCTTTGGGACCCCATGAATTGCAGCACGCCAGGCCTCCCTGTCCATCACTAACTCCCGGAGTTCACTCAGACTCACGTCCATCGAGTCTGTGATGCCATCCAGCCATCTCATCCTCTGTCGTCCCCTTCTCCTCCTGCCCCCAATCCCTCCCAGCATCAAAGTCTTTTCCAATGAGTCAACTCTTTGCATGAGGTGGCCAAAGTACTGGAAACTCATCTCAATTTGCCCCTCAGCCCCAAACTGTCCTGTCTTCTTTCTCTCCTCTCCTGGCCTTTGATTGGTGAAGAAAGCTATCATTCCATGCTAAATGGACCAGCTACAAAATCATTTTAACTCTGCCACCTCCTTTCCACAATCTGATCCCTTCCCCGCAAAAACATGCTTTTCATTACCCTGGGACTATCTCAACCTTGGTCTTTCACCCTCAAATTCCTAATACCTCTCCTACTGCCAATTTCTTAAAATTACTTCACTTACCACTTTATGGAGGCCAGTCTTTAAGGGCTTTGTCTTCTTTCCTTCTTTGCAGTAAACATGCCTTTCTTATCTCTGGGGATTAGCTGCCTCTGAGTCTCTCCAAGTCTAACTTCCTGGTCCAGGTCAAAGGTGCTCCGGGTACTGAAAACGTGTGAATGGAGGTCTCCTGGTGCTGTTTGTGGACTTCAAGAAATCATGGAAAGCAACAGATCAGAAAACATAATTCTGGTTTTTCAAAGCTGAAGGTAATTTCCTACAAGTATAGGCTTGGTGACCTTGCCATCAATCTCAACAGTTCAGTTCAGTTCAGTCACTCAATCGTGTCCAACTCTTTGCAACCCCATGGACTGCAGCATGCCAGGCCTCCTTGTCCATCACCAATTCCCAGAGTTTACTCAAACTCATGTCCATTGAGTTGGTGATGCCATCCAACCATCTTATCCTCTGTCATCCCCTTCTCCTCCTGCCTTCAGTCTTTCCCAGCATCAGGGTCTTTTCAAATGAGTCAGTTCTTCGCATCAGGTGGCCAAAGTATTGGAGTTTCAGATTCACTATCAGTCCTTCCAATGAATATTCAGGACTGATTTCCTTTAGGATGGACTGGTTGGATCTCCTTGCAGTTCAAGGGACTCTCAAAGAGTCCTCTCCAACACCACAGTTCAAAAGCATCAATTATTCAGTGTTCAGCTTTCTTCATAGTCCAACTCTCACATCCATACATGACTACTGGAAAAACCATAGCCTTGACTAGATGGAACTTTGTTGGCAAAGTAATGTCTCTGCTTTTGAATATGCTGTCTAGGTTGGTCATAACTTTCCTTCCAAGTCTTTTAATTTATGGCTGTAATGATTTTGGAGCCCCCCACCCCCAAAAAAGTCTGACACTGTTTCCATTGTTTCCCTATCTATTTGCCATGAAGTGATGGGACCAGATGCCATGGTCTTAAGTTTTCTGAATGTTGAGTTTTAAGCCAACTTTTCACTCTCCTCTTTCACTTTCATCAAGAGGCTTTTTAGTTCTTCTTCACTTTCTGCCATAAAGGTGGTGTCACCTGCATATCTGAGGTTATTGATATTTCTCCTGGCAATCTTGATTCCAGCTTGTGCTTCCTCCAGCCCAGCGTTTCTCATGATGTACTCTGCATATAAGTTAAATAAGCAGGGAGACAATATACAGCCTTGATGCACTCCTTTCCTTATTTGGAACCAGTCTGTTGTTTCCTGTCCAGTTCTAACTGTTGCTTTGTGACCTGCGCATAAGAGATTTCTCAATCTCATACAAAAACATAAAAATCAAGACTGTTTTATGCCGTTTAGAAAGCAGGAGAGCAATTACTTGGAACCAATACACATTTTTATGAGGTTGCTGAACCGGCAGATCAGGAAAATGCCATAAATATAGTTTATCTGGATTTCAAGCAAGGTTTTTTTTTTTTAAAAACTAAGATCAAAGATATAGTTGATTTACAATGTTTTTAGTTTCAGGTGTACAGCAAAGTCATTCAGCCATATATATATATTCTTTTCCAGAATATAGCTTCCTGTGCTTCATAGTCGGTTCTTACTGTTTATTTTATATATAGCAGCAAGGCATTTTTTGATAATCATCTGAGCAAGTAGAAAAATAAAGTCTGAATTAAAGTAAAACTAGGAGAATTCATTACTGGGTGAGTATACTCAGAAAGTATTAAATAATGGATTCATCTTAGTCAGAAAGTATGTTTCTAGAAGTTTGCTGAAGGTGCTACCCTGAGACGTACCCATTCAATACTGCCCCAGATTTTTTGGATGATAATATAGAAGGAATACTTACAAATATGTAGATAATATCTATAAAGGGGATTATGTTAGAGGAAATAATTAAAGCCAGAATTAACTGGACTGTAACAAGATATCTTTAATAGGGAAAATTAAACACGTAATATTGAGTGAAAGAAGCAAGTCATAGAAAAAAATCACAATAAGATTCCATCTATATATAGTTGAAAATATGTGGAACTTACCAGTGTATTGTTTTGGGGAATACATGTAGGAGATAAAAACCATGAAGAAAAGCAATGGAATGATCATCAGAGAAGCCAGGAAAGTTGGAAGGGAAGAGGGGATATGATCAGGGAAAGGAACAAAGGGTCTGTAGGGGATACTTTGTAATTTCTTACCTTGGGAGATGGAGTGTTGATTCAGCCCTGTCTGACTCTTTGCAACCCAATGGACTGTAGCCCACCAGCCTCCTCTGTTCATTGGATTCTCCAGGCTAGAATACTGGAGTGGGTTGCCATGCCCTCCTTCAGGGATCTTCCTGACCCAGGGGTCAAACCCATGTCTGTTATGTCTCTTGCATTGGCAAGTGGGTTCTTAACCACTAGTGCCAGCTGGGAAGACCTCGGTGATGAAACACAGTATTTATATTATCTTTGCAAATGAATGCATTCTTTTGAGTGTTTGTTACATTTTACAGTAAAAAAATTTTTGAAAGGAATAAATCTACAGTCCTCTGGTCTAAAAAACTACCCCAAAGTTCTAATAGTCTAATCAATGTGATGTATGGAAGAGTTAGGGGGCTTAGTTGATAACGGAAGTCAAAGACTCAGGTGATCAAGAGCCACTGACTGGGGTCCTGACCAAGGACCGTGCACAGTCGAGGAGCTGCTCTTTCCCTGGAAGGAAGGGAATTTGACCCAGGAGATGTGAAGATTCATTGTCTGTCCTCAGATGCCTGCTTTTCCTGCTAATACGAGTTTAGGAGGAGTCACGGGTGTAGTTGACTGCTGTCTCCAAACCTTTCAAGCTGTTACAGGAATTCAAGAAGAGGAATTCAACTTGCCCAGGTAGGCTCCAGAAGACAAAATGATGTAGAAGCCACTGTGAGGCTCCATCAAGTAACTTCCATCTCTGGATGTATTCATGCAGAGCCTGGGCGAGTTCGGTTAACAGGTAGTTGGAAAGGACACAGAAGAGTGCGATTGGTTTAAATGACCTTTCAGGTCCCTTGCAACTGCCGCAGGCTCTGACTCTATGCAGTTTCATGATTCTGTGAGACTTATGCATTATGTCTAGGAAGGTAAGTGAGAGGCTGAATCTAAAACAAAAGAGATTTGTTTTCAGATATAAGCCTTATGTTTTGACAAACACTTCCTTTTTATTATTATTTTTTTTATTCCATGACTTTTTAAACTCTTTGTTTTGGGGTATAGCCGATTAACAATGTTGTGATAGTTCCAGGTGGACAGCACAGGGATTCAGCCATATAGATGCAAGTATCCATTCTAACCCAAACTCCCCTCCCATCAAGGCTGCCACATAACACAGAGTTCCCTGTGCTATACAGTAGGTCCTGGTTGACAGACACTTTCTTTTAAAATCAATAAATGGTATTGGTATCTTGCACTTCTCAGATTTCAACCGCCTAGGGCTTTGAGATCCTATCCCCATCAACAGAAACATCACTTTTCCAGATGTGCTTCAAGACTGTTGGTGCTGGAGAGATTCCCGGGGTCCTGTGTCAACCTCCCATCCAGCTGCAAGAAC
This sequence comes from Ovis canadensis, assembly GCF_042477335.2. Taxonomy (NCBI): domain Eukaryota; kingdom Metazoa; phylum Chordata; class Mammalia; order Artiodactyla; family Bovidae; genus Ovis; species Ovis canadensis. The sequence continues at coordinate 102,583,824 of NC_091246.1, forward strand.
ACAAGATGGGCTCAGAGCGACCCCCGGAATCACAACTGATGGACGGAAGCTGGGACTTGTGCTATTCTCTCCTGCCACCTGCTGGCCCTTCCCTTCACCTCCTGCTTTTCCAGATTGTTGGAGGTATCCAGGTGACACCCAGAAATCCTTCCAGGGAAGGACCCTTCCTATAAGGGGAAAAGCTTGGATGACTTCCAGTACCTCTTACTAAATCTAGGAAAAGCATAAATTCACAAATGATGAGGGCTGGAAGAGACCTTAGAACTCTTCTAACCCAAAGCCTTCAAACTGATAGCCCATGGGTGATGGACGGGCCTGATCGGATCCAGTGTGGTGAATAATTTTGAGCTCTCATATACGCATCTGGAAATTTGACTGAAAATGAGATTTGTAACGTCACTTGCTATTGGATATTCGTGAAGTCTCAAAACTGAGAGCAGTAAGTAGTTGAGTACATCCACCTTCTAGTTGCAAGACGCTCCAATAGCCAGATTTCAATGGTGCTTATCCCCTTCCTCTTGGCTACCATAGAGGAAGACCAAGAGATAAGAAAGCCTCATAAAATCTGTCTTTCTAGCCTTGGCCCCACCCCTAGAGGAGCTGGCTGCTGGTGGCAAGGGGAGCATGGAGAATTTGGAAGAGGCAGAGGGGAGAATCAGACGTGAACCAGAAGGTGGGCTGAAGTTTGGAATCCTATTTGTAATTAAAGTTTGGATTTAAATGAGACTGGAATTTAAAAAAATTTTTTTAATTGAAGTAGAGTTGAATTACAATGTTAATTACTGCTGTGCAGCAAAGAGAGTCAGTTATATATATCTATACATTCTTTTTCATATTATGGTTTAATCACAGGATATTGAATATAGTTCCCTGTGCTAGTGGTAGAACCTTGTTGTTTATCCATTCTATGTAAGACCGGAGTTTTTAATATATAAAAGGAAATTGCCATTTAGGGATGAACTGTTCTTATCCTGGGAAGTGGGTCAGAAATCACAGAATCTGGCCTATTCATCCGAAGTATCGACCAATGGTAGAGAAATCAAACCATTGTTGGAAATGATGAAGATAAAAAGCCCTGGGACTTCCTTGGTGGGTAGGGTAAGCGGTTAAGACTCCGCCTTCCAATGTAGGGGGGTGTGGGTTCACTTCCTGGTTGGAAAGCTAAGATCCAACATGGTTCATGGCCCAAAAACCAAATCATAAAACAGAAGCACTATTGTAACAAATTCAATAGACTTTAAAAAATGGGCCACATCAAAAAAAAACACCAAAATCTTGCGGGGGTGGGGGGAGGGAGGGAAAGGCCTTTCTTTTTCCCTATACTGCCGAGTTCAACCTTCAATGAATCGGTTACTCATTGGCTTATCCTATGGAACTCAATTTCCCCGTGAGAACTCTCAGGTGGGGCTGAGCAGCAGCCCTCCCCAACCCCCGCATTTAGAAGGGCTACCCACATGCGCTGTACACACACTTGCCCACCCCACCCCAGGGCCCTCAGTCCCTTCACCTGCCTGCCCCCCACAGCGCTAGGATTTAGAGTCCTTCCTTTGCCCCTATTCCTTTTCCCCTGGGTACCATAAGGCCCAGAGGGGGACATGTCACACAGAAACAGAACTGAGTTATAGCCTAAAACCCGCACTCCCAAAGGTAAGACCTAGGATGAAAAGGGTGAACGGCTCCCCCCACTTCACCCACACTAGATCTTCCCCGCCATCCTTTCTGCAGCAGTAAGCGGGAGCACTGGGGCACCGGGTGGCTAAGGTATTAAGATGAGGGCAGAGGACCAGAGCGGGCGCTGGGGCGCTGACATCACAAGACGCCTGAGGTCAGTCCTGTTCCCACCTCCTCCCCAGCCCCAAGCATAAACCGTGATGAAGAAGCTGTCTTCTTTTCCTTTGTTTGTGCTCCACTAAGGTCAGATTTTAATTAGAACACGGGAGTTCACTGAGAGAGAACCCATCCTGTACCTCCTTGTCCTGGCAGAGGTTGTTTCTTGGGGGAGGACATCGGGACACTGCCCACCCTCTTGTTCCTCTCCATTTCTGAGCTCCTGACCATTCCCTCGGCCCCAGCCAGGGGTGACTCTGGGAAGGGGTTGGGCATTTTCTTTTGGATTAAATGCCCCAGGAGGCAAAAGCATAGAGAAGCACCCCTGCCCACACACACCCCTACACACATACACACCAAACACACACACCATCTTTCGCTGAGCCCCTGCTGCATCCAGTCCAAGAAGCAGGCAAATTGAGCTAAGTCCGGGTTCAGACATTTGCCTTTAATAAAAAAAAAAACAACCAAACTGGTACTACTGGTTGCCTTCAAGAAGGGGAACTGGGAACATTTATCACTCTATACCCTTTTTCTCTTTTAAATAGACTTTAGTTTTTAGAGCAGTTTCAGGTTCACTGCAAAATTGAGACGATACAAAGATTTCCCATATATTTCTTGCCCCCACACATACACAAAGCTTCCCCTACTATCAACACCCTCCCACACCAGAGGGTACATTTGCTACAGTTGATGGGCCTACAGGACTTGTTGTTATCACCCACAGTGTACAGTTTACAGTTGTGTTCACTCTGGGGTTCACTAGGGGCTGGACATTCTGAGTTTGGACAAATGTATAAAGAGGTGTATCCACCATTAGAGTACTATCCAAAGAGTTTCACTGCCCTAAAACACCTGTACCCTTCTTTTCCTTTCAAATTCTGAATTTCTACTCATATCAAAGAAAACTTTAAAAATATTCTTCCCAATTCCAAATCCTGGGAGATCCATGGAATTCACAGCTGCTTGGAGGAAGGAGAGGGCATGCTGAAGCGAGGGAGGGTCTGTAGGTTTCCTTTACCCTCTGTTGTTGTTCAGTTGCTCAGTCATGTCTAACTCTTTGCAACCCCATGGACTGCAGCATGCCAGGCTTCCCTGTCCTTCACCGTCTCCTGGAGTTTGCTCAAACTCATGTCCATTGAGTTTGTGATGCCCTCCAACCATCTCACCTTCTATTGCCCCCTTCTCCTCCTGCCCTCAATTTTGCCCACCATCAGGGTCTTTTCCAATGAGCTGGCTCTTTGCAACAGGTTGCCAAACTACTGGAGCTTCAGCATCAGTCCTTCCAATGAATATTCAGGGTTGATTTCCTTTAGGAATGACTGGTTTGATCTCCATGTAGTGCAAGGGTCTCTCAAGAGTCTTCTCCAGCACCACAATTTGAAAGCATCAGTTCTTCAGTTCTCAGCCTTGTTTATGTCCTGCATTTGTACACATTTGTACATGACTACTGGAAAAACCACAGTTTTGACTATGCAGACTTTCATTGGCAGAGTGATGTCGTAACTTTTCTTCTAAGGAGTCTTTTAATTTCATGGCTGGAATCACCATCTGCAGTGATTTTCAGTTCAGTTCAGTCGCTCAGTCATGTCCGACTCTTTGCGACCCCATGAATCGCAGCATGCCAGGCCTCCCTGTCCGTCACCAACTCCCAGAGTTCACTCAGACTCACGTCCACTGAGTCAGCGATGCCATCTAGCCATCTCATCCTCTGTCGTCCCCTTCCCCTCCTGCCCCCAATCCCTCCCAGCATCAGAGTCTTTTCCAATGAGTCAACTCTTCGCATGAGGTGGCCAAAGTACTGGAGTTTCAGCTTTAGCATCATTCCTTCCAAAGAAATCCCAGGGCTGATCTCCTTCAGAATGGACTGGTTGGATCTCCTTGCAGTCCAAGGGACTCTCAAGAGTCTTCTCCAACACCACAATTCAAAAGCATCAATTCTTCAGCGCTCAGCCTTCTTGTTTCCACTGTTACCCATCTATTTGCCATGAAGTGATGGGACCAGATGCCATGATCTTAATTTTCTGAATGTTGAGTTTTAAGCCAACTTTTTCACTCTCCTCTTTCACTTTCATCAAGACTCTTTAGTTCTTCTTCGCTTTCTGCCATAAAGGGTGGTGTCATCTGCATATCTGAGGTTATTGATATTTCTCCTGGCAATCTTGATCCCAGCTTGCGCTTCCTCCAGGCCAGCATTTCTCATGATGTACTCTGCACATAAGCTAAATAAGCAGGGTGACAATATGCAGCCTTGACACACTCCTTTTCTTATTTGGAACCAGTCTGTTGTTCCATGTTCAGAGTTCTAACTGTTGCTTCCTGACCTGCATACAGATTTCCCAAGAGACAAGTCAGGAGGTCTGGTATTCCCACCTCTTTCAGAATTTTCCACAGTTTATTGTGGTCCACACAGTCAAAGGCTTTGGCATAGTCAATAAAGCAGAAATAGATGTTTTTCTGGAACTCTCTTGCTTTTTTTCTGATCCAACGGATGTTGGCAATTTGATCTCTGATTCCTCTGCCTTTTCTAAATCAAGCTTGAACATCTGGAAGTTCACAGTTCACATATTGCTGAAGCCTGGCTTGGAGAATTTTGAGCATTACTTTACTAGCATGTGAGATGAGTGCAATTGTGCAGTAGTTTGAGCATTCTTTGGCATTGCCTTTCTTTGGGATTGGAATGAAAACTGACCTTTTCCAGTCCTGTGGCCACTGCTAAGTTTTCCAAATTTGCTGGCATATTGAGTGCAGCACTTTCACAGCATCGTCTTTCAGGATTTGAAATAGCTCAAGTGGAATTCCATCACGTCCACCAGCTTTGGTCATAGTGAAGCTTCCTAAGGCCCACTTGACTTCACATTCCAGAATGTCTGGCTCCAGGTGAATGATCACAGCATGGTGACTATCTGGGTCATGAAGATCTTCTTTGTACAGTTCTTCTGTGTATTCTTGCCACCTCTTCTTAATATCTTCTGCTTCTGTTAGGTCCATACCATTTCTGTCCTTTATTGTGCCCATTTACATATGAAATGTTCCCTTGGTATCTCTAGTCTTTCCCATTCTATTGTTGAAGTAAGTTATGTAAACCTTATTGGGTGCTGAGTATGTTAACCAAAGAACAAAAATTTCAGAGTTCTGAAGGGATGTATTGAATAATATAATGAAGCAATGGCCTTCATAACTGAAGACAATTCTGGTAAGGCTGAGCTGGATAAAAGACCATTGCCTCGAATAATATTTTCCCTTTATATTTCTCAGTCTGTAATTTTAACCTGTTGACCGTGCATTTTGACTAAGAGCTAAAACGGTTCAAGATCAACAGACTAGCCCTCAACACCTGGAAAATCCTGTTCTCATAAGCATATCTCAGAAATCATAAGCAAATTTTGACCTTCTTTTTACAAGGCAAATAGCTGAGGCAGAAACCAAAATACCATCAAGTACGCAGACATCTAAGGCTTCATCTAGGCAGGATGTAAAATGTCAGGCCATTAATCTTATATTTTTAATGCAGTGGTTACAAAGGATGGGGTTGATGTGGGATTGAAAAACAATACTGAGTTTAGAGAATTCCCCCCCCCCCCCACCCCTTTTTTTTAAGCCTTAAATACTGACACCCACTCACCAGGGTTGGGAACTAGCAAAAGCTACATGGGATTCCAGGGTGAGCGTTCATTTCCCAGCCTCCATTCCTTGGCTGTCAACAAAGGCAGAAAATGCCCAGTCAGGGCCCACTGGCGCTTGCCAACACAGAGACCTGTTTCTTATTTCATCCAGTAGAGTGCAGAGCTGTAGATACCATCACTAAGGTGGAGAGCTTGGCATTCCTCCAACAACTGATACCGTGAATTCAGCAAGACAAAACAAAGCAATCAGTTGTGAGACAGAAAAACAGTGGTGTGTATATTCTAATGATAAGCCATGGTTAACACACAGCGTTAGACAGGTATTAGTATTTTGTATACTCTTGAGTCCAGTAAGAATATAAATGAATCTCTACATTTTTCTATGTGAAAACTCTGGTTTCCACCTACATTCCCCAGATAGGTTGACTGACTCAAAAACTTAAACCCCAGAATTCTAGTAGCTAAGGCAGTTAAAACCAAAAGAATGCAGGTTTGCCTTGACTAGTGAGAAACAGAACCCAGTATCCTCTAACGTAGCAGTCCTTGACCTTTTTTGGCACTAGGGACTGGTTTCATGGAAGACGATTTTTCCTTGGACTGGGATGGGATGGGGTGGGGGGATAGTTTTGGGATGATTCAAACACATTACATTTATTGTGCAGTTTATTTACAGTTCATGGAATTCTCCAGGCCAGAATACTGGAATGGGTAGCCTTTCCCTTCTCCAGGGAATCTTCCTAACCCAGGGATCGAACCCTCCCACATTGCAGGCAGATTCTTTATTAGCTGAGCCACAAGGAAAGCCCCTCTCATTTCAATTCTACCTCAGATCACCAGGCATTAGATCCCAGGGGTTGGGGGCTGTTGAGTCCTGCCCCAAGGACACAGGTGCAAGGCTTTGCACCAAGGCCAGAGAAGTGGAGCCCAGAACCAGAGTCACCTCCAAAGCTGACTAAGCCCCTCTGTAATCATTGCCAAAAGCCCCTGTGATCATCACTAACAGGATTCCCGACTCCAAATTAAGCAAAAATGCCCACCCCGGTAGTCACCCTACAGCACCTTTCACCTAATGCCAACCTTCCAGCAGGAATTTTGTATTGAGGCTATAAAAATTGGTTGCTAACCCACAAAAAGCGATGGCTCTCCCTGGTCTGTCAGGAGGTCGGCCTACTGCACTCACAGAGCCCACATTACCTCTGCTCTTTGTTCTAACAAACTCACTCCCTTCTGAAATGCTGTGTGTCTGGAAATTCTTTTCCAGTCTGTGCTCAGACTTCCTCAACGGGGGCCCCTGCTCTAATAAACATTTAAAAGTCAAATATGCTTTTTACAGCTGGGGGAGAAGAAGTCTGTTTCTGTGGTTCCTCCTACCCTGATACCTCCTGCCAACACACTGGGTAACGTGTGTTGTCAGTAGTGACAACACAGGATCCCAGAAGGGGTGGCTCTGTGAACAGAGCACTGGCCCTGAGCTACCACATTCATCAAGGATACCATTCCAGCCAGTCTGCAGTTCACACCTCATCCAGGGGTCAGGGTCTCAGGCAGACCCCTAGGAACTCTAGAGGGGTGGGGAACTGAGTTGTAGACTTCACATTCTGGTGCACGGAGACGGCCCCGAGACTACGAGGTCTTCAGTTCTCCTCCTGAAACCCCTGGGCATTTCCCCTTTGCTCTAAGTTGTTCTTTTCCTCCTGCTAAAGAGCAAAACTGACTGTTCGAAGGGCATCATCCCATGTAGCCAGGAACCTCCTTCTTCCTACCTGCCTAAAGGAAGTACACACAGCCCATCAAAGGGACTGCATCATGAAGGAGGAAAGTGAAAGCCCACACGCACACTTGGTTCTTCTCAAACTATAAGCTTTTATTCTATTTTACATGTCATTCATCCAGAACATGACGAGTCTATGGGTGGCATTGTTCATACTCAACATGAAAGGACGTGATGCACACAAGTCACTTGCCCTGTGCTGGGCCCACGTGCACCAGCAGGAAAGGGCTCTCACGAAGCCCACCTTAAATGGTGGCCTGCTGGGGCACTGGATGTGCTGTCCTCACTTCCCAGCTCTTACACCCTCCCTGGAGTTAGACGGGTTGAGATGGACATTTAGCTTGGAACTGATGTTTCTAATTTTACACTGCTGAGTACAGCTGGACTGTTTCCCAGCCTACTTCAGAATCAAGATGTTGCCCACTCACTCTACTGTGATCATTCTGAGTGTGGGATTTATTATTCACAACGCTGTCCTTCAAATCAAACAGAGAAAAGCAGGCTTCAAGACCACAGGTCTGGAAAAATTGGAACGTGTTTTCCATTTCTCCATCCTGCTCAGCTTTTCCCGTAACCTGTTCCAGCCTGTAAGAGGAGAGCTTTCTGTCTCTGATGGATACAAATGTGGGAGGAACAGCTTTGGTCTTAAACAAGAGGCCAGAACCTACTTCCCTCTCTAATCTTGCTACATGTGTGGCTCACGCCTTCCTTCCCAAGTGGGGGAAACCACTGGCACTGAACGGTTCAAAGGTTCACCAAAATCTGGGCTTTAGCCAGTGTTCAACACAGCACAGCAACAAAAACAGATACTGAAGGGGTTCCACCACAGCTGAGTGCCTACTTTGCAAAGGTCAAAAGCTTCCCTATTTTGGTAAACTTCCTAAAGTCTGTTCTACCCCAAGCACTGTGACAAACTTCCCTTCCCCAAAAGATTGTGACTCCGGGTCAAAAAAGGTGGATAAGAAATAAATTCTCAAGCTACAGGAATACGACAGTTTGTTAAGTAAATAATCATGTAACCCTGACCTGCACACAGATTAGAGTGGGGAGACTGGAGGCGGAGTGGAAAAGAGAAATGCTCACAGTGTGTGATTTGACCAAGGGCACAGCTTACAGAAATGCCAACAGTCTGGAATTTTCCTATAAAAAGCTGAGAAACATGCCAATAGCCAGAAATGAGATGACTTCAATGCCAACAGTTTGACCTGTTGGTACTGAGCCAACGTTCTCAGAAGAAAAGGAGGATGCTTCCTCTGGGGCCATGGGAGCTAGCCAAAAACCCCGCCCATTGCACAGAAAGAGGGGGAAGGGGGGCGATCAGCAAAGAGCAGCTGGAAAGGGTCGAGGGCCAGGGATTTGAAACCAGTGTCAGCCAAGAGTTTACCATGTGGAACCCAGGATCTCTCACACTACAGTAAAAACAGATGTATTCTTCCAAAGTTCTCCCTGTATATGCTGTAACGTGGGGCAGAGAGATGAGGTTACACAAGCAATGCCAGAGGCAGTCTCCCCACTCCAGACAGCTGCAGAACTTCATTTACAGTAACCAGGTGGAAGGGCTATCCGATCGAAGAAGCACAGTTGCTGATTTACACTCAATCAAGAAGGTGTCTGGGAAAGGTCATCCACTCTGGCCCCCACTGGCATCTGGGACAGACGCATCTGTCAGTGAGGGAGGAAGATCACCCCTGTAGAACTTGTCAGAATAAGCCCACGTGACAGAGAAGGGTTTCACAGCCTGATCACCCTGAGAACCAGCTTGGGGAGGGAACTAACGAGCAAATTCTAAGAAGTTATAGATTACTGTCCTCCCAAATAAAACATGAGTCTTTATTGTTATATTTCCAACTCACAGAATTCCGGGCTATCATGAGACATATATACAGAGATAATCACTAATCTATGCAGTCATCTTCTGCACCCTCTCTCAAAATTTGGCCCAAGACGTTTTCCAGTTCAACCCCACATACCAACTTGGGATAAACAGAAATAAGTCTTGTTTCTATTCTACTATTACAGGTGGAATATCTGTTGGAGGAGGCGCTTTTGCTGGGTTGGAACAGAGCTGAAGACTTCTGGGTGTGGTTAAAGTATGAACCTCTCTGCCTTCTGACCCACAGACTTTGTGTCTTTCCTTTTCATTGTTTTGTCTCTTTCCATAGCAGTTGCTTTACAGATTGTCACAGAGATCTCTCTTCTATTCAGAATCACCCTGGAAGGCAGGTGGTTCAGATGAGCAGTACTGTTACCTATTAAGTTACTGAGTCTACAACTGAGGAATCTGAACTCCGGGATTACCACTCAAAATAAATATTATTTCAAAGTAAATAACAAACTACTCAGCTGGCAAGTGAAATGCTTAAGTCTTTCTAAACCATAATTGGAAGTAGACTTGGGCTTTATGCTACATCCCAAGACAGAAACCAGGTAACCTACATCTTCAAAGGAATTCACAGAGCACTCCTTCCTGTTTCTTCCCTCACTGCTGAGAAATGACTCTGGAGCCGGAAGCTGTAATATACAACTTGGGGCTCAGGTAAAAACTGCCATAAGACCCAACCCTGATTAACATCGACTATTCTTTATCTTAAGTCTGATGGTGCCTGGGTGGAGGCTCTCAATGGGAAAAGGAAGGATGTAGTAGGTGGAAGCCTGGAGAAGCTGAGAGATGAGGGCAGATCCGTTAACAGACTCGGGTGGCACTATGGGATATGACCACCGAAGCCAGTTATCTTCTGAAAATATCACTATCACTTTCAAAACCCAGACCTTTTTTTTTTTCCTTAATCAGGGAGTCAGGGGTGAGAGGAACATTCACTTATATTGCTCATCAATATGTTCTTCTCAACAGAACTGAGACTATTTTAAGAATATGAGGAGCTTTTCAAGCCATCTGCTTTCAGGACAGACCGCAGTAATAGAAATACTTTCCAGAGTTGGTTCGTTCTAGAGTCTATTCCAAGAACAAGGGCGGCCAACTTTCGCGAGGTTCCAAGGCATGTTCTGGCAAAAATATTTTCACTTTCCTAAAGTTATATGCTGCATTAAAGTCCAACTATACTGTATACACATTTATATATACATATATATTCATCTGATCCTTTGCTGACAGCAAAAAAGGGAACAATTTTTTTTTAACTCCGAAGTTGGTAATATTTGTAGAGTATTATGAAGGCAGAATTTTAGTTGGTTGTTTTTTTATGACTCAGAACATAGATGAAATGAAAACTTCTGCACACTGCCCCAAATTCACATCTTTAAAAGGTCCTTTTCTCCATTCACATGAATTCGTCTGAATCATTGCCATCCTGTAAGAGACAAAACAGTGAAACCATAAAAGCCTTCAAAATAAGTAGCTCAATTTAAAAACTTAAAGTATTAAGTAACAAGCTTCCTTATGGCAAACTATAGAATTCAATTAAAAAATAAAATAATTAAATTCAGTCATTTCTTCTCTATCTTAAATTGTTAATTGTTTAGAAAAATGACAAGAGCAGCTGTGTTCTCTAAGGTGTCATCACTACATGGCCCGGCATGTCATCACTGGATTGCCCAGCAATGAGACCAATGAGTCCCAAACTGTGAAGTGAGGCCCAACGACTTACTATAGGGTGCAGAAAACATGACTCCTCCTTCAACAAACAGACCACAATATGAAACAAAACAAACACTGCCTCAATGTTTTAATGCCAACAAAGCTATAAATATGCAAAAATATTTTTGATTTAAATTCCATTATTTTGAGCCTCGGGGGATCATGTATTTGTTATTTCATAAGGTGGCATCTCTCTCTCTTTTTTTTTTAATAGAAAAAGTCATCCAGAAGCTACAAGCTAGTTACCAAGTTAGCTGGCTGGCCAAGTTTTTTGTTAAAAAAAAAATCCTCACATGGCAGTGGTATCTGTGTAAGGACTGATTTTATTGTGTATAGACAAGCCCTGGAGACCAAGCACAAAAGCGAACCCGAAGCTCCTTTCTGGGCTTCCCTGGCAGCTCAGACAGGAAAGCATCTGCCTGCCGTAACGCAGGAGGCCCAGGTTCGATCCCTGGGTCGGGAAGATGCCTTGGAGAAGGGAATGGCAACCCACTCCAGTATTCTCGCCTGGGGAATTCCACGGACAGAGGAGCCTGGCAGCTCCTTCAAGTCCAGAGCATCGCAAAGAGTGGGACACAGCCGAGCGACTTTCACTGTGAAGTTCCTTTCTGAGCTACTGCATACCCTAAGACAACTGCTCTGGATGCCAACATTCATTAATACTGGGAGTTCTGATATATTTGCATGAAAATGCCGTAACCTGAACACAACATTGTTTTGGCTTCTCTCTCTTTCCTATGCTTTATACCTGCCTTGATAGAGAGGGAGAGGACTTAGGCTTACAGGTATGTGACATGCTTTTCTCCTTAATAGCTTGTGTTAAAGATGGGCAGGGAAACCGGGGAAAAGGTAGAAAACAGTGGTTTCTGGGAAGTCTGGCTAATTAGCACAAGGAATTCAGGCCACAGTGAAAATGCCTTGGATAATTGTACAAAATGCAAACTACTGTTTGTAGTCTATCCACACACGCAAACTCTAATTGCCCAAGAGTTCTACACTGAAATAATAGTATCAGAGATGTTGAAAGAGTCATCCTATATCTTCGAAGGTCAGCTTGAGATCCAAGGATGATCTGAGGATATCTGTGTCCCCAAACTCACTAAGATAATGTGGCTTGGTGCCAATCAAAGTGAACTACTCCTGATAAAACCTATGAGTTAGATCTTCGAAGTTTCCATGTGGCAGGGGATCTGTGTTTTTTTGGGATTACAGTAGCTTTTAAATATATAGCTGCAATCTAAGACTTGACTTGGACAATTTCTGTATTTCAGATTCCCTTTAAGAGTCAAAATATTTTTGGGGAAGATTCCCTGGAGAACGGAATGGCTACTACTCCAGCATTCTTACCTGGGAAACCCCATAGGCAGAGGAGCCTGGTGGGCTACAGTCCACGGGGCCACAAAAGAGTCAGACACAATTTAGTGACTAAACAAGAGTCAACATGCTTTTCAGTGTAGCAAAACAGGTTTCTCATCATCCACTTAAAAAGTGATAAGCAAATAAAATGTCACAAGAAACGGTCCATGGTTCCTGATACCAAATTTAGAAATTAGAAAGAAATGATAGATAGAAGAAAATTATTCTAAACAGGACAGCAAAAACTCAAAATTAAAACCAATCTCAGAGTGGAAGACTAATATTTTTCCTGATGAACTTGTGTAAGCTAAGTTAAAAATTAAGTAAATATCAGTCTTTGCCTGAAAATCAACTGACCAAGCTGTGGATTCAAAAATGTCTGCATCCCCTTAACAGAAGATGGTGGCAAGAATGAAAGTCCATTCTTTTGAAGAAGGAGGAAGAGCTATGTGAGTCCTTGCACTGTGAGAGAACAGAAACACCCAGCACAGAACTTTCTTGGAAGTTTGAACCTGGTTCTGGCATGGGCATGGGAACAGCAGCAGCAGTGACGGAGGGAGAGGAAAGGCAGGAAGGTTAACAATCCTTTGGTCTACAAACCTGACTTTCTAATCCTGGAACTTTTAACATGTCACTAATCGGGTAGTGCCTGTACACAGATGTATATTTGTGTGTGCATATGTGTGTTTCTTAATTCCAAAACAACATCCAAACTTTGGAAATCCATAATGAAAATGGCTAAGGTCATAACACAATATACATGCCAGATTTCTGCTGGGAAGTTGTCTCTAAATAACGGAAAACTTCAATCGCAACAACAACCACAGCAAAGACATCAGACTTGGGTTATGGTAACGACTTCTGCTCAACTGTTAAACTGTTTTCTCAGAGTAGTTTCCAGAAGGGATTAAATACACCTTATCTCTTGATACTGATGCTCCGTGGATAAATAACAACCAAGGACTATATGGATAAGAAATAATAATGACCGTTATATTCATAGAGTGTCTAAGTCAAGGAGGAACTTTCACACACATGACCTTTAAATTCTAGAACAGCCCCATGAGATAATATGTCTCTCTTTACTGCTGATGAATACTCCCTCGGAGAGGTTAACTTTATTAGTCTTATCCAATTAGTAAATGGCAGTTTAAGCCTCAGAACTTCAAAGTCAAGGCTCTATTTAATTACCTAATACTACTCTGGAATTTTTCACGAATAAATTATAAAGGTACATCTCTGACTCATAAAGGAGCCCCGTAACTTTAGTTCGCCAAAGGGACAGGAATAAGACTACTGTTCTTATCAATTTTTAGGACATTTACAGACGAACAAGGTGTAAAATCCTATTAACAATTACAATTCACGCATTGAATATGGGGTTTGGTGAGGTGACCTTTAAGGAAATAGGTTCTGTTATTTTTAAGCATCTAAAGCAGTGTTGCTTAATAGTATTTTTTGCTGTGATGGAAATGACCTACTTCTACACCATCCAATAGCGTAGCCACTAGACACACGTGGCTAGTGCGACTGAGACACTGAGTTTTTAAATTAAATAAAATTAAATGTAATTTAAACAGCCACATGCAAAGAGTGCCCAGTGCACGGGACAACACATCTAAAGCATCATATGCTATACTATAAACACTCAACATAGAAGCAAATACACCTGTCTAATTTAATTTTTTTTTTTTTTGCACAGACTGTTTAATAATGGCCTAACTATGCTATTTCCAGCCACTTCAAAATAAATTTTGGGCAAGACAGCACTTGTGGACAGTAAGTCCCTGCCACGGTTCCAATAAAATAATGATGTGCTTGCTGATGCTAAGAAGACCCCTTCTACACTATAACGTGGATCACCATCTCTCTGTATCTTAGGTCCTGAGGAACATGAAGACAACCAATGTTGGTGCTTAGACTACAGTTAAGATCTTTCATTTAATTTAACTGAAGGTGATAATTTTGTCCTCGCTCAATTAAAACATAGAATCTGCAGTCACCTTACTATAGAACATTAATAAATAAAGGCATTTTGGGCATGCCTGCCGGAAAAGAGGGAAACAGGGAATGAAAAAGTTCCTGAAAACAAACACGCTACGAAGTCCACAGGGAAGGTGGGCAGCGTCTAACAGAATCCCCCTGAGCGTTCAATCATTGCCAAACCGCTGTCAAGCCAACTGCGACATGTCAACCAACACTGGCCAAACACTCAATCATTACAAACTTAGTGAGTTATTTCAAGGCACAAAATTAGAGTGAATAACTTGAATGTACCTGATTTGAAGACATATTCTCAGCTTTCATTAGTGATGAATAGCTCCTAGAAGAAAAAAAAAACAAAACACATTTTAAGTAAGATTTTCTGGCTGGCAGTATTTCATGAACATTTACCAAGTATCTAGCAATGCTGAGGGCCTTCTGAAGAAAACAGCATCTCTGCTATGACTTGCGGAGAAGGCAATGGCACCCCACTCCAGTACTCTTGCCTGGAAAATCCCATGGAAGGAGGAGCCTCGTAGGCTGCAGTCCATGGGGTCACTAAGAGTTGGACATGACTGAGTGACTTCACTTTCATGCACTGGAGAAGGAAATGGCAACCCACTCCAGTGTTCTTGCCTGGAGAATCCCAGGGACAGAGGAGCCTAGTGGGCTGCCGTCTCTGGGGTCACACAGAGTTGGACACAACTGAAACGACTTAGCAGAGCAGTTGTGACTTGTCATCTCTCTGGGGTCTTGTTCTTTACTAACTTCAATCACCTGAACCTTGGGCTTCAACTCTATCTCTGAAGCTGCCAACTCTGAAACATCCCCACCTTAGATAGACCCTTAGGTCCTACCCTTGGTCTTTTCTGATCTGTCACACACTTCTCCTCTACTGACTCCTTTTCTGATTGCTGCTTATTCCTTCCAGTTTCAATGTTTACACGGTGAGCTAGATTTCAATGTTAATAGAAGTTTGTTACAATATCACAAAAGCCAAGTTAAGTTATGCAAGGTTCTAACAGAGCAGGTGAGCAGGCTATGACCAGGAAGCCAACTACGGAGATGAAACTGACTTGGACACACTGCGGGGGAACTACAGACACTCCTCTCCAGTGTTTGTCAATAAACGATGGTGTCCCCTGGGAGACTCACAGGTACCTGTTTGAAGGCCCTCCAAAATCCACATGAAATTGAGCAGGAGCTGTTCTGCTTCTCTCACTTTCCCAGCAAGGTCACTTCTAAGGCTCCGACTACTTTCAGAACCTAGGCTGTTTCTTCTGCTGCATCCGTACTCTAAGTGCGGCTTACAGCACAGCAGGTAAGGAAGGAACATGTCACTCAAGCCTTCCTCTCTACAGGTAACCCTACACAGAGATTCTCTACACAAAAATCCCATTAGATGCTAAGCTATAAGGCAAGTGTGAGCCAAAAAAGCTGTCTAAAGAGCTAATGAACAAGATGGTAAGTGAGAATTAGCATGTGGAGTCTAAATAAGGGGAATTTTTCATTATTGTATAAATGAATAAAATGGTTAATAGAAGGACTGATGCTGAAGCTCCGATACTTTCGCCACCCGATGCAAAGAGTCAACTCACTGGAAAAGACCCTGATGCTGGGAAAGACTGAAGGCAGGAGGAGAAGGTGACAACAGAGGATGAAATGGTTGGATGGCATCACTGACTCTATGGACATGAGTTTGAGTAAACTCCGGGAGTTGGTAATGGACAGGGAGGCCTGGTGTGCTGCAGTCCATGGGGTCACAGAGAGATGACTTACTGACTGATCAACAATAAAATAAAATGCTACCACTTAAGCTTCACAGTTTGGCTTTCTCCCAACAATCTAAACATTTCTTTAAGAAAACTACCTCAAAGAATGATCTTTACATAGACCTATTCAGAGTATCAGATCACTGGAATTTCTGCACACTGAGGACAGGGTATGTAAAGCACTTATTTGTAAGAACAAGATGGAGTCCTGTCTTTAGGGACTGCTGCTCTTTTCATCTGAGAAGGAAGCTGGTTCCTTCTGTGTCATGGGTTTTGCTCTGTTTTAAGCTAAAATCACTGCAGATGATGACTGCAGCCATGAAACTAAAAGACGCTTACTTCTTGGAAGAAAAGTTATGACCAACCTAGATAGCATATTCAAAAGCAGAGACATTACTTTGCCGACTAAGGTCCGTCTAGTCAAGGCTATGGTTTTTCCTGTGGTCATGTATGGATGTGAGAGTTGGACTGTGAAGAAGGCTGAGCGCTGAAGAATGGATGCTTTTGAACTGTGGTGTTGGAGAAGACTCTTGAGAGTACCTTGGACTACAAGGAGATCCAACCCAGTCCATTCTAAAGGAGATCAGTCCTGGGTGTTCTTTGGAAGGAATGATGCTAAAGCTGAAACTCCAGTACTTTGGCCACTTCATGCAAAGAGTTGACTCATTGGAAAAGACCTTGATGCTGGGAGGGATTGGGGGCAGGAGGAGAAGGGGACGACAGAGGATGAGAGGGCTGGATGGCATCACTGACTCGATGGACATGAGTCTGAGTGAACTCCAGGAGTTGGTGATGGACAGGGAGGCCTGGTGTGCTGCGATTCATGGGGTCACAAAGAGTCAGACACGACTGAGCGACTGAACTGAACTGAATTGAGGTAAAGGCTGATGGATAGACTCCTGACTAGAGCTTAAAGAACCTGGACTTTACACTGGCAATTCCATCCTTTTTTATTCTCCTGATAGAAAGTAGAAATGAAAAGCTGATTGCCATTCTTGTTTAGAAAGTTGAAAAAGGGAGTTTAGAGTCTAAACAATGGCATTAGAATTGGGAAGAAGTTGTGCACCACCAAGATATGAGGCTGTGAAGGACTTCCTCCCTGAAACCGTTTGGAAGCACTGAGGATACTGTCCAGGGTGAGAATGTCTTCTCACTTTATCTGTAGAATTCCCCAAAGATTCAAACATCAGTTTCTTCAGCTATCACAGCAATTAAACTAGACGTTTCTTAGCAGATGGTCCAAGTAAATGAATCCACTGTTGGTGAAATTTAATGGTATTTGCCACGTCAGAAAGGCAAGTGAAAGGCTTTAGAATGAGGAGATTTTGTAGGCGTAGCATTCAATCTCTTGGGTCAAAGAGTCGAAGACAGGAATTAAAGTGATACTAGCACCGACAGGTTATAAAGCAAATCTGAGCTTAGAGCTTGTTGTTGGAGTTTCACTAAAACTCTGAAACAGACTGAAGAGAGGGCAGAAGAGAGTGGAAACCGTGTGTGTGAGGTGGAGAAGCAGATGGAGATGAGCTGCATGTCTCTGGGTGAGTTACTCAGTCTCTCATTTTCCTCTTCTACAAAATGCAGATGAGAAAAAATATTTGCCTCACGTGGCTATTGTTAGGATTAAATGAGATAATGCAGTTAAGCACAATACAGTATTGGGAAGATGACAAGTATCCAAAGGTGTTAGCTAACCTTTCTTCTTAAATATTCTATGTAAATTAAGTGACATTATCAAGGGAGCTTCCCTGGTCGTTCAGATGGTAAAGAATCCGCCTGCAATGCAGGAGACTCAGGTTTGATCCCTGGGTTGGGAAGATCCCCTGGAGAAGGGAATGGCAACCCACTCCAGTATTCTTGCTTGGATTCTCCATGGGGTCCCTGCAGTCCATGTGGTGGCAAAGAGTCGGAAACGACTAAGCTACTAACATTTTCACTTTTTTTCATATTTCTAACATACAGTATTATGTTTCTAAACAAAATTAGGGCAGATTTGTAAAATGCACAAAAAGGTATGTTTTCAATTCTCCACTGCACACTGAAAACAAAAAGAATAGTCTAAATCATGCATCACTCAAAACACACATTTTTGAAACCGATGATGCTGCTAATTGTTCTTTCGTTCACAACACAAGAGAGACTCACAATTCTACATCAAACTGAATGTTTAAGTCTCTGCAATAGTCTGTCTCATGATGGCAGGTTATAACCTGGGGTAACACTTCCAGATTTCTCCACCTGAATACTGTATTATAAATGAGACCATGCAACCTATTTTTAGCAGAACTCCCAACAGGGACATGTGCCTGTCGATAATACCAGCGCTTGATCATAATACCTCCATTCTGGCCGAACAATCTTGCTAATGATCCAGAGTATTCCAAGGAAACCAGGTCAGGACAGGGCAAGACAGCTCATGTTGATCCTATACCCTTCCCAAAGGAATCAGTAACTTTTTTGGCACATGTATCACAAATTGAATCTACCATTCCTAAGGGTTAATTCCCAGTTAGGTCAGCAGTGAGGACTCGTGCAAGGTCACTGTGAGTGTCTTAGCTCCAGCATACCTAAGCTCGTCCATCTCCCTCTTCTTCTTCATCTCTTCCTTTTCTCTCCTTTTCATTTCCTGAATCTGGGCTTTCTTCTCATTTCTCTCTTCATGGTCTCTGCATTCCTTCTCTGCCTCTAGGTCTGGGAACCGCTCCATTTTGGTCTTTTCCAATCGGTTCAGGATCTCATTCACTTTCTTCTCTACTGTCACAATTTTCACCTTTGAGGGAGATGTAGGAAAAAAGATACTTAATCTTTATGGTTCCCCCCTCCCTCTCAGAATAGGGCAGAAGCTTTCCTCTGCCACCCAGGTGGACTCCCTTTAGGAAACAGACATGCGGAGCCCTCGGCAGCAGAGACAGACGCCCCTCAGCACGAGGGCGCCACCGCTTCCGGCGACAGCACACTCACATCCTTCTGCCTGTGAAAGCCAATCTGGCCCACGTCCATGTCGGCCGTCTTCTTCAGGTTGGACCACGGGGTGTACACCACGTTCACATTGTTCATCTTGCAGCCTGCCGAGAGAGACTGTCTTCAGCATGTGGGCAGGGGGACGCTGAGCAACGGGTGCCCACACCCATGATTAAGTCACCATAATCCAACAGGGGGAAAGGCTGAGAATGAACAAGCCACGGAGTGTTTCAAACCACAAAATATTTTGTCTTTTTAAAATAGAAGCCCCCTATAAAGACAAATGGTAAAGCCCACAAATAATTCAAGCTAAAGTATTCCAATGGAAAGCAGGGGTCTAGAGATCAGCTTCAGGGACTCTGAGGCTTTCTAAAGTTGAACAACATCTACTGTATATGTTTTTAAAGAGAAAAGGGCCAAACAGGTTTTCTCAGATTCTCAAAGGAGCCCTTGACCTAATGAAGATTAAGCAGCAAGATAAAGGAATTCAGGAGACAGGATCCTACCCGGCATTACCACAAACCAGCTGGTTCACTTTGGGCAAGTCCCCATGGCTCCTGGAATCTTGTCTGAAATATGAGGAAGCTGGACTCGGTTAGTAGCGTTCCCATTGTTTGTTTCTTTTAGCAGTGGAACGTCTTTCACCAAAGAAAACATGTCAAAGTAGTCAAAGCAAAGATGCTCTGGACAAAAGGGGTGCCAGGAGCCCTTGTTCATGCCTCCTATGCCCTCCCCCGCCCCCACTTCATGTGCCCCTCCACGCCAACAGCCTCCCAGGCAGCTCCAAGAATCCCAGTTTAATCACTGGTCCAGTGCTCCCGAAGGCCCTTCTGAATTTGATGGTGATACATGTCAGTGTTTATATTCAATGACCACATACACTGGGGAAATCTGGGGAATACAACCCTATTTAAATGATCAATGTTAACATCACCAAAAACAAGGCAAACTGGCAGCAGGTGCCTCCTGACTGTAATGCACGAGGCTTCACTTGCACAGTATTCCTGCCAGAAAATTTGATCCTACTGAACAGGAAGCATCAGACCAAACCAAAGTGGCCTCCACTCTAAAAGTGTCAAAGTCCTGAAAGACAAAGAAGTGTCCAGATTAAAGGCGACCAGAGAGACATGCCAAGTGAACAGAATACAGGATCCTGGATCAGGAAAAAGAGATGCTATAAAGTGACAGAAGTGGGACTACTGACAAAACTTACATATGGTCTCTCTATCAGTAACAGTATTCTCCCCACGTTACATTTCCTGAATTTAATCACTGTAACACAGTTACTTTAGGCAATGTCCTTAGGACACACTGAATGGTCATGATGGCTATGATTTTCTTTCAAATGGTTCAGCTAAAAAAAAAAACCACTGAGTATATCATAGGGAGAGAGCAAACAAATATGGAAAAACTCCTTGACTCTAAATGAAAGGCAGATGAGAGCTGTATTTTTCTTGCAACTTTTCTGCAGGTTTGAAATTTTTTTCAAAATTAAGTTTAAAAAAATCTCCACATGCAAGGCACTGTGGGAGATAGAAACATGGTTCAGACAATGTGTCCTGTCCTCTAATAAGATTAAAAGAGGACAGATAAATACATTTGTTTTTTTGTTAAGTCACTAAGTTGTGTCCGACTCTGCAACTCCATGAACGGCAGCACTCCAGGGTTCCCTGTCCTTCACTATCTCCTGGAGTTTGCGCGACCTCATTCTGTTGAGTCAGATAAATAAATTCAAGTAAAATGAGACGTTGTCAAGTGATATGGAAAGATATAGATAGGTAAAGCGCTAAGGCAGTTCAGAGAGGGTAGAGGTAGCTCAAAGATGGAAAAAGGGCAAGATTCCACAGGAGAGGTTAAGTTCCTTAATTATTGTTTAATCTTGGCTTCCTCATCTATAAAATGAAAATAATGTTCTTAATTCAGTAGAGTTGACAAAGGAATAATGTGTAATGTTTCTGGCACAGTACCAGGCATGTAATTAACATTCAGTGTTAGCAGCTCTTACTGGAGAAGGCAACGGCACCCCACTCCAGTACTCTTGCCTGGAAAATCCCACGGATGGAGGAACCTGCTAGGCTGCAATCCATGGGGTCGCTAAGAGTCGGACATGACTGAGCAACTTCACTTTCACTTTTCACTTTCATGCATTGGAGAAGGAAATGGCAACCCACTCCAGTGTTCTTACCTGGAGAATCCCAGGGACGTGGGAGCCTGGGGGGCTGCCGTCTATGGGGTCGCACAGAGTCAGACACGACTGAAGGGACTTAGCAGCAGCAGCAGCTCTTACTATTATAACTACTGTGTCAACCCTCAGCCTTAGCTTGGATCCAGACATGTGATGACGGAGCAGGAGTATAACATTGAGGGCAGAGAGAACAATATAAGCAAAGGCACAAGGTAGGAAAACAGCAGATATTTGCTTTGGCTGGAGTGTGAAATATACGAAGGGAAACAGAGTCTGTGGTCAGATCTGAGATGCTTAAATGCCAGCTTAGAAGTCTGGATTTAACTGTATAGACAAGGTGTAGGGTGTCATGGAAAGTGTCCAGGCTTTCAGACAGTATAATCTGGCAAGAGATTATAAACTGAATAAAGAAGAGGCTGACCAGATTCCATGAGGACAAACAGCATGGGAGGTGGTCAGCCAGGGAGGAAAATATTTTAAGGACACAGTGACACGGATGGAGTGCGCTCAGCAAATCCCACAGCAAAGACGATCTTCTTTACTCCTCAGCATCCTCTGCTATTAACTCCTGACAATGAGATGCCTGGGCTCAGCTCCTTCCCCTGCTAAATGAGCCATTCCTGTGGAAGGCTGAAGAGGAGAGGCTAACAATTCAGTGATTCAATGACTTCTCTTTTCTGTCTTCTCTAGAACTAGTAAACTACAAAGGGATTAAGGAGAAAGAGGCTGGACCAAGGCTCTTTTAACAAAGTTGCCTCTGCTAGCCAGAGGCGTGGGAAGGGGACAAGAATACGTGAAAGAGGTTGGAATACACAAGGCAAGAGGATGACAACAGTCTCAATTTTTATTATTTTTATTTCAGTAACCAGAGACCTTAACTGGAAATCTTCAGAACTTGGTTCTATTCATAAAAATGGAATGTCCTAGAATGAATTACAATTTAATGATTTATAGAGCTGAAGATGAGTGGGTCTACAGGACAAGATACCCGGTTTCTGTGGCTAGGCCCCTGACTCAGGAAAGCTGCCTGTCTGAGATCTGCAGGCTAAAAGGTGGGGGAGGGGCTCATTTCTAGCTCTTCTCCAGTAATCACTGACCTCTGCGACCTGCTGTCAGCTCTGTGTCTGCCCCATGCTTATCTTCTATGTAAACCATATTTTTTCTCAACCCTTTGGATCAACTTCAAAGGAACGCAAACTTACCTCAACCCTATCTAGGTCCATGTCCTACAACTAAAATCCAGTCTATCAGCTCAATCATTCTTAGCAGAACACCATCTCCCTACACTCCTTTATAACTGCCACCTCCACTCCATTAATTGTCCTTCTTGACCTACAGTGACCATTGAAAAATTAAATCCTGTACAGTAGAACTCAACAAGCACCAAGCCCAGTATTACAGGTCCTACTTAAAGAGGTGGGGGAGGGGGAAAAGCATATTATATACAGAGGCAGATTGTCCCAACACTCTTTGCACACTGGAAACATCTGGAGAGCACTATAAAAATACTGATTCTAGCATATCACCCCAGACCGATTATTTAAGATTCTCTGGGAGATGACAAGATCAGTGGTTGATATCTGTAAAATTCATAGGGAGAAAAAAGTCTGTAAGGAGAGAAGAAAGAAAAAGTAGGAAAGAGCAAATGGGAGACTTGAAATCTAGAATGTACTGGGTTGGCCAAAAGTTCATTTGGATTTTTCTAGAACATCTTATGGAAAACCTCCAAAGAACTTTTTGGCCAACAAAACAGTAACAAATAACGAAAATAAAGATATCCAACAACATTACAAATAAAGACCTGAGACACATCTATCACCTGGCTTTTAATATAACCTAACTTCCAAAAGTCTTTACACAAATAACCTTAAGGGTAGGCAGTCTAGACAACTTTCTATTCAAGGGAAAGAAAACAGGGTAAAAAAAAAAGAAGACTTGAAATGGGCCATGAACATTAGGGAGGTGGGGAGATTAGTCTTCAGTTCTCTGACAGGTAGCGAGATTGCCATCTTAAACAACAAAACAGGGGAAAGGCATACATGTTATTCTCTAGACTCAAGCCAAAGTCAGTAATATGTTCTCGATGATGTAATCCATTTCAGACACAAAGTGAGTTCTGAAAACACCTCTAGGAAAACTGACCTTGAATGCTATTGGCCTTCACAAGATGGGCACAGTCCATCAGCACCTCCTTTGGAATATCTTCTATTTTCTCTCCCTGAAACACAAAAATAAACCAAATGGCCCACCACCTTGTTTCTGAGCAATACTGGAACACTTTTATAGGGCTTTGCTACCTTACTAGGCACAATTTTACTAAAAGCAAGGGGCTCTTCAACTGTATTTCAAGACACTGAAAAACAAAGTCAATTATGGAAATGTTTAAGAGAAGGCAGTAGTATGGAAAATACTAATACTTAATAGGTAAATAAAAACAGGGTATGAAAAGAAAACCACCAAAATATTAAGCGTTTTTATGTCTGAGTAATTTGTTCCTTCCTCCTTCTCATTCATACTTTTAGAAACCTTGTGGAAAAGTGGTGTCTGTTTTTGGCAGTGGGAAGATTTCCTAGCTGAGGCCCCTAACCTCCCTTTCAAGAGACACCCCTCTCAAGGGCTTCCGCAGTGGCTCAGACAGTAAAGAACCCGCCTGCAATCCAGAAGACCTGGGTTCAATCCCTGGGTCGGAAAGATCCCTGGAGAAGAGAATAGCAACCCACTCCAGTATTCTTGCCTGGAGAACCCCACAGACAGAGCAGCCTGGCGCGCTACAGTCCATGGAGTCACAAAGAGTCAGACACAACTGAGCAACTGACACACACACACACACACACACACGCGTGCGCGTGCACACGAGGCATCTTACAGTTTTCGGTCTCAAATCATCTGGTAGGTCATCTACCCTCAGCTTTAGTCAGGAACCAAGCTCCTGGTGTGTTACATATAACCTTCCACCATAAGGGAGAAAAAAATATCGATTCATTCACTTTATAGATACGGTATCAAAGTCAAAGCTAAATAAGCAAAACCATTCCAAAGGAACAAAAATATGTCAGAGGCAAGAGCTAGTGGAAATCAGCTCAGCACTAGCTGTTAGGCATGGGATTACAGAAGCACTTCTGTCTACGTGTGAAAGGTTTTATCTACCTAAATATTTGAAAAATTAAGTTTATTCTTTTTTCCCCTTAATGTTTCAAAATGGGAATCTCTCAAATACCTAAATTTTGACCAAAAGAAAGTGATTTAAGTGTCACTACTTAAACCCTATCTCATCCTGTGAATAGACTTATTCACTTAAACATAGGATTCTGAATTTACCAACTTGATTAACACAAGGTCATCATCATTAATATCACCACTACACTAGGCTACAATATAGTGATGCCGTCAGGGGCTTCTAACATTCATAGAAGCTGACTGACCCTATACTAAATATATCAAATGAATAATAAAGAACAAATTAGGAACTGCTTTAGGAATATTCACTTTTTGAATGCTAGGAACACTAAGTAAATAGACATATGAAATGGAGAGTATTATTATGTTCACCTTACCAATGAAGAAAATGAAGCTTAGTGAGGTTCAGTAACTGGGCCAAGATGCTCCATGTCTTGTATATGTCAGAGCTGAGAGATGAACCCAGGACTAAAGTCATGCTCTAACAACTGGCCCCAGAGTATGGTGTTTATGGAGTTTTTTGTGGAAATGTTATCTTGGCCCTTAATATCAGGTTATGTACCAATGTTCCTCCTTACTACCTAAAGCTACTGCTATTCTTGAAGCAATCCCCTCTTCTTGTTTTGCTACTTCTAATAATATGAGCAGACCAAATAAAATAAAATCATTTGGCTTAGTAGAATGCATTAAGTCAGAGTAAACAAAATGTATGGGGAGTCTAAGGTAAAGGCCAGAATTTTGACTGTAGGCTTTGTGCCATCTGTGTTAATGAGATAAGAAACCTCTTGATAAGTGAGATTTTTCTATAGGTTTTCAAAAAAGCGTAGGGAAAAAACCAAACACTTGATGAATATCCTTAAGCTTTAAAGCCTGGGTTGAATTCACCTGAAATTAACAAAAAAAGAAAAAGAAAGAATAAACACACATAGCACTAAGCAAGTGCCAGGTACTATTAGAAATGCTTTAGTTGGGATCTCCCTGGTGGTCCAGTGGTTAAGACTCTGAGCTCTGAATGCAGGGAGCAAGGGTTCGATCCCTGATCAGGGAACTAAGATCTTGCATGGCACAGCAAAAAAAAAAAAAAAAACCACAAAACTTCAGTCATGCTAGCTCATTTAATCCTTACAATGACCCAGTGAGTCAGGGGCTTGTGAGCTCCCTTTTACAAAGGAAACTGGCACAGCTGAATAACTTGCTCAGAGGTGCACAGCTGGTATGAGCAGAGCCAGGATTTGAAGCCAGCAGTCCAGCTCCAGAGTCTAGGTTCTGAATTATTTAGTCTCACTGCATCGCCAACGCTTACTTGGTACCTACTAATTAATACAAAGGGCTATGGCCTTTACTTTTTCCAGTGGTCACGTATGGATGTGAGAGTTGCACTATAAAGAAAGCTGAGCACTGAGGAATTGATGCTTTCGAACTGTGGTGTTGGAGAAAACTCTTGAGAGTCCCTTGGACTGCAAGGAGATCCAAACAGTCCATCCTAAAGGAAATCAGTTCTGAATGTTCATTGGAAGGACCGATGCTGAAGCAGAAACTCCAATACTTTGGCCACCTGATGCAAAGAACTGACTCATTGGAAAAGACCCTGATGGTGGGAAAGATTGAAGGCAGGAGGAGAAGGGGATGACAGAGGATGAGATGGTTGGATGGCATCACCAACTCAATGGACATGAGTCTGAGTAAACTCCGGTAGTTGGTGATGGACAGGGAGGCCTGGCATGCTGCAGTCCATGGGGTCACAAAGAGTCGGACATGACTGAGCAACTCAGCTGAACTGATGGCCTTTACTGCAGGACATCAACCAGGCAGAAGTTCCTTTAGGAGCACAGATTTTTATCGAGCACAATTATGGGCTTCCAAAAGAAAATGAAATGGAACTCCTGTTCAGACAAGTACTGACTGATGGTAAGGTGAACTTGGACCTATCACCGTTATTTCCATTTTCTGACACTGCAGAATCCAAAGGAAAAAACTTAATCTGAACCAAAAGGAAAATTGGGAACACCATTCTTTATTTTCTCTAAACTTAAAATAGTTTCAGAATGGCAAGAAGTTGCCTAGGAAAATTCAGAATTTAGTTCCAGCACAGAGTTCACAAACTTTTTATTTTTTTTTTACAATACAGTTCTCAAAAACATAAGCAGAATAAGTAAAGGTGGGGTAGCATGTTTTATCTTGTTAATACATTGAGAAGTAAATATTATCAGCATAATGAAATCTTTTTTTTTATTAAAAATAGTCAAAAGGTTGCTCTTAAGTTATAAAGCCCCAAAATGTTTTTGGAAAACCTATACATATCAGGTAGCATTTTAAATCAGCACAATATTTTCAAAGGGCAATCTGGCATAAAAGGAGACAATAATACGCTTAAAAAAATCGAAAGAAAAAAAGGAAATAGTTCATAAAAAATATTTCTTGTTGGGGTTTCATAATACTGAATGCTGTAAACAACTTATATTCTGACAGGGAGCTTTCAAATTAACTGTGGCATACTGTCAACTCGAAGCAGCCAGTCAAAACAATAAATATAAAAATAATATGGTCATGTAATACAATCAACGAGGGGATGCCAAGGAGGAATGCAAACTGAGACAAAAGAATCTAAGGGCACGACAAATATCACTGCAAGGCATCAAGGAGAGAGCAGCTTACAAGTAACTTTGAAAAACAGCATTTTGAATGGAAACTGTAAGGCAGACACCAAAAATAACTGCACATAAACACTGTACTTTAGTTGACAAAGTTGTTTCTTATGGGTATACAGGTCACCAAATCTGAAACCACTTCCACATAGACTGGATTCAAATAAGCAAATGATGGTGGGAGCCAGGTCTCCTTTCCCATTGTCTAAGAAGGAAGTAATAACAGATGAGCAAGGAAGGAAGGTGAGAAAGGCCCCACAGTAATGGATTCACCAGAGACATCAGCAGGAGCTCATGTTTCGCTTACTGTAGGTACAGAAACAATTATCCACGCAAATTACTAACATGGGTTAATATATATATTTACACACACGTTTCCTAGCTCTGTCACGTGACAGGGCCTGGAAGCAATGCCGCTCCAGCAGCAACGAGCACTCCCAGAGTCCAGGTCTTGGTTTCTAAATACCGTTTCTCAGTAAAAGGAACCAAGGTTCTTTGGAGAAATGGCTGATTCTAGGGCTGGAGCAGGGAAATACATGAGCCTGGAGCATCTAGGAATGTCAGAAAGTAAGAAGGGCTCCAAAACCAAAACGACAGGAGCATGTCAGAGGAACACAGGAGCTGAGGTGGAAGAGTCAAAGTAGGGACGATTTTAGCCACAAAATGCCACAGTCCATAAGTAAACGACTAAATTAAATACATGGGGGAGAAGAGACGAATCTTTACAGAAGAATTCCAAACAATACATGCAAATACTCTCCACTCTAGGACGTGGGACTTAGTTCTATCCTCTCCCTGCTTGAGTACAGGATGGACTTATGACTTGCTTCCAAATAATGAAGTATGGAAATAGGGAGAAATACCACTCTCTGGTGGAAAAACCCAGCAAACATTACCCTGGCCAGGAGACCAAGGTTAACAACATTAGTGCTAAGTCCTGTGAACAGACGTACCCCTGACATGATGGGACAAGAGCACTCCACCTCTGTGCTATTCTTCCCTAAACCCGTAACTCCAGTCTAGTCGTGAGAAAACCCACACTGAGTGCCATTCCATAAGCTACCTGAGCGGTATTTCTCAAACTGTCAAGGTCAGGACAAACAGAGGAAGAGTAAGAAACTGTCACAGACAAGAGACTAGGCAGATGCGACAACTAACACGCAATGTGGGATCCTGGACCAGATACTGGAACAGAAAAAGCACGTTAATGGGAAAACTGTAGAAATCGAAACAGAGCCCAGAGGTTAGTGAACAGTGCTGCACCCGTGGTTCCTTAGTTCTGACAAATCTACCATGGTAATGTAAGATGTTAGCAATGGGGAAAACTGGACATGGCGCGTACAGGAACTTGTACTACCTTTGCGACTTTGCTGTAAATCTAAAAAATCATCCCAAAATAAATATCAGTTCAGTTCAGTTGCTCAGTCATGTCTGACTCTTTGCAACCCCATGAATCACAGCACGCCAGGCCTCCCTGTCCATCACCAACTCCACATAACAATTATCTATATCCTATGATTCAACTATACAAAATATATGGATATAAAGACAGATTAGAAAAACAGTTTTGTGTGACTAGGGAACATGGAATCTTTTCCCTTTACTATGATAATGCTGTTTTAAACCTCCTGAAGAAGCCCCAGGTAACAGGTACATGTGCCCTTGGTGAGACAGGAGAATCACCAGTCTGAGAAAAAGGAACCACAGTGGGATCTCCCCAGAAGAAGACAGGAAGTCCAGCAGTGTCAACTGAAATGACAGGGAGAGAGAGCAGAGGTGACACACAACACACCTCAGCTGGCGGGACAAGACAGTGCTTCTAGCTGGGTAGCTAGCTGTGCTCCCCTTCCAAACCTTAAGTTACCAGATTTGCCCTTAGTGATTTCCTAGGTGAGGGGAAGACATCTCTTCATTAGCTAATTTGTAGACTGTTGTACTTATTTATTACTCTAAGCAATTTATTTTCAAAAAAAAAAAGGACAGAGGACAAGACAGGATGCTCATCACCAAAGAAAAAAATTTTGAATCCATGTTTAAATCCAGTTACCTTATGCAATCGAAGGTACACATGAGCCGAAGAGAGTTTGTCCACATGAAACCTACAAAGAATGAAAACCACTTTTAGCAAGAGGTATAAGATACCCATCTCCTCATGCCACCTGCATTGAAAGCCCTCCAGGCCAAAAATATGAATTCAGTTGCCTACTGCATGCTGAGTACCATGGTGAGCAGAAAACACAGCCAACCACCTCTGAAGGGCTCACTTTCAACTGGGAGAGGTGAGAAAAACATGGAGAGTTCTGCAGCTGTGCAAGACTAAGTGCCAAGATGAGTACAGGAGGTGACGAACATTAAATGCCCAGGAAGTGTGATTTTTCAAGTGAGAAAGAGCTATCAGTGACCCAAGGATTCACTGGTGAACTGAGATTTGGAGGGTCCCAGGCTGAAGCATGGGATGTATACAAACATGGGAAAGGAATTTTAGGAGGGAAGAGAAGGGAATGAAAGAAGTCATCAAGACTCCAGGGCTGCAAACCTGGGAAACCTGCAGGACCACTGACAGACACATCTTACAGCTGGAGAGGGAGCCAGCTGGGAAAGATGATAGGTCTGGTTTGGGACATCCTGAGTTTCAAGCAATGGCAAAACAATCCAAAGAGAATGTCAATCAGACACAGAAGAGTCAAGTAAGGACTGAAGCAGTAAGTGGACCACCTCCCATTAGGGGTCAGACTAGCAATTCATCCAGCAACTATACTCCAGTAAAAATTAATTAAAAAAAATTAATTTTAAAAGAAAAAACAAAACCAAAAAAACTCCCAAACCCAATTCATTTAGCCTTACATCTAACAATGACACTAATACTCAATTCCTGGGAAAGCATGGTGATTGCCCTTTATGATGTTGTCCTAAAAATATCAGAAAGCCCTCTTACTCCCAAAGTCCTGCATTTACCTTTCATTAAGGCTCTATCATTCATTAATTTAATTAAATCTTTAAAAAATGTCCTTTTTCCACCTAACCCAACATTTGGGGATTTTAAGTTATTCACCTTTAGAAATCACCAAATGAGGTGGATCTTTCTTCCCAACACCCAAAGATGACTTCAGAATGCTAGCAAACAATGGTAACACACAGCTGTCACTCCTGATTCTGTTAACTTCAGCCTTCTCTTCCTTAGTCCTTTCAAGACTGAAGAATGTTCAATAAAATTTTAAGGGAACAACATCACAGCCCATTAGGCATTTCTCTAGATATTTTATTAGCATTAAAGGATTTTTTAGAACTGAAAATGGTTACATATTTATACCCAGTCCAAGATGTAGACAGTGTGATTCTATATAAAGGTCAAGATTATGCTGTTTGTAATGCCCTCTTTAAAAAGGTTGAGCATCTTGCTAGTGACTTTGAACACAAAAAAGTTTTACACATTTTCTGGCAGTCTATGATGACTCTAGGTTTTACTCCTCACAAATACTGACAGCCAGAAATGAACATGACATCTTGGTTTATTTTTCTTCCTCAGGTTCATTTACCATTTGCATTCTCTTGTAAGAGATTCCTACTGATTTTCTTCTGCTCGGCACTGTCCAGCCAGAAAACAAGCTTCTTGGAAATCTAGAAATTATATCTCACTACCCTGTTTGAGGATATTAGAAAAATACCCCATTCATAAGCAAGCTCAATTGAGAAAACTTCTCCCATTCCAATTTAAAGTTCTCTATTTACAACAACTCTTTTCTACCTACCCATAGTAGCTTGACTGTATTCTCACTTCCCTTACAGGTCCCTGATGTGGAATTTTGTCAACAGAAATACATATACAGTTCAACATACATATATACTGGGTTCATACACAGGCAGTCGAAGTGCTAACACACACACAGGAATACCACTGCTGATCTGCATGAACTTCAGGCTTACAGGCACACCTCTACAAAGGGCAGGGGAAATGTACAGATATTCCGGGCTTTGGCTGAAGTGTAAAACAAACAAAAAAGTCAGCTCTGTAAACCAGCTGGAGCAAGCCTGCTTAACAAACGTCCCAAATGCTCACTCCAAGTTTAAATTATGCCCACTAGTTCCCTGGTTCTCTCTCTTCCGGTTACTTTCCTCTCCCTGCTTAATCACTATTACCCTTCACTGAATACAGAGACTAGAAACTTGAATGTATGAGCATCCCTGACCTGACACTGTAAAGATGCAGAGCACCCAAAGCTGGGTAATTTTACTTCTTCAAGTGGGCTCTCTAGATAGATTACTCATTAGGGAGTCTGGAGGCAGACTCCCTAATGAGTAAACGCAGAAAACGCATTTTCCTTTTGTTTAAAAAGGTGCAGGTTTGATTCCTGGTTGGGGAGCTGAGATCCCACATGCCTCACAGCCAAAAAAAACCACAAACATAAAACAGAAGCCATATTTCAACAAATTCAATAAAGACTTTAAAAAATGAGTTTAGTTCCATTCTCATTTAATCCTAGAAAAATTCTTTGCTTCCAAGCACTGCAGGAGGTTTCCTAGTATAAACTCAGATGTTGACATTCCCAGAGGTTCAGTTCCAGAGTCTACGTCAAGGTGACCCAGGTTGAAAATCTGCCCTGGAATGCAGATCAACTCATTCATTTTTTGCATGCCTCGGAATGTTTCCAGGATTAATGGTTTATGAACCGGAACAGGTCTTGAAATTTAGGGCCATGCCAGTTCACATCAGACCTCAAATAGCTTCTGGAAGTACTAGTCGATCACTTCCAACAAGACATTAAATCTCAAGAGTGTTGAAATGGGTATCAGGCATCTGTAAATAGCAGTTCAGTAAGTGCACTCCAGGAGATGTAGGCTGAATGTTGGAAATTTCTCTTCCACTTACTTTTTTCTTTTAATGTCAGGTAAAAGGCTGTTGTGAATTGCCTTTCATAGTGCATCTGAATATGGAATCATTTCTCCGCAGGTATGTCTGCCCCAAACCTTACAGCAGGTAACTACATAACATACATAATCATTCTTATCTCTTGCATGACAGATCTGGAGATCTCTGGGGCTTTAGTGAGGTGGTCTCAGCCACCTACTCTGAGGAGACACACAGGCTGTAAAAGCAAGCCTATGTTCTGAAGACCTTTGCAGTCAGGCCTGAGGTCCATCTCTGAGACCTCCTTCCCAGTTAACGTGGTACTTATAAGTGAAGGGAGCTGGTGGTCAGCTTTTTACCACCAAACAGTCATAAACAAATGGCAAACCATGAGTTGCAGTTTTAATCACAGGAGCCAGGTGGTTGGCCAAGTCTCAGAAAGTAAATAACGATCTGTAAACAGCAGAATCAAAATTTTTTACCTACCAAATATCTTCAGGCCAGCCATACTTTATCAGATCTTCATCTGGAGAGACAGAAGAGAACAAAGAAAAGGAAACAAATAAGCAACAAGATATACTGTTCAGCACAGAGAAATACAGCTGTAATAACTTTAAATTTTATTACTTTGTAAGAACTTTAAATGGAGTACAATCTATAAAAATACCTAATCACTAAGTTGTACATATGAAACTAATATTTATTTTTAAAATTTTAATTCAGTTTTAAAATTATTCTTTGGTTCTTTTTTTTTGGCTATGCCGTACAGCTTTCAGGATCTTAGTTCCCCAACCAGTGACTGAACCCAGGCTCTGGCAATGAAAGTGCTGAGTCCTAACCCTGGACTGCCAGGGAATTCCCTAAAGTAATATTTTAAATCAACTATACTTCAATAAAAAATAAATAATTTTTAAATAAAACAAAAACTGTTCAAAAAAACTTTTTTACATTTTCCATTATCAAAGGCTTTTTGAATTACTCTTTTCTTCATTAAGAGAGAGAAAAAGTTTTGTGGAAAAGACTGGTATTTTTTCCCTTCCCAACTTACAGTAAACTTTAGCATATTTCATTTAAACTTCTTTTTTTAAAAAACACTTTTAACAGTTTTTACAATTGAACAATTATAATCATGATGTATTTGTTCAAAAGATGAAGTGAACAAAGGCGAAGTATTTGTTTAAGTTGTATGCCTTTTTTTTTTTTTTTTTAAATTTTAGCCACACCACATGGCTTCTGGGATCTCAGTTCCCCTACCAGGGATTGAACCCTGGGCTATGGCAGTTAAAGTGCAGAGACCTAACCAATGGACTGTCAGGGAATTCCCATGTGTGTACATTTTAATATATACCTCCAATGAATCATATCAGTAATTAGTAACTGTTTAATACAGAAGCATTACTTGGTATTGATATTAGATAAAAAGATTTTTAAAAAGGGTAAACAAAGTGATTCACATATGAAGACTTAAAATGTACTCAAGTATAATCTATCTAACTTGAATGAGGTATTTATTGTCCAGAAAAGCAAAAGGATGATAGAGTCCCCTCTCTGATGAGGGCACTTTAAGCAAATGCATACACCTTGAGTTTTCTGAAGAGTTTTCTATAAGTGCAAGTAAAAAGCTGAGCAAACCTCCAACAAGTAATCAGAAAGATGAGAAAAAGGAAATTATAAAAACTTCTTTTCATTTGGGCAATGTCTGGCTCCCTGGTGACACCTGCTGGCGTCACATCAGAAAGCTTTTTTAGTGAAAGTAAACTGTCCAACTTAAAATTCCTTTTTGTTCCGTTCAGTCCTTTGTCAGAAGTCATCAAGACTATTAGAAGTAAATGTGATGTGCTAGGCACAGTAGAGAACATAGCACCTGAAAAACGTAATACCATTTTAACAGCAGACTAGGAGAGTGGATGACTCTAAAAGTACCTGGGGAAAAAATGTTCTACACAACAGATGTTTTTTCCTACATATACTTTAACAACAGTGAACCACCACACCAGTGGGGTCTGGGTAGAATCTAAATTTATATCCAGAGGCGTAAACTCTGTATCTAGATTTATATCTATAGAAAGAAATTCCTACAACTGAAGTTTAAAGGATTCCACAATCTAGCCAGTCCACTTTAACCCACTCCTCCAAGAAGCCTTCTTGGCTCTCCCTAATCACATTTACTCTCTGTATGTCTGCTATTAATATTATCTCATTTTGCATTGCTTTTGTTTAACAGACTTTATTTTTCAGAGCAGTTTTAGGTTCGGAGAAAAACTGACCCCTACTCTGGTCCCATCACTTCACGGCAAACAGATGGGAAAAAGGTGGAAACAGTAACAGATGTTATTTTCTTGGGCTCCAAAATCACTGTGGACAGTGACTGCCATCATGAAATTAAAAGATGCTTGCTCCTTGGAAGAAAAGCTATTACAAACTTAGCATATTAAAAAGCAGACACATCGCTTTGCCAACAAAGGTCTGTATAATCAAAGCTAGGGTTTTTCCAGTAGTCACATACGGATGTGAGAGTTGGACCATAAATGCTGAGTGCCAAAGAATCAATGCTTTACAACTGTGGTACTGGAGAAGACTCTTGTAGAGTCCCTTGGACTGCAAGGAGATCAAACCAGTCAATTCTAAAGGAAATCAACCCTGAATAATCAC
The DNA here is from genome assembly GCF_042477335.2 of Ovis canadensis. Lineage (NCBI taxonomy): Eukaryota > Metazoa > Chordata > Mammalia > Artiodactyla > Bovidae > Ovis > Ovis canadensis. Next base: position 102,618,217 of record NC_091246.1, read on the forward strand.
TGGAAGGACAGATGCTGAAGCTGAAGCTCCAATACTGTGGCCACCTGATGTGAAGAGTCAATTTATTAGAAAAGACCCTGATGCTGGGAAAGCTTGAGGGCAGGAGGAGAAGAGGGCCAACAGAGGATGAGATGGTTGGATGGCATCACCGACTCAAGGAACATGAGTTTCAGCAAACTCCAGGAGACATAACTGTACATTATTGCTCAGCGTAATACAGGGAGGTATCAGTAGCATCCTCAGTTACGTTCATCAAGAGGATGCTATGAGAAAATTTACCCAGGACATTCATGGATTACAAGGAGAAATAGAAAACTCAAGTTTTAATACACTGCACACACTTCTCCATTAAGTCACACCCAGAATCAATGGCATAAATTCATTATAAGGAAAAAACTGTTTAAAAATGAGCTATGCTATATGGTTTTTTCTCTTGGCTAGGATGTGATAGTCTTGCTTATACTGAGTCTGCTTATAATTATAGCAGGGTTCAAAACGGTTGTATAGATCTGATTTATAATTATATTGTTATATAACTATCATATTTATAATGTTATATACATTTTATGTGATAGATGTGTCTGTGTGTGTATGTATATATATAAAGATATAGACATATGTGTGACAGTGGTCAAGAAAGCTTCAAAACACTGTCCACATTTCAACTCAAAAAGAACCATCTTCTGCCTCAAAAAAACCAAGATATGTTTCTCAAATGAGGTAAAAATGTACAGAAAAGGATCTTTGCAAAAGTCTAAGCCACAGATTATTTTTATCTGATGAAAACCAGCAAAGGTTAACTTCTGATTCCCATCACCCCTAAATCAAATGGTACCACAAAACTATGTAAGTTCCTAATCAGCAACAAATGGTCTAATTCTCTCAATTATCACTGGATACAATACATTATAAGAAAATTAATCATTTGGAATTCCTTCTAATGGGTTATAGTCATTAACTGAAAACCCATCCAAGAAACCATGGACAGAAAAGGCAACTGACACTTACCTGCTGAAAATTTCAAAATCAAATGCTTTTGAAAACTTACTTTCATATTTATCCTTTCCCATGTAAATAGTGTAAGCAGATGAGTTAACTAAGACAAAACAAAAATAAGACATAGTTAGATAACATCATTACAGACACACCTATTTGGTGGGAAAAACAAGGGAGAAATGCTTATGACGGGTTGGCAAAACATGGCTGGTAGGCCAAATCCAGCCTTGTTTTTGGACAGCCCTTCAGCTTAGAATGATTCTTACATTTTTAAAGGGTTGAAAGAAGCAAAATGAAGAAGAATAAGCTAGAGAGACCTTATGTGGCTTACAAAGTCTAAAATACTGACCATTTGTAAAACGTTGACCAACCCTCTTAAAAACGGCTACTTTCCTACTTTCTCAGGGAGATAGCACAACACAATTCCAGGTCCATCATCTACTTTTGCCTTCTTCAATATATATATATATATTCCCCCCCCCCAAAAAAAACACCCAAACTCATCACCTCAACCATTTAAAAATAGGTTCCTATACCTAGGTAAGGTTTATCTTCCATGATTTGATTTAGTTGCATTCCAGGGGTGCTGCAAATCATACCTGGCTCCCTACCACATTCAGGGGAAACATGGTTCTCAAGCTTCTTCTCATCAGTGACACTGAACCCTGTTTATAGAATCACCTAATTCTGCCCCAGCTCCACTTAAGACCAACCAAATTCAAATCTCTGGGGATTGGGTTTTTTTTTTAAAGATCTCTTTCAATAGCGATTTCTAATGTGAAGTTGGTGTGAGGAACTCCTACCCTAAATCAAATTGAATATTCCGGGTATGGCTCACCTTAGAAATGATATTGGCTTTCCTGAGCTAGCGTGTTTTGCCGTGCGAATCCTCCATCTGCAATCAGTTAGGTTTTGTCATTGAAATCGTAACTGGGTCCTGAGTTTTTGAGCTAGTCTACCAAAATCTGTTAGACCCCATTTGGATCTAGACTTCTGAATTAACAGCCACTGGGTCTCTGACTACAAAGCCTGGCTGACATGTGTTAAGGTTGGGCTAGGCAGTCTGCTGGCTGTCGCTCCAGAGCTGGAACTACTCTATTAAGTGGAGCTCTGAACTCCTTCATTTGTAGATTGGTAAACTCAGGGTTCCCTGTAATTTCCAAATGACAAGCTCCTTAAATGATTAAGCACAGTTGCCCTTCCTGGGAACAGAAGACTCCCAATTCCTTCAGTGAGTAGTTATGATGACTACCATCCATAATTACTTGGAAGTAGTTGGGAGGAGTTTGAAAGGAGAGAATGTTTGTATTGACTATTTGACAGAGATCTGTCTATAGTTAAGTATTGTATTATCCTGATAAGCCCTTTGCACAGCATTGGACAAATACCAACTGCAGGAATACAACTAAAAAGTGTTTCAGATGTTCACTTGGGGCGCTACTGTATTTGTACACCCTTTTGATCCTATAATGTCACCATTAGGAGTACATACCCTACTAACTAACATTTCACCAAGCAATGAAGCTCTTCATACAAACTGAACAGGAGTTAATTAAGACCAGAGAACACACAGACAAAAGGCCATGGATCCATTAAAAAGAAAGAGTAGGTGAATAACTAGCAGCACAGTATTTCTGTTATCTACAAACAGTAAGATTCAATATGTAAAAAAAATAATAATTGTACATATAAACATGCTTACATATGTTTCTAATACACACACCCATTTTCTTTATACTATGGAAGGATATATATATGTATATTTAACTGTTAACAGTGACCTTACCTACTTGCTTACAAAATATATAGATGGTTTTTGTAATCAGAAAAAATGTGGTTTTTTTTTTGTTTTTTTTAAATGATTGAAGTACACAAAGCTGTCTCTGCAGGGCAAGCTAGCTAAGCTCCTGCCAAGAGAATGACAGATGATGGATGGCGGACCTATAAAATGAGGTGGTTAATAACATAACTGCTACAACCCCAAACTGAGGGGCATTCTACAGAATAATTTTTCAACAGACAGTGTCATGAGAGAAAAAGACTGAGCAATTGCTCTGACCAGAAGACTCCAGAGAGCAATGAATGACAACAGAATGCAACAATTGATTTGCAGGTTTCTTTTGTGATAAATTCAGAGGACTCTGATGAAAACTGGATAAAAGTTGCTGACTAGGTAATAGTATCATTGCAATGTTAATTTCCTAATTTGGATAGTGAACAATGCCTTCTGATAACAGAATATCCTTGATTTTAAGAAAAATACCCTGAGGTATTTAAGGGTAAGACAAAACTTCCAGATGGTTCAGGGAGAAAAAAAAAACCTGTGAGTGTGTTTGTGTGTGTGCAGAGAGAGAGTGGGGCAAGGGGAGATGGAAAACGTGGAAAAAGCAGAATGGGGAAAAGGAGGTAAGGCATGTTTGGTAAAATGTTAGGATTTGGGGAATCTGAGAGAAGGCTTTAAAGGAAATCTTTTAATAGTCCTGTAACTTTTCCAAAAGACTGAAATGTCAAAATAGAAAATAAAATTTAAAAAAAAAGGAGCATGACTTCTGAGTCAGAAGTCTCAATTAAGCTCTCCTCCGTGGCTTCCCTGATAGCTCAGTTGGTAAAGAATCCACCTGTAATGCAGGAGACCCTGGTTCAATTCCTGGGTTGGGAAGACCCACTGGAAAAGGGATAGGCTACCAGTATTCTTGGGTTTCCCTTGTGGCTCAGCTGGTAAAGAATCCGCTTGCAATGTAGGAGACCTGGGTTCAATCCCTGGGTTGGGAAGATCCCCCTGAAGAAGGGAAAGGCTACCCATGCCAGTATTCTGGCCTGGAGAATTTCATGAGCTGTATAGTCCACGGGGTCACAAAGAGCAGCCACGACTGAACGACTTTCCCTTTCCATGTTAGAGGGATAAAGGGAGAGTAAACTGAATTATTCTAGTTACTCTTGCAACTCTTATCCAAATAATGTGATGAGTATGAGAACTAGTTGTCTTGAAGACTCCTGACTCAGGTATAGCAATCAACTCAACTTTTGAGGCATTGTGATAATTTCATAATTACAGAACCATCTATATTGAGATGGACACTGGTAAAAGATACTAAAAACATAAGTGAACTTAACGTGCTTAATGCACTAATGTGCAGGAACCCATAAATCAGAGCATCTTGAATTTCACACTGAAAATACAGCAAGGTTAATGTTTCCTTAATCTATTATGGGAGCATGAAAGAATAAGCAGATTTTAATCAGAGATACTAATTTTAAAAGAGAAGGCAAAAATTTTCTATTGTGATTTCCAGCTCATTTTTTTAAAGGGTTTTTTGGTTTTGTGTTTTTTTTTTTTTTTTTTGCAGTAAACCATCAGTTGGTTGAAAAGCTTGGCTATCTATCTATATGAAGTCATTTCCTGAAGATTCTGTATGTTCAAATTGTTTTCCGTACTGGAATATGTAAAAAAATTCACTACTATATTACTCTGCAATTTTAAAAGCTGCACAATTGTAGATTTATTAGAATTAAGAGGCCAAATATTTTTCCGACAGGAAGCAGTTCTGATGCCGCAATGTAAGCCAGTGAGGAAAAAATGACCCACAAATCAACTGAATCCCTCTGCTCTATTAGGGGCATCTCCGTGAATATGACTGGCACTCAAAGAATTTAGAATCGCTTTAAGGAGAATAACGTAGCCTATATAAAATACATTTAGTACCTATATGCCCTGCCTCGGGCTTCCCACATGGCTCAGTAAAGAACCTGCCTGCCAATGCAGGAGACACTGACCCCTGGGTCAGTGAAGATCCCCTGGAGAAGGAAATGGCAACTGACCCCAGTATTCTTGCCTGGGAAGAAGAGCCTGGTGGGCTACAGTCCACAGAGTCTCAAAGAGTCTGACATGAGTTAGCAACTAAAGCAGGACAACAACATGCCCTGCCTATATTTGTCATTCCATTGTTGGACTTGTATGGATAACTATGTTGTCAAGGACTCTCCTGAGTGGAGAAGCTACAAAAAGATGCTTCTGTTATATTATGACAGAGGGGCAGAACAGGACAGACAGCAGATAAACATGCAATTAGGAGCTTAGAATGATTTTTCAGGCTCGTTTGAATTTTGTTTCTAGTAATTTTAATAATATGGATAAGAAAAAACTAAGCCCACAGAAACAGAGAAATGGCTTACAGCACACTGTGGAAGCCTAAACCATTGAGAAAAATGAGATGTGACAGTGTGATGGAGTAGCAGAGGAGGGCTCTGAGTTACAACTTTCCTGGGCTTCAACTTTCTCATCTCTAAAGAGCAAGTGCCACCCTGTTCAAACCCACATAACCACTATTATTGGTTTCATTTAAATCTCACCTTTAACAAGTAGGCAGAGAGTAGCAATAGAATAGAGTGTGCTAGAAGTCAAAAAATAGCATTCGTTTATTCAGTAAGTATTTACTGAGTTCCTATTAAGAGTCAGGCACTATGCTAGCGGATCAAGGAGAGCCTGTACCTGCCCTCAATGGGCTTACACTCTATCTCAAGCAGACAAAAGTTTAACATCAAATGATATGTGCAATGCTGAACATATATATTGTGTTAAGGGGATTCCCCCAAGAGATATACCTAAGCAATCCTGGGGTGGGAACAAGGAAAGAAAAAAGGCATTTGTAAAAGATAGGCGAGGGCCGTCTCTGGGGAGGAGCAGCTAACTGGGGGGTTCATTTAAGGCAAAGAGAAAAATATAAGTAGAGAAACGAAGACACTGCAGTTCCTGGGGACTAAACACACCCTTTTCTTGCCTGCCAAAGACAAATGAGAAACTATCATGTCACTTTTCAAAATCTGGGACATTAACTCTGCCCAGTGAGTGTATGTCTCGCCACTCCAGAGTCTTTCGGTAGCATCCAAACCCAATAACCCTTTCCTGGAAGGGTAAGGCGCACTTTCTGTAAGGCAGAGTTGTTGGCAGGTGTCTCCTTTCTTACCAGAGAGCAGCAAGATTAAATGTTACGGGGGTGGGTGGGGAAGAGAAGACTTCACGATGTAGTGTGAATAAGTCCACAAACTGCCTGATTCCAGGTAGCGACAGGTCTTTCTAATTGAGGGAAAAGAAGACCGACCGGAGGCAAAGAGAGCACTGGGGATGGTCCCTCTACGCTCCCCTCTCCCCAAACCAGGCACTGACGAGCAGGCACACTGGGAGGACTTGGACGGACACGGTGGAGAGACCATCAGGACGAAGGAAGAGGCACCCACTGCCGAGAAGGCACTTAAGGACCAGGCTAGCGGTGGCCTCGAGGTCTCGGCTTCGGAGCCCCACAGTCAACATAGGGACCCGGAAGGTCTCGGCGACCACTCACCGCTACTACTGGTGAAGTAGAACACCATGATCCCAGCGGCGGTGGGACAACTACAGCGCCCAGCAGCAGTACTCAAACCTGGAAGCTCAGGATACCGGAAGCGCGGAGGCCGCGTTCCCCGGAACTGCTCACGCACTTCCGGCTGACGTCGGGTAGCATCATAACGCCTGTCGCCAGCGCCATTTTCAATTCTGCTGAGGAGGCGGTGTCGGCGCGCTTGGAGCTCATTTGGGGGTCAAAGGAGAGAGGATGGAGGCCGGAGGATTTAGTGGGTGGAAAACGATGCGGGGAACTATCTTAAGAGAAAAATGCCACAGCCTGGCTTTATTTTTAGAACCTCCACCCTGTGGGCTATCAAGTTGGTTTCATTTGCCGCTTTTCACTCGCATCTGGGCTCCCTGAAAGTAGAAACCTTGTGCCTTCTTCACGGCTACGCTTTCACTGAACTAATCACGGTGCTTGGAACTTAGTATGCTGCTGCTGCTGCTGCTGCTAAGTCGCTTCAGTCGTGTCCGACTGTGTGCGACCCCATAGACAGCAGCCCACCAGGCTCCGCCGTCCCTGGGATTCTCCAGGCAAGAACACTGGAGTGGGTTGCCATTTCCTTCTCCAGTGCATGAAAGTGAAAAGTGAAAGTGAAGTCACTCAGTGGTGTCCGACTCTTTGTGACCCCATGGACTGCAGCCTACCAGGCTCCTCTGTCCATGGGATTTTCCAAGCGAGAGTACTGCAGTGGGGTGCCATCGCCTTCTCCGGAGCTTAGTCTAGAAGCTCATTAAAATTTGAATGAACCTAAATTCCTCCACTATTCTCATTCTAGCTCCATCACTTGTTGGGCACTTTCGGTTGCTGCACTTCGCAGCAAAATGAGGATGAATGGAGCGGTTAATTCACAGGTTATTTTGCCAAGGTTAAGTAAATTAATAGGTGTAAAAGGTTTAGGACGTGGTGAACAATCTAGAATTAAAGTTAGTTTCACCGGAGGCAGTATGCCTCTCTGCGTTTGGGCTCGTACTGTTCTACCTTTAAATCCAAGATCTGCCATCTGTTACCTACGAGGCTGAGGGAACCTCAAATCTTCCGGCTGTAAAGTGGGAATGATCTGACTCAGTTCCCAACAGCACTTCGCTTTAACCTGATTATTTATATTATCTTATTATGTGAAGTTAAGCGCATCACTGAACTAAATTTTTTTAGAACTAAGAAATGTGCCCAGAGAGTGTACTAGGAGCTGGTACATAAACATAACAGTAGCTAATAACAAACGAGAGCTTTAGGAACTTTTGGGCTTTCCAAAGGAAGAATATACATTGTCCTATGAATAGTAATTGTTTTCAGGCCCTCAGTTTTATTCTCTATACAATGGGAACGATGGTACATATCCCACAGACTGTGGTGAATGAAATAAAACACTAAAACGTGCATGAATACCTGGCACGTAGATGTTACTGGCGTGATTTAATTTATTTAACTTGAAAAAAAATTTTTTAATTGCTTCCCCTAACATCACTAGGAAAAAAAAAGTAACCGTAGCTCAGTCGGTAAAGAATCTGCCTGCAATGAAGGAGACCTGGGTTGGGTTCCTGGGTCGGGAAGATCCCCTGGAGAAGGAAATGACAAGCCACTCCAGTATTCTTGCCTGGAGAATCCCATGGACAGAGGAGCCTGGCAGGCTACAGTCCATCGGGTCGCAAGAGTCGGATACGACTTAGCGACTGATCACCAACATTATAGCTCCAAATGGGAAAAGTAACTTGAGAATCTTAGGCTGCTATTAAAAAAAAAAATCTTAACAGCAAATGACTTCAGAATATATCGAGTACCAGAGAACGCCTTCATTCTGCGGAAAACTACAACTCCCAGAATGCACCTAGGTAAGGCCTCAAGAAAGGAGCCCGGCGCTGCCGCAAGGGGTTCTGGAAGACGTGGTTTCCACCAGGGGAGAAGTTTCAGCCTTGCAAGGGCGGGAGACTCTTGGAGACCACCTCCTGCGAGGCGGGGCAAGCGCCGGTGCACAACCAATCGTCGAGCCTGCCCTTGGATACGCTGGGAAGCGGCGAATCGGAACGCAGCGGTTTTCGCCTGGACTGGCGCGCGAGAATTTGAACACAGTGGGGGACCACGGGCTCGGCTGAGGAGAGGTCGCCTGTCTGAGGTGCTACCAGGTAAGTGCTGCGTGGGGCCGAGGCGTGATGTGGAAGAACCAGGGGACCAGGAGGTTCTGTGGGAGTGGGAGTGAATGTCAAAGAAAGAGAGCTTTTGCTCTGTGCTTGGCGCATTCTAGGCTGGAGACCAGAGCTAGCGAGCTGGTATCCGCGCTTCCAGGTCTCCGGGTTTCCATCTTTCTGACGCTGAGTTTTCTCGCCCTTTTGCCCTGACAGTGTGTGGGGACAGGGTCGCTTTTCTCCCCTGTCTTTCCTCATTCAGCCTCAGAAAGATCTTTACAGCTGCAGCTCTACACGAATTTCCAGAGACTCAGGTCTTTCTGTTTAACTTGAAAGTTATGCTTGTGTATTAAAAATACACTTGATCCGAAAGGAAGGGGAAGGGAAATTTTATTGATCAACATACCATCTGCTTGAGAGTTAACATGCGTGATTGTGTTTATTACTCGCAGCCTTAGAAGGTCAGAGTATTTTGTCAATAAGAAAACAAGCGACTCCTCAGCTAATAAAATGGGAGAGAATTATGCTTCCCTGTTTTCTTGCTGGCTTCTGATGAAAAAGTTAGAGATGGTCCGTGCCTTCATTGTACCTGCAGGCTGTAGGGAAAGACTGTCAAGCCAAAGACGAGAAAATACGCAAAATGAATACCAAGGAAGTGCAGGGTGGATTGGAAGCCTAGGGCAAGAGCATCTAACAGCAGGAGGGCTGTTGGGATTTGAGGGGAGGCAGGTAGTGAGGGTTATGGGAAGGACAGCTGCCCAGGATATAGAGTGATTAAACTTGAGATGAATTCATCAGGCTATTGAAGTTGGGAAAGTGTGTCCTGAAATGGGGTAAAATCCTTCCTCTTTGGTAGGACCATTTTTCAGCTTGAAATTTGTACTGTTCCTGCTTAATTTAAATTGTACTGTCTCTGCTTAATTAGTGGAGGGGGGGGGAGCGGAGGGAGGGGGGCTTCCCTGGTGGCTCAGACGGTAAAGCGTTTGCCTACAATGCTGGAGACCCGGGTTCAATCCCTGGGTCGGGAAGATCTCTTGGAGAAGGAAAATGGCAACCCACTCCAATATTCTTGCCTGGAAAATCCCATGGATGGAGGAACCTGGTAGGCCCCAGTCCATGGGGTCGCAAAGAGTTGGACACGACTAAGTGACTTCACTTTCTTTGTGAGGTAGTGATTTTATTTTATTTTATTTTTACCTTCATGCTTTAAACCTTTATCAAAGTAATTTGCTTTAAAAAAAAAAAACCTTTCTTTTTTTAATCTTAATGGACAATCACCCATCTGAATTGTAGTTTTGATATAGCGATTTTTATACACATTGAATTTATTTGGTTATTGTTCTGTTGCTTTTAGGAGTTAGGATGTCAACTTTAACGCCAACAAAAAGGAAGCAGTGCTCTTTGAACCGGGACATGTAAGTCTCATCCTGAGTGGAAATTCTTTAAAAAATCTACTGTCTTAAATTTTTTTTATCTTCTCTCTTCTATGTCTAAATATTTCCATTCTTTCATTTCCTACTCCTTATAGTTATAGTAATACTTTATATTCTAATTCTAGTCTGGAAATAATATAAGCTTTTATAATTAATTCTTTAGTGCCTTTGGAGGGAATCAGAAAAAGGGCTGTTATCTATGGCTTGGAAATGTGTGTCAGATCTTTTGTTGCCTTGCTTCTTTCTGCTCTCTTATATAATATTTAACATGCTGTTTTGCATAAAATAGGTGCTCATCCTATTATACACAGCAATCCTAGAAAGTTGTGTACTCTGTGTATGTTGTACCAGAGATAAATTACAGGCCCTAAGTGGTCAGTATATTGTGTGTAGTTAATCATTTTAGGAAACTTGTTTCAGAGTATATGGCCAAAACTTAGAAATAGGTTTTAAAACACACATACACACACACACACATTTCTCAAAGCTTCTTTGTAAAGTGTTTTCACAAACATTATTGGGGTCTTAGTTTTGAAAAATACTCAAATACTTTGTAAAGACAGAAATTGAGAATTTCTACTGCTAATCTAATAGTGTATGTAGATAGATGCTTTTGGAGATATATTTTTAATATGCCTTCCAGGTGAAGTTGTTTATTGCTTAGTAGTAAATTGACATAAAAACCGAAGCAAAATAACTATCGATGGACTGTGTTTCTTTTCATAGCCCATTATCAGATATTCCATCAAAGAAATTAATTTTGGACTTCACCGAAAATGTATTTCCATTACCTAATAAAAAGCACATTTGCCAAACCAGTGATAAAAATGAAGGAAAGATTCATTGCTCTCAACAAGGCCATTTGATTTCAAGTCCACTCAAAACGACTGAAAATAGATTGCCATCTGCAAATCAGGGTTCACCATTTAAATCTGCTGTGTCTGCTGTATCCTTTTACAACAAAGATAAGTGGTACCTCAATCCATTGGAGAGAAAGCTGATAAAAGAGAGTAGATCCATTGGTCTAAAAACTAATAATGAAGATAAAACATATTCCTATATGACAGAAAAAATGCAAGGAAAACCAGTCTGCTCCAAGAAGATGAACAAAAAACCACAGAAGAGTTTAACTGCTAAGTGTCAAGTGGGATATAAATGCATCAAGCCTGTATCAAAGAATTCTAAAAATTCCAAGCAGTACCGAGTGACCTATAAGCCATCTGTGCAGAATAATTGTTACTCAGCTGAAAATAATCTGAATGCTCCTCGAGTTCTAAGCCAGAAGGTCAAACCACAAGTTACCCTCCAGGGTGGAGCAGCTTTTTTTGTTAGTAGGAAAAAGCCCTCATTGAGAAAATCATCCCTGAAAGATAAGCCGTTACTGGGACTCACCCAGAAAAATAAATCGGAAGTTACTGAAGAATCTGATGGAGAGACTGTCACTGAAAGAAGTTTTGAGACAAGGCAAGCGCCAAAGTGTGTGTTAGTAGAAAAAGAACTGAACGTTGAGCTGTTGAGTGAAAGAAGTAAAAGTGAAGATAAATTAATAAAGGTAAATGGAAATACATAGCTTCTAAAACTAAGTTGGCTCTCTCTGTATATGGTGGTGGTGGGTTAGTTGCTAAGTCGTGTCTGACTCTTGTGACCCCATGGATTGTAGCCCGCCAGGCTCTTCTATCAATTGTGTTTCCCAGGCAAGAATACTAGAGTGGGTTGCCATTTCCTTCTCCAAGGAATCTCCCCAACCCAGGGATCAAACCCCTGTCTCCTGCATTGCAGGCAGATTCTTTACTGACTGAGCTACCAGGGAAAACTGTATCTGTGTGTATGTAGGTGGGTAAGTATGTATGTGTGTAGGTAGCTAGTCTCTTAAAGCTAAGAAAAGAAAGAAATCTTGCAGAGAAATCATGTCATTTTAACAAGACTGTCTCTTCATTATCAAATAGACATGGAGAAGGCTAATAAGAATAGGTAGAAATGCAGAAGACCCCCCCCCCCGCAATATATACACACTTATTTTGATGGATTGAGAATTAATTTTAGCTTGAGCAGTGCTCCACATTTTTTTTAATTGACATGTATCTATATACAGTGAATTGTGCAGATATATTGTCTGAATTTTGATAAACTCACATACCATGTAACCAAAACCCCTATCAAGAAATAGTTGTGGTTTTTTTGTCAGAAACAATATAAAGAATTAGTAGAATTGCTCTTATGGCTTAGGCAAGCAAGACCATGTTCCATTTAGCAATATACTTGGCAATACTTGATAGACAGGAAAAAACATTGACAGTGGGAACTGCAAACTTAAATATTTACAAGGTAAGTAAAATTAGCAGCAAAACTGGTCTGATCTAGATATGTTTCCATACATTGATTTAGTGGAAGGAAATGACCTGTCAGGTGGTAGCCTGATACTTTATTCCCTGAGATTACTGCCATACAGGAACAAAATTTTGTTTACAGTCTGGAGGATTGGTTTTATGAAGCCAGATGCTATCATAATTATAAAGAATTTTAAGGCAGAGTAGAAAATAGGATTTTCCTCCCTTTTTTGGCTTAATGAAACCTACCATCATTTTTTGGTAATATGGTTTTATGGTATTATGGTTTTGGTATTATGGAGGTAACTCTTTAAGTTCCTTTGTGACTGTGGTCCAGAGAAACTTAACTTTTATTTGATAGTTAGTGTTTTTAGGGGCTTCCCATGTGGCACTAGCAGTAAAGAACCTGACTGCTAGTGCAGGAGACATAAGAGACATGGATTTGATCCCTGGGTTGAGAAGATCCCCTGGAGGATGGCATGGCAACCCACTCCAGTATTCCTGCCTGGAGAATCCCAAGAACAGAGGAGCCTGGCAGCCTATAGTCCATGGGGTTGCAAAGAGTCCAACAGGACTGAGTAACCAAGCACAGCACAGCTAAGGGTAAATCCTGTTTTCATTAGAGAGTGCATAACCTTTTCCCAACTCTGTGGAGCCTTGAGAAACAGCAAACTGATGCCTTGTCCCCCATTCTTCTGAGATAGTTATGATTTTGAATAGGAGTTCTTTAATCAAAAGTTTTTTCCTTTTCCCCCAAGCTATATGTTCTCTTAAGTCTCATCAAATAAGTAGTGTTTACTGAAATTTGTAACAAGTTTTTCTACTTTGTTTTTCCCACCTCTCTGTTGCTATCCAAAAAGTGGGAGTTAGAAGCCTCTCCAACTACTCCAGGATGTTTTCCTCTCCTTTGCTCCCTGTATTTAAAGCTTGTGACAAAGGGTTGGTTCTTTTCAGTTTGGCGACTCCTAGGGAAATTTCTCGGAGAAGGCAACGGCACCCCACTCCAGTACTCTTGCCTGGAAAATCCCATGGACAGAGGAGCCTGGTAGGCCGCAGTCCATGGGGTCGCTGAGGGTCGGACACGACTGAGCGACTTCACTTTCGCCTTTCACTTTTCATGCATTGGAGAAGGCAATGGCAACCCACTCCAGTGTTCTTGCCTAGAGAATCCCAGGGACGGGGGAGCCTAGTGGGCTGCCATCTATGGGGTCGCACAGAGTCAGACACGACTGAAGCGACTTAGCAGCAGTAGGGAAATTTCTGCCATTTTTACTGATTTTTCTCTTGTTCAATTTATTTTTGTAGACGGGATGTTCTACAGTTTTCATTCTGTCATCTTTATCAGGAAAAATACATTTTTGACAGGATGACAAATTATAAACTTAAATATGCACACTCTATCTTTTAAAAATATAACATTTAGTAAATATAGAGGAAATTTTCCTTAAAATAGACTGAAAATTGAGGATTTAAAGTCATTATGAAATGTAATTCATGATGAAAACACATATTTTGTTTTAGAAACGGATCTCTTGGGATTCATTGGCTAAATGTGCAATGATTAAGAATTATAGGTTTCTTTAATTTTACTCAATATTTTCAGGATGCATCAGATGGAGTCATTTCTTCAAGGGAATGTAAAACTGATGAAAATAAGAGTTGTCCTTCAGAGGAGTCTTTCAGTAAGAACAAGACAGGTAAGTAAGAGAACTTTTCTTCTCAAAATGAGTGTTTTTCATGTAATAATGCTTCATTACATGTGTCAGTATGAAATTACATACAGTACTATTTTGGCTTTTTAAAATAATTCAGTATCCGTGACTTGGTATGTTTGCGTTGCTCTTGGTAACACTGTTTTCTATGGTAAGCAGTGCAGTGCAGTTTGAAGAGGAGACAAGGAGAACTTATGTGAGAACTTAAGACAAAATACTCTGATTACTTGGTCTGTGAGATATGGCCCAGTTACTTAAGCTGTCTAGAGCCAGGTGTTCTCATCATACCTATGCGTTTAGCCAAAATGATAGGAGGGAGTGAAAAAAATAAATATCTGTGATCAAAGCCCAATTGTAAGCAGAATTCACTAAGCCGTAAGAGGGCACTGGATTTGGCATCAGGAGTCTTGGGTTTTGTCTGGGTCTTTCAGTGATTAACTGTGATCTAGGGAAGAGATCTCTCAAGAGGTTGGACCCAGGGAATGAACCTAGGCCATGGCAATGAAAGAACTGAATCATAACCACTGGACCACCAGGGAATTCCCACTTCTTTTTTTAAATAAGCTTTTCATTTTGTAGTAATTTTAGATTTACAGAGAAGTTGTACCTGTCTTACCCCATTTACCCTGTTGTTCAGTCACTAAGTCATGTCCAACTCTTTTGGGACCCCATGGACTGCCGCACTCCAGGCTTCCCTTTCTTTCACTGTCTCCTGGAGTTTGCTCAAACTCATGTCCATTGAGTCAGTGATGCCATCCAACCATCTCATCCTGTGTCTCCCCTTCTCCTGTCCTCAATCTTTCCCAGCATCAGGGTCTTATTTTCCATTGAGTCTGTTCTTTGCATCAGGTGGCCAAAGTATTGGAGCTTCAGCATCAGTCCTTCTGATGAATATTCAGGGTTGATTTACTTTAGGATTGACTGGCTTGATCCCTTTGCAGTCATAGGGACTCTCGAGAGTCTTTGAAAGCATCAGTTCTTCATTGCTCAGCCTTCTTTATGGTCCAGCTCTCATATTCATATATGACTACTGGAAAAACAATATTTTTAACCAAACAGACCCTTGTTCGCAAAGTGATGTCTCTGCTTTTTAATTCACTGTCTACTTTAGTCATAGCTTTCCTTCCAAGGAGCAAATGTCTTTTAATTTCATGGCTGCAGTCATCATCTGTAGTGATTTTGGAGCCCAAGAAAATAACGTCTGTCACTGCTTCCACTTTTTCCTCCTTTATTTGCCATGAGGTGATGGGACCAGATACCGTGATCTTAGTTTTTTAATGTTGAGTGTTAAAGCCAGCTTTTTCACTCTCCTCTTTGACCCTTATCAAGAGGCTCGTTTGTTCTTCTACACTTTCTACCATTGGAGTGGTATTATCTGCATATCTGAGGTTGTTGATATTTCTCCTGGCAGTCTTGATTCCAGCTTGTGATTCATCCAACCCAGCATTTTACATGATGTACTCTGCATAGAAGTTAAATAAGTAGCGTGACAGTACACAGCCTTGTCATACTCCTTTCCTAATTTTGAACAAGCCCTTTGTTCCATGTCCTGTTCTAACTGTTGCTTCTTGACCTGTATACAGGTTTCTCAGAGACAGGTAAGGTGGTGTTACCATCTTGTACAACTATTATACTTTTTGTCAAAACTAAGAAACTAATCACTGGTATATTATTAAAAAAGCTCTAGGCTGTATCTGGAATTGACTGATTTTTTTCATTAACATCCCCTTTTTGTTGTAGGACCCAGCCTAGGGATCACATTGTATTTAGTTGCCGGGTCTCCATAGTCTCCCCTTGTCTGTGACATTTTCTCAGTCTTCTTTGTTTTCATGACCTTGACATTCTTGAGGAGTACTGGCCAGTTATATTATAGGATGTTCCTGCACCTGGGTTTGTCAGATGTTTTTCTCATTGTTAGACCAGGGTTATAGGTTTGGAGGAAGAATGCCACTGAGGTTAATGCCATTCTCACCACTTTGGGTGTAATGTCCACATGACATTATAGATGATGTTAACTTAAACTCTGTCACGTGGTTGGTCAGGTTTGCCCAATTTCTCCACTGTAAAAGTTACCCTTTTTCCTTTGCCAAACTCTGTCCTTTGGAAGTAAGTCATTAAGTCTAGCCTACCCTTTCAGGGAGGGATGGGGATTAAGCTTCATCTGGAGGGGGAAATTTTCACATATATTATTTGGAATCCTTCTGTTAGGAAGAGTTATCTCTTGTCTCTCATTTATTTACTCAATTTTTAAGTAAATAAATAGGCTCCTGAATATTCACCAGTATGCACTCATGAATATTTTATATTTGGGGTTAAAGTCTAATAGTACATGATTTATTCTGTTGTTCATATTGTTCCATCTTTGACCATTGGGTCAGTTCTCTTTGACATGTCCCCTTTTTTTGCTTTTTGAGCACTTCCTTATTACTTTCTGGCACTACAAAGGCTATAGGCTCCTCTTGCAAACCTAGTCCTAGACTGAGCCATTTTTCCAAGGAACCATGGTCCCTTCTGTTGGGGAATATTATTTGGAAACCAGGTTCTGGACTTGATGTGCTCATTGCTACTGGAGTACTTTTGGTGATGTATGTAAAAACTTATTATCAAACCCAGGTTCATGTGGAATTTTCTTCTAGAAGTTTTATAGTTTTACATTTTGCATTTAGATCTGTGATCCATTTTGAGTTAATTTTTATGTGAGCGTTGTCATCTTTCTGTATATGGATGTCAAATTGTTCCAGCATAATTTGATGGCTATCTTTTTGCTGTTGAATTAACTTATGCCTCTTGGTTAAAAATCAGTTGACTATACATGCATGGGTGGTGGGTGTTTTGGGGCTCTATTTTGTTACATTGATCTGTTTGTCAGTACCATACTGTCTTAATTACTGTTAAGTCTTAAAATCAAATATTGTATTTTTGTTTTATTAATCTTTAAAACCGTATGCTTTAAAACTTTAAGTTTATTCTGTGATACAAATTATTGTTCACTTTTTTCCCCTACCAGTTTCTCCTGAGTCCATTGTCTATCCCATCTTCACTATGTCTTCAGTCAACACAAAAAGGTAAGGGTTGCTCTTATTTTAATGTTCAAGGTTTAATTATGAGTCCATTGGGTCTCTCTTTTTTTCTTATACTATTTAATTTGGAGAGCATTTTTCTCTTCCCCATTGAAATATTTAGAATAGGAGATGAAATCAGACCCTCTCATAGAAACTTCATAAGAACTTGAATTAAGAGCAGGAAAAGACCTTTATGGGCTGGAATAACAGTAATTTCTTCAATTTTTGTATAATACCTGACCCATAATAATTTATATTCACTATTTCACTTATCCCCACAACAACCCAGAAGCTTGATATTGTTATTACCATTTTCAGCAGAGAAAACTTTGTATTTCAGCCACAGTTGCACAGCTCTTAGATGACAAAGCCAGGACTAGAATCCATATTTAATCAAAGCCCATTAGGCTGTATTGCCTCCTCTGTGTGATAACATACTGATAATAGTTCATGTTTAATGGGCACTTGGCATCTCATGGTATGAATACTGTTATTACCCCATTTTACAGATGAGGAGACTGGCCAGAGGAATAAGTAACTTGCAGCAACTCAATGCTGTTATAGTTTCCAGCTGAAGCTACACACTATCCTGCTCAAAACTAAAAATGGAACTGGGGGAGGCATGGGTGCTTATGAGTATACGCCAAAAAGCTCTGAGAACGAAGTTTCTTACAGTTTGAACATCTTGCTAGGTAGTGCATTAGGTCACTTCAGTCGTGTCCGACTCTTTGCAACCGTATGGGCTATAGCCCACCAGGCTCCTCTATCCATGGGATTCTCCAGGCTAGAATTCTGGAGTGGGTTGCCATATCCTTCTCTAGGGAGCTGCTCAGTAAGCAGCTTTGTTTCTTTTTTCTCTGTTTGATGATAAACATCTGAAGATAATGAGCAGGGTACTTCCTAGTAAAGTTTTCCTGCTCTTAGGGCATCTCACCATGTGGTCGGGTGGGTAGTTTTTCCCCTTCTAAGACCATATTCCTAATTTCTTTCACCTTTCCCTTTTCTCATCTGTCTGCTTTTTATTGAGGATCAAAACCTTTCACAATTAGCCAACAGTGTGCAAACCAACCTAGCATAGGGAGACGCTAGACTGTTGGTTGCGTCATTTGAAATTTGCTCGTTAGGTAGGACCCAGAAGTCAGATAGCATCAGGTTCCTGTGGCTTAATCTGATTTTTACTGTAGGTAGATCACAGATTGTCTGGGTTTGTACTCTTACATTGGGTGAACATTTATAGAATGCCGTGTGATATTGAACTACACTGAATTTTAGAGATGTGAAGACAAGTACAGCATGGCTCTGCTGTCAAGGAAGTCATGGTTAGAAGAGGACAGACATTTAAACAGAATGTGTATAATAAAGTGTTAACATTGCTAGGCTGGAAGTGAAAATGCATGCAAGGATGGGAAACGCTGAGTGACTTAGCTAAGGTTGTATAAGGTATAGAGGAGTTAGTGACCTAGGCAAGTGTTTTTTATACTATTGGCATTAGTATCGATAGTTTCTCACATCGATAAAAATTTAAGGGCATCACATCTAGCATTTTTTCTTAGTAGAATAATACATCTCTCACATACTAAGTGTATTTAGTGAATCTTTTTTTCCCATTATGTATGTGTATCTATTGGTCATGATGTGAAATATATTTCTCACCATGTGTTTGTCAAGTCATTATAAAAGCTATTTTCTAGTCAGATGATAAGAGGACAGATTGGGTTAGCATAAAGCATTACATAAGGTATTTTTCCAGTTTTTTTTAATTTATCAATGTGAGTTTCTGTTTGAACTTCTTGCTTTGGGTACTTGTTCCCCCACCCCCTTGCCTCTACTCTAGAGATTTCTATTTCTTTGATCTTTGGGAGAAGGTCACTTCATTGTAAGGCAAGGGTTACAAACTTGGTGCCTACAGAGACTGCAGCCAACTGGAGAAGCACACCCCATCTAAAAGAGCCTGTGCCAGTAGCTCCAACTCTTAGATTCCTTGATGAACAGGTCTAATGACCTTCCAATGTCTCTTGCAATATTGGAAATACACATTTTTAAGTGAAATCTCTAGATTTTAAAATATTCGTAGCTAATCCAAACTCTATGTGAGCCAATCAAAATATCTGTTAGCTGGATTTGGCCTATGGGCTCCAGTTTGCAACCTCTATAAGCCAGCCCCAGCATTGTCTCCTAAAGGGAAAAGATTGCCTCAGCATCTATCCAGCTAAATTTTTTTTTGTCTAAGAATTTGAGACTAGAAGGGTGTGGAGAAGGCAATGGCACCCTGCTCCAGTAAGTACTCTTGCCTGGAAAATCCCATGGATGGAGAAAAACCCCATGTAGCCTGGTAGGCTATAGTCCATGGGGTTGCGAAGAGTTGGACATGACTGAGCGACTTCACTTTCATATTTCACTTTCATGCACTGGAGAAGGAAATGGCAACCCACTCCAGTGTTCTCACCTGGAGAATCCCAGGGACGGGGGAGCCTGGTGGGCTGCCATCTACGGGGTCGCACAGAGTTGGACACGACTGAAGCGATTTAGCAGCAGCAGCAGGGTGTTGCTTTAGGTGTGTATTAGCTCACTCACTGCCTCATGCCCCAGTAAAAAGTTGTTGGATTGTAATATGCTGGTTGCTGGTGACTGACTTCCTGTGGGTCTGTGAGATCCAGTATTAGCGTCTACTTATGTGCTGTGGCATTCCATGAATTTCTTTATGCCTGCATGGGTAAATATTGTCTTAAGATTTAAGAAGCAAGAAAAGATTAATTTTTAAAGGTGACATCAACTTATGAAGAAATCCTATGTATATGCATCTGATTTATTATTGTTGTTTAGTCACTAAGTCATGTCTGATGCTTTGTGACCCCATGAACTGTAGCCCCCAGGCTCCTCTGTCCATGGGATTTCCCAGGTAATACTGGAGTGGGTTGTCATTTCCTTCTTCAGAGTATCTTCCTGACCCAGGGATCAAACCTGCATCTCCTGCTTAGCAGGTGGATTCTTTACCTCTGAACCACCTAGGAAACCCATATGCATCTGATATTATAGATGAAATCCTTTGAACTTGGAGTCAGAAGACAGAAATTTTGAGTCTTTCTATCATTCTTCCCTAGTTACTTTACTTTGAGTTGACTGCTGATCCTGTCTGAGTGGGCCTCAGGCTTCTCATTGTTTCTAGCCCTATTACTTCAAGTTATTATTGATAGAAAGCACTAAAAATTGCAATGTTATATACATGTGTTTTCTTTTCATTATAATTTATCAAACGTGTTAAAATTATTAAATAACACTTACACCTTTCTATTTCAAGATCTCTAGTTGAAGAACAGTCTTCTGTGGGGTCCACCACATCTACTAACTTCTTAAAACAAATCAACATACAGAAGAGTACTAATACCAGAGATTCAAACAAAGAAACAAAAGACCAGCTCATCATTGTGAGTAAATTTAAAACAAAGCTCCTCCTGTACATGGGTCTCACGTACAGAACCTGAAGTCTGATGTGTGGTCTTAGCCTAGTTATCAGGAGTTACAGATGTTCTGAGTTTGTAACTGCTACCTTTGCTGTTGTGGCAGCTAGTCAAGGATATTTTTGAACAGATAGTGTTGGGAAGTGCTGGCAGTTTAGTAGAATGCTGATGAATGAGTTGTCTCCGAATCAGGAAGATTATTGTCAATCTATAAAGGACTTAACAAGAAAAAAAAAAAAAAAAGACTTAACAAGAAGAGCTACACTGCATTAGATATGGGTTTGGCCAAAGTTGGACCATGGCCTTTGAACTAATGGCGTTTATATTCTTAAAAGGTTGGGAAGAAAAGGAGAAGAATATATGTGGCCTGCAAAGCCTAAAATGTTTACTATCTGGCCCTTGGCAGAAAATTTGCAAACACCTATATAGACAGTTCAAAATTTGGTGTTTTCAGTAGCCTTAAGCAATGCCTTATGAGACAGAATAGGAATTAATAAGCCTTGACATTGAATATCCCTGAATTCTCTATATTCATTAATTTATCTATGCTTTTCTTGAACTTTTACTATGTATTATACTTTATTTTTATCAACTCTTGGGGAAAAGAATTTTAATATTTGATTTTAATTTAATATGTTAATTTATTTAAAATTTAATTAAAATTAATTTTTCCTAACCATTTAAGGAAAAAATGCTATCTAATGAATATATAAGTCCTGAAATTTTGCCCTGCTTCTTTGAAATAAGGCTTTTTTAGGCCTCTCATATAAGAGCTTAATAAGGATGTTCCATTTTTCATCTTAGCTATAATATTTATGATTTCCTCTTATTCCTTCTTAGAACTATGGGTCAAGCTAAAGAATCTTGGTGTGTTTTTTTTCTGCTGTCCCTTCAAAGAGGCAATTTCACTTTTATCGTGATGGCAGTGTTAGGCTCTTTTCATTCTATTTTGTTGATGGGTAGAGAGAAAGAGTAACCAGACTTTCATTTATGTTTCAGCTATACCAGCATAAAAGAAAAATAAGGACAAATTTGAATGAATAGACAAATTTACATGAACTAAAGGTAGAGCTATCTGTGATGTGTTTAGATTGGCTATTTTTCCTCTTCCAATTGTAGGATGCAGGTCAGAAACATTTCGGAGCCACCATGTGTAAGTCCTGTGGCATGATCTACGCTGCTTCCAACCCCGAGGATGAACTGCAGCATGTACAGCATCACCACCGATTTGTGGAGGGAATCAAATATACAGTAAGTATTTTTTAAAAAAAAAAGCTTGTTTCCATTTGTTCTAAAAGTAAAAATGCTTTAAAAGAGACATTCGTTTTGCCTAAATATAGAAAGATTTACATATCCAGAAATATTTTATCATCTGTAATTTTGTTTTGTGTTTAATATTTGAGACTGATGGTATTTTAGTTTTAATAGATGTGCCATTTCAAACTTCATGTGCTAATATAAGAGGTTACTGTTCTTGGTTGAATGAACACCCTGCATCCTTACCTCTAGCTTTTGGAGCAGAGCTGAAAAGTCAAGGTAGAAAACTCAAAGACTTGAGGAGTTTCCCCTTTTCTCACTCCAGTTTCTTCTTTCTAGATAACCTTAGAAAAACAGCTTTCTTTGACTCCTCCAGGGTATTTCTTTGCTCTTTATGAAGCACCTTCATGAAATACCTTCCTACTCCATATACAGCGTGTTGTTGGCCTTATCTTTATGATTATACCTGCTACTCAAATGCATGTCCGTTTTTCATGTTTTTATTGCTGTAATTCATGCCTTCATAATATTTTTAGCCTGATTTATTAAAATTTTCTTATCCTGCCCCTCCCCCACTTTCACACTGCTAATTCGTGGTTTTTTTCTCTGTATTCCTACAAGGGGCTCTTATTTGACTTCGCCTTGTTTTATAATGGGCTTCCCTTGTGGCTCAGCTGGTAAAGAATCTGCCTGCAATGCGGGACACCTGGGTTGGATCCCTGGATTGGGAAGATCCCCTGGAGAAAGGAAAGGCTACCCACTCTACTATTCTGGCCTAGAGAATTCCGTGGACTGTGGGGTCTCAAAGAGTTGGACATGACTGAGCAACTTTCACTTTCTTTTATAATAGATTATTTACGTGTCTCCTAACAGTATATCAGCCCCTTGAGGACAGGAGCTTTGTTTCAGTCATCTTTTATTTCTCTTACCACATTCATGTAGTCGAATTTTATCTTTTTTATTTCTCTCATTTGTTCATCTTTTTTGTCTTCTCCAGACCACATTTAATTTTTTTTCTGCTTTAGATCAAAATGTGATTTTTTCTCCCACTTTGGCAGGGCTGGAAAAAAGAACGTGTTGTAGCAGAGTTTTGGGATGGGAAAATTGTGTTGGTCCTGCCGCGTGACCCGAGTTATGCTATCAGAAAGGTATAAAACGTTAATTTTTCTTTTTTAATTGAAGTATAGTTGCTTTATAATATTAGCTTTTCAGTCTTTGTTCTCCTTCTGCTCTCCCCATTCTCCACCAAAAAATCGACCTATATTGAAGTATTATATAAAACACCTTTGCTTATAGATAATCACTGTACATTGGTACAGGTGTTAGGATGACTTTCAAAGTAGTTCATACAAAATTAAACTTACAAATTACAAAACAAGTAAAGGTGTATCAAGAAGAGATTAAAGAAAATAGATTGAGTCCATTCTGTATTGCTTGCCTACATCTTCCATTTGTGAAAAATAAACTAAACTTTATAAGGTTGAGAAATTAACAGCTCCAAGGTATAATTCTTAGGTTGGTATTGCCTTTGTTTCTTGGGCTGGATGGTTCACCCCAGTAGACAAGGGATAAAGCTGAAACAGAATCTTCCTTACTCCCTGTTCCACTCAAGGGTGGTGAAAGTGATGTTTAAAATAGTTTCTTAAAACCCTGTTTCCGAAGTGGCAGAAACATGCCTCAGTAGTGGAATAATTTGGGGGTTGTGAAAATTTAAGAAACAGAGACAAAAGAGGTTAAACTGATAAGCATACTTTTATATATATATATATTCTGTTATATTTTGTAAAAAAAATTCATCTCTTTCGGTTTTTGACATCGTTAGGTTGAAGATGTCCAGGAACTTGTTGATAATGAATTGGGCTTCCAGCAAGTTGTTCCTAAATATCCAAACAAAACCAAAACCTTGCTCTTTATCTCTGATGAAAAGAAAGTAGTTGGGTGTTTAATTGCAGAGCCCATCAAACAGGTATGGTATGCTGTCTTACAAATTACTGAAGTAACTTTTGAGCAAAGTGAAGTAGTTGGGAGAAGTCTCAAGCATTTAAGAAGGCTACCATTAATGATCTTTTTCCTTCTAAAATATCCTTGACCATCTAGATAATTGAAGTCATTTATTTCTATTATGTCTGATATTTTGCCTTATATAAGCAGGATTAGTCAGTCTTAAGCTCATATAGTCTTTTATATACTTGGACTATAAAGTATAGTATTTTAAACAAACTCAGTTATTGAACATGTGGCTTAGTGCAGGTTAATATATTTGGCAAAATGGTTGTTCAGTCGCTCAGTCATGTCCAACTTTTTGTGACCCCTTGGACTGGCTTCCCTGTCTATCACCAACTCCCAGAGCTTGCTCAAATTCATGTCCCTTGAGTCGGTGATGCTATACAACCATCTCATCCTCTGTCATCCCTTTCTCCTGCCTTCAGTCTTTCCTAGCATCAGGGTCTTTTCCATCAGGTGACCAAAGTATTGGAGTTTCAGCTTCAACATCAGTCCTTCCAGTGAATATTCAGGACTGATTTCCTTTGGGATTAAATGGTTTGATCTCCTTATAGTCTAAGGGACTCTCAGGAGTCTTCTCCAGCACAGTGCAAAAGCATCAATTCTTTGGCGCTCAGCTTTCTATACAGTCCAACTCTCACATCCATACATGACTACTGGAAAGACCGTAGCTTTGACTAGACAGACCTTTGTTGGCAAAGTAATGTCTCTGCTTTTTAATATGCTGTCTAGGTTGGTCATAGCTTTTCTTCCAAGGAGCAAGTGTCTTTTAATTTCATGGCTGCAGTCACTGTCTGCAGTGATTTTTGGAACCCCAGAAAACAGTCTATCACTGTTTTCCATTGTTTCCCTATCTATTTGCCATGACGTGATGGGACCGGATGCCATGATCTTCATTTTTTGAATGTAAAGTTTAAATCCAGCTTTTCCATTCTCCTCTTTCACTTTCATCACAAGGCTCTTTAGTTCTTCTTCGCTTTCTGCCATAAGAGTGTTGTCATCTGCATATCTGAGGTTATTGATATTTCTCCCGGCAATCTTGATTCCAGCTTGTGCTTCATCTAGCCCAGCATTTTGCATGATG
This sequence comes from Ovis canadensis, assembly GCF_042477335.2. Taxonomy (NCBI): domain Eukaryota; kingdom Metazoa; phylum Chordata; class Mammalia; order Artiodactyla; family Bovidae; genus Ovis; species Ovis canadensis. Next base: position 102,643,054 of record NC_091246.1, read on the forward strand.
TACTCTACATAGAAGTTAAATAAGCAGGGTGACAATATACAGCCTTGACATACTCCTTTCCCAGTTTGGAACCAGTCTGTTGTTCCATGTCTGGTTCTAACTGTTGCATCTTGACCTGCATACCGATTTCTCAGGAACAGGTTAGGTGGTCTGGTATTCCCATCTCTTGAAGAATTTTCCACAATTTGTTGTGATCACACAGTCAAAGGCTTTGGCATAGTCAATAAAGCAGAAGTAGATGTTTTTCTCAAACTCTATTGCTTTTTCTGTGATCCAGTGGATGTTGGCAATTTGATCTCTGGTTCCTCTGCCTTTTCTAAATCCAGCTTGAACATCTGGAAAATAATACATGGTTCATGTACTATTGAAGCCTGGCTTAAAGAATTTTGAGCATTTGCTAGTGTGTGAGATGAGTGCAATTGTGTGGTAGTTTGAACATTCTCTGGCATTGCCTTTCTTTGGGATTGGAATGAAAACTGACCTTTTCCAGTCCTGTGGCCACTGCTGAGTTTCCCAAATTTGCTGGCATATTGAGTGCAGCACTTCAACAGCATCATCTTTCAGGATTTGAAATAGCTCACCTGGGATTCCATCTCCACTAGCTTTGTTCATAGTGATGCTTCCTAAGGCCCACTTGACTTTGCATTCCAGGATGTCTGGCTTTAGGTGAGTGATCACACCATCGTGGTTATCTGGGGGTCATGAGATCTTAATAGTTCTGTGTATTCTTGCCACCTCTTAATATCTTCTGCTTCTGTTAGGTCCATACCATTTCTGTCCTTTATTGTGCCCATTTTTGCATGCAATGTTCCCTTGGTATTTCTAATTTTCTTGAAGAGATCTCTAGTCTTTCCCATTCTATTGTTTTCCTCTATTTCTTTACATTGATCACTGAGGAAGGGTTTATCTCTCCTTGCTATTCTCTGCATTCAAATGGGTATATCTTTCCTTTTCTCCTTTGCCTTTAGCGTCTCTTCTTTTTTCAGCTATTTGTAAAGCCTCCTCAGACAACTGTTTTCTCTTTTTGCATTTCTTTTTCTTGGAGATGGTCTTGATCCCTGCCTCCTGTACCATGTTACAAACCTCTGTCCATAGCTCTTCAGGCACTCTGTCTTTCAGACGTAATCCCTTGAGTCTTATTTGTCACTTCCACTGTATAATCGTATAGGATTTGATTTAGGTCATACCTAAATGGTCTAGTGGTTTTCCCTACTTTTTTCAATATAAGTCTGAATTTGGCAATAAGGAGCACTTAATCTGAGCCACAGTCAGTTCCCCGTCGTCTTTTTGCTGACTTTATAGAGCTTTTCCATCTTTGGCTGCAAAGAATATAATCAATCTGATTTGGATGTTGGCCATCTGGTGATGTCCATGTGTAGAATCTTCTCTTGTGTTGTTGCAACAGGGTGTTTGCTATGACCAGTGCGTTCTTTTGGCAAAACTCTGTTAGCTTTTGCCCTGCTTCGTTTTGTACTCCAAGGCCAAATTTTTGCCTGTTACCCTGGGTATCTCTTGACTTTCTACTTTTGCATTCCAGTCCCCTGTGATGAAAAGGACATCTTTTTGGGGTGTTAGTTCTAGAAGGCCTTGTAGGTCTTCATAGAACTGTTCAACTACAGCTTCTTCAGCATTACTGGTTGGGGCATAGACTTGGATTACTGTGATATTGAATGGTTTGCCTCGGAAACGAATAGAGTTCATTCTGTTTTGAGATTGTACCCAAATACTGCATTTCAGACTCTTTTGTTGGCTATGAGGGCTGCTCCATTTCTTCTAAAGGATTCTTGCCCACAGTAGTAGATATAATGGTCATCTGAATTAAATTCTCCCATTCCAGTCCATTTTAGTTCACTGATTCCTAAAATGTTGATGTTCACTCTTGCCATCTCCTGTTTGACCACTTCCAATTTATCTTGATTCATGGACCTGACATTCCAGGTTCCTATGCAATATTGCTCTTTACAGCATCAAACCCTGCTTCCATCACCAGTCCCATTCACAACTGGGTGGTGTTTTTGCTTTGGCTCCATCCCTTCATTCTTTCTGGACTTATTTCTCCACTGATCTCCAGTAGCATATTGGGCACCTGACGACCTGGGAAGTTCAGTATCATATCTTTCAGTGTCATATCTTTTTGCCTTTTAATACTGTTCTTGGGGTTCTCAAGGCAAGAATACTGAAGTGGTTTGCCATTCCCTTCTCCAGTGGACCACATTTTGTCAGGACCCTCCATTATGGCCTGTCCATCTTGGGTGGCCCTACACAGCATAGCTCATAATTTCATTGAGTTAGATAAAGCTGTGGTCCATGTGATCAGTTTGATTAGTTTTCTGTGATTATGGTTTTCATTCTGGGTGCTTGCTCTCTGATGGATAAGGATAAGAGACTTTTGGAAGCTTCCTGATGGGAGAAACTGACGGTGGGGCAAACTGGGTCTTGTTCTGATGGGTGGGGCCATGCTTAGTAAAGATGGGAAAATAGAAGGACGTGCACTCATCTCCGCGAGAACTCCAAAATTACAATTCGCTGCTGAACAAGCATCGACATTTTTTGGTTGGATCCCACCAAAAAAGGATACCCCGTGTCCAAGGGCAAACGAAAAGCCCCAGCAAGACGGTAGAAGGGGTGAAATCGTGTTTAGAAGCAAACTCCATACTCACCAGAGACCCTTGAAAGGCTCGAACAAAACCTTGTGCGCACCAGGATCCAGAGACCCCACAGAGATTGAGCCAGACCTGCCCGTTAAGAGTGTTTGTGTCTACTGTGGAGGTGCGGGCCAGCAGTGGCTTGCCACAGTGGCAGGGCCTCTGCATGCAACAGACCTGGGTCACACAGCCTGTGGCGTAAGCCCTCTTGGAGGAGGTCACCATTAACCCCACCAGAGAGCCACTGAGCAGACGCCCCACACACTGCAGAACCATTACACCAAAGAAATTCTCGCACTGTTAAGTTCTAGGACCCACAACAGATTGCCCAAACTGGGGATCTAGCAAAGGGAATGAGAAGCCCCAGGGATTTTGACTTTGGAGACCAGTGGGATTTGATTACAGAGCTTAAACAGGACTGGGCAAACAAACTTGTTTGCACAAAACCTTGTGTGCACCAGGATCCAAGGGAAAGGAGCAGTGACCCCGTAAGAGACTGACCCAGACTTGCCTGTAAGTGTCCAGGAGTCTCTGGCAGAGGCTGGGTTGGTGGTGGTCTCCTGCAGAGTTGGGGGCACTGAGTGCAGCAGTGCTTACCTAGGACCTTTTGAAGGAGGTCGCCATTATCTTCCTTACCTCCACTATAGTTTGGGGTCAGGTCAAACAACAGGGAGGGAACACAGCCCCACCCATCAACAGGAAAGTAGAAAGTTGTTACTTGTCCCATAATTAGAATCTACTTTGGACACTAATTAGCAGTGTTCTGGCAGAGGAGTTAACAAATAATAACCCATGGTCTAAGTGTGGCCTTCCTCTTTTTTGTAAATAAAGTTTTATTGCCCCAGAGCCATGCTCATTCCTCTTCATATTATCTATGGTTGCTTTAGTGCAACAGTGGCAGGGTTGAGTAGGTGCAACAGAGACCACATGGGCCAAAGAGCCTAAAGTATTTACAATTTGGTCCCAAACAGAAAAAGTTTGCCAACCCTTGTTCTCAAATAGAGAGAATAGTTTTTGCCCTTCAAGGAGCTTACAGGGTAGTCTTAAGCTAGAGAGAATTATAGCTCAAATGTGTTTTTTTAACCTGACTATAATATCCCACACTTATGTTCCTTTACTTTTAAAAATACATACTTGTTTTAAGACATCTTGAAATGATGCTAGCATAAATTGGTCTTACTCATTTTTATAGATGCCTCCCTTTTCCCTGTTCCCCCTTCATTTCTACCATCTATCTCTTTCTTATTTTCCTTTTTTGCTTTTTTCTGCTTTTCATCTCATACATATATATGAGTGGAGAAAGAAAAGCAGTTGGTTTGTATTATGGTCTGTAAAAGTAATCAATTTGGCCTTTTTCTTTCTTTGCTCTGAAGTGCACTGTTTATGTAGTGATAATGGGCAGTACAGATTGTCTCTGATTTACAACTTTTCAATTCTGCAGTGGTGTGAAAACCATAGACATTCAGCAGAAACTTCAAGTTTTCATATTTTCCAGGGCTAGCCGTATGCACTTTTGTGATGCTGGGCAGCAGCAGAGAATGGCAGCTCTAGTCAACTATGCGATCACAAGGGTAAACAAACAGTATACTTAACAACTGTTCTCTGCATACAGCCATTTTGTGTTTCATTTCTAGTACAGTATCCAGTAAATTACATGAGATATTCAGCGCTTTTTTTTCCTTTTTTTAAATTATCAATTTGATATTTATTTATTTGGCTGTGCCAGCTCTTAGTTGTCACATGAGGGATCTTTAGTGCATGATGTGAGAGTCGTACAGTTGATGCTACAGCTGAGAGTTGTAGCATCTGGGATCTAGTTCCCTGACCAGGGATCCAGCCCAGGCGCCCTACATTGGGAGCTCAGAGTCACAGACAGTGGACCACCAGGGAAGTTCCAGCACTTTATTATAAATTAGCCTTTGTGTTCGATGATTTTGCCAAACTGTAGTCTAATGTAAGCACTCTTGGCATATTTAAGGTAAGCTAGGCTAAACTAAATCCCATGGGCAGAGGAGCCCGGTAGGCTGCAGTCCATGGGGTCGCTAAGAGTCAGACACGACTGAGTGACTTCACTTTCACTTTTCACTTTCATGCGTTGGAGAAGGAAATGGCAACCCACTCCAATGTTCTTGCCTGGAAAATCCAGGGACAGGGGAGCCTGGCGGGCTGCCCTCTAGTCAGACATGACTGAGCGACTTAGCAGCAGCAGCAACAGGCTAAACTATGAGGTTTCATAGGTTAGGTATATTAAATGCACTCCTTTTCAAGGTACAGTGTTTTCAGCTTATAACCTATGTTTATCAGGATGTAACTGTTTGTAAGTTGAGGAATATCTGTATAGCCAACTGACTGGTACATGTACTCTTCCGTTCATTCTCATTTCAGAAGCAAAGTGTTCTTGATGGAAGTTAAAGTTTCACATACACCTAAGAACAGCTACAGTGTAAAACAGTGACCATAGCAAATGCTGGTGTGGGTGCAGGGAAAGGAGGTTTTTTCATTCATTGTTGGAAGGAATGTAAAATAGTATAGACACTCTGGGAACAGCTTGGCAGTTTCTTAAAAAATTAATTATACATTTACCATATGACTCAGCAATCATAGTCCTGGGCATTTATTCCAGAAATGAAAACTTATGTCTACACAAAAAGCCATAGCTGAATGTTTCTGGCAGCTTTATTTGTAATAGCCAATAGCTGGAAACAACTAAAGTGTCCTTCAGTAAGTGAGTGATTAGACACACTGGTATATCCATACAGTGGAATATTACTTGGCAATGAAAAGGAACAAACTGTTGATACATGCCACAACTTGGACAGGTTATCAAGAGCATATTGCTGAGTGAAAAAGATCCATTCTCAAAAGGTCACGTGCTGTATGAATCCATTTACATGATATCCTCAAAATATCAGAGGAAGGCAATGGCACCCCATTCCAATACTCTTGCCTGGAAAATCCCATGGACAGAGGAGCCTGGTAGGCTGCAGTCCATGGGGTCACTGAGAGTTGGACACGATTCAGTGACTTCACTTTCACTTTTCACTTTCATGCATTGGAGAAGGAAATGGCAACCCACTCCAGTGTTCTTGCCTGGAGAATCCCAGGGATGGGGGAGCCTGGGTGGCTACCATCTATGGGGTCGCACAGAGTCGGACACAACTGAAGCGACGTAGCAGTAGCAGCAGCAGCAGCAAAATAGCAGAATTTTAGAGATAGAGAACAGATTGTGGTTGCACAGCTTAGCAGTGGTGGAGGGGAGAAAATGGGTGTGATTATAGAGAGGTAGCAAGAGGAAGAGCTTCATGATAATGCAGTAGCTTTATATTTTGGTTGTAGTGATGGTTAAATCAATATTCAGATAGAATGAATTATCACAGAACTGTCCCACCCACATTGTTCCCATGTTAATTTCTCAGTTTTTATATTGTACTACAATTATGGAAGATGTAACCACTGGGGGAAGTAGGGTGAAGGATACACGTCCTGTCTGTGCCATTTGTCAACTCCCTCTGAATCTACGATTGTTTCAAAATAAGGATTAAAAACACTTAAAATACCAATTTCATAGTTTGTATGCAAAAACCTTTAGTGTTATTAATTTTGGGGGGATATCATATATACACTTTAGGATGCAAAGAATGGGAGAAGCTTATGTGTTTTATTAAGAGTCTGAATTTTATTATTTTTTTAAATCAATAAAAGGAAGTTTCACATTGGTATAATACTAGTATGTGGGAATATCTCAACACCACTATCATTTTTCTGCATTAAGTGAATATAATTGGGCAAGAATTCAAGAAATAGCAAAGAACTTAAACATTTTTGTGAAGGTGGAATAAGATTTATTTTAGATACTTAAGTTTTGTTTAAAAAGAAATGTGAACTCAGCTGTACCATTATGTCTAATGCCTCTGTGCATCACTGCAGGCCTTCCGTGTCATGTCTGAACCAACTGGCCCAGAAACCCCAAGCTCTAAAGAATGTCAGAGGGCTTGGCAATGTTCAGATGTACCGGAACCTGCAGTGTGTGGGATAAGTAGAATCTGGGTCTTCAGACTGAAAAGAAGAAAGCGCATTGCACGACGCCTGGTGGACACGCTCAGGTAAGAAGTAAAAGCGCTTAGACCCAGGTTACCTCTCCAGAAGCTTTCCTGGCTCATGAGCCAGAGGGAATGATGTTGGTCTGTAAATACTACCGAAGTCAGGCTGAGGCAGTGCTGACACGGAAAAGAAAAAAAACTACTAGGCGTACTCAATTTTGCACACAGTATTCCACGTGTGAAATGTTCTAGACCAGTGCTTTTCAAACTACCTGTAGTCAAAGACGGTATTTTGTTATAGACCAACACATTAATAAGATAAAGATAAATTGCTAGGAAATGAAAAAGAAGGCAAATAAATGGAAAATACAAGTCCAACTTTTTATTAGATTCAACAAATGTAAAATTAATTTAAATAAATATAACCTATAAAAACAAAAGAGAGATTTAAAAAAGAATTGTAGAAATTATATGTTTATTGATGTGTGACTAGATGATTAATAGAGACTTAGTATAACACAAATGTAACTAAACGTAAAAGTGAATTAGCAAGACAACCCAGAGAATAGTTATTTACAAATCATTTATCTAATGAGTAAAAGTCTAGTATATCTAACATATAAGAGAACTCTCACCCACACATACCTTAAAAGGGGAGCAGTGAGAAAAGTTGGTGTCTGTGAAGATTTTTGTTTGTAGTTAATTGTGAAATAACCTCCATTTTCTTTATTTTTTATTGAGATACATAGATTTGGTATGGGGGGAGAGAGAGAGAGAAAGTGTGTGTGTGTATGTGTGTAGAGAGAGAGAGTGTGTGTGTGTGTGCGTGCGTGCGCGCGCGCGCATGTGCGTGCCACTCAGCTTTGTCCGACTCTTAGCGACCCCATGGAGCCCACCAGACTCCTCTGTCCATGGGATTCTCCAGGCAAGAATACTCGACTGGGATAGCCATTCCCTTCTCCAGGGGATCTTCCCAACCCAGGGATTGAACCCAGGTCTCCTGCACTGCAGGAACACTACCATCTGAGCCACCAGGGAAGGCCATGGAGAATACCAGTATTTAACCTGGTTCTTCCAGGCAGTAGTCCGGTGCTTCTCAAATGTGAAAGTGCCTGTGAACAACCTGGAGATCTTGCTCAAACGCAGGTGTGATTCAGTAGATTGGGGTGGGCCTGAGATGCTGCATTTCTAACAAAGTAGGTAATACTTTGAATACTAAGGCAATAGATTGTAAGCAGTGATAAAAATAAAGTTGTAAAGGAGAAATATAAAACAATCATTTGAGAACATATCTTCTCACACTCTTGGGTTGGAGATACAGGTAACATAATTGGCAGCTTTCCTGTATATGAGGAGCCTAATCATCTTTCTCTGCAGGCAATGTATGTTTTAAATCCTCCCAAGTGAACAGTATTATTCCTAATTGTTTTGCATCAGAAGCAGCTGAGGCTCAGATAGGATTATTAGTACAGGTTACAGTGATGGAGATAGTAAAAGGAGAGTTAGAACTCAGAGCCACAGATCTAATAATACTCTTTCTGTAGCTCATACCATCGTTCATGAAGACACAGAGAACTGCTTAATCAATATTTTGCTTTGGAGTCTAGTATATATAGCAATACACTTTTATTCAATTATATAGTAAGTATACTTGAAGCTGATATCTTAACTTCTCATTGAATCCAATTCTTTTTTATTTTGAAGTAATTTCACATATGAAAGAATAGGAAGAATAGTAAAAAGAACACCCTCAGTATCTTTGTCCAGATTCTTTTTTATTTTCTTCCTGAATTATTTTAAAGTAAGTTACATATAATATGCCTCTTTACCCCCTTAGTACTTCAGTATGTTCAAGTATATTCTCTTACATAAGAACAGCTCAGTTACCAAATTTGGGATATTTAATATCTAATGTATAGTCCATATTTCAGTTTTGTTATTTGTCTCAAATGCCCTTCATAGCTTTTTTTTTTGTTCCTCTTCAGGATTACATATTGCTTTTAGTCATAATCTCTTTAGTCTTCATCTTCCTTAACCTGTAAGTTATTTAGCCTTTCTTTGTCTTTTAGGACTTAGACGCATTTGAAGACTAAGGCCAGTTAGTTCATAGAATACCCCTCAGTTTTGTTGAATTCTTTCAGCTATTTCAGTTTATTGCTTTTAATCCCAGTTGAGCTGGATCAAGGAGAGTTGTAGTCAACATGCAGTCAAAATGTAGTCAAAAGGCAAAATTAGGTTTTGCCTTCTTAAAGCTCTGAATGTGTGATATAGTTAAAAAGAAGATAGTTATTTGTTAAAATTGTTGGTGTTTGTTTTTTTTTTTTGTAATTATCTGTGGCTTTTAATTGGAGAAGGCAATGGCACCCCACTCCAGTACTCTTGCCTGGAAAATCCCATGGACGGAGGAGTCTGGTAGGCTGTAGTCCATGGGGTCGCTAAGAGTCAGACACGACTGAGCGACTTCACTTTGACTTTCCACTTTCATGCATCGGGGAAGGAAATGGCAACCCACTCCAGTATTCTTGCCTAGAGAATCCCAGGGATGGGGGAGCCTGGTGGGCTGCCATCTAACAGGGTCGCACAGAGTCAGACACGACTGAAGCGACTTAGCAGCAGCAGCAGCAGTGGCTTTTAATTAGCAATACTATTTCATATCAGTGGCTTCTTATTACCATGGATCACCTAGAGTCAGCTGGATGGTTTATATGGTTCTCTTTGCCTCTTAGCAGAACTTTTTATGGGCCTTAGTTTTCTCACCTGTGAAATGATACCATTAAACTTCCACCCCCTAAAATATAAGACATTGAGTCATTTTACCATTTAATAAAATGATTTTAAATATTTAAAAATATTTAAAAGGATTGAGGGGCTTCCCAGGTGACTCAGTGGGTTTTTGTTTTTTTTCTTTTAAACTCATTCCTGCCGATGCAGGAGACAGGAGTTTGATACCTGGGTCAGGAAGATCCCCTCGAGTAGGAAATGTGAGTCCACTCCAGGATTGCCTGGGAAATCCCATGGACAGAGGAGCGTGGAGGGCTATAGTCCACGGGGTCGCAAAGAAGTTAGACACGACTTAGTGACTGAAATACAAAGAGATTGAAGTCTTTTTAACTAGATTGCTTTAAAATATGTGCTCATGTTTAATCAAAATTTAAAGATGGTTCCATTGTTAAATTGTCTTTTCCTCTCTTTTTAGGAATTGCTTCATGTTTGGCTGTTTTCTCAGCACTAATGAAATAGCATTTTCTGACCCAACACCAGATGGCAAGTTATTTGCAACCAAGTACTGCAACACACCTAATTTCCTTGTATACAATTTTAATAGTTGAAACCAGTTTCAACTATAGAACAATTACTGTGTGAATGAGTTCTGACAGCCTATTATCATAAATTACAAACTATTTAACAAATAGCAAGTATCCAGGGATACAAAGAAAGGAAAAATCTTTAATGTATACTGACTAGGACTCTGAATCCTTAATTATGAAACTTTGGAGCTATAGCTGGAAAATTATTTCTCTTCTGTGTAAGAACATTGGTTTTTCACAGAAATTTGACCAGTTATTTATAAAGTACACTTTGAGGCCAGAATTACTTCATGCCTGATCAGAAAGTTTAAAGATAGACAAATTTCCATCCCCATTTTTTAAAAGTAACTCCTGACTTCATACACAAAATTCTCATTTTATAGGTTCTTGGCTGTAGCAACTCAGTTTGAGTATAGTTAAAGTATTCTGAATTCCCAATTTGTACCAGGGAAAGATGTAAGGAATAAGATTTCCATGTTCTTTTGTATAGAACAGAATTTATAGCTAAATATTTTTTCATTTTAAAAATCATTATTCAGAAAGCACACTTCAGAAATAATTAAAATTAAACTTTATAATTGCACTATTGTCATTTCATTAATTTTTGGTGTTTGTGCTACTTTTCTTTAGTGAACTTATTATTGGTGATTGGTGTCTAACAAAATGGATACCCAGTTGGATTAGATGATTCATATGGTTAGATTTTAAATCTAACATTTAAAATTTAACAGAACCAAGGTTAATAAATATGTCTAGGCTGATGGGCCACAGAATATGATGGCTTTATGTAAATATACGTAAATATGGATACATTTTTCTAATATAATTCATGGATACTTACTTTGAAAAACAAAGAATTATTCAGCTTTTTTTTATTATTATAAAGTCATCTAGCTTCATTCTGGCAGTAAGACTCTAGGGAAGTAGTGTCCAGGTTGTAACTGTAGAATCTGTTCCTCTACACTCTTTTATTTGCCTTTAAGTTAATAGTTCTAAAATTTTAAAGCTTGGTTTCTAAAAAGACTGTGAAAGTGTCGAAATGTGTATAAATTTTCCAAACATTTTAATGCTAGTTTCTGTACTGCTGTGTTTAAAAATTGTCAGAAATATTTTATTTTAAAACTTTATTAACATTATTTCACTGAATACCGTTATGATGAATCAATTAAAATTCTTTTCTGTATTATTTTTCTAGTCTCTTATTCAGTTGAATGTACTGATTTTCATTTTAGTTTGTGGTTGTAAAAATAGTACATGTTCTTTATAAAAAAATTATATCTACACAACAACCTGCACAGATACTTTTAGCAGCTGTTGACCTAAAACATATAGACTGCCACTTAGCTTTCTAGCGAAAATGAGTTTATTCAACATCAGCAAAGAATTACACTTCAGGGTCTGCAGCCATATTGACCATGTTCAAGTCCTCAGCAAAAACATGGGGAAAACTCTTAAAAGAGAGAAAGAGGAAGTTGGGAGGGCAACAGTAAACAGTCCTGCACTTAGCATTGGGTGAGTTGTGACCGTGTCTCATTGGCTGAGCTGTTGCTAGGTGAGAAAGTCCGCTTCTTATTGGGCTCTGCTGTCTTCATAGGGCATGCATGAGAGCTCCCCCTTCTAATCTTGCAACTTTATTTCTTTAATAGTGATTTTATTTGATTAGAAATTTGTTTCCACAATAAATTTTATTTTTGTCACACAAAATTATATGAAAAAAATTCTAAAATAATCTACACATTGATAACGTCATTCAGTCAGCTCAGTCAGTCGCTCAGTCGTGTCCAACTCTTTGCGACCCCATGAATCACAGCACGCCAGGCCTCCCTGTCCATCACCAACTCCCAGAGTTGACTCAAACTCACGTCCATCAAGTCAGCGATGCCATCCAGCCATCTCATCCTCTGTCATCCCCTTCTCCTCCTGCCCCCAATCCCTCCCAGCATCGGGGTCTTTTCCAAGGAGTCAACTCTTTGCATGAGGTGGCCAAAGTACTGGAGTTTCAGCTTTAACATCAGTCCTTCCAATGAACATCCAGGACTGATCTCCTTTAGAATGGACTGGTTGGATCTCCTTGCAGTCCAAGGGACTCTCAAGACTCTTCTCCAGCATCACAGTTCAAAAGCATCAATTCTTTGGCCGCTCAGCTTTCTGCACAGTCCAACTCTCACATCCATACATGATGACTGGAAAAACCATAGCCTTGACTAGACAGACCTTTGTTAGCAAAGTAATGTCTCTGCTTTTGAATATGCTATCTAGGTTGGTCATAACTTTTCTTCCAAGGAGTAAGCATCTTTTAATTTCATGGCTGCAGTCACCATCTGCAGTGATTTTGGAGCCCCCAAAAATAAAGTCAGCTACCATTTCCACTGTTTCCCCATTGAATTCTCATGAAATGATGGGAGTAGATGCCATGATCTTTGTTTTCTGAATGTTGAGCTTTAAGCCAACTTTTTCACTCTCCTCTTTCACTTTTATCAAGAGGCTTTTTAGTTCCTCTTCACTTTCTGACATAAGGGTGGTGTCATCTGCATATCTGGGGTTATTGATATTTCTCCCAGCAATCTCAGTTCCAGCTTGGGCTTCATCCAGCCTGGCATTCCACATGATGTACTCTGCATATAAGTTAAATAAGCAGGGTTACAATATACAGCCTTGACAGACTCCTTTTCCTATTTGGAATCAGTCTGTTGTTCCATGTCCAGTTCTAACTGTTGCTTCCTGAGCTGCATATAACTTTCTCAAGAGGCAGGTCAGGTGGTCTGGTATTCCCATCTCTTAGAATTTTCCACAGTTTATTGTGATCCATACAGTCAAGGCTTTGGCATAGTCAATAAAGCAGAAATAGATGTTTTTCTGGAACTCTTGCTTTTTCGATGATCCTGTGGATGTTGCCAATTTGATCTCTGGTTCCTCTGCCTTTTATAAAACCAGCTTGAACATCTGGACGTTCACGGTTCACGTATTGCTAAAGCCTGGCTTGGAGAAATTTTGAGCATAACTTAACTAGCATGTGAGATGAGTGCAATTGTGCGGTAGTTTGAGCGTTCTTTTGCATTGCCTTTCTTTGGGATTGGAATGAAAACACCTTTTCCAGTCCTGTGGCCACTGCTGAGTTTCCCAAATTTGCTGGCATATTGAGTGCAGCACTTCAACAGCATCATCTTTCAGGATTTGAAATAGCTTAACTGGGATTCCATCACCTCCACTAGCTTTGTTCATAGTGATGCTTTTTCTAAGGCCCACTTGACTTCACATTCCAGGATGTCTGGCTCTAGGTGAGTGATCACACCATTGATTATCTGGGTCATGAAAATCTTTATTGTACAGTTCTTCTGTGTATTCTTGCAACCTCTTAATGTCTTCTGCTTCTGTTAGGTCCATACCATTTCTGTCCTTTATCAAGCCCATCTTTGCACGAAATGTTCCTTGGTATCTCTAATTTTCTTGAAAAAATCTCTACTCTTTCCCATTCTGTTGTTTTCCTCTATTTCTTTGCATTGATCGCTGAGGAAGGCTTTCTTATCTCTCCTTGCTATTCTTTGAACTCTGCATTCAGATGCTTATATCTTTCCTTTCCTCCTTAGTTTTTCACTTCTCTTTTCACAGCTATTTGTAAAGCCTCCTCAGCCAGCCATTTTGCTTTCTTGCATTTCTTTTTCTTGAGGATGGTCTTGATCCCTGTCTCCTATACAGTGTCATGAACCTCCATCCATAGTTTATCGGGCACTCTATCAGATCTAGTCCCTTAAATCTATTTCTCACTTCCACTGGATAATCATAAGGGATTTGATTTAAGTCATACCTGAATGGTCTAGTGGTTTTCCCTACTTTCTTCAATTTAAGTCTGAATTTAGCAATAAGGAGCTCATGATCTGAGCCACAGTCAGCTCCCAGTCTTGTTTTTGCTGACTGTAAAGAATATTGGCTGCAAAGAATATAATCAATCTGATTTTGGTGTTGACCATCTAGTGATGTCCATGTGTAGTCTTCTCATGTTGTTGGAAGAGAGTGTTTGCTATGGCCAGTGTGTTCTCTTGGCAAAACTCTTATTAGCCTTTGCCCTGCTTCATTCCATATTCCAAGGCCAAATTTGCCTGTTACTCCAGGTGTTTCTTGAGTTCCTGCTTTTGCATTCCAGTCCCCTGTAATGGAAAGGACATCTTTTTGGGGTGTTAGCTCTTACTTTTTATTAAATCTTTCTTCCCATTTTATTTATTTTACCGAAGTATACTTGATTTTGGGCTTCCCTTGCGGCTCAGCTGGTAAACAATCTGCCCGCAATGTGGGAGACCTGGGTTTGATTCCTGGGTTGGGAAGATTCATGGAGAAGGGAAAGGCTACCCACTTCCAGTATTCTGGCCTGTAGAATTCCATGGGCTGTATAGTTAATGGGGTCACAAAGAGTCAGACACAACTGAGCAACTTTCCCATACTTTATTTACAGTGTTTCAGGCAAAGTGATTCAGTTGTATATTTCTTTTTCAGATCCTTTTCCATTATAGACTACAAGACATTGAATATAGTTCCCTGTTTTATAGTAGTCCTTGTTGGTTATCTATTTCGTATATAGGAGTATGTATCTGTTACTTCATATTTATTTATCCCCCTTCCTTTCCCCATTGGTAACTATAAATCTGTATTTTGTGTAAGTCTGTTTCTGGTTTTTAAAGAAGTTCACTTGTTTCCACATATAAGTGATATATTTTTCCTTCTTTGACATAGTATGATCATCTCTAGGTCCATCCATGTTGCTGCCAATGGCATTATTTCAATTTTTCATGGCTAATATTCATATATATGAATACATACCATGATACATATATACTTTATCCATTCATTTGTTGATGGGCATTTATGGTCCTTCCGTGTCTTCACTATTGTAAATAGTGCTGCAGTGACCACTAGGGTACTTGCTTTTAAGTAGCTTTTGTCCTCTCTGGATATATGCCTAGGTGTGAGATTGCTGGATCAGGTGGTAAATCTTTCATTTTTAAAGAATTTCCGTACTGTTCTCAATAGTGGCTGCACCAATCTACATTCCCACCTATTGCAGGAGGGCTCCCTTTTGTCCACACCCTCTCCCTTTATTTGTAGTTATTGATGCATTTATTACTTATGCAGTTTGTATTACTTATGCATTTATGTAATTATTGAACATTATTTGTAGATTTTTGATGATAGCCATTCTGAACTGTATGAGATGATACCTTATTGTAGTTCTGAGTTTCTCTAATTAGGGATGTTGAGCACCTTTTCATGTGCCTGTTAGCCATCTATGTCTTGGCAGGTATTTCTGCTGATGGGGAGGTTTGGTTAATGCATAATGCAGGTATATAGTGCATAGGGGAACAGAGAGGAAGCCTAAGAGCAGAGAACGTTCTGTTTTTGTTTTTGTCTTGCCATAAAATACAAATTTTATTTCACATCTCTTTTATAGGGGCACTAATCCCATTTGTGAGGGCTTCACCCTCTTGCAGTCACCTTCCAAAGGCCCCACTTCGAGATACAAACACATTGGGGATTAGGTGTCAACATATGACTTTCAGTGGAATGTTCACTTCCAATCCATAGCTAGTGTAAAATGATGTTTACTATAGATTTTGTTAGATATGGACCCTTTTCTTATATTAAGAAGTTCCTGTCTGTCCCCAGGTTTCTAAGACTCCTTTAAACATCTTGAAGAGATTCTGAACTTTATCAAAATTTGTATTCCATCCTTTGATTTTTCTTATATCAATATGGTTGTTTAAATGTTAAACCAACCTAGCCTTCCTGAAATAGCTCCAACTTGGTTGTGATGAAGTTTTTCCCTTTTATATTATCAGTTTGGGTTTCTTTGGGATTTTTCACACGTTTATGAATGAGATTGGGTATGTACAGGATCTGCAGTGATGTTTCCATCTTGACATGTCTTTTTTGCTCTCTAGATGAGACCTGACAGGGGCTTATCAATCTTTCAGATTTTCAAAAACCCAACTTTTGGCGTTGTTGACCCTATTATGCTTGTTTTCTATTTTCTATGATAGGTTTTGCTTTAAAATTTCTACTCATTTATTTGCTATTGCAAAGGAATCTTAGTTTTTCCTAGATTCTTAGGACTATAACATATAAGCACAACTTCAGCAGCATGCTTTTTATATACAGTTTTCCATTCACTTTCTTGACACTTTAATGATCTTTTAACAGAAGATAAGCCATTAATGATCTGTATAGTATTGCTTGGTACAATCTCATACTAAAAGGAACCTTCTGTTGAATTCCAGAATTGTTTAAAGTCCAGAGTGCAGTGGTTCTTAATCTAAGATCCCCTACATCACAGTAATTTTTACCCTGGTTCAGTAGATTCACAAGCACAATTCAGTACTTGAAAAATCCCAGGGAGATGTGGCTCACAGATAGAAAATTAGGATTCAAATCACTCTCATTTTACAGATTAACAAAATAAAGCCAAGAAAGAGGAAAAAACCTGCTAACTTTCACTCAATAAGTTTAATGACAACACTCAATACAATGGAGTACAAAATAGGATAACACACCTTCGGGTAACTGACATGTCCTTTAGTTTATGTTGTCCTATTAGAGTTTTATTTACACCAATACTGTGATATGCTTAAGATATAGATTAGTAAATAAAAATATTAAAGATACCAGTACAGAAAATTCACTCAATAAATTAAAGCAAAAACCAAAGCTCTGGAATAAGACAAGCCTTAACCAAAAATGTTTGGATATACCCAGGGAACTCCTCTTGTGAGCCATATCCCAGGTCTCTGATCTCAGTGACCCTATAAGCACATCAACCAAGAAAGGCCAGCAAAAGGTTTGAAGAGGTAAGCACATGTAGACTTATTTTGTAATACACAAAGTGCTAATTCCAGTAGATCCATTAAAATAGAGAACATCTGAGAAAGATCATCAATAAAAGTCACTCAGCCCAAATTAATGTTAGACATCTGTTTTTACAGCACTATTTTTAATCTATATAAACAAGTTCAAATTTTTTAGTAGTTTCTTAAACTTTATAGAAAACCCTCTACAATTTCTAATACTTATTAACATAAGCATACATGAACTACCTTTATAATAGAAACAGTTGTTCAAATGTTAATAAGGTGCGATCTGTGGTCCTAAAATAGGCCACTTCCACCTAATAATTATGGATCATCATAATAACTACATAAATGTATCATGGTAAATAGAACAACTATATACATGAGCCATACTTGAGGCTCCAGCAGTCATGGGTATGAGGTGATCACAGGACATCCACTTCTAAAGCCTCAACAATGCACGCAGCAGAAGGACGGTCTTTAGGATCTTCATTAGTGCATACGGAGAAGAGCTCAATTACTTTCTGGTATGTTTCATCCAGTTCCTCCATATTAACAGGTGGCCTAGTTCCCAAAGCTGCATAGTATGCGTCATCATCAAAGTCACTTTCATCAAAAGTTTTATCTGCTCATGAAGGAGTTAGAAGCAATTTAAAATCACTTTAAATCATGGAAAAGTGTAGCAACTGCTCAAACTCACTGTCCTGAAATAATTCATCTTCCAATATGCGTTTCATTTTACACAGGCAGTCTCTTCACCTGTCCTGACATGGTGTAGATCAATTATTGTCAGGAATTTAAAGGTTAGCCACCCCAACCCCCTTACTAGGGTAGCTTTCCAATCATTTTCTCAGGCAAGAGGAGTTTTTAAGGTAATTTCTTGCTCCTCTGGATTTTCTCAGTTTATCTCCCTGTTCTCAATCTACATCTCATTTGTATGAGATTAAGCCAGTGTTCTCCAGGTAAGAACACTGGAGTGGGTAAGCCAAGTTTAAGAAGATCCCAGAGGATCTTCCCTAGAGGGGAAGAACCCAGGTCTCCCACATCGCAGGCAGATTCTTTACCATCTGAGCTACCAGGGAAGCCCCAATTTATAAATTATTCCTTAGTTCAAACTGAGAGATTGGGATTTATGTTAAAAATAAGTAGTTATACCTTCATCATCATCATCTGGAAGATTAATGTGTGGAATAGATAAAGTCATCATTTCCCACAGAGTAAGACCAAAGGCAAATATGTCTGCCTTGTCAGTAATAATACCGTCCTCCTCCAGAGCTTCCTTAGGTTTCCAAGGCTCAGTGCCAATGTAACAGGCCTCAGGGTCAGTCACTGAAACAAAATACAGGCAAACTGATCAAAAGGGCAAGCACCAGAAACCACTAAGAAAGGCAAACAACCCAAAGAAAAATGGGCAAGTTATTTAACAGTTTAAAGGTTACTATAGCCAGTAAACATGAAAATACATTCAACCTCATAAAAAGTTTTCTCTATCAGACTGTTAAACATTCAAAAACCTAGTCAGTAGGCAAGGGTGTAGAGAAACAATTCTCTTAGAAAGGGGCATAAACGTAGATTGTGGATGTCTGGAGTATAGACTTGAGCCAGATTGCCTCACCCGGTTTCAAAGACCTGTGCAAACTCTGTGACCCTGAACAGATCACCTAATCTCTTTGCCTCCATTTCTTCCTTTTTCAAACTAAACTGTCTTTCAGCTGAGAGACAACCACTTCCCTGCATCTAGGATTGCCAGATCAGGGAAGAGGGGACAGGTGGGATTACACAGAGGCTCTTAAAGCTTCTCTGCCCAGGAATGACACAGGTCCACTCGTGTTTCCACTTAAATGTTAGAGGCAACACCTCAATTTTCATGAGAAGGCCAGCTTTCTAGCTGAAACTGGGATTAGATTGAATCATTAGATCAATCTGGGAAGAATTAACATCTTAACAGTATTGTCAATCCATAATCATGATCTCTCACTCACTTAACATCTTAATGCTCTCAGTGAAGTTTTATGGTGTTCAATAAAAAGGTCAGACTTTTGGTTCGACTTATTCTTCAATTATTTTATGCTTTTTGGTGTAGCAACCTCCCACCTCCTCTCATTTATCCCTAGGGGATACATTCCTGGATCCCCAGTGGATGCCTGAAACTAAGGACAGTACCAAACCATATATATACACACAGTATTTATATAAATATATATATATTTATATAGTGTATATATATATATATACACTATTTTTCCTATATGTGCACATCTTTAATAAACTTTATACATTAGGCACTATAACAGTAACAACAAGATAACATAAGAAGATAGAACAATTACAATATACTGTCATAAAAGTTATGAGAATGTAGTCACTCTCAAAATTATCTTACTGTGCAAATGTGTGCCTTCTTCCCAACCATGCACTCACCACACACTGTGGCCATAACTTTTAAGGGTTGAGGTGTAACAGCAAAACTAGTATGAATATTTTCCTACTTCAAAATTTCAGAAGTTGCAGTAGATCTCTGCAAACTCAGCATCCTTTTTTTTTCTTTCCTTATTAAGTCTAGAGCTTTCACTTTTTCACTTAAATGAAGCACTTTATGGCTTTTCTTTGGCACATCTGAATTGCCAGAATCACTATACACTTTGGCAACATTATTAAGGGTTACCTGAACTTAAGCACTGCCATATCGGCAACAGTCATCTGATAACCAAGGTTGGCTGCTGAGGGACCGTCTATCTAGATTAGGAATCTTTAAAGGGTAAGGACTGTGTCCTTTTTTCCTGTATATCATTACTAGCACAGTGCCTGACTATACATAGTATTGAAAATATTTGGTAAATAATCAACCCAGAAATTACTATCATTAACATATGGGCTTTTCATGAGGAAAAGATTGAAGGCAAAAGGACAAGGGGGCAGCAGGGGATGAGATGGATAGATAGCACCACCAACTGAATGGACATGAATTTGAGCAAACTCCAGGAGATAGTGAAGGACAGAGGAGCCTGGTGTGCTGCGGTCCATGGGGTAGCAGAGTCAGACACAGCTTACTGACTGAACAGCAGCAGCAGTATATCCTTGTAGCTTATTTATTTCATACATAGTAGTGTATATCTCTTAGTTCCCTATCCTTTTCTTTTACTTCCCTCTCCCCACCAGCAATCACCAGTTTGTTCTCCATATCTATTTCTTTCTTGTGATAGTCACTTGTTCATTTTTTAGATTTCATAAGTGTGTGCTCAGTTGCTCAGTCCTGTCAACTCTGTGACCCCATGGACTGTAGCCCACCAATCTATAGGCAAGAATACTGGAATGGATTGCCATTTCCTTCTTCAGGGGATCTTCCCAACCCAAGGGATTGAACCTGTGTCTCCTGTGTCTCCTGCATTGGCAAGCGGATTCTTTACAAGTGAGTCACCAGAGAAGAGTCCACATATAAGTGATACCATACGTTGTTAAGAAACCCAAATCAAAATTTTAATATAACTTTTTATTTATTGACAGTAAATGCCACCATATTTACCTTCAAGGAAGCACAGACAGAGAGCTCATGGCTGTACAGGACTGACGCTGCCTGGCAGTGAAAATCTAAGGTGTTCGCATTTTTACTGAGATTGTTGCTGTTTTTAGTATGCTTTGTTTTCAAGGTTGCATGGGTTTTGATTCTTCTGTTACAGCTCTTCTGTAAGCCTAGTCCTAGCTTTTGACTTTTGCTGAAATTAATGTAACAGATTAATGTAAACAATACCCATACTGCCCAATTATTTTTTTGGAATGTGTTCTTGGGAATGGAATTATAGGACTGAAGGGCATAAACATTTTTAAGGGTTGTTTTCAGAGAAAATACATATATCTAAAGTGCCCTCTGAAAAAGCTACACACTGTGGTATTTACTATTGCTATTCCTCACCATCTACGTACACAGGACTACCTTCTAGACACACAGAAGGACCACACTTTCTGGCCTGTCATGTTTTTGGGTAAAGCCATTTGACTAGTTCAGGGCAGTGACTTGTGAAAGAAGTGACTTGTGTCATTTCTGAACTGGAGCATTTAACTGTCAGGGCAAGACTTTCTAGTGGCACTGTACAACAGAACTTTGGTGATGATAAAAATGTTATTTATCTCAGTATGGTAGTCACTAACCACACATAGCTACTGAGCACTTGAAATGTGGCTAAGGTGGCTGAGAGAATGAATTTAAAGAATTTTTAATATATTAATTAATTTAAATAGCCATACATAGCTAGTGGCTACTGTAGTAGACAGGCTTTGGTACCTCAGTAGTAAAGAATCTGCCTGCAATGCAGGAGACGTGGGTTCAATTCCTGGTTCAGGAATATCCCCTGGAGAAGGAAATGGTAACCCACTCCAGTATTCTCACCTGGGACATCCCATGGAGATAGGAGCCTGGCAGGCTACTGTCCATAGGGTCACAATGAGTTGGACATGACTGAGAGACTAAACAACAACCAAAAAAACTGTAGTGGACAGTGCGGCTCTAGAGCTTTTTTACCTTCCACACAACAATGGACACAATGATGGCAGTATTCCATACAACAGACATCCTAGCATGTTAGGTCCTAACGTGAGAATGACATGGAATGGAACACAAGCCTAGTGGACATGCAGCTTGAAAAATAAGCCTTGCTTGTTTTAAGGTACTGAGGTTTTTGAGGGTTTATGTTACCATAGCAAAACTGATCTTAACCTGAATGATAAATTACAACTTCTATTTAGTTCATGAGAGTATGTTAACCTATACTCTTGCTCATACTAGAATGGGGAAATTTTTCAATGACTTTTTTAGTAGTCATGACTTCTTTTAAAAGGTGGTTTCTACCTCTCGTGTCCTTCTTAAGCCCAACATTAAGGAAATCTTTACCAACAATTTTTTCTACTACTTTTTAAAAAATCTTCAGTCTACAGAGATTAGAGTGTGAGAACAGAAAACAACTTTCTCTAAACAGATACCATCATTTACTAATTCAACTACCTCTTTTCCACTAATACAAAAATGTCACCTTTATCATATAACAAATTTCATATATCTAGGAACTATCTTTTGACTCATGTTGAAATTTTCTGTCTAGTTTGGCATTAGTGTCACTGCTTTAATTACTACAGTTTCATAATACTTAACATCTCTTCAAGAAAATTCCTACTCAACACTTTTTCACAGAATTTTCCTAGCTGTGTTTGAACATGTATCCTCAAGGATAATCTCTATATTCTCTTTGACATGTTCTAAAATAACATAGATCATACTGGGATATTTCAAAATTTTTAAATCTTTAATTCATTTCTGCTTTTTTCTTTCATGGTTTCATTTTTTTTTTTTCTAATTTCAGCTGAAAACTCAATTTCATAAAGGTTAAATAATGACAGTGTTTTCCTTTGAGTACTTTTGGACCATATCAAATAAGTTTTGATTTGCTCTTACATTCTTTTTCCTGTGGTCATGTATGGATGTGAGACTTGGACTGTGAAGAAGGCTGAGCGCCAAAGAATTGATGCTTTTGAACTGTGGTGTTGGAGAAGACTCTTGAGAGCCCCTTGGACTGCAAGGAGATCCAACCAGTCCATCCTAAAGGAGATCAACCCTGGGATTTCTTTGGAAGGAATGATACTAAAGCTGAAACTCCAGTACTTTGGCCACCTAATGCAAGAGTTGACTCATTGGAAAAGACTCTGATGCTGGGAGAGATTGGGGGCAGGAGGAGAAGGGGACGACAGAGGATGAGATGGCTGGATGGCATCACGGACTCAATGTACGTGAGTTTGAGTGAACTCCGGGAGTTGGTGATGGACAGGGAGGCCTGGCGTGCTGCGATTCATGGGGTCGCAAAGAGTCGGACATGACTGAGCGACTGAACTGAACTGAACTTACATTCTTATTATTCTCTAAATAGTGTGTAACTGGAATTTCACTACTTCTCAGCTAAGAACTATTTACAAATATTTTAAATTCCTGAAAAAACTGAGTTTTTATTTCCAACTGTACATGAATTTCTATATTTATAGCTCTGAAGATAATGAATGTTAACCTTTGGCCTATTCCTACTTTTGTAACTTGAGGTTTTCTCAGCCCTATGTAAATCAATGAAGTTAGAACACACCCCCTCACCATCCACAAAACTCAAAATGCATTAAAGACTTAACACCATAAGACACCATAAAACTCTTAGACGAGATCATAGGCAAAACGTTCTCTGACATAAATCACCAATGTTTTCTTAGGTCAGTCTCCCAAAGTGATAAAAATAAAAACAAAAATAAACAAATGGGACCTAATCAAACTTACAAGCTTTTGCACAGCAAAAATCATGAGCAAAATGAAAAGACAACCCACAGAATGGAAGAAAATATTTGCAAACAATGAAACTCACAAGGGATTAATTTCCAAAACACACACACAGCTCATACAACTCAACAACAACAAAAACAAACCCAACAGAAAAATGGGAAGAAGACCTAAACAGACTGACATTTCTCCAAATAAAAAGTACAAATGGCCAACAGGCACGTGGAAAGATGATCGACATCACTATTAGAGAAATGAAAATCAAAGCTACGACGAGGTACCACCTTCACACAGGTCAGGGTGGGCCACAGATGCTAGAGAGGACGTGGAGAAAAGGGAACCCTCCTACACTGTTGGTGGGAATGTAAGATGGTACAGTCACTGTGGAAAACAGTATCGGGGTTTCTCAGGAAAACTAAAACTATGATCCAGTAATCCCAGTCCTGGGCATATATCCAGACCAAAACAGAATTCAAAGAGACACATGCCCCACCATGCTCACAGCAGCACTGTTCACCATAGCCATGTTACAGAAATAACCTAAATGACCACTGACAGACGAATGGGTAAGAAGACATGGTACATATATGCGATGGAATACCAATCAGTCATAAAACAAAGAAATAATGCCATCTGTAGCAACATGGACGCAACTAGAGATTATCATGCTAAGGGAAGTAAGAGAAAAAGACAAATACCATATGATATCACTTACATGTGGAATCTAAAGTATGAGACAAAGGTACCTACCCATGAACAGAATCATTGGTAGAGAAGACACAGTAGTGGTTGCCAAGGGGGAGCGGGTTGGGGAAGGGATGGAGTGGGCATTGGGGTGAGCAAACGTAAGATTTTATATACAGAATGGATAAACAGCAAGGTCCTATTGTACAGCAGAGAACTGTATTCAATACCCTAAGATAAATCATAATAGAAAAGAATATTTTAAAAAAGAATGTAGTAAAAAAAAAAAGAAGAAGAAGAAAGAAAGAACATATCTTAAATTCCCTGAAAAGAGAATGGTTAGTATTCACAATAAAGAGAAGAATGAGGTAGGGTGGGCCAAGGGGCAGAAGACTGGCCTTAGTTAGTAATCCTCTTTCCTACTCCCACTCCACTTTCTTCTACCAGTTTCCTAAATCTTGTCATTATACTGATGCTAAATGAATTTCTTTATAAAACCTTATAAAAATTTTATTTTCTATTCCCAGATCTTTTACCACTTCTCCACATTTTTTCAATTAAAATTATACTAGTGGGAAACCAATAATTTATATTGTTTATGTAGCAAGGGAAGGAGCTGGAGGCTGAGTAGAACAGAGACAGAAAAGGGATATTTTTTTATTACACACTTTTTATTAATAGTTTTTGACTTTTGAAGAATGTGAACTTGTTATTTTTAAATATGTAATTAATAGAAACTTAAAAACTGTACAGAAACCATTTTAAAAATTAGAATTCTACTTACCAGTCATATTTTCATCCAATGGAAGACAGACTCCTACATCACAGATTTTAATTGTTTCAAAATCACCTTTAATAACAACATTTGAAGACTTTATATCTCCATGGAGCAGTTTCTTATCTTGGTGCAGATACTAAAATAGTGAAAATTTTTAAATATCTGAGCAAAAATACAAACTAATAAAAAAGTATATAACTTTCAAACAAAAAGAACAACCTGAACTCCCTGCCTAACATACAGACTTGTGTCTATCATTTCAGACTGTTTGATGCTAGAGAAGAAACCATCCCATGCTATCTCTTAGTCTACCATACTGACCAGAAACCTGAAAGATTCTTTGGAAATTGATGTCTACTTACAGATAAGTCAACTTTTAATTTTCCAACCAACCTAACATACTTATACATCAAAGATGATACTGCAGATTTCAAAATATACTACAATTTTATAAAACAGACAATTATTTTAGAAATAATTTTGTAACCTTCATAATGACACAGTTATCTCAAACAAATTGTTGAGATAATGCTACACATACTTCACAAGGAAAAGAGGAAGCAGTAATGTAATCTAAGGCTTTATTTTAACCCTTTCTTAGAAATGAGAAGTGATAATATTCATCCATAATCAAAAACACCTTACAAAAGTTATTTTTTCATTCACCAGCATTTAAGCATCTACACTCTATGACCTGGGCCTGCAAAAGATGCAGAAATAATTCTTGGTATTGAACTTGGAACACTTACTGTGCTTATTTAAATATTGTTAACCATAAATTGAATATGCTCAAATATATTTATAATGTAATTTATTAATTCCATTATACATATACAATTAAAATAATTAAGTGACTCAAATTATTAGCTTTTCCAACCTATTTAAAATAGGTTTTTCTATAAAATATTAAAATATATTTAAAATACATATATATATTTAGAAATAGTGCCTTTTTCCAGTTTTATATTTCATGAATCAACTTTATTTGAACTCAACATGCAATTCTTGACATCACTGCATTACATAATGTGTTTTTCTGAGTCATCCAACAATTTTCTGTAGCCATGATTACTTAAGTTATTCAAGATATGGAATTTTTATTTCTAACAGTATGTCTAATTCAAAGATATAATAATTTATTTGTATAACCCTGAGGATTTCTTTCATTTGACCTATAGATGTATATTCACAATGTCTAATAACACCCCACAAAGAAATCTTTGAAAGGCTTGTTTACAGCAACAGAGGGTTAGAATACACCCCCAGGAATAATGACTAAACAACAGTCCAATTAACTAAATCTAACATGCAATCTTTATAAGCAAAACTTCCTGACTTGGATTATTTCAGGCCATGTGGACGTGTGAAGGCCTCTAACAATACTTTGTTGATCAAAACAGTACACTCTTCAATATGAAAGATTCTATAAAGATTTAAGGCAACTCACTCTCTCGGAAAAAAAAATTTTCACCTTGTAACTAGGTATATTAGTATCTGTTCATCAATAGATGAATAGATAAAGAAAATGGGGGATACACACACACACACAATGGAGTATTATTCAGCCATTAAAAAGAATGAAACAATGTCATTTCCAACAACATGGATGGATTTAGTCATACTAAGCCAGAAAGACAAATACCATATAATATCACTTCCATGTGGAATAAGTATTTCGTTTTTAGGTTCCACAAAACTCATTCAAAACATAATAGCATAGTTACCTTTAACCCTCTTGCCATGTTCAAAGCAACTTTTAAGATTATGGCTGCTGGAAAAGGATCTCGGCTATCTTTATTTCGTTCTTCTATTAAGTCATTCAGAGACTTTTCACCTCCATACTCCATAGCAAGACACAGACTGCCATCACTAGCTTTAGTGAAAGCACGGTAACCTTAAAGAAAACACGTCATTTTCTTACTAGAGTAGAGAAGAACAAAAGTATTTAATTCTTTTACAATAATGTGACTGAAAACAGATCTAGATCAACACTGTCAAATACAAAATGAAACAGCTAATGCTTACAAAACTTATTTAGATCTAATTTTAAATGCCTTCAGTGTTGGCCAACAATATCACAAATTGAAATGTTTTTAACACTCTATGCCTTCCTAAATATAATGGTTTCACCAGACTTCAGTTCAGTTCAGTTCAGTTCAGTCGCTCAGTCGTGTCCGACTCTTTGCGACCCCATGAATCACAGCACACCAGGCCTCCCTGTCCATCACCATCTCCTGGATTTCACTCAGACTCACGTACATCAAGTCCGTGATGCCATCCAGCCATCTCATCCTGGGTCATCCCCTTCTCCTCCTGCCCCCAATCCCTCCCATTAAAAACGAAAAAAGGAAATTATATAAATGAGGATTTTACATTCCTGAATTCTCCATGGTACCAATACCATGACAGTATCTATTCCCATGAAGTTTTAAAATATATACTTCAGTTCAGTTGCTTAGTTGTGTCCAATTCTTTGTGACCCCATAAAGCCAGGCTCCCTGTCAATCACCAACTCCCAGAGTTTACTCAAACTCATCATGTCCATTGAGTTGGTGATGCTATCCGACCATCTCATCCTCTGTTATCTCCTTCTCCTCCCACCTTCAATCTTCCCAGCACCAGGGTCTTTTCAAATGAGTCAGTTCTTCACATCAGGTAGCCAAAGTACTGGAGTTTCAGCTTCAACATCAGTTCTTCCAATGAATATTCAGGACTGATCTCCATTAGGATGGACTGGTTGGATCTCCCTGGAGTCCAAGGGACTCTCAAGAGTCTTCTCCAATACCACAGTTCAAAAGCATCAATTCCTTAGCACTCAGCTTTCTTTATGGTCCAACTCTCACATACATGACTACTGGAAAAACCTTAACTTTGACTAGATGGACCTTTGTTGGCAAAGTAATGCCTCTGCTTTTTAATATGCTGTCTAGGTTGGTCGTAACTTTTCTTCCAAGGAGCAGGAGTCTTTTAATTTCATGGCTGCAGTCACCATCTGCAGTGATTTTGGAGCCCAAAAAATAAGTCTGTCATGTTTCCCCATCTATTTGCCATGAAGTGATAGGATTGGATGCCACAATCTTAGTTTTCTGAATGTTGAGCTTTAAGCCAACTTTTTCACTCTCCTCTTTCACTTTCATCAAGAGGCTCTTTAGTTCTTCTTCGCTTCCTGCCATAAGGGTGGTATCACCTGCATATCTGAGGTTACTGATATTTCTCCCAGCAATCTTGATTCTAGCTTGTGCTTCATCCAGCCCAGCATTTCTCATGAGGTACTCTGCATATAAGTTAAATAAGCAGGGTGACAATATACAGCCTTGACGCACTCCTTTCCCAACGTGGAACCAGTCTGTTGTTCCATGTCCAGTTCTAACTGTTGATTCCTGACCTGCATACAGATTTCTCAGGAGGTAGGTCAGGTGGTCTGGTATACCCATCTCTTCAAGAATTTTCCACAATTTGTTGTGATCTACACAGTCAAAGGCTTTGGCATAGTCAATAAAGCAGAAATAGATGTTTTTCCGGAATTCTCTTGCTTTTTCGATGATCCAACAGATGTTGGCAATTTGATCTCTGGTTTCTCAGCCTTTTCTAAATCCAGTTTAAACATCTGGAAGTTCATGGTTCACATACTGTGGAAGCCTGGCTTGTAGAATTTTGAGCATCACTTTGCTAGCATGTGAGATGAGTGCAATTGTGCAGTAGTTTAAGCATTCTTTGGCATTTCCTTTCTTTGGGATTGGAAAGAAAACTGACCTTTCCAGTCCTGTGGCCAATGCTGAGTTTTCCAAATTTGTTGCATCTAAAAATACTATTTTTTTTTCTGGCCAAGCCACGTGGCTTATAGGATCTTAGGTCCCTTACCAGGAATCAAACCCATGCCCCCCAGCAGTTGAAGCACAGAGCCTAATCACTGCATCGCCAGGGAAGTCCCACTAATTTTCATTTCAGAATGTTCACATTAATTGGATTCTTGACAAACTCCATCACACCTTTCTTCACTTTTTATTAGCGAAAACAGTTAAGATATTATGTAAACCATTTCGGATGAACAAGATACTATACCAGATACTGTTATTAAGTAATATGTGAACTTACCTATAATGTTTGGATGATTGAGGCTTTTCAAAATCTTAGCTTCATCAGTTAGTCTCTTTTGATACATACTCTGATAATCACCATTACACCTAGGATTAATCTTTTTCACAGCCCAAGGAGAATGAGACAAACCTCTTGGAGATCTTAAAAAATAAGTAACCAAAAACGTACAGAAAGATTAATAACCATAATACAGTTCAAATGACTAATAAGAACTTCCACATTTTGAAAAAGACTTGATAGTATTTTAGTTTTTTTTTTTAATTTTCAAGTATTTTAGACTATCAACATTTCTGTTATACATCCTTTTTAACTGTGTACATACAGCTGATAAATCTACTGATTACAAGAGAAGTCTGATATCTTTGGAAGGGAAGGGTTGAAAAGAGAAAACTAGAAGGAAAAAGACGAAATATTATAGATTTTAAACTTCAAAATCTCTATAGTATTTTCTAATTTTTTCACTCAATCATGTCAAACTATCAACTACTTAAAAAGCATTTAACTATATGTACCAGATATAAATTACAGAATGTTAAAGCAATAAACATTAATGTCTAAGAAACAATTTAAAGAAGAAATGTACAAAATACATTTGGCTCATGTGTAATCATGCAAATAACAGACTGTTATTTACTAACAAATATTATGCCTCTAATGGACAAACCAATTCATCTTATACACTTCTCACCATATACATGTGTTTAGGGAGAAAATAATAAACATACTAATAGGAAAAACAATGTAAATTGTCTATTTTCTAGGAAGATGCAGCTGTTGAAGAACATTTAAGGTATACCTGTTTTGAGGCCTAAATAAACAAACAGGTAACATGAAGTCAGGGAAAGGTTTGTTCAGCCCATAAGGCAGGCATTTATGAGTATGGCCAATTACAAAAACAAAGTGTAGGCAGCATTTGGGCACAAAAGCCAAATAGCCTCAAAAGTTAAAGATTGCAAAGTTCAGCCATAAGAACATAAAACGAGATGGAACCAAGAATCTGTTTAGCTCTCTACTACCTCATGAGCACAGCTCTGTGACTGCAGAACCTTTTTTTAACATCAGAAAACATGTATTCAAAGGATCACTAGATTTCTCAGTTCATATACATCTATCATGCCTAAGTTTACTTAAACTATTCTTAAACCTCCAGTTTTAGATAACAATAGCATTTGGGAATAACCTCTTTCATGTTCATTTAATATAAAAATTTATTTTTCAAGTTTCAAGGGGTACCCCATAGCTCTTGATTATTTATAATTCAGTGAGCCAGTCCATCTTCACCTTTTCCATATATCCTAACCTACCTACATCCTATCCTAACCTACAGGTTACAGAATGAGAAGGATATTATTATGAAATCTGAATAAAATGTTGCCAAGGTAAAAGATGGTTCACAGAAAATGCTAATACAACAGTCAAATTTCTGTTGAGACTGCACAAGGAAAAAAACAAAAGGAGACACAAACAATACTGCCAACAAAAATGGGGACATAAACACCAGAGATTTTTAAAATATCCAAGTGAATATTAAAACTTTTAAGCCAATAAAAAGGTAAAATGGACAAATTCTTTTAAAAAAAGTTAAGAAAACTGATGAAAGAAGAAACATAATCAAGAGTTTAAAAATCTTCCAACAAGAAATACAAAACACAGATAATTTTAGAGTTGAGTTTACTAAACTGTAAAGAAACATATCATTCTATTTCATACAAACCATTCCAGGGAACAGAATGAAAAGGGACTATGAGTCTAGTATAACTTTAATTAAAAACAACAAAAATCATACAGGACAACAGAAAAAGAAAAATCACAAGCCAATTTCACTTACAGATGCAAAAATTCTAAACAATAGCAAAATTATTCTATCAGGTTATTAAAAAATAATAATACATCACAACTATGTTGGGTTTAATCTAGCAATGCAAATTTAACAGTAAATAATATATACTCTGAATTAAAATGAATATATACATATAAATTTGATCCCTCTCAGGTACCACTGAAATAAAAACTTCAGTTTGAAGACTGAAGACTGACTTTGAAAGGGAAAAAGCAGAAGGTATTTAGCCTGAGGTAGACTGACACAGTTGAGAACCTGCGGTCTATGTAGGGACAGAGTAATTCATGACCAAATGTGCCTGAAGTGCTCAGTGAGTTTTCACATGTGAACATACCTGTGTTATCAACATCCACGTTCAAGATATACATGTCTAGCATCCCCACAAGATATGGGATGCCATCTTAAAAAGGAAAACTTGAGGGGTGGTTCTAAGATGGTGGAGGAATAGGACGGGGAGACCACTCTCTCCCCCACAAATTCATCAAAAGAACATTAGAACGCTGAGCAAATTCCACAAAACAACTTCTGAGTGCTGGCAGAGGACATCAGGCACCCAGAAAGGCAGCCCACTGTCTTCGAAAGGAGGTAGGACAAATATAAAAGATAAAAAGAGAGACAAAAGAGGTAGGGACGGAGATCTGTCCCAGGAAGGGAGTCTTAAAAATGAGAGAAGTTTCCAAATACCAGGAAACACTCTCACCAGCAGGTCTGTGGTAAGTCTTGGAATCTCAGAGGGCAACATAACCGGGACGAAAAATAAATAAATAAATATAACCCACAGATTACGTGCACAATGGCAACTCCCAGCGGAGAAGCAGCCCAGACACTCACATCCAACACTAGTAAGCGGGGACTGGACAGGGAGGCGCAGGCTGCATTGCTTAGGGTAAGGACAGGGCCTGAATGCCTTAGGGCAATCTGAGGGAGCTAACGGGAGACAGCAACCCAGACTGTGGCCAGAGAGAGGTTGAGGTGGGGGTACTATCCCGCAAAAAGCCCTAACCTAAGACACCGTCAGGCCCACTCACAGAACAAAGGACTGAGCAGAGCTAGGCGGCTACGGGCAGGCCCATCCCCCACCAGAGACAGGCAGGCGAGGGCAGCCACAGCAGGAAGGGGGCAATCACGGCCCCAGAGGGGCATCCTCTACCAACCTGCAAGCAGGCTTTGTTGCTAACCAAGACTTCCTGGGATTCTGGATGGTTGACGTCTGCTGAGAGAGTCACAGCCAGAGATCAGCTCCCCAGAAGAGACACACGGCACACCTAAGAAGGCGTGACCGTTGTACACCCAGAAAATCGAGCGGCTGGGATGCAGGGGGCAATAAGACACATCCCCCACCTGGGGGTGACTGCGCTCACCAAGCACCTGGTCACCTGAGCTGCTCGGACCTGGGAAGGGCACAAAACACAGGCCCAAACAAGTCTGCGCCTTTGTGGAGTACCCGAGAACCTGAACCTGAGCGGCTTAGACCTGGGAGGTGCAGGCAACCCAGGGCAAGCCTCAGACAGTTCCAGCAGAGCAACCTGAGAAGTGCAGACCAGCGAGCGCTCCCCACACACGCCCCTGATATTGCTTTGCAGTGTTCCTCCCTCCCCACAGCATGACTGAACTAGTGAGCCTAAAAAAGTGACCACCATCGCCCCCTTGTGTCAGGGTGGAAATTAGACACAGAAGAGACCAGCAAACAGAAGCTAAAATAAAGAGGGAACCACTTTGGAAGCAACAGATGGAGAAGTCTTGAGGCTACTGTAAGAATAAGACTGAAAACGAGAGGCAGGAGGCTTAAGTTCAAAACCTGAGAACACCAGAGAACTCCTGACTCCAGGGAACATTAATCGATAAGAGCTCATCAAACGCCTCCATACCTACACTGAAACAAGCACCACCCAAGAGCCAACAAGCTCCAGAACAAGACATACCATGCAAATTCTCCAGCAACACAGGAACATAGCCCTGAGCTTCAATATACAGGCTGCCCAAAGTCACACCAAACCCACAGACATCTCAAAACTCATTACTGGACACTTCTTTGCACTCCAGAGAGAAGAAATCCAGCTCTACCCACCAGAACACTGACACAAGCTTCCCTAACCAGGAAACCTTGACAAGCCACCCATCCAACCCCACCCACAGCAAGGAAACTCCACAATAAAGAGGAACCACAAACTGCCAGAATACACAAAAGCCACCCCAAACACAGCAATATAAACAAGATGAAGAGACAGAGGAATACCCAGCAGGTAAAGGGACAGGATAAATGCTCACCAAACCAAACAAAAGAGGAAGAGATAGGGAATCTACCTGATAAAGAATTCCAAATAATGATAGTGAAAATGATCTAAAATCTTGAAAACAAAATGGAGTTACAGATAAATAGCTTGGTGACAAGGATTGAGAAGATGCAAGAAATGTTTAACAAGGACCTAGAAGAAATAAAAGTCAATATATAATGAATAATGCAATAAATGAGATCAAAAACACTCTGGAGGGAACTGACAGTAGAATAACAGAAGACAGGATAAGTGAGGTAGAAGATAGCATGGTAGAAATAAATGAATCAGAGTGGAAAAAAGAATTAAAAGAAATGAGGACAACCTCAGAGACCTCTGGGACAATGTCAAATACCCCAACATTCAAATCGTGGAGTCCCAGAAGAAGACAAAAAGAAAGACCATGAGAAAATACTTGAGGAGATAATAGTTGAAAACTTCCCTAAAATGGGGGGAAAAAAAGTCACCCAAGTCCAAGAAACCCAGAGAGTCCCAAAGAAGATAAACACAAGTCAAAACACCCCATGACACATATTAATCAAATTAACAGAGATCAAACACAAAGAACAAATATTAAAAGCATCAAGGGAAAAACAACAAACAACACACAAGAGGACTCCCATAAGGAAAACAGCTGATCTTTCAACAGAATCTCTTTAGGACAGAAGGGAAGGCAGGACATACTTAAAGTGATTAAAGAGAAAAACCTACAACCCAGATTACTGTACCCAGCAAGGATCTCATTCAAATATGAAGGAGAAATCAAAAGCTTTACAGACAAGCAAAAGCTGAGAGAATTCAGCACCACCAAACCAGCTCTCCAACAAACGCTAAAGGATCTTCTCTAGACAGGAAACACAGAAAGGGTGTATAAACTTGAACTCAAAACAACAAAGTAAATGGCAACGGGATCATACTCATCAATAATTACCTTAAATGTAAATAGGTTGAATGCCCCAACCAAAAGATAACGACTGGCTGAATGTATACAAAAACAAGACCCCTATATATGCTGTCTACAAGAGACCACCTCAAAACAAGGGACACATACAGACTGAAAGTGAAGGGCTGGAAAAAGATATTCCATGCAAATAGAGACCAAAAGAAAGCAGGAGTAGAAATAGTCATATCAGATAAAATAGACTTTAAAACAAAGGCTGAGAAGAGAGACAAAGAAGGACACTGCATAATGATCAAAGGATCAATCCAAGAAGATATAATAATTAGAAATATATACGCACCCAACATAGGAGCACTGCAATATGTAAGGCAAATGCTAACAAGTATGAAAGAGGAAATTAACAATAACACAATAATAGTGGGAGACTTTAACCCACTCACACCTATGGATAGATCAACTAAACAGAAAATTAACAAGGAAACATAAACTTTAAATGATACAATAGACCAGTTAGACCTAACTGATATCTATAGAACATTTCACCCCAAAACAATGAATTTCACCTTTTTCTCAGGTGCACATGGAACTTTCTCCAGGATAGATCACATCCTGGGCCATAAATCTAGCCTTGGTAAATTCAAAAAAATTGAAATCATTCCAAGCATCTTTTCTGACCACAATGCAGTAAGATTAGATGTCAATTACAGGAGAAAAACCTTTAAAAATTCCAACATATGGAGGCTGAACAACACGCTGCTGAATAACCAACAAATCACAGAAGAAATCAAAAAAGAAATCAAAATATGCATATAAATGAATGAAAATGAAAACACAACAACCCAAAACCTGTGGGACACTGTAAAAGCAGTGCTAAGGGGAAGGTCCATAGCAATACAGGCTTACCTCAAGAAACAAGAAAAAAGTCAAATAAATAACCTAACTCTACACCTAAAGCAACTAGAAAAGGAAGAAATGAAGAACCCCAGGGTTAGCAGAAGGAAAGAAATCTTAAAAATTAGGGCAGAAATAAATGCAAAAGAAACAAGAGACCATAGCAAAAATCAACAAAGCCAAAAGCTGGTTCTTTGAAAGGATAAATACAATTGACAAACCATTAGCCAGACTCATCAAGAAACAAAGGGAGAAAAATAAAATCAACAAAATTAGAAATGAAAATGCAGAGATCACAACAGACAACACAGAAATACAAAGGATCATAAGAGACTACTATCAGCAACTATATGCCAATAAAATGAACAATTTGGAAGAAATGGACAAATTCTTAGAAAAGTACAACTTTCCAAAACTGAACCAGGAAGAAATAGAAAATCTTAACAGACCCATCACAAGCACGGAAATTGAAACTGTAATCAGAAATCTTCCAGCAAACAAAAGCCCAGGTCCAGACGGCTTCACAGCTGAATTCTACCAAAAATTTAGAGAAGAGCTAACATCTATCCTACTCAAACTCTTCCAGAAAATTGCAGAGGAAGGTAAACTTCCAAACTCATTCTATGAGGCCACCATCACCCTAATACCAAAACCAGACAAAGATGCCACAAAAAAAAGAAAACTACAGGCCAATATCACTGATCAACATAGATGCAAAAATCCTTAACAAAATTCTAGCAATCAGAATCCAACAACACATTAAAAAGATCATACACCATGATTAAGTGGGCTTTATCCCAGGGATGCAAGGATTCTTCAGTATCTGCAAATCAATCAATGTAATACATCACATTAACAAATTGAAAAATAAAAGCCATATGATTATCTCAATAGATGCAGAGAAAGCCTTTGACAAAATTCTACATCCATTTATGACAAAAAACTCTCCAGAAAGCAGGAATAGAAGGAACATACCTCAACATAATAAAAGCTATATATGACAAACCCACAGCAAACATTATCCTCAATGGTGAAAAACTGAAAGCATTTCCCCTAAAGTCAGGAACAAGACAAGGATGCCCACTCTCACCACTACTATTCAACATAGTTTTGGAAGTTTTGGCCACAGCAATCAGAGCAGAAAAAGAAATAAAAGGAATCCAGATTGGAAAAGAAGAGGTAAAACTCTCACTGTTTGCAGATGACATGATCCTCTACACAGAAAACCCTGAAGACTCCACCAAAAATTACTAGAGCTAATCAATGAATATAGTAAAGTTGCAAGATATAAAATCAACACACAGAAATCCCTTACATTCCTATACACTAATAATGAGAAAATAGATAAGTTAAGGAAACAATTCCATTCACCATTGCAACGAAACGAATAAAATACTTAGGAAAATATCTACCTAAAGAAACAAAAGACCTAGATATAGAAAACTATAAAACACTAGTGAAAGAAATCAAAGAGGACACAAATAGATGGAGAAATATACCATGTTCATGGATTGAAATAATCAATATAGTGAAAATGAGTATACTACCCAAACCAATCTATAGATTCATTGCAATCCCTATCTAGCTACCAATGGTATTTTTCACAGAGCTAGAACAAATAATTTCACAATTTGTATGGAGATACAAAAAAACTCAATAGCCAAAACAATCTTGACAAAGAAAAATAGAACTGGAGGAATCAACCTGCTTGACTTCAGGCTCTACTACAAAGCTAAAGTCATCAAGAGAGTATGGTACTGGCACAAAGACAGAAATATAGATCAATGGAACAAAATAGAGCACCCAAAGATAAATTCATGCACCTATGGACACCTTATCTTTGACAAAGGAGGCAAGAATATACAATGGAGAGAAGACAATCTCTTTAACAAGTGGTGCTGGGAAAACTGGTCAACCACTTGTGAAAGAATGAAACTAGAACACTTTCTCGGAGAAGGCAATGGCAGCCCACTCCAGTACTCTTGCCTGGCAAATCCCAGGGATGGAGGAGCCTGGTGGGCTGCAGTCCATGGGGTTGCTAAGAATCACACACAACTGAGCGACTTCACTTTTCACTTTCATGCACTGGATAAGGAAATGGCAACCCATTCTGGTGTTCTTGCCTGGAGAATCCCAGGGACAGGGGAGCCTTTTAGGCTGCCGTCTCTGGGGTCACACAGAGTCAGACACAACTGAAGCGACTTAGCAGCAGCAGCAGCAGCAGTAGCACACTTTCTAACACCATACACAAAAATAAACTCAAAATAGATTAAAGATCTAAGCATAAGAGCAGAAACTATAAAATTTCTACAGGAAAACACAGGCAAAATACTCTCCGACATAAATCATAGCAGGATCCTCTATGACCCACCTCCCAGAATATTGGAAATAAAAGCAAAAATAAACAAATGAGACCTAATTAAAATTAAAAGCTTTTGCACAACAAAGGAAACTATAAGCAAGGTGAAAAGACAGCCTTCAGAATGGGAGAAAATAATAGCAAATAAAGCAACTGACAAAGAATTAATCTCAAAAATATACAAGCAACTCCTGCAGCTCAATTCCAGAAAAATAAACGACCCAATCAAAAAATGGGCCAAAGAACTAAACAGACAAAGAAGACATACAGATGGCTAACAAACACATGAAAAGATGCTCAACATCACTCATTATCAGAGAAATACAAATCAAAACCACAATGAGGTACCATTTCATGCCAGTCAGAATGGCTGCTATCCAAAAGTCTGTGGAGAAAAGGGAACCCTCTTACACTGTGGGTGGAAATGCAAACTAGTACAGCCACTATGGAGAACAGTTTGGAGATTCCTTAAAAAACTGGAAAGAGAACTGCCATACGACCCAGCAATCCCACTGCTAGGCATACACACCGAGGAAACCAGAATTGAAAGAGACACGTGTAACCCAATGTTCATCGCAGCACTGTTTATAATAGCCAGGACATGGAAGCAACCTAGATGTCCATCAGCAGATGAATGAACAAGAAAGCTGTGGTACATATACACAATGGAATATTACTCAG
Source organism: Ovis canadensis (assembly GCF_042477335.2). NCBI lineage: Eukaryota > Metazoa > Chordata > Mammalia > Artiodactyla > Bovidae > Ovis > Ovis canadensis. The sequence continues at coordinate 102,680,689 of NC_091246.1, forward strand.
CCATTAAAAAGAATATATGTGAATCAGTTCTAATGAGGTGGATGAAACTGGAGCCTATTATACAAAGTGAAGTAAGCCAGAAAGAAAAACACCAATACAGAAAACTAATGTATTTATATATGGAATTTAGAAAAATTGTAACAATAACCCTATATGCGAGACAGCAAAAGAGACACAGACGTATAGAACAGTCTTTTGGACTCTGTGGGAGAGGGCGAGAGTGGGATGATTTAGGAGAATGGCACTGAAACATGTATATTATCATATGTGAAATGGATCACCAGTCCAGGTTCAATGCATGAGACAGGGTGCTCAGGGCTGGTGCACTGGGATAACCCTAAGGGATGGGATGGGGAAGGAGGTGGGAAAGGGGTTCAGGATGGGGAACACGTGTACACCCATGGCGGATTCATGTCATTGTATAGCAAAACCACAATACTGTAAAGTAATTAGCCTCCAATTAAAATAAATATATATTTTTTTAAAAAAGGAAAACTTTCAGATAAAAAACAAGATAGACAAAAATGAAAAACTAAATAGAAGTATCAGAAAATGAAGTTGGGAAAATTCCCCAGAAAATATTAATAGAACAAAAAGAGAACATAGAAAAACAGACCAAAAATAACATAAAATAAAGGTGGATCAAAGATTGGGCCAGTAAATCCCACATCCAAATAACTGGAGTTCCAAGACAGAGAACAGAAAAAAAAGGGGTGAAAATGATCAACGAAGTAATTTTAAAAAATAACCTCTCAAAAATTTAATAGGAATTTTCAGGCTCCAAGAGGCCCATACCCATGCATGTTACTGTGAAATTCAGGACAGTGGTGACAAACAAAAGACCGTATAAGGTTACAAGACAGCAGGAGGAGGAGATAACATAGAACAGAAGCATAAAGGCTCAGCAGTCAGAGGGCCTTCAGAATTCTCAACAGCAGCAACTGAACAGTGTTCTCAAAATTCTGGGGAGAACATACTTCTGAATGAGAATTCTAACCCAGAAAAACAAAAAAGGCCACTCAAGTACAAGCATAAAATGAAAACATTTTTAGAAAAGTAAATTTTCAAAAATGTATCTTCTGTGCATCTTTTCATGGGGCACTAACAAATGTCTTCAACCAGAATGAGAGGTAAACCAAGAAATACTAAGACATGAAACAAGAAAAATAGAGGATCCAATTCACCAGAGAGGCAAAGGAAATCTCTAGGCTACTAAAGGAAACTCCCAGGCTAACAGAGCCACATCGAGGACTGGGAGGGTCAGGCGGGAACTGCTATTTCCAATGAAGTTTTCTAATTAAGTCACATACAGTATAACTTTGTTAACACACACTTCACATTCTAAAAAAAAGCTTAAGGAAGAAAAAATGAGACTAGCCACGAAATTGTGATAAGTTTTTTCTTTCAAAATAACTTAAGAGTTTTAGACATTAAAAAATGGAAGTTCACAAAACTAACAATGGACAAACACACAAAAGGGGGTGTTTAAGCTGCAAAGACACTTCAAGAAGACCCACTTATATATAACCGCTATACGAGTCTAGATTCACCACTTTTTATTTGAGGAAGTATTTCTATTTGGAAACAACATAAACCTAGAAAAGCTAATGATATGCTGCCCTGGACTAATCAGGCTAATTCCTAGGGAGCACTAAACAGTACATAATTGTTTGCCACTTAACATGAAACTAGGTATGAATAAAAGAAACAACTTTGTAATAATGTGTTTGTTGCCATATGTAATATTATTAGCTATAAGCATCTTTTCTAGTATTCCATTTTTCTGTTAATACAACTTTCCTACTTTAGAATCAGGTATTCACCCTTCTCACTTAATGATGACATAAATAAGATAAAAATATTTACTTCTTTAGAAGAGAATATCCTGAGAAGGCAACTCTCCAGATAGAAGGGATTAACAGTCACTGATATCTCCCAACACTGGTATCCTCTTTGAAGTTTTCTTATTGAGAATCCTGTGTTATTATCACACAGGAATCCCTTTCCTCTGTCTTTTTCCCCTCCTACACAAGCCAAGGAAAAATTACAAATTACCTCTCCTTTAACAACCCATTAAGAGGAAGCTAGGAGAAAGATGTACCAGGTAGAGCTCTGGCAAAAATATGAACATACCCCAGATCTAAATATTTGCATTTTCACATTCCTTTTTGTCTCCAAGTACAGTGGAACTATGGTTCCATGTAAAAATGTTAACGTGAAATCTTATACTCACCTTTGCATAAGATAGACATTTACCCCAGTACCAAAGCCAAGCTTCTGCATAAATGGAGAGGCAGGAATATTTATACATGGAGTTAAACATAATGCTAAATGTCAGAAAGAGAAATAAAAGATAAAATTAGTATTTGAAAAGACCTCCACAGATGCATCCTAACGTTCTCAATAAATCATTGTTAAGAGAATTAACTGGCAAAGTCTTGCAGAGTAATTTGACACTATGTGTCCTAACTTTCAATGGATACCTTTGAACAAGTCTACTTTTGGAGCTCTATTCTACAGTAACACTTAAACAGGGGTCAGCAAAACAGCCTGTTTTTATATGACCCGTAAGCTAAGAATTGATTTTTACATTTTAAAAGGGTTGTTAAAAAATAGATAAAGGTCTCTTGAATCCTTAGACTTCATACCTCTCTTCCAACATGGCCCAAGACAACTCTCCAGACAACACCATGGCAACAAAGTATACACAGAACCTATACCAAATTCACAGATCAACTGAAAACCCTCATCAACACTTTTAACCAAAAACCTTATCCAGATTACGCTACCAAATGAAGACTTGTACTTAATAACACTGAAGAGCCTAGAACCCAGATTTGGTTTCAGAATCAAAGAGCTAGAACTGACTCCAGAAAAGATCAGAAACTGAGGATGACTTAGAATCAAGCCAACACCAAGATCACCCTTAAGTGCAGATTCAAAGTAGAAAAGACAGACAGTGTCTTATCAGCTACACTCCTCTCAATTACACACCCTCTTCAAGGCACTTATGCATAACTCTAACTCTTACCATGGAATTGATTCCAGAGAGCAACTTGCTTAAGAAGCCAGGGTTACTGAGTCAAGAATTCAAATCTGGTTTCAAAACAGAAGAACTAGATTCCATGTCCAGGAAAGAAAAGAACCCGAGGAGGCCTCAGAACAAAGACAATTAGGGACAGGATCCTAGAGATGAGAGAATTCAAGGTATAGAAACTACACAGAATGGCAGCAGTCTCACCAGTGACTGTCTTATTTCTCTGGAGCCAGAACAGGGGAAACAGAGACAGATTCAGTGTACTTGATTACATTAGTCTGGACTCCAAACCTCTAACTCTTCCTGGAACATACCCTTCTAATAAACACACCTTCAGCTTCTCCAGGAGCTGAGCCTTCTGGAGATAGTAAACAAGACTTCAGGTGACAGAGACACATACAAAGCATCACAGAGAAAATAAATTTTATTAATATCATTTTTCAGCAATCACAGTAATGACTAATTTAGGCAAAAATCAAGGAAAGAAGAAAGGAAGGGAGGGAGGCAGGCAAGGAAGAAAGAAGAAAGGAAGAAGACTATGCCAAAAGGGTTCCTATATGACCCACAAAGCCTAAACCATTTACTATCTGCCATTTACAAAAAGTTTGCTAGTGCCTGCACTACGGCATGCAGCCAAAGATACCATATACACACGTGAACGTACGCATGCAAATAGTGGGGTCTGGTTTTAGAGCTACAAAAAAAAAAAAGAGAGAGAGATAAAAGCCTAAGTAATCATCATTAGAGTCATAATTACAGCACATCTATATTACAGAGTAGTATAAGGTTATTAAAAGAGATGAGATATAGTAGTCCTACTTTTGCTCATGAACAATTAACTGCTCTTGGATTGCCCTTTTGCCATTAACAACTAGAAAATTTGACAAAATATAATGGCTTTCACATACTTCACAACAGACAGGGCAGGACTATAAACTCTGAGAGGAGAGAAACTAATGAGGTGAGTCCTATCACTGCCCTCACTTACCGCCTAGAGACACCTTCCAGGCTGCAGCACCAAGAAACGAAGCCCAAAGCTCTTGTCAAATTGAAGTGACAAATTACCCTGTGTCTATTGAATTGCCTTGGAAAATACCCTTCCCATATATAGAGGGGGAAAGATAAAGTAGTTCCTTTGAGGTTCAAGTTAAATTGCTTCTTCACCAGGGAGAACCTACAAATCTGCTAGAATGTCAATAAAATTAGATCACAGATGACCAAACTCTGACCTATAAAAGAAGTCTTATTTCTTAAGATCAACATTATAAAGATGACTTATACTAAAACTGTTCTTGTGTGATAGATAACAATAAAAAGATTTAACTGTAATACTATGAAGACATTTCTGATATTAGTAACAATGAAGAAAGGTTTTATAGATTACCAGATTTCCTTTTTTCAGATAATCTGCTTGGTGTCTTGAAATTATTGGTTTCTTCCATTGTAATAATCCCTTAAGGTCCTATGATAAAAATGAATAGAAAGGTACACTGCAGTTATAAAGAATACATCTTTCATTCATGAAGAAAAAATTCCTATAATACTATCACTTATTTACAAAAAAATTGAGAACTGAAAAAGACCATGACAAATATTTAGTCCAATTGTATTTACAATGAGAAAACGGAAACCCAGAGAGGGAGAAAGATAAAGTAAAATTAAAGATAAGTAAAATTACATACCCAAGGTCATGCTATTAATGATTGTGGATTTTTGTTTTATTTAAAAAATAATATATGCACTTGGTCAAAAAAAAAAAAATCACCTAGTACCCCCCCTCCACTTCCCAGGAGTGGTTATTAACAGATCTTTTATATGCTTTTAAGAGCTTGGCTTTGTAAGCAGTATTATTCATAATAGCCAAAAAAAGGAAACAGAAATAGCCATCAGATGATGAATGGATATAGAAAAGATGGCATATACTACACACAATAAAATATTATTCGACAGAGTATATATTTTACATAGGGAATATTATTTAGTCATTAAAAGGAATGAAGTACTCAGGTATACTGCAACATGAAAGAATCTTGAAAAGCTTATGCCAAGTAAAAGAAAGCAGACACGAGAGGCCACTTATATGATTGTTTTTCCACACAATATCCAGAAGAGGCAAATCCATGGACAAAACAAATGAGTAGTTGCTGCGGGCTGAAGGGAAGAGAGAATGTGGGGCGACTGCTAGTGGGTGTATGCCATCTTTTTGGGGGTGATAAAAATGTTCTAAAATTAGGTAGTGGTTTAATATACTCAACTCTATTCCAAAAACCACTTAACACTTTCAAAAGAGTGTATTTCATGATATGTTAATTACATCTCAATAAACTATTAGTTTAAAATTATCTGTGAAAATACAATGTACATACTGTATACACAAGCAAGTTAATACAGGCTTTTTTTTTCTTCTGTAACATATTTCCTTAAAAATCTTTTTTATTAAAAAAAATTACTATTCTTTTGAAAAAAGGTTTGGTTTTGTATTAGATTTACTGTAAAGCAAACTGTTACTACCTGTCTGTAAGCTCGTTTGAATTGTCCATAAAAAAATGAGAGGAAGAGAGAACATTTGCTTAAATGCTGCATAGAGCCACTCAATATCCCTTAAAAAACAGCACCTGGGCGTCCCATGTGGCATGAGTGGTAAAGTATCTGCTTGCCAACGCAGGAGGTTCGATCCCCGAGTCGGGAAGATCCCTTGGAGGAGAAAACGGCAACCCACTCCAGTATTCTTGCCTGAAGAATCCCATGGACAAAGGAGCCTGGAGGGTTCCTACGGCGCTTTCATAAAAAGTACAGAGTGTCAAGCTCTGATTTGAGAAAAGAGCGATTTCTTTCTTCGAATCCCCACCGTACCCCGTAAGTCTGATGCGCACGCGGGTCGCCAAGATGCTTCCTAAGATAATTCTCAGTTTAATGCATATTCCCAACATCTTCCTCCTTCCTTCCAGGCCCCAAGTTGTCAAAAAAGTAAAGAGGCCGCGGCTCGAGGGGCGCGGGACTCCCGGCCAGGCCCACTCGCAGCAGGACCCCTAAAAGCTCTCTCCTTACCAGAGCCACGAGGTAGGACGACGAGACGTCCAGGGAAAGGCTGTCTTGAAAACTGGTCCCGAGTGGCCCCCAACGCTCCGCGGCCCCCTGGGGTGAGGGGTGGGGTCCGACCTGCCAACACACGGACTCGGCAACCGTTGTTCCTACGGGAACCCGCCGGGCTTTCAAAACCACGCACGCTCCGCCCCTACGTCGATCGCGAACTACGGGGAGGCGCAAAGGACACACCAAGCCGGATTCGCCGTTCCTGTTCTTTTCAGGCCTTCCACTCTGTTTATAGATCCCCACCTTACTACCCAGTGCTGCTGCTGCTGCTGCTGCTGCTGCTGCTGCTGCTGCTGCTGCTGCTGCTGCTGCTGCTGCTGCTGCTGCTGCTGCTGCTGCTGCTGCTGCTGCTGCTGCTGCTAAATCATTTCAGTCGTGTCCAACTCTGTGCGACCCCATAGACGGCAGCCCGCCAGGCTCCTCTGTCCCTGGAATTCTCCAGGCAAGAACACTGGAGTGGGTTGCCATTTCCTTCTCCCTTACTACCCAATAGGGATGCTTTGAAGCCAAATAAAATGTAGAGAAGCGCAGCAAAGGACGAACTGACTTTTGCAGCCACTATCAGCCCTTCAAAGGGACAACTCCAGTTAAAAAGAAAATGTATGCCTGTATTTAGACTGAAATCCTTTCCCAATTACGACGGCTGTGCCCAGAATGTGTGATGGCTGTTTTGTCTTTTTTACTACAAATTTAGCCTTGAAACACTGTAACTAAAAATGCCCCTATCTTGAGTAGCGATAGTTTTTGACTGAGAAGAAACATAGATACTCAGAAATTTTGCTACCTCTTGTAATCACTACGTTCAGTTCAGCCGTGTCCGACTCTTTGCGAACCCATGGACTGACTATACAGTCCATGGAATTCTCCAAGCCAGAATACTGGAGTGGGTAGCCTTTCCAGTCTCCAGGGGATCTTCCCAACCCAGGGATCGAACCCGGGTCTCCCGCATTGCGGGCGGATTCTTTCCCAGCTGAGCCACAAAGGGATGTGTTCATTTATTCAACAAATATTTAGACAGCATCTTCCCCTTCTCGGGGAGATCTTCCCCTCCCAGGAATCGAACGCAAGTCACCTGCTTTGCAGGCAGATTCTTTACTGTCTGAGCCACCAGGAAAGCCCAGAGAGCACCTACTATGTGCCGGATATGTGTCGAATGCCCACTGCAGAAGATATACTCTAGCAATCACTGAAAGAGACACAAAGATGATTAAGTCACAGAACCCTCTCCTGCTCAGGAGGAGCTTAGGCAGAGGGGGATGAGGGAAGGGTAGGGAAGTGTCCAAAGAAAGAAACACACAACACAATACAAAGGAGACTATAATGTAGGCAACTATAGCTGAAAAGCCCATCTTTTTGCAAATGAGGAAACCCAAATGGCACAGAGAGGTTAAGTAATTTGCCTAAAGTCACAGAGCCAGTAGACGGTAGAGTCAGGATTTGAACTCGTGCTTAATTTAGTGTTCCTCTTTAACAAATATGTTCAAAACCTCTTCCATCTTACACACACCACACACACATGTCTCCACCTTCAGGGCCCTCCCATTTTTGGCCACCCTCTCCTAAGCAGAGATGGTCTCTGTGTGTTTTCAGTTGCTCAGCCGTGTCCCATTCTTTGTAACCCCATGGACTGTACCCCACCAGGCTCCTCTGGAATGTTCCAGACAAGAACACTGCAGTGCGTTGCCATTTCTTCCTTCAGGGCATCTTCCCAACCCAGGGATGGAACTGCAGCTCCTGAATTTGCAAGTGGGTTTTTTATCATTTAAGCCACCTGGGAAGTACCTTCTCTCTGATATTTTTTGCAGAGGCATAATACACACCTCATCATCTTTTTAAAAATGCCTATAATTTGCTATGCTTTTTATTAAGTTCTATAATTTTACAAGCTCTCTGTTTTCTATTCTTATGGCTAATAAAGCCAGAGCCTGACAGCGTCTTAATTAAGCACTGCCTGTGCAAAGAAACCCTAGGGAGATGAGGATATTGACATAGGTGTAACAGGAAGCAGAAAATAGTCACCGAAATGAAGGTCCCTGGGTAAAGACTTATAACCCTCCTGTTCCCCATCTTGTAACTATAAAAGCACCTCCAGAGATTATCAGAAGAAACATCTGAACTTCACAAGCTTAATGTTATTGCCCGTTAAGTGTAATCATTAATCTCAAAATCTTGCACCCCAGTCAGTTGTCATAGGAAACAGTTTCCAACCTGAATCGGTCATTTCTCCCAGAGTATAAGTGGCCTGGATTCCCTGGTTTAGGCAAAGTGAAGTGAGCTCGCTCAGTCGTGTCCGACTCTTTGCGACCCCATGGACTGTAGCCTGCCAGGCTCTTCCATCCGTGGGATTCTCCAGGCAAGGATACTGGAGTGGGTTGCCATTTCCTTCTCCAGGGGAACTTCCCGACCCAGGGATCGAACCTGGGTCTCCCGCATTGCAGGCAGGCGCTTTACCCTCTGAGCCAGAGACCCAAACTCTGTATTTGATTCTTGGTTGGTTATGCTCAAAGGAACGTTTGCATCCTCATCTTTTTATGGCACAGACTGCAGCTTCTGCTTCTTTCATCGCCTCCCCTTTTGAAACTAGTTTAAAGAGGGGGAAAAAGGATATTAATTTTTTCCCCTCTTTTCTACTGCCATTGCATTTCAATTTTCTTTGAGGCCATATGGATACTGCTGACTGGCTAGAAGAATGATGAGAACATTTAGGGAAGAGGAAGAAAAAAAAAGAAAATTTCAAAATTTGTTCTTCTATCTGTGTATCCAACCAGTCAACATGTCCCTAGGGTGCTGTACTGGCATCCTAAAGCCACCGGGTCCACAGCTAAGGCCACTTGAATCCCCCACCCCATGCCCCATCTTAGTGCTGCGCTTCTGTGCCCCAGTTTTAGTGAGTGGCTCCTCCATCTGTCCCCATGGCCTGAGCCAGGAGCTTCTCTTCTCCTTTATCCCTCCAAGTTCTGACAACTCTTCCTTGTGGATCTCTTAAATTTCTGTCCTCCTCCCTCTTCCACCTTGGCCTATAAACTCTCACTTGTCTCTATTGATGACTCCTAATTTGCCCCCCCTTCCTGTCACTTCTTTCTTCCACTTGATTTTCACACTGCGTGCATGCTAAGTCAGTTTAATCGTGACCAACTCTTTTCGACCCCCTGGGCTGTACCCCACCAAGTTCCTCTGTCCATGGGAATCTCCAGGCAAGAATACAGGAGTGGATTGCCATTTTCTCCTCCAGGAGATCTTCCCTGACCCAGGGATCAAAGCTGCATCTCCAGCGTCTGTTGCTTTACCACTGTGCCACCTAGGAATCCCTGATTTCCACTTTGCTGCCTCGTTAATCTTCCTGAAATGTAAATCTAGGCATGGCACTCCCCTGTTTGCAGTCCTTCAGGGTTCCTCATCAAGTTCAGGGTGAAAAACGCCTCCCCTTAGCGTCTGACTGAGTGTCTCTAGTTTGGGTTCCTCTAGCTCTCAATCTGGTCTCCTCTTACAGTGAGTTACGTGCACGTGAATCTCCTTCTGCCAGGAAAGCCCTCCCTGCCTTTTCACCTGGCTCAGCATCTACTGACCCTTTGGCTCTCAGCTAGTGCTGCCTGCCCCAGGACACACTCTCTAATGGCCCCAGTCTATCTGATTTCTCCTCTATGCTCCCAGAATGCCTTCCAATTCTCTCTATCCCAACACGTACCCCAGTGGAATTTTCTCTCTCCTTCTGTCTTCCTCCACTAGAATGTCAGCTCCATAGCCCTCTCCTACCTGCGTAGATGAGTGCTCAGAAATGTTCGGTGAATACCTGAGTGAATGACAAGATAAACACTGTTGCACAGAGAATTTCTCTTTCCTTCAGTGACACAGAATGCCAATTTGTCTGAGAATCCGGTCTGAGCTGGCAACTTACATGTCTTAGCCATAGCCCCTGAATCAGTGTTTGCTGGCTGTTATAGACTGAATGTTTGCATCTCCCTAAAACTCCCATATGTTGGAGCCTGTGCAGTGGACACAGTGAGGGGCTCTGCTGTTAAATTGGAAATTGTCAGTGAGATGTACTGGGTGCGATTTGGAACGCAGAAGTGAGATGGAATCCCTTTCACCTACATCACATGGCGAGCAGAGTTGTGGAGTTTGAGGTTTCAGTAGCTGTGTTCTGGTACCTGCTCACTCACTCTGTGGCCACTGAAAGATGTCTGCAGTGACAGTGGTGGTCTCTTGCCCCCTGGATCAGAGTTACAGTGGATGTTCTTGAACATGGCATTTCTAGTTTCCTGCCTGGCAATGGGAACAGATGTAGAAAGCTCATAAAGGGAAGATGAATAACACAAACAGTAACACAGTCCACCACAGTGTCCAAGGAATCTTCACAACTGTGTAATAAAACCCATCCTGGTAAACAGCCAGGAAAATATGGACTTAAATATAAAATACTAAACATAAAACTTACAGAAAAAATATAAAATATAAAATGTAAAGCATATAATTCTCTGCTGGCTCAGTAGTAAAGAATCCCCCTGCAATGTGGGAGATGAGGGTTTGATTCCTGGATTGGGAAGATCCCCTGGAGGAGGAAATGGCAATCCACTCCAGCATTCTTGCCTGAGAAATCCCATGGACAGAGGAACCTGGAGGGCTACAGTCCTTGGGGTTGCAAAGAGTCAGACACAGAGACTAAACAACAACAAAAATAAAACTTTTAGGAAAAAAAAGTATAAAACAAAACTATAAAAAATGTAGAAATACACTGGTGATACTTAAAGAAAAATTTCAGAACAAAGGGCTAGGTAAAGAGTTTATAGACTCCGCATTAAAGGCATGCTCTGTAAAAAGAAAACTTGGGACTTCTCTGGTGCTGGAGTAGCTAAGACTCTGTGCTCCCAGTGCAGGGGGCCAGGGTTTGGTCCCTGGTCAGGGAATTAGATTCTCTTGTGCCACAACAAAGAGCTTGCATGCTGTAACTAAATATCCCATGTGCTACAGCTAAGAAACAGCATAGTCAAATAAGTAAATAAATAGCTTTTTAAAAAAGAAAAATCAATAAATTGAACCTCATTATAAAACTTTAATTCTACAAAAGATGCTGTGAAGATGTAGCAACAAGCTACAGAACTGAAGAAAATGTTTGTGAACCACGTGTCCACAAAGGATTTAATTCCAGACTATTACATAAAGAACTCCTAAAATGCAGCGGTTGAGAAATCAATCCGGACTAAAAATGGGCAAAAGACATTGTAATAGGCTGAATGTTGTTGTTCAGTTGCTAAAGCATGTCTGAATCTTTGCAACCCCATGGACGGTAGCATGCCAGATTTCCTGTCCTTCACCATCTCCCAGAGTTTGCTCAAACTCATGTCCATTGAGTCAGCGATGCCATCCAACCATCTCATCCTCTGTTGTCCCCTTCTCCTGCCTTCAATCTTTCCCAGCATCAGGGTCTTTTCCAGTGTGTCAGCTCTTTGCATCAGGTGGCCAAAGTATTGCAGTTTCAGCTGCAGCATCAGTCCTTCCAGTGAATACTGAGGGTTGGTTTCCTTTAGGATTGACTGGTTTGATCTGGCTGTCCAAGGGACTCTGAAATCTGAAAATCTGTAAATGTTAGCTCTTTTGGAAATAGAGTCTTTGCAGATTGGATTAAGTTAAAGGATGTTGAAATGAGGATATCATCCTAGATTATCCAGTGGGATCTAAATGCAGCCACATGGATCTTTAGAAGAGGAAGCAGAGGAGACTAACACAGACACTCAGGGGAGAAGGAAGTGCGAAGAGGCAGCAGAGAGAGATTTGAGGATATTGACCTTAAAGAGGTGACCATGTGGCCACAAACCAAGGAATGCTGACAATCACCAGAAGCTGGAAGAGGCAAAGAACGGGTTATCCCCTAGTCACCTCACTCATATACCCTTCATTCCACAATGATCCGAACACTTGCCTCTTAGACAATGTTTCTGACTATGACCCTTCCCACTTAATGTCACTGAGAAACCACCTTTGGTCTAATTTTTTATCATCTGCCTCATGTATGCACCTGAGGAAGTAGGAAAAAGCTAAACTACTGGGCAAACATGACATCTTATTGCAGTTTAATTACTTGTGGCTTCATGCTCTGGTCTCTCCCACTCCCTCAAAGGACAGCAAAAGGGTGTGTCAGTTCAGATGGATGGTGATCACGAGCTGGAAACATTTAAGGTTTCTCTCTTTTTAAGCTGAAAAGAGAAAACAGGGACTTCCCTGACGGATCAGTGGTTAAGAATCTGCCTTCCAATGCAGGGGACGTGGGTTTGATCCCTTGTCCGGGAACTAATATCCCACAAGCTGTGGGGCAACTAAGCCTGTGCATAGCGACTACAGAGCCCACAGGTCATGACTAGCAAGAAGCACATGTTGCAACTAAGAATAAAATACTTATTTTTGCAGCCAAAAAATAATATTTTTTTTTTAAAGAGAGAGACAGAAAATAGGAACAGGAATATGGGTGAACTCTAGGAGGTAATATTTTTGTCTGGAGCAGCTTCCTAACACTGGGGATCTGGGGTCGGGAGTGCAGCTGCAAGCTTGGAGCCGAGTAGGAGCTGGGAAGCCCTCCACACAACTGCCTGTTAGGAAGACTGAACTCCACCAGCCTTTACTCATCCTCAATGGCTAAAGATTTCCACTTGCAGCTCTGACTTTTCCTACCACCCAACAAGAAATGAAATTTTGCTTGTTCTGGGAATATGGGGCCTGAAAAACAAGAAGTGCTTTGGAAAAATGTGCTGGGATCTGAATGGTCTGTAATTAATGAGTTCCTTCCTCCATTGTGGTCCAGCACACTGGGAAGATGGAACAGGGAATTCGAACCCTCCCTCAGGGAAGACGCCTACTTAATGCCTAACAAAGATGAGTATTCCATCCTCAGTGATTGTGTAACACTTCTGAGCTGGTTCTGACATCTGGCCACAATTTCGGCACCCTGCCGTTGTTTTTGCTCTCTGATGTTCCTTGCTTTCGAATTCAGCCAGAAAACATTCTGATTCTCAGCCTCTTAGGGTGAATCAATACAGTGGGAAACAGGAAAGAGGTTTTGATGGTTTACACTTCAACTACCCAATACCTATGTGGAATGCATAGAGAGTTTAGATGAAATGCAAATCCTGCTTACGGCATGCTGTTGGAAATTATCCTGCCGCTAAGGCAACAGCATATACTAAATAGACTGAGTGAAGAGAACAAACCAGCTGTTCTCAAGACATAAGAAAATCATAGGTTCAGGCCCTTTCCTCTGGGGACCTAGTTAAATGGAGAAGCTGGTCGGGCTGTACGCACGTACCATATATTAAATCCCATGAAACAGAGCCATAAAAACAAGCCCAGAGCTTGTTACCACCAGGCTGCCCTTAACCAGAAAGCACTTTTCCAGCAACATGATACATTGTTTTTTTGTTGTTGTTGTTGATTTTTTTTTTAATGGTTGCTTGTCGGGTGAAGAGCTAAGTATCAGAAGGAAAAGGCCCCCAAGACCTCAATACCTATAGGCCTTCATGTACCTATTAATATTTTCAGCAGAAATCCTGAACCAGAGACCAGTCCTAAGCTAGGTATGTAGCTTATTAAAATGACTGCTGGATGGAGGGAGAGAGGGAAGGAGCTTTTATTTATTCACTTGTTTATTTATTTAGATTGTAAGCCTGAACTTGTGGTCTTTGATGAGGCTTTCCCCAGGGGTTTCACTTTAAGAACGGTTCATGAACATTCCAGAAGTGGATCAATTCATTCAGTTATTTATTGAAAAAGTGATCCTGGGCCAGGTTAAAAAAAAATTGAAAAAAATCACATATATTTTCATATGTGGGCTTTCTAGGTGGCTCAGTTGTAAAGACTCTGCCTGCAAAGTAGGAGACCTGGGTTTGATCCCTGGTAGGGAAGATCCCCTGGAGAAGGAAATAACAACCCACTCCAGTATTCTTGCCTGGGAAATCCCATGGACAGAGAAGTTTGGCAGGCTATAGTTCCTGGGATCCCAAAGAGTCAGACATAATTGAGCAACTAACACTTCAATCTGTAAAAAGTGTGAGGCCTTTAGAGGCCCATCACCAAAACAAAAGGAAGTTAGTCCCTCAAGAAGACTATCGGAAGCTGGTCAAACGAAAAAAAAGCCAAAAGGACTTGCTGGGATATTGCTCCTCTGAGGTGGGGGACAGACAGGGAGCTGGGAGGCAAGGAAGCTAGGAGAGGCATCCACTATGCTGAGTGGACGGCACTTTGAGTTCACCTTGTGGTTTAGACCTAAAAATCCAATAGAACAGAGTTATAAATTTCAGGCTAGATCAAGACTGAAGACATGTTTTTAGTTTTGCTTTTTACTTATTTGCATCTTCTGCAAGTTCCTTTCTCAAAAAAGACTACTTTGGACAATATATTTATTTTAATGTGTGTTGAATCAAAATTCACATACATGGAACTTCCCCGGTGGTCTAGTGGTTAGGATTCTATGCTTCAATTGCAGGGGGCATGGGTTCGATCCCTATTCATGGGACTCAGATCCTGCATGTCATGGAATGTGGCCAAAAAAAAGGGAAAAAAAAATTCATCTACAGTGAAATGCATAGGTTTTATATATACAGTTGAAAATTTTCACTTATTTCACACACAGTACACAAATGAGTACATCTAGGTAATAAACACTGCAGTCAAAATCAATCTCCGCTACTCATAGGTAACAACTGTTCTGATTTCCATCGTCTAATTAGTTTTATTCATCCTTGAAGTTCATATAAAAGAAGCCATACAATATGTACTTTTTTTTTTTACTGAGTTAATATGTCACAATTTGTTACTGTTTTTTTCTGCTGATGGATATTAGACCTGTTTCTAATTTGGGGCTATTCTGTGAATACAACTGGTATAAATATTCTTGTACAAGTCTTTGTGGCTATATGTTTTCATTAGTCTTGGATAAATATTTAAACTGGAATTTCTAGGTCATGGGGCATGTGTAAATTTAACTCTATAAGGCACTGCCAAACCATTTTTCCAATTTTACACTCCCACTCACAATGTATGCTTTTATTTCTAGTGCAAAGTGGTATTCTACTGTGCTTTTAATTTCAATTTCTCTGAGGACTAATAATTTGAGCATCCTTTCATATGCCTGGTGATCATATTACTTCTTTTTCAAAGTGTCTGTTGAAATGGTTAGTCCATTTTTCAGTTGGGTTGGGTGTCTTTTTATTACTGAGTTATACAAGTTATTTATACACTCGGCACACAAATATTTCATTTGTTGTAGGTAATGTAAATATCTTCTCCCAGTCTTTGACTTGTCTTTTGATTTTCTTGACATCTTTTGATGAACAGATTTTTAAACCTTTTATGAAGTCAAAGTTAGCAACTTTTCATGGTTAGTGCTTTTTATGTCCTTTCTTTTTTAAAAAATAAGTTGATTAATTTTGACTGCATGGGGTCTTCGTTGCTGCCTGCAGGCTTTCTCCAGTTGCAATGCACAGGCTTCCCATTTCAGTGGCTTCTCTTGTTACAGAGCTCGGGCTTCGGTAGTTGTGGCTGATGGGCTTAGTGGCCCTGAGGCATGAGGGATCTTCTGAGAGCAGGGAGCAAACTGCGCCTCCTGTATTCCCAGGTGGACTCTCAACCACTGGACCACCAGGGAAGTCCTAAGTTTTCTTCTAGAAGCTTTGTTGTCTTAGGTTTGTTGTTGTTGTTTTCTTCACATCTACAGTTTTATTTTCCCATTGTCAGTTCTTTTGAATATTTTTCTTGGCCTATACTAGATATCTTAGAACTTATTCCAGATCAGGGTACTAAATAAATTATCAAGGCCACTGTAAACCTATAATTTAAAAACTTTATCTCCTAATATTTTCCCAATACTAAGCACTTTAGATATGTTATCTAACACAAGTCATCTAAGATCGAATGATAGTATAGATTCTCTAGTAGTAAAATTCCATAACTTAGTGATATCTCAATTTTGGATGGTTAAAAACTCCTACAGTGTATAGGGTGTTATAATAGACAGGTACAGAGTTCTTAGAAAGCTAGTCCTAGAATGTTAATTTGTAAAATAAAAATCTTTAGCTTTAGTGCATTAAAAATAGAAATATCATTACAAATTCTCTCAAAGTTTTTCTTTTAATTTATTTTTAGTTGGAGGGTAATTGCTTTACAGTGATGTGTTGGTTTCTGCTGCACTGCAACATGAATCAGCTATAAGTATCCATATATCCCCTTTCTCTTGAGGTTGCCTCTCACCCTAACCCCACTCCCCACCAATTGCAGCCCTCTAGGTCACCACAGCACAATTTTAGCTTTTAATTTGGGTTTATAGTCATCTCAGTTTTGGGGTATTGCAGGAGATGGGGTCAAAGTTCATCCCCCATCCCACCCGAACCCCTCCTCCAGTTCTTTCTGCACTGTTCATTGAAAAGATTTTTCCCTTCGTGATTTTGTTGAATATCAATTGACAGTATATATGTGGTTATATTTTTGAACTTTCTAATATGTTCTTTTGATCAGTTCGCTTGTCCTTATGACAAAATCATATTGGCTTGATTAGCATACTATAGCAAGTCTCTGAATCAAGTAGTAGAAGTCTTCCGACCGTATTTTTTGTTTTCAATATTGTTTTGACTATACTAGGTGCTTTTTCACATAAATTTCAGAGTCATCTAATCAGTATAAACAAAAAAAGTGTTGGTATTTAATTCTATTGTGTTGAATCCATAGAGCAATTTAGTAATATTGAGTCTTCATGTTCATAAACAAAGTACACCTCTCCAATATTTTAGGTCTTCCCATCAATGCCTTACAGTTTTGCGTGTCTTTTGTTAAATATACTCCTGGTGGCTCAGTGGTAAAGAATCCGCCTGTCAATGCAAGAAACTTGGGTTTGATCCCTGGGTTGGGAAGATCCCCTGGGAAAGGAAATGGCAACCCACTCAAGTATTCTTGACTGGGAAATCTCATGAACAGAAGAGCCTGGTGGGCAACAATCCATGGGGTTGCACAACAATCAGATACAACTTAGCATCTAAACAATAACAAACAACAGTCTTTTCAAGTCGACTCCTGATTCCTGTTTACATGAACGTAATAGTTTTTCCCAGTTTCATTTTCAATTAATACGACAAAATGTTTTAGATTCATCTTGTACATTTCTTGCCACTGACTTGGTATCGGCCATTTCTTCAAAAAGACCCTACGTTTTTCTTTTTAAAGTAGGATATTTCAATACCACAATCTGGGTGCTAGGGATGAACGTTGCTTTTGGTTCGGTCACTGTTTCTAGGTCTAACTGTTTCTTAAACAGACATGCAACCAATTTTCCAATGTTAGCCACACCTTCACACTCCCCTCCCTCTCAAAAGTTATAATTGCCACTAGGTCCTAAACTTTAGGGAAATTCCATAGCCTTCTCCCCCCAGCTTTCCTGGTAGCCCAGCTGGTAAAGAATCCACCTGCAATGCAGGAGACCCCAGTAAGATTCCTGGGTCAGGAAGATCCACTGTAGAAGGGATAGGCTACCCACTCCAGTATTCTTGGGCTTCCCAGGTGGTTCCGCTGGTAAAGAATCTGCCTGCAATGTGGGAGATTTGAGGTCGATCCCTGGGTTGGGAAGATCCCCTGGAGAATGAAATAGCTACCCACTCTAGTATTCTGACCTAGAGGAGGAAGTGAAAGAAAGTACATGTGCTTGCTTTCTCATTTTTTAGTTCTGAAAGTCTCTTCTTGATCTTTGTATCCCTGGTTCACATCTAACCATTATTACTCCTTAGGAAACATTTGTGGAAGAACAGTGTCTCTCTTGGGCTCGCTTTGTGACAAGACGGGTCAGTCCAGGATACACTGGATGAGTTTTTCCTAGACACTTTTCATTTCTCTTCTTTCTCCGACTTTGCCTCATATATTCCCTGACAATCGCTGCATCATCTCAGTTTTAGATCCTGAACCTGCGTTTTAACACACATCTGTGATCCAGATTTTCTGATTCTCTCACGTTAGAACCATTTCTTGCTTATGAACTTTACTATGGACTAGTCACCAAAGCTTAATCTAGAACCCAGATTCCTTGATGAGGCAACTGGTCAACAGTAATCTGCAACAGAAACCCTTTAGTTGAGCAAGCCCTGAATGCACTGACTTTTAAGGCAGGTAGGTCTGCTCAGACAGAAAGAAAGCTTTAGGAAAGGACCGTTCTGATCTATAAAGCATGGGATGTCATCAAGCCAGAGTTCCTTGGGTCTGAAGGAAGCTGAGCTCTGTTCCCCAACTCTAAAGTCCAGGGAGGAGATTTTTTCCAGAATTGTTATTTATTTCAAAACATCTCATATTCTGAAGAAGAGACAAAAAGACACATTATTTGGTTTGGAAGTTATTTTGCTTTGCCCGAGCTTTTCCTCATCTTCCAAATAATTTGTGGGATGAGTGGATTACTTGATATCTCTTGTGAAAAGGAAAAAAGGAGAGAGAAATAATTCTTGTGATTCTCTGGGGAAGCAATATGGAATTAAAAATGGAAAAGGAGGCACCAGTGACATATTCTGTTCACCTCCAGCACACACTACATGGGGGATGCATTGACCACAAAATCCACGGTGCCAGAAATGAATGCCAACTCCTTATTTTCAAATGTGACATAATTTCCAGAGGATTTGATTCTGATCATTGCTATGACTGCCCGTGGTCATTCTATTACTGGAAACCTACAATGCCAGTTCTTTGCTAAGTGTCTTTGGCAAGGCCTTAGTTAGTGTTTAATCACAGTAAGAAGGTTCCAAACACTTTATTAGCCGTATAAAGAATTACAGAGATATTAGCCTAAGTTGGATGGAGCCCACAGCAGCTGTACTGCTCTTCTAGGGCAGGAAAATGTCTCAGAGATATATTACGCTAACAGAAAAGCACCCTGAGATTTAACCCTTACAATAACGAACATAAGTGTTCCTTGTTTTACAAAATAGCTCTATTTCTGAAAATTGTATAAATCTGACATCTCATACCCCCTCTTACTTCCCCATTCAATAATTACAATATCCAGAACACTGAATCTCCAATAATGGCTGATGTCAATGTACATACTGTTATCTTTTTTTATGTATTTATTTCTAATTGAAGGATAATTGCTTTACAGTATTGTGTTGGTGTCTGCCAAACCTCAACATGAGTCAGCCGTAGGTATACCAAAGTCCCCTCCCTCTTGAACCTCCCTCCCACCTCCCTCCCCATCCCACCCCTCTAGGTTGTTACAGAGCCCCTTTGAATTCCCTAAGTCATATAGCAAATTCCCACTGGCTATCTATTTTACATATGTTAATACATACTATTGTCTTTTAATTCTTCTCCAAGCTTCTTTGACAAGTACTTGAACAGAAAAGATGTAAATGTCTAATAGCTATGTATTTAGAAGACTGTTTATTAAATGTTTTGGTAAAGTGACTATTCACTCAGTTTATTTTGATTTTTCCATATGGATAGGAATTAAGTCTAGGTCCAAATGTAGGACTGGGGTAGCACTGCCTTGGAAAAATAAGGGAGCCCATTAAATTTGCCATTTTTCTTTGTTCAGCTTACAAATTTTGATGGTTCCAAAATGCCAAATTTCTAATCAGTCTGTAACAATGTCACCACAGGACCACCATTAAAAGACTAAAAAGGGGGAATAAATGACATTTTAGAAGGCTAAATGTATTCTATTTAAAAGATTTTCCTTCATAATCTTGATTATGACATTCTTTTTACTGATGCTTAAATGCCCTCTCAGATCTGAAATGTTAATGGTTTGTGTAAATGGTTTTTCGAAGATGACCTTATGCGGCAAATATTAAAAACAGCCTCCCAATATTTTTTGGAAATTAACTGATCCATGAAACTCAGAGACATAGGATCTGGTGGTTTACTCAAACTTCTAGAATGTCTTTGCCTGTAAGGGTATTAGGTACTGGAGTGTTTTGGCTATACATAATTTATGGAAGGAGATAAATACGATTTTCCTTTTGAGAGTAAAAATAAAAATATTCTGGGGCTTCCCTGGGGGCTTAGTAGCAAAGAATTTGCTTGCCAATTCGGGAGACACGGGTTTGATCCCTGGTCTGGGAAGATCCCATATGCCTGGAGCAACTAAGCCTGTGCCCGACAACTATTGAGCCTGTGCTCTGGAGTCAGGGAACCGCAACTACTGAGCCCACGTGCCGCAACTGCTGAAGCCCATGCGCCACAACAAGAGAAACCACTGCAATGAGAAGCCTGAATATTGCAACAAACAGTAGCCCCTGCTCGCCACAGCTAGAGAGAAGCCTGCATAGCAACAAAGACCCAGCGCAACCAAATACAACAAATAATTAAATTGTTAAAAATAAGAATATCCAAAAAAAAAAAAAAAGAATATCCCACTGTTGAACGGGGTGCGGACAATATATTTTCCACTAATTATTAAATATTATCCCTTTCAAATTCATCTAATTTTCCGTTTATTGTAGTGCTTGATTAGCCTACATCAGTGCTTCTCAAAGTCAATTTCATAGAACACGAGTTTCCTGTGTAACATTTTTCCATGCTGCATGTAAATTACCACAGTCTTAAGCAGCTGTAAATGACAAACATTTAGTTTCCTCTTCCAGGATGACAGTGAAAAATGCTCTGCAGCCTCCAGCAAAACAAGCATAACTAGTGAAAATTATTTTTTAAATCCTAACATTTAAAGTCTCCGGAAATTGTCCTTAGGGTATACAGAACCTAAAGAAATACTTATTTCCGAAAACATAGTAAAGTTTGGTAAGAACAGTGAGGGTCTGTAGCATTTGAACCATGACTCATCCACGTCAGTGCAACAGAAACTCTATTCCAGGAAGATGAAGTCAAGGACACAGGGCTCCTTCTCCTCCCAACTCTTACTTAAGGGATACGGTATCTTCCTGGGAGAGGTAGGCCACCAGAAGTTTTCATCAGCCCCAGTGACACATTGGTAAGGAGACTGAGAGACTGGAAACCTCATACATGGCTGGTAGAAATCCTGCCTTGGGAAACAGTTTGGCACGTCCTCAAAAGTTTAATCATAGATTTATCGGATGGCCCAGCAATTCCACTCCCACGCATAAACCCAAGAGAAATGAAAACTTATGCCCACCCCAAAGCTCTTGTGCAAATATTCATAGCAGCGTTATTTCTAAGAACCAAAAGGTAGAAACAACAGACACTCATCAGTTGATGAGCAGGTATCAAATGTAGTCTTCCAGGTGGTAAAGAATCCAGCTGCCAATGCAGGAGACACAAGAGACTCAGGTTTGATCCCTGGTTGGGGAAGATCCCCTGGAGGAGGAAATGGCAACCCACTCCAGTATTCTGGAAAACTCCATGGACGGAGGAGCCTGGCGGGCTACACAGTCCATGATGTCACAAAGAATCCGGACATGACTGAGCATACATAGCTAAGTGGTCCATCCACACAATGGCATATTATTCAGCAATTTAAAAGAAATGAAACACATATGCCACAATATGGATAAACCTTGAAAACATTATGCTAGGTGAAAGAAACCAGTCACAAGAGACCACATATTACATGATTCCATCTTTACAAAATGTCTAGAAAGACAAATTTGTAGAGAAAGTAGGTTAGCGGTAGCCTAGGTCTCGTGAAATAGAAGGAAGATGGGTGACTGCTAAAATGTATAGGCTTTCTTTTGGGGCCAATGAACATATTACAAAATTGACTGTGGTGATGGCTTCACAATGTTGTGAAGAGAAGAACCATTGAATTGTACACTTTAAGTGGGGGAATTGTATAAAAAGTGCATAAAAGTGTTTGTGAAAAACCTATATACCCCATTTTTAGCTCATATTTTCCATGGATCGGGAATCTAGGCATGACTCAAACCGAATCTGTGTATTCCTCCCACCTCCATCCACTCCCTCCATATAGAAAGAATTGCTCCCTCTCTGATGTTTTTCTGTTGATGCTTTCAGAAACCTCTTCTGCACCTTCTACCTCAAGCCAGTCAACTCCTATCAATTCTTCTTTCTTAATACATCTAGAATTTGGTCCTCAGCATCCTTTTCTATTTGTAAAACAATATATTTATTTTGTTGCTTTGGGTCTTTTTGCAGCATGTGGGATCTTTAATTGCAATATGTGGCATCTAGTTCCCTAACCAGGGATCCACCCCAGACCCCCTGCATTGGGAACGCAGAGTCTTAGCTGCTGGATACCAGGGAGGGCCCTCATTGTCCATGTCTAAAGCTATTTCCTTTCTCCATAACCCTGTTCTCTCTCCTGGATCACTGCAATTGCCTCTTACCTTAGATTCTATTTGCCAGACACATCTATTGCCTTTTCATACCACTAAGTTAATTATGCATTATGGATTCAACATACGAATCTGGGAAGGAGGCACAAAAATTCAGATGCTAGGACCAGCGATGTGGCTTCAGGCAAAGTCCCTAAACTGGCTGTGCCCCTATGGCTCCACCTACACACTCATAATAATGACAGCCGTAACCACCTCACAGAGCAATGACAAAAGCCAAATCAGACGACATGTAAAGCTGCCTTCAATTAGCCAATGGCAGCCCACTCCAGTACTCCTGCCTGGACAATCCCATGGATGGAGGAGCCTGGTAGGCTGCAGTCCATGGGGTCGCTAGGAGTTGGACACAAATGAGCGACTTCCCTTTCAATTTTCACTTTCACGCATTGGAGAAGGAAATGGCAACCCACTCCAGTGTTCTTGTCTGGAGAATCCCAGGGATGGGGGACCCTGGTGGGCTGCCGTCTATGGGGTCGCACAGAGTCGGACATGACTGAAGCGACTTAGGAGCGGCAGCAGCATGAAGATGTAAGGGTTTATTTTTATTGATGATGATCATCCATCATGGTGAATCAGCAACTGGCCACAAATAACTGGCTGGCTTAAGGAAGCGTGGTTATTCAAGCAAATTATCCTTTTTAAAAAATTGGAGTATAATTGCTTTTCAATATTGTAATAGTTTCTGGTGTACAACAAAGTGAATCAGCTATAGGTACACATATACGCCCTCCCTCTTGAATCTTCCTCCCACCCCCACATCCCACCCCTTCAGGTCATTGCAGAGCACCAAGCTGAGCTCCCGGTGCTATACAGCAGCATCCCGCTAGCTACCCGTTTTACACGATAGCGTATGTATGTCAGCGCTACTCTCTCAGTTCGTCTCTACTGCTGCTTCTGCTGCTGCTAAGTCACTTCAGTCGTGTCTGACTCTGTGCGACCCCATAGACGGCAGCCCACCAGGCTCCCCCGTCCCTGGGATTCTCCAGGCAAGAACACTGGAGTGGGTTGCCATTTCCTTCTCCAATGCATGAAAGTGAAAAGTGAAAGTGAAGACGCTCAGTCATGTCCGACTCTTCTCGACCCCATGGAGAGCAGCCTACCAGGCTCCTCTGTCCATGGGATTGTCCAGGCAAGAGTACTGGAGTGGGGTGCCATTGCCTTCTCCCAGTTCGTCTCTAAGCTCTTCTCTTATCCTCATCACAAGGAAATTACAAGGGTTTTAGGAATTCTGTCCCGGGAACCAGTGCCAAGATCAAGTGAACACATTTCACAATATCACTCAAACACAGAAATCATTGGTGAGCTTTGAACTCTTTCAGTGTCCCTCAAGGGGTAGGTGTCAGGAGGAAGAGAGGAAATGGAGTCAGCTGTGATCTCATAACATTTGGCTTTAAAGAGGAGTACATGGGACAATAACTGGAAGCATGACCAAGAAAATTATGTTCTTAAGCCTTGCCAGAATTTTAAAGTTCTAACTTAAGACTTTACTCCTTTCATTAAACATTGTACTCAACGTTTATGAGGTCCTACTATGCGGTAAGGAAACACAACTGAATATGATCAAGGTCCTAGATGACAAACCACTAGCTGTATATAGTTGACCTGCATCTGTGGGCCTTTGAATTTCTGGAGTCTGCCGTTCAACCAACCATGTGTGAAAAATATTCCCCCTAAATCCAGAACATTCCAAAAGGCAAAACTTGAATCTGCCCAAACCAGTGACTCCTGTTGACCCTTGAAGACATGGGTTTGAAGTGTGCAGATGCACTTATACACCAGTTTTTTTCAATATATACTACAGTACTACACAACCCAAGGTGGGTTACATGTGCAGAAGTGGAGCTTCAAATATGGAGGGCTAATTGTCATGTTCACTGCTAATTTTTTAGTTCAAGGACAGTTGGCATCCCTAACCCCCAAGATATTCAAGGGTCAACTGTATTTACCTGGCATTTACATTGGATTAGGTGTTATAGGTAACTTAGAGATGATTTATAATATCTGGGAGGATGTGTATAGGTTACATGCAAATACTACGCCATTTAATATAAGCTGCTTAAGCATTCTTGGATTTTGGTCTCCATGGGAGATCCTAGAACTAATTCCCTGTGGATACTAAGGGATGACTGTATACAGTTCCTGAGCAGGAGAGACAGTTCTGTGTGTGATATGAAGGTGTAAGAGAGCCCTTGCTGGCATTCTTCTTCGTAGAATTTGTGAAACCTTTACAGGCTTGGGGGCTTCCTCTGTGGCTCAGTGGTAAAGAATCCGACTGCGGTGCAGGAGATGTAAGAGACGTGGGTTCAATCCCTGGGTTAGGAAGATGCCCTGGAGGAGGGCATGGCAACTCACTCCAGTATTCTTGCCTGGAGAATCCCATGGATGGAGGAGCCTGGCGGGCTAGGGTTGTGAAGCCATAGAGTTGAGAAGAGTCGGACACGACTGAAGCGACTTAGCAAGCAAGCAAACATACAGATTTTGAGGTCGAAAAAAATCAGAGCTGGAAGGGAACTGAGAGATCATCTAACACAGTCCTTTCATCTTACCAGTGTAGGAATTTGGGTCCCAAAGAGGCTACATACCTTGCCCAAGGACATATATCTAGTAAGTGGCAGATTCAGAAATAAACCCCCTATCTTCTGCTTCCCAATTCAGGGAATTTTCCACTGCTCCATGCCAGAGCATACACACAAGTGTCCACTTCTTGCATTTCTAATTTCATATAGCTGAACTATTACTTTAAATGGTAATGTTAATGAATTCCATGAGTCAGCGCTTATTTTCATATTCTGCCAATTAATTGTGGTTTGGGGGTAATTTACTCTAAGGCTTTGAATTGTAAAATGCAGCATCAGCTGTTTTTTTTTTTTTTTTTCAAGGTAATTCACTCCAAAACTTGGACCAAGGACACCTAATGTTGTTCAGAGTCAGCTGGATTTGTCTCTAAAGGTCCTTGAATTAAAAATCTACAGTCCTGTTTGTTTTTCCCACAGCGCAGCTACAGGGAGCAACTGTGACACTGAGTGAGGGTGGGAGGGGGATTCCACAGAACCCCGAGAGGTGGGTACAGTGGGGAACGGGAGGCTCAGGCTTCAGGTAACCCTGATGTAACCTGGTGGGTGATGTGCCGAAGCGATTGTTTGGGGAGGTGCCCTTTCTTTGTAACTGCAGCTAGAGATGACAGGGGAAGAATTTCTGTGATTTCTGACCCTGGACTCCCCGTCTGCAATCTGGACTGGTCTCTTACCATCTGGAAAATATCACTTTCATTTGGAAACCAGGAAGATCTTCTACTTCATCTAGAACCAGTTACTTTCCCAGCCAGGAGCACAAGGAAGTCAAGGAGAAACAGGAAAAAAAAATCATTCAATTGTACAAAACAGCCATTTTTTATGCCCAAGGCACTTGGTAATTGGATTAATCTTCAGGGACCTCTGCCATCCAACCTGATCTCTTGAGCTCGTCGGAAGAGGCAAAGACCTGTGGCCTTGAGCAAGTAATGTCATCACTAAGCATAAGAGCTGGAAAACCTTTCTGAACTCATGTAGTTTATTACTATAGACATGGAAGGCAGACTGAGAGAAATGAAACATCCTACATTACTTATATTTGTGGGGGTGCCTGCCTTCTCCCCTTGTTCTCATGCCTCCTCACCTGTCAAATAAGGAGGTTGAACAGATGACTTTTGATACCCTTCCCAACTCTGACATTCAATGCTGCCTGACAGGTGAGGTGGCTAGGCAGCCTTGGGCATCACCCAGGAAATAGACCTTCAGAATCTCGGGTCCAAATCAGACCTACTAAATGAGAATCTGAGTTTGAACCAAATCCCCAGGTGATTCTTATGCACGTTAGACTCAGCTTTAGAATTATCTGGTTGATTTGACCCTAGAGGGAGTATTCTTCCTGGAAGGCTTTCAAATGTGTCATTCTCTTGTTAGCCTGCAGATGTCACCAGAGAGCTAACAGTGGGCTTTCTGGAGTGGTGGGAACTACAGAAAGTTTTTATTCCCATTTCTCCTGTCTGTTCTGCCCTTCAAGTTCCTGTACGCTCTGGCCTGTTACCCAGTAAAGCTGGAGAAATGGGCTGCAAAATGTATTTTGAAGCTGTTCACATCACAGACACTTCATTGTCTGCCCTTCCAGAAAAGAATTGGATCTAGAGGCCCTTCTGTCTCATGAGCAGACTCCCACAGAGTGATTTTTTAAAAGCCCAGATTCTGTGTTTCCTTGACAATTCAGGTAAATCTGTGGCAGATACTCTGACAATATGATACTATAATGAACTATACTTTATTTTGGTCCCAGAATTTATTTATTAAGGTATTTGTCTTGTCTTGATCAATTCTTAAAATTTTAAATTATAATGACCATCTTTCCAGTAAACCAAAGGTCAAAGTCTTCCATGTTAGGCCACCTAATTCGAAGAGGCAACTCATTGGAAAAGACCCTGATGCTGGGGAACACTGAAGGCAAAAGGAGGAGGAGGTGACGGAGGATGAGATGGTTGGATAGCATCTCAATGAACATGAATTTGAGCAAACTCTGGGAGATAGTGGAGGACAGGGAAGCCTGCAGTACTACAGTCCATGGGGCTGCAAAGAGTCAGACACAACTTAGTGACTGAACCAAAACAATTTACATAACGCTTTAGATTTTTAAAACACTTTTAATTTAACATATTCTTGAAAAATATTTGTAACATTTGGTGTGTAGGATACTCTGAGTTACAGGTGATGGTCCTGAAAGCTGGAAGTTCATCTAGTAATTTGTGAAAATAAGACTTGGATCCAGGCAGCACCAGTGGTAAAGAATCTGCCTGTAATGCAGGAGACTGCCTGCACCTCAGGAGACCTGGGTTCAGTTCCTGGGTGTGGAAGATCCCCTGGAGAAAGAAATGGAAACCCGCTCCAGTATTCTAGCCTGAGAAATCATATGGAGAGAGGAGCCTGACCAGCTACAGTTCATGAGATCGCAAAGAGCCAAACACGACTTAGGGAGTCAAAATACTTGACAAAATATCTTTAGACCTTAGACCTCAGTAGCACAAGTCTGTGCTCCTTGAGAAAAAGACAGCCCATGAGGTCAGCCTGCACTGGCCTAGGCTCTCTGCTGAAACTTGATGAGGTGAGGAGACAAAGACTGGAGGCTGTGAAGGCCAAGGTGGCTGGAATTTGCTGGGCACAGCATCTGAGACTAGGGAGCCACGTAAAGAAAGTTCCAGAAAAGTGCACAGGGTTCCCTCGCGTTGTCTGCTGAATCTGTGAACCCTGGGAGGTGGGGTAGAACAATTTTTGAGGAAAGCACTGGCAGCAGAGCTCACAGTGAGAACTGTTCAAGTTCCCTCCAGCTGGGGTGGGAGGTCCCCATGGAGGGCAGGGGTCCCCAGTCCCCAGGGCCACAGGCGGATACTGGCGGGTGGCTGTCAGGAACCGGGCCGCACAGCTGGAGGTGAGCGGTGGGTGAGCGAGAGAAGCTTCATCTGGTTTTACAGCGGCTCCCCATTGCTCGCGTTACCGCCTGAGCTCCACCTCCTGTTAGATCAGCAGAGGCGTCAGGTTCTTGTAGGCGCTCAAGGTGTACTGTGAACTATGCAAGGGAGGGATACGGGTTGCACATTCCTTGTGAGAATCGAATGCTTGACAATCTGAGGTGGTGGTGTTAGCAATGGGGAGCGGCTGCCACTGCCTCACCCCCAGATGGGACCATCCATTTGCAGGGAAACAAGCTCAGGGCTCCCACTGATTCTGCAAGATGGTGAGCTGTATATATTTCATTATATATCACAAGGTAATAATAATACAGATAAAGTGCACAATAAAGGTCATGCACTTGAATCATCCTGAAACCTCCTCCCCCCACCACCCAGTCCATGGAAAAATTGTCTTCCACAAAACTGATCCCTGGTGCTGAAAAGATTGGAGACCACTACCCTAGGGGACTAAGAGTCCTCCTGGAAAGCTCCTTAGCCTGTTCCAGCTGGGGGGTGAGCTGGTGAAGAGGATTCAGTGACAAAGCTCCCCTCAGTCAGAACTCACCTCAGCTCCCAGAATCGAAAGGTGCAGGAGAACAGAAAAGGAGGGATGGGAAAGGTGTTCCGTGGAAGGCTGAGGGAGAGCTGTTCCAAGAAGAGAAAGACAGGTGCTTCACGCAGTTGACATCTCATAGAAATGTCAGAATAACCGTCAGGAAACAATGAGGCTGAAGAAGCCACCAGGTGACTATGGTGGAGAGCGCTGTAACTTCTTTTGTGACTCAAACCCACCACAGCTGTCGGCTTGACTACAACCCACGCAGGCACCATGGGTTCTCGGGTATTTGAGACCAGGGAAACATGGGGCCTTGTAGACATTAGAGGGGAGAAGTCCCCTTCGCCACGGGGCCTGAATATAGAGTGGGAGCCACAGTGCTTTGGGGGTGGGCATCACCCAGCTTTTTAGAGGAAACCACAATGCCTCTGGTGCGTTTCCAGAAAGTCTACTTTTTGACCTCCTTTGGCAAATTATTAGGGCCCACAGCCAGCCTGGGGCCAAGAGGTTCTCCCAGAGGTGCAGCTATGAGCGTGTGGCCGGGACTATCCAGTGACCCGGGTCACCCCACACACTGCCCGGGTCCTGGGCCTGGGGGCTCCTGCCTCTCACTGGGTGATGAGGCCCGGTGGGTTCACAGACCTTGGGTGGTCTTCTTCTGTGTGAACGGAACTCTGGATGAAAGCACCTCCTCAAGTAAGAATGCAGTCGTGTTTGACTCTGTGACCCCACCCAGCTCCTCTGTCCATGGAATTCCCCAGGCAAGAATACTGGAGTGGGTTGCCATTTCCTACTCCAGGGGATCTTCCTGTCCCAGGGATAGAACTTGGGTCTCCTGCATTGCAGGGAGGTTCTTTACTGTCTGCTAATAGCTCTGGAGAAGTGGGTAAGTTGACAGATGGCCTTTCCTTTAGTGAATACAAAAGCAATTCTCTTATAAGCTGGGTCTTAATTATCATTCGTTTGCTCGAGATCCTTTCCTTAGGTTACCTAATAGGGCTTAAGACTTCATATGCCATCAAGTTCTTGGTCTAGACTGTTTATCGTCCTCTGGAAGTATTAAGGCAGCTTCTCATAAGCTGTCCATTCTACCAATTCCTGCTGAAAAATGATCAGACCTATCCAATTTTTGCCCACCCCCTTCCCATGCTCACTGAGTTTTCCTTGAGAAAGAATGTGAGGGAAACTTGTTAGCATCTTGTTTTCAGCTTTATTGAAATTCTTACAAAAGGTCTGATGTATTTTAGGCCTGGCCTAATTTCCTTTAGTCCCTGAAATACAGGATCATGGCTATTTCCACGTCCTTTTAAGCAGGAATGTAAACTAGTAGACTTTGCTTTTAAAGTTCGAACACATATCACCATGGTTTTTCACTGACGTAAAGCAAGACTTATGTTTTCCCGAATGAAAAGACCAGGTAAGAAAGTTACATGGGTCTTCCTTGGTGGGATAGCTGGATTCTTTGTCAGAACAGACTTGGGGACTTATTTCACTTAATGTGACCTTCTTCCACCTTGAGTATGTTCTTTTTTTTAAATGCAAATTTGCGATGTACTGAGCTATGTAGTAAAGAGGGCCGTGTTCATATATGCATACATATATTGGCTCTGGAAAAAGATGCATGAGTACATGCACGTTATGTAAACATAGCAGATAATAAGCATATTATAAGCAAAGAGCAACCAATAGCATGTACTGGTTTAGTTGTCAGCCAGGAGCTTTGCTGGTCTCATCCCCAGAGGGTCCCAGCCATCGCTTTCCCCGGGCAGGCAATGCTCACCAGGTAGGACAGGTGATTGTGTATCTGAGGCATGTCTGAGTCTGTGACTCCCCCAGGGTCGGTGGGCCTATGCTCACGCGCTCCCATGAAGCTCCCCAGGCCTGGAACACAGAAATGCCCAGCATGACCTCCTCCTCGTGTCAAAAGCAGACTCTGATCTCCCCATCACTAGGAAAGGGGTGCAGACTTGGGGCTCCCAGAGGCCCACAGCCTCCTCTCCCCCCAGATGTAGTAGGGAATCCACACTTCCTTTCAGTCTTAATAGGCTCCATCAGGACATGTGTTTTCTTGACCACAGGATGACACCCGAAGAGGCCTGGAAGGTTCTGTATCATTGCCTCCAGATAGCTCTGAGACACAGGCAACGTGGCTTTAACCCTGATTGCCAGATGACTGAGGGTTGGCCTTGGTTTAACCCAGATAGCTCCCATGTCACCCTCCAAATCCATCCTCCTATGCGGATGGCTGCCTTGGAAGCCAGTTACATCCAACCTTGAACTTACACCCTATGGGATTTGGAGTATGTCATCTTCTAGTCACACTTGTGCTGCACGCCAGCTTCTTGCTTGAATCTAAGCAAAGACATAATGAGAGTCCAGGTCGAAACAATGGTCTCATTCTCCATCTGACTGATAGGCTAGGTGAATGGGTCAGTTGAGTGCTACCTGGAGGTCAAGTGGTACCCAAGCCAGCATGACTTGCAGGAGAGCTGCAAAGTGATACATGAATTGAGCGCCCGAGATACTACGTAGCACACGTGGCAGTCACTCAGTAAATGTTCCTTTCACTTGCCTTCTCGGACTCCAGACTGGTTCCTGCAGGAGGCTGGCATCTCCCTCTCACTCCTAGAGCCGCCCCTCCTCTATGTCACTTTCCCGAACTAACAAACGCTGTGCAGAGGCAGAGTGAAGCGGGGGAGGCGAATCACTCAGTATCGTCTCTTGCTGGTCAAAACTCTTGGCCTGAGGTTTGGGAATGACCTGCAGAGTAATCGACCTGGGACGCCTCCTGCCCATCCTCACTGCTGCACTGGTGGCCAGGACCCATCTGTAACTCACAGATCACAGAGAACACGGACAGGTGGCCCTGAGGGCACAGTGTTTAGAAGACTCCGGAAAAAGGCGATCCAGTCGACCAGGGCTCCATGCAGGAACCGTGGTGGAAGGGAGAGACAGGCAGTGGATCCCAGAGTTGTGCTTTGGAATAGATGTCCAAGAGGAGGAGGGTGACAGGTCACCATGGTCCTGGGATGGGAATTACAGGGGTCTGGGGGTGCCGGGCTGGGCGCAGAGGGCAGAGGCGTTCATTGCCCCCACCCCAGGAATGCAGGAAGGAGGCTCGGCAGCTGGGCCCAACCTCGGGCTGTGCCCACTGTTAGTGTCTCTTGCACGTCACACCGGCATCCTCGGCGTGCCCGCAGTTTGTCACCCCCCACTTGGAGAAGCTGCAGCGGAAGATGCTTTCCTCGGTGCCCTTGCAGGCAACATCGTCCATCCAAATTCTCCCTGTACCTGTGGAGACAAGCGGACATGATGTCTTAGCAGAGATACAGGAGCGCAGGACAGACGGGAGCACTGCTCTCTGTCCCGAGCTCTGCTGCCAATTCTCTAATCGAGTGGTTCCCCCTGCCTTCTCCACTCCACCAAGACCAATGCCTCTTCTCTAGGCTCAGTTTCTGGAAAGGAGAATAACAATAACGGACAGTGAGGATGGGTTTCCCTGGTGGCTCAGTGGTAAAGAACCCACCTGCCAATGTGGGAGATGTAAGAGTCGTGGGTTCAATCCCTGGGTCAGGAAGATTCCCTGGAGGAAGAAATAGCAACCCACCCAGTGGTCTTTCCTGAAGAATCCCACGGATACAGGAGTCTGGTGGGCTACAATCCATGGGGTCACAAAGAGTCAGACACGAATTAGTGAGTAAAATAACCATGATGGTATTTACTAAGCAGCTCCTATGTGTCGGGCCTCTTACCTATATGATCTTCATCCATTCTCACCATGGTGCTGTGAGATGGGCATGAATAACCCTTCTTCTAGATGGGAAAACTGAGGTTCAGAGAGCAAGTGGTGCAAGGTTGCTCAGCTTGTAAGTGGCAGAGTCTGAACTCAAGCCCAAGTCTTGCTGCCTCTCAGGCCCACAATTTATACAAGATGCCTAATAGCTTTTGATATTTTGGCCATGCCACATAACCTGTGGGCTCTTAGTTCCCTGACCAGGGATCAAACCTGTGCCCCCTGCAATGGAAGCACAGAGTCTTAGCCACTAGACCACCAGGGAAGTCCCCTCTATTGAGATGTATCTCGCAGCCTTTGCTGCTGAATATTCAGACAAGACATAATCAGTGGCACAATGTCAGAGAGATCTAACTTGGACAGATCCAGCACCCCATAACCAAATATCTGTGTCGACATCACCTCCAGTATTTTAAAATTTTAAGCTGATGGTCTCACACAATGAGCTTCAAACAGCAGTCCTTGGAATGACAGCAGATCTCAGAAATTAACATTATCACCACACAAATATGTTATGACAGGCGGAAGCATCCGTAACCATAAGCAACTAGGTCAGTTCCCAAAATACAAGGTCCCTAAGACAATCCAGCTGAGTTTTGCCCACCTGTTCACCCCACCCTGTTCACTCAGCTCGTAGGAGGACCACCCTGATGGTCTGAAGGTGCCCATGCAAGGAGTCTTTAGTTGGTTTTCCCAGGATTGTACCCGAGTCTCAAGAGACACAGACTTGGCACTGAGGTCTTCAATGAACGTCAAGGGAATAGGTCAGCTGGGTGTGGCTTCAAGGGAATGGAGAGGGCTTGTTTGGGGTCAGCGGAGAGGGGAGAAGTCACCTGGAGCCCCCACTGATGAACTGGCAGGGCCATCAACCATGTTCTG
Source organism: Ovis canadensis (assembly GCF_042477335.2). NCBI lineage: Eukaryota > Metazoa > Chordata > Mammalia > Artiodactyla > Bovidae > Ovis > Ovis canadensis. The sequence goes on from NC_091246.1 coordinate 102,713,803, forward strand.
GTGGGTTCTCTGGGCTGATGGCCAAGCCACACCTTTAATGGTGGGAGCTCACTCGGGAGCCCTCTGGAATGCTGCCTGAGCTTCAGGGCTCCCATCTCCCATGGAGTCATTATCTTAGAGCTTTGCTACTCAAAGTGTGATCCTAGATCAGTAGCATCAGAGTTTGTTAAAAATACACAACCTCATGCCCTGCCCAGGACCTACTGAACCAGAATCTACATTTGAACCAAGTGGTCCTGCACTGAAGTTTGAGAAGCACTGGTACAGCAGAAATAGGGCTTTACAACAAGCAGGACAAATCTCAAGTCTCAGCCCATCCAGGAGGACCATTTCAGTTGTAAAAGTAGGAGGGGATTCCCAGGACGTGAGACTTTCGGTGCTGAAGCTAAGTAAACGGAGAACCTACTTGTAACTTACTTGTTACGTTCAAGAGCTGGTACCAGAAATCATGGGGTTGAAGGTCAGAAACTGCGTTCCAATATTGCCATGTCAATCTGGGCAAGTTAAACGAGGTAACTGTGTTTAGCCGCTATGTAGTATCCAACTCTTTGCAACATCTTGGACTGTAGCCCACCAGGCTCCTCTGTTCATGGGATCGCCCAGGCAAGAATACTGGAGTAGGTTGCCATTTCTTTCTCCAGGGGAATCTTCCTGACCGAGGGATTGAACCCGAGTCTCCTGCCTTGGCAGGCAGATTCTTCACTGCTGAACCACAAAGGAAGCCCAAACGAAGTAACAGTTCCTGTATTTTAAAGGGCTTTGAAATGCATCAAAACCCTACACGAAAGGCAGTTCAGGGATCCTAGCATCTGATCCTGGCACCATGCCTCTTTGTCCCGTCTCTCGGCAGCCAGACAACCTCTCCTTTTAGAGGAATTGTCGGGTATTGTTGTTGTTTAGTTGTTAAATCATGTCTGACTCTTTGAGTATTAAAATCCTTAAAACCTGTCACTCACCCTTGGACTGCATGGGAAATCCTTTTACAAAGCACATCCAGGGAACAACTAAACCATTTTGCTGCCCAGTAAGAAGCTCCAATATTTTGGCCACTGATACAAAGAGCCAACCCTTTGGAAAAGACTCTGATGCAGGGAAAGATTGAGGACAGGAGGAGAAGGGGGCAGCTGAGGATGAGATGGTTAGATGGCATCACTGACTCCATGGACATGAGTTTGAGCAAGCTCCGGGAGATAGTGAAGGACAGGGAAGCCTGGGGTGCTGCAGTCCATCGGGTGACAGAGTCGGGCATGACCGAGCGACTGAGCAACAACAAATGGATTGCAAGGACTTAGTGGTTTGGACATATTTTTGTTAGGCTGAGATATTCATCATCTGCTCAAGGGATTGCAGAGCAGTGAACTAGGGGACAGGGCTGGGAGGAGAGATCTCTTTCTGCTGTCTTTGTTAATGTTATTTGTTCATCACAGCCTCTTTCCTGGCCGGATACAGTGTGCCTCTTACACAATAAGCCCTTTGAGGCTGAGCAAAAATTCTCAGATTAAATGTCTCCTGGAAAACACATCAGTTTACAAATTACCCAGGAAAAGGCTGCAGACCCAAGAGCTCCGTGGGATTAGTCACACCCAAAACAAATAAAGCAGCAAATGAAGGAGACTGACAAATACAGAACAGGCCCGAGGTTACCAGTCCTAATGCGTCCACAGGATCATGGAACTCCAAACTCTAGCTGGGGTTAAGTTAGGGAGTTCTAGCTAATGTTCAGTCATGGAAGAGCTAATAAAATGAGGACAGGGTTGTTAAATCAGCAATGCTCATATCTGCAGTTATTGGGACATCACTAAAGGGGCCAGTGAACTCAGATCATCTCTGCTCCCCGCGAGTCAGAGAGGCTAGAACTCTCATGAGTCCAGATACCAATCATTGTGTCAGTTGACATCCATGAGAGCTGACACTTGACACTCATTGTGTGGCCTGAGCACCAGGAGGTCAGTATCACCCCGGAGCTCATCAGCAATGCAGAGTCTTGGGCCCACTGCAACCTGAACCTGGGTTTGATTCCTGCATTGGGAATATCCCCTGGAGGAGAGCACGGCAACCCACTCCAGTATTCTTGCCTGAAGAATCCCATGGACAGAGGAACCTGGGGGGCTACAGTCACAAACAGTCGGACACGACTGAAGCGACTAACACACTGTATCTTAACAGCACCTTCACCAGTCAGCATGCCTTCAAGTCTGAGAGCCCTGCTCTCGAGTAGGCCTGCTCCTCTGTGCTGGTTCTCTCTGAGCTCCATAACAAGCCCCATTATGGAAGGGGGTTCTCTGTTCCCCCACTTTAGAGTCAGAAAACTGAAGCTACACTGTGAGGTTTTATCTTATGGAGGCAAACTGGGACCAGAGGCCAGGTCTTCTGACACTTGGAGCCTCAGGGGCTGTTGGAATGTGAGGGGATGGTTGAGATGAGTAAGCAGAGATTTTATTTTATTCTCATCATTCATTCATTCAATATTGAAGTGTCTATTCCATGCTCAGCGCTCTTCTGGGTGTTTGGGCTACATTAGTGAACAGAAAATGATTTTTTAAAAAACCCACTGCTGGTAAGAATATAAATTGGTGGAGAATAGTATGGAGGTTTCTCAAAAAACGAAAAATAGAATTACCATATGATTCAGCAATCCCACTTCAAGGCACATATCCACAAGAAACAAAAACTAATTCAAGAAGATACATGCAGCCCAACGTTCACAGCAGCGCCATAATTATACAGTTGCCAAGACAGGAGAGCAACCAGTGTTCATCAACAGAGGAGTAGATAAAGAAGACGTGATATATATTATATATACAACGGGATACTACTCAGCCACAGAAAAGAACAAAACTTTGCTATCGGCAGCAACATGAATGAACCTGGAGGGCATTACTCTAAGCAAAATAAGTCAGAAAAGTCAAATACTTTATGATATCACTTGCAGGAGGAATCTAAGATAACATGACAAACTAATGCCTATACCAAAAAATGCGTACGTACAGAGAACAAATTAGTGGGCACCAGTGAAGGGGAAGGGGCAACACATAGTGGGGAACCGGGAGGTACAAACAACTGGGTGTAAGACAGGCTACAAAGATGTACTTACAACATGGGGACTACAGCCAACGTTTTGTTATAATTGTAACAGGAAAGTAATCTTTAAAAATGGTACAAAAACAAAACAAGAAAAAACAAAAAATCTCAGCTTCATGGAACTAACATTTCAGCTGCTGCATGTTTATTTGGAGTAATATTAATCGAAGGGATAAGTTACACTGAATCCTAAGGGCTGCCATCAGAGCACCACACAGAGGCAGGCAGGACAGCTATCAAATAGACATTTAAGAGAAAGAAAAACTGAGGCCCCAGAAAGGTTAGCAGACCTGTCCCACAACGATTACGGGAGGAGGAGATAGTGACCTCTGATGTCCAGCCAGTCTAGTCCCTGTTCCTTACAGAAGCACATATCCAGTGCGCTTTATGGGTCACTAAGTTCAGAGGTGGCAAAAAAATTCAGCCCACTTCTTGCTTTTGTAAATAAAGTTTTATTGGAACATCTACCTTGTAGACTGCAGTTACTTTCATCTGCAGTTACTTTGGTGCTACAACTGCAGAGTTGAATAGTTGTGAGACAGACCATCTAGTCCACAAAGCCTAAAGTATTTACTTCTGGCTGACCCTTTAACATTTGCTGACCCGTGCACTAAGCTACCTCCCAGTATTTAAATTTGATCTTAAGAAAAAAGAGAGCAAAAATGCTGACAATAATATAATTAGAATGGACACTCTCAATCCATCCATCCACCCCCACCTACAAATCCACCTGCATTTGTACCCACCCTCACCTCCTTTGTCTGTCTGCATGTTTCAGAGATTTTCTTAGTATCCAGGACCAGTTCCCTGGATACTGCCCTGGTCTCAACCCCTCCATCTCTTTCTGGAGCCTATTCCAGCCATCACCTCCATCTTTTCCAACTGTACTCCCTCCCTCTCCAACAGCTCTTGGACCAATTTAAAATTAAAAAAAAAAATCATCTCCAAGTCTTTCTCACTTGGGTCTTTCCTTGTTTTTTTTTTTTTTTTTTCCCCAGGGACACTGATCATTTAATTATTGAGCCCTGGCCAGGAAAACTTTTATGGTGCCAAACCACCAAGAGCATGCCAGGCTCGGCAGTTTCTTGCATGGCTCGGGGAGGATGAAGATTCTGCAGGCACACAAGTTTCTTCCTTCCTTCTCTCCTCACACTCTCCTCCCGTTCCTCCTTCCTCCCTCCCACTTTCAGTTCAGTTCAGTTGCTCAGTTGTATCTGACTCTTTGTGACCCCATGGACTGCAGCACGCCAGGCTTCCCTGTCCGTCACCAACTCCCAGAGTTTGCTCAAACTCACGTCCATCGAATCAGTGATGCCATCCAACCATCTCATCATCTTTCATCCCCTTCTCCTCCTGCCCTCAATCTTTCCCAGCATCAGGGTCTTTCTAATGAGTTAGGTCTTCCCATCAGGTGGCCAAAGGATTGGAGCCACTTTATGCAGTACCTATCACTCATTGGAAAAGACTCTGACTGGGCAAGCTTGAAGGCAGGAGGAGAAGGGGATGACAGGATGAGATGGTTGAATGGTGTCATCGGCTCATTGGACATGTGTTTGAGCAAACTCCAGGAAACAGTGAAGGTCAGGGAAGCCTGGAATGCTGTCCTTGGGGTTGCAAAGAGTCAGACACGACTTTGCCACTGAACAACAGCAAATAAACTGAAAAGGAATTAGCTAGGTGAAGAGGAGGGAAAGGCATTGCAAACCTGAGGAAGAGCAGGCGATAGGACACGAAGATCAAAAACAGCTGTATGAGCTCAGAGCCCACATCTGGGTGCATGTGGCTGAAGGATGCTCCGCCGAGGAGTGAGGCACTTTAGGACAGACCTTGCTGCACTAAGCTGAGAAACCAGACTTGATCCTGAGAGCAGTAAAGACCCACTGAGCGTTGGGCAGGGGAGTGATAAGCCGGAGACCGTTTTAGAAAGAGCCCTGGTAGCCAGGAAGAGGAAGGCCTGGAAGAGGAGGTGGGGAGCAGGGCGTGAGGGAAAGAGCTCCTGGAGGGTGCCCCACCTCCTCCCAACAAGCAGCCAATGGCTGCACCACTGGGCCTGCGCTGTGCTAACTGCTTGCCATACGCGATCTCGATCTCGTTTTTCCTTCGCCATCCTCCCGCAAAAGTGGGACGGCTGAAGCCTGGGGAGCTTAGGAAGTCTGCTCCAGGATGCCAACCAGTAAGTGGCAGATATGGGACGCTAGCTAGGCTCTGACCTAGAGAGTGAGCTCTGAGCCACTGCCCTACCCAGCCTGAGTTCCTAAGGCAAGAACAGTGAGAACAAAGGGGAGGGGACAGAGTCAAGGGTCCAAGAGGTCAACACGGGTAGAATCTGTAGGACCCAGGGACTCAGCAGAGAAGGGACAGGGGAGTGGGTGAGGGGAAGGGGAGGGACAGGTCTGCAGTCCTGCCTGGAAGGACAGAAAGCACATCCGTAAGAGAAACAGAGATGGTGGAAGGTGGGGCTGGGGCTGGGGGCCTGGGAGACTCCGTGAGGTTGAGGGTGAGCTGACTGGGGTCGGGAGTCTGGGCACCTGCCTGAAGGGAATCTGTGGTCAGAGGGGCATCTGGACCTGAGGCGCAACCCGCCCTCTGCCAGGAGAGGTGGGCATTCCCCACCCCGCCCCACAGTTGGCAGGGCAGGCGAGCCCTTCCCACGCTGTTTAGAATCTGTGAACATGTCCGCCTCCCCCTAAACTGAACATGCTGAGGCCAGAGACTATGTTGACCCAACTCCACGCCCCAGCGCTGAGCCTAGTGCCTGCCCATGGAAGGAGCCAGAAGCTGGCTCCTGGGAAGAAGGAAGTGCAGCTGGGACAGGAGGCCCCATTTCCCGCTGTGGACCTGTGAGTAACAGCCTGCCTACCTGCCCAGGTCTCAAATATCACATGACCTAAGCTACTGGACAGTGATGGGGATGTCGGGCCACAGTGATGGGGATGTCGGGCCACAGTGATGGGGATGTCAGGCCACAGTTCACTTTTACGGCTTCCCTGGTAGCTCAGACAGTAGTCTGCCTGCAGCACAGCAGACCCAGGTTCAAACCCTGGGTTGGGAAGATCCCCTGGAGAAGGAAATGGAAACCCACTCCAGTATTCTTGTCTGGAAAATCCCATGGACAGAGGAGTCTGGCGGGCTACAGTCCATAGGGTTGCAGAAAGTCAGACACAACTGAGCCACTTCATATTCATATTTAATGGTGCCAATCTGATGCAAATGCAGAATCTAGTCTGGCTTCCCATCGCCTGATTTAAAGACTCCAGTGGCATTAATATACAATATTTTTATATATGTGGAATCTAGAAGAATTGTATAGATGATCCTATTGAAAGCAGAAATAAAGATACAGATGTAATGAACAAACGTATGAACACCAAGAAGGAAAGAGGAGTGGGTGGGAGGAATTGGGAAATTATGATTGACATATATAAGGGCTTCCCACGTGGCCCCAGTGGTAAAGAACCCGCCTGCCAATGCAGGAGATGTAAGGCTTGCAGGTTCGATCCCTGGATCAGGAAGATCCCCTGGAGGAGGGCATGGCAACCTGCTCTAGTGTTCTTGCCTGGAGAATCTCATGAACAGAGGATTGTCCTGGACTAGCAGGCTACAGTCTGTAGGTCTCAAAAAGTTGGACAAGACTGAAGTGACTTAGCATGAGTGACATATATATGACTACTGATACTATACATAAAACAGATAACCAATGAGAACCTACTGAAAACTCCACTCATTGCTCTGTGGTGACCTAAATGGGAAGGAAATCCAAAAAAGAGGGGATACACGTATATGTATTGGAGAAGGCAATGGCACTCCACTCCAGTACTCTTGCCTAGGAAATCCCATGGACAGAGGAGCCTGGTAGGCTACAGTCCGTGGGGTCGCAAAGAGTTGGACACAACTGAATGACTTCACTTTCACTTTTCACTTTCATGCACTGGAGAAGGAAATGGCAACCCACTCCAGTGTTCTTGCCTGGAGAATCCCAGGGACGGGGGAGCCTGGTGGGCTGCCGTCTATGGGATTGCACAGAGTCGGACACGACTGAAGCGACTTAACAGCAGCAGCAGCGGCAGAAATTGACACAACTTGTAAAGCCACTACACTCTGGTAAAAATTAATTTAAAAAAGGCTTGAGTGGCAATTGTAGGGTTTCCCCTCATGCCATATGATACAAACATCAAGGAAGGATCTCCTGCATTGCAGGCAGATTCCTTACCGTCTGAGCAATCAGGGAAACCAGATATGTTCCAGTGTCTCCTAGTTTATATTCTATGGGAACTCGAATTTGTATCCGACTTTTGTGTGAAAATTGTATAAATGTTAATTATGTTGAACTGGTTTCACAGTGCTTTTCAGATCTATTATAGCCTTCTACTTCTCTATATATTTGTTCTATTTTTTGAGAGTTTGATATTGAAACTCTAACTAAACATCTTAATTTATCTACTTTAAAAAATAAAGTAAAAAAATAAAATAAAAAATAAAGTAGAACTATATATAATCTGGTTCTGTATTTTCCAAGTCTCCTGTAAAAGTGTTATCAGACTTTCATAATTTAAAAACAATATTTTTTTAAAAAATCAAGGGAGGATGGAAGAGTTTTAGGCTAACCCTATGACAGTCAAATGACCTAGTGTGGCTCTTCTAAAACAATGTATGACTTTTCCCCCTAAAACGTTTTGCTTCCACATATTAGGGAGAAGTCCTCATCAGAGCCGAAAATGGAAAAGTAAGGGCTGATTCCCCATTTCTGTTTCTCCTGCAGACAAAGATGGCAGCTTTCTTTGCAGAAAACAGGCTGAGACCCAGGGCACAGCTTCAGGTGGGAGGGAAGCACTCGCCCCCGGTGGGCTGTGCTCTGTGGAGCTGGACCCTTTGAACTCCCTGCGCACTGGGCCTTTCAGTCCAGAGGCCAGGATGCTGGGGTCAATCGGCTGCTCTCCACCAGCTGTCACAACAGATTTCACAAGCGCGCTTCAGTGAGCGCGATTGTCTTCATGGGCTCAGACTGGGCGGCTTGTAAACAAGAGACGTTTATTTCTCACAGATCCGGGGGATGCGAGTCCAAGATCAGAGTGCCTGTGTGCTCAGATGCTGTGGTTCTAGGGAGAGCCCCCTTCTGACTAGGAGGCTCCTGTGTGTCCTCACGGAAGCGGGCAGAACACCCTTAGGTTCCTTTACTAAGGTCCCATTATGAGAGCTGCATTTGTGACCTGGACACCCCCTCAAAGCCCCCACCTCCTAATGCCATCACACTGGGGGTCAGGATTTTGATATATGAATATGTTGTTGTGTGGTCACGCAGTCGTGTCTGACTCTTTGCAGCCCCATGGACTAGAGCCCACCAGGCTCCTCTGTCCATGGGATTCTCCAGACAAGAATGCTGGAGTGGGCTGCCATTTCCTTCTCCAGGGGATCTTCCTGACCCAGGGATGGAACCTGTGTCTCCTGCATTCCTGGTGGATTCTCCACTGCTGAGCCACCAGGGACACCCATACAGATTTGGCTGGGGAGGGTTGGGGTAGGGGGGACACAGACATTCAGTCCACAACAGTGGAGGCCAGCAGGAGACAAAGAGAAAGGGAGTCCAATTCGAGGGAAGGAAGGAATGTTCTAATGGTCAGAACTGTCTGGAGACAGATGGCTGGAGGCTGCGAGCCCCGCAAGGTGGGAAGGACCCAGGCGGAGGCCGGGTGACACGCGGCAGGACTGCCGTCGAGGGGACCCTGGATGGGAGGGCAGGCCTAGGACTCGGGTCCCTCGCCCCACGTTCTCCTCTGGTGGGCGCCCTACCTTGTCCGAACTGAGCGGTTCGGTGCACATCCTCCGCGCCAGGGAAACCCAGCATGCGGCACACCACGTCTCCGTCCTTCTTGTCCCAGCCGTCGTCACACACGGTGCCCCAGCGCCGCTCGTGGTACACCTCCACACGGCCCTGGTGCGGGCCGGAGCCATTCACCAGCCGTACCATCACCGCCTCCACGCCACCTGCCAGGAGCAACGCAGGGTCACGGTCACTCCCCCGAGCCTGGACACAGCAGTGCCCCAGGAACCCTCCCCGGTTCTTCATCACCACCTGGCATGGGGAGGGGCGCCGGGGCTCCAGTGAAGGCCACACAGGCAGCCAGCAGAAACCATGGTGTCAGCCCTGCCCGTTATCACCACTGCCCTTCTCTCCACCTTTTTTATTACTTTTATTTTCAGAATAGTTTTAGGTTCATAGCAAAATCGAAAAGCAGAAACAGTACTGGCTTTGGCAGTGCAGGCGCTAAAATTGGAATGATACAGGGAAGACTAGCAAGGATGACAAGTGAATTCATGAAGCATTCCATAATTTTTTTTTACAGCTACTATAGAAATAGAATACAAATTTCAGCATGGATTGCATAAATTCTTGCTAATTACTGATCATTATTTAATCACTTTACTGAAGATCAAGGTGAAATCCACATTCAGTAATTATAGCACTAAATAAAAATGTGAGAACTGGCTTTCCGCTTTACAGTTGGTGATGCTAGATATCCTATGAAATGAGAAAAGGAAAAACTTAAAAAAAAAAAAAAAGAAGGTATAGACGCCCCCACCCCCAACATGGATAGCTTCCTCCCCAACTATCAACATCTGCCTCCAGAATGGTACATTTGTTATAATCTGTGAACACACAGAGACATGTCGTAACCACCCAGAGTCAAGAGATTACACCAGGGTTCACTCTTGGTATTGTCCATTCTGCGGTCTGAACAAATGTATAATGATATGTATTCACCAACATAGTATCTTACAGAATGGTTTCACTACCCAAAAAATCCTCTGGTGCTCCATCCCTTCATCCCCACCCCTACCCCTTAGCCCCTGGCAAACACTGATCTTTTTCCTGTCTCCATAGCTTTGCCTTTCCCATCATGCCATATAATTGGGATCATACAGTATGTAGCCTTTTCAGATTGGTTTCTTTCACGCAGTAATATGCATTTAAAGCTCCTCTTTCCATGGCTGGATAGCTCATTTCTTTCTACCACCAAATAATGTTCCAATGTCTGGATGTACTATGGTTTAACTATCCATTCACCCAATGAAGGGCATCTTGGAAGGAATTATGAATAAGGCTGCTACAAACATTCATGTTCCGGTTACTATATAGACATAAGTTTTCAATTCATTTGAGTAAATACCAATAAGGAGGTGTTCTCTGGTGGCTCAGCTGGTAAAGAATCTCCTGCCAGTGCAAGAGATGAAAGAGATGCGGGTTCGATCCCTGGGTCAGGAAGATCCTCTGGAGAAGGGAATGGCAACCCACTCCAGTATTCTTGCCTGGAAGGTCCCATGGACAGGGGAGCCTGGTGGGCTATAGTTCATACTGGTCACCAAGAGTCGGACATGACTGAGCAGCTGAGCACCTCGTGCATCCATCATTGTCGACTATTCTTCGCACATGAGTTTATAAGCTCCAGCCAGGTTATTAGAAGAGGCTGAGGATGAGCAAGAGAGCAGAGACTCCTCCAGATGGAAAACAAGGAGCACAGCGGGACTCAGAGGCCAGGTCTGAGACAGAGACGCCACCCGGGAGCCGTCGTGACAAGCCAACCTGGAACCGGCAGCCGCAAACACAGCCCGGCCCGGGCTGGGCGTCTGGCCCTGGTGTGTCGGCTGAGGCTGAGACGTTGGCCTTGAGTCCTCCCAGACCTGCCTCGCCTCTGTCAGCACCCTGTCACTGTGGCCGTGGGCCACGCCAGGCCAGGAGGCTGCCAACGGCAGTCTCCGTGTGGGGTCATCAGTAGACGGAGAGTGGCAGGAGGAAGCTGTGCGTCCCAGAGCAGGCGAGGCCGAGTTCAAGGTCCAAATAACAGGAAGAAGTCTGGTGCGGTACAGGCAGCGCAGCTGACGTTCAGAGACACCCGCTTATCCTCCGTTCTGGCCTGCCTCGCTCACGCTAGACTCACTTCTTCATCTTGCCAAATAAGTCACTGACCATCTGTTAGGAGCCTGGTCCCGTTGCAGGAGTGATGGATAGATCCGTGAACAAAGTCTCTGCCCTCATGGACTATACTGCAGTGGAGGAGACTAGTCACAGAGCTGGGAAACAAATTCACATATAACTATGGCCACGTAGTGATGGTGCAGACAAGAACAGAAACACAGGAAGGGAAGGGAGCACGGAGGCGCCATTGTGGTTGGCGACACAGGAGAGGAGTGGAGGGTGGGGGCACCGTCTTAGATGGGGAGACAGGGAAGGGGCTGGGTAGAGGGTGCCGTCATAGACAAGAAGACAAGGAGGGGAACGGAGCTTGAGGGAGCGCCATTTCAGATGGGGAGACAAGGAAGACCTTGAGTAGAGACCCGGAAGAGCTGAGGGAGAACACGGACCCCTCTATCTTAGAAAAAACCCGCTCTGTACTCTGGCCTAACATTTTCACATCCTTTAAATCTCAAGCTTGGGTGGCACATCTGCCAGAAAAAGCCTCCTGCGGTCACCCACTCCCATCCAAGCCCCCTTCTGTGGATGTATCTTATCACTTCATGTAACAGTTGCCTGTTTAGCCTTTTAGGACATTGGGAGAATTCCGAGGTCAGGTCGTATAGCCTGATACAGCGCCTGGTACCTCAACGCGCCCAGGCTGGGCCCAGTGAAAGCATGCACAGTCAGAGAGCATGCACCCCGGAGGGCAGGTCCTGTCTAGTGGACACAGCCAGTGACTCGGGTGGGAGCCTGAACGGAGAGTCAGCACCACGGCTACCAGTGCTTCCAACACCCTCCTTACTACAGCTCAGGCTCTTCTCCTCACTGACATCTTCTTTCGGTAGGACGACCCCAGGGCTCTGGACCCGGAACTCGAGCTGTTGGCTCGATGGCCGTACATTCTACATGAGAAAATAAGGATGTGGTCGGACATGCGATTATAGTGAGCGCTGAAGGAAGTCCAGAAAGTGTCACTTGGATGCTGAAACGTCAGAATTCCCAGGAGGCTTCAATGTATATGGAAGTGGCAAAAGAATATTTGGAAACAGGACAACTTCAAAACATGGGAAGCATACGGTAACCATAATTATGGGGCTCAGAGCGTCAAGTTCAAGGCTGTTTCTGCCCCAGGCTCCCCACACGCCAAGCAAGGTCACAGCCCGCATCAGTCCCAGGGATATGTGTGTCCCCCAACCCACACACACCCAGACACCAGACACCAGAGTTGACTCATCAAGCACTGAAGCCTGTCCCTGGTCACAAGCTCCCAGGTCCCCCAGTTTCAGGACTTCTCCCTACGATGGAGGCTGAACACAGTCCCTTGCCCACGGGGTCAGCAGCCACTGCAGGCCCCAAAAGAATCAATGAGGCAAATTTTGATCTAGCACCATCTTATGGAACATAGCACTAAGCTATGATTTTTTTTTTAATGTGGACCATTTTTTAAGTCTTTATTGAATTTGTTACAATATCGCTTCCGTTTTCTGTTCTGGTTTTTTGGACTCGAGGTATGTGGGAGCTTACCTCCCCAACCAGGAATCAAACCCACACCCCCTGCATTGGAAGGTGAAATCTTAAGAACAGGACTGCCAGGGAGGTCTCTAAGCTAAAAATTTTTAATCCTTTCTTCCCCCTAACAAGAGCGCATCCCTGTGGCTACCTCCCTGAGGAAAACCATAAGCTGAGATTTGATCTGATTATGATGCTAACTGCCCCAATGAGGGACTCAGACAGTCTAAAGGGGCAGTCCCACAAACAACAGGCCTGGCCTGCTTTGCCCTAAGAGCTACAGGGGCGGCCGGAGGCAGGCTGTTCCCAGGCCGAGCCGTCATGCCACCTTTGGGAACCCGCTTGGGGAACCTGCCTGGGGAACCACCCAATGACGCCAACACTGACTTCCTCTCCAGCCTGAGACGAACATCACGACTTGCTAAGAGGTTTGGGTTTCTGTGGGCAGAGGGTGTAAACTCTGCCTTTTCCCAGCAGTTTCTGCCCTAGAGCAATGCTTTCCCACCAAGCAAACCACCACCACTGGGAAATGCGCTCACCCCACAGCTGTGTCAGCCCCACAGAATGAGAGGCAGTGTCTAGGAGGCTGCGTCAGCCTGGTTTGTGCCCAACGCCCCTCACCCTGCATGCCCCATTATACTTCCTGTAAGTCCAGGGAGCTAATTCCTTAGACATCCACCCAGAGCGGTTCCCATGGAGTGTGCCTGGCTGTTTGGGGTTGAGGAGGTGCCTCTCTTTGCACAGGACAGTAGAGGGAGGTGGAAGGCAGTGGTTCAGATTGTTCAAAACCCAGGCACTGGGACTTCCCTGGTGGTCCAGTGGTTAAGACCTGGCCTTTCAAGGTAGGGGGTTCAGGTTTGATCCCTGGTCGGGGAGTGAAGATCCCACATGGCTTGGGGCAAAAAACCAAAACATAAAACAGAAGCAGTATTGTAACAAGTTCACTAAAGACATTAAAAATGGTCCACATAAAAAGAAAATCTTAAAGAAAATAAAACCCAGACATGCCTAAGCCAGTAGACAGAGGGGATGGCTCAGCTGGGGGCAAAGGTCCGCATGCTTTCACAACTTTCTGTTGCCTCCCGAAACAGCTGCCCTTGACCAACAGGTCTCCACTTCCTTCTTCACCTCCCACCACAGTGAAGCCCCAGGAAGTCCTTCCTGAGCAGAACGTTGGCACGCAACCCTGAAGAACCCACCACGCCCAAGCAGTTCCCATGTGGATATCTGAGCTTGATTCACAATGGGAACCCCCCCCGAGTGAAGAGGATATGACACTCGTTCTCTTGTTCAGTCTACTCTGAAGACTGGAATCTACCTGGACATGTGCCCACGGTTTGCAGGTGGAGAGTAGGGACCACCACTGGGTTCCCCTCCCTGCTATCTGCAGGAAGAGTTCCGCCCACACTCCACCTCTGCTCTGGGAGACCCCAGCTCAAGAGAAAGACCGAGCGCCGCTCCTCACCGAACACCTGGAGGATGAATGGGGAGTTGCTGACTCGACAGCCTGTCCCAAGCCCTTGGCCACTAAGTCCTGGGCAGACTTTTTCCTGGCTACCACTCATAACAGGGACACTGCGCTGCTGTTCCCCCTACAGCTCCAGATCTGGGGTCACAGGTTCTCCTCTGCTTCTTTTTTCCGAGTCTTTGCTGCTCTGCACAGGCTTTCTCTAACTGCGGTGAGTGGGGGCTACTCTTCATCGTGGTGTGCGGGCTTCTCGCTGCAGCGGCTTCTCTTGTGGCAGAACACAGGCCCTAGTTGCACAGGCTTCAGTCGCTGTGGGGCACGGGCTTAGCTGCTCCTCAGTATGTGGAATCTTCCCGGACCAGGGATCGAACCTGTGCCCCCTGCATTGGCAGGGAGATTCCTATCCACTACACCACCAGAAAAGTCCCAGATCTGCCTTTTTATTATACAAGGCAGCAGACAGAAAGAGTCCCTTCCATCACAACCTCACACAGCAGCATCACTTTTTGTCTGGCGGGGTAACCACAGGAGAGGAAGCTGATATAGGAAACCCAAGGCAGGAGACTGGCCCTTTCTGGCTGGGTAGGCTGCTTGCTCTCTCGCAGATCAAAGGGTTCAATCATTTCACCAGCAAGTTTTCTAGCGCTTCAATAGTTCTAAGCCCTGCTGGGAGCTTTCTGCCTAGCTGCAGGGCCAGACCATAGAACCCACCTCCTCATTCTCTGACCTGCTCTGCTGATCCTGCCCACTACCCACGCCACTCCTGGGATTGACAATGAGGCTCTCATCCACCCTCCTGCAGCAAGACCTCAGGTACGCTCTTAGCCCCTCAGTTAAACAGGGTGGCCCCTCAGGCACAGATGAGGTCAGACTGTGAAGAGGAACAAAATATGATATATGGATGAAGAAGCCTCTGCATTTTCTGGCGACACCTCTAGCAACAACTTCTTCACACTTAGTTGTGGGTTACAGATGTCACCACTGTTTGACACATGCAGCTACTTCTAGGTAATCGCCAGTGTCTTTGGGCTTTTCTAACCATCACAAGGAGATCAAATCAGTCAATCCTAAAGGAAATCAACTCTAAATATTCATTGGAAGGACTGGTGCTGAAGCTCCAATACTTTGGCCACCTGATGCAAAGAGCCAACTCATTGGAAAAGAACCTGATGCTGGGAAAGACTGAGGCCAGCAGGAGAAGTGGGTGGCAGAGGATGAGATGGTTGAATGGCATCACTGACTCAATGACCTGAATTTGAGCAAACTCCAGGAGACAGTGAAGGACAGGGGAGCCTGGCACGCTGCAGTCCATGGGGTCGAAAAGAGTCAGACATGATTTAGCAACTGACCACCAACAACAAACCACCACAAATAATGCAGAAACCTAGAAGGGGTAACAGAGAGCTGAGCAGAAGCATAAAGAAACAAAGAAGGTGGAATGAATAAGCCATGTTGGACATGAGACCCTAGAGTGAAGACATGAGCCCTGGTCCTGAGGCCACCAGAACTGCCTTGGATTCTGAAGACCTTCTTGTTCCAATCTCTGCAAGCCTTAGTATTACAAGCCCTAGTCTTCTGAAGTCTTCTCGGGTGTCCTTACCATATACCCGCATTACTTGAAGTGACCCAGTGAGTCTCTGGTCCGTGTTACCAAAAATGCCCAAAGACAGCACCTGTGATCCCATGCACCCATCGAAGGGCTGGTTAGCTACTCGCCTCTTGGGTGTTGAGTGGGGAGGGGAACTCAGATGGAGGGAAGCATGGTGATCCCTGTGGGGAGGCAGCAGGGGAGAGTGGCATGAGGCTGATTCTGGGCTTAGAAACAGGGTTTCAATTCCGGCTCCACTAAAGACCCGATGGGACCGCTCTATACTTAACTCTTCTTACAATGGGGAAAATGGTGATGGTTGGAGCAAGTACTCATGTCAAGGACTTGGCTCATCATGGACACCCACCACTGTGAGCCCCAGCCCCACCAGCCTGCACTTTGCCCAGCAACCTGTGGTCAGCTCTGAGGCATCTTCATGACTTGTGAGGATGGCTTGGGTACCAGTAGCCCCATCAGGGATATATCCCTTTTTAATAACAACCAAAAAGAGGCCATGCAGTGAAGCATGGAAAATCTTAGTTCCTAACCAGAAATCGAACCTGTGCCCCCTGCATTGAGAGCATTGTGTCTTAACCACTGTACTGCCGGGGAAGTCCCCAAGATATACTCTTGAGAGTCTTGTTGCAAAGCAAGCTTGCTGCTTGGGGAGTGGGGGAAATGGTGGGTGGGGTGGGGGGCAGGCTCAGCCCTCCAATTGGATTAATCTCCTCCTAACTTCCTCTGCTCTCCCCAGGGCTCAGTTCCTGGCTTCTTAGCCTGGGAGGGGAGGGGGACAGGGGCGTCAGCAGAAGACTGGCTCCTGCTGTCAGCAAGATTCTTCTCACTAATGCAAGCTGGATGTGATTCGTTAGGCAAGACTGCTCCAGAACGGTCTAGGAATGTGAGCCAGGGCTGAGGCCACTCGGGGGCTCCCAGCACAAATCTAGTATGTAGGGATTCTGTTTTCAAAACAAATGCTTGCTCTTTTTGCCTTGTAGACATATAGGTAGGAAAAGCAAGGTCCTAGACAAAGCAGGCTGGGTCTACCCCAGGTGCCCTGGCCTTGGCATTGAATGTCAATGTTGGCCTTGAACCCGCCCCCTGCCCCCACTGCATATACAGCATTCCTCTCCACTCTGTATCAGGCCTGACAGCTGTTCATTCTGCCTCTGGGAATGGAAGGGAACTTGACAGTATCTCTGGGGAATCCATTCCAGGATTTAAAAACCTGCATCTGGTTTCACTCACAGGGCACTGGCATCTCTGGATGGCTCCAGGGTTTTTTCATCCAATTATTCCCTACCTTACTTTACTCTATTTACTTTGGGTTTCAGGGTTATAATTGAGGGGGCAAGATGCCCAATATCTTTCTCTAGCGTCTGGTGGGAGCACAGCCGAGGGAGTGGCTGCAATATTCGGCCTCTCCGTGGTCCTGGGAGGACAGTTTAACAACCAGTAGCTACCATCTTGGAACTGGTTTTGAGAGCTAGGGGACCCTTTAGAACTACCCACTGCCTATGGGGCTTGTCTGCACCTGGCTTAGAACCACCCCGACCTCAGCGACAACAAAGGTGGATTCTGCCAGGGAGAGATTTTAAGTCAAGGATGGATGACGAAGGGAACTCATGGACACCTAGCGCCTGCGTGGGGCGGCATGTCAGGCCTGGGGCCGAGCGCTTTACCCACGGCTTTGCTCATTTACTCTTCTCAATGGCTCCATGAGTTAGTCATTATGACCTTCACTGAACAAAGAAATGGGCCCGGAAGAGTCAAATAACTTGCCTAGGGTCACACAGCTGCTCCAAAGTGGAGCCGGGGAGGACAGCAAAGGCCCTTCATTTTCAAACCACAGAGCTAGCTGAACACTGAAGGCAAGTATTTCCCTCTCCACACGAAAAGTGCCTTTCATCTGTCTCCCAGCAGTCCTCTGGAGCTGCAGGAAAGCATGTCTTGAGGAGTAAGAGAAAGAGCCTGGGACTTCAGCAGTTCCTGGCTATGGGCTGTCTCTAAGAATCACCTGAGTGCTTCAAAATCAACAGGAGGTGCTATATTTAAAATGGATAACCAACAAGGACCTGCTGTCTAGCACAAGGAACTCTGCTCAATGTCATGTGGCAGCCTGGATGGGAGGGGAGTTTGGGGGAGAATGGATACATGTATATGGTTGGCTGAGTCCCTTCGCTGTACACCTGAAACTATCATAACATTATTAACCAGCTATACCTCCGTATAAAATAAAAAGTTTTTTTTAAAAAAGATCAACCAGTAGGAAAGTGGGGAAGGGACATTTCTGACAGATGCAGGTGTTGTAAATGTCCAGCCAGGGCTAAAAGCACTGCTGTAGGGGACAGACCTAGGATCAAGCCTGGGCTACGCAATTTCACAGTAGCTGGGTCTTATGCAGTGGTCCTTAACCTTTTTCCAGCCAGGCTCTGCTGCAGGCCATCACTTCTAAAATGTAGTCTGGCCTGTGGATGCACCTTATAAAATGCTATTTCCTAATGGTGCAGGCATGCGTGCTATGTCACTTCAGCCGTGTCTGACTCTTTGGGACCCCATGGATTATAGCCCACCAGGCTCCTCTGTCCATGGGGATTCTCCAGACAAGAACACTGGAGAGGGTTGCCGTGCCTTTGCACCAGGGACCTGTTTCATGGATGACAATTTTTCCACAGACTGGGAGGAGGGAGGGGATGGTCTCAGGATGATTCAAGCACATTACATTTATTGTGTGCTTTATTTCCATTATTATTACATCAGCTCCACCTCCAGCCATCAGGCATTAGATCCTGGAAGCTGGGGACCCCTGCTGTTAGGCACATCAATGTCACCTCCTCCAGGAGGGCCTCCCTGACCCATGGCTCCCACACATGAGAAATAGCCTAGCACTGTTCCCTCAGCCAGCCCCCTTGCCCCCACCATAGTCAGCTCTGGAGAAGACAGGCATTCAACATCCTTGTGGTTCCCACTCGTAGCCTCACTTGCAGGCAGAAACCTGGCATGCTGCCATCAACAAGTGGTACTAAGTGAGTGAGTGAGTGGATAAATGAATGGATGAGGAGCTCCCAGAACAGAACCAATCCCTAAGAACCCCAGACCCTGCTGGGATATGCATCAGAAGGGCCCAAAAGTCCAGGGAACTTTGCTTCTCATGAGACAAGAGGAGGGGAAACCAGGCATAATCCTGAAATCTCACAGCTCCTTTAGGTGTGTTTATCTTGCCTTCCAGACCCTGCCAAAGCAAGGAGGTTGTGGGGAACAGAAATAAACACATGGGGCTGGGAAAATAGGCTCTGATACTCTGCAGCTGCAGAGTGGAGCCCCAGGGATAATCTAGACCGGCTGCCCTTTAAGGAGGCTGAACTTTCCTTCTGTCAAGAAAGAACTCCCCGTGCCCCCCAGCCAGCCTGCAGCACGAGGGCTCTATGCCGCCCAGACAGGGCACTGCTCTTTCCCCTGACATCCACGGCAAATGTGGTCCGTATGTGAAGGATAGGAGCCATTCCACAAGCCTAAGGAATTTCCAGCCAGGCTCTGCTGGAGGGCATTGCTTTTAAACTGTGGTCTGGCCTGTGGGTGCACTTTATGAAATGCTATTTCCTAATGGTGTGGGCGTGCGTGCTAAGTTGATTCAGTCGTATCCAACTCTGTGACCCTATAGACCGTAGCTGTCCAGGCTCCTCTGTCCACGGGGATTCTCTAGGCAAGAATACTGGAGTGAGTTGCCAGGCCCATGCCATGCCCAGGAAGGTCAAGGGATCTTCCTGACCCAGGAATTAAACCCTAACTGACTCTAAATATGGTGCTTTATGCCTCCTCAAAGCATTTTTGTTAGGTCTCATTTGATCTTTGCAGTCCTCCTCTGGGGTGGTGGGTATGATACCCATTATACAGATGAGGAAACTGAGACTCAGAAGGAAAGTGACTTCCTCAAGGTTACATGATAGTGGCCATAGTGGCCACACGTGGTCTCCAGTCCAGCAGTCCCACAGGTCACTGTACTGTGTCTTTGATTGAGGGGGTGGGATTTACTTACTGGGCAGAAAGAATAGCAGAACTATCTCCCAATTATCACTGTCCTTTTTATGCGGGATTATTTTTTCTTAACTGTTGACTTACCCATTGGCCCCCTCAACTCTACTGCATATCTTTAGAAACCAGGAATTTGTCTTGGCTCATTTTGTTTCTCTAATGCTCTATGGGGCTTCAGCAGTGGCTCAGCAGTGAAAGAATCCACCTACAATGCAGGAGATGCAAGTTTAATCCCTGAGTCGAGAAGATCCCCCGAAGAAGGAAATAGCAACCCATGAGAAGGCAATGGCAGCCCACTCCAGTACTCTTGCCTGGAGAACCCCATGGACGGAGGAGCCTGGTAGGCTGCAGTTCACGGGGTCGCTAAAAGTCAGACACAACTGAGCGACTTCACTTTCACTTTTCATTTTCATACACTGGAGAAGGAAATGGCAACCCACTCCAGTGTTCTTGCCTGGAGATCCCAGGGACAGCAGAGCCTGGTAGGCTGCCGTCTCTGGGATCGCACAGAGTCGGACACGACTGAAGCGACTTAGCAGCCAGTATTCTTGTCTGGGAAATCCCATGGACAGGGGAGCCTGGCGGGCTACAGTCCATGGGGTTGCAAAGACTCAGATTCGGCTGTGCGCCTGAACAAGAACAGCAACGCTCCAGTCATGGCTGCCTGGCTCCCAGCAGGTGTTCAATAAAAATGTGTCTGATCAAATGATAAATGAAGCGCTTTCCCTGCTCAGTCCTGAAGCAGCGGTTCACTCCCATCACTGCTCGAGAATGTTGCTAACAGAAGCTCTGCTGGGAGCTGGATTTGTAGGAATTTACTGGGCTGCTCGGGTAGAGACCTGAGTCCTTTGCTTTGCATTTGTTCCTGGGCTTCTCAAAGGGCAGTGAGAGGTCAGAGAGGGTCAACAGGCCTTTAGAAATAGCAAGAAAAGCTGTAGAGCCAGGAGAAAGGCCATGATCTCAAAACCCCACTCTGTTACATACATAACTGTGAGGAGGTGCTGATGTTCACACATAACTGTGAGGAGGTGCTGATGTTCACAGCGCATTCCTCTAAGGCTTTCACGACCATTGCCTTACCTCCAGGGTTCATGAGCAATGCCATTGGCCTTTCCAGCCTGGACGGGAGAGGAGTCTGAGGGAGAATGCATGCATGCTAAGTCGTTTCAGTCAAGTCCAACTCTTTGCAACCCCATGGACCGTAGCTCACCAGGCTCCTCCATCCATGGGATTCCCCAGGCAAGAATACTGCAGTGGGTTGCCATTCCCTTTTCCAGGGGATCTTCCTGACTCAGGGATTGAACCCAGGTCTCCTGCAGCTCCTGCACTGCAGGCAGATTCTTTACCTCTGAGCCACCAGGGAAGCCCCTGGGGGAAGAACAGATACATGCGTACGTATGGTTGAATCCTTTTGCTGTTCATCGGAAACCATCACAACATTGTCTGTTAACTGGCTATACTCAAATACAAAATAAATAGTCTAATTTTAAAAAAAAGGAAAAAAAGACTGTTGGCCTTTCCTAAAAAGGTCCTTTCACACCCTCCGGCTTCGCTCATCCTGTCCCCACCCTTCCCTGTTTCCTCTCTCTATTCTGCTCTCTTTCAAGTTCAAGGTCTGAGACGCTTGGCTGGAATGCTTTCCCATCTGTGTATTCTAAATCCTTGCTGTTTGTTTTTAGTTTTCCTTTATTTTTGGGTGTGCAGCAAGTAGGATCTCAGTTCCCCAATCAGGGAACAAACCCACATTCCCCCTGCATTGGAAGCGTAGGGTCTTAACCACTAGGCTACCTAGGAAGTCCCAAAATATCTTCATTTCTCTCCTGCTCTCTTTTTTCTTTTGTTTTTGTTTGTGTTTTGCTGTACCATGCAGAATCTTAGTTCTCCGACCAGGGATCGAACTCATGCCCCCTGCACTGGGAGCGTGGAGTCTTAACCACTAGACCTCCAGGGAAGTCCCTCTAAACCCTTGAATCCTGCCTGCACAGTGGGTCCACCACTTTCTAGCTCTACCTTGGCCAAGTAATTTAACCTCTCAGAACAGCTTCCCTATCTGTTAAATGGGACAATGACATACCCCTTAAAGAGTTCTTCTAACATATGAGAAACGCTGGGCTGGAAGAAGCACAAGGTGGAATCAAGATTGCTGGGAGAAGTATCAATAACCTCAGATATGCAGATGATACCACCCTTATGGCAGAAAGTGAAGAGGAACTAAAAAGCCTCTTGATGAAAGTGAAAGAGGAGAGTGAAAAAGTTGGCTTAAAGCTCAACATTCAGAAAACAAAGATCATGGCATCTGGTCCCATCACTTCATGGGAACTAGATGGGAAACAGTGGAAACAGTGTCAGACTTTATTTTTTGGGCTCCAAAATCACTGCAGATGGTGACTGCAGCCATGAAATTAAAAGACGCTTACTCCTTAGAAGGAAAGTTATGGCCAACCTAGATAGCATATTCAAAACCTAGATAGCATATTCAAAAGCAGAGACATTGCTTTGCCAACAAAGGTCCGTCTAGTCAAGGCTATGGTTTTTCCAGTGGTCTTGTAAGGATGTGAGAGTTGGACTGTGAAGAAGGCTGAGTGCCGAAGAATTGATGCTTTTGAACTGTGGTGTTGGAGAAGACTCTTGAGAGTCCCTTGGACTGCAAGGAGATCCAACCAGTCCATTCTAAAGGAGATCAGCCCTGGGAATTCTTTGGAAGGAATGATGCTAAAGCTGAAACTCCGGTACTTTGGCCACCTCATGCGAAGAGTTGACTCACTGGAAAAGACTCTGATGCTGGGAGGGATTGGGGGCAGGAGGAAAAGGGGACGACAGAGGATGAGATGGCTGGATGGCATCACTGACTCGATGTACGTGAGTTTGAGTGAACTCCGGGAGTTGGTGATGGACAGGGAGGCCTGGCGTGCTGCGATTCATGGGGTTGCAAAGAGTCGGATACAACTGAGCGACTGAACTGAACTGAACTGAACATATGAGGAGCTCGGGGTGGGAGGTGGTGGTGGTGAGTTCTCAGTAAATAGTACCGAGCTGGTGGCTCAGACGGTAAAGCGTCTGCCTGCAATGCGGGAGACTCAGGTTTGATCCCTGGGTCGGGAAGATCCCCTAGAGAAGGAAATGGCAGTGCACTCCAGTATTCTTGCCTGGAGAATTCCATGGATTAAGGAGCCTGGTAGGCTTCAGTCCACGGGATCGCAAAGTGTCGGACATGACTGAGTGACTTTGCTTCGCTTCCCTTCGCTTCGCCGTATAAGCCCCCAGGATCCTGGTGGGAACAGAGGCACCGGGGCAAGGGACTCGCCCAGCCTCTAAATCAGTGAATCAACCAGCCATCCTTCCCCGACCACAGTGTCCACAGGACCTCCTGGGATGCATCCACAGGCTCTGCCTACCTCTTTGTTCCCTCAGAATTCCACAACAGTGCTCTTTGGAAGAGTGGCTGAAATTCAGCACCAGGGGAAATAAGCCCATCTGAACAATTGGTTCCAAGTACATCCCTGAGGGGAAGTGCAGCCGTGAAATGAACGCAGTGGCAGCTAACTCTGATCCGGTTACATCAAAAAGACACAGTGGTGGGGACCTCCCTGGCTTAAGCTATTGCCTCCAGCATCTTTACCACCCAACCTAAAATGACGGAGTACAGGGTCATGGGGATTACGAACAATTCCTGAGTTGGTTGGGTTGCTTTCTCAATAAACACGTTAACCATTCCTGGTTTTAATGTATGTCTCAACTTAAAGCTTTCTTCAAACAAAACCCACATCAAAGACTAAAACTTCAATTCTTCAGTGGTTCCAAGGCACTGTTTTTGTAGAAAATGCCTTGCTCACCTTTGGTCTGAGGTTTGTATTACTAAAAGTTTTCTTCAGGGCAGATCCCAGAAACCACCAGCTGTTTGCCAAGGACAGGGGGATGCTGTGGTCCTCCAGGCCCCCAGGAGGATGGGTGTCAGCTGAACACGGTTCATGCAAGAAACAGAGATGCTGTGTGCTCACTGGCTACATCGTCTCCAACTGTCGTGCGACCCCATGGACCATAGCCACCAGGCTCCTCTTCCACGGGATTCTCCAGGCAAGAACACTGGAGTGAGTTGTCATTTCCTTCTGAGGGGGATCTTCCTGACCCAGGTATCAAACCCATGTCTCCTACATCTCCTCCACTGGCAAATGGATTCTTTACCACTGCGCCACCTGGGAAGCCCAGAACACAAATCCCAGTGGGCCTGTTAGTGACCTCCCAGCATCCTCTATTCTCTGTGAGATCTCGGATTCTCCAAGGGGGCTGCGTTGCCCCAGGGCCCAAGCTTCAGCCCTTCCCTCTCTGTTTTCTTGACTGGGAATGTCAGAGGCTCTCAGGCAGCCCCCTATTCCCGCCACACTCCCCCACTTCACCTCCGGGCTTCTTAAAGGAGCCCAGCTTTGTGTTTTTTCTAGGCTTCTTGGATCTATTCAAAGCCATCAAACCAAGGGCGGCTTGGATTCATCGGAACTGAGCGGCTTTCTGCATCAAGCAATCTGAAGGTCTCCTGGAAGGGGTCGCTGGAAGCTTTCAGGAAAAGTCACTGGATTTGTTTTCGGAAAGCTTAATACAGGCTCTTGGCAAAGCGAAATGCCGACAGGGCCAGATCGTGCGCAGAGCAGAGGAGAAAAGAGGAAATTGCGGTTGGAGAGGTTCAGGGGGTGACCTCAAGGCCACATGGCTGGGTCAGAAGGGCACTCAGATCTCAGGATTGCTGCTCTGCAGCCCGCCTGTCCCCTCTCCTTCTCAGGAAATCAGGGATTCTGAAAAACGGGATTTTCTCTAAGGGAAGTAGCTCAGTGAGAGCAGAGCAGTGGCAGCAGGGAAGCCTGGGCCCGAAGTGGACCTTTCCGTCGGGGGAACAGCCAGCCTGTCGGGCGCCAGCTCCGGCTGAGGTGCCGAGGGCCACTGTGGACGGCTGGGGCTCCAGTGTCCCGGCCCGGGTCCTGGCTCTAGCCTGGGCCTCCACCCGGCTGTTCACCTCCCACTGCTGCCACATCACATGCCGCTTGCAGCTCATCCTGGCTGCCCAGAGCCCAAGCCCGACCTCCTGTCCACAAATCCCCAGTGGCTTTCCTGGCCTCAGTTTTTGATTCCTGCTCCCAAACCTTGGCTGCTGCACCAAACGTTTTGGGTTTACCAGACAGCGCTCTGCTGTTTTACGTGAGGCACTCTACCTTGAATTCTGTCACCTTCTCCAGACATCAGACGGACACCAACTTGGTCTTCAAGACTTGGATCAAAGACACGTCACCCAGTGACCCGCTTTGCACATTCGTCTCCTACAGCCCCCACCATGCTCTCTGAGGAACGCTGCCTGTCCCTCTCAACTGCCGGCCTCTGAGCTCCTCAAGGTGAGGACAGGTCTTCCCCATGGGGCCCTCAGCCAGGGCCTGGTCTCCAGAGAAGGACGAGTGAATGTTCGCTGCTGCTGCTGCTGCTGCTAAGTCGCTTCAGTCGTGTCCGACTCTGTGCGACCCCATAGACGGAAGCCCACCAGGCTCCCCCGTCCCTGGGATTCTCTAGGCAAGAACACTGGAGTGGGTTGCCATGTCCTTCTCCAGTGCATGAAAGTGAAAAGTGAAAGTGAAGCCGCTCAGTCGTGTCCAACTCTTAGCGACCCCATGGACTGCAGCCCACCAGGCTCCTCCATCCATGGGATTTTTCCAGGCAAGAGTACTGGAGTGGGGTGCCATTGCCTCTTCTGGAATGTTCGCTAAGTAAGTGAATAACCGACATTCTCTTCCCTAAGTGTTTCTTTCCTTCCACACATCTACCTTTTCTCTGTGACAGAAGTGAGATGAGTCCCTCACCCTCTTGACTCCCTTCCAAGCTGGCTCTGTGCTGTGCTGGCTGGGTTACTGACCCTCAGGTTTCAGGCCTCCACTATTCCTGCTCAGTTCTTATCAGGTTCCAAACACTCCTTATCTTCCGTCCTTGTGCTCATTTCTCTCTCAAGTGTCTCCTGCTCTGCTCCAGCCAGCACCTGAAGGGGTATTTCTTGTTCAGTTGCTCAGTTGTGTCCAACTATTTGTGACCCCATGGACTGCAGCACCCCACTCTTCCCTGTCCTTCACCGTCTCCCAGAATTTGCTCAAACTCATGTCCAACCATTTCATCCTCTGTCTCCCCCTTCTCCTCCTACCCTCAATCTTTCCCAGCATGAGGATCTTTTCCAGTGAGTCGGCTCTTTGCATCAGGTGGCCAAAGTACTGGAGCTTCAGCTTCAGCATCAGTCCTTCCAGTGAATATTCAGGGTTGATTTCTTTTAGGACTGACTGGTTGGATCTCCTTGCTGTTCAAGGGACTCTCAAGACTTGCTGTTCAAGGGACTGATCAAGAGTCTTTTCCAGCACCACAGTTGGAAAGTATCAGTTCTTCGGCACTCAGCCTTCGTTATGATCCAGCTCTCACATCTGAACATGACTACTGGAAAAACCATTGCTTTGCTGCGAGACAATTTTTCTGAGTGAGTTTTGTATCTCTGTGTATTTTCAGTCACCAAAAATAAAGGGAAGGGAAGAAACATTTAAAAAACACTTTTCCATCTCCACCACCCTGTGGTGTTTGCATCTGTCAGGGACACTATGTGAGGATAAAGAGTAGGGATGAACAAAGGCAGAAACTGAACACAATCAGTCACGAAGAACAGGAAAAGCCCGTGAGGGGGGAAGTGTTGCTGTCAGAGGCAGAGCCCCCATCCCAGGCATGAAAACTTCAGTGTGGCCGATCCCAGAAGCCCCCAAGTAGGTGAGACAGTCAAGGCTTGGTGAAATAAAGAACAAACTCTGAGATGGGGAAAAGTCTCTTAAACGTAACTGAGACTCTAAAAAAGTGCAACTAGGGATTTCCCTGGTGGTCCAGTGGGAAGACTTCACCTTCCAAAGCAGCGGGTGCAGGTTTGATCCCTGGTTGGAAGCTAAGACCCGCATGCCTTGGAGCCAAAAAACCAAAACGTAAAACAGAAGCAATATTGCAACAAATTCAGTAAAGACTTTAAAAATGATCCACGTCAAAACTTTTTTAAAAACTAAAAAAATAAGTAAAAAATACAACTAGTGAGTGTAACAGAAGAGAAGCGGTCTCAATGACATAGAGAACAAATAAGTGGTTGCCAGTGGGGAGAGGGAAGAGGGGAGGGGCAAGGCAAGGGTAGGGGATAAAGAGGTACAAACTATTAGGTATAACATAGGGATGTTCTGTACAGCTTGGGAGCAGAGCCAATATTTTGTGATAACTGTAAATGGAGTACAGTGTTTAAACACTATGAATCATTATATTGTACATCTATAACATATGATATTTTATATCAACTAAACTTCAATTATAAAAATAGATTTTAAACAATGAGCATTGGTAAGGAAGAAATTAGCAATTTCATATTAAACCCACTAAGGAGAGTGGCCCACGAGGACCCCATGCTGACCCCCATGTCAAAGGCCAGAGAGAATGACTCCGAGAATAACAGAGAATCCAAGATGGCGGCTCAAGGGCTGCTGGTGGGCTCCAGACCAGCCGTGGGTGTTGGCTCTGCCCCGGACGAATGCCTCTGGGTCTGGGCGGCCTCCTTATCCTCTTCCTCAGCTTTCTCATCTTTCTAACAGGCACACAATTTATGCCTCCTGGATAGGACTGGAGAATTAGGTGAAATGGGGGGCACAGACACTTGACTTCTCCGAGTACCAGGTGCTGATTGGTTAGCAGTCCTGAGTGAGTGCCTACTTCAACTTGGAAGTGTGGTTTACTTTCAAATCATGCTGTTGCTGAGGTAGTAAAGTTGTACCAGGCATAAAACGTGCGCACAGTTGGACTAATAGATACAAGTATACATAAAAAGTCGGGTAGCTCTGTCCCTCAGGTCTGAAAGAATGCTAGCTTCTTGTGCTACACTATCCCAGACAGGTTCCCTGGCATCTCCAGGGACAGGGATGGATGGAAGGCAATTCATAGACTCCAGTGGGTAGTCTTTGCATCCTATATTCTGAAAGAGGGGCTTTCCAGGTGGTGATAGTGGTAAAGAACCCACCTGCAAGGCGGGAGACAAAAGAGACTTGGGTCAGAAAGATCCCCTGGAGGAAGGCATGGCAACGCACTGCAGTATTCTTGCCTGGAGGGTCCCATGGATGAAGGGGCCTGGCGGGCTATAGTCCATAGCGTCTTGAAGAGTCAGATCCAGCTGAAGCAACTGAGCGCGTACACACACACACACACACATACACACACACATACTCACACACGTTCTAAAAGAGAGAGAGAAGGAATTCTCTGGCGGTCCAGTGGTTAAGACTCTGAGTTTCCATGGCAGGAGGCATGGGTTCAAACCCTGGCCGGGGAACTAAGATTTCACATACTGTGAGGCATAGCCAGAAAACAAAACAAAACATTGAGAATCGGTTAAAGCAGAGACAGAGACCTCTCAGCAGCAATGGAAAAGAACTGTCTAGAAACCACCATCCTGATCACTTACTTTGAGCTTATATACTGCATGCTAGGGTGTCCACTGGTTCCCCACCCTGCCAAACACACAGAAACCTATTTCCCTACATACTGAAAACACACACAAGGTGTTAACCATTTTTCAATTTTTCTGAGATGCTACTGATAGCTATTGCTAAGCTCTGGCTTGGAATTTACCCCTGGCCCCTCCTGCGTACATTTTCCCATGTGAATCCTAATTGAGGAAACATTTTTAAACAATCTGAATTTACATCCTGCTTGAAATTCACGCTGTGGGGCTTACACAACACAGATCCTTTACTTACTCCCTCGCTGCAAAAATATTGTGTATTTTTCTTGCAAATGGACCATCGATGAGGGTAAAACAAATGTCTTTCTGTCTTGAGATGTGTAAACCTAACTTTTTTTTCTTGGCCAAACTCTCAAAAGCCAAACATGGTACCAGCCTTGCCTCAAACAAACAAACAACAACAACAAAAGACCTTTACCTCTCATCAAGCAGAAATCAGAAGCTCTGCATTCTATTTAGCCTCACTTTGGCCATGACCTAGCTGGGAAACTGTGGGAATTCTGTCCAGCTGTCTGGAGTGGAAGAGGAGGTGGTTTGAAATACCATCCAACCCTTATGACTCCAAAATCCTAAGACTCTAAAACCCTATGACTCCAGGCCAAAACAAGGATCAATAATTACAAGATCTTGTTCTGAAAATAGTTTAATATTGACTTAAAACATGGGTCCTGAGAAGTCTTTGCTATAATGCCTTCTTCAAAGGAAAACCTCCAACTTCTGATTCTGACCTGAGGAGGGGTCTATGTTTTTTCTCATCAATCCTTTTAATGTAGTAACACCCCCACCTGCTGGAGTTTTAGCTTTTTGCTGTTAAAGGTGGGAGGTGGTGGTGGACGTTTTGTTGCTAAGTCATCTTGGCTTCTTGGGACCCCATGGACTGAGGCCCATCAGGCTCCTCCGTCCATGGGATTTCCCAGGCAAGAATACTGGAGCCATTTCCTACTCCAGGGGATCTTCCCTTCCCAGGGATTGAACCTGGGGATCCTGCATTGCAGGCAGATTCTTTACCACTGTGCCACCAGGGTAGAAGGTGTTTGGTAAAGGTTCCAGGCCTCAGGGGCAAGCTGGGTTCCTAGAGGAGGGTTCCTCCTCACCACATCCTTTTTTAAGGAAGGTGGAGCCCTGGACTGAGAACTTTTTCCTTCAACCTTGGGAACTCATGGCGGGGCTGCCCTGGGCTGGAGGAATGACTAAGAAACTCCCCCAGAAGTAGGCACTCAGCATGGGTCAGAATTTCCTCACTTTTCTGTAAGATGATCTCCTGGCCCCTCCTCAGAACCTCAGTCCCAGGGATCCAGTGAATGCCTCTGGGACCAGAGTTCCGTGGAAACATAACCAGGAGTCTGACTACAGTGTGGGTTTGGTGTGAGCAGAGGCAGCCTGGTGGGTGGAGGCCGTGGGAAGGCCCAGGTCTCAGCCCGGAAGAGCTTCAGTCACCCTCCTTCAGCCTCAGGCCCTGTAACCCCTATCTCCAGGTGGGGGCTCCTCGAAGTTATTTAAGGAGCCCACTCCTCCTCTTCAAGACCAGGGGCCTGGGAATTCCCTGGCGGTCCAGTGGTTAGGACTCCATACTTTCACTGCCAAGGGCGTGAGTTCAATCCTTGTGTCAGGGACCTAAGATCCCACAAGCTTTGAGGTGCACCAAAAAAAGGTGCAGGGGTGGGGACGCTTCCCTGCTGGTCAGTGATAAAGAACCTGCATGCCAGTGCAGGAGATTCGGGTTCCCTCCCTGATCCAGGAAGATCCCACGTGCTAAGGAGCAACCAAGCCTGTGCACCGCAACTATTGAGCCTGCGCCCTGCAGCCCGGGAGCCAAGCAACGGAAGCCCATGCGCCCTAGAGCCCGTGCTCTGCAACGAGAGAAGCCTGAGCACCACAGCTAGAGAGTAGCCCTCACTCGCAGCAACGAGAGAAGGTCCACGGGCAGCAACGAAGACCCAGTACAGCCAAAAAGAAAAAAGACCAGAGGCCTCCCTCTCATCCCAGAATCAGAGACAGCCGAGGCCTGGGTGTTCTGCCCAGCCTCTGCTCCTTGCCCTGAGAGTCTCTACTCCCCACTCCAGGCCTCTCAGAACGGGAAATGGACAAAGCCGTTCAGCCTGGCGGGTCTGCAATGTTGTGTGTGTCTTATGTGTGTCTTTCATGCCTTGCATGCTGCATGTACGGTCCCCTGTCGATGGGGTTGAACCTGCAAAGCCACCCCAGTTTCCTGCTCCATCACCGATGGAGACATTTTGGGGTCTTGTCGGGGGCAGTTACCTGAGCTCTGGGCTCCAGGGAGGGTACAGCCCCTTCAGGGCAAAAAAGAACACCAGCAGTGCCTGAGAAGGGGCTGGCCAGCCTCTGAGTGCAGAACAGAGGCTCCAGGGCCAAGTAGATTCAATGCTCTTCCCCCAGGCTCCCTGCCCATGCCTGGGGGAGACCCCAGCCTCTGCGACTCAGCTCTCTCCCACACCCATCCCCCCATATGCTGTGCCTCCAGCTTCGGGGCCCAATCCCACTGCAAAGCCCACCCAGCCAGGCCCACCGACGCAAGGTAAACAGAGATGAAAACATCCCTGTGGGCTGCATGGTGACTGACAGCCCACAGCTCTTCCAGGCTTGCCCAGCACAGCCCACCCCCTGCTCTTGAGTCAGCAGGAGAAGCTGCCAAAGAGCCTGACAAGCACCCGTGGGTACACACTGGGTGGGCAGTGTCTCTGCTATCCCTCTCAGAGGTCATCTTTCCACCGTTCCTCCTTTCCCACCACCCCATCAGGACTTCTCCATTTCACAGGGGAATGTCAGGGTCCTTCTCAGCTGCCTTGGCACTGTTCTACCAAAAGTCAACAGTCAACAAAGAGCTGTAGAAGGCAGTGTTCAAGAGACAAAGTAGTTTGCCCAGCTCTCAAAGAAATGTGACTCAGATATATCACTGACATCCTAGATCAGATCTAGACTCCCTTCCTTTGCCTTCAATTTTTTTTTTTTTTTTTTGGCTCCTGGACGGTCCAACACATCTCTTCTAGCTGAGACATTCCCAGTCAAGCCCTTAGCTGTCCTTGAAAGGGACTCTAGATAATGCTAGAAAGCATATAGATTGCTTGTGGATTACAGCATCCAAGGTAAGGTGTGGAGAAGGGCACAGCAGCCCACTCCAGTATTCTTGCCTGGAGAATCCAATGGACAGAGGAGCCTGGCGGGCTATGGTCCATGGGGTTGCAAAGATTCGGACACGACTGAAGCAACCTGGCATGGCACAGCAAGGGAAGATGAGCGTACGGAGTCCCTGTAGATATGGGCATACCTGTCCTCAGGTACACCCATCGCTTTAGAGAGACAAAAAGCTATCACATACATTTCTCCTATTGGATCCTTAATCACTGTCCTAGGAAAGGAAAGGGCAGAGGAAGTAGGAGGCAAGATAAAGGTTCAGGGACTTTGGAGAAGGTACTATTCAAGAGCAAGGTCTCTTGGCCCTGCATAGCTTGGATGGAAGTGTCACTTTAAGGACCCAATGGAACCAAGGATCAGCCTTCAGGAAACCTCACGCTGGGTCCAAAGGGTGCATCTACAGTGGTGTCTGTCCATTTCCCCAGGCCCTGGATTCCTGGAGAGCCCACACCAGAGCCCCTATGCCTTAGAAGAGGGTAAACAGCTTGAGCCTTTATGCGGATGGTAAATTTTAGAGCCCCCAGAATACTACGTGCTGGTACCATTTTTTTAACTTGGCTAGAAAATTCTGTTCATTGAAACTTGGCTTGGAGGCTCGCTCTTCTCTGGCGATCTCTCCAAGGTTCTACATGGAGCCCTTCATAGTGGACGTAAGCCCTGGAAAAGACTGTTATAACTAGATAAGCTGACTTTCCTCGTAAACATTGTAGGAAGGACCCTGGTTGGAGAGACATCCATTTCTGGACTCAGTGGTCTGCCAAATGAGATCTCCAGCATCACTGCTCAGTTAGTGGCAGAGGAAAAAAACAAACAGGATTCTGCTTAGCCTCAACACCTTTCCCCATATAACTACCCAGGTAGGTCAAGCTCTTTAAGGAAGTCAGTAACTGAATTTTAGCAAGCATCTCTAATGATTTGAGAAAGTCTGTCTGAATTGTGTATTACATAGGATACTAATAATTAATACTGAGTCCTAACCATGTGTCCTAACCACCAGTTACATGG
Source organism: Ovis canadensis (assembly GCF_042477335.2). Classification (NCBI taxonomy): domain Eukaryota; kingdom Metazoa; phylum Chordata; class Mammalia; order Artiodactyla; family Bovidae; genus Ovis; species Ovis canadensis. The sequence continues at coordinate 102,746,138 of NC_091246.1, forward strand.
ATTGACTCATTTAATTCTCACAATGACTCTATGATGTAAGAACACTTTTTATTCCCATTCTATAGATGAGAAAACTGAGGCACATATTACATAGTGAGGCAACCAGAAAGAAGCCTGGGCAGTCTGCCTCCAGACCCTTCCACACAACCACTGGAAACATAGCCTGCGCCCCTGGGGTATAATTCTCTCTTGCTGGACAAACTGAGCCCTGGAGCAGGTAGGTAGCTTCTTTGACACTGGAGTCGGGGCCAATGGCTCCATCTCCCAGACCCCAAAACTTGTGGGGCTGCTTGGGGCAACAGCCACACCCATGCCAACCCAGAATCCCAGTGACCCCAACAGAATTTCCTTACTGGCATCCACTGTTCTGTCTCCTTTCTCTCCTTTCTCCCCTTTTGGGCCTCGATCACCTAGAACAGAGGAGGAAAACCCACATTAGAAATGGAAATAAATCCGCATGGTGAACAAAGGCTTATCACCAAGAGACATTAACCCCAAACCAGAGAAATGCTGAGGCAGGAGCCCACAGACCTGCAGGGCATGTATGGCAGGAAGGGTAAGAGCTCGAGTCAGTTATGCTGTCTGTCCAGTCCTCCTTGGGAGCAGGGTGGGTGGGCACCAAGCCGAGAAGTTTCCTTCCCTCTTAATTAAAACACAGAGGAGCATCGCAGCACAGACTTAAAGCAGCGCATGGTATCCCACAGGGAGAAGACAAAGAAAAGATATTCCTATTAAATAGCCAAAATTTTAGAAGCTCAAATCCAAGGTTGCTCTAATAAGCATGCAGGGAGAAAAGGAAGCAGGGAGGGTCTTCAGTTACAAGGAAAAACACAGGGTCTACATCAGGCAGATTTTTTGGTGGGAGAGGCTATACAACACGAGGAAGAGTTTCCAGGGAATTGTGGCATTTCCTTCCCGGGATATGGTTAAAAGAACAGAGCTCTTTTCTCAGCTAACATCTCACTCTACAAAGAAGTTGAAAGGTCCTGACACCACTCAAGGGGACATTAAAAAGACCGGGGATTCCATCCAAGTGCCTCCAGAAAGACAACTGCAAATCAAAAGCTTATGGCAAATTCTCTCATGAAAAAAGGGAAGCCAGCAAGTTCCAGGGGAAGATGGCTTCTGTGATCCAAGTTTTGAAAAAAAAAAAAAGCAACCATATATGTAAATATGAATGCTCCAAAGTGTTTACAGTAGTTACTCTAAAGAGTAAGCACGTAAGAGACCACGAAGGAGGGCACTCACTGTTTACTTTAGACTTCATACATTTCTGTATTGTTAAATTGTTTTTAGTAAGCATACACTGCTTTTGTAATGTGTTTTAAAAATCAATTTTTTAAAATGTGGATATAAAAGGAAGGAAAACCTCAGTCTGTTTAATCACCAGTCAGAAAGCAGAATAAAAATTCCCAGTGATCCAAGATTAACAGGTCATCCTTGCTGTGGGGTGAGAACAAGTGAGGAGGCAAAGGCCAGGGAAAGAGTGTCAGACGTCTTCTTCTGCAATAGCGCTAGGAGGTTTGTACACTCAAAACGAACATGAAAAGATGGGAATGATTATAAAGTAGGCTCCCCTGAAAATGAACAAGGTGACTATTAACACGAAGGAAAACAAGTCAGAAGAAACACTATTGACAGCGGAAATCTGAGAACTGGTTCAAGTTTTAACTATTTGGGGGATCAAAGAATATGACAAACTGTAAGGAATCTGGCAGTACTGGGGGGAGGGGCTAGCCTGGGCTTGCAGTCTCCGTTCTCCTGGCCCGGTTTCCTCTCATTACGTCACTGAACTGCAAGCACAGGAACACTCCCTTGCATTTCTATAGTGCTTTAGAGTTGACCATGTTTTCACTCATATACATTCCATGTAACCCTCATGAGAGCCCTGTGAAATATGGCATCATGAGGATTTCTAGTTTGGGGATGGAGGAACTGATGCTTAATGGGAATTCCCTGGTGGTTCAGTGGTTAGGACTCCACGCTTCCACCGCAGGGGGCATGAGTTCGATCCCTTGGCCAGGAAGTAAGATCTTGCATGTCACATGGCACGGCCAAAAAGAAAAAAAAAAAAAGGAAGAAAAGCAGCAGATGCTTAAAGAGATTCAGTGACTTGCTCAAGGTCACTTAGTGGGTCAGTGGCAGCACCAGAATTTGCATCCGGTCCACACTCCAGGACCCACGTTGGTGTGCAGGGGCGGGTGGTGAGCAAGCAAGCTCTGAGATGCAGTGTTACCTTTGAAGCCACGCATGCCCATCGGTCCAGTGGCTCCCAGCTTCCCTTCATCACCCTTGGGGCCAGGCAGTCCTGGGGTCCCTCTCTCCCCTGGCAGACCTAGGGAGACAAGAAAGTTTTGGGGCCTCAGACTCAGAACTGGAAGGGCCCTCAGCGACCACGGTCTGGCTCAACCATGCATCTTCCTGTTGCCTCGGCTTCTTGATTTTTTTCAGTTAAGGATGCTGCAAAAACAGAGCCCAAAAGGCCAGCACAAACTCTCCCCGTCAGCACCTTTAACCCAATGAGTCTGGATCCCTCCCCAACAAAGGTCCAAGTCTATTGTGAGCAATGTTGGAGGTGCCAAGCTCATTTGGGCACGCTCTCGTTAGCTCTACCTATGCTAGAGATTTAGATTTGCAAAAAAATTTTGAGCCTTTTGAATGTGCCACGCACTTTCCTGAATGCTTTTCATTAAGTATCTTATTTAATTCCCCCCATAATCTGAGGTGTTTTTCCACCGGTATTACCAATGAGAAAACTGAGGCCCAGGGAGGTGAGGCAGTCTGCCCAAGGTCACACAGCAGACACTGTTGGAGACAGGATCTTAGCCCTGATGGGCTGGCTTCATCTCATGCTGAATGAAAAGGGCTTATTGGTACTTAGGGTAGGAAGAAGATGAAATCACTCCTCATTCCATAGGAAAAAAAAAAAAAAAATAGAAAGGTCCCTTCCCTGCAGCAAACACAGGGAAGTGTAGAGAAGGGGATGGCAGGCTGACAAGGAGGGAGGAAGTCCGAAAGCTCAATAATTGGGGCGAGATAGGCTGTTGATCTATCAGGCCCCAGGGCTCCTGGCCACAAGGCCCGTGACACCAGCCGCAGGTCACCATGGAGACCGGAAGTCAACAATTGCTTTTATCCAGTGAGGCCTCCACCCCTGGAGGCCTGACCTAAGTCCAAAGTTATCTCTGCAAAGCAGGGCACTCTGATTAACTAATTAATTGTTCTTTCCTGCTCTGAATGTTAGTTCGTTTTCTTTGGCCTTTTTCCAAGACATGAAGAAATCTGCCTTTCACTTATGATTCCTCTACAGCAAACACCAAATGACCAGGGTCCCAAGAGGGTGGAAGGACCTCAGAAAAGGGCTTGATCCCCACCCCCCGCCCCCCCCCCCCCCCCCCCCCCCCCGCCCAATATAACATTCCTGTAGGCCAACAGCCCTGCTGTCATGGAATTCTGAATCTCATGCAGGATATGCCCAGGGGTCCCCATCCCATCATTGAATGAGGGAGAAAAAGAGGTTCAACTGCTCTGGAAGCCCTTGGGCATCCTTAACTTCTGAGTTAAGGGAGCTGCGCTGAGAGGCGGAGGCCAGGAGTGAAGGCCAGGCTCTGAGCTCCGCCTCCACCAGCCTCTGCCTCCTTCCCTGTTTGCAGCCTCCTTAGAGATTTAGGAAGGAGAGGGTTTGGAGGTGTAATTCCTGACATAAATAAGCAGATACCTTTACCCCGATAAGCCTCTCCTTTTCTTAAATCACTTAGAATAGGGGTCCCCAACTTCTGGGATCTAATGCCTGATGATCTGAGGCGGAGCTGAAGTAATAATAATGGAAAAAAGTGCACAGTAAATTTCAAGCACTTGACTCATCCCAAAACTATCTCCCCACCTCACCGTTCATGGAAAAATTGTCTCCCATGAAACTGGTCCCTGGTGCCGAGAAGGTTGGGGACTGCTGACTTAGCAGACTCTAAGTGCGTGCATGTTCAGTCATTTCAGTTATGTTTGACTCTTTTTGACCTATGGACAATAGCCTTCCAGGCTCCTCTTGTCCATAGGATTCTCCAGGCAAGAATACTGGAGTGGGTTGCTGTGCCCTCCCCCTGGGGATCTTCCCAATCCAGGAATCAAACCCGTTTCTCCTTCGTCTCCTGCATCCCAGGCAGACTCTTTACCCACTGAGCCACCTGGGAAGTCCCAAGAAGACTCTACACTCTCCTAAATGCTGCTCACAGCAGAGGCTCCAGAATTGACAGGCCAGGATGCAAAGTTTGATAAGGCAGTGGAACAGGAGCTCCTGAGAAAGGCATCTTAGGAGAACACATTCTTTCCAGAAAGTCCCCAAGTACCCTCCTATCAGCTGTTGGACCTTCTCGGCTGTCACTAGGGCAGGTAGCAAAGGGCAGGAGAGGACAGGTATCTACTGACTGGGGTGGTCTCCTCAGAAGCAAGGGGTCAAGTGCTGGGGACTCAGGAAATGCCAAGGGGGTGCGGCATACTTGAAGGGTTGCTCTGGATCAGAGGACACCTTCGATTCTTTCTGAAGATCCTGGTCTCAGGGGCCCTGACTCCTGGGGTGGGGAGTGGCTTCAGGGAACTATAAGACTCCTGTGCACTCTCTTCCTTCCGACCCTGGTACTTTCTATGGAAAAGGATTTGCTCCATCTTAGTGTTAACACTACTTTAAAAATGTTTTAAGCTTTCCAAACCAGAAAGATTTTTTTAACTGACTTATATTAACAGCAGGGCTTTCCTGGTGACTCAGATGGTCAAGAATCTGCTTGCTACATGGAAGACCTGGGTTTGATCCCTGGGTGAGGAAGAGCTTCTGAAGAAGAGCATGGCAACCCACTTCAGTATTCTTACTTGGGAAATCCCATGGACAAAGGGGCTTGATAGCTACAGTCCACAAGGTCACAAAGAGTTAGACACGACTGAGAGACTAAAACACACAGTGTTACACCAACAACCTCTTAGTCTTTTAACGGAATAGGGCGTCTGAAGCTGAGTCGATTGCGGACTGTCCTGAGAGCCCCGTCATCGACACCAACGATAAAACAGAAAGTCAGGGATGGATGGGGGAGCCGCTTCCCTTCCTGGTATGTCCAGGTCCCTCCCGGGGCCCCCATTACCTCGAAGTCCAGGTAGTCCAGGGATTCCAGGCTTGCCGTCTTTCCCTGCATCCCCCGGATCACCTTTGGGGCCCGGTGGTCCTGAAAGGGTGACACACAGCACTAAGGTTAGAGGACAGCTTTCTGGAGCAGGTCGCCTGCAGAGGAAACAAAAACTCCCTCTGAGGGACTTCCCTGGTGGGTCAGCTGTTAAGAATCTGTCTTGCAATGCAGCTACACGGGTTTGATTCCTGGTCAGGGAACTAACGTTCCACTTGATGCAGAGCAGCTAAGCCCTCAGGCCACAACTACTAAGCCCACAGGCCACAGTGAGAGATTCCCTGTGCTGCAATTAAGCCCCGATGCAGCCAAATAAATAAATATTAAAAAGAAAAAACCTCACTCCTACAGAAAGGAAGAGTCAAAAATATGCTTTGGAGGCACGTGGGGCTCTACTTCGTCCACGTTCGTGTGTGTGTGTTGTGGGTGGTGGAGGCAGAAATCAGGGAAACCTTCCTGGAAGAAGTAACATCCACAAAGAAATTGCAAGGAGGAACAGAAGTGGCTAAGCAAAGGGAGGAGTGGGAGTGTGTTATGGACTAAATGCCTGTGGCTCCCTCATTCCAACATCAAATGTATGTGTTGAAGCCCTACCCTCCTATGTGATGGTGTTTGGAGTTGGGGCCTTTTGGGAGATGATTAAGGTTAGATGAGGTCATGAGGGTGGGGCCCCCATAATGGGATTAGTGCCCTTATAAGAAGAGACCTCTGAGAGCAGTCTCTCTCCATCCCTTCCTCACACTCGTACTGGCAAGCATGCTTTCTCTGCTATAGGAGGATCTGGCAAGAAGGCAGCCATTGCCAGGATGAAGGCTCGCATCTGAACCCAATCCTGGTCTCAGACTTCCAGCTTCCAGAATGGTGAGAAAGAAATCTCTGCCTTTTAAGCCGTCCACCCAGTCTGTGGTATTGTTGGTTAAGTTGCTAAGTTCTGATTCTCTGATCCCATGGACTACAGCCCACCAGGCTTCTCTGTCCATGGGATTTCCCAGGCAAGAATACTGGAGTGGGTTGCCGTTTCCTTCTCCAGGGGATCTTCCTGACTCAGGGATCAAACCCAAGTCTCCTGCATTGGCAGGTGGATTCTTTATCACTGAGCCACCAGGGAAGCCCGCGGTATTGTTATAACAGCCTTAACTATCTAAGACACGGTGAAAGGGGAAAGTTCCAGGCAGAGAGAACAGTCCCCATAAGAGCCTAAAGATCTGTGAGAGTTGGTAGGATTGGAAGCCGGGGGGACACATGATGGGGTTAGAAGGGTGAGAAAGTGGAGGGTCTCTGAGGCCTGGTTTAAGTGTTGAACTTGACCCCAAGGGCACCAGAAGCCACAGGAGGGACCTAAAACACAAGTGTGGCCAGATCTGCACACAAGGAAGAGCGCTCGGGCTGCGGTGTTGGAAAAGGGATGGGAACAGGGGGAAATAAAGGCAGGGAGGCTAAGGAGGAGGTTGCACCCAGCTGAGAGGTGGGGGAGCCCTGAATTAGGGAAGTAGCCATGAGGAGGGATGTCAGTGGCTGTTAAGAAGTAGAAGAGACAGACCTTGGCTAACGTAGGTGAAAGCAGAGGAGGCAGCCCGGATCAGGTTCAGATTTCTAGCTTGAGCACCTGGATGGGAGAGGCGGTTTCTAAATGCTCCTTAGTGGGGCCTCCTTCCACGGTGAGGCTCCAGCATGGCAGGGATTCTAGCCTGTGTGACCCGAGTCAGTCCACACACGCTGGGTTCAGATGACCACACAGGCAGCTAGCTAATGAGTGAGCGAGCCGTGGATCAGCTCAGGGCTGTCTGGCCCTATCAACCCTGCCTCGCTCATCATGCTAGACGTCGCATCATTCCCAGAAGAGACCTGTCCCTTCACGCCCTGCAGCCTGCTCTTCCCAGGCTGGCGAGCCAGGGGCCCCTCTCCATCAATCTCCTATCACTACCTGCCCCACCAAGGCTGCTCGTTGCCACTCTTGTGGCCAAGCCTCTGATACATCATTCCTGCCACACGCGGGCACGGCCTATTTGAACACATGTCCTTGGTACTATTGGATGCTTATCCCACACTGCCCTGTCCTGTAGTCACAAGGGGAGATGTTCTCTTTTTCCTAACAAGATGGCCAGCTCCCTGAGACAGGACCACACCCTTGGCATCCCTGTACTGGCTGTGAAGACCCAGATTCTAAACTCTCCATTCTGGCTTCTCAGTGAGACAAAAAAGAGGACCAAGGAAAATGCCCAAACTGTACTGCACTGGGTCAAACTGTCCCTGCCTATTTTAAGTCCACCTGGGACCTCAGAATACAACTTTCTTTAAAAACAGAGTCTTGGCTGCTATAGTTAGTTAAGATGAGATCAGATTGGAGTAGGGTGGGTCCTAACCCAATTTCTGGTGTCCTGACAGACAGACACACGGGCAGAAGGCCAGGTGACTACGGAGGCCGAGGTTGGAATGATGCGTCTACAAGCCAAGGAATACCACGGATAGCCAGCAACATCAGAAGTAGAGAAAGAGGCCAAGAAAGATCCTCCCCCAGAGCTTTTAGAGGGAGGATGGTCCTGTGCACACCTGGATCTCAGACTTCCAGCCTGCAGAACAGTGAGAGGATCGATTTCTGTTGTTTCAAGTCACCCAGGTGCTTCCCTCGTGGCTCAGTGGTAAAGAATCCTCCTGCCAATGCAGGAGACTTGGGTTCGATCCCTGGATCAAGAAGATCCCCTGGAAGAGGAAATGGCAACCTACTCCAGTATTCTTGCCCGGGAAATCCCATGGACAGAGGAGCCTGTCCATGGGGTTGCAAAGAGCTGGACACAACTGAGTAACTAAACAACAGAAAGCCACCCAGGTTGTGGTGCTCTGCCACGCAGCCCTCGGAAACCAAAACATGTATACTCGGCCCCTAGCAGTCATGCTTGCACAATACATATTTGCCGAATGAATGAGTATATGAGATCAGAGGGTGTTAAGACACACAAAACAGCCAGGCAGCCAAGATCAAGATGTACTGATACATTCACCAAGTTGGCACTGTCCTCAGACCCTAACCAAAGCTGACAGCGGTTGAAGAATTCAATGGCATGAGAATAGAGGAAAGAAGGAATCAACAATTGAAAAGTGCACAAATCTTTAAACAAGGCACGGATCATGCGAGGAGGACCGCGGTTTGGAATCATCTTCCTCTCTTCACCAGGGCTTCCCTGGTGGCTTGGCCGGAAAAGAATCCACCTGCAGTGCGGGAGACCTGGGTTCGATCCCTGGGTTGGGAAGATCCTCCGGAGAAGGGAACAGCTACTACTACTACCTACTCCAGTATTCTGGCCTGGAGAAACCTATGGACTGTACAGCCAGGGGTTGCAAAGAGTCGGACACGACTGAGCAACTTGCACTCCTCTTTTCTAGGAAGAAGAACAAAGTAAGACTGGCCATGCGGACCTCAGCTTTCAGACAATAGGACTGAGACACCACACCTGTTGGGAACACGCCTAAGATTTATATAGCAGAGAAAGATGGGGGCAAGAAGCAAGTGAGCTTTACAATGCCCACGCCAGCAATCCCCTGGCCAGGTCAAGGCTGCAGCAAAGGTTGCTGATGCAGTTCCTGAATCTCTGCCCATCACTGGTTGTCACACCGCTGTCACCCTCCCCTGCCCCCAGACCACTCCACCCTTCTCACTCTTCCCTGCTCCTTCCTGCCCTCCCCATGGGAAACTCAGCACCCTGGGCTCAAGCAGGTCAACGGTGCTATGGACCACATCCTCCAATTCTTCTGCTCACTCCAAGGTGGGTGTGACCCAACACATGGACCTTCCCAGCAGTAGTTCTGGCAAAAACAGGATGCTACCCAGTGGACTAACTCTGATGGAGAGGCATCAAGGGGGCAGAGATCACTTGGAAGGCGGGGTTGGAGGATGGAGATCTCGGGTTCAAATTCTCGGTCTGTAAAATCTAAGTAGAAATTCCTTCCTCGGGTGTTTGCAGTGAGGAGTAAGGGAACTCAGTGACATGGTGGATATAAACGGGCTTGAGAACCTGTGAGCGGCAAGACTGTCCCTGACCATCTGTACCCCACTCTTCAAAATGCTTCATCAGAACTATGCTGAGATTACTGAGGATGGCTATTAGAATAGCCCCATCTGAAAACCCCCTGCCAGTTCAATAAGAACCAGATTCTAAAAATATCCTACACGTGGATAGAGTTTTTAAGATACAACTAAGTGCTTAGTGTGGGCTTCCCTGGAGGCTCAGTGGTAGAGAATCCGCCTGCCAGTGTCTGGGTTGGGAAGATCCCCTGGAGAAGGAAATGGCAATCTACTCCAGTATTCTTGCTTGGGGAATGTCATGGAAAGAGGAGCCTGGTGGGCTATACTCCATGAAGTCGTGAAGAGCCAGACATGACTGAGAGACTAAACAACAGCAAGTGGTTAGTGAAGACCTTTACTAGAGATTAACTGGGAAGAAGCCAGGGCAGCTAGTAAAGGCAGGTGCTGATTTGCAGGGCTTAGTCGTGTCCTCGGGTGGTACTAGCCAGGCTGACTCAGAAGAGCCTGGAATGTGGCCAGTCTGGGTCTCAAGGGGCCAGGCTGTCTGGAGCTCTGAGGACCAAGCACTTCTTCAAATCAGAGCTGACTGCTGGTGATGCATTCTTGGGATCTATCTGTTCCTGTTCAGTCGCTAAGTCATGTCTGATTCTTTGTGACCCCATGGACGTGTGACAGCACGTCAGGCCTCCCTGTCCCTCACCAGCTCCCAGAGTTCACCCAAGTTCATGTCTATTGAGTTGGTGATGCCATCCAACCGTCTCATCCTATTATCTCCTTCTCCTCCTGCTCTCAATGTTTCCCAGCATCAAGGTCTCCTCCAGTGAGTCAGTTCTTTGCATCAGGTGACCAAAGTAGTAGAGCTTCAGTTTCAGCATCTGTCCTTCCAATGAATATTCATGACTGATTTCCTTTAGGATGGACTAGTTTGATCTCCTTGCAGTCCAAGGAACTCTCAAGTCTTCTCCAACACAGTTCAAAAGCATCGATTCTTCGATGCTCAGCCCTCTTTACAGTCCAAGTCTCACACCCATATATGACTCCTGAAAGCCTACCTTGGGGTCTGACTACTCGGGACCTGACTTGATGTCATTTTCTCAGGAAGCCAGGCTGATAGTCTGGAGCTTGCTTGGACTCCTCCCTTTCCTCTGCCCTGCCCCCTTCACGGCTCTCATCCAGGTGATTCCCGAGGCTTGTCTCTCCCTCCTTCCTCACTGCCTCCCTCATTGGGGTCCTCCCAGCCTCCCTTCCTGGATCCAGCTTCTCTCTCTGACCCACTGTTGCTCTCTGATTGATCCCATCAGAATCAGGTGAACTCAGAGCCCTCGGAAGCCCATCACACTACAATGAGCAGCCCTCTCTGTTGGAGACTCCTGCAAATCATTCCCAACCTGACCCCTTCTTCTGCAAACTCACAGTCTGATGCTTCTCGATACAAATTCTCCTCCACCTCAGCCAAAGCTTTCTCCTCATGGTGTCCCCAAATATTAGCCAAGTCCTTTCCCTTCTCAGAGGCCCATTGCTCTCAGCTCTGAAGCTCACCTTCACACTCACCCCTCTGATCTCAGAGGGCACCAGGGCGGAACCCCCACATCTCAGAGCTGGGAGGAGCCACGAGCATCACTGTGCACAGATTCCCCAGGGAAGCATCCGAGTCTGGACAGGCCACCCTATACCCACATGCCTGTCACTGTCACACCTCTCAGACTGTGGTCCCCAAGGAGGACAGGCCTGCCTGTGGGGCTAGAACCCTGCTCTCCATGGCCCTGGGCCTCGTACAGCATCCAGCACATGGGTAGGATTCAAGGAATGACTTCTGGGGAGTTGTGGAGGCTGTTACATGGTGTCAGCCATCCCAGTGGTCCCTGCATTGTTTCTAATTTTATTGTAGTACAGTTGATTTACAATGCTGTGCTAATTTCTTCTATATAGCAAAGTGACTCAGTTATATATATATATATATATAATATTTTAATATTTACAATATGGCAACAAAGTCTGTCTAGTCAAAGCTATGGTTTTTCCAGTAGTCATGTATGGATGAGAGAGTTGGACTGTAAAGAAGGCTGAGAGCTGATGGGGTCAATCAGACAGCAACAGTGGGTCAGAGAGAGAAGCTGGATCCAGGAAGGGAGGCTGGGAGGACCCCAATGAGGGAGGCAGTGAGGAAGGAGGGAGAGACAAGCCTCGGGAATCACCTGGATGAGAGCCGTGAAGGGGGCAGGGCAGAGGAAAGGGAGGAGTCCAAGCAAGCTCCAGACTATCAGCCTGGCTTCCTGAGAAAATGACATCAAGTCAGGTCCCGAGTAGTCAGACCCCAAGGTAGGCTTTCAGGAGTCATGTACGGGTGTGAGACTTGGACTGTAAAGAGGGCTGAGCATCAAAGAATCGATGCTTTTGAACCATGGCTTTGGAGAAGACTCTTGAGAGTCCCTTGGACTGCAAGGAGATCCAACCAGTCCATCCTAAAGGAAATCAGTCCTGAATATTCACTGGAAGGACAGATGCTGAAGTTGAAATTCCAACAATTTGGCCACCTGATGCGAAGAACTGACTCATTGGAAAAGACCCTGATGCTGGGAAAGACTGAAGGCAGGAAGAGAAGGGGACGATAGAGGATGAGATAGTTGGATGGCATCACTGACTCAATGGACATGAGTTTGAGCAAGCTCTGGAAGATAGTGAAGGACAGGGAAGCCTGGCGTGCTGCAGTTCATGGCATCACAAACAGTCGGACACAACCTAGTGACTGAACTGAACTGATGTATTCCATATTTTCCATTACTGTTTACCACAGGATACTGCTACATAGTAGGACCATGTTGTTTATCCATTCTATATCCAATGCTTTGCATCTGCTAATCCCAAACTCCCACTCCATCCCTCCCTGCCTCCCCCTCCACCAAGGCAACCACAAGTCTGTCTTCTGTATCTCTGAGTCTGTTTCTGTTTCATAGACATGTTGATCTGTATCATACTTCAGATTCCACATGTAAGTGACATCATATGATATCTGTCTTTGTCTGATTTACTTCACTTAGTATGATCATCTCTAGGCCCATTCATGTTCTTGCAAATGCATCATTTCATTCTTTTTGAGTAATATTCGGATGAGTTCTAAGATTCTCACCATCTACATCATCGCCCTCTCATCTTTTCTACCACTGGAGCAGGTCGGAACAGAGGTAAGCTGGGACAGGAGGAGCAGAGTCCACTTCTCCTCAATCACAGGAACAGACCAAAGCCCCTCACTGTGCTTCTGGCTTGGTGTCAGCATTCTTCTCCCAGCTCCTGCCACAGAGGGCAGGGGAAGTGGGAGCAGAGCAGTCCCATGCCTAGGTCCCTGCCTGTCCACCGGTCTAGCCCACCCCCCAGCGCAGCTCTGCACTCACCCGACTGCCCTGAGCCGCTCCGGCTGGAAGCAACTCCAGCGCAGAACAAAGGATTTGGGGACTGGGGAGAAGGCCTTCCCTGGTGGCACAGATGGTAAAGAATCCACCTGCAATGTGGGAGACCTGGGATCGATCCCTGGGTCGGGAAGATCCCTTGGAGGAGGGCATGGCTACCCACTCCAGCATTCTTGCCTGGACAACCCCATGTACAGGGAAGACTGGCAGGCTACAGTCCACGTGGTCGCGAAGAGTCGGACACAACTGAGCAACTGAGCACACACGCACACACGCACACTGGGCAGAAACACCAGGGTTCTTCTGGGGATCGGCCAACAGGAAGGGAAAGGCAACCCACTCTCCCTTCTGGGATCCTGGAATGAGAGATGGGGTGGGGGACCCATGGGTGCTGGAATCTAGCCAATGACCTGCCAAGAACAAATGTTCATTGGTAGCTGATGCGGCAGGCCTGAAGCCAGCGAAACAGCGACCCGAGACTGTAACGTAAACACTGCAGCAGAAGTATGCTAATCCCAGGCCAGTGGCTGGAGGTGGGGTCCCGCAGCTAAGGGCTCTGCTTCCCCTTCCCTGATGTCACTGGGGCTCCGGATTCTCACCACTGACGTTTACACTGACATTTACACTGTCATGAGCTCTCAGGCCTCATTTCCTGTACCCTCTCTGGGGCCCCGGCTGTATGCACCAGGCTGTGGCCAGCCTGCAAAGCCAGCTTTCTCCAGAGCCTCAGGCAAAGGGTCAGTGCGCAAGGCTGGGTGCAGCTAATGACTTCCACAGCAGGCACTCCCCTCCTGTCCCAGCAGAGCCTCAGCTCACCTCTGCTCTGACCTGTTCCAATGAAACAGAGAAGATGAGACCGCGACAGCGCGAACGGGGAGAAGCTTAAAGCTCATTCAAGGGACTTCGCTGGTGGTCCAGTGGTTAAGAATCCGCCTGCCTGCAGGGGACATGGATTCAATCCCTGCGAACAAAGATCCCACACGTCACAGGGCAACTAAGCCCGTGTGTCACAACTACCGAAGCCCCTGCACCCTAGAACCTGTGCTCCAAACAAGAGAAGCCACATGATTAACCCACCCACTGCGACTAGAGAAAGACCGCACACAGCAACAAGGAGCCTACAGAAGACGCAGGGTAGCCAAAAATAAATAAATACTTTTAAAAAAAAAAGAAAGCTCATTCAAATATTATCTGCTCCATTCCTCTCCCAGAAACAACAGAGCCCCCTGCCACCCGCTGTGGGGGGAGGGGGAGACACAGTCCCCACATATGAACATTTGTTGAATGGGACTCTCTACTAGATGGTCTATTTTTTTTCCTCAAAAAAGCAGCCCATGGATAAGTATGCTTTGCCAACTTGCTTTCATGAACTGAGAGATGAATCTTCTAGCCCAGCAGGGCCACTGGCTGGGGATTTGATGTCGGCAGGTCATTTCTCTGCTCTGAGCTTCCAGGGCCTTAACTACAAAATGAGGGATGAGCTAGTTGATTTCAGAGCCTCTTTGTCACTCTAACCTTCTGGGAGTCTATGAACATCCACGTAGTGAACAAAGCCTGCTGCAGCTGAACACGTGGCTGCAGGCCCCTGCTCACACACTACCCCTCCTGGGAGCCTCCCCTCTCTGGTTAGCTTTCCTCCTCCTGGAACGCCTCACCTGCCTGATCATCTAGGTTCTCTGCTTCTTTCAGCGCCGCAGAGAGATTTCAACAGACCTGATCAGTGCTGAGAACGCAAAGCAGGAAAACAGAGAGCGCCACCGTGAATGTACACAAAAGACAAGCCAGAGGCAAAACCCGTAGAAAACTGTGGAACAAAGCGAGAGAATGCAACCGTTTGGGGTCACGCTCAAGAATAACATAAACAAGTTCATATATACAAAAGTATACAAAGTGGAGCATCTGTGGATTCTGAGCCAGGAAAAGGCAGATGGGGAGGGTGTGAGGTATGTGCGTGTTTAAAGACTGAGTGGAACTGAACAAAACTAGTAAAGAAAAGCCACTCAGACCACAAGACACAAATTCAGCAAAGCTTATCTGCTAAAAAATCCCTTATCCAAAAGCCAGGGTAGAGTTCTGTGTTGTTGCAGTTACATGGTAATTATACTCCACTGTGCCAAAGAGAATTCTCTTTAATCACACCATTTGGGTCCCCAGCAACCATGAGTGAGGGAGGAGGGACAGGGAGACAGCATAGTAGAGGTCCTGGGAGGGGCAGGGGCCAAATGGTGCTCAGCTCTGAAGAGCCAGCAGCCCATCAAGAATGCAAAGCTTGGGATGTCTCTGGTGGCTCAGTGGTAAAGAATCCTCCTACCAGTTCAGGGGGTTTGATCCCTGGTCCAGGAAGATTCCACATGCCACGGGGCAACTAAGCCCTCGTGCTGAGCCTGTGGTCTAGCGCCTGGGCTCCGCAACAAGGGAAGCCACCACAATGAGGAGCCCGTGCACCACAACTAGTCAAAGCCCGGGTGCAGCAACGAAGACCCAGCACAGCCAAAAGTAAATAAATAAACACCGATTTTTTTAAAAAATGCAAAGCTTGAAGACGGCAAGGCAGTCCTGGGCAGAACTAAGAGGAAACTTCGATATAAGGGAAGCAAGTGTGGAACTTAGTTTCAGAACCAGAGAAAGACCACTTCCGGAGGATTCCACCGAAGAACCGTGGCAAATGGGTGATCTGGAGCTGTTTTAGCTTGAGCCAAAAGGAGAGTGGACTCAGAAACTAAGGAAGTGAAACGCTCGGTAAGGCCAAGGAGGCTGCACCAGCAAGAAGCATGGGGACATCATCTGTGGACCGGAAGAGAAGGGAAGGGGGAGTGCCTGGTGGAAAAGTGTTCCCTGAAAGTGTTAGATACTCGTCGTGTCTGACTCTTTGGGACCCCATGGACTGTAGCCTGCCAGGCTCCTCTGTCCATGGGATTCTCCAGGCAAGAATACTAGAGCGGGTTGCTATTCCCTTCTTCAGGGGATCTTCCTGACCCAGGGATAGAACCTGGGTCTCCTGCACTGGAGGCAGAATCTTTACCATCTGAGCCACAGGAAAGCCCAAACAGGAGTGATTACCTCCAAAATACAGGGACAGACCTAAGGGCCCACTCTGTCTTCTGTCTTCCTGGCTCCTAGCCAGCCCTTCTCCACCCTGGAAAGTACCACAGTTAGTGACAAAAACATGCTTTTTTGAGCCAGAAGGACCCACTCTGAACCTTGGCTTTGTCACTTTGTCACTTGCCAACTGTAACAAACATTGGGAAATTCATTAGTTTCTCAACTATAAAATGGATTCAGGGACTTCCCTGGCAGTCTAGTGGTTAGGATTCTGTGCTTCCACTGCAGAGGGCTCAGGCTCAATCCCTGTTTGGGAAACTAAGATCTCACATGCCACGTGGCATGGCCAAAAACAAAAAAAGATAAAATGGGTTCAATAACACCCTTTTTGCAGGACGTGAGGATCAGCAGTCATTAATGTCCATGTAGAGAATTAATGTTGACAAAATTTCTGTTCAACTGTAGGTTCACTGTAGGTTATGATTCAGAATCGCTGCTGTTACTAAGTACTGACCAGATTGGGGTGGTGCTTCCCAGGTGGTGCTAGTGGTAAAGAACCTGCCTGCCAATGCAGGAGGCATAACCCAACGTGGGTTCGATCCCTAGGTCGGGAAGATCCCTGGAGGAGGACACGGTAACCCACTCCAGTATTCCTGCCTGGAGAATCCCATGGACAGAGCAGCCTGGCAGGCTACAGTCCATGGGGTCGCAAAGA
The DNA here is from genome assembly GCF_042477335.2 of Ovis canadensis. Lineage (NCBI taxonomy): Eukaryota > Metazoa > Chordata > Mammalia > Artiodactyla > Bovidae > Ovis > Ovis canadensis. The sequence continues at coordinate 102,762,485 of NC_091246.1, forward strand.
GTTGGACACGACTGAAACAACGTAGCATGCGGACCGGGGAGGTCAAGGAAACGAAAAGCTGAGACCCCAGGGGTGTGGATTTGGAAGAAGACACGCTGCCTCCTGTTCTTTGATTTCCGAAACGTGAAACCCAAAGTCACCCAAGGAAAGAAAACCAGTCCTCTGATGACAGGGGCTCTCCATAGGATTCTCCAGGCAAGAATACTGAAGCGGGTTGCCATTTCCTTCTCCAGGGGATCTTCTCAACCTAGGGATCAAAACCAGGTCTCCTGCATTGCAGGCAGATTCTCTACCATCTGAGCGAGCCACTAGGAAAGCCATGCAAACTATACCTTTCTAAAGCTGTTGAAAACAAAAGCCCTAGGTCGGATCATTTCTAATTGTGTGGCCTGGAGTAAGCCAGGTACTTCCCCCTGGAGCCTCAGCTGCTTCTCTGCAGAAATCCTATTGGCTCTCCAGTGAACCCTGCCTTCAACCAAGCTCACAGCTGGTGATGGGGACCCACTTTAAAACCAAATGATGTTTTATTATTATAAACCAGACTTGGAAAGTTTTATGCAAGTAGAAGTCTCCATCATGACTACTTTCTGCTCTGATAAATACAGAATCTCAGAGGAGGGAGACTTCAGTGAACTAGAGAGGCCAGGGGGCTCCTGGAGGAGGCGGGTCTGAGTGAGATGGGAAGGAGCAGTGGGGTCTGGATGAGGAGGAAGAAGAAGGGGGCTTTGCAGTGGGAGGAATGGCTGGAGGAAAGCCGGGGGAGTGGGCAAGGAGGGGTGTGTCTCCAGGGCAAGGACAAGACACATCCCACTGGGCTGGATGCTTCACACAGGGCAGCGGGTGTAAGCTGGCTGTCTGCGGACCACACAGGAACCACAGATATGTTGTATTTGGCCCACAGAGTTAAACAATTAAAAAATTTCTAGAACATTCCACATTTCTGGTTTCTCTGGAAAAAATGGGAAGACCTTGTCTATGCCAAGGCCAAAATGGGCCAGACCTGTCATAACCCTTACTATTCCCCTGACACCAAAGTCACTGTACGCATTGACATTGCTCGACTGGCCCCTGCAGACTGAGCTCTGGTACAGGGGACCAGGTGGAGGAGACGGCAGGAAAGACAGGCTGGGGACAGGGATGCAGCAGAAAGCACATCGTCTCTGCAGTCAGAAAAGCTGGGGTTCAAATCCTGGCCCATCACCTCCCAGACTGCCACTGTGAGCAGCTTCCTGAATCTCGTGATTGTTTATAAAAGACATTCTATGAGTTACCCTTGGCCTGGTACCCAACAGAGCTGGTGTCCAAAGTGGTATTATCACTGTCCACTGTCAGCCTAAGGACTTTTGGTGAACCTGGCAGACTCCGGGGCAGTCATGGCAGGTTCTGAGCAGCGGCTCATGCAGGAAAAGTACATTTCACTAACTATGCTTCTGACAGTGATGTGCAGGGTGGACAGCGGTGGGAAGGAATTGGGGAGAGGTGAGTAGGGGTGCAGTCAGTCAGGTTTGCAAGAGAGGGAGGTTGGCTGTAAAGATGCTGATGTTTGTGGAGCTGGAGCAACAGGTCGAATGGAGGCCTGCACCATTTTTGCCATTATATGTAAGAGTGGAAAATGAAGCTAACACACTGTTAAAGAAAATAAAATATCTTCTACCTGGATGAACTATGGCTTTATAACAGCCTGGAAGGGCAGGTTCAAATTTGGAATTCTCCCACTTTTTGTAGCTCCACCTGTGTATGGTCAAGCCACCCAAGATGGCTGTTCTCTTGCTCTCTGTCCATCCCCCACCTGACCAATGCCTGCTTCACCCACACCTACTCACATCATTGACCTTCTACATACTCACCTTGGGCCCTAGCTAGTGACAGCTTATCAAAGGGGAGGTGAGGGGCTGCCTCTATGCTGGTTTCCCTGGTAACCAATGAGTCCACCCCACACCAAATCCCCCTATAACTGGCAATCTCCCCTGCCCCCAGGAGCAAAGACCACTGCCAGGACCTGCCAGATGTCTGCCACACACAGTGAGGAGTCGCTCCAGAACCTTGCTTCAGACTTGTCAGCTCCCCTTTCCGGTAAACCACCCATGTTCCTGTTGCTGACTCCAGGCTCTCTCTTTGATCTTAAAGCTGGGCAAGTGCAGGGCTTGTAGATGTCTGGGATGCGACCCAACACAATGCAAGCACCAGGGACACTGGGGGAGCACCTCCCTATCCCCAGTTGGAGCCCTGCTTTCCTCCCCAACCCCAAACTCCTGGAGGCTCCTGCTGGCACATCCAAGGCTCTGACCACCCAGGGCCCCGGGAGCCACCTTTGGCCATTCTTATGGCTCGGGGTGTGAACACTGAGTGTGTGCTGTCTGGGGGGAGGAGCGGGGTGGCACGGAGGACCTTTATCCTGTGCAGGCCTGGAAATGCGCATAATCCATTTCGATGGGACACTCCAGGGTCTTTGAGGGCAAGACTTAATAAAGGAGGTGTGGAGCTTGGGGAGGGAGCGGGACTTCCAGGCCTGGGGGAGTCATGTGCATCATGTGGGAAGAAGCGCTGAGAGGGAGGGGCCCTCGCAGTCCCCGAGGGCCCGGTGGGTGGCGGAAAGGGGAGTACCTTTGGCCAGGGAGATGTTGCGCAGCGTGATGGAGTGCTCCCAGTCCTTGAGGCGTAGGTCCTCGGTGACACCGTTGAGCACGGCCAGCTCCTGCTTGAGCTGCAGCTCCAAGCCCCGGTGCGCCAGGCGCAGGCGGCGTGCGTCCTCGCTGGCGTTGCTCACCAGCACGCGCAGGTCCCGCAGCCGCGTGCCCTGCAGGGCCACGTCGTAGGACAGGCTGAGGTTGAGGCCCCGCAGCGCGCCGCCCACGTCCTCCAGCTCGTCGCTCAGGGCGCCCACACGGCGCGCCAGCCCGTCCAGCAGGCCGGCGTGGCGCCGCAGCAGCAGCTGGCTGCGGTTGCTGTCCACCTGCAGCTGGTAGAGCTCCAGCTGCGCCGCGTCGCTCTGCTGGGCCGCGCGCTCCCGCAGCAAGACCACCGCCTGCTCGCTCTGCGCCGCCTGGGCCTGCAGCCCCCACAGCGCCCCCTCCAGGCGCTGCACCGCGCCCGCCAGCGCCAGCAGCGAGTCCGACTGGTTCTGCAGCGCGTCGTGCGCCTTCCACACCTGCTCGCTCAGCTCCCCTTGCAGCGGGGCCTGCAGCAGCCGCAGCTGCAAGTCCCGGAAGCTCTCGTTCAGCCGGTTCACGTTCCGAGTCAGCGCCTTCAGGTCGTCCGGGGAGCTCCGGGGCCTGGACACTGCGGAGATGGAGAAGGAGGAGGGGGAGAGATGAGACGGCTGCGGAGATCCTCCGCCAACCCCCGCCCCGGCAGGAGACGCTCAGTGAGAGGAAGGAAAAGCAGAAGTGGCTAAGGCTGAGCGCCTTAGTGAAGTCGCTCAGTCGTGTCCGACTCTTTGTGACCCCGTGGTCTGTAGCCTACCAGGCTCCTCCGTCCATGGGATTCTCCAGGCAAGAATACTGGAGTGGGTTGCCATTTCCTTCTCCAGGGGATCTTCCGGACCCAGGGATCGAACCTGGGTCTCCTGCATTGCAGGCAGACGCTTTACCCTCTCAGCCACCAGGGAAGCACCTTAACACATCCCCTAAACAGTGTTCAGCCAATGGTCCCCAAACACGTCTGCCCGTGAGAATCACCCAGCCAGGGATCCCACCTGTAGAAATTGTGTTTGGATGGGTCTGGGAGGTGACCCAGGCTTTGGAATTTTAAAAAGAGCCCAGGGTAATTATAAGATGCGGTTGAGTTTGGGAACCCCTGGACTCATCTATGGGCTTCCCAGGTGGCGCTAGTGGTAAAGAACCCGCCTGCCAATGCAGGAGACATAGAAGATGCAGGTTCCATCCCTGAGTTGGGAAGATCCCCTGGAGATGGGCCTGACGACCCATTCTAGCCTGGAGAATTCCATGGACAGAGGAGCCTGGCGGGCTACAGTCCATGGGATCACAAAGAGTCCGACAGGACTGAATCGACTTAGCATGCACGCACGCACGCACGCAAGCCCGCACAGACTTATCTATGGATGAGGTTGATCCGTAGGAACTGGTCTCTCTCTCCTCACTTTTTTTTTTATTTTGGAAAGGATCAGACATCAGCAGTTCCACGAGGCTTACCCTCCAATATTGTGTGTCATCCTCTCCACTTTAGAAGGGAGGTACCCTTATCCCCTGGAGAAGGAAACGGCAATCCGTTCCAGTATTCTTGCCTGGGAAATCTCATGGACAGAGGAGCCTGGCAGGCTACACAGTCCGTGGGGTTGCAAAGAGTCGGACACGATTGAGCAACTAAAGAGGCCCAAAGGGCCCTTATTTACCACCACCACCCCCCTTTAGGGCTAAAGCTGTTACCTTTGACCCAGGAAGCACAGCAAGTAAGACATGGAGACAAGATTCCAACCCAGAGGGCTTGCGTGCTCTGGAACCCAGATGCTGCCCTCCAAGTCTGCTCTGGAACTGCCTAAAGGGACCATGCCAGCAGCAGACTCAGCCAGGCTCCGGCAGCACTGGTAATTCCCACTCCTCAATTCGGGGTCCCATTCCCTCTAGGCTGGGGGAGATGCTTTTTTACATCCATACCTTCCCTTCTCTGGGGCTTCCCAGATGGCGCTAGTGGTAAAGAACCCATCTGCCAGTGCAGGAGACCTAAGAGACTCAGGTTTGATCCCTGGGTGGAGAATATCCCCTGGAGGAGGGCATGGCAACCCACTCAGTATTCTTGCCTAAAGAATCCCATGGACAGAGGAGCCGGGCAGGCTACAGTATGGGGTTGCAAAGAGTCAGACACAACTGAGTGAATTAGCACGTGTGCTTTTCCCTCCTCAGGCAAACAACCACCTCAATGGTCTCCCACCCTTTTCTCTTGAAAAAGAGGTTTCCTTTTCTTGATTATAAGCAGCTAGTTCACAGTATGAAGGGGAGGGGCGTGCCTCTGAGTCATTATCATCTAGCATCCGGTGTCTCCAGCATGCTCATGGAACACTTAGGGACACAGCACACCCTGGTACATCCTGGGATGTCTAGGAATGCTGGTCTACCGGCTGTGCACTATCCACAGCTTTGTCTCCCTCTCTGATCTACACACCAGAAAAATGGAAACTAGTAGTGGGGGCGGGGCAGAGTAGGAGGTGGAGGCGAAGGAGGCACAGAGGGAATTCTGCCTTGCAAATCTTGGGATGGAGAGAGCCAGGGAATCTGGTACACAGCTTGTTCGAGTGATGAGAAGATCTATATACACTAGCTCTTTCCTGAACCTCAAGCTGGGACGGAGGAAGGTGCTTTTGTGGGTGCTGGAGCTGATGCTTCTGCCAGTGCACAGCATTTATGGTGGCCGCCCTAGAGGATGTAAGTCATCTCAGATTATATCCAGAGGCTCACAGCATTAGAGGGGCATTTGAGCCCCACTTCAGATTCTCCCTTGAGACGTCCCTGGCAGTCCAGTACTACCACTGCAGGGGGCAGGGTTCGACCCGTGGTCTGGGAACTAAGATCCTGCATCCCACATGGCACACCCAGAAACAAAAAAATGAAAATAGTCAACAAAATTAAAGTGTTCACTCAGTACTTTAATCTCCAAGAATATCATATGCCCAACCTCTACTCATACCCATTTTCTCCACTTTCAGTTAGTTCTAAGTGCTGGAATGTTCTGTATTCTGTTCAGACTTGAAATTTGCCTCCCTGTACTCTCTAACCACTGATTTTGCCCTCTGAGGTCACAGAAAGCTAGTGAATTTTACGTTTCCCACAAGACAGCTCTTCAGAATCTCAAAGACAGTGATCACATCCTGGCTATGTAACAATGCTTCTGGTTAAAGTCAGCAGTTCCTTCATCAGCTATCTCTTGACTAGCTTCTGAGCCTCCATACCTCCTGGCTAACCTCTTCTGCACATAACAGGGTGTCAACATCCCCTTACAGGGTAGGGCTTGATCTAAATTTGTTTTTTCCATGGTGTATAAAGACTGGGCGAAGTTTGGAAGAGGGGTCTTCAACTTCATTCTGGGCAGAAGACTCTCTACTATGGCCCAAACTGAGTTTTTCAGACTTGCATCATTGACTTTGAGTCTAGGCAGTCTTTGGTAAAAAGTTCCCCCATTTTACAGATAAAGAGACTGAAGCCACGAGCATATTTATGACCTGCCTCACAGCATGCTCTAGGTGAGTGATCACACTATCGTGATTATCTTGGTTGTGAAGATCTTTTTTGTACAGTTCTTCTGTGTATTCTTGCCACCTCTTCTTAATATCTTCTGCTTCTGTTAGGTCCAGACCATTTCTGTCCTTTATCGAGCCCATCTTTGCATGAAATGTTCCCTTGGTATCTCTACTTTTCTTGAAGAGATCTCTAGTCTTTCCCATTCTGTTGTTTTCCTCTATTTATTTGCATTGATTGCTGAGGAAGTCTTTCTTATCTCTTCTTGCTATTCTTTGGAACTCTGCAGCAATGTGAAGTCAAGTGGGCCTTAGAAAGCATCACTATGAACAAAGCTAGTGGAGGTGATAGAATTCTAGTTGAGCTATTTCAAATCCTGAAAGATGATGCTACGAAAGTGCTGCACTCCATATGCCAGCAAATTTGGAAAACTCAGCAGTGGCCACAGGACTGGAAAAGGTCAGTTTTCATTCCAATTCCAAAGAAAGGCAATGCCAAAGAATGCTCAAACTACCGCACAATTGCACTCATCTCACATGCTAGTAAAGTAATGCTCAAAATTCTCCAAGCCAGGCTTCAGCAATACGTGAACCGTGAACTTCCAGATGTTCAAGCTGGTTTTAGAAAAGGCAGAGGAACCAGAGATCAAATTGCCAACATCTGCTGGATCATCAAAAAAGCAAGAGAGTTCCAGAAAAACATCTATTTCTGCTTTATTGACTATGCCAAAGCCTTTGACTGTGTGGATCACAATAAACTGTGGAAAATTCTGAAAGAGATGGGAATACCAGACCACCTGACCTGCCTCTTGAGAAACCTATGTGCAGGTCAGGAAGCAACAGTTAGAACTGGACATGGAACAACAGACTGGTTCCAAATAGGAAAAGGAGTCTGTCAAGGCTGTATATTGTCACCCTGCTTATTTAACTTCTATGCAGAGTACCTCACGCAAAACGCATGCTTCCTGACTCCTGGTCCAGCGGTTCCCTTCACTGCCCCACTACTCTGAAAAGTTAGTGAAAGAGTTGTCAAGGGATTTCCCTGGAAAGGTCCAGTGGTTAAGAATCCACCATGCAATTCAAGGGACATGAGTTTGACCCCTGGCCAGGGAACTGAGATCCCACATGCTGAAGAGCAACTAAGCCTGAGCCACAACTAGAAAGCCCATGGGGCACAACGAAAGATTCCGCCTGCTGCAAATAACACCTTACGCAGCCAAATAAAGAAATATTTTTTAAAAAGAGTTGTCAATAGAAGTAAAGGTTCTGGGGAAATGAATCCATGATGCAATCACAACCCAAGTAACCACAGGAATTGTCTGCCTAAGAAGTCATCGCAGGCCAGGACCTGATTGTGTTTGTCCGATATTCGACCAGATTGATTGACAGGTATTTGAGACAGAGCAGTTGGAAACCAGAAAGCCTGATATTTTAGTGTCAGCCTGTGCTCTTGATGCTCTGAGATTCAGAGAAACACCACAGCTCATCAGAAGCGGTAAACACCAGGTTTGTTAATTCTGATTTTTACACTGGGATTGTGAGTGACTAAGAGGAACAGTGCAACTACTTGATTTTAATGCTCATTAGCTCAGGCCTGTTAGAGGCAACACTGTGAAGGAGGCAGTTTCCCTTAAAGCCACTCTCTGCCAGCTCCCACCAGCCCCTCCCTCCCTCTGCAGGTGGTCCCTATGCCCTGGAAGGTCCCCCGCCTTGCCTGTCAGCCCCCAGCTTTCGGATCTGAGTCCCCGTCTCTCTCAGAAAACTGGACTGAAACTCGCCTGTATGGTGAAGGTTGACAATCAGCTACCCCTTCCTAGAGAGTCCATCTGAGTCTTTGATTAATTTTCATTGCACAACCTATTTTAACATAAATTGAAATAAAAGAAAGAAAAAAAAATTCTTCCACCATCTCACAACCTCCCACAAAGAACACTGGTTTCCTTTCCATTTTCTTCTAGTTCCATCCAAATGCATATCCAGTCTTTACAATTCAATTTCTGTGCTTTTTAAATTTATGAATGATTATTTCACACTTTCCCCATCTGTCCTTTATAATTATCCTTCTGATGGCTGCCTAAGAGCCCGTGAGGGAGATGCCTGGTAATTTACCCACTCTCAATCATGGAAAACAAGTGCAGAAAGGTCCCTCCTTCTCTTGAATTTTTTCCTACCAATAAATTCCTAGAAGCTGGATTAGTAGAGCCAAAGTTATAGACATTTTTATAACTCTTAAAAATTCCAACCAAATCACAAAAAGAAAAAAATTCTAGCCTAATCTCTTCCCAGAAGTGATACCTATTTGTAATTACATTGTAGGCTTTCCAGGTGGCGCTAGTGGTAAAGAACCCAGCTGCCAATACCGAAGACATAAGAGACTCATGTTCGATTCCTGGGTTGGGAAGATCGCCTGGAGGAGGAAATGGCAACCCACTCCAGTGTTCTTGCCTGGAAAATCTTATGGACAGAGGAGCCTGGCAGGCTACAGTCCATGGGGTCACAAAGAGTCAGACACGACTGAAGTGACTTAGCACACACACATACATGTACATTATAGATTTTTAAATGTGCCAGTTTCAATAAAACCTCAATGCACTGAGTATTACAATTTTCATATGGTTAATGTCACAGATACAAAATGGTAGCCTGTTATTTTATGTTAGTATACTTGTATTTTAGAAGTGACTTTCTCAAGGCAATGCATTACCTATCTTTACAATTTGATTTCTGGGTTGGTTTTTTTTTAACTTAATGAATTAGCTCAAATGAATGATATAGGTATTTTAGGTACTCAGTCTAATCAGAACAAAATTAGTTGAAGGAGTAAATACTCTTTGGGCATCCAGTGATGCTGTAGAAGCCCAGAGCAGCCTCCCTCTTCTGGGGTCACTTACCCGCCCCCAGCAATGAATTATCTCCTTGCAACAGTCACAGTGTGTTCTCGGCTCACACTGCCCCACCCCCTCTTAGCCCCATTTAATCCCTTCCAGATGTTTGCTGTCCTCAACAGGGAACAATTCTTCCTTGAGTGTGACTCTTAATTCATGTTTATGCAAACAGTTCATTTATCTCTCTGCCTGCTGTATTTACTTTTAATTGCTCTAACTATTCTTTAGCTTTCATACTTTCACAAAGGGGAGATAAATCATAGAGTAACAATAATTACTGGCATCTCTCAAGTCCTTACTCTGTGCCAGACATGTTCTAAGTACTTCCCATATTAATGCATTTAATTCCATAATAAGCCTGTAAGTGTTGTTATGAGCTTCATATTCCAAACGAGGCACCTGAGGCACACAGAGGTCGAGTAACTCACAAGGTCACACAGTTGGTAGACAGAGGAGACTGACTTTAGATTCAGGTCACTGGGGTTCAGAGCTCCCTTCGTGACACCATCAGTCCTGAATGTTCATTGGAAGGACTGATGCTGAAGCTGAAACTCCAGTACTTTGGCCACCTGATGCGAAGAACTGATTCTTTGGAAAAGACCCTGATGCTGGAAAAGACTGAGGGAAAGAGAAGGGGACAACAGAGGATGAGATGGTTGGATGGCATCACTAACTCAATGGACATGAGTTTGGGTAAACTCTGGGAGTTGGTGATGGACAGGGATACCTGGCATGCTGCAAGCCACGGGGTTGCAGAGAGTCAGACACGACTGAGCAACTGAACTGAACCGAAAGGATCAAAAGCACAGAATAAACTTTTAATTTATTTTATTATTTATTTATTTATTTTTGGCCACATCACGTGGCATGCAGGATCTTATTTTTTCCCAGCTACGGATCTAACCTGCACCCCCTGCAGTGCAAACATGGAGTCTTCACCACAGGGGAAGTCCCTAGAATACACTTTTTAACAGAGACGCACAAATAGGGAATAAGCTTTGAAGGTTAGTGAGTTCCCCATCATAAACCCAGGTGGGAGTCAGGCTGCTTGGCAGGAATCATGGATTCTAATTCAGATTCTGATTCAGTACTAATTGCTGAATCTTAATGAATGTGTTCATGTACACTTTGTAATAATGTTTGATTGATGGATGAATATCTGTCAGGCCACACCCTGGGCTAGGTGAGTCACACAAACACATCTCCTGCAGCCTTCCCACCCAGACCCCAGTCCTGGGCTGGCTCCCAGTTTCATAATCATCTTTTTTTTTTCATAATCATATTTTATGCTCATTAAAAAACAATCATATGCTGGTGAAGTCAAGGTGCTCCAGACTGACCAGAGAGGCTGCGTTCCCCAAACACATCAGACACACCCACTGTGCCAGCAGAGCAGGGGAGGTACCTGTGAGCTGGAGGAAGAAAAGCAAAGGGTTCTGTTTGAGGTTTGGAGTCCTAAGCCTTGAGCACTTGTGTTAATGATCCTTTATCTTTATATAAAGTTTCACACTCATTATCTCCCTTAATTTTAAATATAATTCATCTTGGGAGGTAGGCAGTGCTGCAGGAATTCCTAATATCCTCAAAAAGCAAAAATGAAAGAGGCTCAGAGAAGTCCAGAGATGCCAGAAGCATAAATAAGGATGGATTGGGGTCATCGGTCCCATTATCCAGTCTTCTGTCCTCCATACCTGCTGCAGGGGTGGTCAGCCCCATACTGAACTCCAAAGTCTACTTGAGGGAGCAGGATAGGAGATGACATTTATTAAGCACCTACCACATGCTGAAGCTGAAGCTCCAATACTTTGGCCACCTGATGCAAAGAGCCGACTCCTTGGAAAAGACCCTGATGCTGGGAAAGACTGAGGGCAGGAGGAGAAGGGGGGCGACAGAGGAAGAGATGGTTGGATGGCATCACCGACTCAACGGACATGAATTTGAGGAAATTCCAGAAGATAGTGAAGGACAATGCTGTAGACTGTGGGGTCACAAAGAGTTGGATACGACTCAGCGATTGAACAAAAATATGCCAAACTCAGCTTCAGTCTCTTGTTAGGAGTGACTTCGTTTCATCTTCCCAGCACACTTGTGAAGTAGGAATTCTGCCTGTGTTCAGATGAAGGAGCTTCAGAAGGTAGGAAAGAGTGAAAGGAAGCTCAAGATGCTTGGTTTATGAAGGCCCTGCTGGCCCCACCCTTAGACAAAACAAACAGCAGAAAGTATCTCTCCCCCTTTCTTCCAGGCCACCCGAGCAGAAGTCCTGCATCAGCCTTAGAAGTGAGAATGAACTGTCAGTGGTTTGGGTGTCGACGGGTGGGGGGCATGGAGAACTGGTATCCTAGTCTGATGGAGAAGGCTGGTGGAGGAGGGGAGCAGATTCTAGAATGCGGTCAGGGGCCATATAACTGTGTGGTCCTCCCAAGCCTACAGGCAGATGGTATCACCATTTCACAGATGAAAAATAGAAACTGAAGCGACGCAGTGAGTAACTCAAGTCCATCTGTGAGTAGGAGGTGGACCTGCCTGTCTGTTTCACTGTCCTGGCCTTGTCCTCATTTAGGCTCATGATGCTGATGGGAGGAAGGTGGGTATCAGAGTTCACAGAGTGTCACGTTAAGGGGCGTCCCAGATGTCTTAATGGTAAAAGAATCCACCTGCCAATGCAGGAGACGAAGGAGATGAGGGTTCGATCCCTGGGTCGGGAAAATCCCCTGGAGAAGGAAATGACAACGTATTCCAGTATTCTTGCCTAGAGAATCCCATGGACGGAAGTGCCTGGTGGGCTACAGTCCCTGGGGTCGCAAAGAGTCGGACACAACTGAGCACGCACGAAGACACATTGAGGGCAGAGCTGGGGAAAGATGGGGCTGAAATGAAACTGCAGGTCAGGCACCTCAATTTAAGCACCAAGAAAGAGAAAAGAAAGGGGGCTTTCTTTCAGGAAGTCTGTAACACTGGGCTGGATTTCCTGAGATCTGGATACATGTGACTTTAATAGAAAATTCATTTAAAAGTGGACCATAATGCTCATTCCAAATTGCATATTAGAGAGGTTATCGGTAGATCTTTAACACTTAAACTGATGCACATTTTCACTAGGGCTCCCCAGTTTCCAAGAGGTAGGAGGAAACCAGGGCCAGCCTGTGGTGTGTGACAAGGCCCCACATGCGAAAGGGCCCCATGCCTGGGGCTTACTGCCCTGCTCTCGCTCTCTGGAAATTTTGGATTATTTTATTTTTGAATGTGTGTTTTGTAAATGAAGGGCAGAGGCAGGGGAAATGAAGCAGACGGGGGAGGTGAGGTATGAGAGGACATGTATAAGGACCCAAAGAAGGAAGCAGCTGATTGGTAAGTTTGAAAGTGTTAGTGTTAGTCGCTCAGTCATGCCTGACTCTGTGACCCCATGGACTGCAGCCCGCCAGGCTCCTCTGTCCATGGGATTCTCCAGGGAAGAATATGGGACCGGGTAGCCCAGAAGCCCCTTCTCCAGGGGACCTTCCCGACCCAAGAATCGAACCTAAGTCTCCTGCATTGCAGGCAGATTCTTTACCATCTGAGCCACCCTGGTAAATTTGGGGTGAGCTTATTCACCTGAAAACCTTTCTGGCCTACCCAGTATCACATGTCCCCGCTCCGAGCTCACTCAGCAGCATGTCCTGGATTAGCGTCTACAGGCTGGAGACTGGCTTCTTTATCTGCAGCCCACCATCCCCTGCACTCACACAGAAGACAGCCGGGAGCTTGCAGCCCCAGCTCAGAGCAGCAGGAGGCCTTTGAGAAGGAAACCAGAAGTCTTTGCCCAGGTGGCCAGAGCTTTCTGATGCTCTGTTCACCTGAAGACTCATCAACCAGCGGCTCCCAGGGCCACATGCTTTACCCACTTAAGTGTGCTGTCCTGAATGCCTGTGTGCAGTGGCCTTTGTCAGTTCTGGGATGAGAGGGCTCCCTAAGTAAGTCCAGTGGCCAATTTTAGGTCCTTCAGGTAGGATCCAAGAAATAAGCATGAAGGGTGCAGATGGCATCTCTGAAATGGCGCAACCCAGATGCCCAGCCTGTATACATAGACCTGTCTCTGGCCCATGGAGGATCACAGACGCTGGACTGGGGGATGCACGGAGCGGAGGCTGACTGCCAGCCACTGGACAGCCATGGATATCCACATTAGGATGGCCTGGCACAACCTCAAACCCCACCAATATGTTGGTTACTTTCCCCAGAGGTGTGCTGGGTGCTCTGTGCTCCTGGCACAAGCGTTCCCTTTGGTGGTCCAAGCCAATGGAGTCTCTGATAATTCAGTCTTGATGACCGTGGAAATGGGATCCAAGACAAATTATGATGAAAAAGGCTCTTCTTGAGGAGGCTCTTCCCAGGACCCTCACTTCAGAGGCCAGAGTATCTGAAATCATTACGAGCAATGTCAGGAAGTCCAGCATTTTGATGGGGTGCATGCGTGTGTCCTTAGTCGCTCAGTCGTGTCCGATTCTATGGGACCGCATAGACTGTAGTCTGCCAGGCTCCTCTGTCCATGGAATTCTCCAGGCAAGGATACTGGCGTGGGTAGTCATTCTGTTCTTCAGGGGGATCTTCCCAACCAGAGATCGAACCCACATCTCCTGTGTCTCTTGCACTGGCATGCAGGTTCTTTACCATTAGCGCCACACGGGAAGCCACATCCTGAGAGAAGCAGATCTAAAAACCGTTCTACACGTGGGTATGCTTTTTGTTATTATTGTTTCCTTTCTTCCTTTTATGGGTCTTTTAAAAAACTTTTTATTTTATATTGGAATATAACCCATTAACAATGTTGTGATAGTTCCAGGTGTCCAGCAAAGGGACTCAGCCATACATATACATGTATCCATTCTCCCCCAAACTCCCTCCCATCCAGGCTGCTACGTAACACTGAGCAGGGCTCTCTGTGCTGTACAGTAGGTCCTTGTTGGTTCTATTTTAAATATAACAGTGTGTACCTGTCCATTCCAAACTCCCTAACTATCCCTTTATCTGTCCTTATTTTTTCCTTCTTTTTAAAATGTATTTTTAAAAAAACAAATAAGTGGTATATTACTTTCCTGGGGCTACCATAACAAAATAGCACAGACTCCATGGCTTAAATAACAGAAATTAAAAACCAGTTGTCTCATAGTTCTGGAGGCTGTAAGTCCAAGATCAAGGTGTCAGCAGGTCTGATTTCTCCTGGAGGCTTTTCTCCTTGGCTTGTAGCTGGCTTCATTCATCCTGTGTCTTTCGTGGCCTTCCCTCTGTGCATGTCTGTGTCCTAATCTCCTTTCCTTATAAAGACACTAATCATATTGATTTAGGGCCCAACCTGGTGACCTCATCTGACTCTAATCACTTCTTTAAAAGGCCTGTCTCCAAATACAGTCATAGTCTGGGGTACTGGGGGTTAGGACTTCAACACTTGAATGTTGAGGGGATGCAATTTAACCCATATAAGTGAGGCCCTTTACTAGAGATTAACTGGAAAGAAGCTGGGGTGGACAGTAAAAGCGGGTGTTGATTTCCAAGCCCCTGTTACACCCTTTATTGCAGTTATTTCTAGAAAGTGGCCCTCAAAGACTTATTAATGGAACATAGCTATAAAGAAATAAAAACCTGGGCTTCCCAAGTGGTCCAGTGGATAAGAATCCACCTGCCCATGCAGAGAACACAGGTTCGATCCCTTGTCCGGGAAGACCCCATATACTGAGAAGTAACTAAGCCTGTGGGCCACAGCTTCCAAGTCTGAGCTCTAGAACCCAGAAGCTGCAACTACTGAGCCCACATGCTGCAACTACTGAAGCCCTCGTGCCGAAAGCCCGTGGTCTGCAACAAGAGAAGCCACCGCAATGAGAAAGCCGTGGCCTGCAAGTAGAGAGTAGCCCCTGCTCGCTGCAACTAGAGAAAGCCTGCACTGCAACGAAGACCCAGCACAGCCAAAAATAAATTAATATTTTCAATCTTTTAATTTGGGTGTTGTCATGTATTTTACCTTTTGAGATCCTTTGAGATCACCAGTCAAAGATCTAGTTTCTCAGATGAGATGTGTCTTGCATTGTATGTGTGTGTGTACGTACAGGCATGCCTTGTTTTATCACCCCTTGCTCTACTGCACTTCGCAGATACTGTGCTCTGTACAAATTCCAGGTTTGTGGTAACCCTTCATCAAGCAAGTGTCATTTTCCCAACGTTTTCTCATTTTGCGTCTCTGCATCACTTTTTGGTGATTCTTGCCATATTTCAATCCTTCTCCCTCCTTCCCCTGCCCTGCCAGCAAAAACATTATGACTCTCTGAAGGCTTAGATGATGGTGAGCATTATTTTCTTCTATTTTATATTTTGCCCACACCATGCATATTGTGAGATCTCAGTTCCCCGACCAGGGATTGAACTCATGCCCCCTGCAGTGGGAGTGCACAGAATCCTAACCACAGGACCACCAGGGAAGCCCTCGCATTTTTCAGCAATGCAGTATTTTTAAATTAAGGTATGTACGTTGTTTTTTTTAGACACAATGCCATTGCATACTTAATACACTACAGGATAGTATAAACATAACTTTTATACACATGGAAAACCAAACAATTCATGTGATGCACTTTATTGCAATATTCACTTTATTGTGGTGGTCTGGACCCAGACCCGCATGATCTCTGAGGTATGCCTGTATATATAATGATTTTCTGTGTATTATGATATTCTGACATCTTAAGAAACTTTTCTGGCTGAGGACAGACTGCTCCTCCTGAAGCTGGCCAATTCTCAGAGATGCAAAGGGACCTTTTCTATCCAATCTGGAGCCACACCTCTTTTCTCTGCCCCCAAGAAACAATATTTCTCTGCCTCAATCTTCCCAATGTTGGGTACCAAGGCAACTAGAGAACACCTCTATAGCCCACAGTCCACCAAAATTATTCAAACTAGCTAGAACTGCCTTGCCTTTCTCACAGAAATCCCAATAAAGGCTGGGGCCCGACTGTTCCCCTCACTCCTGTTTCTGCCTTCTGACGCCCCTTCCCCACGAGGTTCCGTGTGGCCTGCGTGCCTCCCATCTCTGGTATCTGTGAGTACAAGAAACTCGGCCTGAACCTGTCTCCTTTCAGGGCCACATCCACCTGGCCATTTCAGAAAAGAATACATGACATGTTCATACGCCCAGTTCTGCAGGTGAAGCTTAGAGAGATTGAGTGGCTTGTTCAAAAAAACACTACTAGTGAATGGCAAATCCAGATTGAATCCATTCATCCATCCATCCATCCATCCACCCATTCATCAACCCACCTACCCACCTACCCACCCACTCATCCATCCATCCATCCACACATCCATCCATCCATCCACCCATCCATCCATCCATCCACCCATCCATTCATCCATCAACCCACCCACCCATCCATCCATCCATCCACACATCCATGTGAATTATCACGGATAATAATACAAAATACTATGTGACTTTCTGCTGTATTCCATGCATGGATCATTCCCCGGCTCCAGTGGGGCCCTCCTGATGCTCCCCTCCATCTCTCCAGCCTGCCTCCCCAGCAGCAGTCACATGAGGCCATCGTCTGAAATCAGCAAAGGCAGCGAGGATGTTTCTGTGTTTCTATCTTTCTGGACAATCTGTTCCATCAGTGCTTGTTTTCAAACAGCTCAGGATCAGTCCCCTAGGGTTTCCACACGGCTTTTGGTTGGAGTGATGTGAACTCTTCCCATTGGCAGGTTTCCTCAGATCCATCTTTCTTTGCTTCTTGAGCCTGTCAGAGTATTTTAAGGAGGTTGGAAATTATTCTCACAAAAAAGCACGTGAGGAATCTGGGCCAGACTTGCCAGGAATCTCAGCACTTTACTGGGTTTCCTTTTTCAGAACATGACGTTTGCAGCCAACGTGTCAGATCTCTCGTATCTTTGTTCTTTAGAATTCAGACTCCTGGCACAGTTAGATCATGGATGCTTTGACCTAAAAGTGACCTTAAGAATCATGTACTTCTCAATTTCACAAGAGGAAACAAAGGCTGATAAAGGTGATATGGAAATGTCCCAGGTCATCTAATAGTTGGTGGCAGAATCAGGGCTTGGGCTCACATATCATAAGACCCAGTTCCTATCTCTTTCTATCGATATGGTATCACACTGCTGTCCAGGAAACCAGAATGTGTTATCAACCCACCCATCCATCCACCTGTCAACTATACACTGGTGGTTGCCAAGCACATTTGCCATCTGCCCCTGCAGAGATTGAACCCTTTGCTGCTGCAGCTGCCAACCTTCAACACGCCCTGAAGGGAATTCAGGGTGGAGAGTGAAGCACTCTGTGCTCCAGGGAAGCTGGTGGCATAGGTCTTTAGATAGATAGTTTTAGGAATTGGTTTCATGATCCCAATCCTTGCATCACCTCATATCTAGAAAAGCAGTAAATCTCTCATGGTGATATCAGCTCCTCGTGACTAGCAGAAAACCCTTTCGAAAGTAAGGACTTGATTATTTTAAACTCTCCCTTCATTAAAATCTTATATACTGACCTTCCCCCACTGCTTCTTTGGAGCAGTCTCTCAGAGCTAACTGAGGTGCTGTTTCCCGAGCTGCAGTCCTCATTTTGCCCCCAAATAAAACAACTCACAGCTCTCACACATTGTGCATCTTTTTTTGGTCAAAACACCCATCCACCCATCCATCCACTCATCCATGCGAATCACCACTGATAATAATGGAAAAGCATTTTACCCAAAGAGGCAGATTTTTTCCAATTAAAAACATTTACTCCACGAGTATGAATTATTTTGAAATATTAATTGGTCCCCAGAGTATCCTGCGTGATTAGACTGGATATCTTTAGTACTGCAAAAATATTTAGTATTGTGAAAGAGTCATATGAAAATTGTGCCAGTGACAATCACCAATCACAATGTGGGATTATGTAGGTTCAGAGTCTTTTCTACAAAAGGGAACGATTTTAATGACGATTTGTAATATACTGTAATTTTAAAAAGAACACTGCATGCACCTCATGTGTACAGTTCTTCAAAAATTGACATCTTAGTATGAAGTGCAGATTATATACAGGAAGTAGAATTGAGGATTTCATAGACTCTGAAATTGGATGGGTCCTCACACATAGATTAGAACGGAAGGAATACCAAGCTTAAGAGTGCAAAGGCCTGGGTTTGAATCCTGTCCACGATTTCCCTTGCTGCTCTTAGACAAGATAAGTTATTGTTCTGAGTTTCCCCCTTTTCCTCTAAAAATAGAATTAACATCTATCTCAGGAGGTGGTTGTGAGATTGAAGATAAGGGTAAACTCTATTTGAGCGCTTACTACTGGCCAGGCACCCTGCTATGTGTTTTATGTAAATATCATCTCATTTGAGGAAATCAAACATGTGAAAAGAAACCCCCAGATCTATGGAGAAGTCCTAGTCAAATCCACACTATTGGTATTCAGGTAACCTTCTAATCTAGGTACCTTCTCTTCCTTCACTGATTATCAAAAAACTTGACATTAATAGTCATGATGGTACTTTGAAGAGTTGTATAGAGCTTGACATGTACAAAACACTGCTATGTGCCTTACCTAATTTTATCCTTTCACCAGAATGGAATTCTCATTTACATTAAGTGAAGAACTGAGGGCAGTGAAAAGAAACGTTTTCTCCACCGTCAGCCAGTGACACCCAGTCCCACACACCTTTTATCCCTCATCTTCCTCCTGTTTGTGACTCACTGGCACTCTGAACCCATGGTTCTTCACCCACTGGGGCTCTGTGGGATGAAGAGGGTGATGACCCTTCCCTACCGCTTCCCCTGGGACCTGGTAATCACTGGATGCTTTCCAAAGAAATCGAACACTGACTCCCCTCTCTCCTACCACCAGCACCACCAAGCCTGTTAGCTTCCCATCAAGAGGGACCTGCCACTGTCAATAGGCAGATTGATCCTGGTAACTCGACCTCCTCCCGACCTCCTCCAGCTATGCCTGATTCACGGCTGCACTGGGAGTCAGAACTACTTTCAAATGCCTGGGGCTTCTAGGGAGTTCTCCTACTTTGTACTCATCAGTGACAAACCCCGGGCAGCTCCATCACCCTCCTTCCCTTGCTTTAACCTCTTGGACCTCAGAGAAGAATTGTGCTGACCTGGCCCATCCCTGCGCTGTCGGAATATACCTGGCATCGATCTGCTTGTGTGGGTTGGTAGGCTGGAAGAAATCCCCTTAGCTGCTATTCAAAACTGTCTTCATGTTCTTTGACACCCAGGCCTGCTTTACCCATCATCCTTAGAAGTAACTCTGTACCCACTTTACCAAGGATATGAGAGCCATGAGCTCTGCGTCCTCTGCACCTCGCAGAACTGCATCCACACTGTTTTCTCCAAGATCAGAGTGAGAAGCTTCCCCTCCCCCACCCACCTCTGCCCTCTGGTGCCACGCCCCTCAGCTCTGCTGGAAGGTGAGTGAGTGGTGGGGATGCACACTGCCTGGGGTGTTAATGGGTTCCCTTCTCTCAGTTCAGTTGCTCAGTCATGTCCGACTCTGTGCGACCCCATGAATCACAGCACGCCAGGCCTCCCTGTCCATCACCAACTCCCAGAGTTCACTCAGACTCACGTCCATTGAGTCAGTGATGCCATCCAGCCATCTCATCCTCTGTCGTCCCCTTCTCCTCCAGCCCCCAATCCCTTCCAGCATCAGAGTCTTTTCCAATGAGTCAACAGTTCGCATGAGGTGGTCAAAGTACTGGACTTTCAGCTTTAGCATCATTCCTTCCAAAGAAATCCCAGGGCTGATCTCCTTCAGAATGGACTGGTTGGATCTCCTTGCAGTCCAAGGGACTCTCAAGAGTCTTCTCCAACACCACAGTTCAAAAGCATCAATTCTTCAGCGCTCAGCCTTCTTCATAGTCCCACTCTCACATCCATACATGACCACAGGAAAAACCATAGCCTTGACTAGACGGACCTTAGTCGGCAAAGTAATATCTCTGCTTTTGAATATGCTATATAGGTTGGTCATAACTTTTCTTCCAAGGAGGAAGCGTCTTTTAATTTCATGGTTGCAGTCACCATCTGCAGTGATTTTGGAGCCCAAAAAATAAAGTCTGACACTGTTTCCACTGTTTCCCCATCTATTTCCCATGAAGTGATGGGACCAGATGCCATGATCTTCATTTTCTGAATGTTGAGCTTTAAGCCAACTTTTTCACTCTCTACTTTCACTTTAATCAAGAGGCTTTTTAGTTCCTCTTCACTCTCTGCCATAAGGGTGGTGTCATCTGCATATCTGAGGTTATTGATATTTCTCCCAGCAATCTTGATTCCAGCTTGTGCTTCTTCCAGCCCAGCGTTTCTCATGATGTACTCTGCATAGAAGTTAAATAAGCAGGGTGACAATATACAGCCTTGACGTATTCCTTTTCCTATTTGGAACCAGTCTGTTGTTCCATGTCCAGTTCTAACTGTTGCTTTCTGACCTGCATATAAGTTTCTCAAGAGGCAGGTCAGGTGGTCTGGTATTCCCATCTCTTTCAGAATTTTCCACAGCTTATTGTGATCCACACAGTCAAAGGCTTTGGCATAGTCAATAAAGCAGAAATAGATGTTTTTCTGGAACTCTCTTGCTTTTTCAACGATCCAGCGGATGCTGGCAATTTGATCTCTGGTTCCTCTGCCTTTTCTAAAACCAGCTTGAACATCAGGAAGTTCACGGTTCACATATTGCTGAAGCCTGGCTTGGAGAATTTTGAGCATTACTTTACTAGCATGTGAGATGAGTGCAATTGTGTGGTAGTTTGAGCATTCTTTGGCATTGCCTTTCTTTGGGATTGGAATGAAAACAGACTTTTTCTAGTCCTGTGGCCACTGCTGAGTTTTCCAAACTTGCTGGCATATTGAGTGCAGCACTTTCACAGCATCATCTTTCAGGATTTGAAACAGCTCCACTGGAATTCCATCACCTGCACTAGCTTTGTCTTCTCTCCTCAATAACAAAGATTCCCCACAAGGTCATCATTTTAATATTTGAAGACAGATTCCCTTTCCTTTTGTTTTTAAGATTTTTTTTTTTGATGTGGACAATTTTTAGTGTTTATTGAATTTGTTACAATATAGCTTCTGTTTTTTGTTTTTTTTTTTTGGCCACATGCCATGTGGGATCTTAGTTCCCTGACCAGGGATCGAACCCATACCCCCTACATTGGAAGGTGAAGTCTTAACCACTGGACCACCAGGGAAGTCCCTCCTTTTATTATTATTTTTAAATTAATATAATAGTTTTACAGATTCCCTTTCCTTAAGGTTTCAAATTCCCTCACCACCAAAACCATTCTCCCTTGAATGTGTCTCAGCTTATCTGCATTCCACAGTAAATGTTTAACAACCAGTTCTCTGAGGGAAAAGCAGAAATCCCACTTTGTAGTGCTTGCCAACTTCTGAGGTGTATTAACAAATACTCTTGCTATGGCCAACATCAAGCTATTGACATCACAATTCATAACTGAAGAAAGATACACATAACTGAAGCCAGCCTCAGCACTCCAGGGTCTGCGTCCATTCTAGTGCCACTGGCGTGGGCTAGGAAAAATACCATTTTATGACCAGACTCGTGATAACTGATTCAGGCAAGAATTATCAGTGGATGATGAAATGATTAAGTGAGACACTGTTGTATATGTACAGTATATCTAGACAGTACCAAAGAGTCTCCACCACTTTGAATTAGAAAAGAAACAAAAGGTACCTTTACAGTAAGTGAAGCCCTCAACCAAGTGATCAAAGTTAACATCATCAATAAGGAACAAAATGACATAATACTCCCTCAGTGGGATTCACTGAACAAGGTTTATGAAATGGTCCTGCCATGAATGTTTAACTGATATCTAATCACAGAGAAAGAAACAAACTCAAACAGAGATATTATGCCAAGCACCAGACCAGTGTTCTTCAAAAATATCCTTGTCATGAAAAACAGTCAATGGCTAGGAGTGATTTTAGAGAAAAGAAAGTCTAAAGGAGCACGGTAACTGAATGAGTAGTCCTGGCTGAAACTGTGTACAAGCCCTTGTGTCCTTGGCTTCTGAAGTAAAATGCTGATTCGAGCGTTAATGACTGGGAAAAGGGAAGATGTTTAAACAAAGAATAGCTGTTGGGGCGAGGAACTAGTAATGACCTAGACTATAAATCTGTCACAGAGCAGAGTCACCAAACACCCCATCCCTGAAAGATAGGAAGGCCTGACACACACTCCTGAGCTGTTTTTACGGGAAGCAGACCAACCCCTCCAGATGAAAACTGCTGACCCCAGGAGCATGGGCCCTAGGCTGGCTGAAGCCAGAGGGTGGATGATGCCTGCAACTTCACCTTGATGCCAACCAGTCCAAGAACTGTCCACGAGCTGATCACGCTCTGCTCCATGAGCACTGTAAACCTCCTCACTGCCCGCCCCCGGGGGGGCCACACTGTCTTGACGGCATTAGCACACTATGGCCCCCTTTGCCTGGCAAAGCAAGAAAAGCTACTCTTCTCTACTTCACCCAAGACTTTCTCTCTGAGTTTCTATTCAGATGCTGAGTTTCAGCAGAAGCTTGGATCCTGCAGTAGGTTTAAAAAATTGCTATAAAGGATGTTGTTCGGTCGCTAAGTGGTGTCCAGCTCTCTGAGACCCCACAGACTGCAGCACGCCAGGCTTCCCTGTTCTTCACTATCTCCCAGAGTTTGCTCAAACTCATGTCCATTAATTCAGTGATGCCATCCAACCATCTCATTCTCTGTTGCCCCCATCTCCTCCTGCTCTCAATCTTTCCCAGCATCAGGGTCTTTTCCAATGAGTCGGCTCTTTGTGTCAAGTGACCAAAGTATTGGAGCAATTAAAGAAAGTTAATTATGGACTATATATTTATGATTGTACTGTTCCTATACAAAATTTCTAAATGTAAAAACTCTAAGTGGTAATATAGGAAAACTTCCTTGTTCTTGGAAATTCATATGGAAGTATTTAGGAGTGAAGTTTACAACTTACTTTCAAATGGTTCCACAATAAAACAAAAATAGTAATAACAATGAGAGAGGATGGGAGAGAGAAGGAAAAGCAGCCAAATGTTAACAATTGATGGACCAAGGTGAAGGGTACATAGACACTCATAATACAATGTAGGTTTAAAATGATTTTAAAAATAAAAAACTGAAAAGAGAAAGAAAAATGACACTGAGGAGCTGTCTAGATGGGACTGTCAGCTCCCTTATTCTACACATTGTCCCTCTATTAATATGGCTTTGATTGCGATAGCTTTTGATGAGCAGCGGTATCACATAGTTACTCATTCTGCCAACCTCAAACCCTGAATCTTGCTCTAAAATTACTGTCAAGCACACCTTCCCTATGCTGGAGCACGGGCCCCACCCTTATGCATGTAAGATTATCGGGTCCAGGCTATCTCTCTGGGATTCAGCCTCCTTTTGGATTCAGAGCCTGCATTTCTTTGAATGGAATACAGATCTCTGAAATGCAAAAAATAAACATGTTACCTGGGATTAAACTACATGCAACAAAATTTTTATTGAACACAGAAAATGTGCAAAGCAGTGGACTGAGTACAAAGAAATCAGCAATGACTAAATAAGTGTGATTGCTGATTTTAGGCTTCTGGAAGGTAAGAACCATGCCTTAAACTTCCCTAGTCCCCCATAAGCATGTAGTAGATACTTATTTAGCCACATAGGTAAGCTAGAAAAAGCCTTAACGAGGCAGTTTCTTAAGAGATGATACAGTTAATAATCAAATATATAAAAAAACTTTATGAGATGATTCATTATCAAAGAAATGCAAAATAAAATGAAAACTCTTTAAAAATAATGGGACAGTGCTACATCATGCTGGCAAGAATCGGGTGAAATCTTGTGTGTTTATACGCTGCTGATGACAGTGTCAAATACTTTTGGAAAACAATTTGGCAAAATGTATCAAGAGCCACAAAAATGTTCACATCCTTTGTCCAATAATCTCACACTTGGGAATTTACCCTGAGGAAAAGTCCAAAAGAAGGGAAATGGAGTAGCACAAAGAAATTCATTGTATTCTTATCTGTAGGAGTGAAAAACTGGGGAAAGTTGTGACTGATCCATTTAGGAATAATTTCCTAGTTGTATATCCAATAGGTGGACTTTGATGATGACCTAAAAATGACAGTTCTGAGGTCTATCATGCAACAACGTGGAAAGTCCACCTGCTTTAAAATTAAGCATCTACACACACATATCTAAGGATCAAAACTGGGATGCTTAAAAATAACTGATTTTTTTGTGGTAGAATTATGAGTAATATTTATCCTATTTTCTGATGGTATTGTTATGTTTAAGCAAAGTAAAATTTTTTAAAACAATCATCTATTGATGAGCACACACACATGGGAGGACACTGAGGTATACCAAATACAGACTCTGAACCAGACAACTTAAAGCGATCAGCCAGAGGAAACCCAGAAGAAATGTCCCATAAAAGTGACTCAAACTACCACAGGGATACCACTCTCTCTCTCTCTCTGAGTCTGCCCTTGTGTCTAACCACACGTATTGTACTATTTTTCCCTGTTAATAAATACTCCATGTGTTTCCCTAAAAATAAAGAGATAAAATAATCATCTATTGAATGAAGGAGGGAAGGATTGAGCTATAGGCTAAACCGTGTCCCTGCCTCCCAAATTCATGTGCTGAAGTCCTAACTCCCAGGACCTTAGAATGTTAACTGTATTTGGAGGTAAGGTTTGTAAAGAGGTAAGCTCAAATGAGGCCATGAGGGTGGAACCTGGATCCAATTTGACTTGTGTCCTCATAAGAAGAAAGAGACCAGGGGCATATGACCTTGTCAAAAGGCACCAAGAGGGGTTTCCCTGGTGGCTCAGTGGTAAAAAAAATCTGCCTGCCAATGCAGGAGGTGCACGTTTGATTCCTGGTCCGGGAAGATCACACATAGCGAAGAGCAGTTATTAAGCTCAACAGCTATTGAGCCTGGGGGCCGCAACTATTGAAGCCCACATACCTTACAGCCTGTGCTCTGCACCAAGAGAAGCCGCCACAACGAGAAGCGCTCCAACGGCAACTAAAGAGTAAAGCTCCCCACCCGCACCCTGCTCACGGCAACTAGAGAAAAGTCCACGCAGAAGTGAAGGCAGTCAAGATGAAGTCACTAATTTAAAAAAATTAATTAAAAAATTTCAAAAGCCAAGGAGAGAGGACTCAAGAGAAACCAACCCTTCCATCACCTTAACCCTGGACGTCCAGTCTCCAGAGCCATGAGACGATAAATTTTTGTTGTTTAACCTACCCGACCTGCAGTATTTTGTTATGGCAGCCTGAACTGACTGTTGCAGACGGCCCAGCCAGGGAGGGTTCAGGCTGCTATGGCTAAGGATCTGGCAATCAGTACACCGGGTGTGGCAGACTGGCGGTTATCCACACTCCAAGTGTGCCCGGGACCACAGAGGATCTCACGAGGTCCTTTTAACCATCTTCAGCCCGGTAAGTGGAATGTCCACAGGCAGTGGCTCTAAGACTCGCTGCAAATCAGAAGCACACAAGTCACTCTGAGACGATAGCCTGGAGATATTCCGATTTAGGGATGGGATGAACCCTGGCTTCCCTGGTTGCTCAGATAGTAAAGAATCCGCCTGCACCACAGGAGACCTGGGTTCAAGATCCCTTGGAGGAGGGCATGGCAACCCATCCAGTATTCTTGCCTGGAGAATCCCATGGACAGAGGAGCCTGATGGGCTACAGTTTGTGGGGTCACAAAGACTCAGACATGACTGAGCGACTTACACACATTGAGCCCTGGCAGTCTGCATTTCTAATAACAACCCTGTCCCATTTCTATTTCAGTGACATCATTGTGCTGAGAGATGTGGGAGGATGTAAGTTTATTATCTCTGTGGCTTTTGGTTTTCTTCTCAAATTTCCTTCAATCTCTGCTGTCTCTCCCAGCAAACAGAGGTCTCAGGTGGTCAGACTGTCTTGTGGAAATTTCAAGTACAAAAATCCAAATGGTAAGCCATTTCTACTTAGGGGGACACCCCCAACAGAACTGAAAACAGAGACTTGAATGGTTATCTGCAAAGCCATACTCTTTACTTACAGCAGCCAAAAGTTGGAAGCAACTCAAGTATCCACCCCACTCCAGCGCTCTCGCCTGGAAAATCCATGGACAGAGGAGCCTGGTGGGCTGCAGTCCATGGGGTCACTAAGAGTCGAATACGACTGAGCGACTTCCCTTTCACTTTTCACTTTCCTGCATTGGAGAAGGAAATGGCACCCCACTCCAGTGTTCTTGCCTGGAGAATGCCAGGGACGGGGGAGCCTGGTGGGCTGCCATCTATGGGGTCGCACAGAGTCGGACACGACTGATACGACTTAGCAGCAGCAGCAGCAAGTATCCACTGATAGGTGAATGGATAAACAGAAAGCAAGGTATATACAGATGCACACAAAGGAATATTTGTTGTTCAGTTGCTAAGTTGTGTCCGACTCTATGCAACCCTATGGACTGCAACACATCAGGCTTTCCTGCCCTCCCCTATCTCCTGGAGTTTGCTCAAACTCACATCCATTGTATCAGTGATGCCATCCAACCATCTCATCCTCTGTTGCTCCCTTCTATTGCCTTCAATCTTTCCCAGCATCAAAATATATAGACACACACAAAGGAATATTACTCAGCCTTAAAAAAGGAAGGCAGTCCTATCACATGCTATAAAATGGATGACACTTGAGGATATTAACTATGCTAAGTGAAATCAGCCAGTCACAACAGGACAAATACTGTAGATCTCACATATATGAGGTCCCTGCTACTGCTAAGTCACTTCAGTCGTGTCTGACTCTGTGCAACCCCATAGACGGCAGCCCACCAGGCTCCCCCGTCCCTGGGATTCTCCAGGCAAGAACACTGGAGTGGGTTGCCATTTCCTTCTCCAATGCATGAAAGTGAAAAGTGAAAGTGAAGTCGCTCAGTTGTGTCTGACTCTTAGCACCCCAGGTCCCTAGAATAGTCAAATTTGTTGAGACAGAAAGCAGAAGTGTGGGAGCCAGGGGCAAGGGGTAGGGGAAATGGATAGTTGATGTTTCAAGGCTACAGAGTTTCAG
Source organism: Ovis canadensis (assembly GCF_042477335.2). Taxonomy (NCBI): domain Eukaryota; kingdom Metazoa; phylum Chordata; class Mammalia; order Artiodactyla; family Bovidae; genus Ovis; species Ovis canadensis. Next base: position 102,789,680 of record NC_091246.1, read on the forward strand.
TTTGAGAAGAAATCTGGAGATGGATGGTAGAGATGGTTGTACAACAATGTGGACGTACTTAATGCCACTGAACCGTACACTTTAAAATGGTTGAGATGCTAAGTTTTACTTTAGGTCTATTTTACCACATTAAAAAAAAAATTCTTAAGGGGAGCTAAAGAGAGGAGCTGGGGTGGGGTGGGGGCAGGAAGATGGAAGAAGCCTCCGCTGGGTTTGGGGACCCGTCCCCTGGGGTGAGGGTGGGGCTGAGGGGCGTGTCCCGCTGGGTCCACACACACGCCCCAGGCAAACATTACTCAGGCTCTGGTCAGTCCCACCCAAGACCAGATGATAAATGGGCCGACTGGGAGCCACTGATGCAGCCCCAGCTCAGCTTTTACAACTGAAGTTTCAGGGCCTGGCCTGGGGCCCGTGGGCTGGAACCTTCTCCCCTTCCCCCACTTTCTCTGCCGTCAAATGTAAAGGAGGGGCCTGCAGCCAGCCCCACTCTGAGGGCGGTCAGGAGACCCGGGCAGCTTATCTGCTCATTGGGATACAGAGTGCAGCGTAGGCCCCACGTGTTCAGGGGTTGGTGCGCCTTCAAACTGCCTTTTCCCCTGGGGTTTGGTGGGTAGCCTTCCCAAGTCCCTCTCCAAGGAAGAAAAGCAAACAGCTGAGAGCAGGCGGCTACAGCTGTGAGACATTTTCCAAGATTGAGAGGAGGGGGGAAAAAAAACAACTATTCCAGTCCAAACGCCTAGTTAAATCAAAAGCAGTGGGATGCAGAAAGGAACGGGAATGTCTCCATCACCCTGTGTTATCAAGAAAAATTTTAAATTCATCCTCGAGAGTTCATGCTTTTTACTGTCATTTATGATACGTTACAACCTGCTCTGTGGGTCTGTTTGTATCCTGTGTGCTAAAAAAGCAGACGTTATATTAAAAAAAAAAAAAAAAACAACAACCCTGCATGGCCAGGCTATGGGAACAGTTTCAAATGGATGGAACTGTGGATTGACTTGGAAATAGCCTTCTTCGTGAAAACCCATCCTCCTTGCCCTTCATAACCAGATGCCTCCGTTTCTCTATCTACTTCTTACCCAGAGGCTGTGAGCCGTGGGGACACCATGGTGAATTCAGGGAGACCTGAGCTGTGGACAGAACTCTGCTTCCAAGCTGAGCTTCCTCCCCTCACTGGGGGTGGGTAGAAACAGCGCGGAGGTCGCATGGGTATGTAGAACCAGCTCTTGGTTGGGAAACCCCAGGCTGAGCCCAGCTCTGACTCCTGCCACAGGTGCCAATTAAACTTAATGAAGGTACTTCCTCTGTGGTCCAGTGGTTAAGACTCCACCTTCCAATGCAGGGGACGTGGGTTCGATCCCTGGTCGGGGAACTAAGGCCTCCCACGCTGTGCGTCGCAGTAAAAAATATATACATAAATAAATAATAAACTTAATGGAAATTTTAGTCACCTGTGGGAACCAGCAGTCTCATGAGCCTCGGTTTTCTCATCTGTAAATGGGGACGATATTCACCTCACCAAGTGAAATGGTGGATGTAAAATAGAACGTGATGGTGACGTGGTGGTGGCTGTAGTGGTGAGGGTGGCAGCTGCCCTGTGGGGAGGCGGGGACTTTGGGCACCACAAACTGGGTACCTGGGCATCAGGCCGTAGTTGCCACGTGAAAGCTCAGAGAGCAAAGAAGGCGAGAAGAGGGCAGCATAGCAGCGATAAATCATCCACTCCCCCTTCCGCGTTGACCACAGCCCTTTAAAGAGCTCGTCATGGGAGAAACCAATTATTATGCTCACAGGGACTGGGGCCAGAGGGGAGCCACCCTGCCTGAAGCCTGGCAGTGCTTTGGGTCTGCACCCTCCACAGCAGGCGGCCTGGTGAAGACGGCCAGTGGGCACAGGCACAGCTCCTGCAGAGGGATGGGGGGCGGTGGCGGGGTGGACACTGCCCCAGCTGACGGGAGCAGAGCTGCCATTGAAAGAACAAGAGCTGGGCCAGCAGGCTGGTCCTGTGCAAGTCTGAGGGCGTCAACAGGGCCCCCAGCAGAGACCTGGAAGGCACAGGGAGTACGTGTGGCTCTCTGAGTACCCTTCCTCCCTGTGAGGCCTGGGCTGAGAGCATCACCCCCTGCCTCATCCTGCTCCCACTGTCTCTGAGCAGAGTCCCTGCGGCCAGCAGAGGTCCAGAGCCCCCAGGAAGTGGCTGGGCTTAGCACATGGCCACTGCCGAGTGGAGGCAGTCTCGGGGTCTGAGGCAGTGACACCAGCACATTTGTAGCCATGAACTCACCCACGCCTGGGATTTGACAAGAGCCAGAGAACATGTACGCCTTCCCAGAACCTGGTCCAGGCCCCCGTCTAGTGAGGGGACCCTCACCCTCCCACCCCCGAGCGGCCGTGTACCACAGTGTGCCTCACGCCCATGCCTGGGGACACCCCGACATCCCGATTCCACCCTCCCATCCCCTCAACATCTGCAAACAGCTCTGGCTTTGCCACCCTCTGGCCAGCAATGTGATTTGCCCTCAGCAAATGGTCCAAAAGCCCTGGAAGAGATCTGGACCTTCGGGGCAGGAAATTTCTCAGTGCCAGGTCCCTGGTGCAGAAACCAGGGGGGGACAAGTTAAGGGCTCCAGGCGGTCACATTCTCTTGGTCCCCAGGGTTCCTCGCCTTGTGGGAAGTGATGTGGTCAGCAGAGGGATGGAGGGGGCTCTCTAAAGTGTGGGGGCAGGGCAGGGGCTCCAAGCCAGGAGCCTGGGTCTCAAAGTGGTGATAACTTCATCCATCTCAGCAATGCCCAAAACACTGATGCTGACTCTTTGCCTGGAATATAAGAGATACCCTGGATACACCCACTCAATCAACCCCACTTAGATCTCTTACAAAATACCTATTTGAGCGCTCAGCTCTAAGAGAAAAAAATAGGTTCGTATGGCCTAAATAGCTTACGACGTGGGCCATGCCAAGAATTACCGTAATGTATGGTGTACTGGGACTCCTTCCCAAGAGAAACGGTGGGCGCTTCAATACACGGCCGCAATCCAAGGGTCACCACGTCACTCAGAGGACGGCATGAGGATCACCACTCGCTGAGAAGCAAACTGCAGCTCAGAGAGGTTAAGTGATTTGCCAGAAGTCACAGAGTGAAAAAGAACAGATTGGGACTCGAGTCCAAGTCCGTGTAACTTCAAAATCTAGTGTGCTTGATTCAAAGGTATTCACATGTGGCCCTCACAGGTCATGGTTTAGTGGTGAGTGACAGAAAGCAGCAGCCTTAATATAAGAGTGAGGGGAAAGATGGGCTAAGTGGACGCAAAGAGGGTACAGTCATGGGATCCGGGGAACTTTTCCGAGCTGGTAAGATGTCGAAGGTCTAGTCCAGACATGATCAACCTGGAGACCCCGATATAACCTCTAAAGAGCCTCAAGTGTAGAAATAGGTTTTCTAGGTAGCAACAGCTGATAATCACTGATGAACCAAAGGATCAGGTTTCCAGGCTCCCCAGGGCAAGGCCTGCCCCCCCGCCCTGGCCATACAGCTAGTGGTGGTGTTAAGACCAAGCGCCAGGGGCTGGACCATGGTGTGGAGACCTGTCCTCCAAGGGGGTGCTGCTGACTTTCCCAGGAGAGACTGAAGACGGAGCCCAACCTAGAACGTGAGTGCCCCCCACCAGTGCTGCCCCCCGTCCTTGGGGACACTGCACTGGGGTACGTGAGCTGAGACCAAGGAAGCCAGGTCCTTCCTCTTCCCCATGGGAGGCTGTGTATTGTCTATGTGTTTAATTTTCTGTATATTTCAATGTTCTGACATCTCTTCCTGGCTGGGAAGAGACAGGCCCTCCCTGGGTAGCCTCCTTGGAGGTGATAGTAAGAGCCCAACCTGATACAAACTAACCCACCCAGAGCCACAGCTTCTCTCTCTGGCCTGTGCAGACAATTTTCGTCTGTCCTAATCATCCCAGGTGGCTCAGCAGTAAAGAACCTGCCTGCCAATGCACGAGACGCAGGTTTGATCCCTGGTTCAGGAAGATCCCCTGGAGAGGGAAATGGCAACCCACTCCAGTATTCTTGCCTGGGAAATCTCATGGACAGAGGAGACTGGTGGGCTACAGTCCATGGGGTCTTGCAAAAGAGTCAGATACAACTTAGCAACTAAACAACAATAAAAGGACGCTGGGAGCTGGGTGTTGTGTTCCCCGGGTTACAGGATTCCCGTGGCTTTTTTAAAGGGTGGTTTTATTAAATCACCAACAACATTAGAGGAAATTGAGAAAGAATGTGTACCAATAAGCCTTGCTCTACCACAGTTGTTTTCGTTCTTCCAAGTTCCCTTCCACCCTTTCTCCTTTCATACACGCATCTACTTGCCCAATCGCACTGGAGCCTACACACGCAACTGGGCAGTCTTTTCTCCCTTGACACACAATTTCATAAACACGTCTCTGTGTTGCTTCATAGTTATCATTCGGAATGGCTGTGTACTATTCCTTTGTGTTGATTTACAGTCGTTTAGCGAAACAATCCCTTAAGGTTGGACGTTCAAGTTTTCTCTGGTTTTGAGTGATAACATACTAGGACTTCTGGACACCTGCCGTTTTCCTTTGAAATCATTGCACTGAGTCAAGCAGTAGATTTCAGAGCCAAAGGGCACCCACTGCTTTTATAGATCCTGAAAGGGCATTGATTTCCCCAAGGCAATCTGCTTGTTTATTCAGCCTCCAGGGCTGCTAATGGCCAGGAGACAGGTGTTAATTGGTAAAACCAGAGACACCTTTGCCCCACTCCTCCTAGAAAGATGTGTTTTTTCCAAAACCCTGGCAGATAATATGCTGAAATGTTAGTCTGTTAGTCTGAGGATAACTGGCCAGACCCCGTTGTCATTGACAACAGCGAGAAAGAGAAACAAAGCACTTTGTAGAAGGAATCCCTCCCAGGGTGACTCAGCATGGCCAGGACCCTGAAGGATTCCCAACTTCTCCGCCCTTGGAACTGGCACCATCACCTCCTAGAAGTCACTTCAGACACCTTCGCTGCCCTCCTCCATGTTCATGAAGGTGCTAAGTTAGGGTGGAGATTCCAAAGACCCCACACAGAGAGGAGATCTTGAGAAAAGGAGAGCTGCCTCCAGGTAGCCCCCAGAATGACAGCTGAGCCCTGAGTGATGCTCTCATCAGAGAGGAGTGTGGTGAGGGACTACTGGGAGAGGCCACCCATGTGCCCTAAGCTGGAGCAGAGCCCAACCTGCCTCTCTTAAGGGATTTCCTGAGGAGGGGAGGCTGCAGAATGAGACCACCCCAGCAGGGCAAGCCGACAACACACAAAGGGGCCGTAACCCACCCTCTGCCCTAATTACAGGCTTCCCAGGTGGTTCAGTGGTTAAGAACCTGCCCGCCAGTGCAGGAGATGGGGGTTCGATCCTTGGGTTGGGAAGATCGCTTGGAGGAGGAAATGGCAACCCACTCCAGTGTTCTTGCCTAGGAAATCCATGGACAGCTGGAGGGTTACAGTCCATGGAGCCTCAGAGAGTCATACATGACTGAGTGACTGAGCCCACACACTGCCCCAATTCCTTGCATCCTTTGGTTTGTCCCTAAAACGATCTCACAAAGGAGCACAGAGATGCCTGCCAGCCATCAGATCATGCTGGGCTGCTCAGCTGGAAGGGCTGCTCAGCTGGAAGTACAGCTCGGGCCAAAAAACTCAGTTTCCCAGCTCCGAGGGATTTCTTAGAGACAATAGCAGGGAGCCCCTAAATCAGGATCAATCATGCAAGACACTTTATGTGTTATTTCACTGAATCCTCATAACACTGGTTGTTATTCAGTCGCTCAGTCTCAAATGACTCTTTGCAACCCCATGGACTGCAGTGTGCCAGGCTTCCTTGTCCTTCACCATCTCCTGGAACTTGCTCAAACTCATTGAGTCACTGATGCCCTCCAGCCATCTCATCCTCTGTCATCCCCTTCTTCTCCTGCCTTCAATCTTTCCCAGCATCAGGGTCTTTTCCAATGACTCAGTTCTTCACATCAGGTGGCCAAAGTATTGGAATTTCAGCTTCAGCATCAGTCCTTCCAATGAATATTCAGGATTTCCTTTAGGATGGACTGGTTTGATCTCATTGCAGTCCTAGGGACTCTCAAGAGTCTTCTCCAACATCACAGTTCAAAAGCATCAATTCTTCTGCGTTCAGCCTTCTTTAAGGTCCAACTTTCACATCCACATACATCCATACATGACACAGCATCCATACATGACACATACATGACCACTGGAAAAAACCATGGCTTTGACTATATGGACCTTTGTTGGCAAAGTAATATCTCTGCTTTTTAATAGGCTGTTTAGGTTGGTCATAGCATTTCTTCCAAGGAGCAAGTGTCTTTTAATCCCATGCCTGCAGTCAAGTGATCATTATTACCCCCAATGTAATGTTTCTTTAAAATGAGGTTTAAATAATTTTCCCAGATCACAACTCATAAATGATCAACTGATATTTGAACTCAGGTTTGCCTGGTTCCAAAACTTTTGTTCTTTGCTCTACGCTGTTTTACAGTTTATCTGTGCACATCTGCTCTTCCAGTTGGTACGATCTTTATGGCCAGTGCCTCTCCTCATCCCTCTTGACATCTTGCTGTGTCTAACACAGTGCTCAGGCATGCTGTTGGCACTGAACAAGCATTTGTTGTTTTGGATTTGATGCCAGAGGGCTCCAAGCCCCTGGGCAGGGGCAGATGAGGCATAATGCCTAGAATCATTGCAAAAAATTCCCAGAGTTTATAACTTTTCTCCAAAAGTGCAGAGAACAAGAGATAGTGGCTCAGCTTCAATCCCAGACGACTCTCCTAGTCATCAATTAGTGATGAGATCTACGTGATAACTCAGGGCATGCACAGCAGAAGATAGAACCAGAAAGCAGACGGAAAGGTAGGCTTCACAGGTGCAAATACTGAGCCATGAAGAGGGGGTTAAAAGCTGCGGAAGGAAGCAATAGCCTTACTCAAGCAAGCTTATTTGCTTAAATAAGTAAGCTCTTTTCTTAGCAAGACCTGGCTGCTGTGTTACAGTGCCTCTAAAGTTTCCTCCAATCCTGGCTTCTGGGAGAGAAATCAAAACAATTCACAAGTCTCTCTCAATACTTTCTGTATTGTTGTTGCTCAGTCGCCCAGTCATGTCTGACTCTTTGGGACCCCATGGACTGCAGCACGCCACACCTCTCTGTCCTTCACCATCTCCTGAAGTTTGCCCAAGTTCATGTCCATTGCACCAGTGACGTCATCCAGTCATCTCATCCTCTGAGACTGTCTTCTCCTTCTGCCTTCCATCTTTCCCAGCATCTAGGACCCTTCCATTGAGTCAGCTGTTCTCATCAGATGACCAAAATACTGGAGTTTCAGTCCTTCCAATGAATATTCAGGGATGATTTCCTTTAGGATTGACTGGTTTGATCTCCTTGCTGTCCAAGGGACTCTCAGGAGTCTTCTCCAGAACCATGTGAAATGAGGGCTGGAGTGTGGTACAGTTGATGGGAGGTTTTTTTGTTTTGTTTTGGTTGGTTGGTTGGTTTTTGGCCATACCCTGCAGCTTGTGGGATCTTAGTTCCCAGGCCAGGGATTGAACCTGGGCCCTGGGCAATGACAGCTCAAGTCTTAAACAATGGATCACCAGGGAATTCCCCAGTTGATGGGTGTTATTCTTGATTACAATCATTTAACAGAACTGGTGATATTTACTCATAACTACATGCCATAGGCTATTCCCTGGTGGCTCAGAGGTTAAAGCGTCTGCCTGGAATGCAGGAGACCTGGGTTCAATGCCTGGGTCGGGAAGATCCCCTAGAGAAGGAAATGGCAACCCACTCCAGTACTCTTGCCTGGAGAATCCCATGGAGGGAGGAGCCTGGTAGGCTACAGTCCATGGGGTCGTAAAGAGTCGGACACGACTGAGCGACTTCACTTTCACTTTCACATGCCATAGGCTAGTGTAAGCAGTTTATATGGATGGATTAACATAAGCCTCACCACAGCACTGTAAAGTGAGAGTGTTACCACTGCCACTCTATAGACAGGGATACCAAGACTCAGGAAGCTTGAGTAACCCGCCCAAGGTCACACAGTACATGGCAAAGCCAAGATCGGTACCCTGGCAGTCTGCCTCTAGCCCCTGTGCACTTGGACGCTGAGCAGTAGGTGGTGCCACAAGCTGGCGTCTGGGGTGCGAGCAGTCCCAGATTCACCCATGTCTGCTGTCCTGGTCCAGGTTCCTGCTGCCTGGCGGGGTCCACAGGCCAGCACAGGAAACTGCCCTGAGCTTGGCTCCTCATCCAGACACCGAGAACTGTTTTCTGGAGTCCTTCAATTATTCGAAGGATTAGATGACATCGCATATGTGAAAATTCTTTGAAAACCATGAAGCCCGACCCAGAAGCGAACGATGAAAGGTTTACTAGTGGTCAGGACAAGCCCGGGGAGGGGTTGGCAAACTTTTGTAAGGGGCCAGGGAGTAATTATCTTTAGCTTTGCAGGCAATCTAGTCTCTGTTGTTGCTGTGTTCAGTCATGTCTGACTCTTGCGACCCCATGGACTATAGCCCACCAGGCTCCTCTGTCCATGCGATTTCCCAGGCAAGAAGACCAGAGTGGGTTGTCATTTCCTTCTCCAGGGGATCTTTCCAACCCACGTATTGAACGTGTGTCTCCTGCTAAGCCATCGGGGAAACCCCTGGTCTCTGAAATAACCATTCAACTCTGCCCTGGTAGCACAAAAGCATCTGTAGATAAGACATAAAGTAATGGGTGTAACTGTGTGCCAATAAAACTTTATTGACAGAAACAGGCAGTGGCTGGATTTGGCACTTCATCTAGAAGAAGGAGTCAAGGGGATATAGCTGAGACAGGTCCTCTGCCCTGTCCCATCCAGTTTTTGTAACAATTTGACTAAAGACCAAGAGAGCATATTGTCAGATTTGTAGGTGACCTTCCTGGGGGCCCACTTTTCTCATCTCAGGGGTGGTTAGCCTCCGTCAGAGTCAGAGAGACACAAAGTTCCCCCATCCAGTGGAATCTTGTGTGGAGCTGTAGGATGTCAAATCTCTTCCTCCGTTTTATCCTTCTGCCCTGGAGCTAGGGTGAGGCTGGAGTGCTTCCAGGGGAGCCCGGACGGCGTGAGAAGTTGGGGAACCCTACGTGTGATGAAGGAGAAAGGTGGTCTCTCAGGAGGGGAAGGTTCAGGTTTAAGGCTGAAGGTTGGTGGAGGGGCTGTGAGGTGTTCCCTGCCTCACCTCACGGGACAGCAGCTCGTGCGCCTGGGCTGGCGCGCCTTGGGTCCAGTCTTCCTGGGAGCCGTCCACGTGGCGGCAGGCTGTAGGGAGGGGAGCGGCTTGTGATGCTGGCCCAGAAATGACTGATGACACCCTGCTGAAAGGCAAAGCTCAGTGACAGATGTCTGACTCCGGATTCAAACTCACCCAACAGGCTCCAACACTTGGCAGAAAGCAGCGTGATGACATTGAACTGGGATCACTAACAAGATCTGTGTTTAAGTAAAGGCAACAACCAAGCCACCAAAAGCCAGCTGTACTGATGTGGGATGGAGGAGCCCTCAGGAGGCAGTGTTCCTTTTTAGAGAAATCTGGGCTTGGGGTGGGTGGGCAGAGGACCTGATTATTCGTGACTGCCCAGCCCTCCATCACTTGGAGGTGATGTTGTGTGTTACAGTGAGTTACTGCCAAGAAGGTCCATGCAAATTTAGGCTACATCAGCATACACAGAGGGTCCAGATCAAAGGTGATCTGGGAATTCCCTGGCAGTCCAGGGGTTAGGAATCTGAGCTTCCACAAGGGGCACGGGTTCGATCCCTGGTCAAGGAACTAAGACCCCAAATGCCATGCGGTACGGCCAAAACAAAAACAATGTTGGTCACAGCCCAGCACACCCTGTCCTGGCCAGACCACACCAGGAGTCCGTGGTTTAAGGCTGTTTACCACTAAAACCTGTGGTATTCCCAGGTGGCATTAGTGGTAAAGAATCCACCTGCCAGTGCAGGAGACACAAGAGACACGAGTTTAATCCCTGGAGAAGGAAATAACAACCCACTCCAGTATTCTTGCCTGGGAAATCCCATGGACAGAGGAGCCTGGCAGGCTACAGTCCATGGGGTCTCAAAGAGTCAGACACGACTGAACAACTGAGCATGCATGCTTGTTGGGAGGATGGCCATTATATGGAGGTATTCAGTTTAGGCCACACATTAAATGAGCACCTACTATGTGTGCAGGGTATTACATTAGGCACTGGGAATGCAAAGACAAATAAGACACAGTGCCTTATTGTGAAAGAGCTTTCTTTTGGAATGAAAGGGGACGCTCAAGATGATGTTAAGTCCCTTCAGTCATGTCTGACTCTTTGTGACCCCATGGACTGTAGCCCACCAGGCTCCTCTGTCCATGGGATTCTCCAGGCAAAAATACTGGAGTGAGTTGCCATTCCATTCTCCAGGGGATCTTCCCAAGCCAGGGATCAAATCCGTGTCTCTTATGTCTCTTGCATTGGCAGGTGGGTTCTTTACCACTATCACTACCTGGGAAGTCCTTGAAGGGGACCTGCTGCTGCTGCTAAGTCGCTTCAGTCGTGTCCGACTCTGTGCGACCCCATATCTGACTCTTTGTGACCCCATGGACTGTAGCCCACCAGGCTCCCCTGTCCCTACAATTCTCCAGGCAAGAATACTGGAGTGGGTTGCAGCAGGCACATAAACTCTAACTTATAATGTGCAAGACCAGGGAATCTCACAGAGGTCTGCAAACCAGGTCTCACGAATGACTGTTGAAGGAATGGGGCTTGCTGAGCCTGGTGTTTCCAACTCACTGAAGAATAATCATGAGGGTGAGGGAAGAGCCTCACTGTGAATTGTTCCTGCCAGAGAAATGAGAAACAGCGAGTATGGGACAGTCGAGGGTGACGAGGATTGTGGCTCCGGTCCGTAAGAGCAGGAGCTGTGGTGGGTCTGTCCATGGCTGTTCTTAAGAGCACACTGCCTCCTCCATCTGGAAGTCAGGAGGGAGGTTCCTGCCCTGGGAGGGAGGGTGTTCATGGCATCCCCCTGAGACCCCTTCCAAGGCTGAGCTCCCAAGTGGCACTGTAGAGCTGGCTCACCCGCACTGCCGCAGACATTGTTCTGTTTCTCGGCATCCTGACCCCATTGTTGCCTTTGCAAATCCAGGGCCCCTCAGGGTCTCCAGGCTTCCTACCCCAGTGAGTTTATTGAAACCGTGTGGGCTCTGAGCACGTCACCTCCCACTGCGCTGGGCACACCTAGTTCCCTCTGTTTATACACAAAGCCACTGGGTGCACAGGCAAAATGAAGAGGTTTCTAATTCTTTGCTATTCTGACAGCAAAATCCCTCTGCTTGTTCCAATGATGATGATGATGATAACAGTAAAACCAAAATCATATCTAATATTTATTGATCACTTCCTATGTGCCGGGCACTAAGAGTTTTCATGCATGAATTAATTTCATCTTCACAACAATCCTAGTGGGGAGGTACCATTGTTATCCTATTTGATAGAAGAGGAAACTGAGGGTTTGAAAGGTTAAATGATTTGCCTTGAGATTATAGATACCTTCAGAGACACAGCCTGGACTTGAACTCAGAAATTTTCTCTCAAAATCCATATACTGAAGTGCTCGGTCACGTCCCACTCTTTGCGACTCCATGTAACCTGCCAGGTTCCTCTGTCCATGGGATACCCCAGGCAAGAATACTGGAGTGGGCTGCCATATCCTCTTCCAGGGTATATCACTGACGTAGGGATCTAACCCACATCTGCATCTCTTGCCTTGCAGGTGGATTCTTTACTTTGAGGCATCTGGGAAGAGCTTATACTGAAGAGAATGTAACTCTTGTTGTAGAATGTTTGAAAGACACACAGACCAACAGAACTCTCCTTTAGCCAACTGTTTTTCAGATTTAGGTTTGTACCCCATTTGTGGATCATAAAAAAAATATGGGTTGTGACCATTTTTTGCTAAATGAATGGAATAGAATAGAAAGTCATCAGTATTCATCACACATTTAAGATTATTTCCGTTATGAATATATATGTGAACTACTTGTCATGTGAAATACATTTGTTAATGCAAGTAACGGTCAAAGTTTGAGAAACATTGATCTAGTCCAGCCTGCTCATTTTATAAATGAGTGTACAAAGGTTCAGATGGCAAAGTGATTTTTTCCCACAATCACAGGGTGTTAGTGGAGGACATGGGGCTAAACCCGAGTTTTTCTGACTCTCAGTTTATGCTATCAAGCTTAACTGACTGCAAAGAAAGCAAGAAAAGGCAAGAGCAATAATACTGATCGTAGTGGTAATACTGTGTTTTGTTTTGTGTGTATGTCAGTTGCTCAGTCGTTCCTGACTCTTTGCAACCCCACAGACTAACCCACCAGGCTCCTCTGTCCATGGGATTCTCCAGGCAAGAATACTGGAGTGGAGGAGGGAAGTTGCTATTCCCTTCTCCAGGGAATCTTCCTGACCCAGGGATTGAATCTGCATCTCTTGTGTCTCCTGCATTGCAGGCAGATTCTTTACCATCTGAGCCACCAAGGGCAGTATTACTATAATAACAATTATAGTAACTACTACTTTTATTGTGTTTGTCTTTTTATCGGAGGATAGTTGCTTTGCAATGTTGTGTTAGTTTCTGCTGCACAGCAAAGTGGATCAGCTATACGTATACAAATATCCCCTCTTTTTGGATTTCCTTCCCATTTAGGTCATCACAAAGCACTGAATAGAGTTCCCTGAGCTATACAGTAGGTTCTCACTAGTTATTGATTTCACGCATAGTATCAATAGTGTATACGTATGAGTCCCAATGTCCCAATTCATCCCACACCCTTCCCCCTACTTTTATCATGTTTAATGTGTGCCAGGCACTTGTCTAAATGCTTTAGATATATATTATTAACTCTCATAACAACACATTCCAATCCCAAAGAAAGGCAATGCCAAAGAATGTTCAAACTACCACACAATTGCACTCATCTCACACAAGAGCAAAGTAATGCTCAAAAGTCTCCAAGCCAGGCTTCAACAGTACATGGACTATGAACTTCCAGATGTTCAAGGTGGATTTAGAAAAGGCAGAGGAACCAGAGATCAAATTGCTACATCTGTTGAATCATAGAAAAAGCAAGAGAGTTTCAGAAAAACATCTATTTCTGCTTTACTGACTACACCAAAGCCTTTGACTGTGTGATCACAACAATTCTTCAAGAGATGGGAATACCAGACCACCTGACCTGCCTCCTGAGAAACCTGTATGCAGGTCAAGAAACAACAGTTAGAACTGGACATGGAACAACAGACTGGTTCCAAATCGGGAAAGGAGTACGTCAAGGCTGTATATTGTCACCCTGCTTATTTAACTGCTATGCAGAGTACATCATGCGAAATGCCAGGCTGGATGAAGCCCAAGCTGGAATCAAGATTGCTGGGAGAAATATCAATAACCTCAGACATGCAGATGACACCACCCTCATAGCAGAAAGCAGGGAAGAACTACAGAGCCTCTTGATGACAGTGAAAGAGGAGAATGAAAAAGTTGCCTTAAAAATCAACATTCAAAAAACTACGATCATGGCAACTGGTCCCATCACTTCATGGCAAACAGAGGCAGAAACAATGGAAACAGTGACAGACTTTATTTTTTAGGCTCCAAAATCACAGCAGATGGTGACTGCAGCCATGAAATTAAAAGATGCTTGCTCCTTGGAAGAAAAGCTATGACCAACCCAAACAGCATATTAAAAAGCAGAGACATTACTTTGCCAACAAAGGTCCATCTAGTCAAAACCATCTAGCTATGGTTTTTCCAGTAGTCATGTATGGATATGAGAGCTGGACTATAAAGAAAGCTGAGCACTGAAGAACTGATGCTTTTCAACTGTGGTGTTGGAGAAGACTCTTGAGAGTCCCTTGGACTGCAAGGAGATCCAACCAGTCCATCCTAAAGGAAATCAATCCTGAATATTCACTGGAAGGGCTGATGCTGAGGCTGAAACTCCAATACTTTGGCCACCTGATGCGAAGAACTGAGTCATTGGAAAAGACCCTGATGCTGGGAGAGACTGAGGGCAGGAGGAGAAGGGGACAACAGAGGGTGAGATCGTTGGATGGCATCACTGATTTGATGGAAACAAGTTTGAGCAAGCTCTGGGAGTTGGTGATAGACAGGGAAGCTCGGCATGCTGCACTCCATGGGGTCGCAAAGAGTCAGACACGACTGAGCAACTGAACTGAACAACGCAATGAGGCAGGTATAATTATTTCTCTCATTTTCAGATGAAGAAACTCAGGTAGAGAAAGTGCAGGTCCCTTGGGCAACCTAGCTGGTAACAGAGAATGGGAGATTCAAACCCAGACACGCTGGCTTCAGAGTCCATGGCATTAACCAGAATGAAGAGCTGCATGGCCCTGTCTGTCCTAATATTCTCCCTGAAGGCTGTGATGCCAGCACAGTAGACACCATGAAGTGTGTATCTGAATATAGCATACCTATATAGCTACTTCTTCCATGAGCCATGGTCTCGGACAGTAACTCCATATTTACCATGTCCTTTAGACACTCGGCTCAAACAGAAAAACCATCTTTTTTGCACAAATAAGATCCCCTCCAAGTTGCCTTGTCTCTCATTCATTCACTCATCCACATATTTAAGACAACGTGCACTTGCAGCACTGAATATAGTAGGTAAGATCATTACTTTTTCCTTTTGGCAGCGCCTCGCCACATGTGGGATCTTAGTTCCCCAACCAGGGATCAGACCTGAACCCTCTGTATTGGAAATATAGAGTATTAACCACAGGACCACCAGGGAAGTCCCCAGAATTATCTTTAAAAGACCAAACTGGGCATAACACCCTACCTTGTTCCAAAAAAGGATTAAGGCAGTTTATGAGGATATGTGAAATACTCTTAAATAACAGGAGATGAGACCAATATAAAGGGAGAACAAGTTGGAGACGCTAAATGAAGGCAAAAATGAGACTAGCGGAAAAAACACTTTCCAGGAAGTCAGTACGCTGGCTGTGGGTCCATAAAGGTCTCTAGGTTCCCATTTTAATTGCCTACAAATTCACACATCCTACAAGGCGGTTATAGCAGCTCTCAGTTTGCATTAACTGCCTCCCTGAAAGTGATTTTAATTACTTTAAGATCCACAGCCTCCTTCGGATGAAAACAAACTCATTCCTCAGGATAAGTACTTCTTCTTCTGAGACTAAGGCAGAAAACCCCTCTCTACAGGCCCTCTTCATGGACATTATGTGACAGAACGAACACGGTCCTCAAGGGCAGCCTCACAGAGAGCACAGGATGGCACTGCGCATGCTGTTCCTACCAGTGTCCCAGGGAAGGCTGAGGGCATCACGCTTTAAATTCCAAGATGCGTGATGGTATCAGTCATCTGTGGTATAAAGGGGTATGGGCTCTGAGCACACTGTTCTCTGGTTGCAAAGTCAGAGACAGACTTGCTTGAAACAAAGTGATCTAAAAAGAGGTGCAACCCAAGGTTCTTCGCAGCCAAGGCATGGAAGCTGCCTAAATTTCCATTGACAGAGGACTCTATAAAGAAGACTTGGCACATATATACAATGGAATATCACTCAGCCATAAAAAATAATGAAATAGGGCTTCCCAGGTGGCTCAATGGTAAAAAAAAATCCACCTGCCAATGCAGGGGATATGGGTTAGATCCCTGGTCCAGGAAGATCCCACATGCCACAAAGCAACTAAGCCCATGCATCACAACTATTAACCCTGTGCTCTAGAGCCCGTGAGCCACGACTACTGCAGCCCTCCTGCCCCAGAGCCCCTCCTGCTCTGCAGCAAGAGAAGCCACTGTATTGAGAAGCCTGGGCACCACAATCAGAGAGTAGTCACTACTCTCCATCACTAGAGAAAAAGTCTGTGCAGCAACAAAGACCCAGGACAGTCAAATAAATAAATAAAACATTAAAAAAAAAAGAATGAAATAATGCCATTTACAGCATCATGGATAAACCTAGAGACTGTCATACTGATTGAAGTAAGTCAGATAAAGAAGGAGCAATATGATATCCTTTATATGTACAATCTAGAAAGAAATGATACAAATGAGCTTATTTACAAGACAGAAACACACAGCCTTTGAGAAGGAGCTTATGGTTGCAGTGGGTTGGGTGGGAAGGATGTAAGGAAGGGATAGTTAGGGAGTTTGGGATGTACATGTACACATTGCTGTGTTAAAATGGATAACCAGCAAGGTCCTATACTGTATAGCAAAGGGAACTCTGCTCAACGTTATGTGGCAGCATGGATGGGAGGGGAGTTCAAAGGAGAAAGGCTATATGTGTATGAATGGCTGAGTCCCTTTGCTGTCCACCTGAAACTATCACAACAGTGTTAGTTGGCTATTAATGTTTAGTCACTAGGGACTGTAGCCTGCTAGGTTCCTCTGTCTCCGGGATTTCCCAGGCAAGAATACTTAAGTGGGTTCCCATTGCCTTCTGCAGGGGATCTTCCCAACCCAGGGATCAAACCAACATCTCCTGCATTGACGGGCAGATTCTTTACACTGGGCCACCAAGGAAGCCCTGTGTATTGGTGATACTCCAATATAAAAAGTTAAAAAGAAAAGGAGTGCTCAGTTTAAACAGCATTTGGGTGAGCTGGTGTTCAGCTCTCTCAAGCTGACACTGCCCCAACCCTCCAGCTCTCCAGAACCAGGCTCTCCTTTGCAGAATTTGGCATGGAACATAAGATACTACATCATACTGTTCTAAGGCATGTGTGTGTTATGTTTTTAAATCCTCCCAGAGCAAAAATTACATCTTTTATTCCCCAGCTATAGACAAATGTTTGTGTTCCTCCCAAAGTCATCTGTTGAAATCCTAACCCCCAAAGTGAAGGTATTACCATCAAGGAGGTAGGGCCTTGGGGAGGTAATTAAGTCATGAGGGTGGGGTCCTCTGGATGGGATTAGTGCCTTTATAAAAGAGACCATGGAGAAATTCCTTGCTCTTTCCTCCACATGAGGACACAGCAAGAAGACAGCCACCTATTGACCAGAAGTGAGCTCTCATCAGACAGAATGTGCCAGCACCTAAAATTCAAACTACCTAGCCTCCAGAACGGTGAGAAATTAATGTTTTGTTTTGTTTTGGTTTTTTTTGCTCCTTACTTTGGGTTTAATTTGCTCTTTTCTTCTTCTTTTTTGAATAACAGAACCACATTTATTTAAGAATGTGTTCCAATATCAAGTGGCAAAGTTCAACAATGCAAAACCGAAATTACTTTTGCACCAACCTAATAGTTTTACACATCAGAATGCATACGTTTCAGTGCTACTCTCAGTTCTTCTCACCTTCTCCTTCCCGGCCTATGCCCCTCAGCCTGCCATAATGCTTGTCTTTTAAACCATCTGGTCTGTGGTAGTTTGTCATGGCAGCCTGAACGGACTAAAGACGCCAGGGCTTACTCTGGTGTCCTGCACTCACTAAGCACTCACGTGCAAGTTAAGCACTTCCTGAGGCTGTTGATGGCAATAACTGCTGCTGTGCAGAAAGGATTCAGTTAAGGCAAGAGAGGAGCCCATATTTCACCAGGAGCTCTTGCTGGTTCAGTTCTGCAGTCCGCATTGCTGTAACGCTCCCTCTTTCCACCAGACTAGATCCCCAGATGTCCCCCTTTCTGCTGTATCATTGCCGTGATAGGAGTTCAGATTTCTCGGTGGAGGCATGACAGACAAGGGGAAGAAGACATAGGTCCTGATGACCACCCTTTATCATCACAGTGCTCTCACAACCGTCATGGATAAGGGCGAACCTCCTCTAACTCCTGAACTCCATCACAGGGGACATCTTCCCTAAAGTGCTAATTGGAGGAGTTTCTGAGCACATGAACGTCTAATCTCAATTCTCTTGTTCATGAACTTAAAGCCTAATACTCTGTACTGTCTAAAACATGAACCCAGAACAGAATGGAAACATAATAGGGGAACCACCAGTCCAGATAATAAAATGAGTTGAAGACATAGATAATAAATGATAATAAATGAGTTGAAGATAATAAAATGAGTTGAAGACTTAGAGGAATTTGGGAAGAATGCACTGATGCTGGTTCCTTGGGAAATGATGGAATCCCATGGGTATAGAACCCAGCGATGGTACAGGAGAATAAGAGGAAAGCTCCCAAGAGGATGCTGGTGGGGGATGGATAGTTAGGTAGATTGGGTAGAAAGCTCAGTTGAGAACTAAATTTGGGTAATGGCTGGATTAACCTTCTGAGAGGGGATGCTGAGATGTTGCATAGCCACAGGTACAGTATTTGCCTTTTATTTTGAATACTTGGATAAACCAAGAAATTGAGAGAAGCCCATGAGAATTTTTATAAGAACACTGTTTTATAGGGACTTTCCTGGCAGTCCAGTAGACTTTGCCTTCCAATGAAGAGGGTGTAGGTTCGATCCCTGGTCAGGCAGCTAAGATCCCACATGCCTCATGGCCAAAAAATCAAAACATGAAACAGAATAACATTGTAACAAATTCATTGAAGACTTTGAAAATGGTCCACATTGGAAAAACCTTTAAAAAAAAGAGTAATAGTTTATGTAATGTGGTTTTAATTTTGTAATATTGAAGTAAGAACAAGCATCTGTTCTACAATCAGATATTATCCGTCAGGTATTCAGACATGGCACTTCCTGCAGCGGATGATTTTAGCATCCAGTTGTCAGATGCATAAGCTTTGTGTCAATGAGGAGGTTTTGAAGCCTAAGAGTGGTTCAAACAGAACTCCTCTTGTCTTAGTCAGCTAGGGCTGCCATAACAAAATAACACAGGGCAGTGGTTTAAGCAGCCGACATTCATTTGTCACAGTTGTAGAGCCTGGGAAGTCCAAGATCAAAGTGTAGGCAGGACTTCCTTGGTGGCCCAGTGGTTAAGAATTTCACTGCTAATGCAGGGGACACCAGTTTCACCTGGCCTGGGAAGAGTCCACGTGCTACAGAGCAGCTAAGCT
The DNA here is from genome assembly GCF_042477335.2 of Ovis canadensis. NCBI lineage: Eukaryota > Metazoa > Chordata > Mammalia > Artiodactyla > Bovidae > Ovis > Ovis canadensis. Next base: position 102,808,736 of record NC_091246.1, read on the forward strand.
CGCACGCCACAACTGCTGAGCCCGTGGTCTAGAGCCCACAGGCTGCGCCTGCTGAGCCTACATGTCCTTAAAGTCCATGCTTTGCAATGCTCGGAGAAGCCACATGCCTCAGCTGGAGAAAGACCTCGTGCAGCAACAAAGACCCAGGGCAGCCAAAAAAAAGCACAGGCAGATTCGGTTGTTGGTGAGGGCTCTGTTATTGGCTTCAGAGGGCCCTGTCTCCCTGTCCCCACTTAGCAGAGATCTCTGTCGTTCTCTTTCTATGTCTCTCTCCTCTTTTCCTATATGGTCACCAATCCCATCATGAGAGCCCCATCCTCATGACCTAATTAGCTCCCTGGAGCCCCACCATCCAAATACCATCACACTGGGGGTTAGAGCTTCATGCATGCATTTTGGAAGGGACACAATTCAGTCCATAGCCTATCCTGTGCCAGGTGACCTCTGCAGGGCACTGGAGAGCACATTCTGTCCCAAAAGAGGGAGCAGCTCCAGCAGGACATCTACCAGAAGGCCAGGCTAGTTCTGGTTTACTCGGAACCGTAAATCTCCCATCACCTTGGTATTTAAACGGAGCATCCCTGGAGGTCTTCAATCAGGACAATTGGAAGAAACTTCCTACCGAAGCTCAGGCAGAGCCCCTTTGAAGAACCGCAGGCTTATCCATCACATTCCTAAGTCCCCTCTCCAAGGGAGAGGCAGCTGGGGACGGTAGTCCTTTATTGGCGGTTGTTGTTGTTTAGTTGTTGTGTCCAACTGTTTTGCGACCCCATGGACTGTCCATGGAATTTCCCAGGCAAGAGGTTGCCATTTCCTTCTCCAGGGGATCTTCCCCACCCAGGCATCGAACATGAATCTGCTGCTTGGCAGGCAAATTCTTTACCACTGAGTCACCTGGGAAACCCATCCAGAGGCCCACATGATTTTCCAGACAAGAACCTGGGGAGGTGACAGCGGCCAGGCTACAGAGCCAAGAGATAAAGCCCAACACTCTGCTTCATCAGATTGGTTCCAATCCACCCCTAAATCTTCATCCCCAGAGGCACTGTGGTACTCATGAACTTCGGGTTCAAAGGTAATCATGATGATCAAAATCCTCCCCAGGTTTTCACACGGAATAACTAAGGAGCAAGGCAACTTTTCCATGAGATTAGGAAACCATGTGCCACCTTCCCTTCTGAAACTTCCAGAATGGTCATCGTAAATCCCATTCAACTTCCAAGCCAGGAGAAAAAAAACTACTCTCTGTGTCGAGCTGGGTAGCCCTTCTGGTTAGAAACCCTCCTCTGTTTTGAATGGGAATTTGTCTCGTTACAAAATCCACCCATTCACTTAGTTCTACCCTCTGAGACCACACAGAACTCTGCCCACCCTTTCCCACCTGGCAGCCTGTCAGACACCAGAAGGGAATCTTCGTTCCCCAGCCACCCTTCTCTGCACAAGAGATGATGCCCTTCCAGGCCTCCCAGGCCTTCCAGGGATCTGCCCCAGGGTTCCCACCAGCCTGGCTCTCACCTCTAGACCCTCTTCCATCACCTAAAATTTCTCACTCAGCTGCGTAGTTATAACACCATAGCTCAGCTTTCCTGCTGCGCTGAAACACTTTCCAAAAATTCTGGAAATCTGTTATGGTCATGGCTGCCAAGCCCACAAAACCCAAATCCCAATCTCTCACTGAGCAGCCCAAGAACATGTGCAAAAAAAAAAGAAAAAAGAAAACCCTTTGGCTGGACATCATCTCTTGGTCCCTGGGATGAATCATAAGTTTCTTTCCTTGTTGCTCTTGGCTGCTCCCCCCAGGTCAAAGTTGATGGTTGATGAGACAGATACCACCCCTAGTGATACCCTCTGCTCTGAGTGTGGAAATCACAGGGCAAAGGCAGCACTGAATATCCCAGCACAGGGTCCAAGTGATTACACTCATTGACAGAAGGTGACACAAGACCAGGACTCGCTCCTGAGGGGTCATCTGCAAGAGTTTAGCCTCCCTTTTCCTGCGTTTCCCTCCCAGAGTTAATGGCAGGAATTAAGATTTAAGTCAAGGACTCCACTCAGCACTCCAAGTCAGCTCTGTGTTGCAGGAGACTTTCTTTGACTAACGCCTCACACACTCCCCACCAGGATCTCCGTGCAGCACCCTCACTTCCTCTGTCTGCATCTCCACTGGATCACCATAGCACTTGTGTGTCAACCTCACAGGCACCATCACAGTCCCTGTTGCATTCTGCCATGAGACAGGACTCTGCCTCTGTGCTCCTGCCTTGTCCCCTATACTGGGACCTCCTGGAGGGGAGCTCCTGGGTCTTATTTATCAGTATCTCCGATCCTAGCATGGAATCTGACACAAAGGAGGCACTCATGTAAGATGAATGATGCTGAAATGAGCTGATGCCTTGGCCTCACTTTGTCAAGCCTTTCATATCTCCATAGAGATAGGTGGGAATTGAGCATCCCTCCCTCTGGGTGGGAGTCAGGAGAGACCACCATGGCCTCCGTGCCTGTGTTCCACCATCTCCATCACAGTGGGATGACCTGTGTGTGAGCTGGGCTGCTCAAAGTATGGCATCCTCCACCTGATCCCTTCCTGAGTCCATTAGCTCTGCTTCTTCCTGGTTAGAGAACGTGGTCCAAAATCCAGACCATCACCAGCCTATTCTATAAGCAGAAACTGGGGAGAAGAGCCCGGCTGACCTGGGGCAGATTCATCCCAGCCCCAGGAATCACAGAGGGGCAGCAGGTTGACCACAACCCTGATTAACCTCAGCAATGAAGTGTCTTGTAACTATTTCCATCATATCCCAGGACAGGGGAACCAGCCTGCTCAGTACAAACCACAGCACAGAGCTCTGGGGAGGCCCAGTGTAACGCACAGTGTCAACACGATGAGTCAGGACAAGGCAGAAGCCTCTTAAGAGTAGCTAGGTCTCTGCTCCGGGACTTGGAGATTTCCCACCCTCACATAGCCCCTGCCAACTCATCCAACATGACATGAGCAGTGCTGTTCAGGATCACGCCTGGTCAGAAAGACCAGCCAGCTTCCCCCTTTGTGGTTTCCATGGTAACAAGGGTGGTGTTTGGACTCCTGACTGTGGGAATGAACAGCAGAGGCTCCCCCTCCCCATTTCCCATCCACTCTCACCTCCTGCTCACTTAAAGGCCAGGGTGGCAAAGGATGCTCTTACCTGCTAAGATGAAGATGCCCACGAGAATCAGGAAGACCAGCAGGTAGAGCCCGAGGACTGCATGCTTCAGGGCCGACAGGGAGCCCAGCTGGGTACAGCAGCCACCTGCTCGTCCTTTGTGGCATGGACCTAACAATAAGGGTGGGAAGAAGAGGGGAAAAGACATTTGAAAATTCCCAAAGCCACTTTGCTCTTTTGGTCTCATCTCTCCCTGATGTACGTGGATATTCATGTGGCAGCGCTCCCCACCCCCCCTCCCCCCACCACACACACCTTCTGCACATCTGTAATGCAGGTGGAATGGTAGGGAGCATCTCAGAACTGTGATAAGCTTTTCAGCTTCTCTCTCTCTCCTCCTAACCTCTGCTCATGAATGAGCCAGAAGGCATCCCAACAGCTCACATGGCCACACAAACCCACCCTCCTGGAGCCAGTGCAAGTAACAGAGAAAGCCAGTATAGGCTGCCCTTTACAAATGTTATTGTCCCACGTGATCAGGAGAAGATGGAGAGCATTTTAAAAAGAGGTTGCAAACTCCAGCTTCTAACAGTGGCAGGGAAGGGAGGTGGGCCAGGTGGATCTGGGGAACCCAAGAGTGCATGCCTCATCTGGAAGCGGTTGCTATGTCGGAACGAGGGCCAGGTGTTGACGGGTCCAAAAATTTTAAGACAAGCCAGAAATGAAATCTCCCTTTTTTATGTGTTGACAACTAATTAGGGGGGAAAAAAAGACAAAGGAAAGGAAAAACCGCTAGAGAGTGTAAACAAAATAAAACACATTTATACGGCAGGGCTGACCACCAGTTTACAACCTTGGGTTTAGATTTACAGGAAAACATAGTACAGAACTCCATCCTGTGAAACTATTCAAGGCTCACCAGGTTCTGGTCAAAATGGAACAGCAAAATACCAGAGTTCTAATGGACCTTGGGACTTCCCAGGCGGCATTAGTGGCAAAGAAGACATCTGCCAACTCAGGAGATGCAAAAGACACGGGTTCGATCCTTGGGTTGGGAAGATCCCCTGGAGGAGGACATGGCACCCCATTCCAGTATTCTTGCCTGAAATATCCCATGGACAGAGGAGTCTGGCTGGCTACAGTCCATGGAGCTTCAAAGAGTCAGTCACGACTGAGTGTCTGAGCACAATGGACCCCACGGATTGTCTAGTTCAATCCCTTCAGTTAATAGATAAAGGCTGTCAAATGTAAGGGACAGACCCTGGGGTGAGGATGCCAGGTCCTGATTCCAGGTCATCTTTCCACGAGAATTCTTCTTCCAGCCTCCTTCAGACGACTGCTACAGAGGCCAGCAAGCTCACCTGTCTCCACCTACTCGGTTGACTGACAGAGGAGAAGAAGAGATGCCATTCTGCCCTGACTCCCAGCATGGCAAATAAGAAATGATGGAGCTTTTTTTTTTTTTTCATAACGTGCACGTATTATGTTCAATCCCCACCCCCTGCAAGGGAGAGTATTGCCAACTAGAGAACTGTTCATTGCACAGGGAGGCAGATGTGGGAGCCAGAAAAGGTTGACAACAGATGTTGAAATAATTGGTATTCAAAAAACATTTGTAGAGATGCTGTGATAGGACTTCCTAGCGGTCCAGTGGTAAAGACTCCATGCTTCCAAGGCAGGGGACACAGGTTCAATCCCTGATCAGGGAACTAGGATCCCACATGCCATGAGGCACAGCCAAAAGATATCCAATTTTTTTTTAATTAAGAAAAAAATATGCTGAGATGTTTGTGATCCTTGGTACCTTGGGATTCACCAGGGAGGTGCTTCAGGGGCTCCTTATTACCTATCAGGTAGCATTGCCATAGCTCACCAGAGGTACTGTTCAGTGAGGAGCATTTTCCCACTCGTTTATTCTATTTTATTGAAAATACTGTTGCTAAAACAGCTAAGTAGAACTCTTACATAATATTTCCATAAAACATCGGGTACGACTTGGAACACGTTGTCGAGAAATACAAATTCAATTACCATTCTCGTCAACCCTCAAATGTTAGCAAATTTTGAAGAGTTAACCTGATTTTCCACTAAGTCTTGCGCAAAGTACATCTTTCTAATGTACCCTAAATGTTCTTTTCCAGAATGTTCTATCTTTTCCCACACAGTATGATCTATAACCTGTTTTGCTCCTAAATATGCAAGCTTCTTGTAGCATTTTGTCGTTTTTGTTTGTTTCTCATGAGAACAGCTGGCTGGCCAGTTGCAACTCAGTAGAGAAAAGTTTATTTCCCTCAGGAACCTGAGTTTATTTCCCTCAGGAACATAGGCATAGCATCATGTATTGCACAACTATTTTTCAACAAAAATTTAAAGCCTTTATTGAACTTGTGGCAATATTGTTTCTGTTGTTTATGGTTTGGTTTCTTGGTCCCAAGGCATGTGGGATCTTAGCTCTGCGACCAGGGATCGAATCCACAGCCTTGCATTGGAAGGCGCAGTCTTAACCACTGAACCGCCAGGGAAGTCCCTAAATATTAGTATCAGCTCTCCTGCTCTAAGCGCCACTTCCTCCTGAGATGATGATGAGAAGGATGGCAGCCTAGCTATTGGGAGGGACCAGAAGATACCCAGGCTGAAATGCCATTATCCTTACGTTTATCCCAGATTCATCTTGGGCTTCTCCATTCGTTGGCTTTGTTTGACCCCTTCCTATTTCTCTTGAAGGTTTAATTAAATTTAACCATACGCTGTTAACCGTTCCAATTTCACTGGACAATTATATGTTCATTATAAAAAGAATCTATTCTCTCAAAAAGATGTTGCTATAATTTTTTTTGCACATAACTTTTTTACTAAGGCACAACACTTACATTATACCTTGCCTGAGCTTGCTGCCAAGTCACTTCAGTCGTGTCCGACTCTGTGCGACCCCATAGACGGCAGCCCACCAGGCTCCTCCGTCCCTTGGATTCTCCAGGCAAGAACACTGGAGGGGGTTGCCATTTCCTTCTCCAATGCATGAAAGTGAAAAGTGAAAGTGAAGTCGCTCAGTTGTGTCTGACTCTTAGCGAACCCATGGACTGTAGCCCACCAGGCTCCTCTGTCCATGGGATTGTCCAGGCAAGAGTACTGGAGTGGGGTGCCATTGCCTTCTCCTGCCTGAGCTTGAGGAAGTCCATTGTGTAAGTTGAGCATTAATACAGTAAAAGATTAAGTGCAAACAATACAGAGTCATGGATTGACCAGTGAGGCTACTTCATGATTTATAAAGGGATGTGTTAGTGCTAATTGCCATTCAGTTTGAAATTTTTCAGCTTGAGAAGGAAAACAAAATAATCGGGACCTCTTCCTTCCTCTAGTGATGAAAACATTTTCCTAAACCAATGAGTTACGAGGGCAAAGCTTCTTCTCTTTTACTCCCACTAATTAGAACATCATCCCTTGATTGTCAAGTCTGTGCTGACCTTCAATGTTGGCAAAATGAGGGGAGGAAAATCACAGAGTCAAGAAGACTATGGACTTGCATTGTTTTGTTGTTGTGTGTTTGTTTCTAGCTCACTGTAAGAGTGGGTCAAACTTCAGTGATACAGTTCTAATTTTTTCCCATCAGAAAAAGAGTGGAGAGAATTCCCTGTTGGTCCAGTGGTTAAGACTCCACACTTAAACACTGCACGGGGCACAAGTTTGACATCTGGTCAAGGAATTAAGATCCCGCATAGTGCATAGCCTGGTCAAATAACTTTTTTTTAATTAAAAAAACAAAAAGAGTAGCTCCCTTCTCCTCTACCTGGGGCTTCTGTCTAATAAGTGCCACTGGTGACAGGTCCCTTAGTCCACACACACACACGACGCAGAACTTCCTCTGAGAGAGCTCAGTTCTTTTAACAAACTATTACTTTGTACATCACACAAAATCTGTTTTAAACAGAACAAGGGTTTCAAACAGAGATTTTCCACCAACGGTTAGACAAGCAGAACTCCACTGAATGATTCTGGCAAGATGGCTAGTGAAAAGGATTGTAAGGGAAAGAAAGAAGACAATATAGGGTAAAGACGAGTTACTAAGTCTGCCCCAAACACATTTATTAATTTTTTAATGTAGTATGGCAGCAGCATGTTAGCTAAGTAAACCATCCAAATTATTTAAGTTTAGTGGAAGACTGAAGATGCTCCAAAACCATGCAATCAGTAATATATTCACTTATTTACTTTTTTAAAAAGTAAAAGAAATGAGCCATCAAGCCATGAAAAGATATGGAGGAAACTTAAGCGCCTATTAGTAAATGTGTGCATGTGTGCAAAGTCATTTCAGTCATATCCAACTCTTTATAACCACGTGGACTGTAGCCTGCCAGGCTCCTCCGTCCATGCAATTCTCCAGGCAAGAATACTAGAGTGGGTTGCCATGCCCTCCTCCAAGGGATCTTTCCGACCCAGGGATCAACCCCCACATCTCTCATGTCTCCTGCACTGGCAGGCTGCTTCTTTGCTGATAGCACCATCTGGAAAGCCCATATTAGTAAGTAAAAGATGCCAATCTGAAAAGGCTATTTACTGTATCACTCCAGCTGTATGACATTCTGGAAAAGGCAAAACTATGAGAACAATTATAAGATCAGTGGATGCCAAAAGCTGGGAGTGGGGAGGGATGAATAGGTAGAGCACAGAGGACTTCTAGGGCAGTAAAACCACTCTGTATGATACCATAATGATGGATGCTTATCACTGCACATTTGCCTAAAACATTGCACATTTGTGCAGAGCAGCAAGAGGGAATCCTAATGTAAACCATGGACTTTGGATGATAATGATGTCAACGTAGGTTCGTCAGTTGTGACAGGTGTACCTCCCTAGTGGGGGATGTTGATTGTAAGGGGGGCTGTGCATGTGTGGGGCAGGGGGCATGTGGGAACTCTCTGTAGTTTCCACTGAATTTTACTGTAAAACCTAAAACTGCACTAAAAATTAGTCTACTAAAAAAAAGGAAAGGTTTTGACTTATGGATCGTTGAGATAAAAGTTGTTGCTGTTCAGTCACTAAGTTGTGTCCAACTCTGCGATGCCATGGACTGCAGCATGCCAGGCTTCCCTGTCCTTCGCCATCTCCCAGAAAAAGAAAAGTGAACATTGCTCAGTTGTGTCTGACTCTTTGTGACCCCATGGAGTATAGTCCATGGAATTCTCCAGGCCAGAATACTGGAGTGGGTAGCCTATCCCTTCTCCAGCAGATCTTCACAACCCAGGAATCAAACCAGGGTCTCCTGCATTGCCGGTGGATTCTTTACCAACTGAGCTAGTTTGCTCAAATTCATGTCCGCTGAGTCAGTGATGCCATCCAACCATGTCATCCTCCATTGCTCCCTTTTCCTCCTGCCCTCAATCTTTCCCAGCATCAGGGTCTTTTCCAATGAGTCAGTTCTTTGCATCTGACAAAGCGTGGTTCACTGGAGGAGGGAATGGCAAACCACTCCAGTATTCTTGCCTTGAGAAAACCCATGAACAGTAAAAACTCTAACAGACTTTTATTAAGCATCCACTGTCCTGCTGTGGCAGCCATCTTTCAGGATGGCTCCAGAGGATCCCACCCCCTTGCACAGTCACTTTCTGCACTCTACAGGGATTGGTTTGTGTGACCAATAGAATATGGCACAAGTGATAGCGTGTCACTTCTGAGATGAGACAAAAGACACTGCTGTTCCCTCCTTGCTTGCTCTTTATCTCTCTTGGAATATTCATTTGGGGGGAAGCCAGCCTCTATGTCATGAATACACTATGGAGAGGCTACAAGCTAAGGAACTGAGGCCTTCAGCCAACAGCCACGTGAGTGAGTCTGGAAGTAGTTTCTCCAGCCAAATCAGGACATCAGATGACTACACTCTGGCTGAGATCTCGACAGCAGTCTCATGAGTGACCCAGAGCCAGGACAACCCAGCTAAGTTGCTCCCAGACTACTGCCAAATAGGATTATACATATACAAATTAAATATATGGGATTATAAATATGTATATACACATATTTCTGAGCAACATTTTGGATCTGAAAAAAAGAATCTTAGGTGTCCTTTCACCCCCATGGCTTTCTCAGAAACAGGGTGAGACAATAAATTTTTGTTGCTTTAAGCTGCTAAGGTTTGGGGTAATTTGTTCCGCAGCAGTAGATAACTAATACACTATGGTAGGCAGCGGGAAACACAAAGACAGCAAGCTGCTCAAGCTGCTTGAGGGAAAGATTTTTGTCAGCATCGTTTATGTCCAACTTTTCAGTTCCTAAACCAGTGCTGGCATATAGTAGGCATTCAGAAAATGTGTTGAGTGAGAGATGAAGATAAAATCACTGCCTTTCAGATGCTCACATCTGAGGGGAAGATGTATAAACAGATAACTATTACAGAGGTGGAATTAAGTAGCATAGTGGGGTGATAAGGCACAAGCCGAGTGTGGTACTGCAGAGGCAATGATTCTTCGCGTCAGCAGCTCATCCCAGGGTCTGCCTGGAGGAGGCAGTAACTCAAGGCTTTGAAGCCCAGGCCTTCATAGATGGGCTGAAATTTACTCTTTTTCTCTAGCTTGATCATCTTATTTTTAAATTTGAAAACTATGACTTTAAGATGTAGGTTTATAGCAGACAAGAATAGGGGCTCCCCAGGTGGCTCAGTGGCAAAGAATCTACCTGCCAAGGCAGGTGACACAGGAGAAGAGGGTTCAATCCCTGGGTCAGAAGATCCCCTGGAGCAGGAAATGACAACCCACTCCTGGAGAGTGGGTTGCCTGGAGAATCCCATGGACAGTGGAGCCTTCTGGGCTATGGTCCATGGAGTCACAGAGAGTTGGACATGACTGAGCGATTGAACATATGACTTTAAGAAGAAAACTTTCTTCCTCCATATGAGAACAGTTCTGAGGAACGTACCAGACAAAGCTGTTAGTTATTAAACATAGTTGTTTGGTTATACACAAAACCAGATCTAGAGAGAGAAGAGTGCCACCAAAACAAAGCAAAAGCTCTTCCAAGGTCTAGGAGAATCAAGGGAAAGGTTTTTCACCTCTTGATGGCCTCCAGAAAGGAGGGTGTCATCTCAGGAGATCAAGAAGCCAAGAGAAGGAGGCTCAAGAGCCTTAAAGAAGACTGTGGCTTCAAAAGAGCAAAGAGCAACTCAAAAATAAGTACCAAGTGATGTGCAGAATGGATTCTGCATGGCAGGCTGGGAGATGTTGTTTATCTCAGTGGGGAGTCCTGCTTCCTGATGAATGGCTGGAAGTAGTCAGTGGATGGTTTCTCAGACTCTGCACATTGCATCCACATGAAGCCTGCACAATTTTGCCAGAGCTGAGTATTCCTGGGATTATTTTCTTTTTCTACTGTGCGTGTGTGTTAGTCACTCAGTCGTGTCTGACTCTTTGTGACCCCATGCACTGTAGCCCGCCAGGCTCCTCTGTCCATGGGGTTTCCCAGGCAAGAGTACTGGAGTGGGTTGCATTCCCTTCTTCAGGGGATCTTCCCAACACAGGGATCAAACTTGGGTCTCCCGAATTACAGGCAGATTCTTTACCATCTGAGCAACCAGGGAAGCCCCATTTTTAAACATTTATGTATTGGCTATTGTGAGTCTCTGTTGCTGCATGAGGGCCTTCTCTAGTTGCAGCGGACGGGAGCTACTCTGTTGGGTGTGCAGGGTTCTCACTGCAGTGGCCTTTCTTGTTTTGGAGCACAGGCTCTAGACGCACTGGCGTCAGGAGCTGTGACTCGTGGGCTTAGCCGCTCTGGGGCATGTGGGATCTTTCCAATCAGGGGTCGAACCAGTGACCTTTGCATCGCAAGATGGATTCTTAACCACTGGACCACCAGGGAAGCCCTCACTCCACTTTTTTTAAACTGAAATTTATGTAATAAGGGAATTTTCTATCATCTTCATAAGCAGAAAAATTAGTGTCTTCTTATTATATTATTACTAATGGAGAAATATCAATAACCTCAGATATGCAGATGACACCACCCTTATGGCAGAAAGTGAAGAACTAAAGAGCCTCTTGATGAAAGTGAAACAGGAGAGTGAAAAAGTTGGCTTAAAGCTCAACATTCAGAAAACTAAGATCATGGCATCTGGTTCCATCACTTCATGGCGAATAGATGGGGAAACAGTGGAAACAGTGTCAGATTTTATTTTTCTGGGCTCCAAAATCACTACAGATGATGACTGCAGCCATGAAATTAAAAGACGCTTACTCCTTGGAAGGAAAGTTATGACCAACCTAGACAGCATATTCTAAAGCAGAGACATTACTTTGCCAACAAAGGTCCGTCTAGTCAAGGCTATGGTTTTTCCATTGGGCATGTATGGATGTGAGAGTTGGACTGTGAAGAAGGCTGAGCACCGAAGAATTGATGGTTTTGAACTGTGGTGCTGGAGAAGACTCTTGAGAGTCTCTTGGACTGCAAGGAGATCCAACCAGTCCATCCTAAAGGAGATCAGCCCTGGGTGTTCATTGGAAGGACTGATGCTAAAGCTGAAACTCCAATACTTTGGCCACCTGATACGAAGAACTGACTCATTTGAAAAGACCCTGATGCTAGTAAAGATTGAGGGCAGGAGAAGAAGAGGACAACAGAGGATGAGATGGTTGGATGGCATCACCGACTTGATGGATAAGGGTTTGAGTGGACTACTCCGGGAGTTGGTGATGGACAGGGAGGCCTGGCGTGCTGCGGTTCATGGAGTCGCAAAGGGTCGGATACAACTGAGTGACTGAACTGAACTGAATGGACTAATAATGGAATAAGTAAATGATATTTATTCCATTAAAATAAATATCTAATTATTAAAACAGCAAATTCACACCCATAGATCACTTTGAATACTGCTGTCTTGCATATAGTCACATTCTGAGAATCACTGATGTTAGTAAAAGTAATTAAATCACAGTTCAGTGAAAGTTGCAGGGGAAAAAATGTTGATGCACTTCACAGAAGACTTCTCTTATTGAGAAGCAAAACAAAACTTTTTGTATGTTCATGATAATAATCCAGAAGGTAGAATGTTTAAGAGAAAGTGCCACTGAAATAACCATGTCAGAACCTTGCCCTTATCTTTGGTACTAATCTCATTATTCACAATTGTTGATTTCCATCTCTGTCTTCCAAAGGTCTCCCGAGACTCACACATCTCCCTATCCATCAACCAGCACACAACAGAACCATCGCAATAAGTTTCTTTACAAGAACAAAGACATGTGTAATCCATTCATTTTTGGTGCAAAGACTGGTTCTCAAAGTTACTGTGTGCAAATAGTTGACACATTTCTGCTGGCTGCAAAACATATTTTTTGAGCAAAATTTTGGTCCCAAAAAATAAAATCTTGGCTTTCCTTATTCACCCATGATTTGGAATTGCTACTTAGTGCTTATAGAGGTGAATTGTGGGAGAAATTCGTTGGAACTGAATTGACATTTAATCCTGGCTGAGTAGCATCATTAGGCATGGCTCTTCTTAGACATCTAGAAGCCTGAGCTGTTCCCCTGGATGTCCTAATTCCAAGTCAATGATGAAATCACATATCTATGGCAACAGGTACCCAGTTCTGGAGTAAGGCATTTGTCATTATCAAAACAACATGAAGACATATTTTTGGAAAATCAATGAAGTCTCACTATTATCAGAGCTTCATTTTAAAACTTTAATTTCTCTTCAACAGGACACACACAAAAGGGGGTTGCCTAAAACTATTTATTATTCCCTGAGGTTAAAATTGTGAAGCATTCCTTTTAATCATGGGAATAAGAGGCACCCTAAAGAGCTTTTGCTAAAATACTGCCTGCTGAGGGCAGGGAGGTGATTAGGAGCAAAGATTAAAGAACAGAAAAGGAAAATTTATCTGAAAACTACTCAGCCCCAAACAGTTGAGCTGAGGAAGAGTCTGGAGATGGTCCCCCGATGTCAGTGGGAGCCCCGGAACCACAGGGCCTTTGTTTCCTGGAGGATGTATTGTATTAGGCAGATGAGGGTTCCTGACACTCTCAAGGATACAAACATGGGTATGGGGCTCTGAGCAGGCTGATTCAAAGCCTGCCTCTGTTTCATACTGGCTGGGAGAGCCTGAGAAAGCATTCTGAGGCAGCCCCTGCATCAATTTAGCCTTTCTTTGCAAAACTGATTTTTCAGTTTCTTTTTTTTTCTGTAAGATTTTGTTTGATGTGGACCATTTTTTAAAGTCTTGATTGAATTTGTTAACAATATTGTTTCTGTTTTAAGTTTTGGTTTTTTGGCCATGGGGCATGTGGGCTCTTAGTTCCCCCAATCATGGATTGAACACATGCCTCCTGCATTGGAAGGCAAAGTCTTAACCACTGGACCACAAGGGAAGTCCCTGATTTTCCAATTTCTTAACTATAACTTTAAGGCATTTGGGGAGTTATTTTGAATTTATTTGCCTCCCACTTGAAAAAATACTCACAAACTGCATTTGACCAAAAATGGGCATTGTTTGCATTATTGTATGGCAGAAACCAACATAACATTGTAAATTTTTTAAATATACATTAAAATTAAAAAAAAACAAACAGAAAAAAGTGGGTATTAACTTCTTCCCAAAGAATCTGAGTCTAAATAATATAAAAAAAAATAAAACAGAATGAAATGATTCAACTGACACCTACTTGAGTTTCAGCAACAACAAACAGGTGGCTCAGTGGGTAAAGAACCTGCCTGCAATGCAGGAGATACAGGTTGGATCCCTGGGTCAGGAAGATCCCCTGGAGGAGGGCACAGCAACCCACTCCAGTATTCTTGCCTAGAGAGTCCCATGGACAGAGGATCCTGGTGGGCTACTGTCCATAGGTCGCAGAGTCACACCGACTAAAGCTGCAGAGCCCACGCACACACAACACACAGCCTTTTTCTTTCTTGTCTCCGTGGTCCCACAGCTCCTATACAGCAGGTGGAGATAAGGTTTTTATGGCTGGGAGGGACCTTGGCACTCGTTTCATCGAAGGATCTTGTTAAACTCACCCAAGGCTGATTTCATCATCCTCACTCTGGTTACTCATCACCCACATTGTTCATCATAATAGAGAGCCCCAAATGACCTCTGTCTTTGAAGCCGCCATGGCTGGCTTTCTGGCTTTCACGGGGACCTCTGTTTACTTTCCCTCAATAAAGCGAGGAGAGGGTGTGAGGCAAGGGCATGGCAGAGCAGTTTCATCTGACCTGAGTCTGGGAGGGTCCCATACCACCAGTGGGGTCCGAGTGAGCACCCAGCACCAACTGGCCCACTGGCCCACACGCCTGAGTCTTAGAGGCAAATAGCCCTGTGAGGGCAAGAGACGAAGGAAACTACAGTATTCCATGTGATCAGATGGGATCCCATTTCTAAGAAAGGGAGGGGGAGGGATGGTGGAGCTAATTCAATTTAGATGTTATGATGACCTAGGACAGTTTCTCCAAGTACTCCTAAAGATATTTTGTAACTTCCTTGCAATATTTGTTATTTTTCTCCGGCCCTATCTGTTTCTCAAGTTACTCTGCATGAAAATTTTTGAGAACAATTAGGGGCTTGTGTGCTTATTTTGCATCAGTGGGAAGAGACTCTGGCTGATGTGCGTATAATTTTGCAACCGGGGCTGAGGGACTGAGAGAGAAAGCCAGGTGGGAGGGGACAGAGGGCAGTCAAGGTAAGTTGGCTGGTCACTGCAACCCAGGAGGAGGGGAGGGACCAGGAAAAGAATGAGGTCCCGGGGCTCAGGAGAGATGCCTATACTCATCCATCATCGGCAGTACGTGGGTTGGAAGGAAGGCTGTGTCAATGCAGAGAGACTCAAAACAACAAAGGCAGTGAAGGTGAGGGCTGGGGTTCCCTGGTGGCTCAGTGGTAAAGAATCCACCAGCCAATGCAGGAGACATGGGTTCAATCCACAATCCGGGAAGCTCCCACAAGCCACAGAACAACTAAGCCTGTGCACCACAGCTGCTAAGCCTGTGCTGCAGAGCCTGGGAGCTCTAACTACTGAAGCCCAAGCACCTGGAGTCCATGCTCGGCAACAAGAGAAGCCACTGCAATGAGAAGCCCCCACTCTCAGCAACTAGAGAAAAGCCCTAGAAGCAAAGAAGGCTCAGCACAGCCAAAAATAGATAAATAAACTTATATATATATAACAACAGTGGGCTCAGTGTTCGGTCTAAATTGGGGCCAGAGACGCTCCTCCAATGGAGTGACCCTGGAATCCGTCTCAAAAAGATTCCCAGTTCCTCTCCTGGCACCGCATCAGAGGAAATAAACCATCTGAGCGTGGAGGCCAGGGCTCAGCTATTCCCACACTCAAACCGTTACCCTTTCCTGGCTAGAGCAGCATCCAGCCCGGGCCCTGTTCTGCCTTGGTCTGAAGAGTCGGTGAGTCCTCCGGGCAGGAATGGATACCTTTAATATCCCACCCTCACCCATCTCACTCCCCCAACTCCTGCCACCAATTGAGTTGGAAGTATCTGGTGGGGGTGGGGAGGGGGTGTTCTGTTTTCATTTCAATTGGAGGACAACTTCTTTACAATGCTGTGTTAGTTTCAGCTTGTGTATACATGTCCCCTCCCTCTTGAACCTCCCTCCCACCCCCTAGGTCATCACAGAGCACTGAGTTGAGCTCCCTGTGTTTTATAGCAACTTCCCACTAGCTATCTGTTTTACATATGGTAATGCATTCATCTTAATGCCACTCTCTCGGTGCATCCCACCCTCTCCTTCCCCACTGTGTGCACAAGTGTGTTCTCTGCCTCTGCGCTTCCATTCCTTCCCTGCAAATAGGTTCATCAGTACCATTTTTCTGCATTCCACACATATGTGTTAATATACGATGCTTGTTTTTCTTTTTCTGACTTCACTCTGTATAACACGCTCTAGGTTCATCCCTCTCACTAGAATTGACTCAGACGTGTTACTTTTTATGGCTGAGTAATATTCAGAAAATGAAGATCATGGCATCCGGTCCCATCACTTTATGGCAAATAGATGGGGAAACAGTGGAAACAGTGCCAGACTATTTTTTGGGGCTCCAAAATCACTGCAGATGGTGACTGCAGCCATGAAATTAAAAGACGCTTACTCCTTGGAAGGAAAGTTATGACCAACCTAGACAGCATATTCAAAAGCAGAGACATTACTTTGCCAACAAAGGTCCATCTAGTCAAGGCTATGGTTTTTCCATTGGGCATGTATGGATGTGAGAGTTGGACTGTGAAGAAAGCTGAGTGCTGAAGAATTGATGGTTTTGAACTGTGGTGTTGGAGAAGACTTTTGAGAGTCCCTTGGACTGCAAGGAGATCCAACCAGTCCATCCTAAAGGAGATCAGTCCTGGGTGTTCATTGGAAGGACTGATGCTGAGGTTGAAACTCTAATACTTTGGCCACGTCATGTGAAGAGTTGACTGATCGGAAAAGACCCTGATGCTGGGAGGGACTGGGGGCAGGAGGAGAAGGGGACGACAGAGGATGAAATGGCTGATGACATCACTGACTCGATGGACATGAGTTTGGGTAAACTCCGGGAGTTGGTGATGGACAGGGAGGCCTGGCATGCTGCGATTCATGGGGTTTCAAAGAGTCGGACACGACTGAGCGACTAAACTGAACCGAATATTCCATTATGTACATGTTCCACAGCTTCTTTATCCATCCCTCTGTCGATGGACATCTAGGGTGCTTGGGGATCTAGTTTTGAAGACAGGAAGCCTAGGGCCACAGCCCATATCACCTGTATGGAATTGAACTGGAACCATCTCTGAGGCCTCCAGGCTCAGAAGCACCCCTGCTCTGACCTCTGCACAGGAAACAGTAGAGGCTGGGCCACTGAAGGAAGTTCAGTGAGTCTGAGCAAAGATGACGGTCCTCAGACCCACTGAACCTTTGCTCCCTGGTAAGGGCTGGAACCAACAGTTGTCATATATAGAGCTGCACTGGCGGATGGCCAGTGATCAGACAGCTAATAATGGGAACAGAATCGCACTCATCAGTGAACGGAAATACAGATTTGTCCTAAGTCAGCTCCCAGAGGGCAGGGTCTATGAGATCTATGATTCATCTCTGGATCCCCCAGGTCCTGGCATGTAGCAGACACTCAGTCAACATCTGTTGGCTATGTGTAGATAAGAGAGTCTAGTAAACAAACACAAACACACTGGGCCCTCCAAGCCACTGTTTAGGCTTTTGCAATAACCATGTATTCAGGGACTTCCCTGGTGGTCAGGTGCTTAAGACTTCACCTTCCAGTGCAGGGATGTGGGTTCGATCCCTGGTAAGGGAACTAACAGTTCACATGCCAAGGGGCAAGTAATCCTGAGTGCCGCAACTAAGACCCAACACAGCCAAATTTAAAACAAATAAAACTAAATTTAAAATGTGTATTCTAGTTTCTGTATTTGATACTTCCACATCTTGGGGCCTTGGAATAAGAAACAGCTTCCTTTCCGCACACAATTCATCTTTGTATCCAGGTATTGTGCTGTTTCTTTTATTTTTCACTGTATTTTTAATTGTTGTTCAGTCACTCAGTTGTGTCCAACTCTTCTGCAACCCCATGGACTGTAGCCTGCCAGGCTCCTCTGTCCATAGAATTCTCCAGGTAAGAATACTGGAATGGGTTGCCATTCCCTTCTCCAGGGGATCTTCCCAAACCAGGGATTGAACCTAGGTCTCCTGCATTGCAGGCAGATTCTTTACCATCTGAAACACCAAGGAAGCTCTCTAGGGTCTAAACTATCCAGAAATAACTTTGGGCTTTGAAGACCTAACCAGAACAACCATTTTTATATTCCTGATCACAAAACAAAATGCCTTTAGCAGGAAGGCCATTCACAGAGGGCAGGGAAAGGACATACCCCATAAGCTGAGGCTCCTGGAAGGCTGGTTTTTCTTCCACCCCCTGGCAAGGCAGTGTCCTTTTCACCTTCAGTCTGTCAGCATCTTTCAGAGACCCCCATCTCCAGCCCCATAAACCTACACACAAAAGGCAGCTCCCCTTGGATGTCCTGGAAATGCTTAGAGTACATAAGACGTCACATTTACATTTTAATAGCCGCCCTTAGGGTTGGGACGTCATCTTTCATCCAGGTTTGGACATCAGGAAGCCCTTCATCCTTCCAGCTCCAGAAGGAAGGAGCGAATTCGTACATTTGGCAGCGTACACTGAGGTCAGAAAAGGGCCAGAGAACTAAGATGCCAAGACAGAACTTGCCTGGCAAAGGGACAAGGTCAAGCTCACTGTTACTTGTAGACAAACTATAAGATCATTTTCAGAGACGCTGTTAACAGTGCATAGTGCTCCAGGGAACTCTGCTCAATGTGATGTGGCAGCCTGGATGAGAGGGGAGTTTAGGGGAGAATGGATATGTTCTTCCTTGTTCACTTGAAACTGTCACAACATTGTTTGTTAAAAACTATTTCCTGCTCAATCATTCAGTTGTGTCCGACTCTTGCAATCCCATGGTCTGTAGCCCACCAGGCTCCTCTGTCCATGGAATTTTCCAGGCAAGAATACTGGAGTGGGTTGCCATGCCCTCCTCCAAGGGATCTTCCAGACCCAGGGATCGAACCTGAGTCTTCTGCATTGTCAGGCAGATGCTTCATCACTGAGCCACCTGCTATACCCCAATGCAAAATAAAAAGTTTGAAAAATAAAAAAAGTGAATAGTGCTGAATGAATCAACATGCAGGGAGAGCAGGGCAAAAAGAAACCAAAGGGTTCCTGCAAGCTGCAGACAGGAAGCTTGCCCAGTCTCCCCTTACGCTCAGTATCCTCTTCAGTCTGCACCTCACGACCCGACTGCTGCCCTCTGCCCCCTGACCCTGGCACTGTCTATCTTCCAACTCCCTCCTCCACTGGTTGGATTCCCTGTGCTCCCCAAGGTGACCGTGGATGATAGAAACCAACCTGCACTGAGTGCCAGGAGAAGAGACCAGAGCTGATGAAGGAAACAGATGGGCTCCAGGTTAGACATTTACAACTGGCCTCCTGTTTGCATTTCATGGGGAAGGAAGAAGGGATCTTCAGGCTGGGTACTTACAACTGTCAGCATTTCTTGAGATAGGTGGGCTCCAGTTAAGGCATTTACAATCAGCCTCCTGTTTGCCCTCCGAAATGGAAGTGACAACAGAAACAGGGTAAATAGCCAGGCTTTGTCTCTTGTAAACACCTCAAGGTGATAGTCAGGGCAAAAGTCAAGGCAATAGTGATGGCAGGGACAAAGAGGGGCAAGACCCTGACTGAGTCAAGGATTAAAGGACTTTTGCTCCCTCCTCTTTTGGGAGAAGGAGACATTATACTTGTGCAGAAACGCTCCTTGTGGGTCCAAAGTCAAGGGATAACACCAGGCCAGGTAAAGCGTCTGCCTACAAAGCAGGAGACCTGGGTTCGATCCCTGGGTTTGGAAGGTTTCCTGGAGAAGGAAATGGCAACCCACTCCAGTACTCCTGCCTGGAAAATCCCATGGATAGAGGAACCTGGTAGGCTACAGTCTATGGGGTCGCAAAGAGTTGGACACGACTGAGCGACATTTACTACTATTTACTATAATGAGTCTTACTCCTCTTAGAAGACTTCACTTCGAGATGCATCTTGCCTGAGGGGGTATGTGTGCACCCAGGGAGTGTCCCAGGGTAGGTCAGGTGTGGAAAAAGAAGCCAGATAATCGGCCTGAAGGAAGACAAAGACTCGGAAGAACTGCCCTGTATAAATGACTTAACTGCCTCTTTACTGGGCTCCTTCTCACCAGGGGGACCTCACATCCTTTCTCTCTCTGTGTGCATCTCTGCCTTGCTTCTGCCTCTTAACTAAGCAAGCCATTTCCCTAGGTTCTCTCCCACTTGCTGGTGTGCTGTGTCTCTAATAATAAACTTCATACCTGCATTTACAGTTTTTAGAGCTTCTCAGGTGGCGCCAGTGGTAAAGAACCTGCCTGCCAATGCAGGCGATGTAAGAGAGGTGGGTTTGATCCCTGGGTCGGGAAGATCCCCTGGAGGAGGACATGGCAAC
Source organism: Ovis canadensis (assembly GCF_042477335.2). NCBI lineage: Eukaryota > Metazoa > Chordata > Mammalia > Artiodactyla > Bovidae > Ovis > Ovis canadensis. Next base: position 102,828,883 of record NC_091246.1, read on the forward strand.
CCACTCCAGTATTCTTGCCTGGAGAATCCCATGGACAGAGGAGTCTGGTGGGCCACAGTCCATGGGGTTGCAAAGAGTCAGACATGACTGAAGCAACTTAGCAGGCAGGCAGGTTACAGTTTCTGCCTCCATGATAAATGCATTTTTCACTGGTGGCAAAGATCCAAGGAAAAACAGCTTCTAGCCTCTAGTCCTTGCTAATCTGAAGGCTAGAATTCCTGGTTTCCATCCAGGCTATCCAGGTTCAATTCCCAGGCAGAGAAATTAAGATCTTGCTTCACGCCACCACTCACTGTTGCGTCCCCGAGATTAGAGCCAGCCCCATCCCTGCAGCTGCCTCTCTCTCTCTTTTATTTTTAATTGGAATACAATTGCTTTACAATGTTGGGTTTGTTTCTGCTGTACAACGAAGTGAATCAGTTATATGTATATATGCGTATATCCCCTCCCTTTTGAGTCTCTCTCCCTCCCACCCCCATCCCACTGCTCTAGGACATCATAGAGCATCCGGCTGAGCTCCCTCTGCTAATCAGCAGGTTCCCACTAGCTATCTATTTTACACATGACAGCATATGTGTTAGGGGCTTCCCTGGTGGCTCAGACAGTAAAAAATTTGCCTGCAGTATGGGAGACCTAGGTTTGATTCCTGGGTCGGGAAGATCCCCTGGAGAAGGGAATGGCAACCCACTCCAGCATTCTTGCCTGGAGAATTCCAAGTGTACATATTAAGGTCAATGCTACTTTCTCATTGTCTCCCACCCTCTCCTTCCCCTGTTGGGTCCACAAGTCCGTTCTCTGTGTCTGTGTCTCTATTCTTACCCTGCAAATAAATTTAACTTTACCATTTTTCTGGATTTCACATATATGCGTTAATATACCATATTTGTCTTTCTGACTTATTTCACTGTGTGTGACAGACTCTTTTAACAAGATTTCCTAAAGACAAGGCTTCTTCCGCCTGCTGTGAACATCTTGGTTATACTGACTTGAACTCAACCTCAAGCCAGATAACTGGAAGTGGGAAGGCATCAGGGAGCCAGGTGGGCTTCAGGACGCCATGCAGAATGCTGGGACCATCACAGGTCCCCACCAGCTCTGTGGCTGGATCTTAGGTTAGCCAGCATATGTGTCTGCAGGGCAGGGTCCCTGCCAACCCTGCCTCTTTGGGCCCCCTCTTCATGGCTTTATTTATGTCTTCCCAATCCTCCTGCTGAACTCTGCATGGGCAGGTTGGACTCCAGAAGCCCCAGGAGATGGTGGAGTGAAAGGGGAGGGAGGGGCATTTTTCTGACCTAATGTCCATAGAGGTTACTGTCCCAGGCTTCCTGCCAAAGCCACTTAAGACTCCGTCCTTATGCTCTTGTCCAAACCTATTTGAGTTTATATCTATTTCCTGCCAGCGGCACCTTTTAGAATAATTCATTCCATCTGTCTCCTGCATCACAGCCATTTATTCCCACGGCCCTGCCCTAGGTATGTCATAACCCAGGACAGCTCCACCTCTGAAACTCCCAAGAATCCGCTGAGAGCCCTTCACCACGAGCAGCCTGGTTCTTGAATGCACAGGGTCTCTGAGTCCTGGAACTGCAGTGAACCAGGTGAGCTGTGCTAAGGGGCAGGATTTTAAGGATCAGAGAGCTATGGACTGGAATCCAGGCTCTGCCTCTGACTAGCTGGGTGACTTTGGGCAATTAACTTCATCTAAGACTTCGTCTTTTCATTGACAAACTGGGACTAATAATACAACCTGAGGTTTAATGCAGACAATGTATCGAAGCCCCAGGTACAGTGCCTGCCTGTGCCACGAGCTGCATCCAGGGGAGCCATTGTGCTGAGATAGTTTGTACATATCACACTGGGTCATCACTTCTATTGGACCCCTGCCATCCTCCCATCACCTGCCCTGGCCTCCCCCGATCTCCCTGCCTCCACAAAAGCCAAAATGATCTCCAGGGCTCCTGGTGCTCCAGGACAAGACCCCTCCCTCCCTGGCCCACACACACCAGGGAGGGGGTGCTGGAGTTCTAGGACTCTGTGCACTCCTGCCAAGACCCCCATCACCAACATTCAGCTTTGCCAGCAGCTCCGCCTCAAGACCAGCATCCCAGCCCGGTCCTGGCTTCTACCAGCTGCATGAAGCCCCAGGGCTCCCCATCACCCACTGTAATCCTCAGGCAGCCCTGTTTATCCTCCTTAACATCTCCCTCCCAGTCTGCTGAAAACTTCCCACTGTGGTCCCGGACCTTCCAGCCAGTCATCTGAAAAATTCCTGATTCCCCCAACCTCTGCTTGGAAGATTTCTTTCTTTTTTTTTTTTTTTTCTTTTTTTTAACTGAAACCTGCTTCCCTTAAGTGTAGATTTCTTTTTCCTCTGCTCATGCAACCAGCCTAAAGGTGCAGGGGGTACTTTTCTTTGCTCCTCATTGTTACTTCCAGAACCTTCTCTTCTTCCTAAAAGCCCCAGCTCCCACATCACATAACTGTACACTTTTTCCTCATTGCTAAAGGACACTGCTCCCCTACCCCTCTCTGCAATCACTGTTGCTGTCTCTCAGTCTCCACCTCTGACTCTTTCTCTTCTGAAGTCACATCTTTTCTGACCCACTTGAAATGTGGCCAAAGATAAGACAGGCTCAGAATGCAAAAATGCACGCTGGATTTTGAAGGCTCAGCCTGAGTAAGAATATATAAATATCTCCATCGCTTTTACAGTGATTACAAATCAAATTGATAATATTTTGAATGTGTGCTGTGTGTTAAGTTGCTTCAGTCATGTCTGACTCTTTGCAGTCCTATGGACCTAACCCACCAGGCTCCTCTGTCCATGGGATTCTCCAGGCAAGAATACTGGATTGGGTTGCCATGTCCTCCTCCGGAGGATCTTCCCGACCCAGGGATTGAACCCATGTCTCTTACATGTCCTGCATTGGAAGGTGGGTTCTTTACCACTAACACCACCTGAGAAGCCCAACCAACTATTTTGAATATATTAGATTAAATATGTTCCTGTATTTAGATTTTTTTAGATGTACCTCTTTATCTTTCTGTGTGGCTACTAGAAAATTTAGAATTGCTCATGTGGCTCACACTACAGTCTGGCTCTACCAATAAGTGAGGCCCTTTCTTAATCCTGACTTCACACATCCCAGGTGAGAGCTGCCCCTCCCATCTTCCTGGTGTTCTCCATCCCCTCAGGCTTCCCTGATCTCACCAGGACCTACTAACCGTGAACCCCACTGCCTTTCCAAAACTGCTCCTGTCCACGCCTCCACACTCTTACGTCACAGGAGAACGTCCTCTCTCCCCCAGGTAGACTGTGAAATTCTCCCCTCTAACTGCACTTCCGTTAGGGAATGAATCACACTGTAAGGCAGGGTCTGTCAGCAGTCAATTTGTCTCCCGTCTTGGCAGGCGAATTCTTCTGGGGACTTTGAGCCCCCTGAAAGCAGGACCCAAGATCTTTCACTTCTGTTCGCATCAGCAGCACTACAAAACCCTGTCCTCTTTGGATGATTTAAGTCCCAGTTCCTTATGGGGGCTTCCCTGGTGGCTCAGACGGTAAAGCGTCTGCCTGATGTGGGAGACCAGGGTTTGATTCCTGGGTCGGGAAGATCCCCTGGAGAAGGAAATGACAATCCACTCCAGCACTCTTGTCTGGAAAATCCCATGGACAGAGGAGCCTGATAGGCTGCAGTCCATGGGGTCACAAAGAGTTGGACACGACTGAGCGACTTGACTTTCACTTTCCTTATGTCTTAAACTCAACTCTCTCAGCCCTCCTTTACCCTGGCACTTCTGCGCTTGGTGAACAAGGATGTGGTTGGCCATTCGGCAAGTAAAGATACCTTCTATGGGCAAGACACAGCGCTGGGTATTGGGACATTTGGATGAGTCCAAGGCATGCAGTGCCAGCCAGAGGGAACTTGGGACACACAGCTCAGCATGACTGTGGATGGACAGGCTGACAGGGGCCAGGGAGGCCAGGTGGATGGCCCGGGAAAGACATGGAGAAAAGCCAGGAGGCGTCCATCCCACTGCTTGTTATCTGACACCAGGAATCAACCCCAGATAAACCTAGAACGAGGAAGGGATGAAGCTCTCTGTCCTGAAGACTGAAAACAGAGCATGAGGAGGAACTGGAGCGCCTTGGGTGGGCCCCAGGGTGGACCCAGGCAGACAGAAAGGCTGCGACCACACGTGACCTAAAATCTAATGGTCAGGAGCACTCAGCATACACCAGGCACTGCAAGCACTAACTGTGGAGTAACTCATGTCGCTTGGCAAGGACCCTGAGTCTTGAGCCGTTATTATTCCATTTTACAGAGGAGAGGGAGCTGAGAACTCAAACAGGGTTGCGTGCTGCTCGCTCAGTCGTGTCCAACTCTTTGCGACCCCATGGACTGTAGCCCACCAGGCTCCTCTGTCTATGGGATTCTCCAGGCAAGAATACTGCAGTGAGTTGCCATGCCCTCCTCCAGGGGATCTTCCTGTCCTAGGGATCGAACCCACATCTCCTATGTCTCCCGCCTTGGCAGGTGAATTCTTTACTCCTGAGATATATGGGAAGCCCCTGATCAGGATTACACAGGCTGCAACTGTCAGAGCTTGACATGGAGCCCTGTCCATGGGACTCCAAGGCCAGTGCTTCTTGCCGTCCTGTGGGGCCATCATCCCTGTAACGGATGAGGCAGACTACTATGGATGTTAGAGATGTTACATGTGCCCCCAGGTGCCCAGGGCGAGCAAGGCCGTGGGTCTGAAGCAAAACCAGCTTCCAGCCAGTGACCGTGAAACACACCCCTAACTCTTCCAGTAGGCAACCTCAGGGACCTAGTGACTTTGACAGAGGTGGGGAGTGGATAGACATGGACTTGCCACAGACCCAGGTGCCCTGGGGACCCAGAATATTCCTTACAGATTCTACTATTTGGAGAATAGGACTAAAAGAAATTGCTCGGTTTCCTTGAGTATCTAGGCTTCAGGGGGAGGCCCACTAACCCAAACGCTGCTTTCTTTAAGAAAAGGGAGGAACCAACCTTAAAACACTGTTTGGGCCGGGGGTCTCTGAGAAGTGGCATGGGTGCTTCCTGGGAGACCCTGGGTGACAGCTGCTGCTCCTGACCTTTCTGTCTCCCCTGTCCTTCTCCAGTTCCCCAAGGTGTTCAGGGAACTCCCCAAAGGGCAGGGAGGTGAAGTATCTGTGTACTAAGGGTGTACGAGGTCCGAAGTGCTTCACTCAGGTTATATCACCTGATTCCTCCAAGGTCCCAAGAGCTGAGTAACATTATTCCCATTGCACAGATGGGAACACTGAGGATGAGGGCATCAGGACTCCAGTGAGGCAGACAGCCCGCTCAAATCAGAGAATGTCACAGGATTTAAAAAAGGGAATATGTGCAAAGGTGTAGCCAAAGGTGTGAGACGCCCACAAGGGCCAGAGTGGTGTCCTCAGGCTTATGTCTCGGCCTCTCAGAGCCCACCAGGGCAGCACTTGCGGGAGCCTGGAAGCAGAAAGCCACGTGGAGGGCGTGGTTACAAGGAGCTGTGAACTCAGGCGGAAGGACACAGCAGCCCAAGGTGACCGCATAGAGCAGGATCTGGAAATAAACACGCCCATCTCCCATCTTCCATGCTGCGGTGGCTCCCCACAAGGCAGACAGCTGAGTGGCACGGGGTGGCCGTGGAGGGGCAACGGAAGACACCCTGCACAGATCCTAGGCTGGGCGAAGTTCACTCTCCAGGCTCCTGGGCACCTTCCCTGGCTGTCCCTCCCTCTTGTGGAAAGAATGGGGCCAGAGACACCGGGGATCGCAGCTGCCCACCAGCCCCAGTGAGCACAGCCGGAGTCAGCGCGCACGGAGCTGAGCGCACCGCGGCACCGCACGAGTTAACATCTCTGCTCTCCCGCCTGGGTGCCTGATTCTGCAACCTGGGGAGGGGGCGGGACCAAGATAGCTGGGGGCCTCCCTGGAAATCCACTCCCACCCTTGGGCAGCTGCCCACCAGCCCTCAGCTACGCTGGATGAACTGAGGAGGTTTGATGGCTGAGAAAGTAGACGTGGGGGTTCCCTGAGGAGAATAATTTAATTTTATGGGGCAGGGACGCGGGAACAGGGAGTTCGGACCCTACACTCAGCAAGCGGCCTGGCTGCAGGCGTAGCATGTGTAACTCATTACCTCCGCGGGCCGCCCATTTGCAGCAGTGGATGATGCTCAGAGCGTGGTGGAGGGCCCGAGGCCGCGGGGTGAGCATGACTGCAATATTTTTCTGACACTAACACCTCTCGCTGGCCCTTGGAGACGGCCGTGGAAGAGCCAGGCCCTGCCAAACATCATCCACGCCCAGCCCTCCGCCTACTGGCGCCAGACAGGAGAGGCTTCAGCTGTTCAGGCGGGAAGAGAAAGGCTGGATCACGGAGGTAAGCGAGTGAAGGGGCAGGCACAGAGGGAGCTGGGGGAGGAGGGGTCGAGGCCCAGACAGCCTCTCTTTGGGTTTCTCCTCCGTGGGAGGCGTCAATGGGCACCAAGGTCAGAGAGGGTTTGGCTGGAAGACCTTGGAGGTCACGTTCTGCCATGAGCCTGCCCATGAATTCCAACCACACAGGTGAAACCCATGGGGTTCCCCACTGGAGACCCGGAGGTGAGGAGGCCCCTGCCCTGGGTGCCTTCCTGTCCACAGTGGGGCTCAGACACAGGGAGGAGGCAGGTGGGGTCCTAAGAGGGGGCCCGGCCAAGGGGTGCAGAGGACGGAGAGGTCCCAAAGGTGTCACCATGGAGCTGAGGGTGCAAGGGAGAGAGCCTGGAAGGATGTGGGAGGCACCACGCCAGAGAGGGTCATGGCGGGGATGGGGAGCCTGAATAGCCTCTCAGCTTCCTACCTGGTCTGTGAACAGAAGGGAAGGGATGGAGGCAGGGTAGGAGGAAAAGACAGATGGAGAGGAAAGTACAGGAGGAGAGTGGGGAGGGTTTGCCAGTGTCTGAAAATAAGGCATGTACAGCCTAACACCTTAAAGTCCCTCCTGCGTTAAAGCCTGAGTCCTACACAGAAGACGTGGGTTCAATACCTGGGTTGGGAAGATCTCCTGGAGGAGGGCATGGCAACCCACTCCAGTATTCTTGCCTGGAGCATCCCCATGGACAGGGGAGCCTAGCAGGCTACAGTCCATGGGGTCACAAAGAGACACACACGCATACCTCAGTATCTAGGCTGCAGCTTTTCAGCTTGTTTCTGCTGATCCTAAGCTCCCTGGGGCCCAGGGGAGGCACTGCCTCTCTTCCCACCTCCCTGCTTTCAAGGGGAAAGTACTGGGAGGGACTTGGAGCCGCAGCGACTCTGCTTTTCATTTACTCAAAGCCTGGGGGGCGGGCTGGTCCCTACCTCTGTCCACCTCTGCTCTCCCATCCACCTCTCTTTGCCCCTGCCAGCTCCACCCCTTCCTCCCTCTCCAGAGATGAGGGTCAAAGAAGCCAAGTGCTGGGGAAACAGACCAAATCTGGCTTGAATTTCCCCAAGTCAGAGCTCACCATTTCCCTCTTAGAAATGACAGGGAAGGGGGAAATCCAAGAAACCCAGGAGCTTTTAGGTGGCTGTTTCATCTCAAGACTCTGGTCTTTCCAGCGTCCTCACGCCCCCACCCCATGTCTGGCATCCAGGAATGAGTGTGGAGGAGACCCAGACAATGTGCAAATCAGGTTTAGAATTGGTTTGTTCCGCCTCCTTTAGATTTCAAGGATCCCTGTCTTTGTTCATCCGTGTACTCAGTCGTGTCCAACTCTTTGCAACCCCATGGACTGTAGCCGGCCAGGCTCCTCTGTCCATGGAATTTTCCAGGCAACTGGAGCCGGTTGCCATTTCCTTCTCCAGGGGATCTTCCCAATCCAGCAACTGAACCCGGCTCTCCCACACTGCAGGCAGATTCTTTACCATCTGAGGTATCAAGGAAGCCCCAAATGGCCTTTTAAATCCTAGGTTCAGTAAAGGGGGGGGGGGTATGATGAGGTCAAAAGAAGGAGAGATGATGACCCAACAGCAGCCCCCCAGGCCTCTTCCCACCCCAGGGTCTCCCTGCCATGACTTTCCCCATTGGTATCCAATACTGGTCCTCACGGTCCTACAATTACCCCTCTGAGCTGTACCCCAGTTCTTTCTTGCCAAACCAGGCCTGTTTATCGGTAGGCTGGTGGGGAGAGAGGGTAGTTGAAGGCTGTAAAAGCCACCTTGACCTTTGTGGATGTGATGATAGGGACGGCTGAGCACTGACTAGTGAATCAACACCCCGAGGTCCTTCATCTCATCCCAGGTGTCATTAACTTGACAGAAACACTGGCCCATCTCAGTGCAGCTCAGCTGGTAACATTTTTCCCATCTACCGCTTCTCTTACAAAATGGTATTCGGTCTTTAAGGCCTTTACCAGAAAATGTTCATCCTTCTTGACTTTAATAATCACATATTTTTACCTTCTTTACATGGTGAGTGACTGTCTCCATACCAGTCCCTTCCACTGGGATCAGAAGCCCTTGGAAGGCAAGAATGGTTTAATTTCTCTCTCGAGCATCTCTGGCATCTAACCCATAGCTTGATACATTGTGGGTCCTCAAAATGTGTCTGTTAACTGGAATCCAGAGAAACAGTTCTGATGGTGGGAAGTTTACTAGGCCAGGTGTGTGCATGCTAAGTCGCTTCAGTCGTGCCCAATTCTTTGAGACCCCATGGACTGTAGCCCGCCAGGCTCCTCTGTCCCTGGGATTCTCCAGGCAAGAATACAGGGGTGGGTTGCCATGCCCTCCTCCAGGGGATCTTCCCGACCAAAGGATCAAACCGGAGTGTCTTATGTCTCCTGCATTGGCAGACAGATTCTTTACCACTAGCGCCACCTGGAAAGGAGCCCAGATCTCCTCTCTCCTCTCCCTGCTGAGACAATCCCCGATCCCTGCCTGAGCCACCCATCTTCCCTCCCTGCTCTCAGCACCTGGTGGGAGCAAAGATGGGGCTGAATGAGGAGTCATTTCTAATTTTGAGGAATTTCAAGACGAAGGCAGCTGGCAGAGTGGAGCACAATGAAACAAAGCACTCGAGAGAAAGTTTGAATAAAGGCATCTGGAATGGTTGATTTTATGTCAACTTGGTTGGCTGTGGGATGCCCAGAATAAACATTCTGGGTGTCTCTGAGGGTGTTTCTGGATGAGATTAGCTTTTAAATTGGTGGAATCAGAGCAGACCGTTCTCCTCAATGTGGGCGGGAGGGTCTGAATACAACAAAAGATGGCGGGATTGGCTTTTTACTTCCCGTCTGCTTGCTGGAGCTGGGACATAGCATCTCATCCTCTCTGGCCCTCAGACCATGACTGACACCATTGGTTTCTCTGATTTTCAGGCCTTCTGACTCAGACTAAACTACACCACCTGCTTTCCTGGGTCTCCAGCCTACAAAGGGAAGATCATGGGTCTTCCCATCCTCCATAGCCAGGTGAGTCAATTCCTCATAATCGGTCTCTTCATAAGTGTAGACATCATTCTGTTTCCCTAGGGAAGCCTAACTGAGATAGCCAGTCTCCATCTCACTGATCACAAAGCTTCACAAAACTCTCACGTGAGTTTCCTTCAGTTCATCATTGAAGTGAGGATGAAGCTCTCTTCTCCTATACTGACTGCAAAGAGGAGTGTGTTCATTCAGACAACAAGCATTTATTAAGCAGCTACTCAGTGTGGAGCTCTGTGTTGGATGCAGAGGAGTCAGCTGTTGGCGAGATGCTCCGAGCTCCTCAGGAGGACACTGCATCCATTTGCTCCAGGGTTTTAGCCCCCAGAGATGCAGTGCCGTGCACTGAGAGGGGGTCCCTTTCTGCGCCATGACCTGGGGTCTTAGTCTCAGGGGAGGATGAGCACCTTGGAGAGGTGCATCCCTCCTTGCAAAAGCCCTGGGAAGCAGATTGAAGATCTGTCACCGGAAGGGGTCTGGGCTTCTTGGTTCAGTTGCCTTTTGCATGCCAGCAGCCTCACTGAAGAGGAGAGGATGGCAGAGAGGCAAAAGGACTGGGCTAGGAGTGAGGAGTCTCAGTGCTGGGGCTGCTCTGTGACTGATGGGCTGCATGATTGTTGTCATTCGGTTGCTCAGTCACGTCAGACTCTTTGTGACCCTGTTGACTGTAGCCCACCAGGCTCCTCTGACCAAGGGGACTCTCCAGGCAAGAATACTGGAGTGAGTTGCTAGTCCCTTCTCCAGGGGATCTTCCTGGCCCAGGGATCAAACTCGGGTCTCCTACGATGGTAGGAGGGTTCTTTAACCCTGGGCCACCAGGGAAGCCTGAGCTGTGTGATGCCTAATGCTTTTCTCAGAGTCCACTAGCTCATCTGTGAAATGGGTCTCATTTTGTGGTCACATAGGTGTGTTGAGATGCCTGAATAAGAAAAGACCTTTCCAAGCACAAAGGTCAACCTATGCAGTATTAGGCGGCGGTGTGGGGTGGGGTAGGAGGGTGGGGGTGGGCAGGGCTGACCTCACAGCCAAGACCGAGCCCACGGCACTCACCATCCTCACACAGGTTCAGCTTGGACAAGCTCCTGCCATCAAAGGGCTCCTCAAAGATGGAGCTGGAGTCGCGGTCGCTCACGGTGGCGTGCAGGTACATGGCTTTGTTCTCCATCGCGTCCTGCAACAGGAGAGGAGAGAGCAGATATGGGGGTGGGGGAGAGTAAAAGCTGTAGTTGGAGATGAAAATGAATCTGTAGAGCAAGGCATCACCATGACGACCTGGAGCCTGAACACAGGGACCCTTCCTCATCGGCAGGCGTCAGCCACCAGGATCCCAATCCCTTCCTCAATTTCCTTGGCTTGGAGCGGTCACGGTCCTGGGGACCTTTCTGACCATGGGATCTATCCTCTCCCTCTCATATCTCTGGATGGGGCTGGAGCCCTGAGCTGGCGGGGGAGGGCACCGGGGGCCATGCCAGGTGGGGCCGGAAGGAGCCAAACCTCCTGACCCAAACGGAATACTCTCCAAGCTTCTGGAGTCCTGGGCACGGTAGGGCGACTGGGGATTCTGCTCTGTGTTGGAAATGGGGGGGAACTAGGCATGAAACAGAGTACAGAGACCACCAGCCAACACAGCTAGAACCAGAACTCTTCCCAAACTTGGCTGGGCTGGCACGGTCAGAGGAGCTGGGTTCAGGGGGCCACAGGCAGGACTGACCCCCGTGGGAGCCTGGGGAGCAGGAGGCCGTGGTGGGGCCCCCTAGACACCAAGGCCTGGACAGCCCTAGACCAGGAGAGGGCTCTGGTGTCCGGATGGTCTCCTGGGTGGCTGGGGCTTGGAGTTGACCCCGTGGAATTCCCGGAATGCCCCCTCGACATGGGTGCCACGCTGTTTGAAATGACCCAGCCCCGTTTACACAAGCGTGCACCACACGACCCCATTTTGCAATGTCTACACATTCCAGAGTGCACGACGGGAGATTATATGCGGAGATGTTCTGGGCTTCTCCGGGTGAGACGTGTTACAGGAATCTGGTGGGGCTTGTGGGGATTTGCGCTTAGTTTTGTTTTCCGTGTTTTGGGGGTTTTCTACGATATGTTTGCGTTCTTTGTATAATCAGAAGAATTCATTTGTGGGGCTGGATCATGAAGTATTTATTTACATAAAATACTGGATATCCTTTTCCTGCATAGATGCTCAGTGATTTCACAAATGACTCTCTGCTTTTAGCTCATTTCCAGTCATTAGTTTATGTTGACTTTCAGTTCTGATACTCTTTCTGTAGATTGTTACCGTTTAGTCACTAAGCTGTGTCCAACTGTTTGCAACCCCATGGACTGTAGCCCACTAGGTTCACCTGTACATGGAATTCTCCAGGCAAGAATACCAGAGCAGGCAGCCATGCCCTCTACCAGGGCATATTCCCAACCCAGGGATCAAACCCAGGTCTCCTGCTTTGAAGGTAGATTCTTAACCACTGAGCCACCAGGAAAGCCCATAGCTATGTGGATATTGAACCCAAAAAATCCACTTTTAAAGAGTGAATTCTTTGGAAGATAAGTGCCCTGGGAGGATGGCGGGGGGCGGGGTGGGGGGGCGTCCTAGGCCCAGCATGGAGCCAACTCAACCCTGAGGACCAGAGAGCCGACTAGGAGAGGGGGTAGGGCCTGGCAGGTGGCCGGAAGGGGACACCAGCCACTGACTGAAGGGAAGAGGCAACCCCCATTCCAGTAAACGGGGACAGTGAAGGAAGAGGCTGGCTAGATCCCTCTGCCAGACGCAGCAAACACAAATCCCCTATTTTCGTGACCTGACCTTTCTTTCCAGGGACCTATGACCTCAGGGCTACGAGGAGGCCAGAGCCTACAGTGGCCATCCACCTGTCTTTCCACTGGGCCTGGAGGGACAGATGGGGTGTCTGCTTTTGACCTCCAGTGATGAGAAGCCACATGCCTCGCACCCGTGTACACACCTACGCCTGTATGCACCTGCCCACTCAGGGTGCTCCTAGACCCTGTGGGCCCTTCCTCCACGCCCGTCATTCGTCCAAGTCCTCCACCCAGGGAGGGCCTCGAGGTGGGGCCCCAGGCTGCTCCACTGCTGCTAAGCTACAGAGGACACGCCCTCATCTCACGAGTGCTCTGTGCGGCACCCCACCCTCTGGCCTCAGTCCTGGGGAGCGGCGAAGCAGGAGGCCAGTGTCTCCTCTGAGAGGGGGAACCCGCTCTCTGCCAAAGGCAACAGCAGCTGCTGCCCAGAGCCTGTGGGGGCACCGAGTGCCAGGGGAGGAGATGCAGAGCTGGGCTTGCTCCAGTTTCCCCATCTGCCTTTCCGCCTTCTCTCTCTGCCCATCAGCTCCTGGACCAGAGCTGGAAGGCGGGGCTCCTTATCTGGAATGTGTCTGTCGGGCCCCTCCCAGCACCCCCTCCCCACCCCTCTGCTGGTGGAGCTGGAGCCTGGGGGCGGGGGAGAGAGAGAGGGGCCAGATGTGAGCACGCTGAGATGGGAAGTGCTCAGCCGACTCTGCTAATGTTTGTTACTGGGGAATGAAACCTAAGAGCTTTCTGTCTGCCCCAGGTTTTATTTGGTGCTGTTTTTCTTTCTTGAGGAATGGGGGGCAGGAATTTAGACCTTCCAATCATTGGTTGTATAGCCTTTGGGCCAAGTCTGAGCAACTGACTGCCAAGTGTGGTGATGATAGAGCAAAGCCTCCACCCTCCACCCCCACCCCTGGAGCATGACCTGGAGTATGTTCCTCCCACACCGTACAGATCCTACGCCATCTGGAGCTCCCCACCTCCCAGGGGCACTGCAAGGGGGCAGGTGGCATTGGTCCGTTTTTCCCATTCTAAAGATAAGCCAAGTGAAGCCCAGAGGAGCAGGAACTGACGAATGTCAGAGAGGAGGTCCTCCAGCATTTAACCCCACCCAGGGCATTGGCTCCGCACAAGGCTGCTCTGGCCAGGATGCATGTCCCTTTCGGAGGCCACCTTTCGGTCCCACAGTGATGCAGGGAAGAGGGCCAGGTGGGGACCGTGGAGCTAAGAGAGCTGGAAGGGAGGGGGCCAGTGCCATTGAAACCCAGGCAGGGTGTAGACACCAAAGTGACCTGTGGGGAGTGGGGGCTCAGAGGACATGGGGTCCCAAGCTGACACCACATCTTATCCCCGGGGAGCTCGGTCTGTCAGCTAACACATCCAGCCTCAGCCTTTGCGATGAGGAGGACACACCTCCCAGCTACAAGGTCTCTGTGAGTCTCATGTGGATCAGGGCACATGGGAGGGCTGTGTGGATGGGGCAGGTAGGGAGATGGTGGTGGAGCCTGGTAACCACCCACGGACCCCCAGCATCTTCTGATCCTGCCAAGCAGCCTGGTACAGGGGTCTCTGGGTTCCCTCAGCCTCCCTCCCACCTAGCTAGTCCCAGAAACAATCCCATTTGGACCCCTTTGCGAAAGCAATCGTGAATGCAGACCAGACCTGAGAGCCATACCTTGATTCTCAAAGCCCCCCTCCAGGCAGCAGCAGGACTCAATCAGTTCTTCCTGCAGAGGGGTGGTGGCCCCAGCCTTGCTGGGTTCCAGCATTTAACGCTACAGGGCTCGTAACTCCTCAAAATCAGATAGGGATCACCGTGAACAAGGTCCTCTCTGGAGAGAGAATTGCTAAGGAGGCTTTGAGCCCTTTCCTCCTCTAACTGTACTCAGATCATCTGAAGCATCACTCAGAACTAGAGAGGTGCAGATGATTTATAAACAAGCTCTGCCTTCCTACGTTCCACTGCTGGGCACACCCACAGGCACACGCATGCACACACATTCACCACACATGTGGAGAGACTGTCACCTGTACCATCTGCTCCCTGAAGAGGCTCTGGCGCTCTGACACAAGCCAGGCAGAGTTGCCACTAAGGCGATCACTTTCTCTGGCTCCCAAATACCCACACTCACCAGCCCAGACAGATGGATGAAAATCTGGCAGATCCCCCAGGCTGACAGTTACAACCTCCCCTCCCAGGACCTGCACCTCCACGCGATGCCCAAACCTGTGCCCTGTGTCCTCCGGCTGCCTTTAGGAAGCCATGCCCAGGTGCTAGGACAGTCAGTGCCCAGACTCACCTGAGTGCCCCCAGTGAAGCTGCAGAACCTGTCCCCTCAGTTCCTGGCATTTGCCATGGTGGCTGGAGAGCTGGCCACTGCCCCCACCCCGAGACCCAGGCAGCCCCTCAGAGCTTGTCCCCACAGCCAGCCGAATCCAGACGGAGTCATAGAGGCTGCCCAGTGCCCAGGGTCTCGGGGATGACTTCTCCAGGAGGATCAGGAGGCAAGACTCAACCTTGTGCCCAAGTGGGAGTCCCTGTCTTGGTGTCTGGCCTCTTTCAGCCTTGGGCAGCGCTCGAGATGTTCTGTGGAGGCACCAGCGGCTCCGCTAGGTACTGACTGAGCTGTGAACTGCAGCTGCACTGGCCGCCAGGCTTTATAAAGTTCTTGGAGCAACTGCGAGGCTCCCCTGGGGCCTAGAATGCATCCTCCCTCTAGTGGCCAATCTCAGCATTACAGCTTCACGCAGGCATGCCTGCTGCGTCTTGGTCTTGGGACTCCACCCTCCTGTTCTAAAGGCTCTGCTCAAGATACTTTTTGGAAAGCTTCTAGCGGAATGGCAGCTAGACCTGGCTTAGGAGCTGCGCAAGGAACCCAGCCTTGTAAATTTATTTATAGGACAGAATTGGCATTGCTCAGTTCATTCACCAAACTTGGGGTAGAATTACTACGTTCTGTGTTTTCTTGGAGGCATATCTACCCGTAAAGGACACAGATTGCCCACACCAGGGAGATTCAGAAGAGGACTCTGAGGGTGCTGAAGGAACTTCCCAAAGTCAGGTTCAATGCAATTCATCAAGGAAGCCAGGGTTTCTGGAGCCCCGACGTTGTACAAGGGTTAGGCTACAGGGGTGACTGAGAGGAGACTGCTGTCCTTAGGGGGTCGCAACCCAGGCTGAGAGGCAGGCTTGGACACAGATAACTGTGGCGCTAGTGGTAAGGAACCTAGGAGACATAAGAGACACAGGCTTGATCCCTGGGTTGGGAAGAAACCCTGCAGGAGGGCATGGCGACCCACTCTAGTATTCTTGCCTGGAGAGTCCCATGGACAGAGGAGCCTGGCAGGCTACAGTCCATGGGTCACAAAGGGTGGGACACAACTGAGCGTCTGACCACACACCTGTAAACCTCAGCGTAGCTATATTCAATGTGTAAAAACAGGAGCTCTCACCAAAATGTTGAGGGGGTGATTACCTTCATTCAGGTTGAGATGGTGATGGGAGAAGCATCAGAGAAATACTGAAAACAATCTGAACCATGGTACATGGTCAGTTTGTATGTGTGGCCCTTCCCCCGCCTCCCACCCCAGAGACAGAGCGCTGAAGGTCACGTTCACGAACATACGCCTGTTTCTTGGTTACAAATTCAGCCTTAGCTCTGGAGCGCCAGACCTCGTACCTGAGAACAGTCTGCCAGGGCTCAGCTCTACCCCCCATCCCACCAAACCACAGCTGAGTCACAGAAGTCTTAGTCACTGTCAGTAACTGCCTCTTGACCGTCCCTGGGAGGGAGCTACAGTGTGGGGCTCCGAGGCTCCGTTTTACTGGAAAAAGCAGTAATTATATCGTAATGATGATGATAATTATAATTGGAGGATAAGGAAGAGGGAGGAGGGGAGAGGATGGGGAGAAAGAGGAGGAGGAGGAGGTGAAAGGGGAAGTGAGAGAAAAACATTTCATCATATGTTCCCTGTGCCAGGCAATTCCAAGTGCTTTTCATATATTAACTCATTTAACCTTGATGGCAACCCTGTCAGGTAGGCACTGCTATTGCTGGTGGTTTAGCCACTAAGTCATGTCCGATGCTTGCAATCCCATGGACTGTAGCCCACAAGGCTCCTCTGTCCATGGAATTCTCCAGGTAAGAATACTGGAGTGCCATTTCCAGTGGGTTGCCATTTCCTCTCCAGGGGCTTTTCCCTTCCGCAGGGATCAAACCAGCATCACTTGCATTGCAGGCAGATTATTTACCAGTAAACCACCAGGGGAGCCCAGGCACTGCTATTATTCCCATTTTATGGAGACAGAGGAAATAGGTGATTTGTCTGCAAGTGCCAGAGCTCAATTCTACTCCAGGCAGTGTGACTGTAGAGTCTGTGCCCCCAGCCACTCCCCTAACTGCCTCTGATGAAAAAGAGTGTTTCAGTCACCCATCAAGTCACCAGTGTCCCTAGGAATGTCATTCTACAAATAGCAGGAAATGTGCTCAAAGTGTTGTCTCCGAGCATCTCATTGTAGAGGATGTATTGATCAGCAATAAATGCAGTGATTGGTGAGACCCTGGTGATGTCCTACTTTATGTGAAATAAAGCGTTATTTATTTTTACTGAAGTATAGTTTATTTACAGTGTTTCAGGTGTACAGCGAAATGATTCATTTATACATGTATATTCTTTTAGAATCATTTCCATTATACATTATAAGATATTGAATGGAGTTCCTTGTGCTATACAGTAGATCCTTGTTGTTGTTTTTTTTTAAGTTTTACTAAAGTATAAAGGAGATAGAGAAAGCTTCCCACACAGGCATCAGAAAGGGGCAGAAAGAGCACCCCGATCCTTCTTGTTTATCTATTATGTATATTTAGTATACATCTGCTAGTCCCAAATTGCTGATTTATCCCTTCCCCACTCCCTTTCCCCTTTGGTAACCATAAATTTGTTTTCTATGTGAATCCATTTCTACTTCAAAAATAAGTTCATTTAAAAAAATAAAAATAAAAAATAAGTTCATTTGTGTCCTGTTTTATATTCCACATGTAAGTGGCATCATATGGTATTTGTCTTTTTCTTTCTGACTTCACTTAGTATAATAATCTCTAGGTTCATCCATGTTGCTGCAGATGGCATTATTTCATCCTTTTTTATGGCTGAGTAATATTCCATCACACGGACATCCTCTTTATCCATTCATCTGTTGATGGACATTTCAGTTCTTCCATGTCTTGGCTATTATAAATACTGCTGCTATGAACATTGGGGAGAATGTATCTTTTTGAATTAGAGTTTTCGGTTTTTACTGACATATGCCCAGGAGTGGGATTGCTGGATAATATGGTAACTCTATGTTTAGTTTTTTTTAAGGAATCTCCTTACTGTTCTCTATAGTGGTTGCACCATTTACAATCCTACCAACAGTGTACGAGGATACAAAGCATTTTTCTTAACACTCCTACACTGCTGTGCCCTGGCCATAGAGAAAGGGAAGAATGGGGACCCCAGTGCAGCCCAGGCTCTTGGCTGAGCCTTCCTTTACCATTGGCAATTGATGACACAGACATGGAGTTCTCTGCAAGTGAGACCCAGGAGTGGATGTAGAACCTTTAAGCTATAAAATTGCAGGAAGAATGAAGCTTAACCTATTAAACTCAGCTTCAGGCAAGAGGAGGTGCCTTTCCCTTGTTCTTTTCAGATTCATTTCCCTTCTTCCAGTGATAAGAGTAGTCTGTATTGTTGCCTGGAGCAGTAGCTCATTCTTGTTTCTTCTTTATGGCTGAGTAACATTCCATTTTATGCACAGAGCATGATTTGTTTATCCATTCTCCTTTTGATGGGCTTTGGGGTTGTTTCTAATCTTTGTCTCTTATGAATAAAGCCACCCAAACAGCAAAGAGCTTTCGATCTTTAGGAATGACCTGTGAGGCAAGATTTCTAGTGGGTGAGAGTCCTTCCTGGGCAGCTCTTAGCTCAGATGATAACTTCTTATCACCTGAAATCAGCATGGTCCGCAACATGGCTTGCTTCCGTTTAATCGCAGAACGCATTTATTTATTTATTTATTTTTAGTAGAATATGAGAGTTCCAGTTGCTCTCTTTTTTTTTTTTTTTTTTTTGGCTGCACCAAGTCTTAGTTGCAGCATGCAAGATCTTCCATCTTCATTTCGGCTTGTGGGATCTCTTAGTTGCTACATTCGGGATCTAGTTCCCTGACCAGGGATCAAACCCCCAGGCCCCCTGCATGGGGAGCTCATAGTTCAAGTCACTGGACCACAAGGGAAGCCCCATAGAAGGCATTTATAATAGGGATCTCTCCACCCAGACAGTATTATGAAACTGATTGCCCTGAAGGAGAGTGGGATAAACTGAAGTAGCTGCATCTATGGATGTGGAAGACAGGGAGGTCCATTAGTGTGCTCAAGCGCTTCCCGCTTTCTTTGAATGATTTCATTTGATTGTCCCAACAACTCTCTAGGGTGGAGGTGGAGCGTTACCATCCTCAGTTTTCATATGGAGAAACCCAGCAATGCTGAAACTGAAGGTCAGAATGCTAGGCTCTCAGACGCAACATCCACAGCGGTCGTCTACTCTGGAGCCTCTTCGTCTGTAGAAATTCCTTCCATCCACTCAGTTATTCATTCAACAAACATCTGTTGTGTAACCTTCTTGCAGCATATCCTGAATGTTTTCACAAACATGAGTTAGACCTAGCCCCTTCCTTCAGGATCTCAGTCCAGGGGGAGAGAAGGTCTGAGAGCCAGGAATCACAGCCTGGCAACCCTCAAGCGGTTCCTCATGGCTTCAGGCTAGGTGAATCTCAAACCTTCACCCTCAGGCCTGACTTTGTTCCCCTCCCCCACCCCACCTCCACCCAAGAGATTCTTTTTTTCCCCAACCCCCCCAAAAAAAATCTTAAAAGTTTAACATAGCTAAGGAAAAATGGACAAAACATAATCCAATTTGTACATTCTTCACAAACTGAATAGGAGCCAACACCTGAGTCAAGAGCAGAACAGACCCTTCCTCAGAAGTTCCTCTCTGGCCCTCCTGGTTCCTAATCCCCCCAACACTGGTCACCACCATCCCATATTCCATCACTACAGATGATTCTGCCGGTTTTTGAACTTCATATACATGGAGTCATTCACCATATGTCTAGCTTCAGTAGTATGTTTCAGATTGTTCCCTTTCTGGGAGTTCATTCATTCTCACCACTGTAGGGCCTCCACTGTGTGAATATCCTTTCTACTGGGGATGGCCATTTGGGTAAGTTCCAGGTTTTGACTATTCTAAAGAGTGCCACCATGACCATTCACATGCATGTCTCCTGGTGAACAAATGGGTGCATTTCTCTTGGGTATATACCTTGGAAAGAAATCGCTGGGTCATCGGGTGGCCCGTGTTCAGCTTCAGTAGATGTTGCCCAAGAACTCTGCAAAGTGGTTGTACCAGTTTACCGTCCTCCAGCAAAGCATGAGGGTTTTAGATGGTTCACACCCACGCCTGTGTTAGTGACATCTGTCTTTTGTGGAGGCATCATACTGTGTTTTGGGATTCCCTGGTGGCTCAGTTGGTAAAGAATCTGCCTGCCAATGCAGGACATGTGGGTTCAGTCCCTGGGTTGGGAAGATCCCTTGGAGAAGGAAATGGCAACCCACTCTGGTATTCTTGCCTGGAGAACCCCTGTGGACAGAGGAGCCTGGTGGGCTATAATCTATGGGGTTGCGAAGAGTCAGACACAACTGAGCAGGCACCTACGCAAACATACTGTGTTTTGTTTTTTAATTATTTATTCAGGCTGTGCTAGGTCTGAGTTTCAACTTGCAGGATCTTCACTGTGGCATGCAGACTTCTTAGTTGCATGCAGGATCTAAAATAAGACCAGGGATCGAACCCAGGCCCCCTGCATTGGGAGCTTGGAGTCTTAGCCTCTGGACCATCAGTGAAGTCCCAAACTGTGGTTTTAATTTGTATTTCCCTGATGACCAGTGTAGCTGAGCTCCTGTAACTATACTTACTTAGTCTGAATTTTGTTTTTTTAACCTGGACTCTAGGCCTGAATTCCCAGCTGTCTGTGTATCTCCATTTACACCAGCAGGTCTCTGCTTGATGGATTTGTGTTGACTGTTGTATCTGTGTGGAGTGGTTCACTCACGTGTTTCCATGATGAACTCTTGCCTCCTTCCGGTCTTTTCTCAAATGTCACGCTCTCAGCAGAGCTGACCCGAAGGTTCCTCTTTAAAATCACTCTCCAGGACCTGCCTGGAGATTCTCCATATGCTTGGCCTTTTTTTTTCATCACCCCATAGACTTAATTTATGCTTGCTGATGATTATTACTGTATTGTTGATGTTTTGTGGAACACCAGCTCTGTGAAGGCAGCTCACTCATGCAACCAAATGCCCACACCAGTGCCTGACGAACAGCGAGGGCTGCATCGACGAGCATTGTTGTTGCAGGGAGAAGTCAATTCTGACTCCGTCTTGGAACTGTTTGACTTGCTTTCCATTGCTTTTCTTGTTATAATCATACATAATGGCCTCCCTCGGAGAATCCTGCCCCTCTGCCTGACTGTTAAAGTGCCTTTGTTCAGAACCCTATCCACCTGTGGATGGCAGGAAGGAAGAAACTAACACATCCTCCTGCCCTAGGCTTGCCGTTCTAGGAGCTTGTTGGCAAGATTGATGGCCTTTCTACTTCGTTTCCTCACTGCGCCTCCTCAGTCTCGGATCCATAAAAGAAACTGGCATCCGAACCCCGGTAGGAAGATTGTTTTGAAATATTAGCCTGCCGTCTTCTCGGACAGCAGCCTTACCTCTGTCACGGATGCTATCATGCAGCTGCAGAGTGAGCCTGGACTTGGTAACTGTGTGAAGATCTGCGGTTGAAAGTGTGTTCTAGGCACAGGAGACAGTAGGTTCACAGACCCCAGAATGAAGACAAGTGAACGCACTGGAGGGGCAGCGAGGCCTGTGTGGCTGAGCACAGAAAATGCAGGGGGAACAACTTGGGTGGGTCTGGGCACAGCAGTTAAACCCAGGCCGCCGCTCTTCTCATGTCGTCCTCTTTCTCCAGGGAGCTTAAAGGTCCCGTGTCATAGATTTAGGGGTTTTTTTTTTTCCCATATATCTTCACTATAATTTACTTTTTTTTTTAACTGATGTATAGTTGATTTACAGTGTTGAGCTAGTTTCAGTGTACAGCACAGTGATCTAGTTTTATATATATATCTCTCTCTTAGGGAGGTAAAATAGGAAAAAGGAGTCCAAAATGGTGGTGGCTAAAAGACAAAGAAGAGAAAAGCCCGCGAAAATAGAACAAAAGAAGGTCCGAGGACCAGAGTGAGGACCTCAGGTAAAACAACACTCCTGGCTGGCCCAGTTTACATAGGACAGGCCCAGGGAGAGAAAAACATAAAAAGAGGAGCCAAAGCTAGCTCTCTCTCTCTCTCTCTCTCCTGTGCACTGGGGCGCTCTTCTCTTCGCGTCTTTGGATCAAAACGCCTCGAAGATGGATTTTCCTATTTTCTAAATAAAATAGAGCTGTAACACTGAGCTATAACACTGATTTGTCTGAGAGCTATAACATGGTTCTTTTGAGACCTGAGAGCTATAACATGGTCTATCCAAGACCCGAGAGCTGTGACACGCCGAGGGGGCTTTAATGTCCGTCACTCCAAATCTTTGTTGTGACGAGACAAAGAACTGAGGAACATACACTCATGTGCCATATCTGAAGGAGGAAACAGAACAGGCTCTATCTTGAAAGCAGGACTCCATCTTGGGTGGACTGTGGAGTTTGAGCTCTGTGCCCAGTAACTATGGAAACAACATACCAACTGGAAAACCAGCCCCCCTCCCTCAAATGAAGAGCCCCAGGGCTCTCCTTCACTTAAAAGAATACCCTAATTATCTGTGTCACTGAATAGAATCATATGTTCTATTATGCTTATTGGGGTTTGAGCACAGGCCTATTGATAATTGTCCACTGTTAACTACCTAGGCTTAAGGCATATGAATCACGGGTTAACTTTGATTGTCAGGGAATTTGGGGAGATGGGTTTGTACACATACACTTAACAGTATATAAGGTTTCCACAAAAACTGGTTGGGGTCCTTGCCTAAGAGGAGACTCTGCCTTGGGCCTGCCAGAGTAATAAATTGCACTCCATTATTTTCATTGTCCTTCTGAGTGAGTTTGTTTTCTGGAACGTGTGGCTACAACATATCGATATATATGTATGTGTGTGCGTATATTCTTTTTCAGACTCTTTTCCATTATAGGTTATTACAAGACATTGAATATAGTTCCCTATGCTATACAGTAGGTCCTTGTTGGTTACCTATTTTATTTATAGTAGTGTGTATCTGTTAATCCCAAACACCTAATTTATTTTTTAGATTAAATTAATTGTGCTACAATACCCTGGAGGAGGGCATGGCATCCCACTCTAGTATTCTTCCCTGGAGAATCCCCATGGACAGAGGAGCCTGGCAAGCTACAGTCCATGGGTTGCAAAGAGTCAGACATGACTGAGTGGCTTGGCACAGCACACACATAACACGGGGCTTCCCTGGTGGCTCAGATGGTAAAGAATTTGCCTGCAATGCAAGAGATCTGGGTTCAGTCGCTGGGTCAGGAAGATCCCCTGGAGAAAGGAATGGCAACCCACTCCAGTATTCTTTCCTGGAGAATTCCATGGACAGAGGAGCCTGGCAGGCCCCAGTCCATGGGGTCACAAAGAGTTGGACATGACTGAGCGACTAAAACTTTCACACATAATATAAAATACACCATCTTGACTTTTTAATTATTAGTATACATAGTAGTTAGGTAAATCCACAGTATTGTGTGACCCATCTACAGGACTGTTTTATTTTGCAAAACTGAAACTCCCGTCAAAAATAACCCTTTACTCCCTTCCCCAGTCCCTGGGAGCCAGCATCTATTTATACTTTCTGTCTCCATGAATGTGACAATCTAGATATCTTATTATTTCATTTGTGGCTTGCTCTACAAAAAATATATGCTTTATAATTTTTACCTTTAGTCTTCATTTCTTTTTAACCTGGTTCGGGTGAAATATAAAAACTTTTAACCTGGTTCAGGTGAAATATAAATACCAAAAAAACACACCAAAACTTGTCCATGGTTCACAAACCAGTGTTTATTTTTCTCTGTCACTGTAGGCTTTGTAGGAATGTCCTGACAAAAAGTACATAATCTCTCAAAACCCAGACTTTACATTTACCCTTTTAAAAAGAAAACATTGTTTAATTATACAGTGAATTGAATCAATTTAGGTCTTGTTCAGCAGAGTTTTTTTAAAAGATAGTTATTATACACACAGGAAATGATGTAGGAATTTGGCTTGTGTGGTTTTCTACAAGTTTGTTTGATCAATAGCATAAATGCCTTCTGGCTTGTCATCTTACTGTTTATCTCAAAGTACCCATCTGATCTTAACTGAAATGCAGCAACCACCTCCAGCCACAGGCCTCACTGCCCCTGCCCATAGGAGCTAAATGTTGGGGAAGGAAGGATATACCCAAGGAAGGGGGCTTCTGATCAGCCCGGGCCTCTGGGAGAGTCTGTGTCTGATCAGCTTCACGTCACTCTATTGTTCAGTTGCTCAGTCATGTCCGACTCTTTGTGACCCCACGAACTGCAGCACGCCAGCATTCCCTGTCCTCCACTCTCTCCCAGAGTTTGCTCAAACTCATGTCTGTTGAGCTGGTGATGCCATCCAACCATCTTATCCTCTATTGTCCCCTTCTCCTGCCTTCAATCTTTCCCAGAATCAGGGTCTTTTCCAGTGAGTTGGCTCATTGCATCAAAGAGGAGGCCAAAGTATTGGACCTTCAGCATCAGTCCTTCCAATGAATATTCAGGGTTGATTTCGTTTAGGATTGACTGGTTTGATCTCCTTCCTGTCCAAGGGACTCTCAAGAGGCTTCTCCAGCACCACAGTTTGAAACATCAGTTCTTCAGTGCTCAACCTTCTTTTTGGCCTACCTCTCACGTCTGTACATGACTACTGGAAAAACCATAGCTTTGACTAGACAGACCTTTGTCGGCAAAGGGATCTCTCTGCTTTTTAATGTGCTAAGTGTGATGTAACTTTCCTTCCAAGGAACAAGCACCTTTAAATTTCATGGCGGCAGTCACCATTCGCAGGGATTTTTGGCACTCAAGGAAATAAGATCTGTCACTGTTCCCACTTTTCCCCTATTTGCCATGCAGTGATAGGACCAGGTGCCATGATCTTAGTTTTTTAAATGCTGAGTTTTAAACCAGCTTTTTCACTCTCCTCTTTCACTCTCATCAAGAAGCTCTTTAATTCCTCTTCACTTTCTGCCATTAGACTGGTATCATGTAGTGACTTTTATTTCTTCCTGCACAATTTTCTGTATCCACCCCCCCAAAAAAGTACGTATACTTTGTTAATCAGAAAAATCCAATAATCCTCTTTAAAAGATGATTCCAATACTGAACTTGGACAAAGCTGTAGATTCATATGATCGAGTCTAGACCTTAATCGGAGAATTCCTATGTGAGTGTCCTTTGGCAAAGCACTAAGCTGTTGGTCCCAGTATGCTCACCTGACATAAAGATAATAACCCCTTTTCACAGGGCAGTTGTGAGGGCCAGATGGGATGGGACAGTGGCTGTGAGCCCACTAGTTTCATGAGATTTTCCTCGGAATCCCCTGAAATAGGGTCCTCTGGTCAAACCAGAAGTGTCCTCTTATTGCAGGACTTACCAGAGCCTTTAAGGTGGTATTGAGCATGGTGCCTTCCCAGGTGGGTGGGGGGTGAAGTATTAAGGTTTCTCCCTTTTTAAGTGCACACAGAGAACAGGGCTAGTGCTCCACAGCTGACGCTGAAGGAAATTCTGAGCTAAGGTAGTGAAAAGAGTTTGTTTACAATTTAAATAAAAACAAACGTCAGAAAACTGTAAGGCTTATTCCTCTGAGTGTCCGAGAACAGAAGATGGCTCATGCTACTGGAGTGTGGGGAGGAGACGGTCAGTCCTGTCTGTCCCCTTCCTGGGGTGGGGGAGACCCTGTCCCACCTGTTCTGCCTGCCATTGCTACTCCAGCCTGCGGCAGAGCCCGATAAATATTTGAGAGCTGGACACCTAAAGCGTGGGTTTCACCTCCTTGTGTTTCACTCCACATGATAGTGGAGTGCAGTTTATCACACCAGCGGCCCAAGGCAGAGTCTCCTCTTAGGCAAGGACCGCGACCAGTTTTTGTGAAAACCTTATGTACCCTAAGTGTACATGCACAAACCCACCTCCCCAAATTCCCTGACAATCAAAGTTAACCTGTGATTCATATGCCTTAAGTCTAGGTAGATAACAGTGAACAATTGTCAATAGGCCTGTGGTCATACCCCAATAAGCAAAATAGAATGTATGATTCTATTCCGGGACACAGACAATTAGGGTATTCTTTTAGGCAATGGAGAGCCCTGGGGCTGTTCATTGCGGGTGGGGGGAGTTGGTTTTCCAGTTGGCTCAAACTCCACAGTCCGGCCCAAGATGGAGTCCTGCTTTCAAGATAGAGCCTGTTCTGTTTCCTCCTTCACTTGATCAAGGCCAGTGACTGCCACTCTCTCCATCCTGTTTTTTTCACCTTGATCCCCACTGAGGCCAGTCCCTTCTAACCCCTCCCCACCCACACCCATCTCCCTCAGCCTGTGCCCCAGACTTCCCAGCGCAGCAGGACCAGCCCAAGCCCTGCCCCTCACCGGAAGTATCCTCCGCCTTCCTCTTCTCTCATTGGCTCTTGTGCTCAGGGATTGCCCCACCCCCCTGAGGTCCCTGAACAAAGTACTGTAGGGTTTTTGAGCTCAGGGAGGTCAGAGTTCATGTGTTATGCTCTTGTGTGTCACTCCTCCAAGCATCTAAGCCAGCATCAGCCTCAGGGCAGGTGGTAGGTCAGCACTTACTAATTGATGACCTGACCGTCAGCTTTAAGTTGCCAGAAACACTGGACCCCCAGGCAGGACACTCGACATTGCCTCCAACTCCCAAGCGCTGTGGGTGTGGACAAATCTCCCAGCCTCTGCAAATCTTACAGTTTCCTCATCTGTCAGGCTGGGTTATTACTCCCTGGCCTTCCTGTCTGCAAGGGTTACTACAAGGGAGAAGAATGTTGAAAACTCAAAGCAGTTCGCAAGTGTTAGCCATTGTTGTCATTTTTCAGGGTTGATAGCTCCTGACAGATGGAGTATCCATCATGATGTGGTTCTCTCTCTGGTGTCCAGCTGCTGACAGCTGGCGCGGAGTCCCGAGACAGTGGGAGCAAGGGCCTCCGCCTCATGGAGCTCCCTGCTCAGCATCCAGCATGGAATCCTCCCAACCATCTGCTTCATCCCCTTGTGTTCAGCTCATGTTCATTCATTTCCCAGAAGGTGTGGGGATGATGGATTACAGGAGACAGCTCAAGTTTTCTGACACTGGTCCAGGGTTTTAGGCACTGAAGGCCATGGGTGCCTCTCCCCATCATGTGCTTAGGCCAGAGACCCAGGAGTGGGGCTTGCCCGGACCTCCTTGTCACTCGCCCGGCGGACCCAGCATGGGTCACAAAGTGAGGGACTTGAAGAGGATCTGTCTTGGAGCTGAGATGATGTAAATTTTGTTTGGGAATTGAGTGATGAAGTAATTTTAATGTGAGCAATTTGTAATGGGGAGCCAAACATGTTCATTCAAGTGAATCATAAGGAAATTCTCAAAAGAGGGTGAAAATTGGGGCCAAAACTCAGAAGAAGAGACTTAGTGGGATAAATGTAAAACAGATAGCAGTGCTGGGGAAACTCATCTGTTTACATACAGGATATGGGGTAGCAAGCCTCTCAGGAACACATAAGGAAAACACATAAGCTTTTAAATGACTTTGAGGTTGATGTAAGCCAGCAGGGGTAGAAAGAAACAGATATTCAGCTATTTCAAAACTTAGGTTGCATCCACAGAAGTCTGGTGAGCCGAAAAAGGGAGGTGCCAGCACCTGCATTCTACATCAGTGAGCTCACATCTGGTGAAGCACGCTCAGTTCTAAGGTGCCTCTTACTGAAAGAGTAGGTTGCAGCTTAGAGGGTGCCCACAGGGGTGACTAGGATGGAGGAGGGTCTAGAAACCAACAGGAAAGAGAAGTCTTAAGCCCAGAGCAGAAATCACTCAAGGGGATGTGTTTTCTGCTGGCAGATACACGAAGAGCTGTCATAGGGAGCAATGTTTGTTTTGTTTTAAATAATCCAGGGGGGGCAGATTTCTATTCAATATACAGAAGCTCTGGGTTTCCCAGGTGGCAGTAGTGATAAAGAACCCCCCTGCCAATGGAGGAGACGAAAGAGACACAGATTCAATCCCTGGATCAGGAGGATCCACTGGAGAAGGAAATGGCAGCCCACTCCAGTATTCTTGCCGGAAGAATCCCATGGACAGAGGAGCCTGTCCATAGGGTCACAATAAGTCAGACACAACCGAGTGACCTAACTCACATGCACCACAGTGCTGCATAAGTGTAGGTTTTTATAGATGCTCTTATTCGTAACAGCTGTTTGGATCTCGGTGTTCTGGCTTGTGATGGAAACTTCACATTGTTTAATCAGAGCCTGGGTAACCTGTGCTTAATGGAAGTACCACACAGGGCGTATCCTACACCAGGCAACTGGTTGGGGCCAGTGACCTCTGACATCTCTCCCAAGTCGATGAGCACCTTTACATGAAAAATTTCTCTGCCTTGTTAACAAGTAACTTACACTGATTTTTCTGCCTAGATTGCTTTGGCTGGGGGAAGGAAAGAACATTCCATGCATGCTTTTCATATTAAGAACTAAGAACAGGAAACATTATCTTCAATAAATATAATAAGTAATAATAATAAAGATATTTTGGCTGCATATTATGCCAGAAAGAGAGAAAAGGAGAAAAAAGGGGGGAAAGTTGAAGAGAAATTGAGAAAGAATGAGGGAGGTAAAAGAGAGGAAAATGAGTCACATAAATGGAAAAAAGGAAGGGGAGGGAGAGAAAAGGGTGAGGAAGGGAAAGAGTGAGGGAATCAGAACATCAAGTGACAGAATATATTTCTTTTTTGTCCCCCTTCCTGAAGCACTGGATACATATCATAGCTCACGCAAAATGGAGGTTTTCTTTAATTTAGATTTTACATTTATCAAAGGTATGCATGCATTTTATTTTTTATGCAAGCATTTTGTATAGTTTTTTTAATAATCAAATAGTTCTATAGCTTTATTATAAAGTCAACAGATCCCTAAATGCTCAAACCCAAATCCTAATTCCCACAGGCACCCATTTCAACTTTTACAGTTGTTTGTTATACTTCTTTCCACTTCTTTTCTGAATAACACAGTTATACTACCATTTCTTGATTTTTGTTTGTTTTATACATTATCCGTTCCCACTATGGAGAGAAGAATTAGCTTTCTTTACCTCCCACATCAAATAATATTTCTTCCCCTGCTCTCCTAGTAGAGCCATCTCATGCGTTTTTAAAATGTCATTTTCAGTTTAATTTGACTACGTACATCAGTTCTGTTTATAGCCAAGTCATGCAATATATATTATTTCTTAATTTTCTTCTACAACATTTGATTTTTCCCAGAGTGAATAATTATCTTATTTTTCTGATTCTATAGTTTTCTATTGATCTATCATGAATTCTTCTCTAATCTCCAGCCTCCCCCACATCATTTGCATTCATCTCTTCTAGAGAGAGTCAAATACACAAGATATTCTACCAATTCGTATTCCTGTAGATATCCCCTCAAACTTTTTGACTGGCTCCATGTGGACCAGTTGCTCTCTACACTTGCTGCTGCTGTTTAGTCACTAAGTCATGTCTGACTCCATGGACTCTGGCCCGCCAGGCTCCTCTGTCCATTGGATTTCCCAGGGAAGAGTACTGGAGTGGGTTTCCACTTCTTTCTCCAGGGGATCCTCCAGACCCAGGGATCAAGCCTGCGTCTTCTGCATTGGCAGGTGGATTCTTTACCGCTGAGCCACCCGGGAAGCATCTCTACACCTAGTTCATGGATATTATCCAGAGATTTTCCTTCATTGTAATCCTGGAGCTTCTCCTTGACTCGTTCTTAGGTTGGAACTTCTTCTTTCTTACTATCCGGCCTTTCTCTTCCTTGTTCGGTGGTGCACATTTATGGCAGAATACCTCTATGGAGACTTTGCATGGCTGAAAATATCTTTACTTTTACCTTCACCCTTGACCAGCAGTTTGGGCATAAAATTCCCATTTTATATCCAAGTTGAGATATTTTCTCCTCCAAATGTTTAAGACATTCTACCATCGTTAGCTTCCAATATTATGACATTCAAAGCCGCTCTTATCCCTGATCCTTACCTATGACCTTCTTTCTTTCCTCTTTAGAAATGTTTGAAACTTTCTCTGTCCCCAGGACTTTGAAATTTTACAAACATGAATGTTGATGTGGGCCAGTTTGTACTCATTGTTCCAGGCACAAAATGAGACCTTTCAGTCTGAAATCTCAGGTTCTACATTCTTCGGAAAGTTTCTTGAATTATTCCCTTCACAATTTCCTTCCCTCCCAGCCCCTCCTGCCCCCCAACTCTGCCACACCGCCCCCCCCCCCCTTTCCTCCTTCAAAACTCTTCTCATTCAGTTGTTGCACTTTCTGGACAAGTTTTCTAATTTTCCTAGCTTTTAATTCCCAGGTTCCATCTTCTCATCTTTTTGTCCTACTTTGGGGATATTTCCTTGAATTTATCTTGCAAATATCCTTTTTAACTTAAAAAAATTTCTGCTAGCAAATTTTTTATTTTTCCAGGATTTTCTTACTCTGTGATACATTTTTATCATAGAACTTTCTTTTCTTATCTATGCAATATCTTTACATGTCTCCCTAAAGATATTAATGATGGCTTCGAAGAAGTATTTTCTTCTCCTTATAACTGTCTCTATTGCCTCTGAGCTGCTTATATTCTGTCTGTTTTGTTCTTATTCTCTTATGTGAGAGATTGTTCTGTTCTCTAAATTCTTGATTGTCTCATATTTAGGAGTGGAAGACTGAAAAAGTTATTTGAAAGAATGGGTCAACTCAGGATTTCACTGTAGGGTGATCTGGATGGACTATTTTACAAGTGAACCCCCAATATTTGTCTTTAAGATTTTTTTTCATGTTGTTTGATCATCTTCAGCCTTCTCCTTTGAGAGTCTAAGACTGGCAGTCAATTTTCTGGGAACTGAAGGGAAAAGAGGGCTGGCAACCGGGCACCAGCATCCTGCTGTGCACTTGATGTGTTTTCAGTATGATATCAGTATGATATATCCAGGCTTGACATTTCTCAGTCTAGAAACTTCCCAGTGACCAGCCTACAGTTCTCTACTGGGGAGAGGAGGAAACAATTACTCCTGAGTGTAGAGTCAGTGAAGCTCTCTGGGCATTGAAATGCGTGTTGTTGTTGTTGTTCAGTAGCTCAGTCACGTCCAACTCTTTGTGACCCGTAGACTACAGCATGCCAGGCTTCCCTGTCCTTCACTATCTCCCAGAGTTTGCTCAAACTTATGTGCGTTGAGTCGGTGATGCCATCCAACCATCTTATCCTCTGTTGTCCCCTTCTCCTCCTGCCCTCAATCTTTCCCATCATCAGGGTCTTTTCCAGTGATGTGATGGTATTAGGAAGGGGGGCCTTTGAGAGGGGACTTGGTGGTAAGAGTGGGGCCCATGTTCTTTTTATTAATTACTGAAGTATAGTTGATTTACACAGTTGTATTCATACTGCTGCTGCTGCTGCTGCTAAGTCGCGTGAGTCGTGTCCGACTCTGTGCAACCCCAGAGATGGCAGCCCACCAGGCTCCCCAGTCCCTGGGATTCTCCAGGCAAGAACACTGGAGTGGGTTGCCATTTCCTTCTCCAATGCATGAAAGTGAAAAGTGAAAGTGAAGTCGCTCAGTCGTGTCTGACCCTCAGCGAACCCATTGACTGCAGCCTTCCAGGCTCCTCCATCCATGGGATTTTCCAGGCAAGAGTACTGGAGTGGGGTGCATTGCCTTCTCCGTGTATTTGTCCTAATTTCTGCTATACAGCAATGTGACTCAGTTATATATATTGTTTTTCATATTCTTTTCCATTATGGCTTATCACAGGATATTGAATATAATTCCCTGCGCTATACAGTAGGACTTTGTAGTTTATCCATCCTATACATAACAGTTTGCGTCTGCTAATCCCAAACTCCCAGTCCATCCCTTTCCCTCCCCATTGGAACCACAAGTCTGTTCTCTGTATCTGTGAGATACAGATATTTGTATGATATTCATTTGTATGATATTTTAGATTCCACATATAAGTGATATCATATGGTATTATTTGTCTTTCTCTTCCTGACTTTTGTTGTTGTTATTCAGTTGCTAAGTTGTGTCTGACTCTCTGTGACCCCATGAACTGCAGCATGCCAGGCTTCCTTGTTATTCACTATCTCCCTATGTTTTCTCAAATTCATGTTCATTGAGTCAGTGATCCAGCCATTCATTGAGTTAGTCATCCAGCCATCTCATCCTTGTCACCCCCTTCTCATCTTGCCCTCATTCTTTCCCAGTATCTTACTTTACTTAGTACAGTAGTTTCTGTGTTCATCTGTGTTGCTGCAAATAGCATTACTTCATTCACTCATGGTGTATATGTACCACATATTTATCCATTCATCCTCTGATGGACATTTCAGTAGCTTCCATGTCTTGGCTATTGTGAATAGTGCTGCCGTGAACATAGGGGTGCGTGTATCTTTTTGAATTATAGTTTTGTCCAGGTATATGCCCAGAATGGGATTGCTGGATCATATGGCAACTCTGTTTTCAGTCTTTTTAAGGATGCTTCATTACTGTTTTCCATAGTGACTGCAGCCATTTACATTTGAGGGTTGAGCCCTTGTGAATAGGATTAGTGTCCTCACAAAAGAGGCCTCAGAGAGCTCCCTTTTCCCTTCTGCCATGTGAGGGCACGGGGAGAAGGCCCCGGCTGTGAACCAGGAAGTGGGTTCTCACCAGACCCTGAGTCTGCCAGTGCCTTGATGTGGACTCTCCAGAGCTATGAGAAGTAAATTTCTGTCGTTTATAAGCCGCCCAGCCTGTGGCATTATTATAGCAATCCAAATGGACGAGGACACCAAGCACAAGCTTCTGTCCCCACTGACGTCCCATGACTCTTTGGACCTCTCTTTAGGTTTGGTTTGGTTTATAGAGGTCACCCCCGCATCTTCACATGATTACAAGCTCCCTTGAGGAGGGATCGACTCTTAGGCACTGGAGCCCTTCAGACTTAGTAGGTAGGCAGTATTTGTTGATGCAGGCCAAGCACGTGTTGGAAAAGAATTTCCAGACAAAAAGCATTTCAGAAGGGAGTGACTTTATCAAAAACAAAGAACAGAGATAATGTGGGCACTCCAACCTCCCGACAGACCAGGGAGATTCGACAGTTTTCATGGGTTAGTAGCCAAATGTGTAGCCTCAAGATGAAGAAAAATCCTGCTGGAAGGTTGGCATTAGGTGATTGGTTGGGGTGCTATAGGCTGATTACCAAGACGGGGAATTTTTGCCTAATTTGGGCTCAAGAACCTGGCTAGTGATGATCACAGGGGCTCTTACTGGCAATGGTTACAAAGAGGCTAAGTCAGCCTTGGGGGTGACCTTTGTTCTGGGCTCTGCCTGTGGCCCTGGGGCAGGACTCAGCGGTACTGTGCGTTAGTGGAGAAGAGCTAGTGAAGAGCACGTGTTTGGAGCATGGAGGCAGCCAGTCTCAGATCTTGTCCTCCCTGGGTTCTGGGAAGACTGGTCCATTGTCGTGGGCTGAACTGTGTCCCCTTCAAGTTCATGTGTTGAAACTCTAACCTCTCCATACCACTATCTCAGAATGTGACTGTGTCTTTAAAGAGATAGTTGGGTTAAAATGAGGCTGATGGGCAGTCTCTAGTCCAGTCTGACCAGTGTCCATGTAAAAAGAGGAAACTCAACAATATTATGTTGGCCTCTGCCACACGTCAATATTGTAGAGCAATTGTTCTCCAATAATTATATTTTGTTCTATAAATGTATATTTAAAAAAATCCTATGAACAACCACCTCAACACAGCCAGCGTAGAATATTAGCTTCTGAAGGTGAATGCTCAGATTATGCCAGATATAGGGAGAACAACTGAATAGAGGGATGGGAATGGAGTCATTTCCCTTTTAATTTAAGGGAGTCCACATTCGTCATTTTAATGAAGAGGATTTCACCCTAAGTTTATTAAAAGTTCAAGTGACTGTGCTCTTCATGGCTTCTGTGGCTACCGTTTACATTTCATTTTTGAAGAAATCAATTAATTTTACAAAACTAAAAAAAAAAAAAGAGGAAACTCAAACACATGGGAAGATACTAGGAGAGCGCACACAAAGGAAAAATGGTGTGAGGCTGCAGTGACAAGGCAGTCTTCTATGGAACATAGAGAGGTCTCCAAGCAAACTTGCTGACACCTTGAACTTCTAGCCTCCAGAAGTGAAGAGAATAAATTGCTGTTGTTGCAGCCACAAAGTCTGTGGTATTTTGTCACAGCAGCCCCAGCATACTAAGACGCCCATGAATATGTAAAGTGAACCAGGTTCTAATTTACCAAGCAGACACTATTTTCACTTCTATATAGAAATTGGAGCAATTTCTAGGCTCAAATTGGCAAAATCTTCTCTTTGTTATAAACCAGTGATAGAAGAAAACAGATTATGGAGAAAATGTAAATATTAATGTGGCTGAGGTCTTTATTAGCATCTTTTATAGCAAGGAGTGTATATGTTCCCTTTTCCAGGCATAATGAGATTTCTGTAAAAGCTGGAGAAAAACCACGGGGTAGGGTCTGATTTGATCTGTTGCTTATTAGTCCACCACCATGATTTCTAAAACTCTATACCCCAAGAGAACAATACTTTAAATACTTTTAAAAGGTAGTTATAGATTGCATTCACTCTCTCTCTCTGTCTTTTTCTTTTTTGGCTGGACCACACAGTGTGTAGGATCTTAGTTCCTCAATCAGGGGTTGAACCTGTGCCCCTTGCATTGGAGTTTTACCCATTGGACTCCCAGGGAAGTCTCACAATCTCTTTTAATTCCAGTTTTACTGTGACTTACTATAATTGACACATAGCTCTGTATACATTTAATGTATGCATAATGATTTGACTTATATCCATCACGAAATGATTATCCCAATGTTGAGTGAACATCCATCATCTCATATCAACATAAAATTAAAGAACTAGAAAAAAAGGGTTTTCCTTGTGATGAGAACTCTTGGGATTTCCTCTTTCATATATAACAGACAGCAGTGTTAATGATGTTTATCATGTTGTTGATTACCTCCCTAGTATTAAGTTTCTTGTAACTGAAAGTTTGTACCTTTTGACTGCCTTCATCAATTCTCCCTCTACTTCCCACCTCTGGTGACCACAAACCTTATCTTTTTTCCTATGAATTTGTTTTTGAAATATAATTGATCTGCAACATTATGTTCCTTCCTGTTGTACAAAATATTTGATATTTCTGTGCACTTCAAAATGATCATCAAGATAAATCTAGCTGTAGAAGTCTGAAGATGAAGTATGTTTCCTGGCCTTTTCTCCCTTCTCCCTCCGGGACCCTTCTAATACACATGCTGGTACGATTGGCATTGTCTCAGAAGTCTCTTAAACTGTCCTCATTTCCTTTTTAAAAATTAACTTACTTCGGGGTGCGCTGGGTCTTTGTTGCTGCACATGGGCTTTCTCTAGCTGTGGAGAGTGGGGGCTCCTTGTAGCGTTTCACAGGCTCTAGAGCGCAGGAGCTCAGTAGTTGTGGCACGTGGGTTTAGCTGCTTTTGAGGGCACGTGGGATCTTCCTGTATCAGGGATCAAACCCGTGTTCCCGGCATTGGCAGATGGATTCTTAACCACTGGGCCACCAGGGAAGTTCATCGTTTCTCTTGATTCTTTTTCCTTTCTTCTGTTCAGCTTCAGTGATTTCCACTACTCTGATTTACAGTGTGTTGATCTACTCTTCTGTATCACCTAATCAACTGTTGATTGCGTCTAGTGTATTTTTTTTTAATTTCAGTTGTTGGATTCTTCATCTCTGTTTAGTTCTTCTTTGTTTTCTAATTCTTTGTTAAAAACTTCTAACTGGTAACTCCGTTCATCCATGCTTCTCCTAAGTTCTCTGGGCACCTTTATGCTGCTCATTCAAAAAGCATAAATAAATACCATTATCAAAATAATGAAAATTGAACAGTCTCAGTGAGATGCAAAGAAACACATGCATAAATATAATCCTCAATTGTCATCAATTACTGCTACCTACTGTTAGCTCCACCCAATCTGGGCTTGAGTAGGAATGTTTCAATCATGCTGAACTGTTTCACCGGTAGTTCCAGAGTTTCAACAGTTCTAACACATTTTTAAAAATTTCTACAACAGGTTTTGATTTCAGAGAGGGAAAGAGCCAATCAACAGTACTCCGCTTTCTTTCTACCTCTGTGTACAGCTTTTTCTCATTTCCTAACTCAAAGCAAAATCTGCCTTTTTCTCCATGCAATGCCAAAAGACAAAGGCCACAGTCACATGACTTGTCTTCTTTCCAGAAGCAAGAACCCACATGTTTCTGCTAGGAGCAAAAATCAATGAAAAGCCCTGTATAAAGACTAGGCAGCAAGACTTTAAAATAGAGAATTGAAGTGATTTTTACTACAGAGGGTGTCTAGAACACAGCCTCACCCAGATTTCATGGCTCATTATCAATTTTCTCTTCATCCCTAAATCAGATTAAACCATGTGGCTGGGAGTAGGGAAGATATACTGAGTTGTGACGTGATATTTAGATAGAAGAAAATAAACCAGCACACATTCATATTTTTCTGGATAGTTCAATTGGAATGGAGAGAAATGCAAAAGAAACAAAGGAACTGAAGGTCAGCTAGTAATACAAACTGTGCATGTTAAGATGTTTTCAAGAAAAAGAGAAGTCACTTCTCAGTTCTCTCCTTGACATGAAAATCCTGATGCTGTTGTATTTTAATAATAGCAGCTCTTCTAGGGATTTCCCTGGTGGTCCAGTTGGTAAGAATCGGCCTTCCAGTTCAGGGGTTGCAGGTTCGATCCCTGGTGGGGAAGCTAAGATCCCACATGCCTCATGGCCAGAAAACAAGGGCAATGTTGTAACAAATTCAATAAAGACTTTAAATGGTCCACGTAAAAAAAATATTTTAAAAAGCACTTCAACTTATCCCATATTGTCAGATAATGAAGTGCTCCACAAATTACACATTCCATTATGTTATTTAGCACTGCAACATTTTTGTTTTTAAATTTTTTAAACAAAATTTGAAGTGTAGTTGATTTACAATGTGGCGTTAGTTTCAGGTATATAGTAAGGTGATTCAGTTATATATACATACTTTTTCAATTCTCTTTCATTAAAGGTTATTGTTATTGTTTAGTCGCTAAGTCATGTCTGGCTCTTTTGCCACCCCATGAACTGTAAGACCACCAGACTTCTCTGTCCATGGGATTTCCCAGGCAAGAATACTAGAGTAGGTTGCCGTTTCCTCCTCCAGGGGCTCTTCCCAACCCAGGAATCAAAGCTGCATCTCTTGCATGGCAGGTGGATTCTTTACCGTCTAAGCCACCTGGGAAGCCCCAAGGTATTAAAGGTATTATATATAGTTCCATGTGCTGTAAAGTCAGTCCTTGTAGGAAGATTTTTAATTTTTAAAATTTCAGTGCTGTGCATTCTCAAATGATCATTTCTCTGCTTTTGTAAGCAGAGCTTCTTGGCATAATTTAACATTTTAGGTGAGTCAGAGTCACTATTTCTTATTATTATGATGTAACTGTGGCAGGATCCACATGGCATCTCCTAAGGAAGAGAGCTGGGGATGAGAAAGAAATGCCGTGAACTCAGCCCTGCCAGGCTGAGATGGGGCTAACAGAGCCCATTTCAGTTCAAGCAGTGGCTTTAGTGACATCAGGCCAGAACAGGGTGGATTAGAGGCACCTTAGCACAGTTTTGCCAAGAAACAGAGGCCAAGAGCAAGCTCTCCTCATATGAGACAAGATAGTATTGGTTACTACAAGAATAATATTCGCTTTCGGACTTCCCTGGTGGCCCAGGGATTAAGAATCCGCCTGCCAGTGCAGGGAACATGGGTCTGATCCCTGGTCCTGGAAGATCCCACATGCCACCGGGCAGCTATGCCTGTGTGCCACAACTACTGAAGCCCGTGCACCTAGACCCCGGGCTCCACAACACGAGAAGCCACCACAGTGAGAAGCCCGCACAACTCAGCAAAGAGCAGCCCCCACTCGCTGCAACCAGAGAAAGCCTGTGCGCAGCAGCAAAGACAGTGCAGCCCCCGAACTAAATCACTTTTCAAGCGTACTAGTTGCTTTGGAGAAGTGCGCTTGCTCACAGACGAGACCATAGTTCCTGCTGGTGCAGGTGCTCGAGTAAAGCCTTTAGGAGCCGTTCCTCCCTACCTGACACACTTGAGCAGAAGAGCGTCTCCATTACCCTCTGGCCAAACCTGAGCTCTGAAACTTTCACTGGAAGGTAGACAAAGGGTGGCATACCCCAAGGAGGGTGTGTGGGGCCTGAAGGGAGCTGCTGAAGAAAGAATGTGAGAGGAGAGCCCACAGGAGGTCAGGAGATGGGGGGCTGCTGGCAGTCTCAGTCTGGCGGGGTCCTCTGTGCATGCTTAGCTGCTCGGTCTTGTCTGATGCTTTGTGACCCCATGGACTGTAGCCTGCCAGGCTCCTCTGTCCATGGGATTTCCAGGCAAGAATACTGGAGTGGGTTGCGAATTCCTTCTCCAGGGAATCTTCCCAACCTAGAGACTGAACCCACGTCTCCTGCATTGCAGGCAGGTTCTTTACCCTCTGAGCTATTAGCGAAGCTTGGCAGGGTCCTCTGCTTCATGGCAGAGGTCATGCCTGCTGTCCTCCTGCTGCTGTGTTCTGAGACCCACCCAGCCCTGCAGGAGGTCAGCCAGTCTGGAGAGTCCAGGAACTTGACCAACAAAGCTATTGCCTCCTAATGCCACAGGCTGAAATGGAGCTGAGTGCCCCCTGCCTTCTTCTCCATTCTGCTCCACGTTGTGAAAGCATCTTGGCAATGCCTCCTTGTCACCAGCAGCCATGGGCAGGCGGTATTCCAGGTCTAAGAGGGTTATTCCGAATCCTCCTCAACCTCCGTGCTCGCCCCACCAAGACTAGCGAGGACAGCCCTGCGGGACAGAAAGTGAGGGACCCGCTTCGACACCTGGGTTAGACTTGTGTTTGTGTTTAGTTTCTAGACTCCTCCCTCATCATTCGAGGTCAGCAGTGAGTTCCGACTCTGTTCATTATAAAGGATGAGGCACCTAGCAATCCCACTACTGGGCATACACACTGAGGAAACCAGAATTGAAAGACACACATGTACCCCAATGTTCATCACAGCACTGTTTATAATAGCCAGGATATGGAAGCAACCTAGATGTCCATCAGCAGATGAATGGATAAGAAAGCTGTGGTACATATACACAATGGAGTATTACTCAGCCATTAAAAAGAATACATTTGAATCTGTTCTAAAGAAGTGGATGAAACTGGAGCCAATTATACAGAGTGAAGTAAGCCACAAAGAAAAACACCAGTACAGTATACTAACACATATATATGGAATTTAGAAAGATGATAATGATAATCCTGTATGTGAGACAGCAAAAGAGACACAGATGTATAGAACAGACTTTTGGACTCTGTGGGAGAGGGAGAGGGTGGGATGATTTGGGAGAATGGCATTGAAACATGCATACTATCATGTAAGAAACGAATCTCCAGTCTAGGTTCAATACAGGATACAGGATGCTTGGGGCTGGTGCACAGGGATGACCCAGAGAGATGATATGGGGAGAGAGGTGGGAGGGGGGTTCAGGATTGGGAACTCATGTACACCCATGGCAGATTCATGTCAATGTGTGGCAAAACCAATAGAGTATTGTAAAGTAAAATAAAAAATAAATTAAAACAAATAAAAAGGATGAGGCAATTAAGTGGTTGTTTTAGCTAAGGGTATCCAATTCTAATCACGAAGAAACATCAGACAAGCCAACAGTTTATAAACCATCTGGCCTGTATTCCTCGAAAATGTCTGAGATTAAAGGAAGCAAGTGAAATTCTTGATCCTGGGTTGGATGCTGGATGAAAAAGTATTGCTTTGCCCAGACCATAACTGGGCAGTTGAGGAAATTTGGACGTAGACTGTGGATAAGGCAATGATACTATACTAATGTTGAATTTCCTGAATTTGATCATTATACGGGGGTTAATGTAAGAGAACATACTTGCTTTTATGGAATGCACTAAAATATTATGGGGTGAAGGGGCGTAGACGTATCCAGCTCCTTTGGAATAGCTGAGAGGGGTGTGCACAAACACACACCTGCCCACTGAAGAATGATAAAGCCAGCGTGGTAGAATGTTGGCATATTGATACAGGGTTGATGGGAGTTCTTTGTACTGTTGCAACTTTTCAGAGTTTGAAGTTCTTTCAAAGTGAAAAGAAAAATGAGAAAGAGAAAGTGATAGCCACACCAAAACAAAAGATTATGAAAGGACAATTCAAGTGGGAGAAACTTCAATAAATACAGAAAAGGGTTTCAGTGTCAGTAACAACCCGTACAGTACAAGATGGGACTATTAAAAATCTGATCCCGTGAACCTGCTGAACAAAACAAGAGTGTCCATTTTTTATTTTTTTAAAATGGTATTGAAAAAGTGGTAACACAGTGAATCTCATTCCTGCTAGTAAGCAGACAGGTTTTCTGGAACAGTTGAGACTTTAAAGTGCTCTTTTACTCAGATCCTATAATGGAATTCTTAAAAAATTTATCCTGAAGATAAAGATCAGAGAGGAATTTTGGAATTGGGATGCCTCGATTCTATAACTTATCAGTTACACAGTAGAAAATGCATATATTTTTTATTTGAGGTTGCTTAAATTTTGGGTATCTAGATATAACTGGATACCTGGACATAATATGGATGTGAGAGTTGAACTATAAAGAAAGCTGAGCGCCGAAGAATTGATGCTTTTGAGCTTTGGTGTTGGAGAAGATTCTTGAGAGTCCCTTGGACTGCAAGGAGATCCAACCAGTCCATCCTAAAGGAGATCAGTTCTGAATATTCAATTGGAAGGACTGATGCTAAAGCTGAAGCTGTAATATTTTGGCTACGTGATGTGAAGAACTGACTCATAGGAAAAGACCCTGATGCTGGGAAAGACTGAGGGCAGGAGAAGGGGACGACAGGATGAGATGGTTGGATGGCATCACCGACTCAACGGACATGAGTCTGAGCAAGCTCTGGGGGTTGGTGATGGACAAGGAAGCCTGCCATGCTGCAGTCCATGGGGTCACAAAGAGTCAGACGCAGCTAAGCAACTGAACTGAGACGTAATTCAGAATATTTACTAGTTTTTCTTTCTTATAATTACTGTTCTAAGTATCATGGTTAAAATTTGCTTCATAAATAAGCTGGAATACTTTCCTTTCATTCTGATTTTTAGAATACTGTGTATACACAGAAATTCTAAATTTTAAAATTGCATTTGAAATCATCTATAAGGTTGTCTCGGAGAAGGCAATGGCACCCCGCTCCAGTACTCTTGCCTGGAAAATCCCATGGACGGAGGAGCCTGGTAGGCTGCAGTCCATGGGGTCAAGAAGAGTCAGACACAACTGAGCGACTTCACTTTCACTTTTCACTTTCATGCAATGGAGAAGGAAATGGAAACCCACTCCAGTGTTCTTGCTGGAGAATCCCAGGGACAGGGGAACCTGGTGGGCTGCCGTCTATGGGGTCGCACAGAGTCGTACACGACTGAAGCAACTTAGCAGCAGCAGCATAAGGTTGTCTATCTCTTTAAAAAATCAGAGAGACAGAGATATCTGTATAAGAATATTCTCTACAATATTATTTACAGTGAAGAAAAACAGCACCATCTAAATGTCCAGCAATAGAATAATGGTAAGATAAATGGTAGTATGGGCTTCCCAGGTAAAGAATCTGCCTGCCAATGCAGGAGACACAGGATACATGCATTTAATCCCTGTGTTGGCAAGATCTCCTGGAGAAGGAAATGGAAACCCACTCCAGCACTCTTGCCTGGGAAATCCCATGGATAGAGGAGCCTGGTGGGCTACAGTCCTTGGGGGTCACAAAGAGTTGGACACGACTTAGTGACTATGCAAAAATAAAATACATCTATACATCAGAATACTGTGCAGCACTTAAAGCTGTGTTCGAAAACTATTCTTTTCCCTGCCCACCTTCCAGTCTTCTGAGCAACATACCTTTTCCCCTTGTCTCCTCCAGAATCAAGGGCTACCCTGAACCCCAGCTGTGATGTTTCTGATGGTAGCATTCTGCTTAATTTTAGCCAGTGTCCCATTTCCTGAGCAGATAGGTCAGCTGTGACTTAGAACTTGTGATGGAGTCCATGGGTCAGACTAAGGACCAAACTAAAGAGTCTTTTTAAAAAATTATTATTGAAGTATAGTTGATTCAGTGTTGTGATAGTTTCTGTAGTATAGCAAACTGAATCAGATATATATATGTACATATTTATATATACATACATATGTATATTGATACACATATATGTATACATAAACATATATATATGCTCACACATATATGTTATATTCTTTTTCATATTCTTTTCCATTATGGTTTACTACAGGATATTGAATATAGTTCCCTGTGCCATACAGTAGGACCTTATTGTTTATTTATTTTACATATAGTATTTTGTATCTGCTACTCTCAAACTCCTAATTTCTCCCTCTTTATGCCATTTCCTCTTTGGTAACCGTAAGTTTGTTTTTGATGAAGTTTGTTTTTGATGTCTGTGAGTCTCCTTCTGTTTTGTAAATAAGTGCATTTGTGTCGTATTTTAGATTCCACATATAAGTTTTTCACTCTTCATGTATTTTTCTTCGGTGAGGCACAAGTTTCTCATCCCTAAAACTTTAGAACTTCCTGAGGGTTTCATTGGCAATAGAATAAAAATGAAATGATGTGTTCTGTACTCGTCTTATGCCAAAAGTAACCATATATGGATTTTCAATCGCCTATAAAGTTCCCAAAGTGGGGAGATGTTCTTTATTAGCTTTTAACCGACACAA
Organism: Ovis canadensis; assembly: GCF_042477335.2. Lineage (NCBI taxonomy): Eukaryota > Metazoa > Chordata > Mammalia > Artiodactyla > Bovidae > Ovis > Ovis canadensis. The sequence continues at coordinate 102,871,396 of NC_091246.1, forward strand.
GTAAATCTGATTGTCTCTAGGCTGGTATTCCATCCCCTTGGGGCTAAGCCCCAAGAATTAAATCTTATGTTTTGGGGGGGCCAGCTTTGCTGGGGGACAGTCTCAGAAGGAAGTCTTGCATGCCCCTCCGCAGCACTGCATTCTCAGCAACCTCTCTCAGGCTTCTGTGCAGCTTCTCCATCTCCTTGTATTCACTTTTGACATCTACAGAAGAGCATCAGGAGTTAGTGTCCTTTTCAGAAATGTCCCCAGGAAACAGATCCCCTGAGAATCCTCTTCTGACTTGGGTCAACTGTCCCAGAATAGGAGCTCAGGAATGGAGCTTAGAGATTAGATGGTCCAATCAATGTGTTTTATAAACAACTTGATCAAACTAGGCATTGTTGCTCTTACCTTAAGGCTTATCTGATCATAGTGGGCACCTTCAAAATAAACACAAACCTGCCCATAGAAGAAGTCTGGGAAATCCCTGGGTCTTTACCAAGGCTTTACAAGTGCTCAGTGGAAGGAGATACAAAGCACACCCCATGCCAGACCTCCCCCAGTCTTTTCCAGGCATCTCTCTCCTACTGCACTCCCTCTCCTCCCAGCTGTCCACATTCTAAATTCTAGTGAATTTGCTCTGTTTTGGCATCTTGGGTTTTTAGCCTATGGTCTACGATCAGATGATATCCTTGTAATGGTGAATTTTATGTCTCCACCTGTCTGAGTTATGATGCCCAGATAGTTGGTCAAACACTATTCTGGATGTTTTTGTGAGTGTATTTTTGGATAAGATTTACATTTAAATCAGTGGACTCTGAGGAAAGCAGATTGCCCTCTGCAATGTAGATGGGCCTCATCTAATCAGCTGAAGGTCTGACTAGAACAAAAGGCTGCTTTTTCCCTGAGCGAGAGGGAATTCTCCAGAAGACTGCTTTTAGACTTCACCTGCAACAGTGGCTCTTCCTGGTTCTCTGGGAGACTGCTCTTGGACTTGAACTGCAAGTCTTTCCTGAGTCTCCAGCATGCTGGCCTGCCTTATCACATGAACCTTTCACGGTTGCATGAGCCAGTTCCTTAAAATGAATCTCCTTATGTATGTCTGTGTGTGTGGGAGACATACACATCCTGTTGTCCTGTTTGTCTGGAGAACCCTGACACACACAGTCCCTGTGAAGGGACAGTTCAGGCTGACCTTGGGGTTGGCTCTGACATTGATCCGAAAGCCTCTCCAATCCCCTTTGCACCACTATGCCCCATAGCATAACTCAGACTCCCCCACCCTGACCTGACCAGTGATGGGAGCCAAGATTGTGACCAAGAAGGGAATCAGAATCCTGAGACCGTTTGTCTTGCTCCCAAGTACACAAAGGTTGTATGTATTTACCTGCAAGCTCCTTGTACAGCCCATCCCCTGGGGACAAAGCCAGGGTCAGCATGGTAGCGATGCTGCCCTTCACCTTCTCCGTGATTCCATTCTACGCGACAAAGGACAGTCATTCTGTTAGGATGGTGCAGTCTAAAGGGGAAGGAATCTTATGAAAGGGACCCCACCCCAGTCCCCAACCAGAGAGTGTAGGGACCAGGGTTGCTGAAACCAAAGTCAAGTCCAAGGGTGGACCCCTTGAGGATACCCTGGGAGACTCAAGTCATCAGGACAACATTTCTGAGGGGTCCCACCTGCCTTCATAGCTCCTTTCCTGGGTGACTGTACTCTGATGCTGAAGGACCGAATCAGGAGTAGTGAGGATGCAGGGAGGTGGGGTGGGGGTGTGGGGGAAGAGAACAGATACCACACAAGCAGAGAAAGAGGCAAAGCACTGATCATCATCATCTTGTCCCACCATTAGTTTAGTCACTGCCTAAATGTTTGTTGACCTCCTGCTTTTCATAACACACCATTAATATATAGATAATTTTCCAACTGCCTGAGATATGTCTCCTTGCTATTCTCAGTCCTTTTATCAGCTAAAACCATTTCCCTCTTCCAACCATCTGTTGCCACCCTTTGAAAAACACTCAACTCTCCACTATGCTGACAGAGCCTCGTTCTGAACCTTCACCTCCTGCCTCCAAGACATGATCTTTTCACCAATGCATTGGACTAAAGTTCTAGTCTTAGCTGCATCTGTGAACCTTGTGCTGGTAACTTCGGCCCTTAGCCTTAGCTGCATTGTCTGTGAGATCGGAGAATGGGAACCCTCTGTGGTCTTGCCCAGTGGCACCTTCTTGCATGTCTGTCATTTAAGATACATTTGTACATGATCAACGTGCTAATCATTTTTCAATTGCAATTGTTTTCTTGGGCACCTTAAGGGCCAGTTTTTATGTACTCAGTGGGGATTGGCAGCTGTAGAATTGGGCAAATTTTCTGCAGGTATTTATAGGCAGTGGTAATATGTGAGATGATGGAAACTAAACTGCTACTGGTAAATGAGATGCCTCTTAGCCCGATCCAAGAGAAATAACATGCTTCGTGTCGTGGAGAAAGGGATTTTCCAAAACTGTAGTGATGGGAGGAGAAGAGATTGTGCACAAGAGGTTGGAGATGTTTCAGGAAGTAGGTTGGTCCAGAGGTGGATGGAAATAGCAAGGAGCTGGGTCCTTGGGAGATTGGGAGAGGTCAGCTATGCCTGGCCTGAGGCTGATGAATTTGGAAATGCTATTGGCCAGGGAGGGGCTAGCAGTAGCTTGGACTAAAGCAAAGAATTTATATTACTTGCAGAGGAGGCTGACAAACTATGAGACCCAGGACTGGGACTGGATGGGTCCAAGTGTACTTGACAGAACACTTAGTTTCAAGGAAACTGTCAGGAACTTTCTTCTGAGATGGAGAGAATCTCACCAAAATATATGCCAGGTACTGTAATGAACAGATCTATAATAGTTGGTTGGCATTTATCTATAGGTATTTTATGTAGACAAGACATTGTCCCTCATTAAGAAAAGATCTGGGGACTTCCCTGGTGGTCCAGTGGCTAAGACTCCATGCTCCCAATGCAAGGGGCCTGGGTTCGATACCTGGTCAGGGAACTAAATCTTGCAACTAAGACTGAGTGCAGTCAAATATTTTTTTAAGTGTGTCTTGAGATAATATTATTGCTAGAGCTAGGTTACCTGGTCCCAAATTCCCACTCTTGTAACTTGCTAGCTCTGTGACCTGTTGATACACCTCTGTCTGCCTCAGTTTTCTCATCTGTAAAGTGGGAACAATCATAGCACCTTATCTCACAGACTTGCTGGGGATTCAATAAGCTCACGTTTGCAAAGTGCTTAGGGTCCCCTCTAGATATCACAGTGATCTTAGTGATGACTCAGGAAAGAGAAAGGGTGCAGGAGAGAGCTGGAGGCCCTGAGTTTCTGAAGTCACAGACTGAGGCAAGCGCGAGCCAGCATGTGATGGCGGTAGAGGCGGAAGCCAGGTGGAGGCTGGCCCCTTCCCCGGCATCATGGGCGTCAGTCGAGCCCACTTTGCAGAAGGCATCCGGCTCTATCTGGGCTCAAACAACTACCACTTCCTCCATCTCTGCCCCTCCTTCCTGTGCTCCCCAAGGAGCCCTCTGGGACCGGAATGCAAACCGCGTAAGTTGAGTACCTTCAGCTGCTGAAACTGGTGCTGCATTCTTTCTTGAGCCCGTTCGAACATGCCCTCGGCCACCTGCCGGTCCACCCCTCTTCTGAGGACCTCTTTCATTCTTTCACATGCTTTCTTGCCCGTGATCTGTGCGGCCTCTGGCAAAAATGATAGCCACAGTAACACCTCAACAAGGACTTGCTTAGATATCCTTAGCATCAGAAAGAAAGGCAAGCAAACCAACTATACACACATACACATATGCATATACATGTAGACACACATACAGACACACCTGGGGCTTCCCAGGTGGCACAGTGGTTAAAAAATCTGCCTGCAATGCAGGAGAGTCAAGAGACATGGGTTCAGTCCCTGGGTGAGGAAGGTCCCCAGGAGTAGGAAACAGCAACCCACTCCAGTCTTTGGCACCCCACTCCAGTACTCTTGCCTGGAAAATCCCATGGACGGAGGAGCCTGGTGGGCTGAAGTCCATGGAGTCGCAAAGAGTTGGACACGACTGAGCGACTTCACTTTCACTGTTCACTTTCCTGCATTGGAGAAGGAAATGGCAACCCACTCCAGTGTTCTTGCCTGGAGAATCCCAGGGACGGGGGAGCCTGGTGGGCTGCCATCTATGGGGTCACAGAGTCGTACACAACTGAAGCAACTTAGCAGCAGCAACAGCAATACAAAAAAATCAATATTTGATCATTTTCATGTAGAAAACCTAATGAGTGAATTAAGCAGAAGTTTACAAAATTCCAAACTCCACCACCCACCCCAGAAAAAAATCAATGGGACCAACAAACCAAGAAAAAGCTGGCAAGTGAGTTTACAGGTACTTAAAATAAGAACGAGAATTCAGTAAATGGCTTTTATAGTTTAATTAGCTGCGATGCAACACAGAGAGAAGCAAAATGTCCAGATGAGGGGTGGATGGAAAGAACTGGAAATAGATAAAAGCGGTTCGTGACTGACCTCTCCCCACCCGTTTGCAATTGTTGGGTTTTAATTTGTAGACCAAGAGTGTTATGGGGGCTTAGGACATAGAAGGACAAATGCTTTAAGGGGGAGGACAGCAGACACGGATGCTAAAGAAGCTGACAGACCCCAACATTGCCCTTGGGGCCCCCACCTTCATAACAGGGCTTCAGGTCGTTCTGAACAGAGGTGGTAAGAGACTCATAAATCTTCCTCTTCTTTCTGAGGATGTGTCCCTCCAGGCCTCCCAGGATGGCACTTATCTGAGAATCCACATCAACAAAAGACCATTTGTGACAGTCCCTTGACAGAAGCAAGACAGGGGTTTCCGTGGGCTGTACCATTTCCTTTGCCTGGGTTACTGTTGGCTGTTCCATCTCCTCCACTACCAGGCTGTGAGCTCCTCCCTCACAGGCAGGAACCTTGTCTTGTCTTTTTTTTTTATTTTGGCCATGCTTTGTAGCATATGAGCTCTTAGTTCCCTAACCAGGGATGGAACCCAGGCCACCTGCATTGAACCACCAGGGAAGTTCCAAAACTTTGTCTTAAGCATCTTTACATCCCAAAATGCTTCCCGAAGTGGCTGGTGCCTCAGACAACTCAATAAGTATTTGCAGAGTTGAACTCAGGTGCATGCATGGTTATGGGATGGGGCATCTTTGGGAAGCGTAAGGGGGCACAGGTGATTCTCATGTAATCTGGGCTGTGCCTGTGCTGTGGGCCTGTGCGTAGTCGTGTCTTCCAAAATTCTTACACTGAAATCTTAAACTCCAATGTGATGGCTCAGATGGTAAAGAATCTGCCTGCAATGGAAGAGACCTGGGTTTAATCCCTGGGTCGGAAAGATACCCTGGAGAAGGAAATGGCAACCCACTCCAGTATTCTTGCTTGGGGAATCCCATGGACAGAGCAGCCTAGCGGTCTAGAGTCCATGGGTTGCAAAGAGTCAGACACAGCTGAGTGACTAAGCACAAATCCAGTGTGATGGCATTAGGAGGTAGGGCCTTTGGGAGGTGATTAGGACTCAAGGTGGAGCCCTCTCAGTTGGGATGATGCCCTTTATAGAAGAGACCCTAGAGGGCTTCTGTGCCCTTCTGCCATGTAAGCACACAGCAAAAAGACAGCCACCCCTAAACCAGGAAGTGGGCCCAAGCAGACACCAGATCTGCGTGCACCTTGATCCTACACTTCCGGCCTCCAGAATACTGAGAAAAAATGTCTGTTGTTTGTAAGCCTCCCAGTATTTTGTTATAGCAGTCCAAACAGACTAAGGCAGCCCCAGACTAAGAAAATGAGTCCCACATAAGAGTCTTGAGGACTCAAAACTAAAAAGTAATCTGCCAAAAAATGACACTTCTTTAAACTTCACTGCCATGGATGGTATTTCATGATATTGGCAAAAATGAAGTCAGTGAGACTGTTAAAAGTGGATTCAAATGTTTATATAGCTAAAGACTCTGAAGATACTTCCTGGGAACTGAGTCTGTCTGACAATCTCAGCACTAATCATCGGCTGCTTCTCAGGGGAACAAAGCTTGCTGCCTCCAGGATCACTTCTCTCTCCTCCATCCTGCTATGTCCTGGATCTCAGCATCTGTTATTAGGCCTACCCAGAGCCTAGACACTCCAAGGGAACAAGTAGGGAAAGACAGGCAACCTCCAAAATCCCGCTGGGAAGAAAACTACTACCCAACCTCATCGGCCTCTTCACTTGATAAGGATCTTACCTCCTGGATCAGGAAACTCTTTTTATAGCTGTCATATTTCCAGCCATTTCTTATCCCAATTTCAGTCATCTTCTCCTGCAGAGACAGCTTAAAAGCATCTATGTGGGGGATCAGAGCTGAACCATCAGTGGACTTCCCAGACCTACTGAGGAAAGCAAAGTGAAATGTTAAGAGCAGCAGCTATGGGGGGGTTGAAACAAAGAATTAACCAGCTGGTGTTCTTTTGCTCATTTTTGAGAGAAGGGGGATGAGAACTAATAATTATAAAAGTTCTGTAATATTCCAAGCACTGTGCTGTGCTAGGCCCTTGATATAAAAACCTATGAAGTCAGTGCAAATGACACCCATTTTATGGATGAGAAAATTGAAGTTTGGAAATGGTTGCTAAAGTGTGTTCAAAGTCACATGGCTAGTGAGTAGCAGGGGTAGGCCTTAGACACTGATCTGTTTGACCTCAAACCTCATAGTCTTTCTGCTACTCAAATGTTCCCACTTGAAAGGGTGGGATGAACTACACCCTAAAAGACGGGCAAGGTTTGTCGTTGTTGTCTAGTCACTGAGTCATGTTTGCCTCTTAGTTGCACCATGGACTGAAGCCTGCCAGGCTCCTCTGTCCACGGAATCCTCCAGGCAAAGAGAGTGGAGTGGGTTGCCATTTCCTCCACGGGATCTTCCCGACCCAAGGATTGAGCCCAATGTCTCCGGCGTTGCAGGCGATTCTGCAGATTCTTTACCACTGAGCCACCAGGGAAGGCTGTGCACGGTTTAGGGATGTGAAAAGAAGGAGGCAGCATTCTCCCCGGGGACGACATAGTGAACTAAGTTTCAGGACATCCCAGGGGGTATGAGGTGAGCAGAGGAGCGGGCAGAGGCTTGAAGTCCTAGATCTCTACCTGTTGCGTCAAGTGACCGTGGGAAAGCTGTGTGATTCCTCCCAGGGGCAGCGTGTTCACTTGCAAAAAGACCAGAGCCACTTCCGAGGGTTCTTGGGAGGATATGATAACATGATGCATGCGGAGTGCTTAGCATGGTTCCTGGCACGTCTCAGTAACTCTCTGCTGCCCTCAGATTGCGAAAAGCCGGGGGGGCAGGGAGGGGTGGGAAAGGCCAATTGGAGGCAGGCGGAATGTCTTGAAGTCTATTCCAAGGAATTTGGAGTTTACCCTACAGACATGCAGACGGGGGAGTGGGCATAGGTGGAATGGCATGATGAAAACAAATTTAAAGGAAGGTTAGGGGGCAGGGAACATTGAGCGATGAATGGTTCAAATAGGTGGGGGGCCAGGTGAAATGCCAGGGGTGAAGGATGGAGCCTGAAGACACGTGAGGAATAGAAGACTGTTTCTGTGGAAGGAGGTCCCTCCTTGGAGGCCAAGGAAGAAAGGAAGGAGCAGGCTCTGTGAAGGCTCAGGCCTCAAACCCCACGCCATGTGTCAAAGAACAAGCAGAGTCATCCTGAGCCATTTTTCCTTTTCGTGCTCAGGGAAATTTACGAAGGCTGTATGTTTCCTTAAGTCCACACTTTCCAACCAAAATACCCTATCCTGGGCCCAGGTCCATAAGAAAATGGATCCCCTGCTGCCTGTAGGAGATATTTGAAAAATAACAGGAATTATAACATTAGTCTCAAAGTAGCGTCTCCAGCTGCACTCCAGGTCACCACGGGAAAATTTTAAGTAAACCCAACCAAGAAGGCTTTTGTGTTTTGCCAAAGACTGAGTTTTCCTCCTCAAGTTGCAAGCTACTCTGGACCCTTCCAGATCCCAAGAACAAATTCTTGAAGATGAGACTCTGGCCCAGGCATTCTTAGGATGTTTGTTCACAGAGGAGCCAAATGGATTCCTTTACCTAAAAATGCGCCCAAAAACGGGATCAATCTGTTCGTAGATGGGCTGTGTGACGGCTTCATTCAGATCAATCCTCGCAAGAGTCCTGGAGGCATAGATGCCATTTTTCAGACAAACAGCTTTCAGAGTCTGGTGAAAGCCCTGGTTTCCTCTGCTCCTCTGGATAAACAATAAGATAACAGAGTTAGTCGGGACCTAGAATCCATGGAATCAGACCTGCACTGCCTCGTGCGTGTGTGTGTGTGTGTGTGCATGCGTGTGCTCAGGCAGACATGTCCAACTCTTTGTGACCCCACGGACTGTAGCCCACCAGGCTCCTCTGTCCAGGGGATTCTCTAGACACGAATACTGGAGTGGGTAGCCGTTTTGTCCTCCAAGGGATCTTCACAACAGAGGGATCAAATGCACATTCCTGCGTCTCCTGCATTGCGGCTGGATTCTTTACTACTGAGGCACCTGGGAAGCTCATTCAATTAGTCTAAGTTTTAGTAAAACAAAATCATCAATAATACTTGTGCACTAGTTTAGGATCTATTTGGGATGTTTTAGTCTAGATCCCGAACACTATAAGCAACAATTACCGAGAAGAGTAGAGACATGATCTTCCAATTAAGCCATTCGTTATTAAGCTACACAAGAGAATGGCAGTCACACCTCTGGTCAGCAGGAGCTTCCACTCTGAACTCCCAAAGCATCCTCTACTGTCTCTGCTCACATACAGCAGCTTCGCATTTGTCTCTCTCCTTGTCAGGCTGCTGCAGTGGATCATCAGCTGATTGAGACTAAGCCCAGTGTCTCATCCATCATGATGTCCTCACTGTCTGGTCCTGGCATATGTCGTGCTTGATAAACATGTGTTAAATGAGCAGTTCTTAAATACAAATGTGCTCTGACTCCACTGCAAGTATGTTTCAGATTTTCCAAGCACAGCCCACAGTTTTATATTTTTTATTAAATATTTGGTAAAATGTGATTTGATGTGTATATCTTTGTCATATTTTTTTCCCAGAAATATAAATTCACAAAGGAGAAGAAACTAATTATTATGAAGCCAGAGCTTTTAGAGTCAACAGAGTGTAGCCACATGGTGGTTGATTCTCAGTAGAAGAATAAGAGAATATAACATACATTCGCACTGACCAGACTTTCAGTAGAGGGCCTTGTGATCGTCATTGTAGTTGTTTAGTTGCTCAGTCGTGTCTGACTCTTTGCAACCCCGTGGACTGTAGCCCTCTAGGCTCCTCTGTCCATGGGGATTTCCCAGGCAAGAATACTGGAGTGGGTTGCCATTTCCTCCTCCAGGGGATCTTCCCAACCCAGGGATTGAACCTGGGTCTCCTGCATTGCAGGCAGATTCTTTAGCATCTGAGCTGCCAGGGAAGCACTTGTGATCATTAATCAGTGATCTATGTTTTAGGGGAATATGTTTTAAGTTAATGGCTGTGTAGCATGGTACAACTGGCAGCATACTATACCTACCCACGTCTATCATATCTGTCTAGCTATCTGTATTTTAATATTCTGCCATTTCACTTAATATTATAACATGAGCATTTCCTGAATTCATTGCAAATACTTCCAAAAAATATTTTAACAACCGCATAATATCATATGGATGCATCATAATTCACTGTACCATTGTCTTATCACTAGACCTTTAGGTTATTTTACTATATCATATAATGTTATGATGTTAGTATATACATATTTGCCCAAATGTCTGAGCACAAAGGCAAGTTGCTTATCCAATAGGAACTCCCCAGGTGTGTCTGTAGTCACAGAGAAAGAAGCCACTGACGGGCTAAGGAGAGAGGGGATAGTTCCTAGGATAGAGCCCCAGTGACGCCCTGAAGATGCCTGATGCTGCTCCTTCCTCCCCAAGTACGTCATCTCAGAGGACTGGTCCCCACCTCCTGCCTTCACTTGCTCAGCACCCACTTACCCATTCACTTTTTTGATCTGGGATCTTCTACCATCCTATGAAAACAGTTCTCCCTAGGGTCACTTAGTCACCTATTGCTATGAAACCAATTACCCCAAACTTAATGGCTTAAACAACAATACACATTTCTTATCTCCCATCCCTTGTTGTTCAGTTGCTAAGTCATGTCTGATTCTGCAACTCCATGGACTGCAGCACACCAGGCTCCACTATCCTCCACTATCTCCCAGAGTTCAGTCAAATTCATGTCTGTTGAGTCGGTGATGCTATCTAACCATCTCATCCCCTTTGCCATCCCTTAGAAATGCCACATAACTAATTAAAAGATAAAACAACAATTTGTATGCCAAGTGAGAGATTACAGGATGCTTTCTTATTGTGTATCTAATTGATACTTACATCAATGCTGTGAAATAGACTAGACAAGTATTTATCATCCCCATTTTATAGAAGAAAAATCCAACGGGCTTAATGGGTGTTTGGTGGGGCTGGTGTTCTAAACAAGACCCTCAGATCCTAAATTCCAACTCTTTCTCCCTAACCATGTACCCTTCCCTGAGTCCTTGCAATGCACAGTTGAACAGTTGCTCTATATGCTTTCCTGTGTACAATTTTCACTCTCTCCCAATCTCTTCTAGCTCTTTATTTCTCTGGAAAGCAATGGGATAGTAGAAAAGTAGGCAAGGGATCAGACCGACCTCACCAGATATCATGGTTTTTCCCTTTGGAGGGTCACTCACCACCAGGCACGCCCCAAGGATGCGTCGGTAGGAACTCCTGGCGTTCCAGATCCCTTCTTGCAGGGGCTGCGCTATGTGGGCAAAACACTGGTCAATGGCCTTCTCCAGCAACTGTATCTTCTCTTCCACAAATCTCCGCAGGCCACTCATGTGCAAATGTTCATTCTAGGGACAAGGACCAGCAGGAGCATGAGGCTATGCCCTCCCTATAGGCATCGGCTTTTGCAGGTCTGTTTCCTCTAAGCCTGTCCAGATTTTTGCTGCTGCTGCTTGAGCTAATCACCCACAGTGGACTTCACCCTATCACCCAGTAAAGCATCCTCCAGTCCCCAGATCTCCTTAAGCTTTGTGGGATTGGCATGCGTGTGTCTCTAAGTTGTGTCCGACTCTTTGCAACCCCATGGACTGCCTGCTGCCAGGCTGTTCTGTCCATGGGATTTCCAAGGCAAGAATACTGGAGTGAGTTGCCATTTCCTTTTCTAGGAGCTCTTCCTAACCCAATGGTCAAACCTGAATCTCCTACACTGGCAGCAGATTCTTCACCATCTGAGCCACCGGGGAAGCCGCTTGTGGGATTGGAGAATAGAACTAATATATGCCTTCTGCAGCTTATTTTAGTGGTATAATCCATTAGGCTATTGGAAAGAGTAAATATTTTTTAAAAATCCAGCCGTTATTAAAAGAGATTATTTTCCAATGACATCTGATTTGACAAATATTTAATAAACTTGGTGCAGTTTGGGAGGATAGGATTTCTCAAATTTGTGTGAGAAAAATGTGCATAGAACTCACTGGGCAAGTTGATTCAAACTCGAGCACCTGGGATTCTATGCTTCTAGCAAGTCCCAGGCTAACAGTGACCTTCTGGAATAAATAACAGAGCTATAGGACCACCAAAATAAAGACTTGGTTCCTGCTTCAAAGGCAAACAGCCTAATCAGGGAAGAAATGTCAATTCAAATGTACAAGGGAGTGACTACCAGAGGCTGTCTTGACCTCTAGGTTCCAAACTGGGAACTTTGTAGTGCCTGCCCCTGTATGAGAACCCTGGAGACCACGCAGTGTCCACCTGCAGTGGAAAGAAGCCACACTCCTTTGCTCAGCACTTAAGGCCCTTCTTGGCCAAAACTCAGCCAATTTCTCCAGCATCGCCAGCTCGCTGTTTGCCCAAAAGGTGCTCCCGTGTAGCTGCCCATGAACTTGCTGCCATTCCCTAAATGTGCCATCCTTCTGGCTGTGCACAGGCTCTGCCCACGTTCTCGTCCTCCCAGAAAAAGTTCAAAAGGCACTTCTCGTGTCATGCTATCCCTGACTCCCCCAGCAGAGCTGGGCTGAGCGGAGTTTGGGTGCCCTTTCCTGGGCTCCCGTTGCATCTGGTACACCCCTGCTATGCTGTGTCTCCCTCGGGCCACGTGTCTCCCTGCTCTGGGCCAGGACCTTGCTGAAGAGACAGACTGTTATTCGTGCTTGTTTATTCCAGGCATGGCACGGAGAGTGCAGTCCATAAACGTTTGTGGAGTGAGTGAGTGGCATGGAAAAATGGCTGGATAACGTAGGATTTTAAATTCTATTCCAAACTGGATGACAGAAACAGCTCTTGCATAAAGGTGTGACCTTCCATAGATGACTTATCATCCCTGAATCCTCAAGGGCATTGTCTGTGAAGTAAGTTGAATAGAGCTGAATGATCCTGAAAATAGCCTCAAACTCCTACATTCTGAGTCTCAGAATAGATGAGTTCCAGAAGTTTATGGAAACTATCCCATTTCAAGCATGCCCTGGGAAGTTTCAGAGTTTTCACTAGTTAGAGTTCTATACTGTAGCTCAGCAGGCTCCTCTGTCCATGGAATTCTCCATGCAAGAATACTGGAGTGGGTTGCGATTCCCTTCTCCAGGTGATCTTCCTGACCTAGGGATTGAACTCCGGTCTCCTGTGTTACAGACAGATTCTTTACCACCTGACCCACCAGGGAAGCCCTGGAGTTCTATAAGCAGGACTTTTTTCTCAGAGTGCTCGCTGGGTTCTTTGAAATGTGTGGTGTCACTGGTGAGCAAAATGAAAGAAGAGAGAAGTCATGAAAAGGAACGCCACAGGCAAGAGTCTCACCATGGCTCACTCTCAACGAATCCTTATTGAAGAAGGAAAAGAATGATAAGAAGCAGAAAGGCTGGGAATGAAGAAAGGGGAAAAGGCTGGCATCTACTATGAATAAATGCAGGACTCATTCAGCATTGAGATTGTCATAATCAACTTCCCATTAATTCTTAAAAATAAACGTGAGATCCTTGTTCATTTAAAACCACTAACTGGACTTCTCTGGGGGGTCTGGTGGTTGAGAATCCAACTGCCAATGCAGGGGACATGGGTTTAATCCCTGGTCTGAGAAGATTCCACAGGCCCCAGAGCAACTAAGCCCGTGCACAACTACGGTAGCCTGTGCTCTGGGGCCTGGGAACCCCAAGAGAAGCCACGCAATGGAAAGCCTTCACACCCCAACTAAGAGCGTACCCCTTGCTTGCCACACCTAGACAAACGCCAGTGCACAGCTATGAAGACCCAGCACGACCAAAAATGAAATTAATTAATTTTTAAAATATAAAATGAAATCATTATTCTCTAATTTTTGAGTTTGAGTTGCAATCTTAAAAAAAATGGTCCATCACATACAATTTTAGGGTTTTTTCCCCCCAAGAATACAAAGAAACTGACAAAACTCTTGCCTTCCAACTTTCGATCAAAGAAGCAAGGCTGAGACTGATATGTGAGGCCAAAGAATTTTGAGGAAGGCTGCTGGCAACCCCCTCTAAAAGGCTAGGATAGAATTCCAGCCAGCCCCCTCCTCTGTGTCTTCTGTCGCCTAGAGTCTGGATACAAGGAGAGAACTGAGGCTGTACTTCCATATCACACTCCAGCTTGGACTGCAGAAGGCTTTGTCCCGGTGTTTATCAAACAAACCAACCACACACAGCACCGCATCTGATTCATTTTCCATCAGCACTTCCAAAAGCAATCTTTGGCTGGGCAGCAAGGCAACTTTCACCCCGAAGAATTTTTTCGGGAAGTTGGAATGTCAAAACCTTCACTAGTATTTCAGAGGACAAAAGTCAAAATAGGAAATCTCAAATTCCATAAAGGTGTTTTTTTTTTCTTCTTGTTTTCACAGAACTAGAACAAACACCGAGTAAGAAATATGAGGGAAAAGATGGTAAATCTTGCTCTATTTGGCAGTTTTTATGTAGAATTTTTAAAATGGAAAAGACCCTAACACTGGGGAAGATGGAGGGCAGGAGGAGAGGGGGACGACAGAGGATGAGATGGTTGGATGGCATCACCCACTCAATGGACATGGGTTTGAGCAAGCTCCAGGAGACAGTGAAGGACAGGGAAGCCTGGCGTGGAGTCTCAAAGAGTCGGACACGACTCAGTGACTAAACGACAACAGCAAAGACATTTGACCAACACCGCATGGACTAGTAAAAGTTGACATTGCAGGTCTTCCCAGGGGCTCCCTGGACTGAGCTCCCAAAGCAGGCGGCCCGGGTTTGATCCCTGGCTGGAGAACTAGATTCCACATGCCATAACGAAGACCCGGTGCAGCCAAATAAACATTGTTTAAGAGTCAACATTGCCCCCTTTTCACACTGAAGTCACATCCAGACCAGCTGCCTCAGCTAGTCTCTCCACTGGACCCTCCAGGTTGACTGTCCCATGTAATCGGGACCAACCAGATCATACATTTCTCTACCCCTTCCCTTTTCTACGTAATAATAGGTCAGACAGCTTGGCTGAGCAAATATGATAGATGACAGCAAGTATGGAAATAAAGAAACGCCAACCAAATGAGAACGTCCAAAGGCTGTTAATTCAGAGCTTGCTGTAGTAAGGGAGTCAGTGGGCAGTGTCTGCATTTGGCAGGTACTCAAAGGCAGGCCAGGGGCTTCCCTAGGGGCTTGACAGTGAAGAATCTGCCTGCAGTGTGGGCAGATTCAATCCCTGGGTCGAGAAGATCCCCTGGAGAAGGGAATGGCTACCCACTCCATTCCAGTATTTTTGCCTGGAGAATCCCATAGACAGCGGAGCTTGGCAGGCTAGTCCATGCGGTTGCAAAGACTCAGACATGACTTGAGCGCACAAAGGCAGGCAGAGGGGTGGGAAGGCTTTCAGCACCGTGAACAGAGACCCCTGGCATGGGGCAGCTGTGAATGGGGACCTAGATGCAGGGATCCTATGTGATTCATGAGGATGAGTGAAAAGATGGCGAATCTTGCTCTATTTGGCACTTTTTATGTAGAATTTCTAAAATAATGAATACATTCATCTTCCCTTGATTGGTCCTTGTTGGAAGCAGGGATAAAGATTAGGGAAGCCCGTGAGCTAACAGGGTTGTCTGTGATGAGAGTTTAATGGCTAGCCAGTTATAGCAAAAATGTGAGTGTCAACAGAATGGTGAGGTCTGCTGGGAGAGGGTCATTTGCAGAATTACAGGCAGCGCCATCATTGCTAAAGGGTTTACTCTGGACGGGAGCTGTAACTTCCCAGCCATACCTCTAGTCATCTGAATTAGATGGATTGTTTTTGTGTGTTTCAGGTTGTTAAAAATTATTTTCCTGTTCTGTAAGCTCATGTTTTAAAATACCTAAGCATCATGGTAATCTCTTTGCAATAAAATATGGATGAAGGGTAAAAAATTAAAAAAAGGTTAGGGAAGCCCTTGAGCCTGGTGGGCTACAGTCCATGGGGTCGCAAAGAGTTGGATAGGACTGAGTGACTTAGCACAGCACACAGGGAAGCCCTTAGCCCTTAACCAGGGTCTGGCGATTTGGGGCTGATTGTTACAGAAGGTATTGCTTTGCTTCTTCGATTGTTATCAGAGATAGCAGTCTAACTTCCTACATGTCTGAGATAGAGCAGGCTGACTTCGTGAGCTGTTTCTTGTAGATCAGGGGTTGGCTTCCTAGGCTGGTGGTTGTAGATGGTGGGCCAAAATTCTGTTTTTACATATGCCCGTCTGTCTGTATATTCAATCCCTCACAAGGAAGCAATGCTTTTGGTGATTTATTCTGGCTGCAGATTTTTCTTCCAAGCTTATAATTTAGCAGCATATCCTTTTTACATGCTTGTGAGCTAAGTCGCTTAGTCGTGTCTGACTCTTTGTAACCCCATGGACTGTAGCCCACCAGGCTCCTTTGCCCATGGGATTCTCCAGGCAAGAATGCTGGAGTGGGTTGCCATTTCTTTCTGTAGGAGATCTTCCTGACTCAGGGATCAAACCTACATTGGCAGGCAGATTCTTTACCATTGAGCCACCAGGAAAGCTCAGCTTATTCCAGCAGAAGACGACACATCTCTCCTACCATTAAACACACTCTACCTGATTCAAGTCTCAGGAGAGTCTAAAGTGACTATTTTTAACTTTCCCTCTCCGCCTATCTGTCACAAGTGAAAAAAGAAAAAAAAAAACCACATTCTTTTCTTTCCTTACTCAAAGGTTACAATGTTAACCCTCAGATTATCTTTATTTTCTTTAGAATCTCTGAGTTTAGGGTGTTCCTCTGGTCAGAGAAGAAAAGTCATTCCAAGTTAATTCTCTAACTTGGTAAGGGGGAGGGTTCTGCTCAGGCTGGGAGGCAAAGGACACACAGCCCAGGGGTCTCCCCAGCATACCTGCACGTGGTCCGTGCAGCTGAAACTGTCTGTGAGGAGCAACAGGCCAAAAGCTTCAGTGACGTACTTGGTCACCATCCTCTTCTTCTTATCCAGGAGTCTTCTCCTGATATATTCTCTCAGCTTGGGGATTTCTGGAATTCACAGGCAACACAAACAGTTTGAAAAGGCCAGAGTTCATAGGAAACAGCATTCCTGAAAATGAACAGATCAGGATGGCAGTCTGAATCAACTTCAGTTGAGGTCCTCTGTGGGTGGGATGCTCATGAAACCAATCTTCCTGTCTTCCCAGTCTAGGATCAGCGACTACAGATGGGAGGTCAGCAGTGAAGCATCAGGAACCACAACAATGCAGAACACACACATTTGCTCATAGGTGTGGAAACTGGCAAGCTAGAAGTGTGGCACAGAAAGTTCTAGGGTGGGAAACTCAGAGTGCCAAGCTTATTCGTGAGAATTTTAGTGAGTGAGATAAAAATACATGTATTTATGTGAGTTACCAGTTTCCTCCTCGGTGAGGAGCGCCTGCTGCCAGTACTCCTGGGCGCTGACGGTGTACACCAGCTCAGAGGCTTCCAGAACCCTGGAGTCAGCTGGCAGTTTTCTCTGAAGTGAGAGAGGCACACAGGGAACAGAATCACTCAGCCACCACAAAGGCAGCCATGCACCCGCTTCACCAGAGCCTTCAGCAAACTTGAGCTCATCCACTTTCAGTTCTGCACGAGCCCCATAAGGAATGAGCAACATCCTCAAGGTCAGATGTTCCCATCTGTCCCCCTCGCCAGGTCAGAGGTCGTGAGGACATTGTTGCAGAGATTCTCTGCGGAGTTAAAAAATAGCAATTCTATTTTTGTGTATGGAAGTGTATACAGAAAATAGTTCAGAAGTGTATTTAACCTTTAAAAAAACAAGAGTTACCATGGGATCCAGCAATCCTGGATCCTGGGCATGTATCTGGAGAAACCTCTAAGATACATGCACCCAGTGTTCATAGAAATGCTAGGAACAGACGAAGAAGATGTGCTCTATGTGTATATATATATATATGTGTGTGTGTGTGTATGTATATATTTATATACACACACACAGCAGAATATTACTCAGCCATTCATCTGCTGATGGCCACTTAGACTGTTTCCGTGTCTTGGCAACTGTAAATAATGATGCGAACATTGGGGTGTGTGTATCTTTTTTAATTAGTTGTAACCCCATTTTTTAAAAAATCTAGCTTTGTCACTTAAATCATTTTGCAGTGATAACACCCGTCTACTTCTTTTACTTGTACGAGCTTTTTGCTATATACCCCTTGTGCCCTAACCTTTATTTTTAATATTATTCTCTACTCTTGGGCTTCCCTGGTGGCTCAGCTGATAAAGAATCTGCCTGCAATGCAGGAAGCCTGGGTTAGATCCCTGGGTTGGGAAGATCCTCTGGAGAAGGGAACGGCTACCCACTCCAGTATTTTGGCCTGGAGAATTCCATGGATCCATGGACTGTATAGTCCATGGGGTACAAAGAGACATGACTGAGCGATTTTCACTCACTCATTCACTAAAAGAATGAGCAATAGGTCCATGTTTTGGGACAGAGAAAAAAAAAATTGGTCTGAATATAAACTTGCTGCCAGGGAGCAAAGATAGTCTTATAACGTCTTGTTGTTTTTAGTTGCTAAGTAGCATCCGACTCTTTGAGACCCATGGACTGCAGGACGCCAGGCTTCCTTGTCCTTCACTATCTCCTGGAGCTGGCTCAAACTCACGTCCATTCAGTCAGTGATGCCATTCAACCATCTCATCCTCTGTTGCCCCCTTCTCTGCCCAGCAGGAGATCTTTCCCGGCATCAGTGTCTTTTCAAATGAGTTGGCTCTTCACATCAGGTGGCTAAAGTATTGAAGCTTCAGCTTCAGCATCAGTCCTTCCAATGAATATTCAGGACTGATTTCCTTTCAGATTGACTGGTTTGATCTCCTTGTTGTCCAAGGAATTCTCGAGTCTTCTCCAACACCACAGTTCAGAAGCATCAATTCTTCGGCACTCAGCTTTCTTTATAGTCCAACCCTTGCATCCATACATAACTACTTTAAAAACCATACGCTTGACTAGATGGACATTTGTCAGCAAAGTAATGTCTCTGCTTTTTAATATGCTATCTAGGCTTGTCATAGCTTTTATTCCAAGGAGCAAGCGTCTTTTAATTTCATGGCTGCAGTCACCATCTTCAGTGATTTGGGAGCCCAAGAAAATAAAGTCTGTCACTGTTTCCACTGTTTCCCTATCTACTTGCCATGAAGTGATGAAACTGCAAGCCATGATCTTAGTTTTTTGAACCCTGGGTTTTAAGCCAGTTTTCATTCACTGTTCTTTTACCTTCATCAAAAGGTTCTTTAGTTCCTCCTCGCTTTCTGCCATTAGGGCGGTGTCATCTGCGTATCTGAGGTTATTGATATGAGGATATTGATTTTTAATGTCTGATGCTGAAAGGATTCAGCTTAAATTAAGGGCCAATATGTGAACTTGAACATCAAACAGAACACAATAATTCTGTGAAAAGCAACGAGTTCATATGATATTTAAACTGAGTAAAACAATAAGGTATTGTGAAATAATATCTGTCTCTCTGTCTATCAGCTTCTGCCCTGAGTTCCTGACACAGGGCTCCTGAGACCCTTATACAAAGAGGTGTTGGGAAAATCTTTGATTCTAAAATTTAGTCTTTGACCCCAGTTCCCAGCACAGAACTCCCGAATCCCTTGGGATTTCTAAGCATACCCCCTTTCTCCAGAGAGGAGAGAAGAGCTGGAAATGTAGTTCATAATTGATCATGTCTACATGAGGAAGCTCCATAAATTCCCAATAACATAGGGTTCAGAGAACTTCCAGGTTGGTGAAGACATTCACATACTTGGAGAGGAATGCACTCCAATTTCATGGGACTGAAGCTCCGGCCCTGGGAAGCCTCCCAGACCTTGCCCTACGTGTATCTTGATCTGGCTGTTCATTTATACCAAATTCTTTATTATGTAGTAAACTGGTAAATGTGAGTAATTGATCCACTGAGTTCTGTGAGCTGTTCTTGCAAATAACTGAATCCAAGGGAGAGGAAGTCACAGGAACCAGTTTGTAATGAAGTCAGCAGTCGTGCGTAACCGGGGGACCCACTTCTTGCGATCCGTATCTGAAGTGGGGGCAGTCTTGTGGGACTAAACCCTTAACCTGTGGGGTCTGATGCTATCTCCAGGTGGTTGTTGTTGTTTAGTCGTATCCAGCTCTCTGGCAACCCCATGGACTTTAGCCTGCCAGGCTCCTCTGTCCATGGGATTTCCCAGACAAGAATACTGGAGTGGGTTGCCCTTTCCTCTTCCAGGGGATTTTCCTGACCCAGGGATCAAACCCACGTCTCCTGCATCGGCAGGCGGATTCTACACCACTGAGCCACCTGGGAAGCCCTCTTTCCAAGTAGACAGTGTCAAACTGAGTTAAACTGTAAGGCACCCCGCTGAGATCAGGGAGAATTGTTCGGTGTGGGGAAAACGCCACACATCTGTGGTCAGAAGTGTGAGCATGGTAATTGTGTGCAAGTAAAAAGAGGAACACACAGGAACAGTGGTGCCGGTTTTCTTTACAGGTTTGCTAAAGCAAAGGCAAAATGCAGTGTAATAATCAGCTCAAAAGCCATGCCTGAACATCAAAACCCAGCTCTCTCTCGCCTGCCACGTACAGTCAGCCATCCTGAGCTTTCAGTTTTCCCTGAACTTCTCAACACCACCTACCCTAACTGCCAGCGTGACTGAGGATCCTTCCTCTGAGTTCCTCTGGCTGACTCAGGTTCCCATCACTCCTTTTTTAATTTTTGTAACACCACCTAGATTACAGAAAAAGCCTCCTCAGCTCATCTGTCTACCTCCAGTCTTCACCACCCCCTCTTCCCACTATCCGTTCTCCATACTGGGCTTCCCAGGAGGCAGTAGCGGTAAAGAACCCGCCTGCCAATGCAGGAAACGTCAGAGACGTGGGTTCAATCCCTAGGTTGGGAGGATCTGGAGAAGGGGATGGCTACCCACTCCAGTATTCTTGGCTGAAGGATCCCATAGACAGAGGAGCCTGGCAGGCTATGGCCCATAGGGTCGCAAAGAGTCGGACACGACTGAGCAACTTAGCACACACATGTTCTCCATACTACTGAGAAAATCGCCTTTCTAAAATATCCCCAAATTGAGATCAATAAGAGTAGTCCCAGGAGTCGGTCATTTTCTATGAATATTTTTTTCTTAATTTTCATTTTTGTAATTAAAAAAATAAGCATACACATTTCTATGAATGGCTATATAATCAAATTCTGCCTCATTTTTTCCATGGCTAAATTAAAATATGCTCCAAATGAAGGCCTGCAGGACAAGTAAAGGTTTCACAACAATTCAGACTGAAAAAAAGGTGGCTGGAGAATGAAGGTGTTATGTAGCCATCAGAGGGGTAGGTGTGCAGACTTTAAAGAACTTGTGCCCTTAAGAGTCAGAACCATAGGCATCTGCAAGCTGACATTTTTGCACAGACCCCATCTCATACACACCAGTTTGCCACATTTATTAGCAGTAAATAAAATCATGAATTGTAGATTGAGGTATTGGGTTGGCCAAAAAGTTCGTTCAGGTTTGTCCATAATATGGCACGCAACCTCGAACAAACTTTTTGGCCAACCCAATATTTTCTGTTTCTACTTCCAGAAACAATATAATTATGTCCTCCACAATTAATGAGAACAAGAACAGCTCTTCTGAGTTACTGCCTCGTTAAAATCAGCATTCAGGAGTTGCTTGGTAGAAGACCTTGGCTTATGCATGAGGTCTGATTATTCTGAATTAGAAACAAAAGCTTTGCAATGTTCAGCTCCACATTGTACACCAGACATTTTCTGCATCCAAATAATTGAAGTCAAAATACAGAAAGCAGTTAACTATAGAACTGGCTGCAGGGGCATATGCTTTTCCTATTAAATCCAGCCCTGAAGACTGAGTTTCAGCAAAGCCACCTCAACTACCACATCTAACATTGAGGTGGTTTTCTTTATATTTATCTTCAATTGGTTTCAGGTTTAAGGTTGCATAAGACTATTACAGGAAGGAGTTTTATGTTTCTAACTATTTTAGTAACAGAATAATAAAAATAACTTGAGGAACACCAAGATTCCCATAGGCCAATTATTCAAACTTGAAAAATAGAGCTCAGACCTTATATCCCAACACAGCATATGCCCTTTGTTTAGCTATTCAAACCTATTTGCCTGTAGTTCACCCAGCAAAGCAGATTTTTTTCAATTACGTTCTTCCTTCTGTCTCGAATGCCCTTTCTCCTATTACGTCTCCTCACCCAAGACTACTGATTTTTTAAAATTCTGCTCAAGAGGCTGAGGAGTTTTCCCTGAACTTCTCACACCACCTACCCCAACTGCCAGCATGACTGAGGATCCTTCCTCTGAGTTCCCACCGCCCCTCTGCGTCCCTCTAGCCAAGCACACTTCAACCTGCATGATAATCCCTGATTTTATCTGCTCATGGCTCTCAGTAAACCATACACTCAGTAGACATTATTACTTCCCAACTTTACAGATGAGAAAATGGAGGCTCAGACAGGTACAGTAATTTGCCTAAGGTTACAAAGTAATCAATAGGGCACATAGTCTACTTTAAAGCTTTTGCCCAAACAGGCACGTGTGTCTCAAAGTCTGAGGCGCTGAAAAGCAGAAAAATGCATAGCAGAATCTGTTCACTCACCTTGAGTTTATCCTTGAGAATTTTATTCCTCTGTAGCTTTATCATTTCATTTCTTTCTAAAACAGCTTCTCGCTGACTTTGAATAGCTTGCTGGATTATAAGAAGAAATAACAGCATGGCCAAGAATGCAGGGTTATCAAGATTAATAAAGGGGTAAGGGGGAAACATTTAAATAAAGGGAACATTTAGGTGGCTGCTCTTCATTTAACCCAGACAGGTGTGCAGGTGTTCCCGTCATATAACACTAGTCATAAAAAGTGAGGTCGCTCAGTCGTGTCCGACTCTTTGTGACCCCTTGGGCTGTAGCCTACTAGGCTCCTCAGTCCACGGGATTTTCAAGCAAGAATGCTGGAGTGGGTTGCCATTTCCTTCCCTAAGTCATAAAAAGTATTGTTTAAAAATAACTTGTCCAAACTTTGGTCTGTCAATTACATCTCAATCGAGCTTTAAAAAAGAAAACAACTAGTCCATACTTACGTTTCCCACTTTTCTTTCCCTGAAATGAAAAATGGAAGAATTACTTATCTCATGATGTGTCTCGGCAGTCTTGACTTGCCCTGAAAGCACGCCTTTGTTCTCTCCCTAAACTCATTCTTCAGCCTTTAGGCTCTGGCCCACCTCCAGGGTCCATTTGATGGTAGTATCTTAATTTCTTGTTATTTCATTGTCGGTGGGATTTTCTGTGCCCCCACCCCTATCCCAGTCAAGGTGCAGACCTCTGTTGATGGACATTTTAGAGAGAATCATACAGAGTGTGAAGCAAGTCAGAAAGAGAAAAACAAATAGAAAAAATGGTACTGATGAACCTATTTGCAAAGCGGAAATAGACACCGACATAGAGAACAAATGTCTGGACTTTAAGCAGGGAATGGGGAAGTGGGATGAACAGGGAGATTGCGATTCACGTATATATATATACACTATGTATAAAATACGTAGCTCGTGAGAACCTACTATCTAACACAGGAAACTCTACTTAATAGTGTGGTGGCCTAAATAAATCTGAAACAGAATCTAACAATTCAAAGCTGCACCACCCAGACAGTGTTATAGGAAGTGTCTCCTAGCTGTGGGGCATCTACGCTTCCCACATCCGTGGCGGCAGGCAGGTCCATCCCATTGTGAAACACCAGGAGCTACTGTTTGCATCTCAGACCCATGAGTGGCGTCCCTGGAGCTATGCAGAATTCAGCCTCTTGGGCGTTAAGCAGCTGCTCTGGAAGATTCTCAAGACAACCCACCCGATGGCCCAGAAGTCACCCAGGCATCTCTTTCATCACCAATGGTCACTTGCCTGTGTCCACAATGCCCATGAGTCAAAGCTCTGTCGTTTTGCCTGGGACCCACAGAGGGAAGCCCGCGTCCCTGCACGCCCAGAGCCATACCTCAGGTATTCCGGCAGGTGGAGCTTGTCGGCCTTGGTGACCACCAGGGCCAGGTCCCTGCAGAACCCTCTCTGGCAGGCTTTCACGCTCTCGTTCAGAAGGTCCTCGTGGGCTCTCCCTCCAGAAATCCTTTCAATGTCACTGATCACCCAGATCACAGAGCACTTGTCGATGGTCTGTGAAACACGACCACAGCGTGCTTAAGAGCATACATGGTGCCTCGGTTGCAGCATGTTAGCCGCTCAGTTGCCCAACTCTTTGTGACCCCATGGACTGTAGCCTGCCAGGCTTCTCCATCCACGGGAGTCTCCAGAAAAGAGTACTGGACGTGTTTCCTTCATGTGTCGCGTCCGAACTCCGGGCTCTGCCCCAGCTCTCTGTCCAGCCCCATCTCTCACCAACCCCCGCCAGTACACTCTATGCAGCAGCCACATGAGCTTCTTGCACATCCGTGGGTGTAAGCTGCGCATCTATCTTGGGGTCTTTGCTCTTGCCACAACCTCTGCTTGACCTCCGTTTGGCCTCTGAGATCACCAAGGGCCACCTGAGGCTAGGTTGGTCACCCCATCTCTGCATCCCATAGCACCTGTACTTACCTGCCCTGGTGCTTCTCAGGCAGAGCTACTGTACAGCTACTATACTGTACAAGGTTGGCACTCTGCACCCCTCCCCCGCTCCCCACCCAGACTGCAAGGTGCTGGATGGGAAGGGGCCACATCATTCAGCTTGGAATCCGTAGCACCTCAAACACAGTACCTTGCCCATACTAGAAGCCTCATAGATGTTTGTGGCATTAGTCATTGATAGAATTCAAGAAATCATACCTTCAGTCCCAGATCCCTCACTAGCTTGATTTACTAAGCTGTCCTCTAGGGAGAAGTCCTGTTTTTCTGGAACTAGTCCTGGTCATGCGTTTATCCCAAAGCTGTCACTGCGGAGCATTATTTTGATGTCTGGCTTGCCCTGCATATGCAGAGCATGACCACAAGGTGGCAGCAGGGAGCCAGAAACCCATATGATTGAACTGAACATGAAATTGTAACTTAATGATTTGACAGCATACGTATTGCTTTATCAGACATACAACAAGCAATTGTGACATTTCTCGGACTGCATTGTTTTACCCATCTCATCTCTCCATATAAATGGAAAACTGGTCCAACTCCAGGATTGAATTTGTTTTATGGGTCCTCAGAATAACACTTTGCACATAAAGGTGTGACAAGTTTGTGAGTTGCTCACTAAATCATTATTTGCTCTGTGCCGCTGATTCTTAACTAGTGGGCCTTTGACAATGCCGGGAGACATTTCTAACTATTCAGACTGGAGGGGACGCTAGCGGGCAGAGGCCATAGATGCTGTAAGCATCCCATAATGCCTAGGTTGGGCCCCTACAGCAAGGAATTTCTCTACCCTCTCCACCCCCAAGTCAGAAGAGCTGGGGCTAAGAAACCATGGTGTAGAGCAGAGGGGTTCAAACTTATTTTTGGCAGTGGATCTCTTTTCCAAATGAAATCTTAGGAAGAACTCCAATGGTCCAACTTGATTTTTTTTAAGTAGAACAGCTTTAGTTGAATTTGAAGTGGAGGGTTTGGAGCCCCCATCTTCTCTGCACCCCCCATCCTCTGCCCATGAACCTCTTGGCTTCATGGATCATTGTTTTGAAAGCAACCATCTCAAGAGTCAAACAGATTTCATTGTTTATAGAAAAGGTACATAGTAGACCCCACGAGGCAGAGGACTGACTTAAGGGCACACAAATCTGGGTCCTGAAGCTCCTCCCCTACATGGATGGACTCAATTTCAGGCAGGAAAATAAAACCCATCTCTCCCTCCCACTTCCCAAGTTATAACCAATTCAGGGAAGCTTCCAACAATTCTATCGCTTGTGGAAGACGAAGCCTGCCAGCTCCTCCTCCAGGGCGGGGTCTCTTTCACTTGCATCCCCCTGGTCCTGGTGAATTGCTGTTATTATTGTTGTTTGGTCGCTCAGTCATGTCCAATTCTCTGCAACCCTATGGACTGCATAACTCTCCAGGCTCCTCTGTCCATGGGATTTCCCAGGCAAGAATACTGAAGTGGGTTGCCATTTCCTTCTCCAGGGGATCTTCCCAACCCAGGGATCTAACCCAGGTCTCCTGCATGGCAGGCAGATTCTTTACTCTCTGAGCCAGCAGGGAAGCCAAACAAAAGAGGACCTCGATCATAAAAGTTGCAGTGGTTGAATTTCAGGCCCTGCCAGAAAAGGCCAATCTATAAGACAAGAGCCTCTGGAACTGGGAGGGGGTGGAATGGCCCCCACTCACCTCCCTCCTTGCAGTGAGAATGGGCCTCTGAGAGGTCAGGTGACACTTAGGTGGCAGCACAGGGGAATTTGAGTTAATGGTTTTAGTTTAGGGAGGGCACTGCTGGCAGCTGGGGGGGTAGGGGAGGGGGTTGAATTCTGTCCTCCCTGGATGGAGGGGAGTCTAGTAACTTTTCCTGAGAGGATATCACAAAACCACAAGAATGTGGGGGAGCTGTTGCCAAGCAGAGCAAGCTGGGAACCATCGCTTCACTTCAGCCCAACCTCCTCAGAGCCCGGGTTCTGAGCCAGGTCTGCTGGCTCCTCTGTTCTGAGTGGCCTTTGATAAGCTTCCCAGTGTGTCTGAACTGGCAGCGGCCACGGCTCCATCTTGTGCCAGAGGCCGGCCACCCCCTGAGGCTGTCACTCCCCACGCTCGCCTGGAACTCGAGGAGGTGGCGGATTCCACCCCGAGACCTGAAACCCTGCAGAAACAAAGGCTCTCCTGGCCAGGCCTGAGCAGGCCACCAAGGATGAAGGACACTGGGAGACTGCCTCCACCTTAAAGAACTATTAGGGAAGCTTCCCAGGTGGCTCAGTGCTGAAGAATCCGCCTGCCAGTGCAGGAGACATGGGTTCCATCCCGGATCCAGGAAGATCCCACACACCACGGAGCAGCTAAGCCCGTGCACCACCGCTACTGAAGCCTGCCCCCTCTAGGGTCCACAGCTAATGAGGGTGGGTGTTGCAGCTACTGAAGCTCGTGCATGAAGCCCTGCTGAAACCTGGGCAGCTACCGAAAGCCCGAGCTCTCCAACAAGAGAAGCCAGTGCAGTGAGAAGCCGACACGCTGCAACTATCGACTAGCCCCTGCTCACCACTGCTAGAGAAAGCCTGTACCCAACAGCAAAGACCCAGCGCAGCCAAACATAAATAAATTTAAAAAAAAAAGAGAATTGTTAGGGGGCTTTCTGGAGGTTGAGAGACAGAGCCTCAGCTGAGAAGGCAGGATTCTGCTCTCCGGTTTAAATTCTGCCACTTGGTAG
This sequence comes from Ovis canadensis, assembly GCF_042477335.2. Lineage (NCBI taxonomy): Eukaryota > Metazoa > Chordata > Mammalia > Artiodactyla > Bovidae > Ovis > Ovis canadensis. The sequence continues at coordinate 102,898,337 of NC_091246.1, forward strand.
CTGTTTGGTTTTGGGCAAAGGACTTCCCGTCTCTGAGCCTTCCTTTCCTTAGCTGTAAAATCAGGGCACAGCCTGCTTATCTGTAAGCTGCCATCCCGATCTTTATGGAAAACCACAGTTGCGAAGCTCCCCTGGCCCACAGTCATTCATTTAGCACAAATCTGGGGAATTTAAAGTCTACATACACCAGGGAAGCAGCAGTCCAGCAGAGAGAATTTTGGCAGCCTCTGTGCTGCTGATGACTCATGGACCTCTGCTGACCCTCCCAGCCCCTTCCAGCTCTGTCCTGTGCCCCATGCTCCCCCCCACAATCCTGCAGCCTGAGCTTCTGCCTTTCTTTCTCTGTCACTCACCCCCTTGGAGCTTCCCCAGGAGGCATGGTATTAAAGCCCACCCCACCTTGCCCAAGGGCTTCCCAGGTGGCTCAGTGGTAAAGAATCTGCCTGCCGATGCAGGAGGTGTGCGTTCAATGCCTGGGCTGGGAAGATCCCCTGGAGGAGGAAATGGCAACCAGCTCCAGTATTCTTGCCTGGGAAATCCCATAAGAGAGGAGCCTGGTGGGCTACAGTCCACAGGTCACAAAGAGTCCAACATGACTTAGCAACTTACCAACAACTCCTTACAGCCAAAGCCAGGAGCAGCCTTCTGGTTCCTTGGTGCGTGGCTATTGGCTTCTCTGCTTTGGACCCAAATGTTGCCCTCCCTGTCTCACTCTGACCTTGTCTCCCCTGCTCACTCTCGGGCCCCTCTGTTGCTGGCCCTTCTCATGTACCACAGTTTAGCTCCAGCTCCCAGGCCTATCTCGTGATTCCTCCCTCCTCGGTGTCCCTTGCCACCCATATCCTCCCATTGCCCTAAAGCTTAGAACATGGGAGAATTTAACTCTCTCGAGCTCATAAAATCCATTAAGTGGAAAGTGGAACATCCTTTGCCGCTTTACAGAGAACTTGGGGATGGAGAGAGAGGGAGTGAAGCCCTGTGGAAGAGAATCACCTTTTTCCACATCTCGTCCCTCTTGCTATTGAAGTCGCCTGTGCCTGGAATGTCCACCAGCACAACCCCTTCTGGAATCAGCTCTGATTTGGGAAGGGTCACTTCCACCAGTTTGATCAAGGGCCAGATGTGTGTCTCAGCAGATCCGCCATCCCAGTCTCTCCTCTGGGTCCGGATGTAGGGGTCCAGCTTGACAGACAGCTCCCCTGCCTGAGGAAGAAGGACAAGGTCAGGTACACGAGACGGTCTCCAGCACCTCTGCCCTAGATGGGCTATGACTCGGGTTCAGCAGAGGTCCACTGCGTCATGTGAGACGCGGCACTGGGTGACAGGCCCCAGGAGGCCTGAGGTCCTACCTGGAAGGGTCTAGGCTCAGAACTACAAAGAACACTGGGAGATCAGGAAATTCAAGCTCCTATGGGCTTCCCTGCTGGCTCAGATGGCAAAGAATCGGCCTGCAATGCAGAAAATCCAGGTTCTGTCCCTGGGTTGGGAAGATCTCCTGGAGAAGGAAATGACAACCCACTCCAATATTCTTGCCTGGAGAATCCCATGGACAGAGGGGCCTGGCGAGCTACAGTCCATGGGGTCGCAAAAAGTGGGGCACAACTGAGCAACTACCGCTGATAGATGGAGAAAATACAGGCAGTGAGAGCAGGGCTTGAGGAAAGTCACAGCTTCACTGGGGGATGTTTTACCTTCTAAATTCCATTCCAGTTCTGAAATCAGTGGAAATCGTCTGCACTAGTCTAAATCTGTGTGAGAGAGAGAGGATCTTTGAACTAATGTGAACATTTCTACGACCAGAAAGCCCTGACTGTGGAAGATTGATCATGAAATGGTGACCATACTTTCTAAGTTGAAAACTGGTCTGAAGTTGATCTTCAAACGGTTTTAAAAATTTATCTTCAGAACTTGGAAGATAAATTTTTAAAACCGTTTGATGAACTGGAGTCTATTATACAGAGTGAAGTAAGCCAGAAAGAAAAACACCAATACAGTATACTAACATATATATGGAATTTAGAAAGATGGTAATGATAACCCTGTATGCGAGACAGCAAAAGAGACACAGATGTATAGAACAGACTTTTGGACTCTGTGGGAGAGGGAGAGGGTGGGATGATTTGGGAGAATGGCATTGAAACACGTATACTATTAGGTAAGAAATGAATCGCTAGGTTCTATACAGGATACAGGAGGCTTGGGGCTGGTGAACGGGGATGATCCAGAGAGATGATATGGGGTGGGAGGTGGGAGAGGGGTAAGGATTGGGAACTCATGTACACCCGTGGCTGATTCATGTCAATGTATGGCAAAACCAATACATTATTGTAAAGCAAAATAAAGTAAAAATTAAAATTAAAAAAAAATTTATCTTCCAAGTTCAAAAGAATATATGGACAGACCGGCATTTCCATGCTGTTTTAACGATGGTGAGTGAGATGAAGAATCATTCTCAGCCTACTCTTTTTCCCTAAACACATTCATGCCAGCAACTCTGTGCAGCAGTGAATCTCTACTGGGATAATTCAGAGGACAGAAGGTTTGGGATGTAGTGCAGTCACCGTTAATAAGTATCTACAGAATGGCCCTGAAAGAAAGATAAATTCTTAAGAGAGTTGAGATCAAGTCAGAGAATGTGTTGCTATCTGGGTAGGAAATAAGAGCTATCATCAAGGGACTTCCCTGGTCGTCCACTGGTTAAGACTTTGTCTTCCAATACAGGGGGCATGGATTCAATTTCTGGTCAGGGAGCTATGATCCCACATGCCTCACAGTCAAAAAATGAAAAAACAGAAAATATATTGTAACATATGCAATAAAGACTTTAAAAATGGCCCACATCCACAAAAATTTGTTTAAAAGATTGCGGTTCTAATCAAATAATACAAAATTGTGAAAGAAGAGATGATAAAAGTTCTTTAAGATATTTTGATTAAAAAAACAAGCTATGATAAGGGCAACAGAAAAGCAAAAGCAAGGGGCTTAAAAAAGTGTGGGCTTTCTGTAAGAAGAGGGCTCCCGTCAATAAACGGGGCTTCCCAGGGGGCGACAGTGGTAAAGAACCTGCCTATCAATGCAAGGGACGTAAGAGACGTGGGTCCACTCCCTGGGCTGGGAAGATCCCCTGGAGGAGGGCATGGCAACCCACTCCAGTATTCTTGCCTGGAGAATCCCACGGACGGGGGAGCCTGGCGGGCTACAGTCCGTGTGGTCGCAGAGTCAGACATGACTGAAGCAACTTAGCCTGCTGCTGCTGCTGCTGCTAAGTCGCTTCAGTCGTGTCCGACTCTGTGCGACCCCATAGACAGCATCTCACCAGACTCCCCCGTCCCTGGGATTCTCCAGGCAAGAGCACTGGAGTGGGGTGCCATCACCTTCTCCAAACTTAGCCTGCACATACCACTGAATAAACTAGTGGAGACAAACCATCCTAGGAAGTAAACTCAGATTCCCTCTCCCCTGAATAGAATCCATGCCCCAAAGTCTGAATTTGTGCCCTCACCCCTGGAGATGCTGATTCCATTCATCTTGTTTCAAATGGGTGAATTAGTCATGCTGGGAAGGAATATTTCTAAGTGCAGAGTAGTAAGGAAATGAATATTACCTTGACACCTTGGTGTAGGTTGTATGTGTTCAGATAAAGTAACCAGTTTTGCCGTCATTGTGTTTCTTTGAACCTGCTCTGTCTGTATTTTGGATATTGGGAAGATAATTAAAGTTTGGGGGGGGGGCGTTGTCCTTTTTTAATTTTATTGAAGTATAGTTGGTTTACAATGCTGTGTTTGGTTTCTACTAGTGACTCAGTCATACATGTATGTACTGTTTACCATATTCTTTCCCACTGTGGCTCCTCACAGGATATTGACTATAGTGCCCTGTGCTACACAGGAGGACATGGTTGCTTACCCATTAATTAGTTTTAATTATGGGCATCCCTGGTGGCTCAGAAGGTAAAGAATGGCCTGCAATGCAGGAGACCTGGGTTTGATCCCTCCCTGGATTGGGAAGATCCCCTGGAGAAGGGAATGGCAACCCACTCCAGTATTCTTGCCTGGAGAATCCCATAGGCAGAGGAGCCTGGCAGGCTGTTGTCCATGGGGCTGCAAAGAATCAGACATGACTGAGTGACTCTCCATTTAAACATAAGAAAGGGGCTACTACCTTTGTTTGATTTTCTAGATATATAAAAGTTAAATGCCTTGAAAGGTTGAAGTCATTTGACATCTAAGTATGTCTGGTCAAGTAGTTCAAATTTTTTGAGAGAAACAAATATGCTAAATTTGAACTCTAAGGCTAAGGAATGTTGATTAATTGTGTAAGTAGTATTAACTTTTAAAGGAGGCTTTTCTATATTAAACTTAGGAGATAATTGGACATTAAGTTTTGGAACTGGTGTAAGTAATTGTTGTTACTTTATATAGAAAGCATCAGATTTACAAATAGAATAACAATATTTTAAAGGTGAATTTTAAGATGCAAGAAAAACTAGGTTTTTTTAGTATGCAACATAAGTAAATTGCATATTAGTTCCACATGTATTTTGGTTTAATTTAAAATTGAATTTTAATTTTTTAAAAACATGTTGATCATAAAAGTGAGGAGAGCCTGGTTCTACTAGTTGCTTATCTAATATCCACCCTGCCCTTCAGCCATGCCAGTGGCATCCCGACTGTATATTTGGGAAGGCAGTGGGTTGAGACTGGTCTCAGCCAAACACAAGCTGGGTTCTCGTTGCCCAAGACTCCCTTTCAGCTCAGAAAACCAAAGGGCTCACTACTGACCAAGAAAATCTACATGGAAATTTGTTGGGTGTGTTTCTAGGAAAGCTTTTACTTCCCAATAAAAGAGGAGACATGGTTGGTACTCCCTGTTTAGCCATTTGTCCCTTCCATGAAGCTAGCTGCGAAGGTCAGCCCTTCAGTAGCCATTGTGTGGCAATGAGGCAACTGGATGTAGACGGTCAGGGGACCAGAGGTCTGTTGATCTTGTCTGTTGATCTTGACGTTGTTGAGCCGCTGAACCAACCCACAAACCCAACTGCCCCCAGACTTCTTATGTGAGAAAATGGATAAATCCCAATTTGTTTAAGCTGTTATAAACTTGGGTGTTTTTTTTTTTTAATTATTTGCTGCAAAGCACATCCTTAATTAATCCTCAAGTAACTATAAACAGTCTTTCCTGTGCACAAAAGCTCCCCCCTCAGACATGAAAAATTGAATGCAAATTAAAAATCCTGGCTACTTCTGATTTTGGTACCAACTTATTTCCAATAAAACATTGCACCTTGGGACTTCCCTGCTAGTCCGGTGGCTAAGACCCTGCACTCCCAGTGCAGGGGGCCTGAGTTTAATCCCTGTTCAGGGAGCTAGATCCCACATGCAGCAACTAAAGATCCCACCTGCAGCGCTGAAGATCAAAGATCTTGTGTGCTGCAACTAAAACCCAGTGCAGCCAAATAAAAGAGTAAATAAAAATATTTTTTAAAAGCGGAGGTGGGGGGTGTCCTTGGTGGCTCAGTGATAAAGAGTCACCTGCCAGTGCGGGAGCTCTGGGTTCAGTCCCCGATCCGGGAAGATATGCTGCACGCCTCAGGACTAAGCCTGAGTGCCACAACTGTTGAGCCTGTGCTCTGCAGCAGGAGAGGCCGCCACAGTGAGAAGCCTGAGCACCACGCCTGGAGAGTGGCCCCTGCCTGCCACAGCTGGAGAAAAGCCCGCACAGCAGCGAAGACCAGCACTGCCAAAACTAAGGAAATAAATAAAAATGAAAAGAGAGAGAGAGAACCTGTGCCTTGCACAAATCCCCTAAATGGATTCAACTGTTACCCTTGAGGTTCATGATAACATCGAGAGAAACATTTTGAAGCTACCTCTTCTGCCTTGAGGGAGATGACTCTGGAGGTGGGAATCTTTCCTCTGGGCTTGGCCCTTAGTAACTCCTCGTAGCTCTTTTCTTCCGCTCCATTTCCATAAAACATCTGCAGCTTCCAAACAGCTTCCTCCGCCGCGTCGCCCCTGTCCCACGCGTCCTCCTCTTCTCCGCCCAGCCCCTCCGTCCTGTGCAGGAGTGTGGTCAGGTTCTTCAGCTCCTCCTTCCACTCCTGCCAAGACAGAGTGGGGCCAAGCCCACCCCCTCACCATGACACAGATTCAGCAGACATTGACAAAGTCCAGTGAGCCTGTTGGGGGCAGGGGGACTCCAGGAAATCTAAGATCATCTAATCCAGGCAGGTATCATCCAACCCAACCCGCTTATTTGGTCAGTGAGGAAACAGGAACCCAAAGAGGAAAACGTCTTGCCCAAAGTCCCATAACCACCTGAGGCAGCACCCAAGCTAGAGCCCCCATCCCATTCTTCTGGACTTTCTCATTGTGTATGGCCTATGTTCTTTTCGTTTAACAAAGATGTGAGCTATGTTGACAAGGAATATAATGTGAATCTGTAAGAGAGAAAGAAGGAAAGGAAGAAAAGGAAGAGGGAAGACAGAGCAGGAAGGGAGAAGAAAGGATGGAGAGAGAGGAAAAGAGGGAGAATGGGAAGGAAGCAAGGTGGGGGAGGGAGAGGGGGTGAAGGAAGGACGGGGTGGAGGAAAGAGGCAGAAAGGAGGAAGAGAGAGAGAGAACAGGGAGGGAGAGGAGAAGGAAGGAGGGAGGGAGGCAGCTCTTACCTGGTCGGAGAGAAGGTGGATTTTGGCCTCATACTGCTCACAGCAGCCCGAGCTCACTTGCACGATACAGGACGTGCATATACTTTCTCCCGACACAGGGAGGAACATGGCTTGCCGAATGATGGCATTGATCAGGGAGCTCTTCCCGGCCCCAGTGCTTCCGAATAATCCAATGTAGATGGGGTCCAATGATGGTTTTTCAATCAAGGCAAGAAGCCTGTTTCTAGATCAGTTTTAAAATGCTCATTGTCAAGGTCATCAAAGCAAGGTTGGGAGTCCATACAGCAAACAATCCTGGTCAAGTCACCCCATCTTTCTGAGCCCTCTCTGCAGTCTCTTTGGTCAAAGGAGAATATTCAGCCCTGTTTACTATACAGAGTTGTCCGGAGGACCAAATGAGATAATGCAAAAAGGGATTTCCCTAATTGGGTGGTTAAGAATCCACCTTCCAATGCGGGGGGTGTGGGCTGGATCCCTGGTCTGGTCGGGGAACCCAGTCCCCACATGCTCAGGGGCAACGGAGCCTGCGTGGCACAACTAGAGAAACATATGTGCTGCAACTAGAGAAGCCTGCGTGCCACGACCAGGGGCCCTTGTGCTGCAACCAAGACTCAGCACAGAAAAAAAACCTTTTATTCAAAAAAAAGAACATGCAAAAATATTTGGCAATGATAATTCTTCCAGGTAGCACAATAGTAAAAACTCCGCCTGCCGGTGGGAGAGAGGCAAGAGACATGGGTTCAATCCCTGGGTCGGGAAGATCCCCTTGAGTTGAAAATGGCAACCCACTCCAGGATTCTTGCCTGGGATATCCCATGGAGAGAGGAGCCTGGCGGGCTACAGCCCAGGTGCCACAACAAAGAGAAGGACACGATTGAGCACACGAGAAGAAGAAATGATAATTCTACACAAACTACGATGTCTGTATAGATGTGACCCTGTTTATGTTCCATGAAAATTACACAGTCTTGATCTTAGACATGAACTTTATACAGTGGTGGGAAGTATTATTAGGAGCAACCCTGAGGGTCTTACAGGGCAGGAGATGTAGCCTTAACCCCACTTAAATCTTTCAAGGCAGCTGGACATGACCTTCGACAGCACAGGCTCAGCGTCCCACAGCCTGGGCTAGATTCCACCCCTTTAACTCATCAGCAGTGTGACTTTGGTCGATGTCTTGGACTCTTTGAGCCTCAATTTTGGGAAAATGAGTGATAATCATGGCTTCTACTTTGTTAGGAGTTTTGGGACAGTTAAATGGAATCTGATGTATGAATGTAAAGCACTTTCACTTTCCGTTTCCAAAATCTTTAGCAGATTACCTAGCAACGGGGACAGCGCAGTGTGGCAACTACCAGTGTTAACAGAAATGGCCCATAGCAACAGAACTTTCTGGCTTTCTTTGCTTAGTTCCTAACCAGAAATTCCCTTTTATTATTGCAGAAAAGCATCTACCACCACCTAAGGAAAGACATCCAAGGAAGATCTGACGGTAGCTGATGCCAGACTCACATGAGGTACTTGACGCTGTTGGGGATGCTGTCATCCAGGAACACAGACTGAATAAGTTTCTGGTAAGTGTTGCTCAAAACTCTTCTGGTCCGAGACTCCAGTTTTTCATCTGGAATCAATAGAGATGTATTAGCAGGGATGTAATACATTCCCTGGTCACTCAGACAATAAAGAATCCACCTGCAATGCGGGAGGCCTGGGTTCGACCCCTGGGTCAGGAAGATGCCCTGGAGGAGAGGGCATGGCAACCCACTCTTCTTGCCTGGAGAATCCCCATGGACAGAGGAGCCTGGTGCACTGCAGTCCATGGGGTCACAAAGAGTCGGACGCGACTGAATGATCAAGCATATTAATACCTGGCAGGGATCAAGCACTTGGCCCGCACAGGGCGAATCTGCTTAATACGGCAGAAAAGGTGGGGGTGGGGGATGAAATGAAAAGCCAGTTAAACGAAAGAGCAAGTTATCTGATGGGAGAGGTCACAGATCGTGGGAGAGAGCAATCAGTGATGACGAGAGCCCCCCAAGGAGCCAGGCAGCTCTGAAGCACAAGGTAACACAAGTCAGCGTCCACTTCACCATGGGCTACAGCCCCTCTGCAGTCTTCTCTCCTGTGGTCATAAATAGAAGAAAACTGCAAGGACATCCTATCAGAAAGAAAGAAAGTGAAGTCACTCAGTCGTGTCCGACTCTTTGCAGCCCCATGGACTGTAGCCTATCAGGCTCCTCCGTCCATGGGATTTTCCAGGCAAGAGTGTTGGAGTGCCATTTCCTTCTCCAGGGGACCTTCCCGACCCAGGAATCGAACCCGGGTCTCCCACATTGCAGGCAGACGCTTTACCATCTGAGCCACCAGGGAAGCCCAGGACATCCTATAAATAACCACAAAGGCACCAAACCAATCATTTTCACAGTGTTAATCAGGAAGAGATTATTTTTGTAACAAGCCTTCTATCCAGATCTTAAGAGATAAACTGTCAGATCACAGTATCTCTGCAGAGACTAGGAGGCCTCCTTTTTTTAAAAAAAAAATTTATTTATTTGGCTCTAGCTGCGGCATGCAAACTCTTGGTTGCAGTATGTGGGATCTAGTTCCCTGACCAAGGCTCAAACCTGGGCCCTCTGCACTGGGAGCTCAGAATCTTAACCATTGGACCACCAGGGAAGTCCCGAGGCCTCCTTTAATGGGATCAAGATCATTCAAAGATGTTCCACCCTGCTTCTGCTTCTCCAAGTACCCTTCTCTCCTTTTGAGGATGTTAACACATCTGGGAAAGAACAGAGCTGCATTAAACGAGCGATAGAGCATTTTCAGGACACTCACATTCCTTGAGGGCGCTTTGTTCCACAGAGGGAAATGCTCGAAACCTCTGGTCTCGATCAGATCGTCTTCTTTTTCTCATTGGTTCTTTAAATATATCATCATCCACTAGAGATAAACAGAAGTTACATAAAATTATAGGTCTAGAGGGCATAGTGTACCATAGACCAAAAACATAGTCCACTTATATGCAGATTTTCGACTGTGAAGGGGGGTCGTCACTCTCATCCCTGTGTTGTTCAGGGGTCACTATTTTTGCCTGACTTCTACCGATAAACAAACCCCAAGAGGCTAGAAGGATCCCTGCCAGCCCTGGTTGTTTGTGAGCTCATTTCAGAAGCAGCCCTGTTGGGTCATTCCAGTCTGATTCCCAATTCCCAGAGTCCCAGGACTTTGCATCTAGTTCCAAAATGCAGCCCAACCTATCTCCCCACAAGATAAGTCAAGATGACATGAAAAGTTCCTGTTTGCGAATCCTGGGAAGCCAAGATGGCTGGATATTCTTCACCAAGTGCCGAAAATATAGAGGGAAGCCTGAGATGGCTCAGTGTGGGGTGGAGAAAGGCCTCAGGGAGATCTTTGCAACCCGGGAAATTGATCAGGAGCAGAAGGAGAGAACAGAATGGGCCATGTGACCAAAGCAAATTCCTTCTTCTCCCCGAGCCTCAATTTCTTCTTCTGTACAATGAGTCAGTTGACAAAAACAGAAAGAATACAAGAGCAGTGGAGGGTGCCCTCCAAGTGGATGTCCCTCAGAGATTAAATTGGGGGATGAGACTTTTTCCTCCCTCCTCCCTCAAAGATGTTAGTAGCTGCTTCCTTACATAGGCAAGGAAAAAATTTGCCAAGAAGCAAACCTTTGTAGTCCTGCAGAGGTTGAATTACTTCAGTGGTTTCTGTTGGTTACAAAGTGAAGGACTGGGAGGCTCCTTAATCCTCAGGAAAGGGTTTAACTGAAAACCAAAACTGTGTTTAGATGGTTTGTTTTTTTTTTTTAATTGTGCTGGGTCTTGGTTACATGTTTATTCTTTAAGCTATAATAATTAAATATGAAATATAAGGAAATACTGAGCACCCTTGCAACATAGTTAAATCTACATTAAAATCATATGTAGTATTTGAACTTTTAAAAAAAAAAGAATTTATTTGGCTGCGTTGGGTCCTTGTTGCGGCATGCGGGATCTTTCATTGTGGTCCTCAGGCTCAGTAGATGCAGCACGTAGTCTTAATTGCCCCACGGCATGTTGGAACTTGGTTCCCCAAGCAGGAGTCAGATCCACGTCCTATGCCTTGGAAGGTGGATTCTTAATCACTGGCCCACCAGAGAAGTCCCTGGATGAGTTTTAGAAAACATCCCCCTGGCAGGATTCACCTGGTGAGAAAGGGACAGTAGTGGGGGGTCTTTGGGGTCAAGACCATTGGAAATGGCCTAATCCAGCACTCCTGGGGGTGGTATAAACCTTAGGCAAATGGCCGTGAGGTGACCTGGAAAAACAGTTGACCCCAGGAATCATAACTCTCTAAGCTCATATAAAGGCATGAGGCCCCCAAACGGAGCGTGACACTGGGAGGTCATCTTCCCTCAAGAACCACAGAAAGCGCGCCTCACTCAGGGACCCAGGATGGCGACCTGAGCAGAAGGCCCAGCCTTCCGCACCGGGCTCCAGGCCCGAGTCTCCCAGACAGCTCAGGCAGCCTCAGTCTGGCATCTTCCTGCACAAATTCCACAGCGTTCTGGAGCCAGCTCACACCCCAGAGTACTGCAGCGCAGGGTGAGCTGTCTGCCAAGGCCTGAATCTTGGCCCCTCCTGCTCACGCAGTGACAGGGAGTTGAAAGAGCTTGTCCGTAGACCCTTCTATCTCAGACATTCTAACCTTACAAGTATGCTCCACGCAAAGAATTTATCCTGGCTCAGTTTAAGGCTGCCTTAGAACTAAACACCAAGTGGTTGCTGGCTCAATGGCTAGAGCTAGAAAGAAAGGGGCAGAGAAGAAGAAAAATATATGCCATAGCTAGGGAGTTTGGGCTGGACACGTACACACTGCTGAATTTAAAATGGATCACAAGGATCTACTGTATAGCACAAGGAACTCTGCTCAATGCTCTGTGATGGCCTTAAGGGAAGGAAATCCTAAAAGAGGGGGTATATGTACACGTATGGCTGATTCTCTTTGCTATACGGTAGAAACTAACTCATATCGTAAAGCAATACACTCCAATAAAATTTTTTTAATGGATAACTAATAGGAACCTACTGTATAGCACAGGGAAGTCTGATCAATACTCGGTAACAACCTAAACGGGAAAAAAATTTGGAAAAGGACATGTGTGTAGGCACAACTGAATCTCCTTGTTATATACCTGAAACGATCACAACGTTTTTAATCAACTATACTCCATATAAAATTAAAAGCTTTTTTAAAATGGAAGCAGTTAAAGTTTTCTGAAGTCCCCAAAGTATTTGATTAGAATAAGCAAATATCGATATCTAACTTCAGTAATTTAGCTTAAGTAAGGAAATCCACTGTGGGTTAAACTTTTGAATTTTGATATTGATAACAAGGAGGTGACAGAATCACGGGATTTATGAGCTGGAAAGCAATGTACAATATGTATGGCTTCAGATGGAGAGAAATCAAGAGACTTGTCGTATGGGCGCAGAGCTAGCGAATGATACAGCAGTAACTAGAAGCCAAGAATGGACACCACAAGTCCAGTGGTTTTCGAGGCACAATTACAGTCTTATTACTTTTAATTATTATCTATTATGGTTTAATATTCTGGAAGATGTTTATAATTTATTCTTCTATTTTATTCATCCCAGAGCTTAAAAAAGGAAAGCAGAGTTTTAAATATGTTATGATTAAAGCTATCAAGTGAAATCCTAGAAAATCTACCAAAAAGTTTTACTAAAATAAAGCAGATAATTTTTAACTACTAAAAAAATAACTACTCCAGCCGCTAGGCCAGTGGCTTGCTGAAGAACACTTTAGAACATATTATAAACAGTGTCTTGGAATTCCAGAATGTTTTCACACCTGCCTGTGGAAAGAGTAAAAGGATGGAGGGCCTTGATCTTGACCCTGGAACTCAGGAACTCTTTTGTTTAAACAATGTTTGCAGAGGATCTTAGCCACAAGCATAAAAGAGTCTTAGTACAGCCTTTATCAGCCTTATCCTTAGTACAGTCTTATCCTGGCCTTTATTTCAACTTTGTAAGGAGTGGCAATTAGTCTGATCAAAGCTTGAAAACTTATTTCTCAACTAAAGCAAACACTGAGAAGTCAGGTAAAACAGCACGGTTTTATACTTTGCCTTTAATATCTAAAATGAAAAAAACAGGTGGAAGGGAGAAAGTAGTTCATCTGGGATTTAAAACACTTAATTGTAGTACATGCATGGTGAGTTGCTTCAGTGGTGTCCAACTCTCTGTGACCTACAGACTGTAGCCCACCAGGCTCCTCTGTCCATGGGATTCTCCAGGCAAGAATACTGGAGTGGGTTGCCATGCCCTCCTCCAAGGGATCTTCCCGACCGGTTTCATACTAAATTGTAACCAGAATAAATGGGTGTGAACCGGTCGTTCCTCTTATCTTCCCTGCAATTGTTCAGGCACTCTCTTCCCTTTTCCACTATATTACACTGATTTATTGGCAACCCACTCCAATATTCTTGCCTGGGAAATCCCATGGATAGAGGAGCCTAGCAGGCTACAGTCCATGGGGTCACAAAATAGTCAGACAGAACTTATGGACTAGACAACATTGGAGCAAAGGGCAGAGGGCTGGGTGGGGCCATCCCAAGAAGTCTACCCAGTCTCTGCTGCTATTGCTCCTTGCTGCCACAAGGTGTCGCTTTTGACAACCGTCTCAGTATAGGCGCTTTGATCAGATCCTTGAGGGAACCTGCCACAGATTTTCCCAGCAGGACGCCCCACACCTTCAGGACTAACCTCTCCCAAGGGGGCCCTAAAGTTGCAATTCCCTCAGTTTGCTTGCCCAGCCATGTCTCAGATACCAGCACTACCCCCCACTGACCCTTGCTGCTAAGGGAATTCATCTCCAGGGGTAAGAAAATTTTTCCTCTTCAGTTCTCAAAACACAAAGGGTGTGATACACCCCAGGGGTTACTTCGCTGCATCTTCCCAGGGGAGGTTCCCTTCTTGTCTCTGGGGATCCTCCACCCAGCCTTCAAGGAAGGGAGGCCACCCTCAGGGACTCCAGTGTGGTTCACCCTACAGCTCACCTTCAGAAAGCACGCAAAATGATTCTGGGGGCTTACCTTCTCCATTCTGAGAGCAGGCTGCCCTCGGAAAATCCAAGATGGTTTCCTGGAACCTTCTTTTATTTATTTATTTTTGAATTTTATTTATTTGAACTTTTAAAGGACGGTGGGGGGGCACAAGTTGAATTTCTGGTCAGATAACCCACTAGATTATTAATAGGCTCTTTTAGTTGTTATTGAAATAATTGATATTCATCCACTGTTAAAATATGTTGTGAGAAAGCAGCTTCTCAATAAAGAGCAGCGAAAAATGACGATAGTTTAATACGGTCCCAACCCCTTTGCCCTTGGTTATAATGGCAAATAGTTATTGCTCAGGGCTTCTCCAATGGCATAGTGGTAAAGAATCCGCCTGCAGTGCAGGAGATGCGATTTGGACCGATCCTTGGGTCAGGAAGATCCTCTGGAGGTGGAAATGACAACCCATTCCAGTATTCCTGCCTGGGAAATCCCATGGGCAGAGGAGCCTGGTGGGTTACAGTCCACGGGGTCACAAAGCGTTCGACGTGACTGAAGCGACTCGGCACACACACACTTATATGTATAATGGTGAATAGTTCTTGCTCACTTCATCAGGGGATAGTGAAGGGATGTTACCTGGATGTAGCTCCCGAACCAGAAAATCTTCAGTTTCTGCCATTTCCTGTTATGTAACTGCCTACCTTTGTCCACTTAGAGCATCAGCCTGAAAAATACAAAGTACAGGGTTGGGGTAGGGGGGAGTAGACGGCAGAAAGTATAAATACAAAACAAAAACTAAAAAGAACATGTAATTTTGCTTACGCTTTTTCTCCCCAATTAGATTCCAAGCTTCTAAAGGGCAGTGGCTATTCTATCTTATCTTTGAATCCTTTATAACAGCTGTCCACTGTGTGCTGGTTTAAATATGGCGAAAGTCCATGTTTGACTATTGATTTTCAGCAATAGTTGAATCCATAGAATTTTTTTTTTTTTGGAGCAAAAGAAATGACTATTTATTGCTAATGGTGCTAAATAATACCACTGTTGGAAGACTGTTTGTCAACTTGGTACAGTACTGAACATACTCAGCATTAATCTGGCAGTCACGAATACGGTATTTATACCAAAGAGTTGACAGCTGTGTCCACACAAAAAACTACACATGAATGTATATAGCAGATTTTTAAAATAAATTCTTGGAATTTATTTTTTTCATTGTTAATTTTTATTGGAGTTTCGTTGCTTTACAATGTTGTTAGTTCTACTGCACAGCAAAATGGTTCAGCCAGACATACACATATATCCCCACCGTTTTTTATCCATTGACTTTTCAACTGAAATGACCTGAGATCTTGAAGGCAGCTCAGTCTGAAAAGACAATAATCCTCTAAGGACCAGAGAGCCTTGAAGGTGAAGGTATACAGCTTTGCTGTTTTGGGAGACATCAGCGCCCCCGTGAGGTAAGCCCGGAACCCCTGGGCCACAGTGACCCTGAGCCCCAGCGGGTCTCAGCAAGTATCGGGGAGATGGGTGGAACATTTGATATTCCTGGGGTCCCCTGGAGTTGCTCTGGAGGATGCTGAGCGGGGAAGAAGAGATGCAATAGCTGTTCGGTTCTCTGGGCCTTCCTCACCACCCACCCAGCACTGCAATCAGGGAGACACCCCGATTGGGGGTTATGTCAGCTCTGCCTCATGGGGCATCTGTGGGGGTGGGGGAGGCACCTCCAAAAAAAGAAGTATTGGATCCAACCTGTCTCCAGTCCTGGGAGACGGACTGAACACAGAGGGAGAACTGGATCCACAAAGCCTCAGAAGAGCGGGTGCTGATGCCCTGGAGGGTTTCTGTCGCCACAGATCAGGGAGGCTCCGGGGCACACAAGGCGGGGCACCCCACATGCTTCCTCTCCATTTCTGATGCTGCTGATTGGACCACTCAGCTGCATAATTCAAAAGCAGAGAGTCACCGGCCTTTCTGAAATATGCAAAAGCTCAACTGCCCTGTCAACCCCCAGTAGACACACGGCCGTTAGTTAGGGAGACTGTGCTTCATTTACCTATCACTCCCAAACGGAAATCACAGTGCCTCAGTCAAAACAGCCACTTACTCTTAGTTCAGCTCATGGGCATCAACAGAACTAACGGCTTCTGTTCCTGGTGGGTGTTGGTGAATGTGGTGTGAACTCTGCTACGTACACGACCCTGAGCCTTTGCTAGGAGGTTCCTCATCTCTCCATTCCTCATCTGGGCTCAGACCACCCCAGACTCCTTACAGTCCTCCAAGGCGGGGGAGTCAAGAAGAAACGTGCTCGCCTCTTCTTCCTGGAGAATTCCTACTCTTTCTTCAGCATCTCGTTTGCGCATTTCCTCTGTGCAGCTGTGTCCTGGTTCCCATTCATTCCCCTCTTGTGCCACCGCTGGTCCGAGCACACCTGAATTGTACGCTTGTGATTCTTTCCTTATGTCTGAGCTATGCGAGGTCAAGGCTGCATTTGTTTCAACTTTGTAGTTCTATCGTGAAAGGCAATAATCAATCATAGTGCTGAATTAATTAATTACAGTGGCTGGGAAGCTTTTGATGAGATTCTGCTGCCAAGGGTGTTTAAACACTGAATCTGTTTTTAAATATTTCTGTATTTGGCTGCATGGGGTCTTTGTTGAAGCTGCAGACCTTCATTGCGTCATGTGGGAGTTTCTGTTGCAGCGCACAAATTCTCTAGTTGGGGTGCTCAGGCTTAGCTCCTCCACGGCACGAGGGATCTTGGTTCCCCAACCAAGTGTCGAATTCATGTCCCCTGCATTGCAAGGCAAATTCGTAACCACTGGACCACCAGGGAAGCCACTCAAATTCGTTTTTGTTAGGACTGCTCTGTAGGAACTGGGAATGTTTAGCTTGAGGGAAGGAAGACATGGGCTGAAGCAGAAGGTGTGGAGAGGACTTTGTGTGGTCTTCAAATACTTAAGCTTAGAGTTGAATATAACAGTGAGATAATGCCTGTTTCCAGTGGTGCCAAGAAGGGACAACTAGATCCACTAGGTGGAAAGTATAAGAAAGGACATTTTTGCTGAACATTTCTCTTGTATTCAGTGTTGTCCAAAATGGAATGAGCTCCCTTAGTAATGAATTTTCTGCTCCTAGAAGTGTCTAAATCTTCACTGTTATGATCACCTAATAACAGTATTGAACTAGACGGGCTTTAAGGCTTCTTCAGATCCCAAGACACTGTGTTCTTGCTTGAAGTGTTCATCAGTAAAGCTGGTGGTGGGAGGGCTCTACAAGGTTACTAAAATTCATGAGAGTTTCCTGGTTGGAAATGCTAAGCCTCGGCAAAACCTAGGCAAGTTAGAGGAAAAAATATGATAGTGCCTAACAATAGCTTCAGAGAAGGCAATGGCACCTCACTCCAGCACTCTTGCCTTGAAAATCCCATGGACGGAGGAGCCTGGTGGGCTGCAGTCTAGGGGGTCGCTAAGAGTCAGACACGACTGAGTGACTTCCCTTTCACTTTTCACTTTCATGCATTGGAGAAGGAAATGGCAACCCACTCCAGTGTTCTTGCCTGGAGGATCCCAGGGACGGGGGAGCCTGGTGGGCTGCCATCTCTGGGGTCGCACAGAGTCGGACACGACTGAAGCGACTTAGCAGCAGCAGCAGCAGCAGCAAACAATAGCTTTAGATGCGAAACTAGGAATTGCCCCCTGGAAAGATATCTGTTGTTTTCTGAAGATGGCAGCTCCATGAGCTATAGTCATACACACAAAATATTAAACGTCGTATCACAGTGGGCTCTGGAGACAACAAATGTACGGTCCTCCCGGGGTACAGATCCACTGTGGACCTTCGACTGGCTGTGCTGGCCAGTGCCAGGAACAAATATGGAAGATGGATCAGGCTTCCCCACCTGCCAATGCAGGGGACATGGGTTCGATCCCTGGGTCGGGAAGATCCCCTGGAGAAGGAAATGGCAACATACTCCAGTGTTCTTGGCTGGGAAATCCCATGGACAGAGGAGCCTGGCAGGCTGCAGTTCATGGGGTCGCAAGAGAGTCGGACACGACTGAGCAACTGAACAAACAATAACGACAGTCAAAAGGAACACAATTGATAATTCGGTGATTTCAGGTTCATTTTAAAAAGACCCAGAGTCCTTCCTCAAATTATGCTGGGCTCCACTTTCTCCCCAAAAAAGGCAGCAACCGTGGTATGTTTTGTGAAAACTGTTTCTGCAGAGAAGCAGCTGAAAACGTCCACACGTATGGCTCACAGGGGCAAGGTTTTGATATGTGGTTTATTTCGCTTGTATTTCAACTGTGCGGTTAGCGTTTAAGTTTTGATTTGAGTACTTATTTACATTCATGTGCAGAGAGCCTAAGAATAGCATCTTTTAAAAGGGACTCTGCATATTTAGCTAGATGTGGGAAGGCTGCACAGAACCAGTTTCCTGTCAAATAATTGTGACTTTTGACAGTTTTTCTTGCTTTTCTCACTCTCCCTTTCCTCTTTTTGTATTTGCTTACTGTCTTTTTCTTAAGAGAACCTAACAGAGGTGACACCAAGGCAGTTGTCACTCCTGTCCCAGAAGAGCTTCCTAGAGTGGAATGAAATAATGTTCTTTTGGAGAAGGCAATGGCACCCCACTCCAGTACTCCTGCCTGGAAAATCCCATGGACGGAGGAGCCTGGTGGGCTGCAGTCCATGGGGTTGCTAAGAGTCGTACACGACTGAGTGACTTCCCTTTCACTTTTCACTTTCATGCATTGGAGAAGGAAATGGCAACCCACTCCACTGTTCTTGCCTGGAGAATCCCAGGGACAGGGGAGCCTGGTGGGCTGCCATCTATGGGGTCGCCCAGAGTCAGACATGACTGAAGCGACTTAGCAGCAGTAGCAGCAGCAGAGCCCCTTCTACAGATGTGGACACTGAGGCCTTGAGAGGGGAAGGGACCTGTTCAAGGTCAGACAGTGAGTCCAAGTTCAGTGTTCTCATCATTCTACCATAAAACCTCTAACTGGTACTATTTAAACCATCTCTGGAGCTTCAGAGTAAGAGATGGAGAGAATGGTGAACACAAATGAGGGGTTCCCTTTAATGCACGAGGAGGCATTTGGGGAGTGCAGGCTGTTGAGTAGGGGGAGAGTGGTAGCTTGATGAAATTGGGCTTAAGGACACCAACTGAAGCTAGTGCCCTCAGAATAAAACAAGCCAGGCTGCCAGGGGCGTTGTTGGGGGTGGTGGTGCTGTGTGCAATGAGGATGCGTGAATGTGTGTGTGTATGGAAGCGGGTGAGTAGTTCATTTATCTGCCTTCAGTCTGTGTCCAGAGCAGAATTTAATGTGTTTATTAAGAATTACAAACGTCTAAGTCCCTTCTCCTTTAGTCTGAATCTTGTCCCACCCTCCCTTGCTTCACATCATTAACCTCTCCCGACATGATTCTTGTTTTCATTTCATTTCCAGTCCCTGACCCCAGCCCTCCCCCTCCCTCAAGGCCGCACTAATAGGAAAAATTAAAATACTTAAATTAGCAAAGTTCCTTGAAGGGGCATTTTGATCATCAACCTTGGTTTCTTCCCCACTCTTTAATAAATGTGGGAAGTGCTCAGTACATAGTGAGCGCTGAGTAAATATGTGTTGACTGACGTGTGTCTTTTAAACATATTCTTGGATGATAAAATTAATAATGGCAGGAATTATATTCATTCGTTCAGCAAACATTTGTTAAGTGTTTACTGTGTGCCAGACACGGTTCTAGATCCTGGGGACACACGAGGAAAGAAAATGGGCAAGGTGTCTGTACACCCGGGTTTATGTTCCAGACGGTGAGGGATGCTATGGGAAAAGTACTCAGGATTCGGAGTCAGAATGCCTGGATTTGGGGATCCTGCTCTGGTACTGCAGTGTGACACTAAACAAAGCATTTAACCTCTCTGAGTCTCAGTTTATCCACATATAAGATGAGAATAGCAAAATACTTAACGTCTGGAGTTCATTGGGAGGGCTGTTTGTGACACTGAGGCAAAGCTGGTCTGCAGACACTTACGTGCGTTCAGTCATGTCTGACTCTCTTTCAGTCCATGGACTGTAGCCCGCCAGGCTCCTCTATCCGGGTGATTTGCCAGGCAAGAGTACTGGAGTGTGTTGCCATTTACTTCTCCGGGGGATCTTTCTGACCCAAGGATTGAACCCGCGTCTCCTGCATCGACAGGCAGATTCTTTACTCCTGAGCCACCTGGGAAGCCCCACAGACGCTTATGCACCTGTACAAGTGTTATTGACTTTCAGAATATTTGGTGAAGATAGCTTAACAAGAAACCAGTACTAATATTTACCTGGGCAAAGTCAACTTTTTTTGGGGTAGGGGGACCAGATGCCACCATAACTGATAAACTGACCCCCATTCTTGTTCCCATTGACGAAGCATCTTCAGGGTTCTATGCCCTTGGTAGCGTCTTGTCCCCTCCCACAGGGAGGTAATTGAAGAATGAAATAAGAGCAAGGAGCAGATTCTTAAAAATGGAATGTTGTGGATTTATTTCCTCTCTCTCTCTCTTTTTTTAATGCTTAAATACTTTTGGTGTTGGCAGACTTTCCTAACCACTTTATTGGACATTGCACGGCTCTTCCAAACTGGGTACACTCTGAAGGGACAATTTAAACACATTAGCTTAGAAGCAAAAGTGAAACAAGGGCCATCAAACCCCCAGAGGAAAAGAGTTATGTTTTCAGCATTAATGCATCAGCTACTGTGTGCAACATTAGGAGCACGGCTGCCAGAGGTAGGTTCAGTAGACGAGGCGTGACTTTTCCAGTCCTTCTCCCCCAGGTGACTAGATAAGTAAAATAAGCAGATATTTTCATTACATACTTTATCAGATTTTACGGAAATGAACTCGAATCCTTTCATATTGCTCACCCACGCTTGCCAAAGTTAATGAGGCATAAGATGACGTTAATACCAAACTCAGTATTAGTTTTGTATTGATGTATTTAATATTAATGGTGCCTGGAACACAAGTTTTCTTTGGGGAAGAAGGATTGATGACTTGCCTGAGATCACACTGTTATAAAATTCAAACTAAGCCCCAGTTCTCCAGATTTCTAGTTCATTGGCCTTTGCTGCTGCTGCTGCTGCTAAGTCGCTTCAGTAGTGTCCGACTCTGTGCAACCCCGTAGATGGCAGCCCACCAGGCTCCCCTGTCCCTGGGATTCTCCAGGCAAGAACAGTGGAGTGGGTTGCCATTTCCTTCTCCAATGCATGAAAGTGAAAAGTGAAAGTGAAGTCACTCAGTCGTGTCTGACTCTTAGCGACCCCATGGACTGCAGCTCACCAGGCTCCTCCATCCATGGGATTTTCCAGGCAAGAGTACTGGAGTGGGGTGCCATTGCCTCTCCGTCATTGGCCTTTACGTAGCTGTAAAATTCACTTAAGTAAAAATCACTTTCCCTCAAGAAATAACTGACTTTAGGAAAATCACGAGAAGGAGAAAAAATGAGTCTCCCACACAGAAAAATTCCAAACAGTTTCTAAAGATGCTTCACCCTGAAGGAAAGGGAACTTAATGCCCCTCTCCTTGGGCATGGGCCTCACAGAGTAACTCCCTTCCAAGGGGGACAGGATGGAAAGAAGGGGAAAAAGAGTCACTTTACAGTAGAAAGACTTTGCAAATACTCTCTCGGCCAGGTGACCAAGGTCAACAACTGTCATAAATCATCTTGATGATATGTACCTGTGATGCGACAGGATGAGAATGACCTTTAACTCTCTTATCTTCCACCCTAAACCCGCAACTCCAGTCTCATTGTGGATCCTACAGAAGAGCTGACCAGGATTCCCCAAAACTGTCAAAGTCATCAAACACAAGATCACAGCCAAGAAGAGACATGACGACTAAATGTAATATGGTGTTCTGGATAGGATTATTAAAAAACAAAACAAAACACCTAAAACACTTTGTTTTAGGGGTATAGCCAACTGATAATGTTGTGATGGTTTCAGGTGAACAGCGAGACTCAGCCATGCATATACATGTACCCATTCTCTCCCAAATCCCCCTCCCCTAGATAGGGTTCTAAAACAGAAAAAGACATTAGATAACAGCTAAGAAAATCTGAATAAAGGATAACCTTTAGGGTTCCCTGGTGGCTCAGACAGTAAAGAACCTGCCTGCCACTGCAGGAGACCCCAGTTCGATCCCTGGAGAAGGGAATGTGTACCCAGTCCAGTATTCTTATCTGGAGAATTCCATGGACAGAGGAGCCTGGTGGGTTACAGGCCACGGGGTCACAAAGAGTCAAACACGACTGAGCGACTAACACTTTCACTTTCTTTTCACTCTTCTTCTTGTAGTTAATACCACTACTACAAATGTTGGTTCATTAATTATAAAAAATGTATCTTTACTAATGTAAGATGAGAGAGGAAGTTGGTTGTGAATTCTATGGAAACTACCATCATCTCCATTTTTCTCTAAAGCTATTTTTTAATCAATCATAAGTTATAGCATAAATTGCATAAGAAAAACAACTTACCAGATGTCACTTTGCATGCTACAGCTCCAAGATTCCACAAAGACAGTGGCCACGTCTTTACCTTGGTCGAGGTATGTTGAATCAGCTGGGGGAGAGAGTCCTTTGTGGTCACCGTCATAAAGCCACATTTACACAACCAGAAGTGAAACTAACTTGCCATCAGAGAGCTATTTATGACAGTCTCCGCCCTCATAAATAGACACGTACTATCTGCACCTTTCATTTAAGCGTCAGTTGTATGTGGACTGGGGCGCTCATATTTTTCTCTTCCCTATGCCTACACATTAATCATTTTTCCTTTCCCAATCAATTGCAGCCTCCACCCTGCAGTATCCTTTCCTTGAGGATGAGAGTTATTCTGATTGATCTGATTTAACATAAGCAGCAAGGAAAATCGCCCCAGTCCCAAGAGAGACGAAGTATCAGTTCCCCCCGTCCCCAAATAGAAGACAACTGGGAGAGGTGGATAATATGAGATGATGAAGATAAGCTGATTCTTGATACACAATCCTGAAACTCACCAAAACCAAATGATATTGGATCATGTGACTGTAGAAATGAGTGCCATACAGTTTTAAATAACTTTCTGGAACTTAAATTTTAGGTCCACATGTTTAAAAACAGAACATAAAACCAAGTATTTTTGAATGCTGTCCAGGAGAAGAAAGCAGAACCTATTCCTCCTTGCTATCACCCAAACAGTCACATCAAGTACAGGGATAAAATCTGTTTTTTTAACCTTCAGCTCAGATGTTGTTTGACCTTCAAAAACAGTCAATCATTACTAGGTTTCCCCTCAGCAACTGCAGGTATGTTTTTAGTCCAAGTGGGAAAGCAGCAAAAGGTCAGGAAGAATGTGGTCTTAAAAACTGCTTGCAACTTCTAGCAAGCTGGTGTGCCTCATCCATTAGAAAACCATAGAAATACCAATATAGAGTTCAAACCAAAGAAAATCAACGTGAACGATCTTCACTAGTGTTAGATTTCTTTGGGCTGAAATCACAACATATATTCATGTCCTGTGTGCTTAGCTCGCCCTCCACTGGCTGTTTCTCTGCTTCAACAGTTACCTGTATTCTTAACCAGCTGCTGCTAAGTCACTTCAGTCGTGTCCAACTCTGTGCGACCCCATAGATGGCAGCCCACCAGGCTCCCCCGTCCCTGGGATTCTCCAGGCAAGAACACTGGAGTGGGTTGCCATTTCCCTCTCCAATGCATGAAAGTGAAAACTGAAAGTGAAGTCACTCAGTCGTATCCGACTCCCAGCGATCCCATGGACTGCAGCCCACCAGGCTCCTCCATCCATGGGATTTTCCAGGCAAGAGTACTAGAGTGGGGTGCCATTGCCTTCTCCAATTCTTAACCAGAGGTACTAGTAAAGTGTGTGCATGCTAAGTTGCTTCAGTCGTGTCTGACTCTTTGCGGCTCCCGTGGACTGTAGCCCCACCAGGTTCCTCTGTCCATATGATTCTCCAGGCAAGAATGCTGGAGTGGGTTGTCATTTTCTTCTCCAGGGCATCTTCCCTTGCCAGAGATTGAGCTCACATCGCCTGTGCCTCCTGAATTGGCAGACAGGTTCTTTACCACTGAACCACCAGGGAAGCCCCTAATAACTACAATGAACTTTGGTCATTTTTAAAACTGGGTTCTTTAAGGTGGCCTTTGATACTATTGGACACCTGAATGCTAGCTCCATTAGGAGTTTGGGCAAACTACCAAGCTGAATTTTCATTGAACTCACTAGAAACATTGAAGCAACTGAAAGAGAACTTCCACAGAGTCCCACCATCACACCCAACCGCCCCCACCTCCCCCGGACATGTATCACTGGCTCTGCCTTCCAGCCTGGATATAGATGAACTCGGAATACACCCCATCTATGGGCAAGAATGCTGGGAAAGACTGAGGGCAGGAGGAGGAGGGGGCGACAGAGAATGAGGTGCTTGAATGGCATCACTGACTCAATGGACATGAGTTTGGGCAAGCTCGAGGAGATGGTGAAGGACAGGGAAGCCTGGCGTGCTGCAGTCCATGGGGTCGCAGGGAGTCAGACACGACTGAGCGACTGAACAGTGCCTACACCCACCAAAATCTAAGCCTTTCTCTCGGGCACAGACCCCCTTCCTTCTGTCCAACCGCAGGACAAGGTAGACTGCTTCCCCTCTTCATTCATCAGATTTTCAGTATCCCCTGGATTATTCCCGTCAGCGTACAAACATGCTGTTGCTTATTCCATTTTAACAAACGCTCCCTCTGAGCCCGGCTTCCCTGCCAGCTGCTGTCCCATTCCTCTGTATTTTATGGCAAACCCCCTCAAAGAGTTGTTTCTAAAGCTGCCATCTCAAAGCTCTCTCCTTTTAATCATCAACCCACTCCAGTTAAGCCTTCACTTCTACCACTCTGTGAAACTGTTTGTGTCAGAGTCTCCAGTGACCCTAGTTAATTTTCAACCCTCCTCTTTGTTGACCCATCAATGGCATTTGATCCAGGGGATCACTCCCTCCTCAACATACTTTTCCCCACTCAGCTTCCAGGA
Organism: Ovis canadensis; assembly: GCF_042477335.2. Lineage (NCBI taxonomy): Eukaryota > Metazoa > Chordata > Mammalia > Artiodactyla > Bovidae > Ovis > Ovis canadensis. Next base: position 102,923,146 of record NC_091246.1, read on the forward strand.
ACCACACTCGCCTAGTTTCCTTCCCACCTCCCTGGTTGCACCTCCTCAGCCTCCTTCCCTACTTACTCCTGTTTCCTGGCGATAATAGAATACCCCAAAGCTTAATCTCTGGTCTCTTTTCTTTCTGTCACACTCTTTTCTTTCTTTTTAGTCTCACATCTGTAAGTATCACCCATATGCACATCGCTCTCATTTGGTACCTCCAGCCCCAATCTCCTTCATGTCTTACAGCTCACAAGGTATCCCAAACACAACACATGCAAATTAACCCTCCATTCCCCTGAAACCCCACTCCACCTACAATGTTCCCCAGTTCAGCTCATGTCAGCTACATCCAGCCCCTCATACAAATCCTTCCAGGTCACCCTTGATGCTGATGCCTGTCTTTCTTCCACACTCCACATCTAGCTGTCAGGAAGTCTTGCTGAAACCATTAAAGCATATTCAGAATCTGAACATGTCTCCCCGCCTCCACTGATTCCTCCCCTACTCAAATCATAATCATCTCTGGTCTCATTCAGTGGTTCCCAAATTTTGCTGCACTTTGGGATTACCCAAGAATCTTAAAAAATACTAATGCCTGGCTGCCACCCCCTTGATATGTTGATTTAATTGGCACAGGGTGTGACCTGGGCACTGGGATTTTTCACCCCTCTCTAGGTGATTCTCACGAGCATCAAAGTTTGGGAATCACTGGCATAGATGCAATAATAAGCACCTAACTGATCTCCCCACTTCTACGCTTCCTCCCTACTTCCATTCTCAACACAACAAATAGAGAGACTTAAAATTTTTTTTATTCATCCAGTTTTTGCTGCACTGGGTCCTTGTTGCTGCACACAGGTTTTCTCTAGTTGTGATGAGCAGGGGCTACTGTTTCGGTGTGCAGGCTTCTCATTGTGGTGGCTTCTGTTGTTGCGGAGCATGGGCTCTAGAGCACATGGGCTCAGTAGTTGTGGCGGATGGATTTAGTTGCCCCATGGTATGTAGAATCTTCCTGCACCAAGGATCGAATCTGTGTCCCCTGCATTGTCAGGATTCTTAACCACTTGACCACTAGGGAGGTCCAAAGGTAATTTTAAATTATAAATTAGATTATATCTCTGCTAAAAAGCTCTCCAATGGCACTCCACATAACTGAGAGTAAAAGGCAAAAGCTATACACTGGCCTACAAGGTCTTACATGAGCTGCAGTGTCCCCCACCCCACCTCACCCCATCGCCTCTCTGACCGCTATTACACTTCACCTCACTCACTGCTCAAATGCCAGCTACCTCCTTGCTTTCTATGAACACATCAAGGATCTTCTCACCCTCGGACCTTCACGCTAAGTGTTCCTCTATTTGAAAGACTCTTCCCCCAGATATCCGCATACCAAATATTAGCTCAAATATAGTGTTCTCAATTATAATTTAAAATCTCCAGCTTCTGTCTTTCTCTTGTGTGAGGTTAAAAAGTGATGAGGTAGAGGATGGTGTCTTCAGATAAGGAAGACTGGGGAAAGGGCAGAGTTGGAGTAGAAGTGTAGCTCCTTTGGAGACATGTTAAGTTTCTGATACACATTACACATAGATCTAACACAGTGTCAAGCAGGGGAGAAGCTGAGGCTGGACTACAAATATGGGAACAAACAGATGGTATTTAAAGCTTTGGTACTCTGGGGATCACTTTGGGGGAGACAATTTTAAGAAGTAACCCCCATGGAATACCTATATTTTGAGAAGATATACAGGAAGATTGAGAAAAATTAGAAGAAAAACTAAGAGTTTTTCTTGGAGGGTCCTAGAAGACTTTCTAGGTAGCTAACTTATGTCACTTGGTACTAAGATGACAATAATGACAGATACGTGTTACTGAATTTGTCCTGATGGACAGTCACAAAAGCTGACCAGGAGAGGTTCCGTGTTACGGTGAGGCCAAAGACTTGGAGTTGTCTCAATTCTAGTGCAAAGTAAGGAACTGGAAACAGCACACATTCATGTCTTCATGTGTTAATAAGAGGGTTCTTTCTTTTTTTTAACTTATGTATTTATTTGTCTGTGCCAGGTCTTAGCTACAGCATGCAGGGTCTTTTAGTTGCTATCTGAGAGATCTTTAACTGGAGTGGATGAACTCTTAGTTGCAGTATGTGGGATCTAGTTCCCAGACTAGGCATGGAACCTCAGCCCCCTGCATTCGGAGTATGGAGTCTTAAGCCACTGGACCACCAGGTAAGTCCCAATAAGTGCATGCCTGCATGCTCAAGTCAGCTCCAATTCTTTGCAACCCCTCTTTCCCTGTGGACTGGGCCTCTAGGCGCCTCTGTCCATGGGATTTTCCAGGCAAGAATACTGGAGCCAGTTCTTCCTCCAGGGGATCCTTCTGACCCAGGAACCCAACACGGGTCTCCTCCATCTCCTGCATTGGTAGGCAGATTCTTTTACCAGTGTTCCAGCGGGGGAGTCCTGTAGCAATAAGAGGGGGTTCTTAATTTCTGGTCTATGAATAAAGGAGATCATGGATTGGTTTCAGAAAACCATGATCCCAGGTCCTGCCTCCAAACTCTACAAAGCTGTCCGTGTGTGCGTCTTTCTGGAGAAACTTCCGAAGCTTTCATGATGGTATTGACACGTCCCATTTGCCTGAGACCAGAGTGCTCAACCGGCGTCCAAGTCTGGACCTCACAGCGTTACTTGGCTGCTGCATGGTCTCTTCCAGGCTCTAAATCTAGTCTCCTCCACACTGGCGGGCTTGTCATCACTCTATTCCCCCTCACATTCCCGCGGACCTAAGCCATCCTAGGCTCCTCCACCTTATTTAGACACCATCCACATCCACCCTCTTGTTTTGGCTCCCGGGCGCAGCCTGTGTCCATAAGCTCTGTCCGGTCGCTGTACTGCTCAGATCAAGGTTTCTAAGGCCAGAGCTGCGGTGGCGTTCGGGTGTTAGCATCCTATAGCCCTTTGACCCCCGGCCGAATGGCCTCAGTAGCTCTGCTCGGTCTTCCAGAGGCTCCGGGAGCCGCCGCAGGAAGGCGGGGTGGACCCTTGCACTCGTCGTCTTCTCGCGACAGCTTTACGATGTGTTTCCGTCGTTTTACGACAGGACAGGGTTGCTTGGTGGCTGTCAATTTCCCCCGTGGTCCAAGTAGATATCTACATTTTCTGGGGTGGCGGCTGCTACGACAGCGGAGAGATGAGGCAGAAGCGCAAAGGTGCGACAGGGAGAGGGAACGGGTGGTGGAAGGGAAGGGGCGAACCCGGGCCATCAGATGCTGAAGTCGGTTTTTCCCGCGGGAATCTGCTGCCTGCCAGTCTCCCCACCACCTGTGGTCAGTTTGTGAACTCTTCTCTCCCTGCTACTGTGCTTTTAAAACCGGCCTATCCTTATTCTTCCTTTCTGGCCATCCCTTGGTGTCTTTTGCATAAACGATAAAAGCTCTATTCCAAGAAATGTACGCGGTCAATGGATTTAACATGGTCTCGAACTCTTACACATTTCACGTCCTTTTTGATTTGAGATTGTTTTAAAGTTCTAAATGTTTTTTTTTTTTTTTTTTTAAAGAAAAGAGAAACGCCGAGTTATTCTTGGAATCTGTGGGGTAATTAGGCAATTATTCCTATTTGTATTACCTCCTGAGTTAGCTTGGAGCGATTTCATCTTCAGTTGTTCACCCAGCTAGAGTCAAATTTCAAGTATTTTCTCGCAGGTTGTAGTGTTATCTCTGTAAACTCATTTGAGAAGTCGGTCTAATAGTAATGTTGGTTATGATAACCGTAGCTACCGTTTATTGAGCCTTTGCTAATAATTCTTAATGTGGGTATCATCTCCAAATTACAAATGAAGAAGCTGAGATTAAAAGAATTAAGTAACTTTCCTAGCCCAAGATTATACTTAGGAAACAGAACCGAATTGGTTGGTCAGGCTGTTTCTACAAACACACAAACAAAAAAAAAAAAAACTGCCCTTGATTACTATGCCTCTTGGCCTCAGGTATTTTAAGTATCCAAATTACCCTCAGTTGCTTTGTGGGCTCAAAGACTGCTTACCCCTAATTAGTCAGTCATCTCCCTCTAACTTGCTCCTCTGTTAGGCCAGACAGCTTTACTTTTAATTTCATCTATCCTTGCCACCATTCCTCTAACCCACCTTCATTGAAGAACTAATATTCGAATAATAGACTTTCACATGTATATTATTTCACTTGGTTCTTGCACTGGTCTTGTGAAATGTGTATGTATTATCCCAATTTTGCCAACAAGGAAAAAGGAGCTCAGAAGGCATTGATCTTCCCATTGGGACACAGCCAGTAGGATTTGGGAGCTAGGGACTGAGTCTGTCATCCAAGTGTTCTGCTTTAAATCTTCTGTGTGTTTTTAAACAAAGTTGCCTTTCCAGAGCCTTTTACTTAGTATGCAGATTATGTGTATTCTTTCATCTTCTGAATTGTTTTTTTGTATGCTCATTTTCTGTAGTGTATTTTGTATGTAGTTGACCCTTGAACAACTCTGGGGTTGGAGGCACTGCCCCCACCACCATGCAGTTGAAAATCCGAATACTGCTATCTCTGTCTCAAAAGCAAAAAAATTGACAACTGACTCACCCAGGGGCAGTAAACTCACATTGTTTGGATAGGGTTAGGACTCAAATCCTAGTTCTTTTGTTTCCACATATTGTGGTCGCTAATTAAACAAAAACTTTTCCCCACACTTAGTTAATTTAAGGATCTGAAAAATACAGGTACTGTATTTATTGGGGGGGAAAAAAAACGCAAAAAGTGGACACGCACAGTCCAAGCCAGTGTTCAAGGATCAATCTGTACTTATTTTCTTTAAACACTACTTTGATCTTTTTACTCCCAAACTCGAAAACATATAATTCTTCACTGTGTATTTCATCTTTTGTTGAGTAGCCAGTGTACTTGTAATCTGATTTTATCCAACCCTGTCAGAAAGGCTCTATTCCAGTTTGGCAACACGTTCATATAAACGTGATTGCTAATTCCTATACCTAATATTGTTCCTTCTGGATTGCCCTCTGTTTTGCTTGTCCAAACCCTGCCCTTTCTCTAAAGATACCTCTGATTTCCTCCATGAAGACTTTTCTTACTAATTTACCTCTCCAGATAATTTTCGATACACCAAAGAGCTGTCCAGACATTTTAAAATCTTCATCTCCATGTATGCCTCGTTTTCCTGTGCTTAGCTTTAGTGTACTTCACAGATACTGTGTTTTCTTTCTTTATTTTTGCAGATTGAAGGCTTGTAGCAACTCTGTGTTGAGCAAGTCTGTCGGTGCCATATTGCCAACAGCATTTGCTTAGTTGATGTCTCAGTCATGTTTTGGTAATCCCACAGTATTTCAGACTTTTTCACTATTTCTGTGTGTGTTATGGTGCTCTGTGATCAGTGATCATTGTAATTGTTTGGGGGTCCCACAAACTGCCACGTAAGATGGCGAGCTTAATCCATAAGTGATGTGTTCCGACTGCTCCACCTGTTGGCCATTCCCCCATCATCATCCCTCTCCTTGGGCCTCCCTGTTCCTTTGGACAATGAGGACTGGTAAATGCTACTGAATTAGGCCAGTTAGTACCCCTACAACAGCCTTCAAGGGGTCAGGTATTAATAAAAGGCAGGGTCATACATCTTTCACTTTAATAGCCGAAAATGATTCAGCTTAGTGAGGAAGGCCTGTTGAAAACTGAGATAGCCTGAGTGCTAACTACAGCCGAGTTGTGAATGCACAGGGAAGGTTCTTGAAGGAATTTGAAAATGATATTCTAGTGAACTCATGAATGATAAGGAAACAAACCAGCCTTATTACTGATATGGAGAAGGTTTTGGGATCTGCATAGATCAGCCAGCCACGGCATTCCCTTAAGCCCAAGCCTAACCTAAGACAAGGCCCTAACTCTAATGCTGTGAGGGCTGAGAGAGGTGGGGAAGCTGCAGAAGAAAGGTTTGAAGCTAGCTGGGCTCGATCTTGTGAAGTTTAAGGGAAGACGTCATCTGTACAGCATCAAAGTGCACGGCAGAGCGGCATCAAAGTGCATGGCAGAGCAGCAAGTTATCCGGAAGATCTGGCTAAGATAATTCGTGAAGGTGGCTGTAATAAACAGCAGATTTTCAATGCAGACAGAACAGGCGTCTGTTGGAAGAAGATGCCGCCAGGACTTTCGTAGCTAGAGAGGAGAGGTCAGTGCCTGGCTTGAGAGCTTCAGAGGGCAGGATGACTCTCTTGTGGCTCAGCTGGTAAAGAATCCGCCTGCAATACGGAACACCTGGGTTCGATCCCTGGGTTGGGAAGATCCCCTGAAGAAGGGAAAGGCTACGCACTCCAGTATTCTGGCCTAGAGAATTCCATGAACTATATAGTCCATGGGGTCACAAAGAATCGGACACCACTGAGCGACTTTCACAATCACAATGCAGACGGTCTGGTGGCTCAGTGATAAGGAACCCACCTGCCAATGCAGGAGATGGGGGTTTGATCCCTGAGTCGGGAAGATCCCCTGGAGAAGGAAATGGCAACCCACTCCCCTATTCTTGCCTGGGAAATCCTACGGACAGACGAGCCTGGTGGGCTACAGTCCATGGGGTTTCTATAGAGTAGGATACGACTTGGCGACTGAACAGCAACAAAATGCTTATTTACCATTTGAATTATGCTAAATCTTCTCTGCCTGTGCTCTGCAAATGGAACAAAGTGTGGATAAACAGCACACCTGTTTACAACATGGTTTACTGATATTTTATGCCCACTGTTGAGAGCAGAGCCCTTTAAAGTATCACTGCTCATTGTCGATGTACCTAGTCATCCACGCACTCTGGCGGAGATGTATGAGATTAACGTTGTTTTCATCCCTGCTCACACAGCATCTATTGCACAGTCTCATCCAGGAGTCATTTCAACTTTCAAGTCTTATTATTTAAGAAATCCGTTTAGGCTATAACTGCCATAGCTTATGATTCCTCTGATGGACCTGAGCAAGGTCAACTGAAAACCTTCTGGAAAGGAGGTGCCATTAAAAACATTTGTGATCCATGGGAAGAGGTTAAAAAAAAAAATCTGCATTAATAGGAGTTTGGAAGAAGTTGATTCCAGCCCTCATGATGACTTTGAGGGGTTCAGGACGTCAGTGGAGCAAGTCCCTGCAGATGTGGGGACAGCGGGAGAACTAGCCGTGGGGCCTGAAGATGTGACTGAATTGCTTCAGTGTCAGGATAAAACTTTGGGGACGAGGAGCTGCCTCTTATGGGTGAGCAAAGAAACTGGTTTGTTTAGACAGAATCTGCTCCTGGTGAAGATGCTGTGGAGATGGTTGAAATTACAATAAAAGCTTTAGAATATTAAGCTTACTTGATAAGGCAGCAGCAGGGTTTGAGGCGATCAACTCCAATTTTGAAAGAACTTCTATCCTGGGTAAAATGCCACCCAGCAGCATTGCATGCACAGAGAAATTGTTCATGAAGGGAAGAGTCAGGGGCTGCAGCAAACTTCCAGTGTTGTTCTATTTTAAGAGATTGCCGCAGCCACCCCAGCCTTCAGCATCCACCACCCTGAGCAGCTGGCAGCCTTCAACATCGAGGCAAAACTAAACACCAGTAAAAAGAGTATATTTGCTGAAGGCTTAGCTGGTAAAGAATCTGCTTGCAATGAGGGAGACCTGGGTTCCATCCCTGGGTTGGGAAGATTCCCTGGAGGAGGAAATGGCAACCCATTCCAGTATTCTTACCTGGGAAATCTCATGGACAGAGGAGCCTGGCAGGGTACAGTCCGTGGAGTCGCAAAAAGTCAGATTCAGCTGAGCAACTGTGACTATTGGTGCCCATAAGCAATAGGTTTTGGGGTTTCCCAGTGCCTCGGTGGTAAAGAATCTGCCTGTAGGTTGAAGGTTTGTTATTGCGGGACGTGTCCACAAGGCGGCAGCCCTTCTTTATGCCTTACTCTTGTTACTAAGGTAAGCAGCGTGCGTGCTAAGTCGCTTCAGCAGTATCTGACACTCTGCCACCCCACGGAAGGTAGCCTGCCAGATTTCCCTGTCCGTGGGGTTCTCCAGGCAAGTATACTGGAGTGGGTTGCCATTTCCTCCTCCAGAGGATCTTTCCCACCCAGGGATCGAACCTGGGCCTCCTGCAGCTTCTGCATTTCAGGGGGATTCTTTATTGCCGAGCCACCGGAGAGGCTTGGGGAAATTCCTGTTCTCTCCTTGTAAATTAGAATGCTCTGTAGCGCTAGTGGTTAAGAACCTGCCTGCCAATGCTAGGAGACATAAGAGACTTGGGTTCAATTCCTGTGTTGGGGAGATCTGTGGAGGAGGAAATGGCAACCCACTCCAGTATTTTCGCTTGTGAAATCCCATAGACGGAGGAGCTTGGCGGGCTACAGTCCATGGGGTCGCCAAGAGTCAGATACAGCTGGGCAGCTGAGCGCACATGTAGTCTTTATGAATATTGAGTACCTATAAGCAATAGTTTTGGGGTTTCGCAAGTGGCTCAGTGGTAAAGAATCTGCCTGTAGGTTGAAGGTTGCTATTGCGGGACGTGTCCACAAGGCGGCAGCACTTTCCCATGCCTCACTCTTGTTACTAAGGTAAGCAGCTGCTAAGTCGCTTCAGTCGTGTCCGACTCTCTGCGACCCCATAGACGGCAGCCCACCAGGCTCCCCCGTCCCTGGGATTCTCCAGGCAAGAACACTGGAGTGGGTTGCCATTTCCTTCTCCAGTGCATGAAATTGAAAAGTGAAAGTGAAGTCGCTCAGTCGTGTCTGACCCTCAGCGACCCCATGGACTGCAGCCTATCAGGCTCCTCCATCCATGGGCTTTTCCAGGCGAGAGTACTGGAGTGGGGTGCCATTGCCTTCTCCAGAGCCTTGGGGAAATTCCTGTTCTCTCCTTGTAAATTAGAGTGCCCTGGCACTAGTGGTAAAGAACCTGCCTGCCAATGCTAGGAGACATAAGAGACGAGAGTTCGATCCCTGGGTCTGGAAGATCCCCTGGAGGAGGGCGCGGCAACCCACTTCACTGCTCTTGCCTGGGAAATCCCACGGACAGAGTAGCTTGGTGGGCTACAGTCCATGGGGTCGCAAAGAGTCAAGACGGGATTTAAGTGTCTTACACGCATACCCGTGCCGGAAGAAGCCACCCAAAACTTGCGTCTCTCATTTACTTAAGGTGTATTGCTATCGCACACTCAGCAGACCACAGTGCACTGTAAAGATAACGTGTGTGTGCGCCGGGAGCCAAAACATTCGTGTGACATGCTTGATTGTAGTGCGCCCTTTTCTGTGGTTATCTGGAACCAGGCTGCATGAGGTCTGCCTGTATTTTTTATCACCTGAAATCCCTTTTTCCCTCCAAATAAATTCGTATGCAGAACTTCAATATATAGATAGATGGAAGTGAAGCTGCTTGGGTTGAAATGGAGAAAGAGACCTTCCCTCTGCCCCCACCCCCCCGCTTTACCTTCCTCACCACCAGCCCTGTCTGTTACATGGGCCCTTGGGCACCTCTGTAGAATACTGAAGGGTTGAGTTACACGGTTTAGAAAGCATTAGCCTCCGATTATAAATGGACTTCTCTCAAATTGTTCATGGTAGCTGTGTCTCAGGAAATTAGAGGTGCTTTGGCACAGTGGGAAAAAGCATGTAAGTTGTGAGAGAAAGGCTTGAATTTGAGTCTTAACCATGCCGTTTACAATGATGTCTTAACTTGCCTTAATTATTCACATCTGTGAAATGGGAAAACAGTGCCCACCTTCCAGTGTTGTTGTGAGGTCTCAAATGAGATCAAGTAAATGAGAGGGCCAGAGCTTTCTCCTCTTACTCTTCTCTGATGACCTCGTTATCTTTAGACACCAGCTTTCTCTGCAGGCAGGAAGTGTGCTTGCTACCAGCTCCCGAGCTGAAATCTCACAGCTTTTACCGCTGGAAAGGGACTGGTGGGTTTTTTTTGCCTTGAGTAAAAGAGCTCAGATTGGCCCCCGCCTGAATAGTTGCCCATCCTTGAACCAGGCAAGTGTATTTGCGGGCAAGGGGTGGGTCATGCCGTGTCAGCTTCTGCTGTTGCCTCTTCCGTGAGAAGGAGAGCCTCATTTGCCAGGAGAAGGTTGCAGTGCTGTTTAGACTGAATCTTAGGGATGCATTAAAGTCCCTAGGCGAGGATAGACCCCTGCCTTTGTGTTTCAAAATAGTATTACACCGCTGTGTAATTCGGCTTCTGGGGACACCTGGGTTTGAGTTTCAGCTTCACCCCTTGGTAACATTTTTATGGGACAGGCAAATATTCTTGTTCCATCCGCCTCACTTTCTTCTGAGAATCAGATGAAGTAAAGCAGCTAAACGTAATCAAAAATCTGGAGATGAAGGGAAGCTGTTTTGACTCCTTTGGCTCTTTCCTGTGTGATTCGGTCCTTTTCCTTCCTGTCTGTCTCTGCTCTCCTGTGTCTATCATGCCTGTCGTGTAGATGCTTCTAGAGTGAACTCTTCCCGTATGTAGGTGAACTCAGGTTTGTTTTTATATTAAAGGTATAAGATACATGGCCAAATTGTAAACAGTACAAGTTCACTGTCTGGTAAACTTGAGCTGTTATTTCAGCATGATTGGAATGATTTTGGAAGGAAAACTGCTAGCAAAAACAAAAATGTTTACTGAATAATTTTACATTGTCAAATATTATCTTTCCAGGAGATCTCAGCCCTGCTCAGCTAATGATGCTGACCATAGGAGATGTTATTAAGCAACTAATTGAAGCTCACGAACAGGGGAAAGACATCGATCTAAATAAGTAAGTGGAGGGGCTTCCCTGGTGATCCAGTGGCTAAGACGTGGCCTTCCAAGGCAGAGGGTGTGGGTTTGATCCCTGGTCCAGGAGCTGGAATCTCACATGCCTCAGGGCCAAGAAAACAAAAACGTAAAATAAAAGCAGTGTTGTAACAGATTCAGTAAAGACTTTAAAAATTGTCCGCATCCCCCCAAAAATCCAAAAAATAAGTAAGTGGATCTATTAAAAAAAGAAGGTAATCTTGTTCGTGGGAAGTATTAATAGATCTCTCTCATGCGTGCAATTTCAGACGCTACTGGTTCTATCTCGGGTTTCATGTTTGAACTGAGCATTCAGTTTCCTGCCCTGCCCTGTTGATTATGCATGGCAGAGCTGCCTCGGAGCCTACTATCCCTGGCAGTGTCTAACGTCTCTTGGGCCCTTGCTGTAGTCTGGTCACTGTTAGTGGTACACGGGACGTCCTAGCCCGGCTGACACTCTCAGACACTGTCTGAGGTCAGTACTCACTTCGCTGGACATGGGTGCCCCGAGACGGAGAAGGTTACGTAATTTTTCCCAGAGTGAATAACTGGTCATTGGCAGCGCTGAAGTTTGGAATCAGACCATCTGCCTCCCGAGCCCGTGGTCTGTCCTGCTGTCCGTCTCGCTTCACGTCCTTCCTCTCGTTCCGGTCCCTCCTCTGAGACAGCAGGTGGCGGCTGGCTCCCAGGAAGACCCTCTCTTTGGGCCTTTTGGTGTCATCCAGCCCTTCCCCGCTTCAGAGCCTCCTGGACACGCCCACCCACTTCCTCTCCAGAGTCAGGTTCAGCTTGGTCAAATAAGAGTGGTCTCTCCTCTCTGCATCTGTTTATCCACTGCGCACTCGTTATATAGACCTGCTCCCCCATCCCCAGGCCATCAGTGGTCTAGCCACTGTTCGCATGACGTTTCTCTAGACCCTGTCTAGAAAAAAATATGCTTTACCCTTTCTTTGGAACATTGTGCTTAATAAACATTGGCTGAAGAAATCAATACTCTTTTTTACTATGGAGTCACTTTTTCACATTATATTTTATTGATTTTTCTATCATGTGTTTAACTGATTTCCCCCCCTATTTTTTTGTTGGCTGTACCCATAATTATACAAATCTTTTGTTTCTCATGAACATTTCTATGTCTTATATATTTTTGTCCTTCATCTTTAATTTAGCACATCTAAAGCAAAAGTTAGCATCTTCCTTAAAACCAGCCGGTACTCAGATGGCCTCTTGGCCAAATTGTTTTCACCTTCACCCAGGCTTGAAACACTAGTGTCACCTCTGAATCCTTTTCCTTGGGTCCAGTTCGGGTCACAATTTTGCCTACTGTGTCTTCATTATAACTCTCTTCCATGTTCACTACCAACTTCCTCTTCCCTTCCTTTTTTATTTTTTACTTTCTTCTTCCAGTTTTATTGATACAGTTGACATGTAGCACTGTTTTAAGTTGAAGATACACAGTATAGTGATTCAGCCTGTACATTATGAGATGATTCCAGTAAGTTTAGTGAACATCCATCCTCTCATATTGATACAAAATTAAAGAAATAGAAAAAAATTCTTCTTTCCTTGTGATGAGAACTTCCAGGTCTCTTAACACCTTTCTTTTTTGTTGTAATGTATATACTTTTAAACTTATTATTTTGCTATGGAGTAAAGCCAGTTAACAATGTTGTGATGGTTTCAGGTGGACGGCAAAGGTACTCAGCCATTCGTATACACGTATCCATTCTCCCCCAAACTCCCCTCCCATCTGTGAAGCCTACGCTTTTCTGTACCCATTTTCCATGAATATCTCCCCAGAACACACTGAGTTCGTCTCAAGCGCTGTAAGCATTCATGGTTGGGTGTGTGTTCTATTACGTATGTTTTTATTATTTGCAGACTTATTTTTGTGCATGCCTGTCGCAAACCTAGAGCACAAAACAGCTCTGCCTTACACTTCCTGACGTCCCAGGTACTTAGGTAGTCTCTTGTACCTCTTAGGAACTCAGTAAACATTTGTTTAAATGATTTGAACACCTCATAGTATTTCTAGATGGATTAAAGTGACTGGGATTTGGCTAGCAGCCACAAAGAAAAGAAAACTTGGTACAATTATAGGAAAAAACGAGGAACAATTTTTCTTCTACAATTATAGAAAAAAACTACTTGGGATAAAGGTTATTTTGGGGGATGCGGATAGGGTTACAGTCAGGAAGGCACACGGGTCTTCTGAAATGGTGATCATGTTCCTTTTCTTGGAATGTGGTTACAAGAGTGATTATTTTATAATATTTAAAGTATATTACATGGTTCATTGTTCTGTTCTTTAGGTAATATTTTATATTAGAAAAATATTTTAAATGCTTTAAAAAATACATGTTGGAGTGGCCAATAAGTTTGTTTGGGTTTTTCCATAACATCCTACAGAAAAACCCAGATGAGCTTTTTGGCCAACCCAATACTTTATTTCCTTTTCGGGTCTACATAGCTTTGCTTTCGGTTATTTTGCTTTTTGGCCTGAGACCATGGTTTGCAACCAGTCATGACTACTCCCACCCCTCCACCCACCCCTAAGACATTTGCAACGTCTGGAAAGTTTTGGTTGTTACAACAGGGAGAGGTGCCAGTCGAGGCCAAGTGCATGTCTGATCATTCCACAGTGTGCTGAGCAGGCCCCCGCGAGAGGGTTAACATCCCAGATGCGTGGTGTGGAAGCTGAGGGAGGGTTGAGTCCTTCGAGGCTGGAGCACTACCTTGAATGAGGCCTCAACCATGTCACTGTCCTGGGTCCCGGCCCCTGGTCATCTGGCTTTCTCTCCAGTACTCCAGAGGACAAGAAGTCCTGAGTTTTGTTCTCCTGTTTCCCTGACAGTTAGAGCCACTGTTGTCATCTGGTGAGGGGATACGGGATCGTGAGAGTTGGTGGCATGGTTTATAGGTTGTTCTTCTGGTAGCTTGTCCTTGGAATCTTGTGACCTTGATCACGCTGGATGCTCTACTTTCAGGGTGAAGACCAGGACAGCTGCCAAATACGGGCTCTCGGCGCAGCCCCGCCTGGTGGACATCATCGCTGCGGTCCCGCCTCAGCATCGGAAGGTCTTGGTCCCCAAGCTCAAGGCGAAACCCATCAGAACTGCCAGTGGGGTGAGTGATCGAGTCATCACGTATTGATTGTGTATCTGTTGGGCCACAGATCCCTGCCTCCATGTAGTGAGGTGGAGGTGGGCGATTTGAATTCATAAAATCCACCTGTTGTGGTGTGTACTGGAGTGGAGATGTGTGCAGGATTGCTCGGAGAACGCCAGGGAAGAGAGTCACTCAGAGGAAAAGATGGTGATTTGATTTTGGTGTCTTTAAAAGTGGGGCTTCCCAGGTGGCTCAGTGGTAAAGAATCCGCCTGCCAGTGCAGGAGACCCGGGTTGGACCCCTGGGTCGGGAAGATCCCCTGGAGAAGGACATGCAGCCCACTCCAGTGTTCTTGCCTGAGAATCCCAGGGACGGAGGAGCCTGGCGGGCTACAGTCCATGGGGTCTCCAAGAGTCGGACGTGATTGAGCACGCACTCACGGGGCATAGGGTGGTGAGGGGGAGGAGGTCTTTAAAAGTATAGACTGAAAGTTGGTAACTACCAGAAGATGGTAAATATTGTTAGCCACCTTAAGCTCGTGGCATATAACATACTTATAAAGGGTATTTTGAAAAGTTAACTGATAGTGCAAAGTCATTATGTTAATACGTATGGTAGCTGTGACCCAGTTGACACCATTCAGGAGGGTGTCCAGAAGCCAGATGTCCCTACAGTACAAGGGACTAGGAAGGACCCAAGAGGAGAAAGTGTGGCGCCTGACCGACCCGGAAGTGGTGCCCATGTCAGCGGAGAAGAGCAAGCACAGAGTCATGGGAGCAAGGGGCAGGAATTAGGGCACAGACGGTGTAAGAGGTGTGTGGGGGGAAACCACAAGTGTGCCAGGCTCGCCAGGGCTGCGCTTCACTTTGGAAAGCAGCAGGACTTCGGGGTGAAGTGTTAGTGTGGCATCTGCTTGTCAAAGGTCTTAAATGAAGTGAAGTGAAAGTCGCTCAGTCGTGTCTATCTCTTTGCGACCCCATGGGCTCTACAGTCCATGGAATTCTCCAGGTCAGAATACTGGAGTGGGTAGCTATTCCTTTCTCCAGGAGATGTTCCCAAGCCAGGGATTGAACCCAGGTCTCCTGCATCGCAGGCGGATTTTTTACCAGCTGAGCCACCAGGGAAGCCCAGATGTCCCACAAAGAAGCCAGATACAAAGAAACTGCAAAAGATTTTGAGAAGGGGAGTAATGGGAACCAGATAGATTTTTTCAGAAAATTAATTTGGATACAAGATGTAGGGAGGTCTTCCCTGGTAGCCCAATGGTTAGGAATCCGCCTGCCGGTACAGGGGACACGAGTTCAGTCCCTGGTCGGGGAAGATCCCACATACCGCAGGGCAGCTAACCCCGGGCGCCACCACTGCAGGGCCCTAGAGCCTGGGAGCCTCAACTGCTGACGCCGTGTGCCTGGAGCCTGTGCTCCATGAGAGGAACCACCGCAAAGAGAAGCCCGCAGTCACTGCAGCCAGAGAAGGCCTGTGTGCAGCAACGCAGACCCAGTGCGGCCAAAATTAGAAAGAAAGAAAATGTGGTATCAAGATGGAGGGTCAGTCGCTTGGAGACAGAAAGACCAGTTGGAATGCTCTCAGTTTGAGCTAGGCATGAAGAGCCTCAGTTGAGGCCAGGCCTCCAGGATAACAAGGATGAGTGTGAAAGACACAGGGTGGGATTTGGGCCCTTCTCAAACTTGTTGCCTAGCGTGGAATCCTTTATTCCCAGTGTGAACTAAGTTCAGTCTGTTCCTTGGGTGGGGCTGTTGTACTTCTCATAGCTTACACTGACCTGCCAGGTACCTGCCTCTTCCTGGACCACATCACACTTGTGACTAATTAATCCCCAGAACCTTTGCACAGAGGGTACCATCAATCCCAGCCTCTTCTCTATACTTAAGTGTTTGCGGTTCGTTGGTTGGTTTGTACCGAAGTACAGAAGGCTTTCAGAAAAACGAATAGTTCAAACCTCCACTTTACAGCCCCCCTGCCTCCTCCCCTACCCAGGGCAATGGCTTTTAAGTCTTAGCTGATTTCTTGGCATTTACTTCCATATCCCTAAATAATGTGCTTTCAGGATAAATCTTGAATTGTCAGTTTTAGGCATTATGTACGGGCTTGCCACTGTGCAAGCAAAGGTTTGTCAACCCCTGGACCTGACAGAGGCACCTGGTTTCCACGATTCCATCCTCTGTCCTCCTCCTGGCTCGAGCCACTCCTTTTCTTTCTCCTAGAGCTACTCTTGCTCCGCTCGCCTTTGGACATGGGCATCTTCTGCGGCCCCAGGCCCAATGTTCCTAGTGCCGCACACACTTCCTTTGGTGATCTCATCCACTGACGTCTTTTTTTTTTTTAATATGGATCATTGTTAAAGTCTTTATTGAATTTGTTACAACATCGCTTCCGTTTTATGTTTTGGTTTTTTAGCCTCGAGGCATGTGGGATCTTAGCTGCCCCACCAGGGACTGAACCCGCACCCCCTGCATTGGAAGGCGGGGTCTTAGCCACTGGACCGCCAGGGAGGCCCCCACTGATGTTTTTCAGTACCGCCGTACGCTGACGCCCAGCTCCAGCCTTTCCGCAAACTTCATGTCAAATTGCCTGTTAGGCGTCTCTCCTTTGACTGCCTGTAGACCCTCCAGTGTGGCGAAACCAGACTTGCTTGCTTGCTCAGACTTGCTCTTTCATCCTTCTGGACCACCTTAGTTCATGGTGCCCACATCGATTTGGTTTCCAAATGATGTGAAATGCATTGTCCGTTCCTTCCACCATGGGTAGGAATGTTCTGACCTTTATCATTTCTTATTTTGGAGGTTATTGGAGTCATTTCCTAACAGGCCTGCTTTGTCTTAGCTGCAGCAAATCCACCAGAGTAACCTACTAAAAATGTCAAGAACACACAGCTAATGTCATGCCCTATCTGTCATGCATCCTAAACTCCATGCTTTTATCCCTGCTGTTACTGTTGTGCTTTGTTTTTATTTTTTTATAGAGCTTTAGGCTTACAGAACAGTTGAGCAGAAAGTACAGAGTTGCTTGTACTTCCTCGCCCCCTCCCCCAGGTTGCCCTATAATTGATGCATCAATTGTCGCTGTTCCGTCGCTCAGTCGCATCCACCTCTGCGACCCCGTGTACTGCAGCATGCCAGGCGTCACTGTTCTTCACTATCTCCTGGAGTTCTCTCAAACTCATGTCCATGGAGTCAGTGACGCCATCCAACCATCTCATGCTCTGTCGTCCCCTTCTCCTCCCGCCTTCAGTCTTTGCCAGCATCAGGCTGTTTTCAAGTGAGTCAGCTCTTTGCATCAGGTGGCCAAAGTATTAGAGCTTCAGCTTCAGCATCAGTCCTTCCAAAGAACACCCAGGATTGATTTCCTTTAGGACTGATTGGTTTGATATCCTTGCAGTCTAAGGGACTCTCAAGAGTCTTCTCCAACAGCACAGTTCAAAAGCATCAATTCTTCAGCGTTCAGTCTTTATGGTCCATCTCTCATATCCATACATCACCACTGGAAAAACTGTAGCTTTGACTGTAATGCTATTTTTTTTTTTTAATATGCTCTCTATGTTCATCATAGCTTTCTTCCAAGGAGCAAGCATCTTTTAGTATCAGGGCTGCAGTCACCATTCACGGTGATGATGGAGCCCAAGAAAATCAAGTCTGTCACTGTTCCGTTGTTGCCCATCTGTTTGCCATGAAGTGATGGGACCAGATGCCATAGTCTTTGTTTTTTAAAGGTTGAGTTTTAAGACAGCTTTTTCACTCTCCTCTTTCACCCTCAGCAAGAGGCTCTTTAGTTCCTCTTCGCCTTCTGCCATAAGGGTGGAGTCATCTGCATATCTGAGGTTATTGATATTTTTTCCAGCAATCTTGATTCCAGCTTGAGCTTCATCCAGCCTGGCATTTCGCATGATGTACTCTACATAGAAGTTAAATAAGCAGGGTGACAATATACAGCCTTGATGTACTCCCTTTCCCAGTTTGGAACCAGTCCATTGTTCTGTGTCCAGTTCTAACTGTCACTTCTTGACCTGCATACATGTTTCTCAGGAGGCAAGTAAGGTGGTCTGGTCTTCCCATCACTTTAAGAATTTTCCAAGTTTCTTGTGACCCACACAGTCAAAGGCTTTAGTGTAGTCAGTGAAACAGATGATTTTCTCGAGTTCCTTTGTTCTTTCTGTGATCCAATGGATGTTGCGATTTGATCTCTGGTTCTTCTGCCTTTTCTAAATCCAGCCTTTCCTACATCTGGAAAGTCTCGGTTCATGTACTGTTAAAGCCTAGCTTGAAGGATTTTGAGCACTACCTTGCTAGCCTGTGAAATAAGTGCAGTTGTGCAGTAGTTTTGGAGAAGGCAATGGGAACCCACTCCAGTACTCTTGCCTGGAAAATCCCATGGATGGAGGAGCCTGGTGGGCTGCGGTCCATGGGGTTGCGAAGAGTCGGATTTATTTCACTTTCACTTTTCACCTTCACTCATTGGAGAAGGAAATGGCAACCCACTCCAGTGTTCTTGCCTGGAGAATCCCAGGGACGGGGGAGCCTGGTGGGCTGCCGTCTGTGGGGTCGCACAGAGTCGGACACAACTGAGGCAACTTAGCAGCAGCAGCAGTGCAGTAGTTTGAACATTCTTTGGGATTGTCATGAAAACTGACCTTTCCCAGTTCTGTGGCCACTGCTGAGTTTTCCAAATTTGCTGGCATATTGAACAGCACTTTCACAGCATCATCTTTTAGGATTTGGAATAGCTCAGCTGGAATTCCATCACCTCCACTAGCTTTGTTTGTAGAGCTTCCTAAGGCCGACTTGACTTCACACTCCAGGATGTCTGGCTCTAGGTGAGTGATCGCACCATGGTTATCTGGGTCATTAAGACTTTTTTTGTATAGTTCTCCTGTGTATTCTTGTCACCTCTTCTTAATATCTTCTGCTTCTGTTAGGTCCATACCACTTCTGTCCTTTATCGAGCCCATCTTTGCATGAGATGTTCCCTTGGTGTCTCTGATTTTCGGGGGGAGATCTCTAGTGCTCCCCATCTGTTGTTTTCCTCTATTTGCATTGTTCACTTAAGAATGCTTTCTTATCTCTCCTTGCTGTTCTTTGGAACTCTGCACTCAGATGTGTATATCTTTCCTTTTCTCCTTTGCCTTTTGCTTCTCTTTTCTCAGTTATTTGTAAGGCCTTCTCAGACAACCATTTTGCCTTTTTGCATTTGTTTTTCTTGAGGATGGTTTTGGTCACTGACTCCTGTGCAGTTTTATGAACCTCTGTCTATAGTTCTTCAGGCACTCTATAAGATGTAAGCTCTTAAATCTATTTGTCACTTCCACTGTATAATCGTAAGGGATTTGATTTAGGTCATACCTGAATGGCCTGGTGGTTTTCCCTACTTTCTTTAAGTCTGAATTTTGCAATAAGGAGTTCATGATCTGAGCCATAGTCAGCTCCCAGTCTTGTTTTTACTGACTATAGAGCTTCTCCATCTTCAGCTGCAAAGAATATAGTCAATCTGATTTTGCTATTGACCATCTGGTGATGTCCTTGTGTAGGGTCATCTCTTGTGTTGTTGGAAGAGGGTGTTTGCTATGACCAGTGTATGTTGTCTTGGCAAAACTCTGTTAGCCTTTGCCCTGCTTCATTTTTCACTCCAAGGCCAATCTTGGCTGTTACTCCAAGTATCTCTTGACTTCCTGCTTTTGCATTCCAGTCCCCTATGATGAAAAGGACATCTTTTTTTGGTGTGTTCATTCTAGAAGGTCTTGTAGGTCTTCATAGAACCGTTCTATTTGGTTTCTTTGGTGTTAGTGGTTGGGGCATAGACTTCAGTTACTGTTATATTGAATGGTTTGCCTTGGAAATGAACAGAAATCATTCTGTCATTTTTGAGATTGCACCCAATACTGTACCAGTCTTGCTACATTGCTATTAACTGAAGCCTATAGTTCCCAGTAGGGTCTCTCACAGTTGTACATTCTATGGGTTTTACCAAATGCACAATGTCTTGTATCCACCAAATCATATCGTATGGAATAGTTTCACTGCCCGAAAAGTCCCCTAATGATGCTTTCCTCTGCCTCATTCCCCTGCCCACCACTGATCTGTTTACTGTCTCTCTAGTTTTGCCTTTCCAGAATGCCATGTGGTGGGAAGCAGTGTGTTTTGTAGTTGTTTCATATTAGCTTCTGTTACTTAGCAGTACACATTAAGCTTTTATGCTGTCTTTTTAGTGGCTTGCTGGCTCATTCTTTTTAGCACTGAATAATACTCCATTGTCTGAGTGTACTGCAGTTTGTCTGTCCATGCACCTATTGAAGGCCACCCCAACTGTTTCCAAATTTTGGCAGTTGTGATGACCAAAGCTGTGATAAACATTTGCGTGAAGGTTTTTGTGTATGCAAAAGTTTTCAACTCATTTGAGTACCTAAATACCTAGGAGCATGATGGCCGGATTATATGCTAAGACTTAGTAGTAGTAGCAGTAGTAGTAGTATTTTCGATGTGCTTTTTACCGTGTTTTGGGGAAATAGCTTATTTCTCTAAACCCTCCTCCCCTTCTCACTTGTGTGATTTCAGAGGACAGAGGCCTGCATTAGTATTTCTGTAGTCTTAGGGCCCACCTGCTCTGTGTGGCTCAGAACCTGGCCTGTATCGAAGGTCCTCAATAAAAGATTGAGAAATTAGATTGTCTTCATCAGTGGTATACATATACCACTTGTATCTCCTTATAAATAAAAACATTTGTGTGAAAATCTAAGTTTTTAATTCAGATTTGCAAATTTTGGTTTTTTTGGAGTTTCTCTCGCTCACTGTTTAATGATTGAAGTTAAATTGTAATCATTTTTACTATTAAAACATAATCACAGGCTGATAGAAAAGTTGAAAAGCCGCTGGGAAGAACACTTTCTCCCTGAGCGATTTGAAAGTAAGTTGCAAAACCGACGCCTTTGAATGTTTCAACGTGTGCTTCCTGCAGACAGGGACACTTTCTTACATCACCACAATAAAGGCATCAAAATGAGGAATTTAACATGGATATGTTATCAGTCTCTAGTCCTCACGTCTCATTCAAGTTTCAGCAGCTGTCTCAACAGTAAGCTGCAGGACCCGGTTCAGAATCACGTGCTGTGTTCGGTTGCCATGGGTCTTCAGCCTAGACACTTCCCCCGTCTTTCCTGGACTTCATTGCCTTAACGCTTTTGAGGAAATCAGGCAAGTTGTTGTTGCGCCGCGTCTCCCTCAGTGTGGTTTGATCAGATGTGTCCTCACGATTAGGCTCGGGTTGGCATCTCTGGCAGGAATGTCACGGACGTGACACCGTGTTCTTCTTACAGCCTGTCGGGTGGTGCGTAGCTTGCTGTCCTGCCGCTCATGTTGTCCACTGTGACGAAGCGGGTGTCTGCCAGGCATCCCCTTTGTGAAGTTACTCTTTTCCACTTTGAAATTAACAAGTCTTGTGTGGTGAAGTACTTGGAAACTGTGTAAATGTCCGGTTCCTCATCAGACTTCCAGTTTCCTCATTCGTTATTTTCATGTACAAATTTTCCCAATTTTGTCCAGTAGGAGCCCTTTCAAGATGGTTTCTGTCTCCTTTTCAAATGTCCTCATCATTCTTTGAGCCATTTCTAGCTTTCTGTCATAATAAAATGTTCCAGGCTCATCTTGTACTTTGTTCACCCCAGCTGTGGAATCGGCCTTGTCTCCAAGGAGCCCTGTTTCTTTGACTAGAGAAGAGTTCATTTCTTATTATTTTTTAAACTTTTAAATTTTGTACTGGAGTATAACCAATTAGCAATATTGTGATCGTTTCAGATGGACAGCAAAGTGACCCAGCATCCATATACTCCCCTCCCATCCAGGCTGCCACATGACATTGAGCGGAATACCCTGTCTATACAAGAGGTCCCTGTTGGCTATAGAGAAGGGCATTTAGAAACAAAGATCTGAATGCTAGCTGTGCTCAGTGCTGTTAGAGTGTTGCTGCTACCAGATGCTCTCAGTGAACAGAGGAAATAAACACGTACGTGTATGTATGTACATGCACAGACATACACATAACACATTTGTGTCTGTATTTATCGTGTGTGCATATATATGTACTGCTGCTAATGCTAAGTCGCTTCAGTCGTGTCCAACTCTGTGCGACCCCATGGACTGCAGCCCATCAGGCTCCTCCGTCCCTGGGATTCTCCAGGCAAGAACACTGGAGTGGGTTGCCATTTCCTTCTGCAGTGCGTGAAAGTGAAGTCGCTCAGTCATGTCCGACTTGTAGCGACCCCATGAACGGCAGCCCACTAGGCTCCTCCATCCATGGGATTTTCCAGGCAAGAGTACTGGAGTGGGGTGCCATCGCCTTTTCCGATATATATGTACATATGTGTGTATATCTGTTGTTCAGTCACTCGGTTGTATCCAACTCTTTTCGACCCCATGGACTGCAGGACACCAGGCTTCCCTGTCCTTCACCATCTCCCGGAGTTTGCTCAAACTCACATCCATTGAGCCAGTGATGCTATCCAACCATCTCATCCTTAGTCAGCCCCTTCTCCTCCTGCCTTTGATCTTTCCCAGCATCAGAGTCTTTTCCAGTAGTCAGCTCTTTGTATCAAGTGGCCCAAAGTATTGGAGCTTCAGCTTCAGCATCAGTCCTTCCAATGAACATTCAGGGTTGATTTCCTTAAGGATAGACTGGTTTGATCTCCTTGCTGTCCAAGGGACTCTTAAGAGTCTTCTCCAGCCCCACAGTTGGAAAGCATCAGTTCTTCAGCACTCAGCCTTCCTTATGGCCCAACTCTCACATCCATACACAACTACTGGAAAAACCATAGCCTGGACTATATGGACCTTTATTGGCAAAGTGATATCTCTGCTTTTTAATACACTGTCTAGATTTCTCATAACATTTTTTCCAAGGAGCAAGCTTCGTTTAGTTTCATGGTTACCGTCACTGTTTGCAGTGATTTGGGAGCCCAAGAAAATAAAGTCTGTCACTGTTTCCATTGTTTACCCATCTATTTGCCATGAAGTGATAGGACCGGATTCCATGATCTTAGTTTTTTGAAGGTTGAGTTTTAAGACAGCTTTTTCACTCTCCTCTTTCACCCTCATCAAGAGGCTCTTTAGTTCCTCTTCGCCTTCTGCCATTAGGGTGGTGTCAGCTGCGTATCTGAGATTATTGATATTTCCCCCAGCAATCTTGATTCCAGCTTGGGCTTCATCCAGCCTGGCATTTTGCATGATGTACTCTGCATATAAGATAAATAAGCAGGGTGACAATATACAGCCTTGACGTACTCCTTTTCCAGTTTTGAATCAGTCTGTTGTTCCATGTCTGGTTCTAACTATAGCTTCTTGACCTGCATACAGATTTCTCAGGAGACAGCTAAGGTGGTCTGGTATTCCCATCTCTTGAAGAATTTTCCACAGTTTGTTTTGATCTACACAGTCAAAGGCTTTGGCGTAGTCAATAAAGCAGAAGTTTTTCTGGAATTCCTTTGCTTTTTCTATGATCTGATGGATGTTGGCAATTTGATCTCTGGGTCCTCTGCCTTTTCTAAATCCTGCTCGTACGTCTGGAAGTTCTTGGTTCATGTAGTGTTGAAGCCTGACTTGAAGGATTTTGAGCATCACCATGCTAGCATGTGAAAGGAGCCCAACTGTGCTGTAGTTTGAGCATTCTTTGGCATTGCCCTTCTTTGGGATTGGAATGAAAACTGACCTTTTCCAGTCCTGTGGCCACTGCTGAGTTTTTCAAGTTTGCTGACATATTGAGTGCAGCAATTTTTTTTTTTCATTTAAAGGATTTTATTTTTCCAGATAGGAAGGCTACAAAGTTAAATCCTTAATAACCAAAATTTTATATAATACTTCATTCTTCAAAACTGCCACAGACTTTTGAGCTCTGGACACCCAAGTTACACAAAAACCCAAACCTTCATGCTTTCTCAGTAAACGTACATCTTTCTCAAGAGGCCTTGCATGCTAACTCCACAGCTGAAATTCCTGTTACACGACTGAACCAAACTGAAATCAGGCTGCAGTCAACCTGCGTAGGCCCTGATGGACGCGGGGCTTTGGTCCGCTTCTCTCCCAATCCTGGGTCCATCATGGTCCATTCAACGTCTGTTTACTGCCGACGGTGAGCTCCAAGGTCAGGAAACTGAAGGTTGTGCATGTCTACACTGGTTCCCTTGGAGCCCCAGCAGGGACCCTTCCTCTAAGATTCATTCTGTACTGTCTGATCTGAAGATTAATAACATTGAAAAGAGATCACCCTGGTACCCACGGCTTTGTTTAAGAAACACAACATCACAAGCACTTTTGAAGGCCCTTGTGTTGCGGTCCTCTCCCATTATCTAATAACCACTCTCCAGAATTTCCTATGAATTATTTCACAATTGCTTTTTTATTAATCTTTCTTTTATAGATTGCTGTTGTGGCTGTCATGTGCAAACCCCACAGATGTCCACACATCAGTTTTACAGGAAATATATGTGTGTGAGTATGATGATTTTAATAAGTCATGTATGTGTTTGCATTTTAATTGATATAGCAAGTCCTAGAGCCTTGATCAGTGTGTGCTGGTAATATTTAAAACTTTATTAAAGATTCATAACTTAGTTCTTTGAAATAAGCAGCCACTAATAGGATATTTCAGTGCTTTAAAAATGAAACATATAAAGATTTAAATTTGTTTCAGTGTACAATACATAGGTTATAGAACTCAAAACAGTAGTCTGTTAACTTGATAAATGAAACTTGGAAGTATGAGAAGCCTGAATTCCAAATGTCAGAAATTTAAAATGAATTTGGATCAGCAGAGTATCCCCCCAAAGTTACCCTTATCAGTAATCCTTAAACTTCCTAAGCTTAATTAGAAAACTTAGAAGAATATGCATGACTCTAGAGAGTAAGATCAGTCGGGAGAAACATTTTCTTAAGTGTAGTTATCAAGAGAGCACTGTGAGTATCGATCCAAACTAGGAAGGTCTAGGCGCTGTTATTTGCCCCTAAAAGCGTAAACTTCTAAAAGGATGGTGTGTTGATATACAATATGTGTTTTTCTCTTTCTGACTCGCTTCACTCTGTATGACAGATTCTCAGTCCGTCCACATCTCTGCAAATGACCCAATTCTGCTCCTCTTTATGGCAGAGTGATGTTCCAGTGTGTGGACGCACCACACCATCCTTATCCATTCATCTGTCATATGGAATCTAGAAAAACGATACAGATGAGCCCATTTCCAGGGCAGGACTAGGGGTGCAGATTAGAGCGTGGACCTGTGGACACAGCAGGAAGGAGGGGTGCCGGGTTGAGAGAGGGGCGCTGACACACGTACACTGCGGTGTGTAAAGTAGCTCGCTAGCTGTAGCGTGGGGGGCTCAGCTCGGTGCTCGGTGGGGACCTGGAGGGGTGGCGTCGGGAGGGAGGCTCCAGGAGGAGGAGCTGTATGTATGCATACAGCCGATTCACTTCATCAAACAGCAGAAACGAGCACAGCCTCATACAGCGATTACACTCCAATAAAAAAAAATAAAATGATAGCGGCTGCAGTACTCTGAAAACTACTGCAGTATTGTTCCTGTATGTGTTTACCTTTTTACTTGTTAGTAGAAAATGTAAATACTTGCAGATAGCACGAAGGTACAATCTTCTGTTAGGATTTGAAAATGAAGCTGGTTCAAGCAGGATTTTATGGAGACGGCAGGTACCTGAACTGGACGGTGGAGCTGAGTTCTGAATCTGACACCCTCACCCTTTTGTTGAATTGGCAGGTACTGCCCTGGCGGACCTGATTCAGATTTCGAATATTCCACGCAGTCTTACACTGGATATGAGGTAAAGTAATGTGAGGCTGACCGGAGGAGTGTTATGTCATACTTTACTTCGCATATGCTTTTACAAGTACTGGCTTTCTTAAAATTTTTCTTTCTTATTTTTTTCTTGATTGCACAAGTTACTCATTCATGAAACATTTGCCAAGTGCCTCTATATATTGTTCCAGTCACTGCAGAAATACTTACCTAAGCGCTTATTAGTAACATATGTCAACACTGTTCTAAACGCTTTGCAACTTTAAATCTGGCAGCATTTTGAAGGTAGACACTATTATTATCATAGTTTTATGGATAAGGAAACTGGAGCCTAGAAGGCTTTCACCACTGACCTGGAAGACACATCCTGAACGTAACAGGGCCAGGCCTTGAATTCTGTGCACCTCACCAGGATGTTTTCCTGCCTCTGCAACCGTGAAAAAGACAGGTCAGGTCTTGTGGAGTCTGCATTCTAATAAGTGGAGGGTAGATAGTAATGATGCTGGGAAAGACTGAAGGCAAAAGAAGAGGGCAGCAGAGGATGAGATGGTTAGATAGCATCACCGACTCAGTGGTCATGAGTTGGAGCAAATTCCAGGAGATGGTAAAGGACAGGGAAGTCGGGCATGCTACAGTCCACGGGGTTACAAAAAGGTGGACATGACTTAGTGACTGGACAACAACAAGACAGTAATGAAACAAACGAAAAAATATCACGTACCAGCTGACATGGGAAGCGGGGAAGTAAAGTCAAGTAAGATATAGGAGAGGGTGACTTTAGCTTGGTGGCTGAGAGGGGTGACGTGGTAACTAAGCCCCGAATGACAAGAAGAAGGCTTTCAGGAAGATCAAGAAGGAGCATCCCTAGCAGAGAGAATAGATAAAAGGCGGAGCCAGAGTGAGAAACGGCGGGGCGCTGGAGCAGAGCGGGTGAGGGGAGAATGAGATCTGGGAGACAGTGACACAGAGGCTTGTAAGGCAAGGCAAGAAGTTTGTAATATTGGGCTGGCCGAGAAGTTTGTCTAGGTTTTTCCATAAACTGTCAAGGAAAAACCCAAGTGAACTTTTTGGCCAACCCGACTGGTGTCACGTGCAGCCATCCAGGTTTAAAGCAGAGGAATGGTATAATCCAGGTAGGTTTTAAGAGGCCTTTGATGGCTCTTGTGGGGGCAAGAGCGAGAGTAGGAGGCCACCGAGCAGGCTTTCCAAGCAGTCAACCCCTTCAGAAGAGGCTGGCAGCCAGCAACCTAAGTGACTTATCTTCTTATGTATGGTTTTTCATTTTTTTCCTTTTTTTTTTTTTAATAGATCAAATTGTAAAAATACAAAAGAAATCGCTCAGTGAAAATGCTCCCTCTCATCACTTTCCCTGGCCACCCCATTCGGCTCCAGCCCACTGAACAGTCAGTTAGTCTCGGCCCTTTCCTGTTCATCCAGCATAGATATTAACAGCATATAGATATAAAGGCAATTCATCTTCTTCATCCTGGCTTTGTACACCGCAGGTAGTCTGTCAAGACCTTGCCTTTCTCATTTAACGATGTGTCTTCAGGGAACATTTTCTTTTTATTCTATTTATTTATTATTTTTGACTGTGCTGGGTCTTTACCTCTGCACACAGTCTTTCTCTGGCTGCAGTGCACAGGGCCCCTCTTCATTGTGGCTTCCCTTGTGGAGCACAGGTTCCAGGCACGCGGCTTCAGTAGCTGCCGCACGAGGGCTCAGTAGCTGGGAACATTTTCTATCAGGACGTTGTTTGGTGGCCGTTGCTTTGTATGACAGCATGAAGACTTCGCGTTAAGCCATCACAGACTGTGTTGTAATTTAATGATCTGGTTCAAAGGTTATTTTCTCAAGGAACTCTTTCTGAATATGCATGCACACCTCTGTCTAGGGCAGCAAAACAGTTTGGTGACCCTGGGGATTCCATCAGCGTTTACACAAAGCTGTAACTATGACCCAGGGAGCTGCCTGCTGTTGAATGGAGACCAGCTGGATAATCTTCAGGTCAATATTTCAAACTGACCAAACTGAGGAAGGAAGAAAGGAGCCCAAGAGAATTTTAGTTTTTTATACAACCCTTTTGAAACTACACCTTATTTTTAATTCAATGTGGGCATGACAGGATATTTTTCTTTTTTTAGCCAACCTCCATGCGAGCTATCCGTGCCAGATATGACCCTTACCTGCAGACAAGACACCGGATAGAACAGGTAAGGTTTTACAAAGCCTTTTTACATTAGATCTTTATACTCAGGAGGTACTGTTGCTTGATTTGAGTCGAACCAGAAATAACTGAAAGAATATTTCTCTCCTTCAGAAGTTTTTAATATCCCATCCGAGGGAGAGGACAGTTTTGCAGTTCCTAGCAGGGTCAAAAACGCCACTTGCTTTAAAGACCATATTATTTTCTGTAAGGATTTTATAGTCTCTAAAGTTCTTTGAGTTTGTAGAAAGTCATTGTTATGAAACTTACAGTGTGTGGCAGTGTCAAAGGTCTTAGACAATAGGTGGGTGGTTTGAATTTTAGCTTCCATAAGCCAAGTGAGAAGTATAGTGGCTGGTTTGCTGGGATGAGAATAGGGAATTGACTACAGGGCAATGAGGGACTCGTGGAAACTATAGAATTGTACTGTATAATGGTGGTTGTGGTAGTTACACAACTCTAAACTCATTTAATTGTGCACTTAAAGTTAATGGATTTTATTGTGTGGGGTTGGCCAGAAAAGTTGCAACATCTTAGGGAAAACCCAAACGAACTTATTGGCCAACCCAATGTGTAAATTATATCTTAATATAACTGATTAAAAAACAAGTACTATGTCGGTGGCCTTGCTGTGTTCAAGAAGGCTGAACGTTAATTTCATTTTAAACTTGTCTAATTTAAAACAACGCAAGCACTGTCCATAGTTTTAATAGTAACATCTAGTCGGGCAACTAGACAGTCTGAAAGGGAAAGTAACACGTAACAGAAAGTCACTTCTGTGTTGATTTCTTTTTTAGCCATGGTATTTAATTTATTTAAAATGTTTCAGTAGAGCTTGAAAGGTTTCTGTTAACCGAGAAGGAGTATGGGTTCTGGAAGATGTAGAAAGTACCAGAGGGCAGTGATTCTTCTCCCAGCTGTGAATGTGCTAGAATCACCGGAATGACGTTTCGCCACTGGAGTTATGCGGTGCTGTCTGATTTAGGGTCCAGCAAGATACTTTGAAAAAGCTACCAGGAAGATTTAACTGTGTATCCCTGGTGAACGACCGTAGATGGAGTGTTCCTTTAGTGTTGATAGCTATCTACACATACTTAGATATTTGCATGGGTTCCACATGCATGCACGTACTCTTACATATGTGTAAGGATTTACATATGTATTGGGTTGGCCAAAAAGTCCATTTGGGTTTTTCCGTAAGATGTTATGAAAGAGCCGGAATGAAGTTTTTGGTCAACCTGCTATAAGGATGTATGTATTTATAAGTTGCTATTTTCCATTTTCAGAAATTAGTATTCAAAAAGATAACTTTCTGCTCATATTAAGTATGGATATCCTCTTTACTTAGTACATTAGAGTTCATAATTTGTAGTCCACTTGACTGAGTTTTTCTCAAGCCAACACCTGGCAAGAAATCGAAATACCTGTTTTTAAAAATTAGAATCTTGACTTATTGTTGTTGAAATATGGAAAGATCTGTATCATTGTATCCCCACATAGAGGAGATATTATATTTCAGACTGATTTTTTCCCCCCAACCTCTGAAACCAGGCTAAAAAGGTGCCACCTGTATCCAGAATCTTCACAATTCAAAACTGCAAAGTTTTCATTTGAAACTGCTGTCTTAATGCTGCTTTCTCATCTGGTGCTCACTTTCTTTCGTTTGCATCAAGTCCTGGGTATACTGCCTGTAGTCTTCTTTGTCATCAGTGCTGGCCTCAAGGTCTGGCATAAAATACATATTGAGGGGGTTTCCCCGGTGGCCCAGGGGTTGAGACTTTGCCTTCCAGTGCAGGGGTACAGGTTCAGTCCCTGGTCAGGGAGCTAAGATTCTGCGTGCCTCCTGGCAAAAAGACAGAACGTGAAACAGACGCGGTCTGGTAGCAGATTCAGTGAGGTCTCCTTAAAAACACAGAATCGAGAAAGATCTGTTCATTCTATTACAGTGTATACAATTATATCTTGCATGATCTTGCTGCTAATTTATATTCTCTGTATTTTTGAATGTTCACTTAACTCTGTAAGTTGACATCAAACTTTTGATTATTTTAAATTCTTACTCTTCCTTCTTATTTGAGCCATAATTATTTTTCTTTCGGACTCTGGAACCTATTTTCTTAAGTCTGTAGAATTTGCTCAACATGTTTGCTTCTCATTTTTAAACTGTAGTGATGAAAACACTGCCAAGTCAAATTAGAAATTTTCAGTAAGCCACTTAAGAGTAGTTGACTATACCTTCCTAATGCTGACGAATTTATGTCTTTCAGTTAAAGCAACTTGGTCACAGTGTGGATAAAGTGGAATTTATCGTGATGGGTGGAACATTTATGGCCCTTCCAGAAGAATACAGAGATTATTTTATTCGAAATTTACACGATGCCTTATCAGGACATACCTCCAACAATATTTATGAGGCCGTCAAGTAAGAAACCCTTATTTTATCACATTCACCTGAGTGGTTGCTGGTTTGTCCTCCTAGCAGCAGTCTGAGAATCCCTTCTGCTCTGTGTCTATCCTCCTAGTTCTTTGGGGGACAAGGGGAGAGGTTTTCATTCTTTTTACTTGCATGGTTTTCATGGGTGGTACCGTTAAATATATTTTTTCCAATTTTACTGAGATGTAGTTGACATTCAATACTGTCTGCAGGTGTACAGCGTAATGACTTCACTTATATCCTGAAATGGTGACCACCATAAGTTTAGTTAACAAGAATCGTCTCATGCAGTCCTAGTGGTTGTTGTTACTGCTATATTGTGGGGAGACGGGTTATGTGTTTTAAAAGTGAGTGTGGTCCATTGGCATTAGTATTCTTACAAAGTCACTGTGCAAAAGAATAAAAAGGGGGAAAAAAAGAAAAACAACAAAACATACAAAATCACTGTGCAGATCTCTTCGGCCTTCGGCTGGTCTAAGCTGCAGCAGTGGCCTTGATTGCAGTTGGTGAGCTCACCCAGAAAGAGCACGGCCAGTACTTTTAATCTGAGACCGTGAGCTGCTATCAAATTCACAGAACAAATGACTATTATTTAATAGTTATTGTTTTATGACTTACTATCTGATGCCTGTTGAGTCATTTCTCTTTGTGGATGGGATCGTTTATTCGTTTCAAATTCTAGTTGATAAGACAGAAGACAGCTATGCTTTCTTTTGATACCTCCTGTCTCCATTTTTAGTGAGAAGAAAACTAAAGTTTGCTAAGGTTGGTGATTTTAGAAGGGAAAGTCTTAAAATAGTTTTTATTTTCAGAAATTTCAGGGACACCTGGCTAAGCTACCTAGCTAAGTACTCTGCCTTTAATTACTGAACGTTAATTGAAGGCCCACTAGGGACCGTGCTCTCCCTGGGGTACCGGGAACAACACGGTGAGCAAGACGGATGCTGTCCTTGCCCTGGCGGTGCTCACATTCTGCTGGTTCAACAGATAACAGACAGTAGGTGCCGTGATGGAGACAGACTGCTGTGCTGGAGAAACATAGGCTGATCCTGAACGTGACCTGGCAATGTTTAAGCTGAGATCGGAAGTATATGGAGGAGCCAGTCAGGCCAGGCTCAGGAAACCAGTAAGACAGAGACACTGAAATAAGGAAGAAGCTTGAGGTGCTCCTCAGAGAGGAGGCAGATGTGGCTAGATTCCAGCGAACCGAGGAGCAGGTTGTCATCAGGGGAGCTTGAGGAGTCAGGTCACGCTGGATGTTGAGGACTTACAAACATTGGAATCAGCAGTAGGAAGTAGGGGAATGGTTTGAAGCCAGAGAGTGGCGTGTTCAGGTTTGTAAGTCTGAAGGCATCCCGGCTCTTGCGTGGCAAGTGGATTTCAGGGGTGCCAGAGTAGAAGTGGTAACCCAGGTGGGAGGCTGTTGTGCCCACCCCTGCTCGAAAGAGGGTGGTGGCTGCAGTGACAGAAAAGGATAGATGGGTTAGAGCTATATTTTATTGCTGATGGACTTTGAATCAGGTTGGAAATAAGAAAGAGGGAGTCGAGGGTGACACCCAGTTTGGGGTTGTAGAAAGGGACCGAGGGTAGCGCTGCCTACCAAGATGGAAGAACAGGAGAAAGAATGGGTTTGTGGGAGAAAAGTCAAGACTTTTCCTTTGGCTTTATTAAGTTTGAAATGCCTCAAGTGGGGACATGTGTAGGCAGTACAAGAGATGCCTGGGCTGGCAATAAATGGTCCAGAAAAAAAATGTTCTGTAACATTTCATGGAAAAATGTGAACGACCTTTTGGCCAGCCCTATAAAACTGAGGATTATCAGATTGTTACAGGTGTTTATCATCATGCAAATGGATGCGCTTACCTTATGGGAGGGTCTCATGCATCTCCAGGGTACACTACATGAAAAAGCAAGTTTTAGAGCAGCTCTTACTGTGTGATCCTGTCTTTTGTGTGGCCATGCCCTGGAAGAGGTGATAGAATCATGGTCATCATTGGCATCCACGTTCTCCGTGGCGGGAGGGACGTGGGAAATGGGAGTGAAGGGGGGCAGTCACATTTACACTGTCTGCAGTGTGCTGGGCGCTACAGTAAGTATTTACTTACTTAATTCTCCCAAGAAATCTTTGAGTTATATATTTAAATCATCCCTGTTTTACAAGTGAGGAAACTGAGGCCCAGAGAGATGAAGCCACTTGGCCCAGGTCCACAGGAGGTGAAGTGGGGCCTGTGAAACCGAGGCAGCTTTGTTTTCAGAGCCAAAATTTGGCTATAGTTATAATGGAGGACATCGTGCCAGGTGTAAAATGAACGAGAGTGCCTGTCTGTGTGTGTGAGCACACGTTTGTATACATCACCAGAGCTTCAAAATACTGGAAGAAATAGGTTTCTTTTTCTTTTTTTCCTTGCACCCCCTCTCCTACTGCCTTCAGGCTTTTTTCTGGATTCTTTTTTATTACAGTGGGGGTGGGTTGGGTGCAGGATGACAGTTAATTATAAGGTTGTTCAAACAGTGCCTCTCTAAGTATTTTGCAGGGTGATAATAAGTAAGACTTCAGTTCAGTTCAGTTCAGTCACTCAGTCGTGTCCGACTCTTTGTGACCCCATGAATCGCAGCACGCCAGGCCTCCCTGTCCATCACCAACTCCTGGAGTTCACTCAGACTCACGTCCATCAAGTCCGTGATGCCATCCAGCCATCTCATCCTCTGTCGTCCCCTTCTCCTCCTGCCCCCAATCCCTCCCAGCATCAGAGTCTTAATGTAGGACTTGAATGAACCCAAAGATGCTTTCATTATCCTGTAATTAGAATGGTTCTTGGCATGTAGCAGCCACAAGCAAACTGGTGAATGAATTTTGAATGATCGTCTGTTGGTCGGATATTGACAACTAATGACCCACGTAGGGGTGCCTCTTGGAATGGGGGACAGGGTGCTGTGCTCACCCTACTTCAATCTCCTTAATGTCTTAATGCTCTCCTTTGGGTTGGTAAAAATGAAAAGAGTAGAGAGACTTTTTCATAAGTTTAAATAAATCTCCAGGGTAGTTTTGAAATATGAGGGAAGTGGGCAGGACACAGCCTTTAAAAGAATGAGACGGGCATGTGTCCAACTCTCTGCGAACCCGTGGACTGTAGCCCACCCGACGACTCTGCCCGTGAAATTTCTCAGTCAAGAAGACTGGACTGGGTTGCCATTTCCTTCTCTAGGGGATCTTCCTGACCCAAGGGTCAAACACAGGTCTCCTGCATCTTCTACACTGGCAGGCAAATCCTTTACCGTTGAGCCACCTGGGAAACCCATGACACGGCCATGGGACATGGCAGACTGCTTGGAACCATGATGGTGGAACAGTTAGCCTCTAGTAGACACTGAGCCTTAGCATACACTCATTGTAATACATTAGCATGCTAAATAGCACACCCAGCAGCGCCATGACCGTTCTAAGGCTGACCAAAGAGGTCAAAAGGTGGATGGTGATTCCTGGAAATCTCTGCCCCTTCCCCGAAATAATTGGAATAATTCTCCCGCTTGTCATAGTTACTGTTCAGTCAGTGGTGTCCGACTCTGCTACCCCATGGACCGCAGCACACCAGGATTCCCTGTCCTTCACTATCTCCCAGAGTTTGCTAAAGCTCATATCGATTGAGTAGGTGACACCATCCAACCATCTCATCCTCTGTCGTCCCCTTCTCCTCCTGCCCTCAATCTTTCGCAGCATCAGGGTCTTTTCCAATGAGTTGGCTCTTTGCATCAGGTGACCAAACTATTGGAGTTTCAGCTTCAGCATCAGTCCTTCCTATGAGTATTCAGGGCTGACTTCTTTTAGAATTGACTGGTTTGATCTCTTTGCAGTCCAAGGGACTCTCAAAAGTCTTCTCCAGCACCACAGTTCAAAAGCATCAATTCTTTGGCACTCAGCCTTCTTTATGGTCCAACTCTCTCATCCATGCATGACTACTGGAAAAACCATAGCCTTGACCAGATGGACCTTTATCAGCAAAGCGATGTCTCTGCCTTTTGATACACTGTCTAGGTTTGTCATGGCTTTTCTTCCAAGGAGCAAGCGCCTTTTAATTTCATGGCTGCAGTCACCATCTGCAATGATTTTGGAGCCCCAAATATAAAGTCTGACACTTGTTTGCATTGTTTCCCCATCTGTTTGCATGAAGTGATGGGACCAGATTCACTTCTTACCTATCACTTCATTTCAGAATTCTTTTGTGACAAAGCTATAACCTCAGATTCAGCAACAGTTTGAGGTGCCCGGATGGAGTGCTCAGCGTCTGGAAGAGTGGGTGTGAGCAGCCTATTCTGTGTGATGGCCACCAGAGGAGGCGATGGGTTAAATCTGTGTCCATGAAGCGACTTTGAGCAACAGCAGGTCAGCCTGATCTCCATCCTGCAGGGCCTTGAGTAGCAGGATGAAATGGGACCTTATTTTTACTGCTCATTCGGAACCTTGATCATTCATGAATATGAGTCATACTGAGTAAAACGCTGAAGTCTTTCAAACTTTTGAGGGAGTCATGATGTAATCCAACGCCTTCTTCCTAATAATACTGACAAACAGATGACAGCTTAGAATAAAACGCAATTAGAGGAAAAACAGCCTTAATTAGTTCAAAGCCCCATGACGTTAGGATGACAGCAGTACCTCAGAGGATTACTGCCTAAAAATCCACTGAACTCTGAGAATGCCCTCTTAGGATCAGATCATCTGTTCAGACCATCACATTTTTCTCTCCCCATGCTTATGTGTTATATATTCTTTTCTCACTGCAGCTGTTCTCTTGTTGCAGACCTTGTGCATTAAGTAAGTTTGAATCATAAATATCTTAGACTTGTTCCACCCCTCAACCCCCCTCCATGAAAATTTGCTGCAGAGATTTTTAGTCTGTTTGCTAGGCCAGCTGAAGATGTGTATAATGTATTTTTAGGATACAGTTAATTTGACATTTTATCAACTGAAACTTTAAAATTTTGCAATGCAAAGCGATAGAGGGAAACAATAGAATGGAAAATACTAGAGATCTCTTCAGGAAAATTAGAGATACCAAGGGAACATTTCATGCAAAGATGGGCTCAATAGAGGACAGAAACAGTATGGACCTACCAGAAGCAGACGATACTAAGAAGAGGTGCAAGAATACATAGAAAAACTATACAAAAAAGTTCTTAATGACCCAGATAACCTCAGTGGTATGTACACTCACCTAGAGCCAGAGATCCTGGAATGCATCTTGATGAACAAAGCTAGTGGAGGTGATGGAATTCCAGCTGAGCTATATTTAAAATCCTGAAAGATGATGCTGTGAAAGTGCTGCACTCAATATGTCAGCAACTTTGGAAAACTCAGCAGTGGCCACAGGACTGGAAAAGGTCAGTTTTCATTCCAATCCCAAAGAAGGGCAATGCTAGAGAATGTTCAAACTGCCACACAATTGCACTCATCTCACACGCTAGCAAAGTAATGCTCAAAATTCTCCAAGCCAGGCTTCAACAGTATGTGAACCAAGAACTTCCAGATGTACAAGCTGAGGAACCAGAGATCAAGTTGCCAACATCCACTGCATCAGAGAAAAAGCAAGAGCGTTCTACTTCTGCTTTATTGACTATGCCAAAACGTTTGACTGTGTGGATCACAACAAACTGTGGAAAATTCTTAAAGAGATGGGACTACCAGACCACGTGACCTTCCTACTGAGAAATCTGTATGCAGATTAAGAAGCTACAGTTAGAACCAGATGTTGAACAATGGACTGGTACCAAATTGGGAAAGGAGTACATCAAGGCTGTATATTGTCATCTTGGTTTTTTAACTTCTATGCAGAGTACATCATGCAAGGTGCCAGGCTGGACGAAGCTCAGGCTGGAATCAAGATTGCTGGGGGAAATATCAATAACCTCAGATATATAGCTGACACCACCCTAATGGCAGAAGGTGAAGAGGAAATAAAGATCCTCTTGATGAAAGTGAAAGAGGAGAGTGAAAAATGCTGACTTAAAATTCAACATTCAGGAAACAAAGAGAAACTAAAAAGCCTCTTGATGAAAGTGAAAGAGGAGAGTGAAAAAGTTGACTTAAAACTCCACATTCAGAAAACGAAGATCATGGCATCTGGTCCCATCACTTCATGGGAAATAGATGGGGAAACAGTGTCAGACTTTATTTTGGGGGGCTCCAAAATCACTGCAGATGGTGACTGCAGCCATGAAATTAAAAGACGCTTACTCCTTGGAAGAAAAGTTATGACCAACCTAGATAGCATATTGAAAAGCAGAGACATTACTTTGCCAACAACGGTCTGTCTAGTCAAAGCTATGGTTTTTCCAGTAGTTGTGTATGGATGTGAGAGTTGGACCATGAAGAAGAATGGGCACCAGAGAACTGATGCTTTGGAACTGTGGTGCTGGAGAAGACTCTTGAGAGTCTCTTGGACTGCAGGGAAATCAGATCAGTCCATCTTAAAGGAAGTCAGTCCTGAATATTCATTGGAAGGACTGATGCTGAAGCTGAAACTCCAATACTTTGGCCACCTGATATGAAGAACTGACTCCTTAGAAATAGACCCTGATGCTGGGAAAGGTTGAAGCCAAGAAGAGGATGACAGAGAGCAAGATGGTTGGATGGCATCACCGACTCAATGGGCATGAATTTGAACAAGCTTCGGGAGTTGGTGATGGACAGGGAGGCCTGGCATGCTGTGGTCCATGGGGTGGCAAAGAGTCGGACATGACTGAATGATGAACTGATATTCTTTGTGTGAAATTTTAGCTCTATTTTTACAGAAATGGTCTGATGCCTAGGGGTGTTTATAAATCGTCCGTTTTTGGGGTAAAATGAACTTTTATTCTGTAACTTCAGGTCACAATATGTGTGTAGAAAAAGCCTTTTGAAGAAGAAAGCCTCTTTCTCTAAAGGACAGACCAGAGCTGGCGTTGTTTTGTTTCTGTTCTTTAATTTACCTCAAGGGGGCAATAAACACTTTATTTTCAGATAAAAATTTATATGTGATTTGAGTTTTCATTGCAGCAAATATGAATGGCTCTCAGAAAGTAGTCAAAGTACAGTCTGGGAGCCATAAAACCAGCCATAAATGCTACACTGAGTCCTGCCAACCCACTTGACATGTTTTGCTTTTTTTCTCCTGGCCTCTATGCTTTAATGAAATAATCTAGAAAAAGCAAATTTGCAGTCTTGTGTTTGCGGAGGTAAATTTTTACTGCCAGCTCCCTATAATAAAGTTGGTATTTGTTTTTTAGGGAAGCTTTGTGTAATTTGAAGAAATAGTTGTCTGGTTGGTACTATAGAACTAGAGACGCAGAAAACTTTTCAAATGTTGATATCCTTGCAAAATGTAGAGCAGCCCGGAGGTACTGTGTTTTGGACCTAACATTTCCTGCAAAATTTTTGGATGGACGTTTGCCTTACTGTTCTCTAAATTCTCTTGCACAGATGGTATTTAAGAAAAATATTTGGGTTCCCTAGTGTGGATCACCTGTCTCAGATGTAAGGTAGTGAATTCATGTTTATTTTCTTGTTATTTTCCTAGTTTGCGTGCATGAGTCCTCAGTCATGTCTGACTCTTTGTGACACTGTGGACTGTAACCCACCAGGCTCCTCTGTCCATGGGATTCTCCAGGCAGGAATACTGGAGTGGGCTGCCTTTTCTTTCTCCAGGGGATCTTCCCGACCCAGGGGTTGAATCCCGCGTCTCCTGCACTGGCAGACGGATTCTTTACCACTGTGCCACCAGGGAATCCTTATTTTCCTAGTAGTTGATGTCAGTATGTCTAGACAGATAGAGTGCTGTGTTACACACTGGGACTTCCCTCGTGGTCTTGTGGCTAAGACTCCACACTCCCAATACAGGTGGCCCAGGTTCGATCCCTAGTCAGGGAACTGGATCCCACGTGCTGCAACTAAGACCCAGCACAGCCAAATTTTAAAAAATAAATAAATTTTCTTGAAGTTATTATTCGTATTGTCAACCTCATTGAAAGTTAGTAGCCGTTGTTCGAATTCACGTCAAGCTCTACGGTTAGCTCGACTCTATCCCTGCTTCACTATCGTGTGTCACATCTAATTCACGTTTTGCCTTTTTCTGAAAAGATGAAAAGTTAGAGTAGGGAAAACCCTAACAAGGTGAGCTTGGTTAGCATTTATGGCAGGGTAGTAGCAAGCGGTATACTAGCTCCCTGCAGCTGGGAACGCTGGAAAGCTGAGTAAACAGAGTCAAGGACGAAGCAGGGATGGTTCCTGTGAAGACTCATTAAATCAAGCAAAGTGATGATCACTGCTATCACTTAGACTAAGCCCGCAGTAGTCTCTAGAGATCATCAATTACTGGTGACTATCATCCTTCAAAAATCGTCACCCTGGAGATGAAAAGGACTGGCAATGGGGTCTGAGTCACCCATTCGCCAGAATGCACAGGTCGCCAAATAACTCAAAGCAACCTTTTAACAGCTGTATTCCTTTTTAATCAGTCTTGCCCAGAAGCAGTTTCACATTCAATCTTTGTTGCTTCTTGGCTGTTCTCACAAGATGCCATTTAAAAGGGGAGTGGGTGAGTCATACCTTCTCCCTGTGGAATTTTAAATTCATTTCCGTTCCTTCCTTTTTTTTTTTTTTTTTCCATGTCTATCAGTGAGTTTAGAGCCCCCAACTGTGTCCTCCTGAGTCCTGGAGAAACTAGAGTGCTAGGTAACACTGGGCACCAGGCCCCGGAGATAATTTCATAGATTTGCAGAGTAACAGAGAAAGCAGAGCACCTGCGAAGCCCTGAAAGTGATCATCTGCTGCCTTTCTGGGCTTTGGCTCCAGCACCCCACCTCCCACCCACCCCTCTCTTTACATATTGATCACTCTTACTCCCTCTCTTGGTAAATCAGATTTTCACAGACGCTAACCAGGACCCTTGACACTGGCAGCACAACCTAGGGTACAATCTTAGTCATCATAAAGAGATATTAGTTTTTCTCCCAACATTTTTTTTGAAACAAAAGTGGAAAGAATTTTCCAGGGAACATCACATACTTAGCACCTATGTTCTATGATATGTGCTTCACCACATACTTAGCTAACTAGCCACTTCTGTGCATTCATCAATCCCTCTTATTTGT
Organism: Ovis canadensis; assembly: GCF_042477335.2. NCBI lineage: Eukaryota > Metazoa > Chordata > Mammalia > Artiodactyla > Bovidae > Ovis > Ovis canadensis. Next base: position 102,962,607 of record NC_091246.1, read on the forward strand.
TTATTTTAACACATTTTAAAGCAGGGTGCAGGCTTCGGTACACTTTCCCCAGATACATCATCACGCACATCATTAGCTAGTTCACTGCAGTCTTTTCTTTTCCAGTAAATGTACAAACAATGCAATGCACAGATGCTATGGGTACCACTTGATAAGTTCTAACAAATGCATGTACCCGTGTAACAAAACCCTGCTAAGACAGAGAGCATCATTGCCACCCAGAAAAGTTCCTCCTGCCTCCTCCCTGTAAATCCCCACCCGGACTCCCAGAGGCGACCATTGTTCTCATGTTTTCTCCTTTCATAGATGAGTTTTGCCTATTAAACTTCATGTATTGGTTGACCAAAAAGTTAGTTTGGGGTTAGTAAGTCAGTAAGAAAACCCGAATGGACATTTTGGCCGACCAAATAAATGTAACCAAATAATACGTATTCTTTTGTGTGAGACATCTTTTCATGGAGAGTTATATTTTGAGCTTCATCCATGTTGAGTTTTATAATAGCCATTATCTTTTTAGTTCTGGGTAGAATTCCTTTGTAGGCGTAGACCATAGTTTGTTTATCCATTCTGTTGATGGATAGCCGGGCTATTTCCAGTTTGTAGAGATCATGATAAAACTTCAGTGAGCATACTTATGCAGTCTTTTGGTGAGTGTATGTATTTATTTCTCTTGGGTGTAATAACCATCATATGTTTAGTTTCAAAACTGCCAGACATTTTCCCAAAGTGGTTGCATCATTTGTACTCCCACTGGTAACATAGGCGTGTTCATTTGCTCCACATCCTCACCAGAGTAAGGTAGTGCCAGTCTTTGGAAGTTTAGCCATTCTAGTGGGTGTGTAGTTGCATCTCACTGCGCTTTTAATTTGCATTTTACTGATGACTAATGATGCTGAGCACTTTATTATGTACTTATGCTTTCTGTATATATTTCCTTTGTGAAGTGTGTGTTAAAATCTTTTGCCTACATTTTATTTTTCATATGCCCTGGATTCGAGTCCTTTGTTCAATCTCTGTTTTGCCAACATGAAAACCCAGTCTGTGACTTGACTGTTCATTCCGTTAAAATCTTTGAGCAGAGTGTTTTGTTTTGGTGAAGTTTAATCTAGCAGTTTTTTTCTTTCATAATTACTGCTTATTTTGTATTATCTCTTAAAAAGCCTTTTTTGCCTACTCACAAGGCAAGAAGATATCTTCCTGTGTTTTTTTCTGTAGATTTGACTTTTATGTTTAGTTTCATATGTTGACTTATGATCCATCTTGATTTAATGTTTTATGTGTAGTGCATGATAGGCGTCGAGATTTCTTTTTTTCTATATACATACCTAATGTATACAGTCTTGATTACTGTAGTTTAGGGTATATCCTGAAGTAGTGTAAATCTTCTAACTCCGTCCTAGTTTTTTAAGATTACTTTGGATATTTTAGGTCCTTTGCCCTTCTGTATAAAGTTTATGTTTGTCAATTTCTAGCAAAAAGTGTAATAGGATTGCTGTTGTGTTTAAAGTATAGAAAATTTTTGAGAAAATTAACAATTTAACAATATTGAGCCTTCCAATTTATGAACATAGTCTGTCTTCTAGTTTTTAATTTTTCTTAGCAGTCTTTGGTTTGGAGATTTTGTAAGCTTTTGGTTAAATTTATTTCAAAATTTGGGGTTGGCCAGAAGTTCACATGGGTTAAACAGGACAGACTTTTTATAGTCAACCAAATATTTTGTTTGTTGATATTAAGTGAAATTTTTTTCAGTTGTATTTTCAAATTGTGTGCAGTTAGTATCTAGGTACATAGTTGATTTTTGTGTATTAACCTTATAGCATATGAACTTACTAAATTCACTACTCGGTTCTGTAAGTTGGTTTTGTAGATATGCTAGAGTTTTCTTTAAAAATAATCATGTAATCTGCAAATACAGTGAATTTTAATTTTTTTCCTTTAGGTTGTGGATGCTTTTCTTCCTTATTACAAAAGCTTGGACATTTTGTCCAGTGCTAAATGAAAGTGATGAGAAGGAGTCTGTCTGTCTTACTCCCAATAATATAGGGAAAACATTTACTACTGCAATATTAAGTGCAGTGTTACTTGAGAGTTTTTTTTTTAAGATATCTTTAACAGATTGAAAATTTTTACAGAGTTTTATCATTAAACTCATTTCTCTAATGATTTCTCTGTGACTATTTAAATGATAACACTCTTTTCCTCTTTCATTCTGATAATGTATATTACTTTGATTTTTTTAATGTTAAACTAACCTTGCATTCCTAAGATAGAGCCTATTTGGTTGTAATGTATTTTTCTTTCTACATATCACTCGATTCAACTTTCTAATACTTTGTAAAGGATTTTATTCATGGCGGATGGTGCTCTGTGATTTCATGTTTTCTTTTCTTTGTTACCTTCTGGCTTCAGTGTTACGCCAGCCCTATAAAACAAGTTACGAAGCATTTCCTCCTTATTTTCTGAAAGACTTCATGTAAGAGGAATATTATTTCTTCTGTGTGTTTGCTGAAATTCATGAGTAAAACTGTTCAAGACTAGAGTTTTCTTTATGGGAAGGTTTTAGATGATAAGATACTGGGCTTCCCTGGTAGCTCAGTTGGTAAAGAATCTGCCTGCAGTGCAGGAGACCCGGGTTTGATCCCTGGATCAGGAAGATCCCCTGGAGAAAGAAATGGGAAACCACTCCAGCATGCTTGCCTGGAAAATCTGATAGATAGAGGAGCCTGGTGGGCTGCAGTCCACAGGGGTCCCAAAGAGTTGGGCACAACTGAGTGACTCACACTGTAGATGATTAATTCCATTCCTTTCATAGACAAAGGGGTATTCAGATATTATGTTTCATCTGTGTCCATTTTCGTAAGTTCTATTTTTCAAGGAATTTGACTGTTTTATCCAAGTTGTCAAGCTTTTTGGTATAAAGTTGTTCATAACATTCCCTTACTTAAAACGTCTGTAAGATGTCATTGATCACCCCTCCTTCAATCCTGATATAGATAATCTGTGTTCTTTCTTTTTTTCCTCTATCAGTCTAGTTATGGTTTATCAATTTTGTTGTTCTTTGCAAAGAATTAACTTTGATTTTGCTTATGCCCTCTACCTTATATATTTCTGCTTCTATTCTTACATCATCTTCTACTTTCTTTGGGTTTACTTTGCTCTTCTTTTTCTTTGCTTAAATAAGGTATAGAAACCTAGCTATCCTATAGACCTTTTTTTCTTTTCTGATGTAAGTATTTAAAGCTTTAAGTTTTTCCCATAAGCATTGCTTTGGCTGAATCCCACAAATTTTAATATGTTCTATTTTAATTATTATTCGGTTTACAGTGTTTCCTGAAATTGTATTTTTACCTGTGGATTGTATACAAATGTATTGTTTAATTTCTAAGTTTCCAAAAACATGGAGTTTTTCTTGATTTCTGATTTAATTCCCTTTTGATCAGAGAGGGTTTATTCTGTACCATTTCCGTTTCTTAAGTTTTTTTTAATTGAGGTTTATTTGTGGCTCAGCATATATGATCTCTCTTGGTGAACATACTATGTATATTTGAAAGAAACTATATTCTGCTGTTTTTGGATGTAATGTTCTATAAACATCAATTTAGTCAAGGTGGTAGATAGTGTTGTTCAATGGTCTTTGGGGATTTTTTTTTTCTATGTAGTTCTATCAATTGCCGAGAGAAAAAGAGTAAAATCTCCAGCTGTGATTGAAGAATGATCTATTTACCTCTTTAGTTGTATTAGTTTCTACTTCATTTATTTTGAAGATCTGCTAAGTGTATGCACATTTGTGATTGGTATGTTTTCCTGGTGTATGAACTTTGATAAAACTTTATGAACTTACTTTTTTTTATCATTATGAGAATCCCTTTCTGGTCTTGAAGTTTCTTCTTTTTTTTGACGTTGCTTCCCGTTGCAGCTGTTACATACTTACTTTTCTATCCATTTGCTTTCCACCTGTATGTGTCCCTGTATTGAAAATGTGTTTCTTATAGATAACAGTCTGCCGTAGTTGGGTCTTGTTTCTTTAATCCATTTTGACATTGTCTGCCCTTAATTGGAGTATTTAATCTGTTCACATTTGCTACAATTGAATTTGCAACCACTAATTAAGTTACTCCCTCACTTTGGTTTTTAGTAGCCAAGAGTTGTGGTCTTACTGAATACCATAATTGTCTAATTTCATATAATGCATTTTTTTCTGTGTCTTAATACGGAATGTCTTCTTAAGAGAAAGGATCTCATATCAAGCACAGTGCCTTGAGAAGAGAAGGTATTGGGTTGGCCAAAAAGTGCGTTCAGAAACCTAAACGCACTTTTTGGCCACCCCAATACCTAGAAAGCATTGTTGAGTGAGTGCAGTGGGAAGAACTGTGCAGTAACAGTAGGTTCCAGGCTTATTTTCTATTGTTATCCTACGTTATTAATGAGTAGGTGAGACTAGATTATCTCTAAAGTTACTGATTCCTGTGACATTCTGTGCTTTAAGGACTTCTGCTGGAAGGGCGGCTTTGATCTACAAGACATACTGAGGGGCTGTCTTTCACCCAACAGTCACTTTCTGACAGTGGCAGCTTTTCTGTAATGTTTTGTGTATGTGTATTAGTCGCTCACTCGTATCCAACTCTTTGCAACCCCACGGACTGTAGCCCACCAGACTCCTCTGTCCGTGGGATTCTCCAGGCACGAATCCTGGAGTGGGTTGCCATTCTCTCCTCCAGGGGATCCTCCCGACCCAGGGATCAAACCCGGGTCTCCTGCATAGCAAGCAGATTCTTTACCACTGAGCTACCAGGGAAGCATAATGTTATGTATATAATGTGCTATTAATAGAAAGTAAAAAAGCAGTCATGAAAAAAAAAAGCAGTCATGGTTACCACACATTCTTTCAATAGTGTATTCGCATTCAAAATTAAGGGCTATGTAATAACATTCGAGTCCTTAAATTTGAATGTGAATACACTATTGAAAGAATGTGTGGTAACCCTGATTGTTTTTTAATTTTCTGTTAATAGTATTATTGCTGTTGGTTCTTCAGCATTCTGACTATATGTACAAAATAGTAACACTCTTGTTGGGTGTTGGAAGAATCAAAACCCAAAATGTTATGGGTTGTTTTGCATATGTCCTAAACCTTGGAGAAGGAAATGGCAACCCACTCCAATATTCTTGCCTGGAGAATCCCATGGACGGAGGAGCCTGGTAGGCTATAGTCCATGGGGTCGCAAAGAGTCAGACAAGACTGAGCGACTTCACCACCACCACCAAACCTTGTCAACCAGCATGATAAGGGAGCAGAGGTCCCTGATTATTCTCTTAGCTATGTTACCAGGTTAGTTTCTCATAGGTTCTACTCATTTAAAAATCGAAATTCTGCCTCTCTCTGGTACCTCAGTTTGTGTTGAGCAGAACCTTTTGTTATGTATTAGACCCTCCCAACATAACTCCCAATATCCAGGAAGCAAACTTGACCACCATCTCAAAAGGAAAAAAGTTATTTTATAAATCCGCAAACATCCAACTCAGTCATTCTTCAGTCTAGACTATCATTAGCTCAGCATTAGACAGGACGTAAAATTCTGTTGAGATATTTTCTAGATATGATTATATTCACTCCCCAAAAAAGAATGTGTTCAGTGGTACTTCTGAGGAATTGGGGGACTTCCCCAGTAAAGAATCCGCCTGCAGTTCAGGAGACTATCGCTGGGTTGAGAAGGTCCCCTGGAGGAGGGCATGGCAACCCACTGCAGTATTCTTGCCTGGAGAATCCCATGGACAGAGGAGCCTGGCAGCTACAGTCCATGGGGTCACAGAGAGTCAGACACGGCTGAGCGACCAAGCACATGCCCTGAGGAATTACACCATTAACCCAGGACGCTATTTGGCAAGTCAGTCAAACCTTTGGCTATCCAAAGAAGTTTATAAATTCTACTTACTCATCTTGGGACTGCAGATGCAGAAGAGAGTTTGTACCTTGTGACTAATGAAAGTTCGTATTTCATCTACACACCATAAGTATCTACTTTGTGGTTTGGTTTGAGCAAGTTGGATTTGGGGTAGAGGGATATCCATGTAGGAAAGGGTCCTAAACCTCTCAGGAATTTGGACCTCAACCTCTAGTGAGATTTTACACAGGAAATTGAAAGTAAGGCCCATCCAACTTCATTAATGACAGAGGTTTCAGAGAGGATGGCAGGAAATTAATAGCAAACAGAAATGTTTTTTGATGTCACAGCCTTCTTGGATTGAAGCAGAAACAGTTTACGAAAGATAATAAAGAGCCTTTCACATCGCCTTCCTTCAGCGTCCTGCTGGTTGGGGCCTTATTGTGAGGGGACAGTAAGTAGTGATAATAGATGTCACTTTTGTAGGTCACTTTCTTCCAAAAATAGAAGCATGCTTTCCAAGAAATCGTTTCTATCCAGTTATATAACATCTGCCACTTCTGGCTCTTTGATCTTAAGTGGTTCTTGGTTTTAGCTGTGTGTCTTAGCCCTGTAGCTAGACTGTTGAGCGTCCCTGGGACAAAGGACTATTGTGTCTTTACTTTCTGTAGATTACCTGGTCTAGGGTTAAGCAGTTTTTAGGGTTAACCGTTTGGGAACAGTAGCCAGTCGAATTAGCTGGAGGCTGCTATAGAAGTCAAGAGAGACCCCCTTCAGCTTTATGTCTTTAGCTTTGCCTCATTCATTTACTCATTCTTCATATTTGTTTTTTTTTTTTTCTTTTTTATATTGAAGGAGAGTTTTCAGTGCTGAAGGCCTTACCTCTAAACATTTATGAGCCTACTGTCTTCCAGGAGTTTCCTGTCTAGATGGACAAACAGGCCTACCCACAGATAAGCAGACAAACTCCATACAGAGTATGGGCAAGGTATTTCGGAATGGGAGCACAGAGTTACCAAGAGGCACTGGGAAGACGTCATGACAGGAGAAATGTATTTGAGCTTTGTTTTGAAGGCTGGTAGCATCTGGTTTTTATTTGCTTTGATGTTCCCAGGTTACTGTCCCATTCCCCTGCCATCACCACCTCCCAGTTTAAAAAATAATGCCATCAGCATAAGTTGTTGGCTTAAGTTAGCTTCACAGAGAGCATTAGCATCCTTTCTAGTTGATGTTGCTCCTACAGCATGCAAAGAAGTGTGCGTGCATGCCAGATTGCTTCAGTCGTGTCAGACTCTTTGTGACCCTATGGACTAGCCCGCCAGGCTCCTCTGTCCATGGGATTCTGTAGGAAAGAATACTGGAGTGGGTTGCCGTGCTCACCTCCAGGGGCTCTTTCAATCCAGGGATCAAACCTGTGTCTCATACATCTCTTGCATTGGCAGGTGGGTTCTTTACCACTAGCACCACCTGGAAAGCCAGATCAGCATGGCCCCATGATGCTGGAGTTTCGGCTTATTTAGATGACCCTATCACGTCACAGAAAGAGAAGTGGATTTAGAATCAGAAAGCCAGAGTTCAGGTTCTGATTTTGTCTCTTAGAAGCTCATGGTCATGGTTGGAAAATTCGCTATTTCCTAACTGCCCAAGAACTTAAGCCCACTGCCTCTCCCTGCTCCCCAAAGGTACTGCAGTTGACCTTGGTAGTAAAGAAGAGCTGTACTGTTGGATGGCTGTTTAAACGATATGGGGGGTTATATCAGCCGTAAAATACCAGCTCAGGTATTTTGCTTAGATTAGCTGACTGCCTTTATTCACATATTTGTGTATTAACACATGTATGTGGACTCAGCTCAGTGCTCTGGAAGGATCTAGAGGGGTGAGATGGGGGGGAGCGGGGGCTCATGTTGTTGTGCAGCAGAAACTGACACAAAATATTGGCTTTTAGAAACAAGTTATTTCTTATCCCTTCATTTCTGCTGCTGCTAAAGGTGGTGTCGTTTTCGCCCTAGAGGAAAGACTTGGCGGTAAGTTATTGTTTGAGGATAAGGCTTGCCTCTGTGTCCTAAGCTATACTCTGATTACTTCTGAAGAGACCTTTTCATCCTCGCAGCAGCCGCCTCTGCCAGTCTTGCTTGGGCCTGCGATGCCACGTGGCAGAGAGGGTCTGTGGATTTAGTTCTCGCTCCTGTAGACACGTCCCATCTGTGCAGTGGCCTGTCCTCTCGTTGTCCCGGGAATGCAAGGCACTATTGTGCTGCCAGGCTTGCTAACTTAACGGCATCCTTCTCGGAAATATTGTGGGTTTTGTAAAAAAAAAAAAAAAAAAACCAGTTAATAGAGGGGTACAATTTTGGAATGTCTGACTGTAAGATGTCCTCACTTACTTTGTGAAACATTCATTTAGAGTTTTCTGCTTCATGGGTTTTTTTCAGTCAACCTTCATGCAGTATGCATTCTCCATAATACATTAGTGTTTCAGTTTTTTTAAATGATGGTTTTCTCCAAACATGATAATTGATGTTTGAGTGTGAGTTACGTGTATCCTGAAGCAGTGTATGCTTCTGTTCCTGCATGCCTTAGGACTCACTTATTAGAAAGGCCTGTGACTTTGTGGTCCGATTGTCTCAGATAAGCCAGTTGATTTAGTATCCTGTCAGAAGCAAGATTTTATAAGATCTGTGTCCTTTTTTGTCTTACGAGTTGTTTAGTGACTGTGGACTAGTCGTTTCCCTTTAGTTCTTGCTGCCTTTGGTGATCCTATAGAAAACCTTAGGAATACAGTCATAGCGTGAAAGACTCGAGTCAGTTCTTCAGTTCAGTGATTCTTAACCACCTTAATAATTATTATTAGACAAGTCAGTTTTATTGATGAATGAATGAGTTTAAAAGAGAACAGCAGTTACAGAACTGTGGAAATTTTATGATTTTTCTTTTTCACAACAAAAGCTGTGAACTTCTTTGGAAAGAAGGAAATGAAGTGCCAAATGAAGGCTTCCCTCACCCTCCCCGAAGAATTAAGAAAGTTGTAGAAAGGCATTTGGAAGAATTATTTCATTCTAGAAATGAAAGTCACTCAATTCCACTCGTGTCCAACTCTATGCAACTCCATGGACTATATATGGAATTCTCCAGGCGAGAATACTGGAGTGGGTAGCCTTTCCCTTCTCCAGGGGATCTTCCCAGTCCAGGGTTCAAACCCAGGTCTCCCGCATTGCAGGCAGATTCTTTACCAGCTGAGCCAAAAGGGAAGCCCAGAGTGGAAGTGGAGACAGATCTGATATCCCATGCTGAACTGTCCACGCAGTGTGATAGAGTGAAATAGACCAAGGATTTTTGACCTTGTCAAAATCCTACCTTCAAGTCCTGACTTAGATTTTATGAGCTCTGTACTCGGATAAAGTGCCAAGCGAGGTGTTAGTCGCTCCGTCTCCAACCCTGTGCGACCCAATGGACTGTAGCCCACAGGCTCCTCTGTCCATGGGATTCTCCAGGCAAGAATACTGGAGTGAGTAGCCATGCCCTCCTCCAGGGGATCTTCCCAACCCAGATCTCCCACGTTGCAGGCAGATTCTTTACCATCTGAACCACCAGGGAAGCCCTGGACAAAGTATTGGGTTGGCCAAAAAGTCCACTCAGGCTTTTCCATAAGCTGGCATGAAAAAACACAGACAAATTTTTAGGCCAACCCAATATTTGATCCCATGAGGAGCTTCAGTTTCTTAATCTGCAAAACGGGGATAATGAAGCGCACGCCATAGAGCTGATGAGGGCGCTCACTGCACGTGGCATGGTCAGTGCAGTGCTTGACCGCAGTGGCCTCTGCAGCTGAGGGTCCTATTCCTGCACGCCAGCACTCCCCTCAGCGGGCCATTTTCATTTTCCTGGGTTTCCGGCCACCATTAAGGCTATTAACTCAAAACAGCTTGAATCTCAAGTGGTACTCACCACGCTGATACCTGGTTTCAGTGAAAGAGAAAAATGACTCCTAATTTTGTAAGTCATTGCTGAGATTCAGAGGCTTGACAAGAAGACGTGTGTGTGTGTGTGTAAGACATTTCACCTGAATTATTCCTGTGATCATTATGATCATTATGCGTACCCTTCCCTCCCCCTTCTTTTGTTTTCCTTCATTTAACATGACTCTAAAACATGGAGTAGGAAGTAAAGGATGCAGACGATTTTCACTTACATGAAAAATCGTTGCTAGGAACTGAAAATTAGGGTTTTCACAGTTGAAATCCCTGCTTTTCAAGGAGATTATGGCTGCCGTACACTGCAGGAACATGATGCTGATGGTGATGATGATACCGTACGCTGTGTGCCAGCTCAGGCACGTCTGTCCCGTGAGGCGTAGCTGCTATTAGCCTCATTTTGCCAATGATGAAACCAAAGCACAAGGAGGTTAATCATGTTCCTGGTTGCATAGTTAAGAAGTAGCAGAACCAGGATTTGAACTCAATCTGACCCGAGAGCCAGTGCTCTCAACCATTGGGTTAGATCTGGGAGGACAAAGGGAAGACATCCTTGAAATGAGAGCCAACGTCCTAAAGATTTGGCAGGCTATTTACTTTTCTGTTTGCTCTATAGGTATTCTGAGAGAAGCCTCACAAAGTGCATTGGAATTACTATTGAGACCAGACCAGATTACTGCATGAAGCGGCATCTCAGTGACATGTTGACCTATGGCTGCACAAGGCTGGAGATTGGGGTGCAGAGTGTCTATGAGGATGTGGCCAGAGATACCAACCGGTAAGATGGTGCAGGCGATCTTGCCAGAGACTTCCTCTTCTCCCACCAAGCAGATCAATGTTCCTACCCATCTGAGAGGGAAGGGTCTAGGTGTTCCTCCTATTCATTTTTCTGTCCATGCTCTGAACCCCATTTCCTCCTTCCTTGACTTTCAGTCTTTCTGCGCTGACTCTTTTCCAGTAGCCTATAAACATCGTCTTCATCTCTCTTCCTATTCATAAATAGCCTTTCCTGTAGAGAAAGCAAAGGCAGGGCTCGAAGTCAATAGTTTAAAGCAGGAGAGAAGGCCAACGAGACTAGGAACAGAGAAAAGGGTTCGAACAAGAAGGAAGCCGGGGAACTTCCGTAGTGGTCCAGTGGTTGAGAATTCGCTTGTCAATGTGGGGGACACAGGTTTGATTGCTGGGTGATGGTCATTGTTAACTAAGACCCCACATGCTGCTGGGTAACCAAGCCTGTGTGCCACAATTACTGAGCCCATGCACCTCAATCCGTGCACCCACACATGTGCCTCAACTGGAGAGCCAGCACACCGCAAACTATAGAGCCCACGTGCCCTGGAGCCTGTGCACCGCAGCAAAGATTCCCTGTGCCACAACTGAGACCCAACACAGTCGGTCAGTTTATAAACAAATAAGCCCAGGTGAGGTCTAACAGAGTAGTTTTTATGAAGCAGATGCCAACTGGCAGGGTACTGAAAGAAAGGCTGGTGAGATGATGGGTATAAACTCTGAGAAATTTGAGAGTCTAAGGAAGGAAGGAGTAAGAGCTGATAGAGCCAAGATGAAGTTCTTTTCCGTCCAGAAATAAAAGAAGGTTTCAGGAGTAGGTGTGTGTTGAGTGGGACCTTAAAGGCTACTTCACTTTAATAGGAGTTAGATAGACATGATGGAGGGTTGTGATTGGAGAAGGAAGTAAAGGGAAATCAGGGAAACACATGGGTCAGCATCTGAGAAACAGCCAAGAAGAGTTCTAGGCTGAGGAAGGCGGATGCTTCCCTTAAGGTAATTTCTTGTTGTTGTTTAGTTGATATGCCTGACTCTCTGCAACCCCATAGACTGTAGCCCCTCCAGGCTTCTCTGTCCGTGAAATTTCTCAGGCAAGAATACTGGAGTGGGTTGCTATTTCATTCTCCAGGGAATATTCCCAACCCAGGAATCGAACCCACGCCTCCTGCATTGGCAACTAGATTCTTTACCACTGAGCCACCAGGGAAGCCCCTTTAAGGTAATAGAGATCTCCAAAATATTTTTGTGCACAGGAAGAGTCTGATGGATCTCAGGCTTGAGAAAGAGCAACGTGAATCGGATGCAGTCTTGTTGGGGAAGGCTTGAGCCAGAAACGCTGGTAGAGCTGCTACAGTAATAACCAAGGCTGTGCTGGAGGGGTGCCTTGGGGATGGAGTTTCTTGGAGGTCAGAGAAGCTTTCTGAAGAAAATGATGTGGAAGCTGAGACTCACAGCAAGAGTCTAAGTTAGTCAGGTGGGGAAGAGGAAGACTGTTTCAGGCTGAAAGAAAAGTACAGGCAAGCTCCTGAGAGCAGAAGCACATCATGGCACGTTTAGGGATTTTGGAGTGATTTTGTTCGGTGGAGTGTGGAGCGTGAGGTGGGAGCGTGGTCAGAGGTGAGGCTGAAAGGGTCAGCAGAGGGACCAAAGCCTTTGAAGTTGGCCCAGTGGGCTTAGACTTTAATCCAAGGCCAGCTAAGTTGTGATCAAGGCATATCTGCATTTTATTTATTTATTTATGGCCACACCACATGGTGTGTGGGATCTTAAGTTCCCCTAGCAGGGATCGAACCCTTGCCCCTTGCAGAGGAAACTGGAAGTCTTAAACCACTGGACCCCAGGGAAGTTCCCATATCCGCATTTTAGAAACATCGCTTTTCAGGGATTGCAGTGTGAGTGTGGACTAAGAAGACGGAAGGAAGGCCAGTTCAGAGGCTATTGCAGTAATTGAAGCAGGAGGTGATGTCCTAAAAAGCAGTGTATGGTGACCGAATGGGAATGAGGGTGAGAAAGAATGGGAAGGAGAGAGGCTGGGAGGCAAGATGAGTTTCATTGTGGAAAACTAGGCTTTAGACCTTTACATGCTGGTGGAGCAACCAGTTGAAGGTTTGCTTTAGAGCCAGGCTGTCCAACAGAACATCCACGGTGACTGAAATGTTCAGAACCCACATTGTCCACTGTGATAGCACAGCCAAGGAACTGGATTATTGATTTGGATCAGTTTCAAGGTAAACTTGAATAACCATGTGCGCCTCGTGACTACAGTATTGTACAGAGCAGCAGTAGAGTAGCGGGTATTTGGGCGTGGTGTCAGAAGAGAGGCCTGACCCACCCATGAAAATTGAGATGTCGTTAAAAGAGATCAGAGAGTGAAGCCATGGAAATGAATAGGAACCTTCAGAGAGTGGGCTGGGGTCCAGTTTCTAAGAGTTTGGAAGTAGATGGGAAGGTCTTTCTGATGAGAGCCCTGTGGGCTTCAGTTTTTAATAGCCCCAGACTATTAAAAGGGCTTGCGTCTTACTTGAACGTAGTGCTAGAATATTAAGCTGACTTATCCAGCTGGCCCCAAATGATTATACTTTGTCACTCAATTATTCTTTCTTCTTACTGATACTTTTTTAAGGACCTGCCAGCCCACCAGCCTGAAATGTACTTTGCATATTGGTGAATCTCTCTCTCTCTCTCTCTGCCTACCTTTCCCTTCTTCCCTTTCTTTCTCCCAATGATATTATTTGTAATAAATATTTTTAAAACAAAGGGCATAACAAGATCCTGTTCCTGTAAGGCTCTGATCTCACTATTCTTATTTTTAATCTAGGTATTTATATTAGCAGACTTATTTTGGCCCATAATGCTAAACCAGGTAATTTTAGTGTATATTAATTCTTCTTTCCTGATGACTCCCTGATGGCAGTCAGTGAAGAATCCGCCTGCAATGCAGAAGACCCAGGTTCGATCCCTGGATTGAGAAGATCCCCTGGAGAAGGAAATGGCAACCCACTCCAGTATTCTTACCTGGAGAATCCCCTCAGATAGAGGAGCCTAGTGGGCTATAGTCCATGGGGTCACGAGAGTAGGACACGACGAAGCGATTAAACCACCACCATATTAATTCTTGTGACCTCAGTCACTTGCTGTCAGAACTTTGAGGAGGTGCATAAGGGAACTTCTGAGAAATATCTTAGAAGTAAAATAATTTTTCTCCAGGCCTTCTTAGAAGCAGAGATGTAAAGACGACTTTCTAAGGTTTCCTTCCCCCAGACATGTTCGTCATTCCAGAGCTCCAGCTACCTGTGCCAGACTTCGTTTCTCTCTGTTGCTGCTGCCCACCTTCTTGCCCGTTTATTTGTGTAACAGGTAGTGAATTTTCTTTCCTCAGGGGCCACACTGTGAAGGCAGTGTGCGAGTCCTTCCACCTGGCCAAAGATTCTGGCTTCAAAGTGGTGGCTCACATGATGCCTGATCTGCCGAACGTGGGGCTGGAGAGAGACATTGAACAGTTCACAGTAAGTGTTGACCCAAACCAAGCTGCTTGAGAATGCCTGTGCGTGCTGCTGCTACCCGCTCTGCTTTTTTTTCTTTTTTAAACTTTTTATTTTGTGTTGGCGTATAGCCGATTAACAATGTTGAGATAGTTTCAGGTGGATAGCGCAGGGACTCGGCCATACGTATACATGTATCCGGTAAGTATAATTCTTCCATCTTTTGGGAACTGTGTGTTTTTGTTCTCTGACTGATTCCTCCACTGGATATGAATATTTTTAATGTTAATGATATGAACTTTCTCGGCAATTTGTTTAAAATATTTTCCCCACGCTATTCTTGGTCTTTCACTTTTGTTTCTGTTGCCAAAGCTTTCCTGTTTACTTATTTATTTAGTGATTTCTTAAGATGCTTCTCAGCTTAGAACTGCCTTTCTCTTTCAGGATTTCCCTAAACAGTGAAAGAAACTATTCTGTTTTCTTCTAGCCTTTCTGTTCTTTGAATTTCAATACCTAACTCTGGGGTTTGTTTGCTTTTTTAAAAAATAATGTATGAATTTATTTTTGGTCGTGCTGGGTGTTCATTGCTGCACTCAGGCTTTCTCTGGTGCGGTGAGGGGGGCTCCTCTTTGTTGTGATGCTCGGGCTCTCATTGTGACAGCCTCTTGTATTGTGGAGCTCGGCTCTATAGGCTTCAATAGTTGCATCTCACAAGCTCTAGAGCTTGGGCTTAGTAGTTGAGGTGCCCAGTCTCTAGTTGCCTGCAGTATGCGAAATCTTCTCTGACCAGGCACCAAACCATGTCCCCTGCATTAGCAGGTGGGTTCTTATCCACTGTACCCCAGGGAAAGCCTGTTTGTTTGTTTTTACTCTATCACATGTTAGCTTGGTCCATGTTAGCTTGGTCTTGGGAAATGAGATTGGTCAAAACTCTTTCTTCTTCAGATTCTCAAATAGGAAAGTGACATAGGGATATCCTTTTAGAGAAGAGGGGGAAAATGTTTATCAAGTTATTTCATGAGCAAAAAGACTTTTATGTTCTGTTATTAGAACAGTGGAATTCACCATGACATTCTTTCTTTCCTTTCAGAAAGTTTATTGTTTCCAAGCAAATGAAATACAACTAAAGGTCTGTTTTATAAGACAGCATTAATTCACAGATATTACGAATTCCCTCATATTGATCTGTAATAGATTTTGAGTCATATCTTCCCCTCAGTAGTATTAGCTGGGTACTCAGACTGTAAGCCTAAAAGGCACCTGAAACACACATTTCTTCAGCACAGCTTCTGGGCGGGCCAGTGGTATAGCCAGAGTTCATAACTTTAGGTGCCCTTGGGGAAAAAATATGTAAAGTAATAGCAAATAACTGAGCAAATCACAATTTATTTTCTTAGTGTCTTTAAAATATAGTTCAGAAATAACATTGCAAAGACAGCCCTCCATGTAAACAGATTTATCTTCTTGTTTACAATCTTTTCAAAGAAACCCGCAGGGAATCTGAGTAGACTGTATGCCTTTTCTAACTGCATCCCAGCAAATGAATAACACAATAGAGCTAAAATGAGAAAAATCAGATTTCTCTCTAGAAAAAAAATCCTCTGAAAAATCAATCTATAGATTACCGTAAATATTTCTACAAATCAATTTTTTAAAAAAGATACCCTAATAGAATGGGGGGGAAAAATCTTGAACAAGCACTTCACAAATAAGATGTTCAGCTACTTAATAACTGTTCAAAAGTTCTCTAAGTCATTTATCTTCAAAGAAATGAAATTTAAAACTACAATGCACAGCTACTGTATACTCATCAGAGTAGTGAACATGGAAAAAGACAATATCAAGTGTTGGTAAGAGTGTGCAGCAACTGGAACTCCCATTCACTGTTAGTGGGACTATAGACTGGTACATCAGATTAGAAAGCTGTTTGATAGCATCTACTAAACGCAAACATACACATACTCCATGACCCAGCAATTCTACTTCCTCACGTTTACCCAGCAGAAATGTGCACATGTATTTACCAAAACGCAGTCACACATTACTGAGGGCACTATCATCAGATTGAAAACACCCCAGGTGTCCATTAAAGTCAAATACATAAATAAGTTGTGGTATATAGTCAAACAATGAAATACGTAAAGCGATAAGACTAATTATGGCTTCATGCAACAACGTGGCTGATTCTATTCAACATAATATTGAGCAAAGGAAACCAGATCCAAAAGACAACGTAACATAGAATTCTATTAATGTGAGTTCAGAAGCTTTGGGTGGAATTGTAACTGGAAACGGACATGGGGTAGGCTTCTGAGGTTTTGATAATGTGCCTTTTCTTAGCTTGAGCATCTGGGTGCTGGTTACATGATTTGGAAAAATCTGTCTTCAAGAGGGAAGGGACATATGTATACCTATGGTTGATTCATGTTGACATATGGCAGAAACCAACATAATATTGTAAAGCAGTTATCCTTCAATTAAATGTTTAAAAATCTATCAAGGTGTACACTTATGATTTGAGTACTTTTCCATACTAAGATATGTTTCAATAAAAGGTTTACTAATTTAAAAAAAAAAAACAACTAGGTTTCGTCTAGGAAATCTTGTTTTCTAGAGATTTTCTGAACTAGTAGGGAGCATATTTTACACTTTAAAAACTTTTTCCTCTACTTTTATTGTCACATTAGCAGCCCACAGATAGTTCCCTTAATATGTTTTATCCATTGGAAGCGTTGCTAAGTAAGGGGTCTACTTGTAATAATTGTAGAAGTCTATAAAATGTTATCACTCTGGAGGACAAGGCAGCCTTGCCGGTACATCCATAAAGCATCCACAGCCACTGTGGTATTGCAGCCATAGTATCTCTAGGGCTGTGTGCTGTGCTCCTTAGTTATAAATTGGCTTTGCTCTCACACCTTGTTACTTAGGTTAATTCTGAGTCACTAAGAGCAGAAGTGGTCATTTGCATCTGTTTGTTGTAGATTCACACTCTTATCTAGTGATAGGTGCAGAGCTGGTCAAAGCTGTATGTGATAAATAGCATTTACTTATATTGTCCAGTTACTCAAATTTCCTTTTGGAATGAAGTTTTCTTTTTCCTTATAAAGCTGAAAATCCTGGTTGTAATGGAGAATGTTTAACATCTTAGGACTTTATCCTCCAAGCATTAACTTCACCCTTTCCACCTGTCCTCAGATAGGACTGCAAAATGTATCATTTATTACTCGTAAGAACTTTTAGCTGTTTCAGTCTTTTATTCTTTTAAAATTAGACTGCTTTTGGATATGCAAGCTCAGGATGCTGAAAATGCTAAGAAAGTGTTGGTTTCTCTTGAGAAATGTATCTCCAGAACCTTCTGTCAGTCATGGGAAGTCTTTCAAAGTCCATCCATGTTTGCCCACCTTTTTGACTCTCAGTAGTTACCCACACCCACACTGAGCTGTTTTCCCCAAAAACCAACTGATCAAGTTATAGTTTGGCAAGTCCTACACTGCCAACACAGACATAACACATACACACAGCCTTCCCTCAAACATTGTAATATACTTGCTAATCTCTAAATCCAAAGGCCACTTCTCTGCTGACATTTTATCCAGCCTTACCATTTGTTCATGTTAGAAACTGTCTCCAGGGATTTCTCTGGTGGTCCAGTGGTTCGAATCCACCTCCCAGTGCAGGGAAGGATCTACCTTCCCTGGTTGGGGAAGGTGGATCCCTCGGGACTATCTCCAGTCTTAAATTCTCGCCTCCCTGGCTTCCGTGGCTCTGCTGCCTCCTGGTTCCCTTTTTACCTCTAGGACTGTTTCTTTTCTGCTAGGTGTTCTTTTTCTCTTCACTGCATAAATGTGGCTTCTGTCTTTTGCTCTCTTCTATATATGTGTGTCTTTCTTCTGTTGTCCTGATTTTACCACTTAACACTTCAACGAATCTCATTTTCTCTGCAGTCTTAAGCCTCAGCTCTTAAGTCCAATTGCTGAATACTCTTCACCAGGCACCAGAGGCCTTACACGCACTTCAGTCGTAACGTATCCAATATGGACATACTTCTGCATTCCCCAGTGGTCTCCTCCTCTTCTCTTTCCTGTACCATTTGTGGCCCCGCCATCCACATACTCTCCCAAGCTAGACATTTTGGAATCATGCAGGAGGAAGTAGAAAATATTTGGACTCCAGAGCCAGACTAGGGCGAGCTTGAATCCTGGCCCCACCACTTGGTAGCAAACTGTTTGAATGGCTTTGTTCCTCAGTTTCCTCATCTTTAAAATGGGGCGGCTGTGAAGATGGGCAGAGAGAATGCATACTTAGAAAAATGCCTGGCACAGAGCAAGTGCTCATACACCTTTGCTGCTGCTGCTCCTATTACGGTTCCCTGTACTAATCCAAGAGGTCTAATCCAACGGGAGGTCCTCTCTGTTACTCCCTCTGAAGAGCTTTTAAAGCTGTCCCCTCCTCTTCACCCCCACCTCCGTAGCTTCATGCTTTCGTCAGCTCCCTGCAAAGGCAGACAGCTTCTTATCTAAACCACCAGCCATGTTCTCATCTAATGTATCGTTCACATCGCCAGCAGAATGATGTTTATTAATTTTTAAGTTTATAAAATAAGTGGAATTAATAAGCTATTATTAAATAGTATTTGAGAATCCAGTACCTCCTAAGGGGGTCATGTCGAAATGCAGTAGTCCTCTGCCACTCTCAACTGTTGCAGCCTAGTGGTGGGGGCGGGGGCCCTAATATTTACCTCTGTTTCCCTCTTCCGTGTTTGGATTGCTTTTTCCCGAGCATCAATAGAGAGGATCTCTTGTCCTGTTGTCGTCGTTCAGTCGCTCGGTTGTGTCTGACTCTCTGCGACCCCATGGACTATATATAGCACACTGTGCTTCCCTGTCCATCACCAACTCCTGGAGTTTGCTCAGACTCATGTCCACTGAGTCGGTGATGCCAGCCAACCATCTCATCCTCTGTCGTCCCCTTCTCCTCCTGCCCTCAGTCTTTCCCAGCATCAGGGTCTTTTCCAGTGAATTGGCACCTCACACCAGGTGGCCAAAGTATTGGAGCTTCAGCTTTAGCATCAGACCTTCCAGGTGGTCCAAGTATTGAAGCTTCAGCATCAGTCCTTTAGGATTGACCAGTTTGATCCCCTGGCTATCCAGGGGACTCTCAGGTATCTTCTCCAGCGCCACAGTTTGAAAGAATCAGTTCTTTGGTGTTCAGCCTTCTTTATGGTCCAACTCTCACATCCATACATGACTACTAGAAAAACTTTAGTTTTGACTATATGGACCTTTGCCAGTAAAGTAATGTCTCTGCTTTCTTTCTTTCTTTTTTTTTTTTAATTTAAATTTCTTTATTTTAATTGGAGGCTAATTACTTTACAATATTGTATTAGTTTTGCCATACATCAACATGAATCTGCCACGGGTGTACACGTGTTCCCCATCCGGAACCCCCCGCCCACCTCCCTCCATGTACCATCCCTCTGGGTTGTCCCAGTGCACCAGCCCCAAGCATCCTGTATCCTGCATCGAACCTGGACTGGTGATTCGTTTCTTATATGATATTATACATGTTTCAATGCCATTCTCCCAAATCACCCCACCCTCTCCCTCTCCCACAGAGTCCAAAAGACTGTTCTATACATCTGTGTCTCTTTTGCTGTCTCACAGGGTTATCATTACCATCTTTCTAAATTCCATATATATGCATTAGTATACTGTATTGGTGTTTTTCTTTCTGGCTTACTTCGCTCTGTATAATAGGCTCCAGTTTCATCCATCTCATTAGAACTGATTCAAATGTATTCTTTTTAATGGCTGAGTAATACTCCATTGTGTATGTGTACCATAGCTTTCTTATCCATTCATCTGCTGATGGACATCTAGGTTGCTTCCATGTCCTGGCTATTATAAACAGTGCTGCAATGAACATTGGGGTACACGTGTCTCTTTCAATTCTGGTTTCCTCGGTATGTATGCCCTTCAGTGGGATTGCTGGGTCATAAGGCAGTTCTATTTCCAGTTCTATTTAAGGAATCTCCACACTGTTCTCCATAGTGGCTGTACTAGTTTGCATTCCCACCAACAGTGTAAGAGGGTTCCCTTTTCTCCACACCCTCTCCAGCATTTATTGCTTGTAGACTTTTGGATCGCAGCCATTCTGACTGGTGTGAAATGGTACCTCATCTGCTTTCTAATATGCTGTCTAGGTTGGTCATAGCTCTTCTTCCAAGAAGCAAGTATCTTTTAATTTTATGCCTGCAGTCAACATCTGCAGTGATTTTGGAGAAAATAAAGTCTGTCACTGTTTCCATTTTTTCCCCATCTATTTGCCATGAAGTGATGAAACAAGACACCATGATCTTAGTTATTTGAATGTTGAGTTTTAAGCCAGCTTTTTCTCTCTCCTCTTTCACTTTCATCAAGAGGCCCTTTAGTTCCTCTTCATTTTCTGCCATTAGGGTGGTGTCATCTGCATATCTGAAGGTTATTGATATTTCTCCTAGCAATCTTGATTCCGACTTGTGATTCATCCATCCTGGCATTTTGCATGATGTACTCTGCATAGGAGTTAATAAGCAAGATGATAATATACAGCCTTGACATACTCCTTTCCTAATTTGGATCCAGTCCATTGTTCCATGTCTAGTTGTAACTGTTGCTTCTTGACCTGCCTGCAGGTTTCTCAGGAGGCAGGTAAGGTGGTCTGTCTGGTATTCCCATCTGTTTAAGAACTTTCCACAGTTTGTTGTGATCCACACAGTCAAAGGGTTTAGTGTAGTCAATAAAGCCAAGGTAGATGTTTTTCTGGAATTCTGTCATTTTTCTATGATCCAGTGGATGTTGGCAATTTCATCTGTGGTTCCTCTGCCTTTTCTAAACCCAGTTTGTACATCCGGAAGTTCTTGGTTCACGTACTGTTAAAGCCTAGCTTGAAGGACTTTGAGCATTACCTTCCTAGAGTGTGAAATGAGTGCATCTATACAGTAGTTTGAACATTTTTTGGCATTGCCCTTCTTTGGGATTGGAATGAAAACTGACCTTTTCCAGTTCTGTGGCCACTGCTGAGTGTTCCAAATTTGCTGGTGTATTGAGTGAAGCACTTTAACAGCATCATCTTTTAGGATTTGAAATGACTCAGCTAGAATTCCATCACCTCCACTAGCTTTGTTCGTAGTAATGCTTCCTAAGGTGTCAGGGTCCAGCCCCAGTGGATCCAGGGTAATTTGAAGGGGAGACGGCGTCGGCAATTAGGAAAGAACTATTTATTTAGAGATATAAAGAGAGATTAAGAAAGAATAATGTAGTGGAGAAAATAAATAGGGAAAAGAGGCTGTATTCCTTGGTTTACACAAGAAGCCAATAAAGTCTCAAGACAAGAGACTTGCACCATCTATGTAGGCCACAGATGCCCTCCCGGTCTCCCGAAGGAGTGGAGACGCAAAAGTGCCTCCCCGTTCAGGTCTTAGAAACCCAGGCAAAATTAGTAGACACAGTGAGCCTTTGTGTTCCAGGCGGGAACTCAGCCTGAAAAGGAGAATGAGAGAAAAGACAAAACAGGGAGACCAGTCTTTCCAGGAATTGATCCAACTCTTTATTTTTCAGGGCAGCTTTTATACTTCAGGTTGTACATAGAGATGAATGGAGAATACAAAGTCATGCAGGGTCAGTAGTCCTGACCTTTGTTGAGACCAGACGCTTCTTTATACATACATACAAAGGTCTTAGGTGGTTTTACATCATCTTCTGGCCAGGGGGCCTGCTAACATTTTATGACCCTTTTTTTTATAACGGTCAGTCAACCAGAAAACTTATTTTTTCCAGAGGTGATTTTTCTTAAACCAGGCGCCACCCTCCGAAGGCACCAGATAAAGTTGCATTCCTATAGGGCAAAGGTTCAATGGACTATAATCAAGAAAAGAGTTTACTAGCCTAAGGTCTAATGTGATTAATATCAAAGATTATTACTTATTTTTCCCATCATACGCCAGTTATATCAATTAATGTATATGAGGGACAAGGGATATGGAGACTTAGCAGCAAATATTGGCTCAACAATGAAGCCCTCCACTGGTATATTTCTAAAAACCCACTAATACTACACTAACAATTTCTAACTTCTCAAAAGACTCTGTATTTAGAAAGTTCAGAACATCCAGTGCCTCTCACGGTTGGGAGGCTGTGAACAATTACGTGTGGTTGTAAGAGGCTGGGCAAACTTGTCAGGCAGGCTAGAGAGCCATCAGAAGAGTTTTTGGACTGAAACACTCTTGTTACGCCCAGGAAACTTATTAACTGGAGCTCCAAGTTAACTCCTTTCAGAAGAGGGTGGTGGGGGACAGCCCCCCTGTAATGTCAAAAGAGTAGGTGGAAAGCATAATGCAGTAAGGCAGACAGACTCTGGTTTTGGGGGTAGATGCTCGAAAAAGTCCAGGGGTACCCCTGAGGCCTGATCCTGCCTTTCCGTTTGTCAGGCCCCTTTCCTCATGACCTTTGCCACAGGCGGGATTCCCCACGCTGGCTCCCGGCACTAAGGCCCACTTGACCACATTCCAGGATGTCTGGCTCTAAGTGGGTGACCACACATCATGGTTATCCGGGTCATGAAGACTTTTTTTGTATAGTTCTGTGTATTCTTGCCACCTCTTCTTACTTAACCTCTTCTGCTTCTGTTAGATCCTTACCATTGCCCTCCTTTATTGTGCCCATCTTTGCATGAAAAGTTCCCTTTCCCAATTTGGAATCAGTCCATTGTTCCATGTATTACTGTTATGAGAGTTAAAGAGTTCATGATTTTAACTCTCCTCCCATTCTCTCAATATTGTAGCTCACTATTTTAGTTATGTTAGTAGTCAATGTTTGCATTACAGTTCTTACATAAATTATTATTCAGATGGATCCAAGTAATATACCCTGTACTTAGTCTCTCAGTCTTGTCCAACTCTGTGACCCCATGGAGTGTAGCCTGCCAGGCTCCCCTGTCAATGGAATTTCCCGGTCAAGAATACTGGAGTGTGTCGCCATTTCCTTCTTCAAGGGATCTTCCCCGCCAGGGATCAAACTTGCATCTCCTGTGTCTCCTGCATTGCAGATGGATTCTTTACTCACTGAGCCATCGGGGAAGCCAGTATATCATACTTTCTTAAGTAACTTTTTGTTTTTCTTCCAGTTAACTATAAAATCATCTCTCTTTTTTTTTTTCTTTTATCTTGCATATTAGTTCTCCAAGTTCCTGTAACCCTCAAATGTGCCTGTTCAGTGCCAAAGCCCCTCTGTCACTGGCCAACCCTGTCAGATACTCTAAGTTCCATTTTTAGACTGAAGATATAACTCTTGGACCTGTAACCTTCCAGCTCCAACCTGAACTGGCGATTCTCTGTCTAGTTCACAGGTGTCTTCCTTAGGGCTCCTCTTCTGACTCTCTACAGTCAGAACCTTTGTTTTAGAAACCAAATTAATCCTTTTTATTGGTTTTTTCCTTTACTTGGGCTTCCTTGATGGCTCAGATGATAAAGAATCTCCCTGCAATGCGGGAGACCCAGGTCTGCTCCCTGGGTTGGAAGATCCCCTGGAGCAGAAAATGGCAACCCTCTCCAGTATTCTTGCCTGGAGAATCCCCATGGACAGAGGAGCCTGGAGGGCTACAGTTCATGGGGTTGCAAAGAGGCAGGCACAACTGAACAACTAACACTTCACACTTCAACACTTCCTTTACTAAAACACATTCTCCAGCAGCTTCCTAAGAAAGGATTCATCATGGAAAGTAAGCTTTTACATGTTCAGGAATGTCTCTGTTCTGTCTTCCACCTTCGCACTTAACAGAATTCTATAAAGCCATTTTCCCTCCTGTTTTTCTTTTTTAAAACATTACGCTGTTGTCTTGTAGCTCTTCTAGTGCTGCTAAGAAGCACATTGTCATTCTTATTCCTGATACTGTATTCCTTATTCCTTAAAAACTACAATATATATAACCTGGGTTTTTTTCACTCTGGAGAAAGTGATGTATCACAGTGGTGTATCTTAAGAGAGTTTTTAAAAAATTAATCCTGCTATATTTTGATCCACTCTTACCATCTGAGAAATTTCTTTGTACTATGGGATACTTTTTCCTGTTTCATTCTCTGTGTTCTGTTTCTAAAACTCGTATTAGAAATGTTGGATCTCCTGGGTTGATTATCTGATATTCTTAACTTTTCTGTTTTTGTCTTTTTTTTTTTCCTGCTTTCTTATTATTTTCTCACTTCATCTTTCAACTTTTCTACTAGATGTTTTTGTTATAGTTTTAATTTCCAAGAGTTCTTTCTTATATTCTTATTGTTCAGTTCTCTAGCATCCTCTTGTTTTCTGTGTGTCTGTGTGTCTGTGTGTGTTTGCTCAGTCATGTCCAACTCTTTGTGGCCCCCTGGACTGTAGCACTCCAGGCTCCTCTGTTCATGGAATTTTCCAGGCAAAAATACTGGAGTAGGTTGTCATTTCCTTCTCTAGGGGATCTTCCTGACCCAGGGATCAAACAGACCCACGTCTCTTGTGTCTCCTACATTGGCAAGTTCTTTGCCACCTGGGAAGCCCTTTATGGATGTACTAGATCTTCTCTCTCTAAAGGAATTAATAGTTTGTTTTTTTAAGCTTTATTTTTCCTTCATGTGATGCCTCTGTTTCCTCCAAGTTCCTCTGTTTCTTTTTGTTTGGTCTACCTTTCCTGTTTTAGACTTCCCCCCAAGTATCTGATAATCATTAGCCAAATGGTAATGCTCT
Source organism: Ovis canadensis (assembly GCF_042477335.2). Classification (NCBI taxonomy): domain Eukaryota; kingdom Metazoa; phylum Chordata; class Mammalia; order Artiodactyla; family Bovidae; genus Ovis; species Ovis canadensis. The sequence goes on from NC_091246.1 coordinate 102,987,476, forward strand.
AAAGGTGAGGAGCTGAAAAACCAGATCACAAACTCTTCGTGGCTTATTGATGGTATACCTCACAGTAATCAGCCTTCCTTTCTTTAGGGGATTCCCAAATGTCAGTACCCTGAACTCTTATTTAGGACCATTTATTTAATCCAGAGACAAACTCTCCAGCTTGCTCTTGGGGGCTGTGGGGGATGTGTGTGTAGGTCACAGCAAACTGGTTACTGGTGTCCAGGGAGCAGGGTGGGGCCCACCATTTACCATGCTGGCTTTCACTTAATCTCCTTGTTTTCAAGCTCTGATCCTCACTCACATCTTCTTTTGCACCTGGCATCTCAGAGTCCTGCAGCTTTCTAGTTTCTCCAGGGAACAAACGGGCAGGTGACTGCCTGTAGAAGGACTCAGAGATTAGGGGAATTAGAGATAAGTCTGTGAAAAGACTTTGATCCAGTGCTGTCTCCCCTCCTGCCTGGTGCCTGCTGTTTCTGATTTACGTGCCTTCCTGGGACTCTGGTGTGACTGAGCTGCCCTTTCATCCGTATCCTCCTTCGCAGATAGTTTGTCTGCAGTTTTCTGCATTTGCAGCATTTGCCAATCTTCCATCGTCTGTCTTCCAGAAACTTACTGCCATCGCTTATTGCTCCTTCTCTCTCGTCTGATGTTCCCTTTGTTCCTCTGAGTTTATGCTTTTAAAAAAATTATTTCCCGTTATTTTAGTGTGATTTTGGAAGGAAAGAAAATAAACACATATTTCAATTCTCTGTGTTTAACCAGAAATCCTGCACCAATTCCATCTATCATCATCCTTATGAAAGGATTATATCAGTCCTTATATCTCCTAAATTTATTAGGCAAGTAGCCAGAAGTACTTTGCTGAAATCCTGTGTTCCCCATATGGATGCAGACTAGGTGGAGAGTGACTTGCATACATACTCTTTGTGGATGGCTATAGAATATTTATTAAAGACTGGATGACTCTAAAATATAAATGTTACAGGGAAAATTACACGCAGTTACAGCAGACTGTCCCTCAGAGCCAATGGTGCACAAAGATTACAGCATTTAAGATGATAATAGGAATCAATGAGAGAGATCGAAAACTCAGTAGTTCTATCTCTTTGGAAAGCAAGTTACACAATGGAAAGCTCTGGAGTAATAACAGCACAAGATAGAAAGCATTTACTCCATTCACAAGATACAGTACTCTGGCCGTTTAGATACTAATGCCAGGTCGGGGTGAGAGGGAACTATATGAATCCACTTTAATTCCTCCATCACATGTCAAGTGGAATCTAGATAAGAGCAAATTTGCGGTGCAAAATCATAGAAAGGAGAAGGCTTGATGTCTCCTTGCTTTATCCCAAGTAAAGAAATGAGCCAGCTGGGGTGATACAATGCAGGAAATGACTGTGTCAAAAGAGATGAATTAGCTGTATCACTCAGCATCCAGGTGACAAATGGACTGTGTGTGTCTTCTGGGTTAGGAATGGCACCCGTTGGCCTGAGAGCAACACAGTCATACCCAGGGGTCAGCATACTTTCTCTGCAGAGGGCCACACAGGAAACATTGTACGTCTTGCAGCCCAGATAATGATCTATGTCACTTTTAAAAGTCACTTTTAAATATATTTCATTATTAAAGGAGGATACGGTCTGGAGGTGAAGGCAGGCATCAGATAAATCGTCAGTGTGATGATGTTAAGAAAGCAATAATAACAGAATTCCCCTCCTCCAAAAAAATTTAAGTGAAGCAACTTGTATTTGAAGGTCAGTGAGACCTCGTTGAAGAACTGGCATTCAAGCTGAGACCTAAAGGTGAGCTAGATGAAGAAAACCTGATAAGATTTCCAGGCAGAGGGAATGGCCTTTGCCACAGCGGGAAGGCAAGGTGGGGAGGCTGGCAGGGACACCGCAGCAATGGCCAGGAGCTGGGTCAGCCGGGGCTCGGGCATCCAGCACCCAAGTGTCTTGCTCCCATGAGACTGTAAAAACAGTGAGTTTCTGTTCTGTCTCCCCTCGCTTGATGGAAAGTAGTCTAGGAACCAGGCAGGTGGTGTGAGAGAAGTTGGCCCCGGATGGAACCTTCACCACGGGTAATCTCCATGTAACTAATGGAGCTCATCTTCTCTCTCCACAGGAGTTTTTCGAGAACCCAGCTTTCCGTCCTGACGGTTTGAAACTCTATCCGACCCTGGTGATTCGTGGGACAGGGCTCTATGAGCTGTGGAAGTCAGGAAGATACAAGAGTTACTCCCCGAGCGACCTGATCGAATTGGTAGCCCGGATCCTGGCCCTCGTGCCCCCGTGGACTCGAGTGTACCGCGTGCAGAGGTAGTGTGTTACCTTACATGCCAGCCGTGATTGGTGACGACAGGTCTGTCTATCCACACTTTCTAATGAGAATAGTGTCATTGAAAATTGATGGGTTTGAATTTTTTTCATTACAAATGGGACACCAGGAATGCTCTCCGTAGACAGAGGGTCTGGAAACAAATGGGACACCAGGAACGTTCTCCGTAGACAGAGGGCCTGGGAACAAATGGGACACCAGGAATGCTCTCTGTATATAGAGGGTTTGGGGATGAGACATGTCCAGGCTGCTTTGCTAGTGTCACGAGTGTCCATGTGCTCACTCCTCCACTCATTCATGAGCCAGGAGGTGGACGGAGGGTGACGGTCAGCAGGGTGCTGTTGGGTGGCAGTAGCCTATGATCTCAGTCTGCGTTTCCTCTTCTGGATCTGCTCCAACCCAGACCCTGTACTGACTGTGAGAGGATACACTATGCCATGTGTGTTTTACCCCTGTTCTAGAGCCTCTGAAAGAGTAGCAACAGGCATTCTTCACTGATACTGATCAAAGTATGGAGAGTGACCTATTCCTGTTGGCATGAAGGAAATCATCTGAACGGTTTTTTCTAGGAGAGAGAATCTGAGATCTCATTTACAATCATGGTTTTTATTTTTTCTTCTTGTCTGTGCTCTGAGGCACGCGGGATCTTAGTTCCCTGATCAGGGATCAGAACGATGCCCCCTGCAGTGGAAGTTTAGTTCAGTTCACTCACTCAGTCGTGTCCGACTCTTTGCGACCCCATGGACTGCAGCACACCAGGCCTCCCTATCCATGACTAACTTCCTAGAGCTTGTTCAAACTCATGTCCATCGAGTTGGTGATGCCATCCAACCATCTCATCCTCTGTTGTCCCCTTCTCCTCCCGCCTTCAGTCTTTCCCAGGATCAGGGTCTTTTCCTATGAGTCAGTTCTTCACATCAAGTGGCCAAAGTATTGGCGTTTCAGCTTCAGCATCAGTCTTTCCAATGAATATTCAGGACTGATTTTCTTTAGGGTTGACTGGTTTGATCTCTTTGCAGTCCAAGGGATTCTCAAGAGTTTTCTCCAACACCACAGTTCAAAAGCATCTAATTGTTCGGCATTCAGCTTTCTTTATAGTCCAACTCTCACATCTATACATGACCACTGGAAAAACCATAACCTTGACTAGACGGACCTTTGTTGACAAAGTAGTGTCTGTGCTTTTTAATATGCTGTCTAGGTGGGTCATAGCTTTTCTTCCAAGGAGCAAGTGTCTTTTAATTTCATGGCTGCAGTCACCATCTGCAGTGATTCTGGAGCCCCCCCAAAATAAAGTCTCTTGCTCTTTGCATTGTTTCCCCATCTATTTGCCATGAAGTGATGGGACCAGATGCCATGATCTTAGTTTTCTGAATGTTGAGTTTTAAGTCAGCTTTTTAACTCTCCTGTTTTACTTTCATCAAGAGGCTCTTTAGTTCTTCTTCAATTTTTGCCATTAGGATGGTGTCATCTGCGTATCTGAGGTTATTGATATTTTTCCTGGCAACCTTGATTCCAGCTTGTGCTTCATCCAGCCTGGCATTTCGCATGATGTACTCTGCATATAAGATAAATAAACAGGGTGACAATATACAGCCTTCACATGCTCCTTTCTCGATTTGGAACCAGTCTGTTGTTCCATGTCCAGTTCTAACTGTTGCTTCCTGACCGGCATACAGATTTCTCAAGAGGTGGGTACGGTGGTCTGGTATTCCCATCTCTTTTAAGAATTTTCCACAGTTTGTTGTGATCCACACAGTCAAATCTTTAACATAGTCAATGAAGCATGAGTAGATGTTTTTCTGAAACTCTCTTGCTTTTTCGATGATCCAGCAAATGTTGGCAATTTGATCTCTGGTTCCTCTGCCTTTTCTAAATCCAGCTTGAACATCTGGAAGTTCACAGTTCATGTACTATTGAAGCCTGGCTTGGAGAATTTTGAGCATTACTTTACTAGCATGTGGGATGAGTGCAATTGTGCAGTAATTTGAACATTCTTTGGCATTGCCCTTCTTTGGGATTGGAATGAAAACTGACCTTTTCCAGTCCTGTGGCCACTGCTGAATTTTCCAAAGTTGCTGGCATATTGAGTGCAGCACTTTCACAGCATCATCTTTTAGGATTTGAAATAGCTCAACTGGAATTCCATCACCTCCACTAGCTTTGTTCATAGTGATGCTTCCTAAGGCCCACTTAACTTCACTTTCTAGGATGTCTGGCTCTAGGTGAGTGATCACACCATTGTGCTTATCTGGGTCATGAAGATCTTTTTTGTATATTTCTTCTGTGTATGCTTCTTTATATCTTCTGCTTCTGTTAGGTCCATACCATTTCTGTCCTTTATTGTGCCCACCTTTGCATGAAATGTTCCCTTGGTAGCTCTCATTTTCTTAAAGAGATCTCTAGTCTTTCTCCATTCTATTGTTTTCTTCTATTTATTTGCATTGATCACTGAGGAAGACTTTCTTATCTCTCCTTGCTATTCTTTGGAACTCTGCATTCAATTGGGTATATCATTCCTTTTCTCCTTTGCCTTCTGCTTCTCGTCTTTACTCAGCTATGTGTAAGGCCTCCTCAGACAACCAGTTTGCCTTTTTGCATTTCTTTTTCTTGGGAATAGTCTTGATCACTGCCTCCAGTACAGTGTCACAAACCTCTGTCCACAGTTTTTCAGGCACTCTATCAGATCTAATCCCTTAAATCTGTTTGTTACTTCCACTGTATAATCATAAGGGATTTGATTTAAGGTCATACCTGAATGGTCCAGTGGTTTTCTCTGTGTTCTTCAGTTTAAGTCTGAATTTGGCAATAAGGAGTTCATGATCTAAGACACAGTCATCTCCTAGTCTTGTTTTTGCTGATTGTATAGAGCTTCTCCATCTTTGGCTGCAATGGATATAATCAGTCTGATTTCAGTATTGACCATCCAGTGATGTCAGTTTGTCTTCTCCAAGAGTCTTCTGTCCAAGAGTCTGCTGTTGTGTTGTTGGAAGACAGTATTTGCTATGACCAGTGCGTTCTCTTGGCAAAACTCAGTCTTTGTTCTGCTTCATTTTGTTCCAAGGCCTAATTTGCCTGTTACTCCAGGTATCTCTTGACTTCCTACTTTTGCATTCCAGTCCCCTGTAATGAAAAGGACATCTTTTTTGGGTGTTAGTTCTAGAAGGTTTTGTAGGTCCTCATAGAACCATCCAACTTGAGCTTCTTCAGCATTACTGGTTGGAGCATAGACTTGGATTACTGTGATCTTGAATGGTTTGCCTTGCCTCTGACAAATAGATCATTCTGTCATTTTTGAGATTGCATCCAAGTACTGCATTTTGGACTCTTTTGTTGACTATGAGGGCTACTCCATTTCTTCTAAGGGATTCTTGCCCACAGTAGTAGATATAATGGTCATCTGAGTTAAATCCACCGATTCCAGTCCATTTTAGTTCGCTGATTCCTAAAGTGTTGATGTTCACTCTTGCCATCTCCTGTTTGACCACTTCCAATTTACCTTGATTCATGGACCTAACATTCCAGGTTCCTATGCAATATTGTTCTTTACAGCATCGGATTTTACTTCCATCACCAGTCACATCCACAACTGGGTGTTGTTTTTGCTTTGGTTCCATCTCTTAATTTTTTCTGGAGTTATTTCTCTTTTCTTCTCCAGTAGCATATTGGGCACCTATTGACCTGGGGAGTTTATCTTTCAGTGTCCTATCTTTTTGCCTTTTCATACTGTTCATGGGGTTCTTAAGGCAAGAATACTGAAGTGGTTTGCCATTCCCTTCTCCAGTGGACCACGTTTTGTCAGAACTCTCCACCATGACCCGCCTGTCTTGGGTGGCCCTAGTTTCATTGAGTTAGACGAGGCTGTGGTCCATGTGATCAGTTTGGTTAGTTTTCTGTGACTGTGGTTTTCAGTCTGTCTGCCCTCTGATGGAGAAGGATAAGAGGCTTATGGAAGCCTCCTGATGGGAGAGACTGACTGAGGGGGAAGCTGGATCTTGTTCTGATGGCCATGCTCAGTAAATCTTTAATCCAATTTTCTGTTGATGGATGGGGCTGTGTTCCCTCCCTGTTGTTTGACCTGAGACCAAACTATGGTGGAGGTAATGAAGATAATGACGACCTCCTTCAAAAGGTCCCCTGGACACACTGCCACACTCAGTGCCCCCGACCCTGCAGCAGGCCACCGCTGACCCACACCTCTGCCAGAGACTCCTGGACGCTCACAGGCAAGTCTGGGTCAGTCTCTTGTGGTCACTGCTCCTTTCTCCTGGGTCCTGGTGTGCATAAGGTTCTGTTTGTGCCCTCCAAGAGTCTGTTTCCCTAGTCCTGTGCAAGTTCTGGTGGCTCTGTGGTGGGGTTAATGGCGACCTCCTCCAAGAGGGCTTATGCCACAGCCAGGTCTGCTGCACAGAGCCCCTGCCCCTGCGGCAGGCCACTGCTGACCGTACCTCCCCAGGAGACACCCAAACACTCAAAGGCAGGTCTGGCTCAGTCTCTGTGGGGCCTCCTGGTGCACGCAAGGTTCTGTTTGTGCCCTCCAAGAGCCTGTTTCCTGGATCCTGTGCAAGTTCTGGCGGCTCTATGGTGGGTTTAATGGCGACCTCCTCCAAGAGGGCTTATGCCATACCCAGGTCTGCTACACAGAGCCCCTGCCCCTGCGGCAGGCCACTGCTGACCTGTATTTTCTCAGGAGACACTTAAACACTCACAGGCAGGTCTGGCTCAGTCTCTGTGGGGCCTCCTGGTGCACACAAGGTTTTGTTTGAGCCCTTGGAGCATCTCTGATGGGTATGGGGTTTGTTTCTAAATGCAGTTTCACCCCTCCTGCCGTCTTGCTGGGGCTTCTCCTTTGCCCTTGGATGTGGGGTATTATCTCTTTTTGGTGGGATCCAACACTGTCCTGTCAACGGTTGTTCAGCAGCGAGTTGTAATTTTGGAGTTTTTGAAGGAGAAGATGAGCGCATGTCCTTCTCTGCCATCTTGCAGATATACTGTAGTGGGAGAGTGGAGCGCTAACCACTGGACACTCAGGGAAGTTCCACCCCAGCCTTTTTTTCCTAACCAGAAACATAACACTGAAGATAAAATTTAAAAGCCATAAAGTTACCTACTTACTATAATCCTGACAAAGCCATTCCTGCATTTCCTGGTTGTTAAGGCACATTTCCACCACCCTGGTCAAAACCACCCAGATTCTAGTATTACCAGTAAAAGGCCAAATGGGATTAACAAATGGATGTCCTGTCAGCTATCCTGTGACTAGTACTCTGCTGAGCACAAAGACTGTGCTACTCATAACATACAGCAGAACTGTCAACTATGGGAAAATCATCAAGGATGTAAAATAATGGATTTGCTTAAAGGTCAAAGGGTGTTTGGGCTTCCTGGGTGACTCGGTGGTAAAGAATCCACCTGCCAATGCAGGAGACACAGGTTTGATCCCTGGTTCAGGAAGATCCTCTGAGGTAGGAAATGGCAGCCTACTCCAGTATCCTTGCCTGGAGAATCCCATGAGCAGAGGAGCCTGATGGGCTACAGTCCATGGGGTCGCAAAGAGTCAGACATGACTGAGTAACTAAACAAGAACAACATCAAAGAATGTTTACACATTTCTGCCACAACATGTTGATTTCTTACATTTTTATAATTGTTGGCCCACCATAAGCACCAAAATTGCTTAATGATTTTTTTAAGTACAGTTAAAAATACAAAGGAGAAGGACTTCCTCGGTGGTCCAGTGGTTAAGACTCTGTGCTCCCAATGCCAGTCTCCATGCTCCATGACCCTAAGTTCGAATCCTGGTTAGGGAACTTGGATCCTGCATGCTGTATGATGTAACCATAAATAAATAAATATACAACAATTTCTTTTTTAGAAAATTACTAAGGAGATAGTGATGAGAAAATTCAGTTATCACAATAATTTGCATTCTCCTCCTTCTCTCTCACCTTTCTGGAACAATTCAGCCTAAGAGACATTAGGAGGTACTGAGCCATGCAGGCGTCCGCATGGAGATCTAGGGAGCAATGGGACCCAGAGCTCGGGGAGGAGGGTGTTCTTGTGGAGGAGTCAGTTGTGGGGTTCAGGCTGGAGCAGCCCAGATGTGAGGGGGGACATTCTTGCTGATGCCTGCCCTTGGCACCATTTGTCAGCAGGGCGAGGAGAGTGTGTCCAGGGGATCAGAGATGAGGACAGAAAGAAAGGGTCAATAACATGCAGGAGGTGGATCTAGTAGGTAGACAATATTAAGGGTAATGGAGCTGGGTTTTTGTTATCTGAAAAGGGAATATGTCATTGTTGTGCAGTTGCTAAGTAATGCCCGACTCTTTGTGACCCCATGGACTGTAGCCCTCCAGGCTGCTCTGTCCATGGGATTCTCCAGGCAAGCATACTGCCATTCCCTTCTGCAGGGGATCTTCCCAACCCAGGGATCAAGCCTGCTTTGGCAGGCAGGTTCTTTACCATTGAGCCATCAGGGAAGCCTGAAAATGGAACTACAAATATGAAAAAGGAAAAAGTTAGAATATACCACATGGTGCTCTGGAATAGGGGATACTGGTGTGAACTTGTGGTTTTCAACCTGATGGTAGATATAGAAATAATTGTAACAAACGATAACAAATACAGTATGTGTGTGTGGACATGTCCTGTTCACAGTCTATTTAAGGGCATGGTTTTTGCTATTCTGGGCTGCTTGTTGGTGAGGTGGCTGTTTGAAATGGCCTCTAAACATAGTACTGAAGTGTTGTATAGTGTTCCTGCATGCAAGAAGGCTATAACTGTGCCTTATGGAGAAAATACCTATGTCAGATTAGCTTCATTCAGACATGAGCTAGTTGAGGCATGAGTTCAATGTTAATGAAGCATCTCTCCATCTATTAAGAGAAAGAGAGAGTGCAAGACCGTAAATAGAAACACAGATTATTTAAAAGTCATGTTTGATCAGCTGATGGGAATGCTGGGACCAGAGGCTCGCAGGAAGCTGGGATGGAGTCTAGGATTAGACAGTACTAAAGCACCACTGTAGTCTCTGGATTTTGGTGGTTGTATTATGGTTACAGAAAAGAATATCCTTGTTGTAGTCTGAAGCGACTTAGCAGCAGCAGCAGGAGATGCTTAAGAGTATTCTGGGGGGCCATTGGGACATCTTGTTCCCAATTTACTTTCAAATACTTGAGGAATATAGTTATTGGTACCACACTTGGGAATTTTTCTGTGACTTTGAGATTGTTTCCAAAAAAATAAATATGATAGAAAACAAAGATGCAGTAAGTAGTGTTAACAACAGCAAAAGAAAAGTTTCCATTGCATTTAACTGACTGGGGCCACCAGAGGAAAGCGGATACACTACTTCTCAGCAGTCAAGCAAGGCAGCAGGTATTACAGAACAGACATTTCCCAGCCATGGCCGCCTGTTTGCTTTTTCTTTTTTTTTTTTAGCCAAGAGTAACAAGGCATAGCATGGGAAATCAGATGAAGAGTTTGCATCCTCCCCACTGTATTTAAATCCTTTAGTGCTGTAACCAGTGAGTCTCAAGCAACGAAGACATTGCTAAAACATTAAAAGCTTCATTTTACAGGTTTTATGAAATATCACTGAGGGACACTATCCTGGCTTATCATCAACTGAAAAAATAAGGGCTTTGAGAAAACAGGAGCAGCAAATATAATCTCTCCAGTAAAACTATAAAGGGGTCATGACAGAAAGAATTAAGAGTATGTATTTTAGACAATCAAAAGGGCATAGGAGGAGAAAGTCTTGATATTATGCATGACTAACATGAAGCTGATTAAAGAAACATCCATGTTCCCAGTTCTCCTGTCTGGACCCCATTACAGCTCTCTGGAAAATCGAACAGTAGAAGAGGCCCCTGCCCCCGTCCCGCCCCCAGCTCTAATCCTAGAGGCCAGACTGTCAGAGGTGTTTTCTCTACTAGTACATCGCTCACAGGGTTTATGCGGAACACGCAGTGCACGGGGGTGAACATTAAGCTTTTGAAGTGACACTCTTATTACTTTACCAACGTGTGAGTGAATTAAAACCTGATAGACTGCTGTGAAACAAGAAGTAAAATGCCAACTTGGTAATGTCCTCAGTGAATCTCTGGACAGTTTCTATTTGAAGACAGTGATGATTCAGTTGCCAACAGTGAAGACCTTTGGTAGAGAGTCATCTCGAATTTAGCTGTGTGGTCAGATTTTCATGCTTTGGGACTGATAATTTACTTAACTTTTTAATTTATTTTTGATTTGGAAGAAGGTTGTTTTACACCGTTCTGTAGGTTTCTGGCGTACAACAACACGAATCAGCCATCAGTTCAGTTCAGTCGCTCAGTCGTGTCCGACTCTTTGCGACCCCATGAATCACAGCACACCAGGCCTCCCTGTCCATCACCAACTCCCGGAGTACACTCAGACTCACGTCCATCGAGTCCATGATGCCATCCAGCCATCTCATCCTCTGTCATCCCCTTCTGCCCCCAATCCCTCCCAGCATCAGAGTCTTTTCCAATGAGTCAACTCTTCACATGAGGTGGCCAAAGTACTGGAGTTTCAGCTTTGGCATCATTCCTTCCAAAGAAATCCCAGGGTTGATCTCCTTCAGAATGGACTGGTTGGATCTCCTTGCAGTCCAAGGGACTCTCAAGAGTCTTCTCCAACACCACAGTTCAAAAGCCTCAATTCTTCGGTGCTCAGCTTTCTTCACAGTCCAACTCTCACATCCATACATGACCACTGGAAAAACCATAGCCTTGACTAGACAGACCTTTGTTGGCAAAGTAATGTCTCTGCTTTTCAATATGCTATCTAGGCTGATCATAACTTTTCTTCCTATACATATATCCCCTCTCTCCCTTGCTTCTCTCCCCCACAGAGAGCCAGGCTGGGCTCCCTCTCTTATATAGCAACTTCCCTCTTAATTCTGAAGTTGATTATTTTCTAGTATTTTTAATATAAAGATAAAATCTTTGTCATTTTATTTTTACATTTTTGTGTTTTTAATATAGCTATGATGTTGTTTTTCATGTTTCCATTAGAATTCTGTTTTTTTGTGTAGCTCACTGTGGACTTCCCTGTAGCTCAAACGGTAAAGAATCTGCCTGCAATGCAGGAGACCAGAGTTCGATCCCTGGGCCTGGAAGATCCTCTGGAGAAGGGAACAGCAATTGTCTCCAGTATTCTTGCCTGGAGAATCCCATGGTGGGCTACAGTCCGTGGGGTTGCAAATAGTCGGACATGACTAAGTGACTAACACACATATATTGTGGAATTCATTCAAGTTTACAATATCCTGCTACTTGTTTTTTAACCATTTTATTTACATATTTTGTTTATATATACTGCATAATATGATTCAAGTTTATTTTATATTGACTTGCTTTTGGTTATCAATAATCACTGAAATTCTTGACTAGGCTTTTGTGGTACTCGGCTGTAGGGTGTAATGTGGCACCACTGTTCATTGATCCCAGTACATTTCTTTTTGATCATGTGATTTTTATGCTTCTTCCCAACAAAGTTTGTAGAATAGTACTAATTATCAGAACTTACATTTTCTTCTCAATTTTCAGCCATGTATTTAATTTTTCTTGCAATATAACTATATTTACATCAACACAATGATATTTCATTTATAAAGGTACTATAAAATCACTTTCAATATATGTGGTATTAACAGGCTTACATTATTTTCCTAAAACTTTCTTTGTATAATTGGGATGCAGTACATTTTGTTATTGTTGTTCAGCTGTCAAGTCATATCCACTCTTTGCGACCCCATGGAATGCAATGCACCAGGCTTTCCAGTCCTTCACTATCTCCCAGAGTTTGCTCAAACTCATGTCCATTGAGTCCATGATGCTGTCTAACCATCTCATCCTCTGCCACCCTCTTCTTTTGCCGTCGGTCTTTCGTAGCATCAGGGTCGTTTCCAAATATGCCACCCTTCGCATCAGGTGGCCAAAGTATTGCAGCTTCAGCATCAGTCCTTCCAGTGAATGTTGGGGTTGATTTCCTTTAGGATTGACTAGTTTAATATCTTTGCTTTCCAAGGGACTTTCAAGAGTCTTCTCCAGCACCCCAGTTCAAAGGCATCAATTCTTTGGCACTCAGCCTTCTTTATGATCCAACTCTGACATCCATACATGACTCCTGGCAAATCCATAGCTTTGACTATACAGACTTTTGTCAGCAAAGTAATGTCTCTGCTTTTTAATACTCTGTCTAGGTTTCCCATCCCTTTCCTTCCAAGGAGCAAGTCCTTTGATTGCATGCCTGCAGTCACCATCCACAGTGATTTTGGAGCCCAAGAAAGGAAAATCTGTCATTGCTTCTGCTTTTTCCCCATCTGTTTGCCATGAAGTGATGGAACCAGATGCCATGATGTTAGTTTTCTGAATGTTGAGTTTTGAGCCAGCTTTTCCATTCTTCTTTTCACCCTCATCAAGAGGCTCTTTCGTTTCTCTTCACTTTCTGCCGTTAGAGTGGTATCATCTGCATATCTGAGGTTACCACCAGAGTAAATCTTCATAGCAGGTGGCAGGTTTTGTATTATTGCTACCACTTCTAGTATTTTATGCTTCTCTTTATACTGTCATCATGATCACGTCACAGTGTCTTGTGTGATAGTACAATGAGTTCTCTCAATTTAACAGACAGTAGGTCTGTGCGGTACATTTTATACACTGGCAAAGAATGCTTTTTGAATTCTAGTCAGTGATTTGAAAAATAATCTTTATAGTTATCATTTTAATGGCAGCCTGGTAATCTAGCATTTCAATTTGTCTCATTCAGCAAATTGTTCCCTAATGTTGGACATTTAGGTTGCTTCCTAGTTTCTTCATCTCTCTTTTTTTTTATTATTATTACCTTGGCCTCCACTCCATGAAAATTCATCTGCATAGAACTTTTTGCTTCTGTTGAAGTAACCTGTTAGAGTAGTAGAACCCAGGAGAAAGATTACTTGTTAAAAAAAGGGATCTAAGCGTTGTTGTAACTATTCCTATTAACATACTTTCTGGAACAAGGAGTGTATAAATAAATGAGTGTTCCTTTTTTACTATGTATATTGATATGGTTTTCCAAAGGAATTATGTCAGATTAGAGTAAATATGCAGTTTCTGGTTTTATCACAACCTCTACAGAATTAAATGGTTATATTTTTTATTTTATTTACCTAGGGATTTTAATTGGCATTTCCCTAGTTATTAGGATTAACATTTCTCCCATGAAGCTGATTATTATTTGTGTCGTCTTACATCAGTTGTCTGTTTATATATAATTTGCCTGTCATGGAATTTGGATCATAAAGAAGATAGATGGTGCTTTTTATTGAGATAGGTCAAAAAGAAAACTTGATAAATTTTACCTTTCAAAGGTCTTGGAATGATCTCCTCTTTCCTGGGCAGATAGACTAGGAAACCAGCAAACTTATGTTCGTGTTCACATGGTACACTTCAGTTCAGTTCAGTCTCTCAGTCGTGTCCGACTCTTTGCAACCCCATGAACAGCAGCACCTCAGGCCTCCCTGTCCATCACCAACTGTGGGCGTCTACCCAAACTCATGTCCATTGAGTCGGTGATGTCATCCAACCATCTCATCTTCTGTCGTCCCCTTCTCCTCCTGCCCTCAGTTTTTTGCAGCATCTGGGTCTTTCAAATGAGTCAGCTCTTTGCATCAAGTGGCCAAAGTATTGGAGTTTCAGCTTCAACATCAGTCCTTCCAATGAACACCCAGGACTGATTTCCTTTAGGATGGACTGGCTGGATCTCCTTGCAGTTCAAGGGACTCTCAAGAGTCTTCTCTAAAACCACAGTTCGAAGGCATCAATTCTTCAGTGCACGGCTTTCTTTATAGTCCAACTCTCACATCTATACATGACCACTGGAAAGACCATAGCCTTGACTAGACAGACCTTTGTTGACAAAGTAATGTCTCTGCTTTTTAATATGCTGTCTAGGTTGGTCATAACTTTCCTTCCAAGGAGTAAGCGTCTTTTAATTTCAGTTGCAATTACCATCTGCAGTGATTTTGGAGCCCCCCGAAATAAAGTCTGACACTGTTTGCGCTGTTTCCCCATCTATTTTGCCATGAAGGGATGCGACTGGATGCCTTGATCTTAGTTTTCTGAATGTTGAGTTTTAAGCCAACTTTTTTGCTCTCCTCTTTCACTTTCATCAAGAGGCTCTTTAGTTCTTCTTCACTTTCTGCCATAAGGGTGGTGTCATCTGCATATCTGAGTTTATTGATAGTAACACTTGACAGTTTGGTAGCTGTGTTTTGGTAAAACAGCTTCCTATCTCTGCATGAAAATGTTATACTCCATTTACTGCTATTTCTAAAGTTATGTTCAGATACAGCTAGAATACCATATATCTCGACTTCCAGAAAGAAATTTGTATCAAGGACTCAATGGTCAGATTTTGAAAGAGAAGTGCTAAGGGAAGTGTTAATGGGTGATTCAAGCATTACATGCAAATGTGTACAAGAGAAGGCTGAGTGTTTAGATGGTGTTAAGTGGCTGAGAAACCTTCTGATTTGGGGAAAGAATCACAGGGTTTTCACTCTGCAGTGTTTCTTCTAGCTTTGGTTTTAAACTTTTAGAATAATTCTGAAAATGTAGAAAACTGATATGGTCCAGAAGTACAACTGAGCATCCTCACTCTGTTCATTTGGAAGCGGTTGGTTATATCTTGCTGTAAAGAAACCATTGGCAAAGGAAAAAGCCTCCTCCCAGGGTGTTTAATCCAGGGGATTTTATTAATTATAGTTTATTTTTGTTTTAAATCATAGCAAAGGAAAATTGTGTGTCTTTGTGTTCTGTGCCTTAGAAAATCTGGCTTATTCCTATGTAGGTTCACCTAGTGTCAGCTTCTGCTAATTACAGACAATTTGCTTAGTGTTGACTCGTGAAACTAAACTCATACACGGAGAAGAAGTTTCTAGGAATTATTTTCTGGACAGGTATCAGAAGAAATGAACAAAGGAAGGAAAGTGGGAAGGAAGATATTTCAAGTAAAAACAATGTTTTACACTTGTCTTCTTTAAAAAAATTACAATTTCCTCACGCCACCTACCCCTCCTTTTTCTTTCTTCACTATTTTACACTTTAAATTTTATGACAGTTGAGTCAGTAACATCTAACTGGGTATTTTTATGAAGTAGCACCCCAGTGAATCATTCTGTATTGCAGCACGGAAGAGTGGAGGCAATGATTAAATGTAAAATTCTCTCCAGACACTGATGGAGCCACATTAAACTGCCGCTGCCCACAGGCTATTTGACAGCTGTCTGCCTTGATGTGACTTTTAAATCAATGTGAAGCATTAGAATAGAATACCAATTTGCAACCAAAAGATGTTTCTGAGGTGTGAGGAACTTCAGACCAAAAAAAGCTCTAGACATCACTTTGAAAGACTTTCGATGAGCAAATTGCAAATATTAGTACCTCTAAGCTTGACAGGTTACCTATTGAGATAGAAAAGTGAATATTCCTGAATGGAGTATCTCTTCAAGCCAAGAAAGTGAAACTAGACTGAAATTGAAAACCCTAAAAATAAATGAAACTCGCACCTAGATGGATGTGGCAAAGTCAGAGCGTCCATAATCTTACCTGGACTTTGAACTCCTGAGAGTCTGGGATAGTGTCAGTTTATGTATTCCAGGTTGCTTTATATACTGTGTTGCACATAGAAGATGCTCAATGTATATAGAACTCTCTCTCTTCATTTTCAGTGAAAATAAATTTTTATCTCTGAAAGTGGAGATGGCCACATTTCTATTCTGTAATGAGGAAAAACTCCCTTCTGGGACACTCCAGGCATCTCACTGCCAAAGACCCTTAAAGCCATGTTGCATGTTGTAGTGACGGACATGAATGTAAGGACATTTATGAGCTGTCAGAATCCTTGTGAAGCCCTGTGTTACCAGGTTAGCACTGACTTGTGCTTTGGGGTAGCTAGCCCTAGCTTCAAGGGATGTGCAGCCTTGTAGTCTCAAGGGTCTTTAACTTGGATTAATGCTCTGTTCTCATTATCTTGAAATCATTAATGATATTTTAAGAAGAGACCCTCTGTTCTCATTTTGCACTACTGCTGCTGCTAAGTCCCTTCAGTCATGTCTGACTCTTTGCGACCCCGTAGACGGCAGCCCATCAGGCTCTGCTGTCCCTGGGATTCTCCAGGCAAGAACACTGGAGTAGGCTGCCATTTCCTTCTCCAATGCATGAAAGTGAAAAGTGAAAGTGAAGTCGCTCAGTCATGTCCGACTTTTCACGACCCCATGGACTGCAGCCTACCAGGCTCCTCCATCCATGGGATTTTCCAGGCAAGAGTACTGGAGTGGGTTGCCATTGCCTTCTCAGGCCCCATAAATGATTAACTAGCCCTGCTGGTAATTCTGTATTTCCTTCTATCATATAGTTCTGTTTAATAGCACTACTCCTCAGAGAATTTACTTGTATTGAACATTTTAGTATGTCTTTTAAAAGTACTGGTACATTATTAGAAATATTTTGTAGACCCCCTCTTCCTTTGCCTTCACCTCCCCTTCCCATCATCGCCAGCGGAGGCAATACCCCAGAGCTGTTGACAGGAGCATGCCTGACCCCGGAAGAAATGGGGAGTGAGAGCAGCGAGTGCAGAGGCGGCAGATAGAGTAGTTGGGAGGCTGGTTACATTGAGCAAATGATTGTTGTTTGATTTAGCAAACACATAAGCATACTAAAAATAAGAGAGCCAGACTTCTTCCTGAAGGGATTTACAAGCATTGAAAAGTAGAAAGTTGAAAACAACACTGAGCCCTGGATCAGAATTGTAATTATCAGCACGATCTCACAGCTTTTTAAATTGATATATAGAAATAGATAGACGTATTGTTGTTTTTAGTTGCTAAGTTGTGTCCAACTTCTTGTGACATCATGAACCTCAGTGCACTGGGCTTCCCTGTCCTTTACTGTCTCCCGGAGCTTGCTCAAACTAATGTCTGTTGAGTTGGTGATGCCATCCAACCATCTCATCCACTGCTGCCCCCTTCTCCTGCCCTCAGTCTTTCCCAGAATCAGGGTCTTTTCCAATGAGTCAGCTGTTCACATCAGGTGGCCAAAGCACTGGAGCTTCAGCATCAGTCCTTCCAGTGAACTCAATTCCATTGAATTCCAATCAACTTAATTCAGACTTGATTTCCTTTAGCATTGACTGTTTGATCTCCTTGCAGTCCAAGGGACTCTCAAGAGTCTTCTCCAGCACCACAATTTGAAAGCATCAATTCTTTGGCTCTCAGCCTTCTTTATGGTCCAACTCTCACATCCATATGTGACTACTGGAAAAACCATAGCTTTGACTATATAGACCTTTGTCGGCAAAGTGATGTCTAATATGCTGTCTAGGTTTGTCGTACCTTTCCTTCCAAGGAGCAAGTGTCTTTTAATTTTATGGCTGCAGTCACCATCCGCAGTGATTTTGGAGCCCAAGAAAAGAAAATCTGTCACTGTTTCTTTTTCCCATTCTATTTGTCATGAAGTGATAGGACTGGATGCCATGATCTTAGTTTTCTCAATGTTGAGCTTTAAGCCAGTTTTTTCACTCTTCTCTTTCACCTTCTTCAAGAGGCTCGTTAGTTCCTGTTTGCCTTCTGCCGTTAGGGTCTTGTCATATGCATATTTGAGGTTATTGATATTTCTCCTGGCAATCCTGATTCCAGCTTGTGATTCATCCCGCCTGGCATTTTGCATGTTGTACTCTGCCTAGATGTTAAATAAGCAGGGTGACAGTGTATAGCCTTCACATACTCCTTTCCCAGTTTGGAACCAGTCTGTTGTTCCATGTCCAGTTTTAACTGTTGCTTCTTGACTTACGTACAGGATTTTCAGGAGGCAGGTAAGGTGGTCTGGCATTCCCATCGCTTTAAGAATTTTCCACAGTCTGTTGTGACCCACATAGTCAAAGGCTTTGGCATAGTCAATAAAGCAGAAGTAGATGTTTTCCTGGAACTCTCTTGCTTTTTTGATGATCCAACAGATGTTGGCAATTTGATCTGTGATTCCTCTGCCTTTTCTAAACCCAGCTTGTACATCTGGAAGTTCTCGGTTCATGTACTATTGAAGCCTGGCTTGAAGAATTTGAGCATTACTTTGCTAGCATGTGAGATGAGTGCAATTGTGCAGTAGTCTGAACACTCTTTGGCATTGCCTTTCTTTGGGATTGAAAGGAAAACTGACCTTTTCCGGTCCTATGGCCACTGCTGAGTTTTCCAAAGTTGCTGGCATATTGAGTGCAGCACTTTCACAGCATCACCTTTTAGGATTTGAAATAGCTCAGCTGGAATTCCATCACCTTCAGTATCTTTGCTCAAAGTGATGCTTCCTAAGGCCCAGTTGACTTCACACTCCAGGATGTCTGGTTCTAGGTGAGTGATCACACCATTGTGGCTATCTGGGTCATTAAGATTTTTTTGTGTGTAGTTCTCCTGTGTATTCTTTTCACCTCTTCTTAATATCTTCTGCTTCTGTTAGGTCCATACTGTTTCTGTCCTTTATTATGCCCATCTTTGCATGAGATGTTGCCTTGATAGCTCCAATTTTCTTGAAGTCTTTCTCTAGCCTTTCCCATTCTGTTGTTTTCCTCTATTTCTTTGTATTGTTCCCTTAAGAAGGCTTTCTCATCTCTGCTAGCTATTCTCTGGAACTCTGCATTCAGGTGGATATGTATCTGTCTGTTTCTCACTTGCCTTTCACTTCTCAGCTATTTGAAAGGCCTCCTCAGACAACCACTTTGCAGTCTTGCATTCCTTTTTCTCTGGGGTAGTTTTGGTCACTGCCTCTGTACAGTGTTACAAACCTCTGTCCATAGTTCTTCAGGCACTCTGCCTATCAGATCTAATTGCTTGAATATATTTGTCACCTTCACTGTAAAATCATAAGGTATTTGATTTAGGTCTGACCTGAATGGCTTAGTGGTTTTCCCTACTTTCTTCAATTTAAACCTGAAGTTTGCAATAAGGAGCTCATGATCTGAGCCACAGTCAGCTCCAGGTCTTGTTTTTGTTGACTGTATAGAGTTTCTCCATCTTCATCTGCAAAGAATATTGTCAGTCTAATTTCAGTATTGACCATCTGGTGAAGTCCACATGTTAAGTCATTTCTAAAGGCAATGATACCTCAGTAATAATGAGCACAGTGAGTGCCCAGATCTTGGTTTTAAATACCATGCTCCACTGAAAGGAAGCGGGACTGCTTGGGTAAATGGCCAGTTCTAGGGTTGGGGCAGCAAACATGTAAGATAAGCCTAGAACATCTTGTTGCAGAAAGTAAGGAAATACGCAAAGAATGTTGCAGATATGTCAGAAGGACCCAGAAGCCAGCCTAAATGCATGCCTACTGGCCACATCTAATTTAAGCAACAAAATAGTGTTGATATCAGACTACTACAACTGGTTGAATAAAATAGGAGTCTATGAGTTTATAAATTAGAGAAGGGAACATTCTTTCTTGAAATACAGGCTCAACTAACACAGAAGGGATGGTAGAAATAGTCACCAGTGATGACTGTTGCAGGGCAGGTGGTGTAGGATTCGTCAGCAGATGCTAGACTGGTGGGCGGAGGGTCGGTGAGGAACAGGCACTGGCATGGTATCTGTGCTTGCGTCAGCTCTCATGCTATAACAGGTATTCTGAAACAATCCACTTATTAACACATTTTTCACATTTTTGTGCTTTTTGTTGATTTTACTGCTTAAAATGTCCCAGACTTCCCTGGCGGCTCAGACGATAAAGCGTCTGCCTACAATGTGGGAGACCCGGGTTCAGTCCCTAGGTCGGGAAGATCTCCTGGAGAAGGAAATGGCAATCCACTTCAGTATTCTTGCTTGGAAAATCCCATGGATGGAGGAGCCTGGTAGGGTACAGTCCATGGGGTCACAACGAGTTGGACACGACTGAATGACTTCACTTTCTTTCTTTCTTTTTTTCATGCATAGTGTTCCTAAGCACAAGAAGATTGTGATGTCTCTTACAAAGAAAATAAGCGTGTTAGATAAGCTTCATTGCAGCATGAATCATAGTGCTGTTGGCCATATACAGTGTTACTGAATGAATTCTGTGTTAAATAAAGTGTCTTTGAACAGAAACACAGAACAAAGTGATGTGTTGATCAGCGGAATAAAACGAACCAAAAGCAGACAGGAACCTAACCCTCCATTTTTCATAGGAGCAGTGCTTCCATATTTGCTCATTCAGTGTTCATGGCACATTATCAGACTTCACTGCAGTGAATAACAAGAGTCAAATGAATCTCACGTAATGGGTACTAAGTGGTTGCCGTTGAGAATATCAGATTAATTTCATATCACGTATAACAGTGTTATACTTTGTTGTGAAACTACATATATTTGTGAGTAATTTAATAGAATGTTGTTCAGTTGCTAGGTTGTGTCCAACTCTTTGCCATCTCATGGACTTCAGCACGCCAGGTTTCCCTGTCCTTCACTATCTCCCAGAGTTGACACAAACTTATGTCCATTGAGTCGGTGATGCCATCCACCCATCTCATCCTCTGCCTCGCTCTTCTCTTCTTGCCTTCAATCTTTCCTAGAATCAGGGTCTTTTCTAGTGAGTCAGTTCTTCCCATCAGGTGGCCAAAGTATTGGAGTTTCTGCTTCAGCCTCAGTCCTTGCAATGAATATTCAGGACTAATTTACTTTAGGATTGACTAGTTCAGGGTTAAAAGAGGCATTTGGGAGATTTTAACTTTGGTTTACGTAATATGAAATAGTAAAAAACTTAAAACAGTTTTTTATACATTCCTTCCTAAAATAAACTGTTTTTTCTTCCATCACCTAAAAGAATACCCTAATTATCTGTGTAACCAAATAGAATCATAAATTCTATTATGCTTATTGGGGGTATGAGCACAAAAAAAGAAAAAAAAAACCCTGCTTTTTCCTTCACTAGCCTTCTTTCAGTTTCTTCTGATTACTAATTTAACGTGTACCTGGGGACTTCCCAGGTGGTCCGGCTGCTGGGACTCCACACTTCCAATGTAGGGGTCCTGGGTTCTGTCTCTGGTCAGGGAGTTAGATCCCACATGCCACAGCTCAAGGTCCCTCGTGCTGCAGCTAAGACCCAGTGCAGCCAAATAAATATGTAAACAGAAATAAATATTTAAGATATATCTGGTGTTCAATTCAGTCACTCAGTCATATGTGACTCTTTGTGACCCCATGGACTGCAGCACGCCAGGCCTCCCTGTCCATCACCAACTCTCGGAGTTTACTCAAACTCATGTCCATTGACTCGGTGATGCCATCCAACTATCTCATCCTCTGTCGTCCCCTTCTACTCCTGCCTTCAATCTTTCACAGCATCAGGGTCTATTCAAATGAGTCAGCTCTTCACATCAGGTGGCCAAAGTATTGGAGTTTCAGCTTCAGCATCAGTCCTTCCAATGAATATTCAGGACTGATTTCCTTTAGGATGGACTGGTTGGAAGGAATTACAGTTCCAAAGAAAGAAAGTTTATTTTACTAAAAAGTATAAGTAAACCACAGATATTAACTAATCACTCTAAATTATATTTTTTTAATGTCACTTTGAACTCCCTGGTATGTCATTCCCTTAAAGAATTTTGGCTTATTGCTTTATAGTTGCTTCCAGAGTCTATTTATTATGTGTAGTTTTTAATGTAATTGATCAGCTTTTGATACTTTTGAATGAGTGGGGAATATCTTATTAGAATCAAATGGTGAATTAGCTAATTGTATTTACTTAACATTTGGAGGGATAAGTGAAAAGAGAAGGAAAACACTCAAATTGATTCAAAAGCAAAAATGAGGAAACAAGATAATTGGTGTATCCTTCAAGTCTTCTAATCCACCAAATATTAGACAAAACAAATTGGGGACTTGTCTTTAAATAGGAGATGTGCTAAGCATATTCTTACTTCAGATTTTTTTTTTTTTTTTTAGCTATTTTGTGTTAAGATATTGATTTTTCTCTAGAAGGGATGTTGAGGGCTACTAAAATGAAGCTCATAATTTCAACTTTTGATCAAAGTTTCCTTGGTGCCTGGCACTTAACACTATCTTAATGCCAGGAAATAAATTTTATCTGCTTCATTTTTAAGCAAGTTCTTGTTCCCTTCTAATGAAGTTGTGCTCAGTCATGCAGTTGTGTCCAACTCTGCAACCGCATGGACCATAGCCATTCAGGCTCCTATGTCCACAGAATTTTCCAGGCAAGAATACTGGAGTGGGTTGCCATTTGCTCCTCCAGGGGATCTTCCTGACCAAAGGATTGAACCCAAGTCTCCTGAGTCTCTTGCATTGGCAGGCGGGTTCTTTACCACTAGCACCACCAGGGAAGAGTCACTTCTAATTTAGATTTTTAGGAAATGGGGGGTGGGGGGCAATATATTCTTTGAGACCAGTTGTCATCTCGGCCAGGCTTTTAAGCTTCCTGGTTACTTGTCATTCAGCAACTCTGTGGGAACGTGTTTATAAGCTATAAATACGTACATTAATAATTTTTATTTCTTCTCTTTTAAACAAATTGGATTTTGTAAAAACAACAACAAGAATTGTATTTCCTGTTTAGTACAGGTATCTCTTCAGCCAAAAATCATTATAATGGTTATTGGATATTTGTTTTGTATTTAGTAATCTTATAAAGTGATTTCATCAGGTATTTCTTAAGAAAACCTCGCATGATTGGTGAAAATCATAATTTCATAGATGGAAAAACTGGGAGGTAGAAAAGCTGTGAACCTGCTTTCCAGTTAGAATATTCAGCCTCTGTTTTCTTGGTCTGTTTTGTAGGGGTTTTTTGAGGGGGGAAGGGTGGTTCTCCTTTTGTAAAAAATGTCCCTGCCTTCCTGTTTTAGAGAGTGACTTACATTTTGCAATATCTGATGTTTTTCTCCTGCAGAGATATTCCAATGCCATTAGTCAGCTCAGGAGTGGAGCACGGAAACTTGAGAGAGCTGGCGTTTGCAAGAATGAAAGACCTTGGAATACAGGTAAGAGCCTGACCGTGACTGCAGAGATCAGAGTACTCTCAGACATGTGATCACCTGATAAACTTACAGGCTGGTCAAAGAGCTTTCATGCACTGAAGCCCTTCTTTCTGTACAGCATGTTGAAGCTGAAGTAGTGGTTCCACCATCTGCATCCCACGCCTGCATCCCTCTGCTTTCTCCTAAAAGTGTGGGTTTGTCAATGTAATGGTTGTTTTCTCTTGCCTACTGAAATTGCCAACTATGTATTCAGCTCCTTTTTTAGAAAACCTCTTTTCTTTTGAAATACTAGGTGTGTGATTCTTGACCAGTGGTTATAGACAAATACGACCTTTGAAGAAACAAGGATGATATGCTGAAGTAATTACCGATGTTATTGTCCAGATATACCACTCTCCCTTGCCCCACCTTGCCCCTGTGTCTTATCATTTGCTTTTTTATTTCATGAATATTTACTAAGCACCTCCTTTCTGCTTTCCCTGGAAGTATAAAGAGCCCAGGAATCTGCAGATGATTTTGAAATCACGATATGGTTTAAAACTCCGTGCCCTAGGAGCTATTTCTCAGAGCTGCTAGGAGGAAAGGCCAGGGTGTGTCAAGGCCTGAGCCTGCATGCTGGCCTCTGCCTTGAGCTTCTGCTTCACTTGGTCTGGTGCAGAGCTGAGGGAGGTTCTCACACACAGTGCAGACATGGACCACTCTTTGAAAGGCATTGTTTTAAGGTCTGCGTACCATGTTTGTGGACATATCTGAAACATTGTGTTCTCTTAGTTGATTTGTTATAAAGAAGTTTTTCTTTTCTTTTTTTCAGAAAATGGTCTAGAGTTTGTGAACATTATTGGCTTATTCTACCAAAATAATAATAATAATTTAAGTTCTAGAAAAATAGCAACTGTATGTACAGTAATTGTTATTTAGTCACTCGGTCCAGAGAAGGCAATGGCACCCCGCTCCAGTACTCTTGCCTGGAAAATCCCATGGATGGAGGAGCCTGGTGGGCTGCAGGCCATGGGGTCACTAAGAGTCGGACACGACTGAACGACTTCACTTTCATTTTTCACTGTCATGCATTGGAGAAGGAAATAGCAACCCACTCCAGTGTTCTTGCCTGGAGAATCACAGCAGCAGTTGCTCAGTCATGTCCAACTCTTTGTGACCCCATGGACCATAGCCGCCAGGCTCCTCTGTCCATGGGATTTCCCGGGCGAGAATACTGGAGTGGGTTGCCATTTCCTTCTCCAGGGGATCTTCCTGACCCAGGGATTGAACCCAAGTCTCCTGCATTGGCAGGCAGTTTCTTTACCATGGAACCACCAAGGAACCCCATGTACAGTAATGAATAGCCCCAGCAAGTATGTGACTGCTCTGCTCCCTGGTCCCCAGCTGTCCCAGTTCCTCAGCTCCTCCTCCTCCTCCTCCTGGCCTGGTTAGTCTGATAACCTCATCATCCAGCCATCATCTTTTTTTTTTTTTTTTGATTTATTTAAATTTTTTTTTTTTTTTTTTTTTACTTTACAATACTGTATTGCTTTTGCCATACATTGACATGAATCCACCACAGGTGTACATGAGTTCCCAACCCTGAACCCCCCTCCCACCACCCTCCCCGTATCATCTCTCTGGGCCATCCCAGTGCACCAGCCCCAAGCATCCTGTATCCTGTATCAAACCTAGACTAGCGATTCGTTTCTTACCTGATAGTATACATGTTTCAATGCCATTCTCCCAAATCATCCCACCCTCGCCCTCTCCCACAGAGTCCAAAAGTCTGTTCTTTACATCTGTGTCTCTTTTGCTATCTCCCATACAGGGTTATCATTACCATCTTTCTAAATTCCATATATATGTGTTAGTATACTGTATTGGTGTTTTTCTTTCTGGCTTACTTAACTCTGTATAATGGGCTCCAGTTTCATCCACCTCATTAGAACTGATTCAAATGTATTCTTTTTAATGGCTGAGTAATACTCCATAGTGTATATGTACCACAGCTTTCTTATCCATTTGTCTGCTGATGGACATCTAGGTTGCTTCCATGTCCTGGCTATTACAAACAGTGCTGGGATGAACAGCACTGTTACCCTCTTAAACCTTGATAGGCTCTCATAAAGTAATCTAGGATTGAGTCTCAAGATTGGAATTCAGTCGTAGCCAAAAGTTATCTAGTTTACCTAGGCAGTGTCTTTACTAGAAAATAAGGATAGCCCAGTCTCTTTTGTAAAAACCATTCCCCACCCCTCCAAGAAAGGACAAAAGCAGGCAAGTGTTCTTTAGGAGCATGGGATATGGGTTCCCGGGGCATGGAAATAGCTTAGTTTTTCTAGAACTGAATAACAAACGCTTATTTTTCTCGTGAAATTCTCTCCATATATACACCAAATACACTATTAGTAGTATACTGCAAGACGTCATCAGCTTTCCTAGGGTGATCTTTTCTCACCGATGGAAAGCGTTAGAGTCTTGGAAATAAGCTCCACAGTTTGTTCTATAGGGGAAAGTATACCATGGGACAGATAATAGTCCCTGTGAGGATTTTGTAATTATAAGTGTCAGGCTTCACAGCCTGCACACTGGGTCGTGGAGTAGAAGCGAGAGTCACATCATGTAGCCAGGCCGTGCACACATCCACAGGCAACTTTGTGCTTCCTGGGACATTCAGAGAGCCAGTCTGCTGCCATGACACCGTGATTTGGACTGTATAATAATAAAAGCTCTTTCCTCTCCTTCCTCGCATTCCTTCCTCCCTCCCATCCTTTATTCCACAGAGCCCTTCTCTGCAAAAGATAGCAGTCTTAGTTTCCCTCTTTCTGACATTTCTAAAATTTGATACGAATATGGTGATGCTAGAAACATTAACTGCTATAAAATGGTGAAGGTTTTCGAACATTAGGAATTCAGTTGTAACTCTTCTATAGATATAGTTTGGGATTGCACTTTCAGATACAGATGTATCCTCTGGGTAAAACTATGTTAAAATTTTAAGAGCTGTGTTCTTTCAATATTATGTATCGATCTCCTTTGGATTCTAAACTCCTTTTAAAAGCAATACACTGTTAACTTCATATATTTCCATTTTGTTTTTCCCTATCTTCACATTTATTAAAAATGGCTTCGTTTTTAAATTCGGTTTTTTAATCTCAATGTAAATTATGTCCAGATGTAATTTTGAGCCCAGAATTTGATGGAGAAGTTTCAGTAAAAATTGTATCAGTGACCGGTTTTATATCTGCCTCCCCTTCCCTCTTTCTTTTCTTTCTCTTTATTTTTTCCCCATTCCTACGTCCCTCCTTCCTCCCCTTTCTTCATTTCTTTTGCTTTGTTTTTTTCACAGTGCCGTGATGTAAGAACCAGAGAGGTTGGAATCCAAGAAATTCATCACAAAGTCCGGCCATACCAGGTGAGTGTCTTCATTTTGTAGAGATTGGGTCCTCCTCATTACTCTTTGTCAAGCCTGGGCCTAAAGCTGCTATGTATTGTGCTGTGTTTAGTTGCTCTATCATGCCCGACTCTTTGCGACCTCATGGACTGTAGTCCGCCAGGCTCCTCTGTCCATGGGGATTCTCCAGGCAAGAATACTGGAGTAGGTTGCCATGCCCTCCTTCAGGGGCTCTTCCCAACCCAAGGATCAAACCCACGTCTCCCGCATTGTAGATGGATTCTTTACCATCTGAGCCACCAGGGAAGCCCAAGAAAACTGGAGTGGGTTGCCTATCCCTTCTCCAGGAGAACTTCCCGACCCAGGAATCGATCTGGGTTCTCCTGCGTTGCAGGCAGATTCTTTACCAGCTGAGCTACCAGGGAAGCCCTATAGTTAGAACCAAAACCAAGCTCTCAAAGTTAATGAATAAACTAAGAGCAAAGAGTCATTGAGAATCGGGTCAAGTCAGCAAAGCCAGACGTGAAGGTCACTCAACACTAGAAGGGCCAGGTTAGGAAGATAGGTTGGAACTTCATTATAGATCAGTACTATTCAGCAGAACTTTCTGCAGTGTTGGAAATGTCCTGTCATCTGTGCCACCTAATATGGAGTCAGCTACCAGTCACATGTGACAGTTAAGCACTCGAAAGGTGGCTCGTGCAAGAAGAACTTACTTTTTAATTTTATTTAATGTCACAGTGTCAAAGAATTCAAATATAAATAGCCAGATGTGACCAGTGGCTACCTTCAGGTAAAGCTGAGTGTCACGTGCTTATCTCTGTGTGCAACTGTTCAGTTATTGCCCGTTTGTGGTAATCAGGTGAAGAGATCACCCTCATCAACAGGGTTTCTAGAAAACATATTTTTAATGAATTAATTTCTCTCCTGTAATGTCATCGTGTTAGATTTTTGCCAGATTTTCCTGTGGGGGTTCTCTTTCCTGTGGGAGCCTGTTTGAGAAAGGCTAGAAGAGATGAGATCTGCAGCTGGTATTTCTCTTCTCAAAATGAATTGACAGTTTTCACATCTTGGACCTTTCAAGGAAAAAGTAGGCCCTGGCACAGTTAGTTCTTCTGCCAAATTTCTTGTGCAGTCCAGTTACACAGCAAACAAGCTGAGGAGGAATGTCAGTGTCAATCTGATTGATCACCCCACTGTGGGTCCAATCTGCCTATTTTTGGAGTGCATCTGAGTGTGACCATGCCCACATACGTAGCTTTCTCTGCGTGTCAATTGCTTAATATTTGTGCAGAGTACAAGGGCCACTTGAGCAGGATGCAAAAATCAAAACACCATGTAGAGTGCTAACATAAAAGCTTCCCCTAAAACCCCTCTCTGGTGACGGTATTTTCTGTAACCTGTTAGTCTCACAATTAAGCATACTGTTGGGTTGGCCAAGAAGTTTTTTGGGTTTCTCCATAACATCTTATGAAAAAGAACCCAAATGTACTTTTTGGTCAACCCAATATTTTAAAGGTCCTGTGGGATACTTTTTCTGAAAATCCCGTCAAGGAATGAGACCAACACATTTTCCCCCAAAAAAGCAGGTTTTAGTGGAAGAGGTGAGAACTAAAAACCATTGAGCACCTCACAGTTCTGGGGCCCCGGGGTGTTCCCAAGAACTATGTACATGACATAATGTATAATTTTACCTTAGAGACTTTTCATAGAGGCTGAGAGATTTAAATCCATGGAAGTATTAACTGAGCCAAACCCTGTAAGAATCTTAAGGTTAATGAGGTTCAAATATTTATAAAATGGTAACAGTTTTCCTCATACACCATCTGTAGACAAGGCACAAATTCTCAGTTATAGTCAGTGCTATTGAGAGACAAGTAAAAAGAAACGTAATTTGTGATTATTTATTGTCTATCCTTAACTATAGATATTAGTTTAAATAAATATATATAATTATAGAAATGTACTTTGTTCTCTAACTCTTTTTTTTAAAAAAAGTTTTGTGTGGCTTTTTATTAAAACAGGTTGAATTGGTGAGAAGAGATTATGTTGCAAATGGAGGCTGGGAAACCTTCCTGTCATACGAAGACCCAGATCAGGACATCTTGATTGGCCTCTTGAGATTACGGAAGTGTTCAGAGGAGACATTCCGTTTCGAATTGGTTGGGGGTGTGTCCATAGTCCGAGAGCTGCACGTGTATGGAAGTGTGGTCCCCGTAAGCAGTCGGGATCCCACTAAATTTCAGCATCAGGTATCCTGGACTGTATTTCTGTTTGACTGTGGTTAAGAAGTTGCTCAAAGGAAGAAAAGAGAAAAGGGATTGCAGAGGGGAGAGGGAGGGCAGAGAAGGAAAGGAAGAGGAGAGGAGAAAGGAAAGTGCAGAAATAGAGGAACCAACATTACTGTTGTTCAGAGAGGTTTTCTCTTTAAATTGTACCCCTTTGGGCATGAGGGAGGGGGAGGGAGAGATGAATTGAGACTCAGTCAACTGGAATATAATAATAGACTGAACCATAGGAAATTGCTATTTTTGAAAGTCAGAAATGATCTAATACCGGCAATTTTGTGTGATTCAACTATTTTGGAATCGAAGGAGATGATAATGTGAAAGAAAGCACTTATGAAATTTTAAAGCACTTTGTCAATGCAAGCTAAGAGATAGTGGCATGCTATTCTACTCCCCCAAACAACCTAAAAAATAACCACTTTTTTTCACTTTCAGGAGAGCAAGTTAAAACTGCTAATGGTGGACCTAGCATTAAACCCCCAAATAGATGATTTAAGAATATTGCCTGGTTTCCAAAAGCCTTTTAGAAACTGAAAGGGTGACTAATAATACAAGATTAGATGCTCCAGACTTTCATCACCTGGAGATTGCCTAGAACTTGTTTAAAAAGCAACAGAAATTGACAGGCAATTCCTCCCTTGCTGTGACTAGATTACATCATCCACAGAATACCTTGGGATGGCTTTTGTTGCAGGGTTATTCCTAGTCTGCCCCTGAGTACTTTTGGTATAATTGAATCATTTCTTTCCTTATGCCTATAAATGGGTTTTTGTCACTCTTTTAAAGAGTTTAGCAGCTACTAAGTATCAGCCTTCTTGTTTTATGGACCCCCTCTTAATGACCTCTCTCCTTCACAGTTCCCTAACCCCCCTTATTGCTTCTTGGTAGGGCTTTGGCATGCTGCTCATGGAGGAAGCAGAACGAATAGCCAGAGAAGAACATGGATCTGGGAAAATAGCTGTTATATCAGGTAACTGGGGGTAGGCCTAGGCGGAGGGCAAAGTTCATGATTCATTCACATTGTTAACTTGGTACCACAAGTAAAAGTGTCTCAGGCTGTTGCAGGGAGGGGGACCCCTTCCAGGGCCCAAGAATGGGCTTTTGTCTGACACTGGGAAATCAATTGTCCAAGGAGACACACGTGCTGACAAAGCAAGAGACTTTATTGGGAACCGGCGCCCGGGTGGAGAGCAGAAGGGTACGGAACCCAGGAGGGCTGCCCTGCCACATGGCCCACAATCTCGGCTCTTTTGGTGATGGGATTAGTTTCCGGCTTGTCTCTGGCCAGTCGTTCTGACTCAGGGTCCTTCCTGGTGGTGTACGCATCGCTCAGCGTAGATGGATTCCAGTGAGAAAGATTCTGGGAGTTTGGCAGGACATATGAATTGGCGTCTCCACTCTCCTTTTGACCTCGCCCAAGTTCTTCCAGTTTATGGTGGTTTGTTATGGCCGCATTCCTCATCAGGACCTCCTATGCAAGTGGTTGCTCCTGTGCAAGGACCGCTCGTGCCAGTGGTTACTGTTCGGGCCTGGCCAGGGTGGGCGGTTTTAGTCAGTGGTTCTCCTAGCAAGGCCTCTCTTGCCTCTGTTTATGATGATTATATTCACACTTGGGCAGAGCCAAATAGGGAAAGACTGGTGGTGCTCTGGCACAAAGAAAATTGCTGTAAGCAGTCTGGCAGAATAGAGCTTGCAGACACTCTTTGCTGGCAAGATGAGTAATCTGTGCCCCATCTCCTCATGGTCTCCCCTGTCTCATGTCCCCCATCTTCATGGTGCCCTCCTGAACCCCATCTCCTCATGGTCTCCCCTGTCTCATGTCCCCTATCTTCATGGTGCCCTCCTGTGCCCCATCTCCTCATGGTCTCCCCTGTCTCATGTCCCCTATCTTCATGGTGCCCTCCTGAACCCCATCTCCTCATGGTCTCCCCTGTCTCATGTCCCCTATCTTCATGGTGCCCTCCTGTACCCCATCTCCTCATGGTCTCCCCTGTCTCCTCATGTCCCCTATCTTCATGGTGCCCTCCTGTGCCCCATCTCCTCATGGTCTCCCCTGTCTCCTCATGTCCCCCATCTTCATGGTGCCCTCCCGTACCCCATCTCCTCATGGTCTCATGCTTCGTTGCCCAGTTACTCTGTCTGGGAAAATGAAATCAGATGAATGAATCTAAGAAAATCATAAGTTAATGTGGTAATTGCCAGTATTGTTCAGAAAATTGAAATAGAACCTTGTTGCTAGTACAAGATGTTTCAAGACAGAGTTCCTTACTCCTTAAAAATTGTTTTCAGTGACTTTGTTCCGGGGAACAGATTTCTTTCCCTTTTTGGAAGCATTCCCCTTAGCCTCACCTAGGACATCAGGTGATTGGGGGAGGTGGGCGTGACGAGATAAGTCTGGTATAAGTGGAATAGAAAATAGCATGACTACACCCGTTCACTCATACTCTTCAGTGTCATACCCTTAACAAAATTTGCTCTTCTCAATAAGCAGCTAACAAAGTGAAAGCCCTGATCAAGATTCAGGTTACTTTTCCCTCCAGCATTATTAAATGAACCTTAAAAAAAAAAATCAGTAGTATGTTGCCAATCAATAAATCAATGCCTTGGCCCAGATTTTAATGATTACAGTTATGAAAATGTAATGACCCACGCTTACTTAATCGATTATTTAATCTGGCTGTGGTTTTTGGCATTTTCCAGACAGATTAATAAAGCATTTTTTTTAACACTGCTAGCTCCCTATATTTTTCTATGTTATCTTGAATATTTTTTATTGATATAGGTGATTTACAATGTTGTGCTAGTTTCTGCTGTATAGCAAGATGACTCAGTTATATACATACATAATTCTCTTTTTTTTGCATTTTTATTTATTTTTTTTTAACTTTATTTTACTTTATAATACTGTATTGGTTTTGCCATACATTGACATGAATCCACCACGGGTGTACATGCGTTCCCAAACATGAACCCCCCTCCCACCTCCCTCCCCATAACATCTCTCTGGGTCATCACCGTGCACCAGCCCCAAGCATGCTGTATCCTGCGTCGGATATAGACTGGCGATTCGATTCTTACATGATAGTATACATGTTACAATGCCATTCTCCCAAATCATCCCACCCTCTCCCTCTCCCTCTGAGTCCAAAAGTCCGTTATACACATCTGTGTCTTTTTTCCTGTCTTGCATACAGGGTCGTCATTGCCATCTTTCTAAATTCCATATATATGTGTTAGTATACTGTATTGGTGTTTTTCTTTCTGGCTTACTTCACCAGTTTCATCCATCTCATCAGAACTGATTCAAATGTATTCTTTTTAATGGCTGAGTAATACTCCATTGTGTATATGTACCACAGCTTTCTTATCCATTCATCTGCTGATGGACATCTAGGTTGCTTCCATGTCCTGGCTATTATAAACAGTGCTGCGGTGAACATTGGGGTACATGTGTTTCTTTCCATTCTGGTTTCCTTGGTGTGTATGCCCAGAAGTGGGATTGCTGGGTCATAAGGTAGTTCTATTTGCAATTTTTTAAGGAATCTCCACACTGTTCTCCAAAGTGGCTGTACTAGTTTGCATTCCCACCAACAATGTAGGAGGGTTTCCTTTTCTCCACACCCTCTCCAGCATTTATTGCTTGCAGATTTTTGGATCGCAGCATAATTCTTTTTTACATTCGTTTCCATTATGGCTTATCCCAGGGTATTGAACGTAGTTCCCTGTGCTACGCAGTAGGACCATCCTAACCGCAGCAGTTTACATCTGCCAGCCCCACACTCCCAGTCCATCCCTCTGCCTCCCGCCTTGGCAACCATGTCTGTTCTTTGGGTTTTTTCTGTTACCTTAAACCCTCTAAAGAGGTGGGAATTAAATGAAGCTCACCTGATTGGTTGCCAGTATTTGTAATTTAAAAAGGTTTACTTCTCAATTGTTCAGCTTGTGGTTGAAAGAGGTCCACCTTCCCTGGTACCAGGAAAGGGCCAGACTGACTCAGAGCTCATTATACATGTGCATCTGTGAATCACCTGAAATTTCAGCTGGCCTCTTTTGCCAGCGAACTATCAGTGTTTCCAGTAGTACAGTGCTTTCCAAGCCTTAATGTGTTTGTGAATCATCTGGAGATCTTGTTAAAGCGCAGATTGTGACTCGTTGGGTCTGGGTTGGAGCCTGAAGGCCTACGTGTCTAACCGGCTCGTAGTAAGACCATTCTGATTGTCTTCAGATCACACTTTAAGGAGCAAGGTTTTAGTATTCTCTTCCAAATGTAGTATTCTGTTTCAGATCAGTAAGGTAAAGGTATTCTCTGTGACCCTGGCAGTGCCTGCATTCCCAAAGTCTGATATGCAGCTGTGTGATTTTCTGGTATCTGTGGGAACCTGATGAATTTTAAAACTGAAGGGCATCTGTATTCTGTCACTTCTCCGCATTAGTTAATTTGCCTTCGTGCTATCTATCTCTTTTTTGAAATGTTATACACAGAGAGGAGTGTCTGATTTGCCTGGGGACACATTCAGTTACCTGTAAGAACCCCACTGTTTTTTGAACAGTGTCTTACTAAGTGGAAATCAGCATCTGTGCTCTTTGTAGGTTATTATTCTAATCTAAATACTAGCTCAATTTCAGATCATCTGCTTGTTGAACTTTTAAAATAGCAAGAAGAGACTCACTAAAAATAACAGGGAAGAACCTTTCCCATTACTAGCTGTCACAGGTAGACTACTGGTACAGGGCTTTCTCTTGGCCAGCAGGTTTTTACAGGAGCAGCCCTGGAAATGTGCTCTTGGTACTCAGGTGAGCCCTGTGGGAGGAAGTGGTACTTCCTGTCTCTGACCTATGAGCCCTCCCCAGTGCCCTGTACTGAAGAATCCAACTAGGGCCTTGGCTTTCTGTTTGACCCAAGATCTGATCCCCCTTCAGATGAAAACATTAAGAAGATTTACTCTGTGTGTGATGCATTGTATTTCTCTAATTTAGTAACGTATTAGTGTTCTGTTTGAGTTCCTGAATTAGACACCTGAGGTGTCCATTACTCAGAACTTCAAGGAGGACAGATTTGAAGTGTCCTTGTTGGGTTTTAATCATAATGTGTTTCTTGGTTGGTTGTTTTCCTTCCCTCATTTGTTCAGTTGACTTTGGTCTTCCTGATTTAAGTACAATGCTGTGTGTCTGTGTGTTTTAATTGGTTTTTGTAAAGAGTCAGTTATTCTCCATAAGTTGATCCTTAGAATGAAAATCTTAGGATAGCGCTGGTGCTTCTGGGCTGCATTTATTCACAGTGCTTCATTAGACGTGATGTGTAAGAAGAGACACTTGGGCAGGGGCGTTAAGATTCTGTTCCTGCACTGACAGCAGCTCTCCTTGTGATGATCTTGAGTAATGTTGCTCGAATCTCCACGGACCTTTATTTCTTTACTGAAAATAAGTGTGTTAGGTTAACATTTGCCATTCTAACAGTCTAGAAATGTGCCCCTTAAATAGCTTCATCTCTTTTAGTTCTCAACAAGATCAATTGTGTTTTTACTGATTTCATATTAAGTACATTCTTTTCGGAAACCATACCAGGAGACCCTTTAATTTCATTAGTAATTAGTCTCATTCAGTTTGGGTATTTGATGATAGAAATGATGACAAAGTTTCCCGTAGGTGGCTAATCCTATCTGTGAAATGAAGTGGATGCCTGTCCACCTCAGTCCCATCTGCTGATACTTTGTGATCTGTGTCCTACCTTGCTTGTTTGTTTTTCTTTTCCTGACCTTGTCCTTGATTTGTAAATCTATCCTTCCCCTGGTCTGTAGGCTTTTGTATAACTCATACCCAGTGGTAGCCTAGATATTCTGTCCTGGCATAACTAGTAGCTTGAAGAAGGGAGAGACAGATCACTTATCATGCTGGTTACACTGATGCTAAGAGGCATGCGTTTATGTCGAATTCTTTTAATTAAATTCTGATTCACTATGATTCCTCTTTATCTTGCCAGCAGATTGTTTCTGTTACTTGGATTTATAACCCTCAATCCTGCCTCTGGACAATATGACTAACTACACAGTAGATCTGATTTCAAGCACTAGTCAGAAAGACTCCATATATTCTGTTTTTCCATATTAAAACACAAATTGTTTTTTATTTGTTGGCTCAATATATTTTGTTTATAAAAGGTCCATGTTGTGTATTTCACAGCTGATTTATAAAAGATTAACTTGATAGCTACATGAGAAAATTGAAAACCCATTTATCAACATCAAATGAAACACTGTCTCAGAGTGTCTTTTCTTTTTATATATTTATTTGGCTATGCTGAGTCTTAATTGCAGCACACAGGATCTTTGATCTTCCTTGTGGCATGTGGGATCTTCTTTTTTTTTTTTTCTAAGTTGGGGTATGTAGCTGTGGAATGTGGGATCTAGTTCCCTGACCAGGTATCAAACATGAGCTCCCTACATTGGGAATGTGGCGTTTTAGCCCCAACAGGGAAGTCCATCAGAGTGACTTTTAAGTTTATTCATTCCGCCTGAGTAAATTGTCTTGGTAAACTGTGTGTTTTCAAATTAACCATCAACTCCAACTGTTAAAGCAATAATGAATTTCTTAACACCAGAATCGCTACATGTCTGGAGTGTCTCCTGTGTGCAGGGGCCCAGGGCTGGGAGGGCAGATAGAGGAAGCAGGAGATGATGCCCTGCCTTTGAGGGATGTTCACGTGGACCAGAGCAGCTCATGCAGTCTTCACCCTGCAGCTTGTCTGTAACTGCAGAGG
Organism: Ovis canadensis; assembly: GCF_042477335.2. Lineage (NCBI taxonomy): Eukaryota > Metazoa > Chordata > Mammalia > Artiodactyla > Bovidae > Ovis > Ovis canadensis. The sequence goes on from NC_091246.1 coordinate 103,023,241, forward strand.
AAGACAGGTTTTTCCCTACTTAGACTATTTCTCAACTTAGGATTAGCTGCTTCAGCATGAGAAAACAATCTTTTTCTACATATAAAAATGGGTAAATCACTAGTATGAGAACAATCAGCTTATGAAATAATATGCAGGCAGGAAATAATAGTTAATTGCTGCTAAATACCCAAGCAATTAATTAGTCCCTATTAAGTCCAAGCACTGTAGTATCTTTCATCAGCTTGCTCTTGTTGCTTCTATCAACATCCAATTGTTTAAGATGAACAAATTGTATTTACTTAAAAGCCATGATGTTTATCTACCTAGATGATCAGCTTTCTCTCCTTTAAAAATGTTACGATGGAGCAGTTTTTTTCTGTTCCCCCTTATAGTGTCAAGTGCAGAGATTTATACTGTAGAACCTAACCATAACATTTGAAATGCCATCACTAATAATCACCATGGAAACTGGAGATATCTGATGTCATACTGCCCGTACCATTTTTGAAAGGGCAAATATAACTGTCAATAGACACTATTTAAAAAGCCACTTAATACCCCCAGCAAAATGACCTTTTTTCCTTTAGGCAGTTTTGGCTAGGTTTCAGATCCAGTCGTGTTCCTGTTTCATTTTGCCAGGCTAATTGCTATGCATCATGACGGACAGCTATTCCCCAAGCTCCCCCCACTACCTTCGTCATAAGCAGTATCCTATTTGTGTTCTTTCAAGTAGAAAATTAACATGGCCATTGGCCAAGAATTGCACCAGGCTGACGGATCAAACAATGATGATGAGGAATGAGGAAAATATCAGATTGTTTGATGACAGAAATCACTGAAGTCAGAGATCAATAGCCATTTTGTTTCAGCCTATTAAAAAGGCAAAGAAGAGGGCAGGGGAGGCGAGTTTAAATATAGGATGAGCAAACTGAGTTTCTGTGGGGATACGATTATTCTAGATCATGGAGCTCAGAGACACATGACTCTAAAGGCATGTCTACAATCCCAACTAGTGAAAAACATCATTGTGCCTGAGACTTACAGCGTCTGATATGGCTTCCTGGAACTGAAATGAATGGTCTTGTACCCCAGAAACACTCATTAACAAAATAATATTTGGGCAAAAGGAACAATTATTGTTTCATTGGCCAGTGTTCCAGGCTGCACATATCTCCCTCAGTTGGAGGCAAAGGTAGTTTTGTGCTTTGCATTTTCATCTAGGTGAAAAAAAGGGCACATTTGTGACTAGATCTGTCTGGTAATGGACTCATAATCATTACTAAAATGCCTGAAAAAGCTTTTCCTCGTTTTGGCTCACCTATTTGCTAATGGACACAGGAAGCTTGCCAAAGGCAAACCGGTTTGGGCCATGTGTGTTAATATAGGACTTCTCAGGAAGGAAGGGAAAAGATAGTTTCATCTTTTCTAACTTCATAATAATTTATCCCTTTACAGTTTTTTCATAAATTATTCACTGTAAGTTGCCCAGTTGTGTCCAACATTTTGCAACCCCGTGGACTGTGGTCCACCAGGCTTCTCTGCCCATGGAGTTCTCCAAGCAAGAATACTGGAGTGGATAGCCATTTCCTTCTCCAGGGATCTTTCCAACCCAGGGATCAAACCAGGTCTTCTGCAATGCAGGCAGATCCTTTATCATTTGAGCCACCAGGGAAGTCCAAATGATTTCCTAATATTCCCTTAATGAAATGCACACCATTCAGTTCAGTTCAGTTGTGTCCGACTCTTTGCGACCCCATGAATCACAGCACGCCAGGCCTCCCTTTCCATCACCAACTCCCAGAGTTCACTCAAACTCATGTCCATTGAGTCGGTGATGCCATCCAGCCATCTCATCCTCTGTTGTCCGCTTCTCCTCCTGCTCTGGTAGAGGAACAGAGTTAGAGCGTATGGTTCCTAAGAATATTCCTGAGCAGTCTGGGAGCTTTGATATAAAGGCTTGCTTTTTTGTTACATGCTTCACAGGCTTTTTTCTGCGGAAGGACGCCTTCCTCAGAAGTCTAGCCTGCAATGGTCACCGTCTGCTGTCTGTCACAAAGGCCCTTTTATAGTTCGTTGCAGTCTTAACTCCTTATCACTGTAACATTTGTGTGCTTGGTACTGTTCTTTTCTCCGAGTGTTTGACATTGCTCTAACCCATTCAGTTTGATAAGGCTCTTCTCTTTGAGATCAATTAGAGGGAAGGATTTGGCAAATTCTTGCCGGTTGGGTGAGCAGATAACTAAATAATGCTGGAAAAGACTGATGCTGCCTCTTTTAGTGGCAGCCAAGATACTGATATTATGGAGCCTTTTAGCTGGGACGCTTCTGATTCCAACAGGACATTGTTGTTGTTTTCCAGTCAGTAAGTCATGTCCAACTCCATGTGACCGCACAGACTGCAGCACACCAGGCTCCTCTGTCCTCCAGGAGATGTGCTCAAGTTCTTGTCCGCTGAGTCTGTGGTACTATCTAACCACCTCACCCTCTTCTTTTTTGCTGTTCAGTCGCTAAGTCATGTCCAACTCTTTGCAACCCTGTGGACTGCAGCACAGCAGGCTTCCCTGACCTTTACCATCTCCCAGAGCTTGCTCAAACTCATGTCCATTGAGTCGGTGATGCCATCCAACCATCTTGCCCTCTGTTGTCCCCTTCTCCTCCTGCCCTCAGTCTTTCCCAACATCAGGTCTTCTCCAATGAGTTGGCTCTTCACATCCCGTAGCCAAAGTATTGGAGCTTCAGCTTTAGCACCAGGCCTTCCAATGAATATTCAGCATTGATTTCCTTTAGGATTGACTGGTTTGATCTCCTTGCAGTCCAGTGGACTCTTAAGAGTCTTCTCCAGCCCCACAGTTCGAAAGCATCAATTCTTCGGCACTCAGCCTTCTTTATGGTCCATCCATACATGACCACTGGAAAAACCATGGCTTTGACTATACAGACCTTTGTTGGCAAAGTGATATCTCTGCTTTTTAATAAACTATCTAGGTTTGTCATAGCTTTTCTTCCAAGGAGGAAGCATCTTCTAATTTCTTGGTTACAGCAACTGTCCACAGTGATTTTGGAGCCCAAGAAAATGAAATCTGACACTATTTCCACATCTATTTACCATGAAGTGATGGGACTGGATGCCATGATCTTCATTTTTTGAATGTTGAGTTTTAAGCCAGCTTTTTCACCCTCCTCTTTTACCTTCATTAAGAGGCTCTTTAGTTCCTCTTCACTTTGTAACTATTGCTTCTTGTCCTGTATACAGGTTTCTCAGGAGGTGGGTAAGGTGGTCTGATATTCCCTTCTCTTTAAGAATATTCCACAGTTTGTTGTGATTCACAAAAACTTTAACGTAGTCAATGAAGAAGTAGATTTTTTTTTTTGGAATTCACTTGCTTTTTCTATGATCCAGCAGATATTGGCAATTTTATCTCTGTTTCCTCTGCCTTTTCTAAATCCAGGTTTAACATCTAGAAGTTCTCGGTTCACATACTGATAAAGGCTAGCTTGAAGGATTTTGAGCATAATCTTGCTAGCATATGAAATGATTGCGATTGTATGGTAATTTGAACATTCTTCAGCATTGCCTTTCTTTGGGATTGGAGTGAAGACTGACCTTTTCCAGTCCTGTGGCCACTGCTGAGTTTTCCAAAGTTGCTGGCATATTGAGTGCAGCACTTTCACAGCATCATATTTTAAGATTTGAAATAGCTCAACTGGAATTCCATCCTTTCCACTAGCTTTGTTGGTAGGAATGCTTTCTAAGGCCCACTTGACTTCACACTGCAGGTTGGCTCTAGGTGAGTGACCACACCATCATGGTTATCTGGGTCATTAAGACCTATTTTGTACAGTTCTTCTGTGTATTCTTGCCATCTCTTCTTAATATCTTCTGCTTTTGTTAGGCTCATATTGTTTCTTTCCTTTGTTGTGCCCATCTTTGCATGCAGTGTTCCCTTGGTATCTCTAATTTTCTTGAAGAGATCTCTAGTCTTTCCCATTCTGTTGTTTTCCTCTATTTCTTTGCATTGTTCACTTTAGAAAGCTCTCTTATCCCTCCTTGCTATTCTCTGGAACTCTGCATTCAACTCAGTATATCTTTCCCTTTCTCCTTTGCCTTGCGCTTCTCTTCTTTTCTCAGCTATTTGTAAAGCCTCCTCAGGTGACCACTTTGCCTTCTTACGTTTCTTTCTTGGAATGGTTTTAGTTACTGCCCCCTATACAACGTTATGAACCTCTGTCCCTAGTTCTTCAGGTACTCTATCATATCTAATCTCTTGAATCTATTTGTCACTTCCACTGTATAATCATAAGGGATTTAATTTAGGTCATACCTGAATGGCCTAGTGGTTTTCCCTACTTCAATTTAAGTCTATATTTTGCAATAAGGAGTTCATGATCTGAGCCACAGTTCCTGGTCTTGACTCTGCTGACTGTATAGAGCTTCCCCGTCTTTGACTGCAAAAAATATTATCAATCTGATTTCAGTGTTAACCATCTGGTGATGTCCACATATAGTCATTTCTTGTATTGTTGGAAGAAGGTGTTTGCTATGACCAGTGCGTTCTCTTGGCAAAACTCTGTTATCCTTTGCCCTGCTTCATTCTGTACTCTAAGACCAAACTTGCCTGTTACTCCAGGTATCTCTTGACTTCCTACTTTTGCATCCAGCCCCTTATGATGAAAAGGACATCTTTCTTTGGTGTTAGTTCTAGAAGGTCTTGCAGATCTTCATAGCATCTTTCATCTTCTTCGGCATTAGTGGTTGGGGCGTAGACTTGGATTATTGTGATACTGAATGATTTGCCTTGGAAACGAACCATTTTGGACTGTTTTATTGCTTATGAGGGCTACTCCATTTCTTCTAAGGGAAGTAGATATAATGGTCATCTGAATTAAATTCTCCCATTCCCATCCATTTTAGTTCACTGAGTCCTAAAGTGTCAACGTAAACTCCAATTTACCTTGATTCATATACCTACCATCCCAGATTCCCATGCAGTATTGTTCTTTACAGCATCGGACTTTACTTCCATCAGCAGACACATCCAGAACTGGGCATCATTTCCACTTTGCCTCAGCCTCTTCACTCTTTCTCAAGCTACCTCCCTGCTCTTCCCCAGTAACATATTGGACACCTACCAACCTAGGGGGCGCTTATCTGTCAGTGTCGTAGTTCTTTGCATTTTCATACTGTTCCTGGGGTTCTCAAGGCAAGAGCATTGAAGTGGTTTGCCATTCCCTTCTCCAGAGGACCACGTTTTGTCAGGGACAGACGTGCAGGGACATGCCCTTTGGCCACTCCACGTAGCTGGAGGATATGCCTGGTGCCCTAGTTGTCCCACTGCTGGTCTTCGTTGAGCATGTAAACCTTCACTGGCCTTCGGGTGTCAGTCAGCATGTGGCCCAAAGTCAAGGCACACGAGCCTGGCTTAAACTGTTGTCTCAAACCAACGGCTCACGTTTTTAAGACATTAGGTGATGGACTTAGATTTTAGCTTGTGGCCACAGGATAATGCTTGCTTATGTGCCTCACTACCTCCCGAAGCATCCACTTGCTCAGTGTGTCCCTTTGGTAAAGGAATCACTGATGTTTGGTACACCAGTCAGGAGCCCCAGATTTATACCCCGTGTGGTCTGTTAGCTCTTACTGCAAATCCTAATAATTAGTAGTTGTCATTTATTACAGAGGAACATATCATCCCAACACTTAGTGGCTTAGAATAACCGTTTTATTTGTTCAGTGATCCTGTGGGTCAGAAACTCAGCAGGGCATAGGAAAGATGGCTTGTCTCTGATCCACGATGTCAGGGCCTCAGCTGCAGTGCCTTAAACGGTTGGCAGCTGCTGGGGTGACGCATCTGGAGTCTCTTCTAGGTGGCAGCGAGTGTGGTCGGCTGAGACTGTCAGCGTGAGCACCTTGGTTCTTCTCCACACGCTTGAGCTTCTCCTGGCATGAAGGCTGGCCTCTCAGAGGCTTATAAGTTGGAGAACATCTTATGTGCGTTATTTATGGCTGTGTAATTTTTTTAAAAACCACAGATGTTAGTCACTGAAAACAGCAGTTATTTCACAGTCTTCATAGGTCAGGAATCTAGAAGGAATCTAGCTGGGTGCCTCTGGCCCAGAGCATCTCATAAAGCTGCAGTTAGGGTGTCAGCCAGGGCTGTAATTTCAGAGATGCAGCCGGGGTTGAAGGGTCCACTTCCAAGTTCACTGTGTGGTCTTTGGCCGACTTCAGTTCCTCACCGGCTGCTGGTCTCAGAGCCAGTGTTCCTCCCTAGGGCCACCATCTCTCAGGCTGCTCATCACGTGGCCACCTGCTTCCCCAGCAGAGTGATCACAGAGACAGAGCCCCTCTGAGATGGAAGCCCTAGTCTTAACAACCTGGTCTCAGAAGAGAGCCAGTGCGTCCACCCCACCTTCAGGGAGAAGAGGGTCATTTTATTTTTTTATTACCTATTTATGTATTGGCTGCACTGGGTCTCCGTTGCTGCACCGGCTTCTCTCTACTTGCGGTGAGTTGGGGGCCACTCTGTAGTGGTTGTGTTCAGCCCTCTCATCGCGGTTGCTCCTCTTATTGTGGAGCATGAGCTCTCAGTGTGCAGGCTTCAGAAGTTGCAGCATGTGGGATCTCCCCGGATCAGGGATCAAACCTGTGTCTCCTGCATTGGCGGGCAGATTCTTTACCACTGAGCCACCAGGGAAGTCCTGAGGGTCACTTTACCTGCCACGATGTGGCTTCTGCCCCATTCTGTTGGTTAAGGAAGTCATTGGGCCAGCCCAGATTTAAAGGGAAAAGAAAAAACAATTCCACTTCTCAAAAAGACAGGATCTGGTAGTGGCTATCTTCGGATACTAAGTGATCAGATACATTTTTATTAACTTGTGATTAATAGGCATCCAGTCCCTTTCCACAGGAAACTTCATTTAGCCTTCTCCCAGGAGGGACTCTCTTTGGGCATACCTGGACTCAAAGGTTCTAGTCCTAATCCTGATATCCAGGTTTTCACACAGCCATCGAGGCGGCACAGTTACACCTGACTTGGTCCTAAGCAGAATCTGCCAGGCGGGCCCCGCAGGCCACACCTGCAGCTGGCCTTCGTCTGCCATCTCTTCCGTGAGGATGTTCCTGTTTCCCCCTACAGGCCTGTCTAAAGATCTATGATGTTGACCTTTCATGTCTTCCTCCTAGGTTATGGAATATAAAAGACCAGTTTTAGACCAAGGGTGCCTGCTTTGAGATTGGATCCTAATCCACATTCCTTCTTCCCCATAAAAAACTGAAGATAGTTAACGTACCTTAAAGTCTCCTCTCCCCCTGCTTTACTTGGGGAAATTGTATATATACTAACATAAAATTTGCTGTTATAACCATTTTAAAGTGTAGGGTTCAGTGGCATTAGTTACATTCATGGTGTTGGGCAACCATCACCCCTATTTTCAAAACGTTTTCATCACTCCAGGCAGAAACGCCATACTTATTAAGCAGCAATTTCCAATTCCCCCATCTCCCAAGCCCCTGGTAAGTTCCAATCTACTTTCTGTCTCTATGAAATGGAATCATACAACATATGTCCTTTCATGTCTGGCTTATTTCACTTAGCATAATGTCTTCAAGGTTCAGCCGTGCTATACACACACGCAGACACACAGACACACACACACACACGCACTTTGGGGCTGTCGCCATCTTTTGGCTCTTGTCAGTGATGTTGCTATCACATTGATGTATGAATATCTGTTGAGTCTCTGCTTTCCGTTCCTTTGCGTCTGTATCCAGAAATGAGGTTGCTGGGCTACTGGTGCTTCTGTTTAACTTTCTGAGCAATCACCCCGTTGCTTCCTCCTGCTGCTGCACATCATTTGATTTTCCCATCCACAGTGCACAAGGGTTGTATTTTCTCCACATCCTTGTCTGTACTTATCTTCGTTTCTATAACCATCCTAACGAGTGTGAAGTGGCGTTGTGCTGTGGCTTTGACTTACGTTTCCTTAATGACTAAACTGACATTGAACGTCTTTTCATGTGCTTTCTTTATGTGGATCTTTTTTTAAAAAGAGTCCGTTCAAGTCCTTTGCTCATTTTGTATTAGGGTCATTGTCTTTTTGTCGATGAGCTGTAAGAATTTTTAATATTTGCTGGCTACTAGACTCTAAAATGATCTGTGATTTACAAATATTTTCTCCTATAGATATTCATAAAGATAGTGGTCTGTAGTTTTCTTTGTTGGGTTTGCCTGGCTTTGATATCATGGTTTTGTTAGCCTCACAGAAGGAGTTAGGAAGTGTCCCTCTTCATTTTTTGGGGTTTGTTTGGGAAGGATTGGTGTTAATTGTTGGTGTTAACACACTAGGCTATCCAGTGTGTTGGTGTACATACGTATTCTTATTCTTATCATACTCTCATAATTCTTTTTCTTGCTGTAAAATCAGTAGTAATGTTTCCTCTGTCATTTCTAATTTTAGCGATTTGAGTCTTTCTTTTTCCTTTGTACTTTCTTCCCCATACTTTGTATGATTTCAGTCTTTTGAAATTTATTAGTACTTGTTTTATGGTCTGATAACATGATCTGACCTGAAAAATGTTCCGTATCCTCCGTGGAAAATGTCTGTTCTGCTGTTGCTGGGTGATGTGTTCTGTTAGGTCTCATTGGTTTAAAGTGGTGTTCCAGTCCTCCATTACTGAAAATGTGTGCTGAAGACTCCCACTCTTATTGCAGAACTAAGTTTCCTTTCAGGTCTGTCCATTTTTGCTTCAGATACTTTGGGGCTCTGTTGTTAGGGGTGTATATATAATTTTTAAATCTTGATGAGCTGAACTTTTTTTTATCAATTTGTGACTATAGCCTGGCGGACCATAGTCTATGGTGTTGCAAAGAGTCGGACACGACTTAAGCAACTTAGCATGACTTACGTCCCTTAGCATAATGTCCTCAAGGTTCATCTGTGCGGTTGAAAATGGTGTATAGGTAGCTCTCCTCCTTTCTTAGGACTGAAATATATTTCAGTGTGTGATTTTTTTTTTTTTAACCCATTACCCATTGACAGACACTTAAGTCATTTCCATATCTTGGCTATTTGAATAGTGCTACCAATAAATATGGGTGTGCCTATGTCTCCCTGTTTTTATTTCTTTGGGGTAAATACCCAAGTATGGAGTTTGATGGATAATATGGTAATTCTAAATTTGGGAGGAACCTCCTTGTGGTTTTCCATAGTGGCTGTACCAACTTCCACTTCAGTAGTGGTATATATACAACACTCCTCTTTTGTTGGTATTCTTACCAGCACATGCTATCTTTCGTTGTCTTGATGGTGGTCATGCGGCTTTGACTTGCGTTTCCATGATGGTTGGTGGTGTTGACCACTTTTTCGTTTACTTATTGACCTTTTGGATGTCATCCTTGGAAAAAAAGGATGTTTCTTTAGTAGTTCTGCCCATTTTTAAAATCAGAATGTTCAGCTTATGTGAGTTTTGATATATTTTGGTTAAGAATCCTTTATCCAATATATGGTTTGCAGACACTTCCGTTCTGTAGGTTGCCTTTTCATTTTGCCAGTTATTTCTTCTGCAGTACAGAGGGTTTTTAGTTTGATGCAGTCCCACATGTTGGCGTTTGCTTTAGTTGTCTGTGAACCTTTAGTTCTTTGCCCGTGGTTCCCTTATCTCCTTGAAGGTAATTAATAGTCGACTTTGCCTAGTAATTCCAGTGTCTAAGATACCTCACGCATAGTTTCTGTCAGCTTCTCTTTTTCTTGTGAATAGGCCTTCCTTTCCTGTCTTTGGTAGTGAAAAAGTGCTAGTTGCTCAGTCGTGTCCAACTCTTTGGGACCCCATGGACTATACAGTCCATGGAATTCTCCAGGCCACAATACTGGAGTGGGTAGCCTTTCCCTTCTCCAGCGGATCTTTCCAACCCAGGGACCGAACCCAGGTTTCCTGCATTGCAGGCGGATTCTTTACCAGCTAAACCACAAGGGAAGTCTTTGGTATGCTTTGCAATTTTCTATTTAGAACCACACACACTCAAGAATAATAAAAGTCAGATTCTCTCCTTCCTCAGGGATTGCCCTTGAGGGCTGAGTCATCCATTTGTATTTTTTTCAAACTGTTTTTGCAAATTCGGTATTCTTTGTTGCATGTGGTCACTGAAATTTCTGTTTCATTATCTCTGCAGTGGGCCTGTCACCTGATAGGGATTTCCTTAAAATGTCTGGACCTTAAAAAGATGGGTAGTGGATTTGTACCAGTACCTACTGTAAGATCTTCAAATCTTAAATAGATACTGTTACTGTCCACTCACCCCAGCTGGCCACTGGAGACTGGTAGGTGGTTCTCTCTGCCGCCCTCCTACCAAATTCAGCAGCTTCTCGCTTCATCAAGCCTCCCCTGGTTGCTGTAAGTACCTTATCAGGTTCTGGTGTCCCCAAATAGTTGGCTTTAAGTGTTTTTCCAGCTACTGGTTATTTCAGTAGAGGGACTAAATTATAGAATTTTATACTCTATCGTTTTCCTTCTTAAAATCTACCTTAAAAAAAAAAGACTATAAATAGAAAGGATCCTTCTTCCTATCTGGTCTTTAACTTCCTACCTGGTCTGTAACATGGCAGTCTTTAACTTCTGCAGAAACACACTGATGATCTGGGGCATAAACAAAGTAGTGGGAAGGTCTGTGACCTAGCAGACTTTCTGTGCTGGTGGGAACAGAGCCACTGACTTTTGAATTGGATGATTGTAGGCCCTCCTGTGAAGTCATCAGACTCCCTGTGAAGAATAAACCCAAGAGCTATGGGATAACCCTTCAGCATCACCCTATTTTAAGTTACCACAGTAGCTCCTATTTAGTCTCTACACCTGCTTTATAAGTTCCCTGGTTTTATTCTTTCTTCATTTTCACTTTGTGGTCTTGGTATAGTCATTTCAAAACAGACAGGGGAACATTTAGGTTGCTGGGTAACTGATTGAATCTCCTCTCCTAGGATACTCTCTGATGGAGAATAAATGTGCTGTGTTAATGACTTGTGATAACCAACTGCTTTGAAGAGCTAAGATTATATATGGGTAACCTACTAAGAGTTTCTTTTTAACAGAACAGAAAAAAAAATTATCTTTGAAAGATGCAGGGTCATTGAGTTAATTGGCTCCTTTTCAGCCAAAAGAAAAACGTTTTCAAGCAAAAAAGAAAAGGTTCAAAAGAAAAAGCTTTCCCCAACTATGATATCAGTGTGTATTGTTGAAGAGCAAAATATCACCATCCTGCTAAGAGATCAATGAGATGTAATAAAATCTCATTTCAGTAGCAAATAAATGAAACTAATGAATGCATTTTCCTTGCATTAATGGTGCTAGTCATATATCAAGCACTTGATAAATGGTTGATTAATTGAACCCAAAAGCAATTAAAAGTTTTTTGAGTTTGTTTTTATTTCACTGATTTTTTTTTTCAAATTAAGTGATCATGAATCATTATCTCAGTCTTTTGTATATAATCAGGAAAATCAGAGATTTGAGTATCAAAGGATAGATTTAGCATATTTCTCACTTTTTTCAACTTTGGCTCTAGGAATATGGTGTGGGCTCAATTTTAATTCAGTAAAACACAAAACTAGCTGTGAAACACAGCCCCATGTAGTAAAAAGACAAGGTAGTAAAAAAACAAAAGTAGTGTCAAAGAGCATGAAAGAACTTCCAGGTTTCTAATTAATTTTCTTATTCAAACATGAAAATATCTACATTATTCAGTTCAGTCGCTCAGTCATTTCCAACTCTTTTTGACCCCGTGGACTGCAGCACACCAGGCTTTCCTGTCCATCACCAACTCCCAGAGCTTACTCAAGCTCATGTCCATCGACTCGGTGATGTCATCCAACCAACTCATTCTCTGTTGTTCCCTTCTCCTGCCTTCAGTCTTTCCCAGCATCAGGGTTTTTTCCAATGAGTCAGTTCTTCACATCAGGTAGCCAAAATATTGGAGTTTCAGCTTCAGCATCAGTCCTTCCAATGCATATTAAGGGCTGATTTCCTTTAGAATTGACTGGTTTGATCTCCTTGCAGTCCAAGGGACTCTCAAGAGTCTTCTCCAACACCACAGTTCAAAAGCATCAATTCTTCGGTGCTCAGCTTTCTTTATGGCCCAACTCTCACATCCATACATGACCATTGGAAAAACCATAGCTTTGACTAGACAGATATTTGTTGGCCAAGTAATGTCTCTGCTTTTTAATATGCTGTCTAGGTTGGTCATAGCCTTTCTTCCAAGGAGCAAGCGTCTTTTAATTTCATGGCTGCAGTCACCATCTGCAGTGATTTTGGAGGCCCAAAAAATAAAGTCTGTCACTGTTTCCATTGTTTCCCCATCTATTTGCCATGAAGTGATGGAACCAGATGCCATGATCTTAGTTTTCTGAATGTTGAGCTTTAACCCAACTTTTTCACTCTTCTCTTTCACTTTCATCAAGAGGCTCTTTAGTCCTTCTTAGCTTTCTGCCATAAGAGTGGTGTCATCTGCATATCTGAAGTTATTGATATTTCTCCTGGCAGTCTTGATTCCAGCTTGAGCTTCATCCAGCCCAGCATTTCGCATGATGTACTCTGCATATAAGTTAAATAAGCAGGATGACAATATATAGCCTTTATGTACTCCTTTCCCGATTTGGAAGCAGTCTGTTGTTCCATGTACAGCTTATAACTGTTGCTTGTTGACCTGCATACAGATTTCTCAGGAGGCAGGTCAGGTGGTCTGGTACTACCATTGCTTTAAGAATTTTTCACAGTTTGTTGTGATCTACACAGTCGAAGGCTTTGGCATAGTCAATGAAGCAGATGTTTTTCTGGAGCTCTCTTGCTTTTTTGATGATCAGCAGATGTTTGCAATTTGATCTCTGGTTTCTCTGTCCTTTCTAAATCCAGCTTGAACATCTGGAAGTTCACGGTTCATGTATTGCTGAAGCCTGGCTTGGAGAATTTTGAGCATTACTTTACTAGCATGTGAGATGAGTACAATTGTGCGGTAGTTTGAGCATTCTTTGATATTGCCTTTCTTTGGGATTGGAATGAAAACTGACCTTTTCCAGTCCTGTGGCCATTGCTGAGTTTTCCAAAGTTGCTGGCATGTTGAGTGCAGCATTTTCACAGCATCATCTTTTAGGATTTGGAATAGCTCAGCTGGAATTCCATCACCTCCACTAGTTTACTCATACTCATATTCTGCAAAGAATATAATCAGTCTGATTTCAGTATTGACGATCTGGTGATGTCCATGTGTAGAGTCTTCTCGTGTTATTGGAAGAAGGTGTTTGCTATGACCAGTGTATTCTCTTGGCAAAACTCTGTTAGCCTTTGTCATACTTCATTTTGTACTCCAAAGCCTAATTTGCCTATTACTGCATGTATCTCTTGACTTCCTACTGTTGCATTCCAGTCCCCTGTAATGAAAAGGACATCTTTTTGGGTGTTAGTTCTAGAAGGTCTTGTAGGTCTTCATAAGCTGTTCAACTTCAGCTTCTTCAGCATTACTGGTTGGGGCATAGACTTGGATTACTGTGGTATTGAATGGTTTGCCTTGGAGACAGAGATCATTCTGTCATTTTTGAGATTGTACCCAAGTACTGCATTTTGAACTCCTTTTGCTATCAAGTCTCCTCCATTTCTTCTAAGGGATTCTTGCCCACAGTAGTAGATATAATGGTCATCTGAGTTAAATTCACCCATTCCAGTCCATTTTAGTTCACTGATTCCAAAAATATCGATGTTCACTCTTGGCATCTCCTGTTTGACCACTTCCAATTTACCTTGATTCATGGACCTAACGTTCCAGGTTCCTCTTCAGTATTTCCTTCATGGCATTAGACTGTCCTTCCATCACCAGTACATCCACAACTGGGTGTTATTTTTGCTTTGGCTCCATCTCTTTATTCTTTCTGGAGTTATTTTTCCACTGTTCTTCAGTAGCATATTGGGCACCTACCGTTATTATTAGGCCAGAGTTTTTCTTGCCTTGAAGAAGTCCAGGAGGTAAAACCCAGTATATACTCAAAAGAGAAAGAAATTGTTTAATTGGTCAGACATTTATTAAGTCACATTACAAATTTCATGTTCTTTCTATGTCCAGCTGGAATCTCTAACCCAAGTTTCCCCATTTCCATATGCATGAAAGATTGATTTATTTCCCCATTTAAATAAGCATTCATGTAGGTCAAATAGCTTAATCTTACCTCTCTTTTTCATTTTTAAAAGTTGACAGTAAGCTGTAATAAGTAGATAGCAAAGTTCATTAGGTGCTAAAAAATGAATTGTTTAACCAGTCCTCATTTAGGTCAAGAACAGAACCAACATCCAATACCCTTGTTAACCCCACCCAGTCTTATCCCTCTCTCTCCCCTTGCTTTCCTCCTTCCCTCAGGAGCCTCTTTTTTCCTATTTCCTTGGATGTTTCCTTCTATTCTGCTCCCTAATTATGAATCATTTATATATATAGTTTTGTGTTTAATTTTAGATAAGTGAGATCATTTTGGTGCATTTTTGTTCTGGTTATTTTGGTGTAACATTGTGAGATTGGGTCACATGGTATGTGGCAATGTTCATTCATTTTCACTGATAGGCAGGATTCCAGTATACAAATATCTCACAATTTACCTGTCTTACTCTTGCTGGATATGTGGTTAGTTTCCAGTTGGGGTGGCCCATAAACACCCATCTATTTGGAATATATACCCAGGAATGGCATTGTTGGATTTCAGGGAATATATATGTTCAACTGTAAGAGTCTCCGAAGTAGTTTTCCAAAGTGCTAACAGTTTTCACTCGTATTAGAATGTCAGTTGTTCAATATGATGTGTTTATAGTGGTGTTTCTTCATAGTTTTAATTTACATTCCCTGATGACTAATGAAGTTGACTACCTTTTCATGAGCTTATTGGCTATTCAGATGTTCTTTTTTCTGAAGTGTCTGTGTATGAGATATATTTTTTTCAAAAATCTACAGGATATTGTTATTACTACTGCTATAATTACTGTTAGGTACAGTCACTATTCATTTAGATTTACTAGTGTATTTACCACTTTCTTTGTTCTTTAGTCCTTGCTGCATCTATCTAAGGGGAGTTTATTCCCCTTCACTGATATATAGGATTCCATGATGTAGATATGTCACAATTTACTTGTTTAACTGCTGATGAGTATTTATTTGGGTAATTTGCCAATATTGTTTTCTTTGTACCTGGAGAATTTATTCTAGTAAAGTTCTGTTAGTAGCAAATTATTCTAATTGTATGAAATATTGTATTCTGGTTATTCTCGAAGTAAGTTTCAGTGAGTCTAGCATGGGGCTTGCATTTTCTTTCAGCTCCTTGAAGCTGTCTTTCCACTGTTTTCTGCAGTCAGATGTCTGTCTTTGAGGATCTCTGGCTGCTTTTATTATTTTTTTTAAGTATCTTTCTTTATTTTTAGATTGTCTTTATTTTCTCTAGTTTTCCTATGATTCTAGATGTGCATTTCGTCTTCTTGGGATGGCTTAGGCTTCATTGAGTTTCTTTAATTGGTGGTTGACTTTTTAAGTTCCAAGTAATTTTCGCTCTCTGATTCTATGTCCCCCACATCCTGGGGCTCCAGCTAAACACGTTAGACCTGCTCATTGTACCCACTGTGTCTCATGTCCTGTGCCTCCACCCATTTCTCTATTTCTCCATGCTTTGTTGTTGAAGTTTCTTCTGACTTAGCGACTGCGCAACAACAGTCCAAAGTCAAGTCTTGTCGGACTCTTGCAGCCTCGTGGACTGTAGCCCACCAGGCTCCTCTGTCCAGGGGATGTTCTAGGCAAGAATCCTGGAGCGGGGTGCCATTTCATTCTCCAGGGGATCTTCCACTTTACTGATTAGGTCTAACCTGCCATTAAACTCGTCCATTGATGCCTTAGTTCTTAATTCTCGCATTTCTGGTATCTTTTTCAACTCTGTTACATCATGTTTTATAGTTTCTTGTATTGTTTAAACATTAACTCCAGCATCCATCTCCATGTATGTAGTAAGCAGAACTTTCCTACAGTCTGTGTCAGATAATTTCAAATGCAGAGTCTCTGCAGCTCTTTTCTTTTGTTGTCTTGTCTTGGTGTGTACCTACCTCACTGTTTATTATTTGCTGAGCATCTTATGAGAGAATTTGCTTTCAGGAATACTTCAAGACCTCGGTGATGGGTGCTCCTCACCTTCCTTGTACCATAGAGACAGCTGTTCATAGAGGAAAGAGAGAGAACAGGGTATTGCAGCTGATGCCTCTGGTAGCCATGTGCCTCATCCCATTCTTCTTGCCTCCAGCCGGCCTTTGTGGATCCAGCTGCCCTTTCTGGGTTGGCATCACCACTGAGGCAGAAAAGGCTCTACTCCCTTCTCAGAGCTCACATATTCTCCCTATTTTCTGCCTGATCATCAGTAGCTGTTGGGTATTTTTCTAGTGGAAGCATTTTTAGTTTTGTGGACATTTTTTAATTGTCTGCAGCTAAAAAGTTGGTCCTAGCCATTTAGTCTGCCACAAGCCTGAAGTCACCTTTTCTATAAGCTTAAATACTCTTAGGGCTTCCCAGGCGGTGTCAGTGGTAAAAAAAAAAAAAACCCACCTGCCAATGCAAGAAAATGTTAGAGATGTAGGTTCATTCCCTAGGTTGGGAAGATTCCCCGGAGAAGGGAATGGCAACCCACTCCAGTATTCTTGCCTGGAGAATCCTGTGGACAGAGGAGCCTGGCGGGCTACAGTCCGTGGGTGTCTCAAAGAGTTGGACACGACTGAAGCGACTCAGCACACACTTCTGCCTGGTCTCCTCATCCTGTAGCGTCTAGTTTCCATCAGTGTTCCATCTTTGTTGCTTTTCTCCCCCAAATCTCTATATCATGTGTCTCTTCATTTTAAAAAGGGTGACGACATTTATCAAAATTATTTAAACGGTACACCCTTCCCAGTGGCTCTCACGTGTGTAAGAGCCTCGTCTGTTAACACAGGCAGGTAGTACAAAACTGTGTTAGCAGAACCATGTATGTAATTATTCTGTTTTTCACTGAGCCCTTGTTGGTGAAATGGAAATAAACCACTATATAAAACAAACATGGTGACCTTATCAAACAGAGGGCAGCGAGAAACTGGACACAGAGAAGCTAAGGTGATTGCGACAAGTCAGCTGTCCTTTCTCTGCTGGAATAAAAACGGATGTGCCGTTGTTATCAGGGCTGACGAGACATTCACAGCCGAGAGCAGGGGAAGCGGGCTCAGCATCACCCGCAACACAGGCGCCGGGGCTCCTTGGGAGCACGCTGCTCGCCATGGAGTCAAGCTGGCTCTGAGTTATGGCTCCCAGGTGTGTGACCTGGAGGTAGGGCGCTTTCTGCACCTCTCGCGCCTCCCGGGATAGCAACCTCAGTCTCGCTGGTGTGTGCCGAGCATCTAGCATGCGAGCCTGGCGTGGATGTGAGGGCTCCAAACAGAGTGGCCTCCTCTAGCTTTGTACTCTACAGCCACTCAGCTCTACAGTTGTTGCTGCTTTTATTTTGTGATGGAGTTAGTCATAATTGTGATTGTGTAACTGATTGTGAACCTGACAAGCGGGGTTGAGGCTCATTTCCTGCTTCTGACTTATTTTCTCTTTTAAAGGAAAAATGTGTTTATTTTCATCTTCTATACTTTGGTATTGGATTTACCCCTTAGAGAGAAAGGGCTGTAGTAACATGGAGAAGCAGAGTGTTGAAGCCTAATCAGGTATCACCTTGACTAGTTGACTTCTTTTGCCTGCTGTCTCTATTTATGTAAAAATAGAATGCATTTTTTTTCTAATACATATCAGTAGAATTTAAGGGCTTACCTGGTGATGCTAGTGGTAAAGAGTCTGCCTGCCAATGCAGGAAACTCGGGTTCAGTCCCTGGGTCGGGAAGATCCCCTGGAGAAGGGAATGGCAACCTACTCCAGTATTCTGCCCTGGAGAATCCCATGGACTGAGGCCCGAGAAGCCTGGCCGGCTATAGTCTCTGGGGTCAGAGAGAGTCAGACACGACTAAGCACACACAGCACAGACTTTGAGTAAACAGTGAGGTTTGTTCCACTTTCATCTTTGATTTCACCTTTTTAAGGTTGTGTGATTCCCTCCCTCCCCCTTTATTAAACAGCACTGATCAGCTCACAGTTAAGCTGCTCTGTGGCCGGTGGCTGAGGCAGTTGGCCTGTACATTTGGGGTAATTTCCTTTCTTTCATCAACACTTAGAGTAGCTGAAACTGTGTTACGCTAAAATGGTACACATGTTTCAAAGAAAGGGAGAGGTGATGTGGAAACAGAGGCGTTTTTGTCCACCTTGAGGGGCTGGAGGCTCGAAGGCATCTGGTGTCATTTCCTTCTCCACGAGATCCTCCCAACTCAGGGATCAAGCCTATGTCTCCTGCATCGGCAAGCGGATTATTTACCACTGCACCACCTGGGAAGCCCACGCAGCCCCAGGCTGAGGGTTTAATCAAAGCAAAGGACACTGCTGGCTCTGGGTGGGATGAGAGGAGCAGAGGGCGGTCGGGTCAGTACTTGGTGGGGAAGCTGTTTCTGCATTGTGGCCTCTGGGCTTATTGCTCCAAGGCTGACTGCCAAGAGCACCCAGCTCCCAGTAAACCTGGGGGAAATGCCTCCAGTTCGTGGGCTGCCCCCTCCTCCCTGTCCTGGAGGCTCTGCTGCCAGCCGTGGGTTCTGTCAACCAGGCTCCCTGAGGTCAGATGCACAGAGGTCACCCCTGCTCACCCGCCAGCCCAGGGACTGGCAGAGCTGCACGCAGGCCACCGGGTAGAGAACTCGCTTACTTTGGAGACAGCCCGTTGCCTGTCTGTCCTCAAGGGCAGAAGCCTGTGAGACAGCTGCTCACGTCAGTCCAGGAGCTCGGCTGACGTCAGCTGTGAGATGTAATTGCTTTTTCTTGGCCGTCTCACAAGAGGAAAGTTACTGTGACGAGGAGCCTTGCTAACCAAGGAGAGCAGAAGGGGCAGAGCATGGCCTCCACCCACTGCAGTGATGGTGCGATTTCCCTTCTAAGCTGGCTGAGAATGCTAATACTTTTGCCAGCCTGTTCTGCAGAGGGTAGAAACAGAGGAAAATCTCTCTTTCAAGAAACAGGAGGCACAGAGAGATACAAATGGGGAATATTTTTGTTTAAGTAAGAGGTGAGAGTCCAGGCTGGCTAAAGATGAAACTTCTCTCCCCAAAATACTGACAGCTTCCCTGGTGGGCCGGAAGTAGACTTCCCATCTCAGTGCTACTGATGTTACTGAAAACAAGGATCGGAGCTTGAAAATGTGCTGCTGCTGCTAAGTCGCTGCATGTCCGACTCTGTGCGACTCTATAGACAGCAGCCTACCAGGCTCCTCCATCCATGGGATTTTCCAGGCAAGAACACTGGCGTGGGTTGCCACTGCCTCCTCTGTGAAAATGTGCCTTTCCTTCAAAAAGATACATAGCAAGCAAAGCCTGAATGTCTCTCCTCCCTCAAGTTAGTAATAGTTTCCAGGCCCCGTCTTCTGTATGAGGGCAGAAGTTGGGAACTGGGGAGTCTGTACTCAGTGGGACTTTTGTTGTTGTTGTTGTTGTTACACTGGGTCTCAGTTACAGCAAAGGCTTCTCTCTAGTTGTGGCATGCAGGCTTAGTTGCACCATGGCATGTGGGATCTTAGTTCCCTGACCAGGGATCCAGCCCACATCCCCTGCATTGGAAGATGGATTCTCAACCACTAGACCCCAGGGGAGTCCCCCGTGGGACTCTTAACTGAGGAGTGCTGAGTTGTACCCCAGTAAAGCTGTTCATTAACCAGCACACTTGGAGTGTGCCAGATCATGGAACTTTGTGGTTGTCCAGGGGTTGTTGAATCCTTGCTGCGTGTAAGGAGCAGCTTCTCTCTCACCTCTGCAGCTATTTATGGTGGACAGATGTAGGCGGGGGCATGCCTGGGGAAGTAAAGCTCTCTGACAAGCTGCACATCCTCAGCCTGGACTGTAGCCCGCCAGGCTCCTCTGTCCCGGGGATTCTTCAGGCATGAATACAGGAGTGGATTGCCATGCCCTCCTCCAGGGGATCTTCCCGACTCAGGGCTCGAACCTGCACCTCTTACGTCTCCTGCATTGGCAGGCACATTCTTTACCACCCGTGCCACGTGGGAAGCCCTCAATCTGGTTATAACTGGTAAAGAGGATGGTAAAGATCACTGTCATCTTTATTTGAAAGAGGAGATTTAAACTTGATTTCATCTGCTGTGGTAGGTTGCTTCCATGTCCTGGCTATTATAAACAATGCTGCGATGAACATTGGGGTACAGTGTCCCTTGCAGTTCTGGTTTCCTCCGTGTATATGCCCAGCAGTGGGATTGCTGGGTCATAAGGCAGTTCTCTTTCCAGTTTTTTAAGGAATCTCCACGTTGTTCTCCATAGTGGCTGTACTAGTTTGCATTTCCACCAACAGTGTAAGAGGGTTCCCTTTTCTCCACACCCTCTCCAGCATTTATTGCTTGTAGACTTTTGGATCGCAGCCATTTGACTGGTGTGAAATGGTACCTCATTGTGGTTTTGATTTGCATTTCTCTGATAATCAGTGATGTTGAGCATCTTTTCATGTGTTTGTTACCAATACAGTATTGTAAAGTAAAATAAAGTAAAATTTAAAAATAAATAAAAAAAACTTGATTCCAGTGACTGAGCTGAGCAGAATCAAAAGGAAACATTAAACCTGTCTTGTGACTTCATGTAGGTAGGAAGCTAGAAGCACAGAAGTCTGATGGATGAGCTGATCATTGTTGAAGCTGGGTGCTGGGCATTTGGAGGTTCAGTCTAATGTCACCTCTACTTTTGTTGTTTGAAATTCTCCATAATAGATTGCTTTAAGCCCATGGGAAATGACATCTGTTTTGTAAAATTAGAAGTATAAAAAGCCAACCTCACACCAGTCAGAACAGCTATCATTAAAAAGTCTACAAATGATGAATGCTGGAGAGGATGTGGAGAAAAGGGAACCCTCCTACTCTGCTGGTGCAGCCACTCTGGAGAACAGTATGGCAGTTCCCTAAAAAACTAAAAAGAGAGTTACCATATGATCCTTCAGTCCCACTCCTGGGTGTATATCTAGAGAAAACTAACTTGAAAGATACATGAGGCCCAATATTCACTGTAGCACTATAGCCAAGACATAGAAGCAACCTAAATGTCTGTTGACAGATGAATGTATGGGGAGTGTGTGTGACTGTATACAAATACACATTCACTCACATACATACAATAGAATATTAGCCATAAAAAAGAGTGAAGTTTTGCCTTTCGCAGCAACATGGATGGACCTATATAGATGATCGTACTAAGTGAAATCAGAAAGATACCTCTTATATGTGAAATTTTTAAAAAATGATACAAATGAACTTATTTACAAAACAGAAATAGACTCACAGAGAAAACAAATGTGTGGTTACTAAGGGGGGAAGGGATAAAGTAGGAATATGGGATTAACAGATACACACTACTATATTTAAAAGAGATATCCAACAAGGACCTACTGTACCACGCAGGGAACTGTACTTAACATCTTGTATGTGTGTATTTGTAACTGAATCACTTCACTGGATACTTGAGACTAACACAATACTACAAATTAACTGTACTGCAGTTTTCTAAAAAATCCAGTGATATATCTGAAAATTTTAGGGGATGTTATTAGCTAGCAATAATTGTATAAATCAGGGAGCTACTGTTTAATAGATGCAGACTTTCAGTTTTACTGCTGTAGACTGGATGGTGGTGAGGGTTGAACAACAGTATGAAGCTCCTTAATGCCGGTAAACTGTACAGTTAAAAATGGTTAAAATGTAAGTTTGTCTTATGTGTTATTACAGTGCCCCAAAGTACCAAACAAAATGGCTTACCCCAAACAGAAAACATTTTTCACAACAGCTTCTAGGTAAGCAGCTTTAAGATTGGCTACTTCATGATTCAACAGCATCAAAAAGGACCCAGGTTGTCTTCAGCTGCCCACTCTGCCAGCCTCCACCCACCTGCTTCGTCCTTAGCCAACTCCCTCGTAAGCTACCTGCCCCAGCCAGAAATTTCTTTCTAACAGACTCGCAGATACAGAGAACACACTGGTGGTCACCACTGGGGAGAGGCAAAGTAGGGGTGGGGAACTAGGAGGCACAAAGCACCACGTATGGAATGAATGAGCTACAGGGGTATATTGTATACCGCAGGGCGTATGGCCAACGTTTTATCATAGCTTTAAATGGAGTACGGTTTAAGAATTTTGAGTCACTGTGTTGTACATGTGCAACTAGTATTATGAATCAACTATACTTCAGTTAAGAAAAAAGGAAAATGAATTTCTTTCCAAAAGAACATACATGAAAAGAGACCATCTAAGAGCAAGAAAGGCTTCCAGAACCATCACATATCACTCAGCATCCCCACTCGAATGTCTTAACAGCCATTTCACCTGCAGCACAGCCAAAGCCAAGCTCCTGGTGTCCTCCCCACTGCTCCTCCCAGCATCTTCCAATCTTACTAACTGGCAATCCATTCTTTCTCCAGATCTATCCTTATTCAGCCAAAAACCTCAGAGTCCTCTTAGGCCCCTCTCTTCACATCCTTCAGCAGATTCTTCTAGCTCTCCCTTTTAAGTATTTCAAGGTTCCGCCACTCTTCAGCACTATGATTCTTCTTTGAGCCACCTCCATCTCTCACCTGGATTGTTGCGATAGCTTCTTAACTGGTCTCCCTGTTTCTGCCCTTGGTTGTGTGTATATGTGCTTAGTTGCTCAGTTCAGTTGCTCAGTCTTGTCCAACTCTCTGCGACCCCATGGGCTGTAGCCCACCAGCCTCCCCTGTCCATGGGATTTCCCAGGGAAGAATACTGGAGTGGGTTGCCATTTCCTCCTCCAGGGGATCTTTCCGACCCAGGGATTGAACCCTGGTCTCCTGCATTGCAGGAGATTCTTTTACTATCTGAGCCACCAGGGAAGCTGCCCCCTGCCCTTGGTTACTGAACAAATACATGCAGGCATTGCTCTGCTCTGCGTACTAGCAATTCTGCAGGTAAAAACCCTGTCCTCCTGGAACTTTCCTTCTGTTCTCAAAATAGCATTCAGAGCCACCTCTTTCAAAGGTAAGTCAGTCATGTCACTTTTCTGATCAGAATCCTTAATTTATGCCACAGTCTGTGCATTGCAACTGAAGTGAGGAAAAGCTCGTTTTAATCTTAGGGTGCCTCTGCCAAACGCTGTCATGTCACAGAGCAAAGTTCAGTTTGAATGCAAACTTTAAAGTGGAAGAAAGGATGACAGAAGTCATTTCTAGCATGTTTGTGTGTTTCTAGGATTCTAGAAACAGAAAGCTCTGCGTTGAATGACTTCAGAGACATCAGTGTGATACACTGATCCCTCTGGTAATGGTTTCTTAGCCACCTACCTCTCATCCTTTTTCCTTATGTTGTTGAATTCTTTATATAAATAGAGCTGTCAAAACTCATGGAACATCTATTAAATGGATGTACACCCTCATGGGATTTTTTTAATCGAACTATAACGTACATGAATAAAGTACAGTGTTTCAGCATACCATGTAATTTGTGTGTATGCATAAGTTCCCATGTATTAAATAACTTCTAACCCAGATCAAGATACACCATTTTCAGCATTCCAGAACACTCCCTTGTTCCGTCTGTCAACCCTATTGTCTTCCAAATATAACCAGTATTCTGACCTTTATCACCATAAAATTCATTTTGTCTGTTTCTGAACTTTTCATTGATGGACTCATATATCTAGTTTCTTTTGTGCAAAATTAGATCTGCGCGATTCATCCATGGTGTCAGAGGTAGCTCTAGTTCCTGCTTTCCTGTTGCCGTATTAGCATTCCATTGTGTGAGCATCCTGTACTTTATCCATTCTACTAGTGATCGATATTTGGATTATTTCCTGTTTTGGATGTTATGAGTATCCTGTCTTTTGTTGGCTATAAGTATTTGTTTCTCTTTTCACTCTGGGAATGTGATTGCTGGGACATAGGACCTGCTTACAGATACAGAACTTTAGGAGATAATGCAAACGCTAAAGGGATGGAGAAGCCTGGTAGGCTATAGTCCATGGGGTCGTTAAGAGTCGGACACGACTGAGCAACTTCACTTTCACTTTTCACTCTCATGCATTAGAGAAGGAAATGGCAACCCACTCCAGTGATCTTGCCTTGAGAATCCCAGGGACGGGGGAGCCTGGTGGGCTGCCATCCATGGGGTCGCACACAGTCGGACACGACTGAAGTGACTTAGTAGCAAAGTGGTTGTACCCTCGGAGGGGGACTTCCCAGGTGGCGCCAGTGGTAAAGAACCCTACTGCCAATGTAGGAGACATAAGAGAGCTGAGTTCGATCCCTGGGTCAGGAAGATCCCCTGGAGGAGGGCATGGCAACCCATTCCAGTATGCTCGCCTGGGGAATCCCATGGACAGGGGAGCCTGGTGGGCCACAGCCCATGGGACTGCAGAGAGTTGGACAGGACTGAAGTGACAGCATGCACGCACCTACCCTCTGAGAGGCATGAGATGTCTTCCTGGACCCAGTGGCTCTGAGCAGCCTGACCCATTATTTGTTCATGCTTCTGTCTTCCCCCAGCTCTTCCCCAAACCACAGTGTTGAACAGAAATGATGATTAGAACACAAAGACAAGGTGAAATTGTACGAGACAAAATATCAGTAATCCTGGGAAATTCTCCAGTGACCTCTTACTACATGACAATTCTGTTGTTAACCTCCATCACATCAACTTCAGTTCTGTTTTCATAATACTTGAAAGATTTTGAAAAGGGATGGGAAACAAAACACGATGGGAAGGCTGTTCCTAAATAGCAAATGTTTGGGCAAAAGAATGAGGTTAGACTGCAGAGGGCTAGCAATGGCCTGACTTCACACACAATATTGATCACTAGGAATACAACAGAGAAGGCAATGGCACCCCACTCCAGTACTCTAGCCTGGAAAATTCCATGGATGGAGGAGCCTGGTAGGCTGCAGTCCATGGGGTCACAAAGAGTCAGACACAACTGAGCGACTTCACTTTCACTTTTCACTTTCATGCATCAGAGAAGGAAATGGCAACCCACTCCAGTGTTCTTGCCTGGAGAATCCCAGGAACAGAGGAGCCTGGTGGGCTGCCGTCTATGGGGTCGCACAGAGTTGGACATGACTGACATGATTTAGCATCAGCAGCAGGAATACAAAGTGATGAACAAGATACACAGAGCTTCCACCACAGGGGTAGGTCAACCAGCATCACAGTGCCCCATGGTGAGAGCTGTGGGGCAAAGCACTGAAAAGACAAATGCCAGTGTCTTCCTTTACGTTACACACAGAGTAAGACTGCAACGCTGCTGACACCAGAAGTGTTTTCCACACATCACGTGACTCTGTGGCCCCAGCTGGGTGGCCTACAGTTAACTCAGTTCTCACACTAGCTCCCTGGAGATGGCGTCAGTCCCCAAGACCGCCCCCACTTTGGATGCGAATCGCAAGTCTAGGTGTCAGCGTGCCTCTGACCAACCAGTTCCAGATCAGAGGATCCCACGCCCCTCCCCAGGGTTTAATTCATTTGCTAGAGGGCACAGCATGGGCCAAGCCTGGAAGCTAGGTAAAGAGCCAGACATACAGGGAACTTAAAACTTCACCAAGGCTGAAGCATAGTGTTTCCAGGGAGAATAGTAGCAAGAGATGAAGCTAGAAAAACCATCAGATAGCAGATCATTCAAAGTTTTAAAATAATAACAGCAGCCGGTGTTTCAGAAGAAACGACTTTTTCCAGACTCGTGGACTTAAGCACATCTCAAGGACCATCTCATTTACTATTCACCATCCTTAAGATACAGGTACATTATTACAGATGATAAAATGTAGGTTCAGGGAAATTAAATAATTGGCCAAAGCCACAGCCCTTAAAACGACAGGTCTAGGCCTTAAACCCATGTCTAACAGATCAAAAGCCCATACTCTTAACCACTCATAGATAATTGGAGAAGGAAGTGGCAACCCACTCCAGTGTTCTTGCCCAGGGAATCCCATGGACAGAGGAGCCTGGTGGGCTGCCGTCTATGGGGCCGCACAGAGTAGGACACGACTGAAGTGACTTAGCAGCATGTAGATGATACCACATAAACCACACTTTATCCTCCTGGGAGCTCAACTTCTTATATGTGTTCATGTTTTATTAGAGAAACACCATTTACAATAATTTTCTCAAATGGAAGTGATATATAGATTCCTTTTCAAGAAGAAAAAGTTTACAGACCTTTAGTAGTTGACTTAAATCAGCTAATGTTCCTTAAAACATAGGCAAATAAAAAGTCAGTGTAAGTTCCTGGTGCTTAAACTGCTCATATATCAAAATAAATACACCAAATTAATACCCCCCCAAAACCTATAAAACAGGTGTAAATTAAGTACCACTGATTTAACGTCACTGACATCGTTTTGCGGAAATGGTCACTCTGGAGGAGTGAGTGGCACTGACACGTCTCTGGGTTAGGACATCGAGGCTGCGGAGACCCCACGTCCCACACCTGTCCTCTTGTTCAGCCTCCCAGGAAACCATGACGCTGTCTGGCTTCACTCGGAGTGTAGACATCGCACACATTAGGTCCACCACTCGCCGTTCACCTGTAACATCTAAGGCCGTGCTGCGTGGTGCCCACAGGGTTGTAAACCCATCAGCTCTGAAACATAGTTTCTATGCTTTAATGCAACTTGAGTTCAGAATTCATAACTGTTCCAGACTTACTAAAATGAGATTCGATCTGGAATGGACTTCGGTCTGTGAGTGAGTGGGAGGCTGAAGGAGGACAACTCGGAGGGACGCATGTGCTGGCTGTTGAGGGCTGCTAAGGTTGCACTTGGGCTTCCCAGGCGGCAGCAGTTGTAAAGAACCCGCCTAACAGTGCCGGAGACATAGGAGTTGTGGGTTCGATCCCTGGGTCGGGAAGACCCCCTGGAGGAGGAAATGGCAGCCCCCTCCAGTATTCTTGCCTGGAGAAACCCATGGACAGAAACCCCATGGACCCTGGTGGGCTACCATCCATGGGGTCACAGAGACTCAGACATGACTGAGCGACTTAGCACTCACACACAGTTAAGCTTAATAGACTCTGACTTCTGTGTTTTCTGCTTCTTCACAGGGGTCGGCACCAGGAACTATTACAGAAAGATTGGCTACAGATTGCAAGGTCCATACATGGTAAAGACGCTAGAGTAACACCACACCAGTCCACCTTGAGGCATCTTCTCCCTGGCAGGAAATGGATCCAGGATGTCTTGAAAACTCAGCACAGAAGCCGAGCAAAGCAAATAGCCCTCCCTGAGCCCCTGGCGGGAAGCTCCCCGTCACCCTGGAGCCTGGAAACCTTGCTTAGGGCTGGGCCAGGCTTCTGCTGACCAAGCCCATGGAGCCTGGACACTCAGAACCCCCACTACCACCCACTCCTGCATGTTCTCAAGACGTCACCTGTTTTCGAGGCTTAACTCCTGTATCTAGTTTCTCGGTTTTGCATGAGACTTGCAAGTGACCTAACCGTGACTCGGGCAGAGACAAAAAGCAAGTTAATCAGCTCATTTGGACACCACGATTCATGAACTAAAACTGGCTATGTCACTTAGGAGTAAACTTAGGGGTAGGTTATTTATATAGAGTATAGACAAAGAGTCGTGTTGGGATCATGTAAAAACTGTCAGACGTTAATCTCTGTTCTGTTACTATAATACGTACTCATTCCAGCACTAGTTTAAAAAATGAGCTTTCGTTTTAATGGCAATCATTGTGGTTCCTGCGCTGCTGTTTGAAATAACTGTGATGGGGAGAGAACAGGTGAGGGTTCCAGCTTGAAACCAGCCTTTCTCAGTTCACAGGCTACCATCGACAAAGGGTACCATTACAGACATCCATTTATTTCAGGATTTTTATTGCCTGTACTTCCCACACACTTGACAACTGCAAAACACCGTGGGCGGCCCTTCCACGCAGAGAAGCGTTTGGCGTCCCTGTTGGTCTGTCCTGAGCAGGCAGTCTGCCGCACACATGTCTGAGCTTGTGTGTCCCTAAGTCAAGACACACAGACACAGCCATTCTTCCCTGCATTTTAATTCTTCCAGTTTAAATGGAGAAAGGTCAGAGTTAAACTCATATATGAAAGTTAAAAAAAAATACTGGAAACAGGCCCAAATCTAAAAATGGGAGAAAGATTGGCTTTTTCAAAGCATCATCTTCTGGGACTGCCTCTCTGACTTCCAGGTAAGCTATTATTAAGGAGACTCAGCCTGGAGAGGGTCTATTCTTAAGAGCATGGCTTAACCTGCATCCCTGGGATTCGGTGGCATTTTACAAAAAGTTTTAGTAAAGGGAGTTGATTCCTCTAAAGGTTTGAAAAATAAAATCTTCAACACACAAGGAAGAATCATATAAGGCTTCTTCTCTCCTCTCCCTGTAAACACAGTGACATCTGCCGTGAGTTTACAGGTTCGGGTTTCTTGTCTCCAGCACTATCCATTTCCTCCTGGGTGCTGTTTGCCATCTTGTTAAAATGCCACCAGGCAAATGGCGTCGGCTCCCTTGTCAACTCGCTGCGGAACTGCAGAGGCTTTTCATGAGCGCCGTTTAGGGAATTCAGCTACTTCTCAGTTTTGAGCCAAACTGAGGACACTAGCCCCAGAGACAGCCTCTCAGATAACTGAGAAACTACCTAGGGAAGGATGGTTTTCAGTGCAGTCCTTAGAACTAACAGATCCGCACATGCCCAGCCAGTCAGGATGGCCTGGACACCCGGGAAAGGAGTCTTACCATTGGAGGAGGACCTGCATGGGCATCACGGGGAGGGGGGCACTTAGTCATTATTTTTAATGTGGACACTCTGCTTCCAGTCCGTGTGTCCTTTTCTGTACTAATTAAAGCAGACCTATAATGGATGTCAGATGGGTCACAAATAAGCTGCTCTAGTTAGCATGAAATTCAAGTTAACTCACATTTAAGCAGGATAACTTCCTCTGACTTCCAAAGACTGTCCTTGGCATCTCTGGTGCCTGGCCGTCCTAGATATGTGTAGTCTTGGTCGAATGGACTGCCTCATAAAAACATCAGCTAGGCATGATCCCTTCAGCCTCAGCATGAAGCCTCTAAGGCTGCCGTTTGTGTGTCTGATCGGTATTGAGCAACTCCTTAGCAACCACCTCAAGCCCAGTCAGCTAGCTCTGCTTTTGGTTTGAGTTTTTGTTAAATCACTTGGGGAGTTTTTTTTTTTTTTAATCAAGCCCTTATCAAAAACAGACTGAAATCTATTTGCATTAAAAATGAGATTTTAAAAATTCATTATTGCAAAGTAAAAGAGCCTGGTAGAACTCACTGTTTCTCAGACTCGGGAATGAATGTGGAGTCCTTTTAAAGGAATAAACTCCTACTGACCCAGAAGAATCCTGAGAAGTACAACTGAAAAGCCAAAACTTGTTCTATGAAGACATCTTTCCAAATTGCAACTTTTCATTTCCAGAGGTTTTCATGGTATTTTTTAAAGGTTATCATATAATTAAAAGTGAAATTTGGGGAATTCCCTGTTGGCCCAGTATTTAGGAGTCAGCACTTTCACTTGCCATGGGCCTGGGTTCAATCCTTGCTTAGGGAACTAAAATTCTGCAACCTGCAAGGCTCAACCCACCCCCACCCACCCCCACCAAAAAAAAAAAAACAAAAATAGAAACCACAGCCATTTTGTTCATAAAGAACTTAGACCCCTAACCTGATAAAACAGCTCAAGATCTAGGTTCTGAAAACATGGGCTCCTCTATTAACTCTAAAGCTGTGAGCAAGTCCCCTCCCATGTTTGAGCTGCCCTCCCCTCATTTGTGATGAGAGAACTGCCCACCCGTCAGAATGAATGCAATGTTCTGGTGTGATCACCTGTGATAAGATGCTGCATAAACCACAACATTCTCTATATAAACCATCCTCACTCCAGTGAAGTGGCTTCTCAATGGGTATGTGACTTGGAGCAAGAAAACTCTGCCCCTCGGCAAGTTTCCTGTCTGTAAAATGGATCTGTAACAGTTTCTCCCTCATGCAGTAGCTGTCGAGATTAAGTGAGCTCACACATGTCTATTTGGATCAAGGCCTGTGGGACATAAAACACACTACAAGTACTGGCTATTATAGCCAATATCTAACAAGTACAGTATCCTGCCTTTTTTTTTTTTTTTCTTGTATTTACCTACTTATTTACTCATTTGGCTGTACCAGGTCTTATTTGTAGCATGCAAAATCTTTAGTTGCAGTGTGTGAACTCTTACTTGCAACATGTGGAATGTAGTTCTCTGATCAGTCAAACCCGAATCCCCCGCATTGGGTGTGCAGAATCTTAGCCACTGGACCACCAGGGAAGTCTGTCTGGCCCATTCTAATGTGAGAGTTTCTTACCTGCTGGCAGCAGAACCTGATTTTTTTTTTTTTTTTTTGCTAGAATCTCTCAATTTTGTTAGAGGCCAGTGTCAGAAGAATAGCATCACTGGGCTCTGAAACCTCTCTGAGGATGTTCTGACTGGTTCTCTCTCGTTCACATAAGTCCAGGGTTACAAACTGTCAACTCCATGCTTTGAGGGACAAGAAGCTAGCTGAGACTCTGCAACAGCAAAAAGCATTTTCACATATCACTGTGATTCTGGGGGCTTCCTGGAAAGCTGTCCAACGTCAGCGTGGACTGCGGCCTCTCCTGTGCATGCACAGGTAGCCGTGTCCACCTAGGGAGCCCCTGAGGGAGTCTGGCCACCCTTGGGACCAGATAGGAGGAGCAGGGCCACCTGTGTGCGTCAGTCATGTGTACCAGCTGTACCTCTGTGTCTCCTCCTGGGATGGATGTCCCCAAAAGTAAGCTTATGGACCTTTGAAAGAAACTGATTTTAACATAAAACGTGTAACAGGGAGCTTCCTTGAGACGCAGTGGTAAAGAATCCATCTACCAATACAGGAGACGAAGGTTCAATCCCTCGAGTCGGGAAGATCCCCTGGAGAAGGAAATGGCAACCCACTCCAGGATTCCTGCCTGGAGAATCCCATGGACAGAAGAGCCTGGCAGGATCCCAAAGAGTTGGACACGACTTAGCAAATAACAATAAGCCTGTAACAAAGGGAAAAAAACTACTTTTTTATGTCCAAATGTACAGCTTTGTCTCCTCCCTGTCTCTCGGCAAGCCTAGAATACCCTTCTGTCCACCTGGAAAACTCCTCCAAGTGGGGTAACCACCATCTGAGCCCCGCCATGTGCTGCTTTGCTATCTAGGTCACCTTCAAGGTCAGTGCTCATCTCCCTCCTTTAATAAATGAGGACATGGGCTGGTGTCTGCCTCACTGGGCCTGAAGTTCCAGAACCACCACCTTGCCCAGTGCCATCAGCACCAGCCATGAATGTCCACAGATCGTGTATATGGCCACAAGCACGGCGCCCACGGAGCAGCCCAGCACCGCAACCCGGAGCTCAGTTACTAAGGATTTAGTATCCAAACCCGAGTCACCGACTCGGCCTTTCTCACTCCACCCCATGTTTCCCTTTTTAGCGGGGAAACTGTTTGCAGTCAGCCTATGTTTAAAGAGAACGCTAGCAAGTATCGAGCAACCAGTCTGTTTTCATATTATCTTAGCCTCACAACAGACAGCCTGTAACCAGTTTCTTTCACCAACCAGGTTTTCCCAAGTGCAGGAAGTGGAAAGTCATGACGTCATCAAGGGAGAACACAGACCAGCGGAAGTCTGCTCTTTCCATTTAAATGAAAATTGCTGTTTTTGGGTCCCCAAAATTATATATGCTCATTGTAACAGGTTGAAATGAAACAGAAAGGCACAAAATAACCTGACATCTCACCAAGAGACAGCAGTAAGTCCTGTGATGAATGCTGTTTCGTGCAGTCACACATGAACGCACACAACCAATCAGCTTTACATGAAATGGTCACACAGTGCGTGTCACCTTGTAACTGTCTTTACTCCACAAAATGTAACTACCACCAACATCTTCCCGTGTCAGTACCCACGGATCTCGGCGAAGTCCTAACCACTGGACCATCAGGGAAGTCTCCATCTCATTCTTTTTAATGACCCCCTCAATTCCCGTTGTCTGCAGACGCCACACTTTATTTCATTGTGTCTTTCGTGTTCTTTTCTGTTCTCACCGTCACAATAGCTACAATCATCGATGAAGAGTAGGGGCTGCAAGCATGCCTTGACTCAGTCCTAAGATATGCTTTCTCTTTTTTTATAAGCATTAACCATCCACTGCAGGCTTCTGGGTCCCTCCCCGTGGTCTGTCACCCCCAAGCCTTTCCATGCTTCATCTGTAGCCCAACTTCCAGGAGTCAGGGAAGGAACAACCTGCCTGGGGCCAGGCCTTGCTCCAGCAGAGGCAGCACACGTGGTTGGGAACAAGTCCCATCATGAAGAATTGGTAAAGAATCTAGGGTCTTAGACCACTGCATGCTTGGGGCACTGGGACAGCAGCCAGGATTATTTACATCTACCTGATGACCAGAAAAAGGAAAGCAGAGACATTACTTTGCCAACAAAAGTCCATCTAGTCAAGGCTGTGGTATTTCCAGTGGTCATGTATGGATGTGAGAGTTGGTCTATAAAGAAAGCTGAGCGCTGAAGAATTGATGCTTTTGAACTGTGGCATTGGAAAAGACTCCTGAGAGTCCCTGGGACTGCAAGGAGATCCAACCAGTCCATTCTAAAGGAGATCAGTCCTGAATGTTCATTGGAAGGACTGATGCTGAAGCTGAAACCCCAATACTTTGGCCACCTGATGCGAAGAACTGACCCATTGGAAAAGACCCTGATGCTGGGGAAGATTGAAGGCGGGAGGAGAAGGGGATGACAGAGGATGAGATGGTTGGATGGCATCACCGATGCGATGGACATGAGTTTGAGTAGGCTCTGGGAGTTGGTGATGGACAGGGAAGCCTGGCGTGCTGCAGTCCATGGGGTCGCAGAGTCTGACGTGACCTAGTGACTGAACTGAACTGACTGATGAAAGGAACCCATGCATGCTAAATAGCACTGAGACTGCCCGCATCTTTCCCAGCTCAGTTTCAGAATGCTGGCAAGATCTTTCCCCAACAGGCCAGAAGTTGAAAGGCAATTTCAGGGATTTCACTGGTGGTCCAGTGGCTAAGACCCCAGGCTCCCAATGCAGGGGGTCCAGGTTTGATCCCTGATCAGGAAACTGGATATTATATGCTGCAACTAAGAGTTTGCATGCTACAACTAAAGATCCTGTGTGCCGCAACTGAGACCCGGCGCAGACAAATAAAATATTTTTTATAAAAGTAAAGCTGGGAAGGATTGGGGGCAGGAGGAGAAGGGGACGACAGAGGATGAGATGGCTGGATGGCATCGCGGACTCGATGGACGTGAGTCTGAGTGAACTCTGGGAGATGCTGATGGACAGGGAGGCCTGGCATGCTGCGATTCATGGGGTTGCAAAGAGTCGGACACGACTGAGCGACTGAACTGAACTGAAGAAAAGAAAGGCCCTTCTAGAGAATAACCAGCCTGAGAGGAAGGACTTAAAAATACAATCAGAGAGAGTTCCTCAAGAAGCAACCCAGATGGCCACTCCATGCAAAGTCAGTAAGTCCTGCTCCAATGGGCTGAATGTCCGTGTTCCCCCAAAATTTATATATTAAAGTCCCAACCTCCAGTGTGGCTGAATTTGGAGATCAGGCCTTTGCAGGGCAGAGGGGTTGCGGGGTGGGGGTGGGGGGGCGGTAATTAAAGATGAGTGAGGTCATAAGGTGGAACCTTGATTCAACAATATTAGTGTCCTTAGGGACTTCCTCGATGGTCCAGTGGTTAAGACTGCACGCTTCCAGCTCATGGGGCACAGGTTTGATCCCTGGTCAGAGAACTAAGATCCCACATGCTGTGCCACATGGCCAAAACGTTTTAAGAATTAAATAAATTTTTTAAAATCCTCAGAACTGGAAAACATACGTTTAGATAGATAATGTTTAATACATTATATAATTACTGTTTTAAAATATTATATATATGTGTGTGTGTATGTGTGCAAAAGTGAAGAAAGTGAAAGTATTGCTCAGTCGTGTCTGACTCTTTGTGACCCCATGGCCCATAGCCCACCAGGTTTCTCTGTCCATGGAGATTCTCCAGACAAGAACACTGGAGTGGGTTGCCATTCCCTTCTCCAGGGGTCTTCCTAACCCAAGGATTGAACTTGGTTCTCCTGCATTGCAGGTAGGTTCTTTACCATCTGAGCCACCAGGGAAGCCCATATATGTGTGTGTGTTATAAGAAGAGACAACAGAGGACAGTGGCATAACCAAGCTGGTGACATAGGCCATTCCTATAGGCCTTCACTCTCCCTCAAGAACAACTAACCAGTCTTCGTGTGCAGGTCACCACTGAGAGAACCCTGGGACACAGGAGTGAGACTGAAGCAATCCCTGTACCAGACACCAAGACAAGCCACATCAGAAGTGCTAAGAGGAGCCGCTGCACACTGACGACACCACCCCCTCCCCAGGCTGATACAGCATCAGGCGGAGAGGCTGAACCTGGACCTATAGCTCCCCAGCAGAAAAGAGAGCCTAGGGTGCACACCCAGCTCCCACTGTGGGTCCCTTCTTGGGAGCCCCCACTCTGGTTGTGCCCCACAGGGACTGCAGGGGAACCAGCAGGACTTGACCCCTGGGCATCTGGGCATCCGATTGTGATGAGAAGTGGGGAGGGGCTGGCAGCAACGAGCAGAGTGAGTCCTCCCTGCAGTGTCCAAGGAGTAGTCCCAACCTCTGCAGCTGCTTTGTTCATCTGCAGAGCCTAGATGGTCACAGTCTAATCAGGGAACTCGGCAGGACACAGGCTGGCCTGTTTTGGGTTCTCAAACGAAGAGCTTGGCCAGCCCTGGAGGCCGGTCTGCTCTGGCCCAGGCAGGGGAGCTGAATCATGGCCCAGCCTACTGCTGAGTGGATCTCCCAGCCCCTCAGAAAGCCTGATCAGAGACACCTAGGCAGCCAGAGTCCAGCAACACTTAAGCAGAGCAGAGGGTATGGCTGGCAGAGCTAATCACCTACAGAGCAAAACCAGTGGCATCAAGTGACCAGGGAACTCTGGGAGTGGGTCAGCTTGAGGCAAGACCATGACCAGAATGGCTTGCTGGGCTTAGAGGATTCCCCTCTTTGCCCAAGCAGGAGAACTAATCCATAGCCCTACTCAATGCCGAGTATAGTTCCTGGCCCTTCTGACCAGAAAGCCTGAAGGTTAACACCCAGAAGCTGTGTAATCCAGCAACCCTCAAACAGAAAATACACTAAGCTGGCAGAGCTGATGGTCTGCAGAGCAGAGCTTTGTTGGCCTTGGAACTGGGTCTCCCGCTCTACCTGGGAAAGGAAGCTAATTTGTAGCCCCACCCATGGTTAGATACAGTCCTCAGCCCACCCTGTGTACATGCATGTTAAGTGGCTTCAGTCATGTCTGACCCTTTGTGACCTTATGGACTGTAGACTGCCAGGCTCCTCTGTTCATGGGTTCTCCAGGCAAGAATACTAGAGTGGGTTTCCATGCCCTCCTCCAGGGGATCTTCCTGACCGAGGGATCAAACCCATGTCTCTTACATCTCCTGCAATGGCAGCTGGGTTCTTTACCACTAGCGCCTGCGAAGCCCTCAGCCCACCCTACCAGGGAACCCAGCCAGAGCATGTGGGAAGCTGCATAGTTCACCCAACAACCTGACTTATAGAGGCACTTGAGCAGAAAACACACCAGCTTTTTTCCCTGTCTACAGAGCAAAACCAGGTCTCGTCTGGCCAGGGAATTCAGAGCAGTCTTACCTGATTCAAGTCTCCCAAAGAATAGGCCATGCAGGTCTCAGGGCCCATCCTGCTGCCCCACCAGAGCAGGGATGCTAACTCATAGCCCCACCTGCTGCTGAATAGAGCAGAGTAGTGTACCCAGTCCTGACCATCTAGTAAACCTGACCAGAGAACTGAAGCAACCCAGAGCTCATCCTGCAACCTTGCTTAGGCAGAACATCAAACTTGCTTGGGCAAGGAACCAAGCCAGCAATTCCATCCAATTCTCAGGCAATGGCACAACTCCATTCTGCCATCTCAGAGCTCAGGCAGTGGTCTCACCCAAAAATAGACTCTGTTAGCAGATCTCACCCACCCAAGAACATTACCAGCACACATATCCAGAAACCCAAACTGAGCTGACTGGTGAAGAACTGTCTCTGCCAAAGGGAACTTGTAAAGTCTGGAAGAGGAGACCACTTACCCAAATGAACAAATACCCACATAAAGAAGCAAGGATCATGAAGAAAATCAAGCAAGCATGACAGCACCATAGGAAACCAATACAGGTATAATAACTGACCTTAGAGAAATGGAGATCTATGAACTGTCAGACAAAGAATTCAGAATAATCCTCAAAGAAGTTTAGTGAACTATCAGATCACACTGATAACTAAATGAAATTAGGAGAACAATGCATGAACAAAATGGAAAGTTCAACAGAGAACTAGAAACCATCAAAAGAAAACAAACAGAGACCCTAGAACTGACAGATACAATGACTGGAGAAAACAGGACTGAAAAACTCAATGGAGAACTTCAAAAGAAGACTTCATTGTGCAGAGGAAAGAATCTATGACCTAAAAGACAGAGGACTAAAAGAAAAAAAAGAATGAAAAATGGTGGAGAAACCCTATGCATTATGAGAACTCCAGAGGAAAAAGAGAAAGGGACAAAAAGTGTATTTAAAACAATAATGTCTAAAAACTTCCCTAACCTGGGGAGAGAAGAGGACATCCAAATGCATGCTGCCCAGAAGACCCCATATGCATTGAACATGGATAAGGCAATACCAAGACATAATTTAATTGTCAAAAGTCAAAGACAAAAATTTTGAAAGGAGGAGGAGAAAAGAAGTTTCATATAAGGAAAACCCCATAAGGTTTTTCAGGCCAGGAGAGAATGGGATGACATATTCAAATTATTGAAAGGGAAAAAAAAAAAAACAAAAAACCTGTCAACAAAGTAGTCTATGTCTGGCAAAGCTGTCCTTCAGGAAAGGAGGAGATATAGTCTTTCCTAACAAAAACTGAGGGAGTTCATCAACTACTGACAAGAAATTGACCCAGAATTTAATACCCCACTCTCAGCATTGGATAGTTCATCCAGAGTTAATAAGGAAACAGCAGATTTGAATAATACTATAGATCCAATAGCATTAAAATGGACCCAATAGAACTAAAGTGGGCTGGAATGGGTGAATTTAACTCAGATGACCATTATATCTATTACTATGGGCAAGAATTCCTTAGAAAAAATGGAGTGGCCATCATAGTCAACAAAAGTCCAATGCAGTACTTGGATGCAGTCTCAAAAACGACAGAATAAAAAAAAAAAAAAGAATTAAAAAAAAAAAACGACAGAATAATCTCTGATCGTTTCCAAGGCAAACCATTCAATATCACAGTAATCCAAGGCTGTGCCCCAACCAATAATGCTGAAGAAGCTGAACAGTTCTATGAAGACTCACAAGGCCTTTTAGAACTAATACCCCCAAAAGATGTCCTTTTCATTATATGGGACTGGAACGCAAAAGTAGGAAGTCAAGAAACACCTGGATTAACAGGCAAATTTGGCCTTGGAGTACAGAATGAAGCAGGGCAAAGGCTAACAGAGTTTTGTCAAGAGAACGCACTGGTCATAGTAAATATCATCTTCCAACAACACAAGAGATGACTCTATATGTGGACATCACCCTTTGCCAACATCAAAATCAGACTGATTATATTCTTTGCAGCCAAAGATGGAGAAGCTCTATACAGTCAGCAAAAACAAGACTGGGAGCTGACTGTGGCTCAGATCATGAACTCCTTATTGCCAAATTCAGACTTAAATTGAAGAAAGTAGGGAAAACCACTAGACCATTCAGGTATGACCTAAATCAAATCCCTTACAAATATACAATGGAAGTGAGAAATAGATTTAAGGGACTAGATCTGATAGACAGAGTGCCTGAAGAACTATGGACGGAGGCTTGTGACACTTTACAGGAGACAGGGATCAAGACCATCCCCAAGAAAAAGAAATGCAAAAAAGCAAAATGGTTGTCTGAGGAGGCCTTACAAAAAGCTGAGAAAAGAAGAGAAGCAAAAAGCAAAGGAGAAAAAGATATACCCATTTGAATGCAGAGTTCCAAAGAATAGCAAGGAGAGATAAGAAAGGCTTCCTCAGTGATCAGTGCAAAGAAATAGAGGAAAGCAATAAAATGGGATAGACTAGATATCTCTTCAAGAAAATTAGAGATACAAAGGGAACATTTCATGCAAAGATGGGCTCAATAAAGGACAGAAATGGTATGACCCTAACAGAAGCAGAGGATGAAAAGAAGAGGTGGCAAGAATACATACAAGAACTGTACAACTTCACCACCCAGATAACCACAATGGTGTGATCACTCACCTAGAGCCAGACATCTAGGAATTTGAAGTCAAGTGGGCCTCAGGAAGAATCACTATTAACAAAGCTAGTGGAGGTGCTGGAATTCCAGTTGAGCTGTTTCGAATTCTAAAAGATGATGCTGTGAAAGTGCTGCACTCAATATGTCAGCAACTTTGGAAAACTCAGCAGTGGCCACAGGACTGGAAAAGGTCAGTTTTCATTCTAATCCCAAAGAAAGGCAATGTCAAAGAATGCTCAAACTACCGCACAATTATACTCATCTCACACACTAGTAAAAGTAATGCTCAAAATTCTCCAAGCCAGGCTTCAGCAATACAGGAACCATGAACTTCCAGATGTTCAAGTTGGTTTTAGAAAAGGCAGAGGAACCAGAGATCAAATTGCCAACATCTGCTGGATCATCAAAAAAGCAAGAGAGTTCCAGAAAAACATCTATTTCTGCCTTATTGACTATGCCAAAGCCTTTGACTGTGTGGATCACCACAAACTGTGGACAATTCTGAAAGAGATGGGAATACCAGACCACCTAACCTGCCTCTTGAGAAATCTGTACGCAGGTCAGGAAGCAACAGTTAGAACTGGACATGGAACAACAGACTGGTTCCAAATAGGAAAAGGAGTACATCAAGGTTGTATATGGTCACCCTACTTATTTAACTTATATGCAGAGTACATCATGAGAAATGCTGGGCTGGAGGAAGCACAGCTGGAATCAAGATTGCTGGGAGAAATGTAATAACCTAAGACATGCAGATGACACCACCCTTATGGCAGAAAGTGAAGAACTAAAGAGCCTCTTGATGAAAGTGAAAGAGGAGAGTGAAAAAGCTAGCTGAAGGCTCAACATTTAAAAAAATAAGATCATGGCATCTGGTCCCATCACTTCATGGCAAATAGATGGGGAAACAGTGGAAACAGTGGCTGACTTTATATTGGGGGGCTCCAAAGTCATTGCAGATGGTGACTGCAGCCATGAAATTAAAAGACACTTACTCCTTGGAAGGAAATTTATGACCAACCTAGATAGCATATTAAAAATCAGAGACATTACTTTACCAACAAAGGTCTGTCTCATCAAGGCTATGGTTTTTCCATCATGTATGGATGTTAGAGTTGGACTATAAAGAAAGCTGAGCCCCAAAAGAACTGATGCTTTTGAACTGTGGTGTTGGAGAAGACTCTTGAGAGTCTCTTGGACTGCAAGGAGATCCAACCAGTCCATCTTAAAGGAAATCAGTCCTGAGTGTTCATTGGAAGGACTGATGCTGAAGCTAGAACTCCAGTACTTTGGCCACCTGATGCGAAGAGCTGACTCACTGGAAAAGACCCTGATGCTGGGAAAGATTGAAGGCAGGAGGAGAAGGGGATGACAGAGGATGAGATGGTTGGATGGCATCACTGACTAAATGGAGGTTGGTGATGGACAGGGAGGCCTGGCGTGCTGTGGTCCATGGGGTTGCGAAGAGTCGGACACGACTGAGCAACTGAACTGAACTGATCTGATACACCCAATAAGTAAATCACTTCAGTCATGTCTGAGCCCACCAGGCTCCTCTGTCCTTGGGGTTTTCCAAGCAAGAATACTGGAGTGGGTTGCCATGCCCTCTACAAGGGATCTTCCCAAGCCAGGGATAGAACCCAGGTCTCCCACATTGGCAGGTAGATTCTTTACCCTCTGAGCCACCAGAGAATCCAGCAAAAGCTTCTAGCAGTATAGATATACCCAATGGACATAACATATACAGAACACGTTATCTGACAACAGCAAAATATACGTTCATACCCAGTGCACATGGAACATTTTTTAAAATAGACCAAATGTTAGTTCACAATATAAGTCCTAGCAAGTTCAAGAAGACTGAAGTCATACCCAGGTGGCTTCTTTGACAACAATGGTAGGAAACTAGACACTAATAAGAAGGGGAAGATTGGAAAATGTTTCAGGAATACTGGAAGTTAAACACTCTTCCAAACCTATGAATCAAAGAAGAAATTAGAGTGGAAATTAAAGTGTCTTGACACAAGCAAAAATGAGACATGACATACCAAAACTTACAGGATGCAGCAAAAGCTGTTCTAAGAGGGCCATAGCAATAAACACCTACATTAAGAAATAAGCAAGATCTCAAATTAGCAACCTAACTCTATGGCTCAAAGACCTAGAGGAAAAAAAAAAAGAATAACCAAAACCCAGAGTCAGCAGAAGGAAGGAAAGTAAAAATCAGAACAGAAATAAAATAAGAGAGCAGGAAAACAAAAGAAAAGATCAATAAAATGAAGACTTGGTTCTTTGAAAAGATAAAATTAACAAACCTGAAAAAGGAGACATTACAGCTGATATCTTATGAAAGAGCATAAGATGCAACTATGAACAGCTACATGTCAACAAGCTGGACAGCGTAAAAAAAATCTTACAAACTTCCAAGATTGAATCAGGATAAAACTGAAAATGTGAACAGACCAATTGCTAGTAAGGAGATTAAGCCAGTAACCAAAAACCACTCAAAGATGAAAAGCCCGAGGCCAAATAGCCTCACTGCTAAATTTTACCAAACATTAAAAACTTAATTCCAGCCTTTCTCAAAGTCTTCCAAAAATCATAGTGGAGAGGGCATTCTCAAACTCATTTTACAAGCCTAGCATTACCCTGATACCAAAGCCAGAAAAGGACACCATCAGAAAACTACAGATCAATATCCCTGATGAATATAGATGTTAAAATGTCTCAAAAAGATACTAGTAAACTGAACTCACATTAAAAGGAACATTCACCACAATCAAGTAGCATTTATCCCTGGGATTCAAGAATGGTTCAACACATGTAAATCAGTCAATGTGATACATCACAGTAAGAGAATGAAGGAAACAAATCGTATGATCATCTCTATAAGTGCAGAAAAAGCATTTGACAAAATCCATCATGCATTCATGATTAAAAAATGCTTAATAAATTAGGTAGAGAAGGAACATAACATAATAAAGGTCATATATAACAAGCCCACAGCTAACGTTATTTTCAATGGTGAAAGGCTGAAAGCTTTCTAGCTGAGATCAGGCACAAGAAAAGGATGCCCACTCTTACCACTTCTATTCAGCATAGCACTGGAAGTCCCCACCAGAGAAATTAGTCAAGAAAAAGAAGAATTATTGGAATTTGAAGGAAAGAAGTAAAATTGTCTTTATTTTCAGATGACATGATTACATATATAGAAAATCCTAAAGATTTCAAAAAAAGTTAGATCTAATGAATTCAGTAAAGTTGCAGGATACAAAAATCAGTAACATTTCTATACACTAACAATGAATTATCTGAAAAAGACATACCATCTCATTTATAATAGCATCAAAAACAATAAAATAGGAATAAATTTAACCAAGGAAGTGATAGATCTCTGTAATGAAAACTATGAGGCACTGATGAAGGAAATCAGATATAAATAAATGGAAAGATATCCTGTGTTCATGGATCAGAATTATTGCTAAAATATCCATACTACCCAAAACCATTCATAGAGTCAATGCAACTCTTATCAATTTCCCAATGGCAGTTTTTACATAAGTAGAAAAAAATCCAAAAATTTATGTGGACCACACACACACACACACACTTGAATAACCAAAGCAATCCTGAGAAAGAACAAAGTAGATGATATCACATTTTCTGATTTCAGGCTATATTGTGAAGCTGCAATAATCAAAACAGAAAACAAAACACAGACACAGACAAATGGAACAGAATCAAGAATCCAGAAATACACTCATACTTATTCAGTCATCTAGTATTTAGCAAGGGTGCCCAGAATACTTAATGGAGGAAAGATAGTCTTTTCAATAAATGGTGTTAGGAAAACTGGGTATTCACATAAGAGTGTCCTGGTGTGCTGCAGCCCATGGGTTAGCAAAGAGCTGGACATGACTGGGTGGCTGAACAACAACAATGTAAGAATGAAACTAGACCCTAAACTACACCTCACCAAATTAATTTGAGTCAGATTAATGACTTGAATGAAGACCAGAAACCATAAAACACCTAAAAGAAAATATAGGAAAAATCTCTTTGACAGG
The DNA here is from genome assembly GCF_042477335.2 of Ovis canadensis. NCBI lineage: Eukaryota > Metazoa > Chordata > Mammalia > Artiodactyla > Bovidae > Ovis > Ovis canadensis. The sequence continues at coordinate 103,065,809 of NC_091246.1, forward strand.
GGTCCTGGTAAATTTTCTGGAAATCACACCTAAAGAACCAGCATCAAAATAAAAATGAACAGGTGAGACCATTCAAAACAAAAGCCTCTGCACAACAAAAGAAATGATTATCAAAGTGAAAAGACAATGTATAGAAAGGGAAAAATCTTTGCAAACAATGTGTCTGATAAGATGTAATACCCAAAATATATAAAGAATTCATACAACTCAAAAACAAAACAAAACAAAAAAACCCTGCAAATAATCCAATTGGAAAATAGGTAAAGGACCTAGACACTTTTCTAAAGAATATAAACAGCCAACATGTACATGAAAATGTACTTGAGAACGAAAAAACAATGATATATCACCTCACACCAGTTAGAGCAGCAATCATCAAAAAGGCAAGAGATAACAAAGGCTCCTAAATATGTGGAGAAAAGGGAAGCCTCGTGCGCTGTTGGGGGGAATGTAAGTTGGTGCAGCCACTGCGGAGAACAGCATGGAGTTTCTTCAAAAAGCTAAACTCTACCATATGATCCGGCAACTCCACTTCTGGGTATATATTCAGAAACAATGGAAAACACTAATTGGAAAAGATACCTGCACCCCAATGTTCATGGCAGAGCTATTTACAAAACTAAGATATGGAAACAACCCAAGTGTCCATCAGCAGATGAATGGATACAGATGTGACGCGTTTATACAGTGGAATACTGCGCAGTCACAGGAAAGAGGGAAATCCTGCCACTACAACAATGTGTGTGGACTGGAATGCAGAAGTAGGAGCTCAAGAGATACCTCAGGTAACGGGCACGTTTGGCCTCGGAGTGAAGAATGAAGCAGGGGAAAGGCTAACAGAGTGTTGCCAAGAGAACGCACTGGTCATAGCAAACACCCTCTTCCAACGAGAGACGTGGGTGTCTCCAGATGGTCAAAACTGAAATCATATTGATTACATTCTTTGCAGCCGAAGATGAAGAAGCTCTATACAGTCAGCAAAAACAAGACTGGAAACTGACTGTGGCTCAAATCATCAACTCCTGGTTGCCAAATTCAGACTTGAATTGAAGAAAGTAGGGAAAACCACTAGGCCATTCAAGTATGACCTAAATCAAATCCCTTATGATTATACAGTGGAAGTGACAAATAGATTCAAGGGGTTAGATCTGATAGACAGAGTGCCTGAAGAACTATGGACAGAGGATCATGACACTGTACAGGAGGTGGTAGTCAAAACCATACCCAAGAAATGCAAAAAGGCAAAATGTTTGTCTGAGGAGGTCTTACAAATAGCTGAGAAAAGAAGAGACACTAAAGGCAAAGGAGAAAAGATAACATATACCCATCTGAACACAGAGTTCCAAAGAATAACAAGGACAGAGAAGAAAGCCTTCTTAAATGAATAATGCAAAGAATAGATATGGGATAGAATATATTATCTTACAAATAGCTATTTGTAAGACCTCCTCAGACAAACATTTTGCCTTTTTGCATTTCTTGGTATGGTTTTGATTACCGCCTCCTATACAGTGTCATGAATCTCTGTCCATAGTTCTTCAGGATAGAATATCTATCTGGAGAAGGCAATGACACCCCACTCCAGTACTCGTGCCTGGAAAATCCCATGGACAGGATTGCAGTCCATGGGATCGCGAAGAGTCAGACACGACTGAGCGACTTCACTTTCACTTTCATGCATTGGAGAAGGAAATGGCAACCCACTCCAGTGTTCTTGCCTGGAGAATCCCAGGGACGGGGGAGCCTGGTGGGCTGCCGTCTATGGGGTCACACAGAGTCGGACACGACCGAAGTGACTTAGCAGCAGCAGCAGCAGCAGAATATCTATCTAAAACAACAGAATGGGAACCGGGTGGCGCTAGTGGTAAAGAACTTGCCTGCCAATGCTGGAAACTTTAAGAGACAGTCCCATCCCTGGGAGGGGAAGATCCCCTGGAAAAGGAAATGGCAACCCACTCCAGTATTCTTGCCTAGAAAGTCCCATGGACAGAGGAGCCTGGTGGGCTACAGTCCGTGGGGTCATGAGGAGTTGGACACGACTGAAATAACTTGGTACACAGAGATCTCAGCAAGAAAATTAGAGATACCAAGAGAACATTTTGTGCAAAGATGGGCACAATAAAGGACAGAAATGGTATGGACCTAACAGAAGCAGAAGATATTAAGGAGCATTGTCAAGAATACACAAAAGAACTATACAAAAAAGATCTTAATGACCCAGATAACTACAGTGGTGTAATCACTCACCTAGAGTCAGACATCCTGGAATGTGAAGTCAAGTAGGCCTTAGGAAACATCACTTCGAACAAAGATAGTAGAGGTAATGGAATTCCAGCTGAGCTATTTCAAATCCTAAAATATGATGCTGTTAAAGTGCTGCACTCAATATGCCAGCAACTTTGGAAAACTCAGCAGTGGCCACAGGACTAGAAAAGTTCCAATTTCAAAGAAAGGCAATGCCAAAAATGTTTCAAACTACTGCACAGTTGCACTCATTTCACACACTAGTAAAGGAATGCTCAAAATCCTTCAAGCTAGGCTTCAACAGTATATAAACCAAGAACTTCCAGATGTACAAGCTAGATTTAGAAACAGCAGAGGAGCCAGGGATTAAATGGCCAACATCCATAGGGTCATGGAAAAAGCAAGGGGATTTCAGAAAACCATCTACTTCTGCTTCATTAAGTATGCTAAAGCCTTTGACTGTGTGGCTCAAAACAAACTGTGGAAAATTCTGAAAGAGATGGGAGTATCGGACCACATTATGTGCCTCCTGAGAAACCTGTGTGCAGGTCAAGAAGCAACAGTTAGAACCAGACATGAAACAATGGACTGGTTCAAAACTGGAAAGGAGTACATCAAGGCTGTATATTGTCACCCTGCTTATTTAACTTATATGCAGAGTACATCATGTGAAATGCCAGGATGGATTAAACTCAAGCTGGAATCAAGATTTTGGGGATAAATATCAATAACTGCAGATATGCAGATGACACTACCCTAATTTCAGAAACTGAAGAAGAACTAAAGAGCTTCTTGATGAAGATGAAAGAGGAGAGTAAAAAAGCTGGCTTAAAACTCAACATTCAAAAAACTAACATTATGGCATCTGGTCCCATCACGTCATGGCAAATAGATGGGTAACAATGGAAACAGTGAAAGACTTTATTTTCTTGGGCTCCAAAATCACTACAGACAGTGACTGCAGCCATGGAAATAAAAGACACTTGCTCCTTGAAAAACGGCTATGACAAACCTAGACAATATATTAAAAAGCAGAGATGTTACCTACTGACAAAGATCTGTCTAGTCAAAGCTGCGGTTTCCCAGTAGTCATGTATGGATGTGAGAGTTGGACCATAAAGAAAGCTGAGTGCCAAAGAATTAATGCTTTTGAACTATGGTGCTGAAGGAGACTCTTGAGAGTCCCTTGTATAGCAAGGAGATTGAACCAGTCAATCCTAAAGGAAATCAGTCCTGAATATTCACTGGAAGGACTGATGCCAGAGCTCCAATACTTTGGTCACCTGATGCAAAGAGCCAACACATTGGAAAATACCCTGATACTGGGAAAGATTGAGGGCAGGAGGAGAAGGGGGCAACAGAGGATGAGATGGTTGTATGGCATTATCAACTCAATGGACATGAGTTTGAGCAAACTTTGGGCGATAGTGAAGGACAGGGAAGCCTGGCGTGCTGTGGTCCATGGGGTCGCAAAGAGTCAGACACAACTGAGCAGCTGAACAACAACAGAAATATGAATGGATTTGGAGGGCATTACATTAAGTGAAGTAAGTCAAAGACAAAACTGTATGGTATCGCTTATATATAAAATAAAAAAAATAAAGGGATCTAGTGAAGATAGCAAAAGAGAAAGACATAGATATAGAGAACAAGCCAGTGGTTACCACCGGGGCGAGGCAAAATATGGGCAGGGATTGAGAAGGACAAACTACTATACCATTTATAAAGTAAGTAAGCTGAAAAGATGTACAACACAGGGAATACAGCCAAGATTTTACAATAACTCTAAATGGAATATGTTAGAAAAGAAAACATGTCAAAATTTTTAACTAACTAATGAGGTAAACAGGAAGATGTGAAAACCTATCAGAGACCAACTGAGAAGCCAGATATGTACATATAGTTAATTTAATTATGGGTTAAATACAAAACTGGTAAATATCCAACAGAGCCATTAACTTTTCACGTTGTCTAGTCTTCTGGACAGAAATGATCTCCATCTCTACCTGACAGCCATCTGCAAGTTAACTTAACCTCTGCCCTAAGGGCTTGTAAAATATCTAGTCAGCAGAATCAGGCCTAGCATCCCTTTGATGCCATGCCTTCCTCCAGGGGATCTTCCTGACCTGACCCAGGGATCAAACATCTCTGACATCTCCTTCATTGTTAGGGGGTTCTTTACCGCCTGTGCCACCTGGGATGCCCAAAGAATACCTAGTCATCTCTTCCTCCTATCTCCAAGTTTCAGATAACTTTTCTTGCAAAACACCAAACATGCAGAAAAATTGATAAAACACAAAGCAATGGGAAACTAAGTCACTTATCTCAGAGTAAGAACGATCTTTTTTATCTTTTCCGATAGCTGTAAATGGAGTCTAATCTTTACAATTGTGACTCACTATATTGTACACCTGTAACTTCCATAATATTATATAGCAACTATACTCCAATTAAAACATTAAAATTTATTTATTTGCTGTGTGGGGTTTTAGTTGTGCCACGTGGGGTCGCTCCTGGCTGTACAGGCTTAGTTACCCCTCAGCACTTGGGATGTTAGCTCCCTGACTAGGGATTGAACCTGCATCCCCTGCAAGGTAGAGTCTTTAACCACAGGACCACCAGGAAAGCCCCAAGATCAACCTTTAAAAAAATAAGTTTAAAAAAAAGCTGGGGTTTTGACCTTAAAGCTTATAGGGGATTAATATAAATGAATATAATATAAAGAAATATAAATAAATGAATATAAATACAAATAAATACAAATGAATGAAGTAGCTTTAAGAAAAACATCAACAGGGACTTCCTGGTGGTCCAGTAGTTAAGAGTCCACCTTCCAGTGTAGGGGAGGTGGGTTTGATCCCTGGCCAGGGAACTAAGATCCCATGCGCTGCATGACTACTAAGCTCACTCGCCACAATTAGAGAAGCCTGTGCACCACAACAAAGACCCAGTGCAACCAAAAATTTTTAAAAAGAGGACCAAGAAACAAAAGTATAGTAACTTACGTGTGAGTACATCCTTCGCACAGAACGTGATGATATTCTTCCTGCCCGCAGAGTTTGAGCTGAAGTCCCCAACCTGAGGATGTTAATGGCGGCTGCTGCTGCTGCTAAGTTGCTTCAGTGGTGTCTGACTCTGTGCATCCCCATAGATGGCAGCCCACCAGGCTCCCCCGTCCCTGGGATTCTCCAGGCAAGAACACTGGAATGGGTTGCCATTTCCTTCTCCAGTGCATGAAAGTGAAAAGTGAAAGTGAAGTCACTCATTCGTGTGCGACTCTTTGCGACCCCATGGACTGCAGCCTACCAGGCTCCTCTGTCCATGGGATTTTCCAGGCAAGAGTACTGGAGTGGGAACTGGAAGGCATCGGAGTGCCTTCTCCGATGTTAATGGCAAAGACTACTATTTATACAGAGAGCTGGGATTTGGATTTAACAGACTGTAAGGCTTTAATCACTAATCTACAGCCAGACATCTTGGAATGTGAAGTCAAGTGGGCCTTAGAAAGCATCACTACGAACAAAGCTAGTGGAGGTGATGGAATTCCAGTTGAGCTGTTTCAAATCCTTAAAGATGATGCTGTGAAAGTGCTGCACTCAATATGTCAGCAACTTTGGAAAACTCAGCAGTGGCCACAGGACTGGAAAAGGTCAGTTTTCATTCCAATTCCAAAGAAAGGCAATGCAAAAGAATGCTCAAACTACCACACAAATGCACTCATCTTACATGCTAGTAAAGTAATGTTCAAAATTCTCCAAGCCAGACTTCAGCAATACATGAACCGTGAACTCCCTGATGTTCAAGCTGGTTTTAGAACAGGCAGAGGAACCAGAGATCAAATTGCCAACATCTGCTGGATCAGGGAAAAAGCAAGAGAGTTCCAGAAAAACATCTATTTCTGCCTTATTGACTATGCTGATGAAGCCTTTGACTGTGTGGATCACAATAAACTGGAAAATTCTGAGAGAGATGGGAATACCAGACCACCTAACCTGCCTCTTGAGAAATCTGTATGCAGGTCAGGAAGCAACAGTTAGAACTGGACATGGAACAACAGACTGGTTCCAAATAGGAAAAGGAATACATCAAGGCTGTATATTGTCACCCTGCTTATTTAACTTCTATGCAGAGGACATCATGAGAAACGCTGGACTGGAAGAAACACAAGCTGGAATTAAGATTGCCGGGAGAAATATCAATAACCTCAGATATGCAGATGACACCACCCTTATGGCAGAAAGTGAAGAGGAACTAAAAAGCCTCTTGATGAAAGTGAAAGAGTAGAGTGAAAGAGTTGGCTTAAAGCACAACATTCAGAAAACTAAGATCATGGCATCTGGTCCCATCACTTCATGGGAAATAGATGGGGAAATAGTGGAAACAATGTCAGACTTTATTTTGGGGGGCTCCAAAATCACCGCAGATGGTGACTGCAGCCATTAAATTAAAAGACGCTTACCCCTTGGAAGAAAAGTTATGACCAACCTAGATAGCATATTCAAAAGCAGAGACATTACTTTGCCGACTAAGGTCCGTCTAGTCAAAGCTATGGTTTTCCTGTGGTCATGTATGGATGTGAGAGTTGGGCTGTGAAGAAGGCTGAGCGCCAAAGAATTGATGCATCTGAACTGTGGTGTTGGAGAAGACTCTTGAGAGTCCCTTGGACTGCAAGGAGATCCAACCAGTCCATTCTGAAGGAGATCAGCCTTGGGATTTCTTTGGAAGGAATGATGCTAAAGCTGAAGCTCCAGTACTTTGGCCACCTCATGTGAAGAGTTGACTCATTGGAGAAGACTCTGATGCTGGGAGGGATTTGGGGGCAGGAAGAGAAGGGGACAACCCAGGATGAGATGGCTGGATGGTATGACGAACTCGATGGACGTGAGTCTGAGTGGACTCCGGGAGATGGTGATGGACAGGGAGGCCTGGCATGCTGCGATTCATGGGGTCGCAAAGAGTCGGACACGACTGAGCAACTGAACTGAACTGAACTGAAGGCTTTAATATGCAAGAACCAGTAAACTATAGCCAGTAAACAAATAACCCAATAAACTAGAGCAGAACCAGTCTAGCTGGACACCCCCAGCCTAGAAAGAGAATACTGAAAGGGGAAAGGAGAATTACTGGAAGGGAATTCTCAGGACCAGAGAAGGCAATGGCACCCCACTCCAGTACTCTTGCCTGGAAAATCCCATGGATGGAGGAGCCTGGTGGGCTGCAGTCCATGGGGTGGCGAAGAGTCGGACACAACTGAGCGACTTCCTTTCACTTTTCACCTTCATGCATTGGAGAAGGAAATGGCAACCCACTCCAGTGTTCTTGCCTGGAGAATCCTAGGGACGGGGGAGCCTGGTGGGCTGCCGTCTATGGGGTCACACAGAATCGGACATGACTGAACCAACTTAGCAGCAATTCACAGGATGAGAGGAGGGAGGCAGGGGCCTCCCATGACCCAGCTGAGAAGTCTCCAGGAAAAGTGATGAACAGGATTGTGACCCTTCGGGAAGGGGCCCCTGAGGTCTCCCTTCAGCTGTAGGGACTCACTGGGACCATCTTGACAGACGGAGTCACGGTAGGCACAGAGATACTTGCAAGGGTCTTTCCAGAACCCAGAAACACACTTCATGCATTTAGAGTCAAGAGGCGCCCAGGGCCCTCATACAGCACCTCCTGTCACATAAGGCTTTTACCCTTTTCCTCTGTGCCCTTCGCCCTCTGTTGAGGAGCCCATAGCAGGACAAAGACAGTGTGACAGAGAAAAATGGAGCCACGCCAGACACTCCATGCCCTTTCCTCACACCTGAGGGCGGGGACCCATCGGGAACTCAGCATGATATCACAGCGCTGACTTATTTTATTTTATTTTATTTTTTGCAGTGCACAGTCTCAGTTTCTTCACAGCATGAGGGATCTTAGTTCCCCAGCCAGCGATGGATCCAGCATTTCCTGCATTGCAAGGCAGATTCTTAACTACTTGGCCACCACAGAAGTTCTAGACTAACTTTTAAATGTCTGCGAAGGAGAGTGTTCTTACAGCTAAAACAGAAATACCACGGGTGTGTCTGAGATGTCATGGGGCGTGGGGGGCTGAGAGGGAGACTGATGGTATCATATGAAGGTGCTGGTGGCAAAAAATAATGATATGAAACTGCTCCTTGACAGTGCCCGGCTGAGCTGGTCCCTATGATGAAAGGCGAAATGGAAGCTCCAGCAGGGTTCCTGAGAAGGCAGTGATCCAAGCGAGGTGCCAGTACTCAGAGCGCTAGACACAGATCTGAAATCTCTTCCCCAGATCAGGAGTGTGAGTCAGATGGGAGATGAGGAGAAGATTCTGGAAAAGGATTGTGTAGAGAGATACCCCCACCCCCTCCTCTTTCCTCAAAGAGGGAGGCACCTGAATTTGATTTCAGCAGTCCTCTCTGTGAGTTTGCTCTGCCTGGATGTGCACAGTTTGGCCCTCCAGGGAAATCTAGAAGCTTCTGACAGCCCCTCCAGGGAAAGTGAGAGGACCAGGGGGAGGGAGGAGGGACATGCTCCCAGGATGGGTCTATATGCAGGTGCACAGTGTTCCCAGGGCCCAGAGGTGAGCTCTGTGGAGAGGAAGCCTGCATGAGTTTCCATGGCTGTGATCCAGAAAGGCTTCCTAGAGGGGCAACTAGGTCTCTGCTGGGAGAAGCTGCAAGCACCCGCATCTCCCTAGGGCTGCAGAAGGAGCAAGCGGCCCATCAGAAAAGACATGCTCTCTGCCAGCCCAGAGCACAAAGCCAGGCTGGGACAAGCCTCCCCACCTGGACTTGTCTCCAGTCCCAGCCCTTCGTCCTGCACCGGGTAGGGAGGAGACCCAACACCCCACTGTAGCAGCACGGCTTCCTCCCACACCGGGGAGAGAGCAGAGCTCGCACCCTTGAAGTGAGGCTTTTATGCAGGACAGGACATTCTCATGGTTGAAATGAGACTGTGTTCAGGACTCAAAGAAAAGGAAGGGCATCTCACAACCTAAGAGAGGTCATAAAAGTCCCTAAGAACCTCCCATCAACTGGGCTCCTTCAAGATAGTAGTGAAAACCTACAGACTGTTACAAGTGAAGTCAGACAGAGAAAGACAAATATCATATGACATCGCTTCTAAGTGAAATCAAAATAATGGTACAAATGAACTTATTTACAAAACAGAAATAGAGTCAGATGTAGAAAAGAAACTTATGGTTACCAGGGGGTAAGTGCAGGACAGATAAATCGGAAGACTGGAATTGACATATACACACTATTGTATATCAAATAGATAACTAACAAGGACCTACTGTATCACAGGAACTCTATTCAATACTCTGTAATGACCTATAAGGGAAAAGAATCTTAAAAAGAGTGTGTGTTTATATATATATATATATATATATATAAAAGTGATTCACTTTGCTATGCGGCAGAAACTGACGCATGGTAAATCAACTATATCCCAACCAAAAAAATTGTTTAAAGAATTCATAATAAAAATATATATTATAGATATGGATATATAGCAATAACATTCTTCTTATCCTGCTCTATCCCTCAGGGCATTCAATTAGCATGAGCAACACTCAACTTCTATTTTAAGTTGAAAATTGAAAAAACTGAGTAATGCATATTTAACTACCATTTTTGTTTTAATCATTTGTTGCCCCCTTAGAAGAGACATTTTTTTCTTCAGCACCAAGATTTCAGCACCAAGTGTGGAATTTGACAGTGCTCTGTAACTGGAGAATGCCAGGCTTCATTCTGTGGGCAAAAAATGTTGCCTGCCTTGCTGGTAAACAATAAATTAGGTCAGCTGATAGCCAGCAGCCATTGCAGCCACCTCGCCAGTGTGCCCTGAGGGGAATTAAGAATGGAGAAAAACAGGATACTGGCCCTAGAGAGCTAAAGTACGAAAGTGAAAGCGTTAGTCACTCAGTCGTGTCTGACTCTGTAACCCCATGAACTGTAGCCTGCCAGGTTCCTCTGTCCATGGAATTCTCCAGGTAAGAATCCAGAGATTGAACCCAGGTCTCCCGCATTGCAGGCAGATTCTTTACTGTCTGAGCCACCAGGGGAGCCCAAGATAGTTAAAGTGCATATCAAAGAAATTATTTCAACCAGCCCAGACTCTTGCTAAAAAAGCACTAAAATTGTTAACTTGAGACACCTGGTTTTTGTGATTAGCAGTAATCGTTTGATGTCCCACTCCATTTTTTATTTTAATCAAAACTCCTCTATATCCTGACTCCTCCCTTATCTCTTCAAAGCAGTCCCTCAGAGCTATGTGAGAGTATGCCTTCCTGGGCTATGGTCCTCAGTAATTCATGCATGCTCAGTTGTTCAGTCATGTCTGACTCTTTGCAACTCCATGGACTATAGCCTGCCAGGCTTCTCTGTCCATGGGATTTCCCAGGCAAGGATACTGTTGTTTACTCACCCAGTTGTGTCTGACTGTTTGCGACCCCATGGACTACAGCATGCCAGGCTTCCCTGTCCTTCACTATCTCCTAGAGTTTGCTCAAACTCATGTCCATTGAGTTGATGACGCCATGCGACCATCTCATCCTCTGTTGTCCGCTTCTCCTCCTGCCCTCAGTCTTTTCCAGCATCAGGGTCTTTTCCAGCGAGTTGGCTCTTCACATCAGTTGGCTAAAGTATTGGAGCTTCCCTGGTAGCTCAGGTGGTAAAGAATCTCCTTGCAATGCAGGAGACCATCTGCAATGCTAGGAGACTCAGGTTCAACCCCTGGGTCAGGAAGATCCCCTGAAGAAGGGAATGGCAACCACTCCAGTATTCTTGCCTGGAGAATCTCATAGACAGAGAACGCTGGTGGGCTACAGTTGATGGGGTCACAAAAAATACTGTAGTGGGTTGCCATTTCCTCCTCCAGGGGATCTTCTCAACCCAAGGATCGAACCCATATCTCCTGCGGCTACTGCATTGGCAGGCAAAGTCTTTACCACTAGCGCCACCTGGGAAGCCCTCAGTAATGCATGATTCTCAATTTTTAGGTGGGACATCTCTTTTTCAGTTGACAAATATTTGGCTCAGACGGTAAAGCGTCTGTCTACAATGTGGGAGACCTGGGTTCGAAGCGCTGGGTTGGGAAGATCCCCTGGAGAAGGAAATGGCAATCCACTCCAGTACTGTTGCCTGGAAAAAGATCCCATGGACAGAGGAGCCTGGTAGGCTACAGTCTATGGGGTCGCAAAGAGTCGCACATGACTGAGCAACTTCACTTTCATTTAAGAAAACCTTCAGAAGCCTAGGAGAAGGCATGCAATGAAAGGAAAACCTTCTGCAGAGAGGGCCATGAGGATGAGCAAAAGCGGCCGGGGCACAGGAACACAGAGAGAACTCCAGGCCAAAGGAAGCTCACGGACCTGCAGAGAGGTCATAGAGCAGAGTGCACCCTAGAGGCTGGACGAGGTGGTGGGGGTGGGTGCAGCCTGGGATGTTTTATCACTACATGGTGTCGACTGAAAAAAAATGCACAACCTAAAACCTGAGAACTTTGCTTTATTCAGCAGACTTGCTGAGGACTTAAGCCAGGGAAATAGCCTCTCAGATAGCTCAGAGGGACTGTTCTGTCCTTTTTTTTTTCTTTTTTATTTGGCTTACTATTTTCTTTTTTATTTGTACTTTTTTTTATTTGGCCATGCCACATAACATGTGGGATCTTAGTTCCCCTGCCAGGGATCAAGCCCACCTGCTGTGCATTGCAAGTGCAGTCTTAACCACTGGACCACCAGGGAAGTGAAAGAGGGGGCTGTTCTGAAGAGGAAGGAGAAGAGCCAGGATAAAAGGAGCTTTTGCACAACAAACAACAACAACAACAAAACACGTTGTCGAACATCAAAAGATTACCGCTAACTAAAGAAAAGCCAGACATCTCAAGTTAATGAATTTAACGCTCTTCTGTGTATAGGAAGATGCACGGGTCTGGGCTCACTGCAATGATTCCTATGATACGCACCCTATCCAGGGCAGGTATCCTGTTTTCTCCATCCTGAATCCCCTCAGAGTGCTGGCTTGTGGCCGCAGCATCCTTTGTGGACTGATGAGGCAGGTGGCAATCTTCCGCCACAGTGAAAAGACCAGAGTTAGACGTGGGTTGAACAAGGTGAAAGAAGGCATCTGAGAACTCCGAATGCAGCAGCAAATGGACAAAGGAGGGGGCGGCAGGTCCACAGAGCTGCAAACGCAGTGACAAGTCCTTGACTCCCCTACCTACTGAGATGCGATGACGTGAGTTCTTTACAACCGCATCTGAGTACTGAGTACAGAAGGCACGTGAACAGAACCTGGGGGCTCACCCTTGCCCCGCCAGCCTGTAAGTGGCTCCAGTCCCAGCACAGCCCCTTCACCTCCGTGTCCCCAGAGCCCTGCACATGGGTAGCCTCAGGAAATGTTTGCTGGAGAAAAGGCCAGATAGGCAGTCACTCTCCTGCTGTGGAACTGTCTGATATTATTAGAGAGAAACTGAGCCGTCTCAGCTCAGGGTGCAGTCATCAATGTGTTGTTTCTCTCTTAATCTTTCTGCATCTGTCTCGCCAGACACAAAAATAACCAAAGCCGTTTTCTATTTTATAGTCTGCATTTACCCATGGACTGTAGCCCACCAGGCTCCTCTGTCCATGGGGATTCTCCAGGCCAGAACACTTGAGTGGGTAGCCGTTCCCTTCTCCAGGGGATTTTCCCAATCCAGGGATCAAACCCAGGTCTCCTGTATTGCAGGCATATTCTTTACCATCTGAGGCACCAGGGGAGTCCTATTTAATATTGTAAGTCAGGGAGCTTTTACTTTAAATGTTTTAACAAAAAAGTTTCGTGCGCTACAAAATGTCAACACAGAATCTCCTACTTAATAAATTCTGGGGAACTTTTTCCCAGTATTTTTTCTCTCTCTCCAGGATCACGATGATTCTTCCTGCCTTCCTTGGACTCAGACAACGTTTTATGTCAGATAAGTGAGCATCCCCACCACCCTCCTGTCACCTCTCTAGAAGAACAACAGCCTCTGCTCCGAGTTAAGGCGTGTTGTGAATCCATTAGTGACCATCAAGTCCCCTCTTTGTGGGCTCCAGTCACCCTTTTCCAACCGCACACTTGACATTTCCACTGTAATGGCCCGCTGTCACCTTAAGTCATCGAAAATTAAGCCTAAGTCCCTCCATTCCCACAAAACAGCTGCCCTGCCTGACTTCTACTTCTGTTAATGGTTCCAATAGCCTCCCAGCTCCAAATTCTAAGTTCATGGTCATTTTGGACTCTGCCCGACCCCCCACAGCAGATGGAGCCAACTGTTCTTTCCTCAACTTTTCTCCAGCATGCATCTGAACCGTCATCACCTTGATCATTTTTTAGGTTCACACTACCTATCTACTTGCCTTCATTTTCTCTCCTTTAGTCTGACTGATCAGATTAATCTTCCTGTAATAGCTCAGATATGCAGATGACACCACCCTTATGGCAGAAAGTGAAGAGGAGCTAAAAAGCCTCTTGATGAAAGTGAAAGAGGAGAGTGAAAAAGTTGGCTTAAAGCTCAACATTCAGAAAACTAAGATCATGGCATCCGGTCCCATCACTTCATGGGAAATAGATGGGGAAACAGTGGAAACAGTGTCAGACTTTAATTTTTTGGGCTCCAAAATCACCGCAGATGGTGACTGCAGCCATGAAATTAAAAGACACTCCTTGGAAGAAAAGTTATGACCAACCTAGATAGCATATTCAAAAGCAGAGACATTACTTTGCCGACTAAGTTCCCTCTAGTCAAGGCTATGGTTTTTCCTGTGGTCATGTATGGATGTGAGAGTTGGACTGTGAAGAAGGCTGAGCACCAAAGAATTGATGCATCTGAACTGTGGTGTTGGAGAAGACTCTTGAGAGTCCATTGGACTGCAAGGAGATCCAACCAGTCCATTCTAAAGGAGATCAGCCCTGGGATTTCTTTGGAAAGAATGATGCTGAAGCTGAAGCTCCAGTACTTTGGCCACCTCATGCGAAGAGTTGACTCATTGGAAAAGACTCTGATGCTGGGAGGAATTGGGGGCAGGAGGAGAAGGGGACGACCAAGGATGAGATGGCTGGATGGCATCACGGACTCGATGGACATGAGTCTGAGTGAACTCCGGGAGATGGTGATGGACAGGGAGGCCTGGCGTGCTGCGATTCATGGGGTCGCAAAGAGTCGGACACAACTGAGCGACTGAACTGAACTGACTGAATAGCCCTAAAAATAACAAGAGCCAACACATACTAAGCACTTATTATGTGGCAGATTCTAAGATCTCTTGGCATCTATCTGTTCCTTTAATACTCAGAATCACAGAATCATTCTGTTATTCTAACTTTACAGATGAGAAAACTTGAGGCACACAGAGGTTAAACAGCCAGCCCAGGAACACACAACTAGGTGTGTTGTTTGGCCTGTCCCTGCCAAATAAGTCTCCCTTACTACCTGTCCCCAGTCACCCCATCCTCTCCCAAAGGCAACTACTCAGCTTTTCAGAGTGTTGACCAAAACTTACCCCCCTCCAGAGTGGCTCCCAGGTCACTCTCTGCCATACTCATGTCAGCGAGGCTCCTGCCTTTCCCTTGGCCAAATGCCTCTGGTACTTTTCCTCTCCTGTCCTCCTAGGTCCACCTCCATCCTCTCTGCCCCCCGGACCCATCCTTGCAGGCACAGTGGGCTGAGCCCTCCTTCCATCCCATCTTTGAGGCCATCATAGCTGTCTCTCAGCTCTGCTGCTCCCGTCGATGCCGCTGCAAAGCAGTGCCGACAGCACCTTCCCTTCTGGAGTGTATGTGCCAAGCACAATGTTCTGGCCTCCTGTGTGATGAACCCATTCTGGCTCGGAAGACGTTTTGAGGTGGCAGGATCTAGTCATATCGCAGTACTGGGCTGGCCATAGCATTCATTCGGGTTTTCATACCATCTTACAGAAAACCTGAACAATCTTTTTGGTCAACCCAGTATAAATACACTGCTGTTTTCACTTTTTTTTTTTAACCTTCTTATATTTCATTTTGGGGGCTTCCCTGGTGACTCAGCAGTAAAAGAATCCACCTGTCAATTCAAGAGACGCAAGAGTCGTGGGTTCGATCCCTGGGTCAGGAAGATCCCCTGGAGAAGCGAATGGCAATCCACCCCAGTATTCTTGCCTGGAGAATCCCATGGGCAGAGGAACCTGATGGGCTATAGTACATGGGATCACAAAGAGTTGGATACAACTTAGAGACTAAAACAACAATTTCATTTTTAATAACCAAGAGATATTAATAGACATCCTTAACCCTCACCCTTTCCCTGTCTCTCCATCCCTCCTCGATCCTGGCTTTTGCTCAGGGATGAGGGGGGTGGTCTGTGGTACACATGACATGACTTTTGTGTGTGTGTGTGCTTTCTTAGCTACTTTTTCTGCTAGGATATACACACACAGCACAAAATTCCAAAGGTATAAAGGATATATCATGAAAAATAAGTCTCCCTTACTACCTGTCCCCAGTCACCCCATCCTCTCCCAAAGGCAACTACTTAGCTTTTCAGAGATATTCAGGACATGCTCAAACATAAAAATATATATGCTTCATGTTTTTAAAGATTAAAGTTTAATCATTTGTTTTCTGACACTGACATAGATATTAAGCAGTATTCTGTATAGACTACTGGGATTTCCAGGTTGCTTAGTGGTAAAGAATCCACCTGCCAAGGAGGAGAAGTGGGTTCAGTCCCTGAGTTGGGAAGATCCCCTGGAGAAGAAAATAGCAACCCACTCTTGCCTGGGAAATCCCGTGGACAGAGGAGCCTGGCGGGCTACAGTCCATGGGGTCGCAAAGAGTCAGGCATAATCGAGGGACTAAAACAACAAAAACACACTGCTATATATAAAATAGATGACCAACAAGGACCTTCTGTAGAGCACAGGGAACTCTACTCAATATTCCATAATGACTTATATGGGAAAAAGAAATCTAAAAAAAGAATGAATATATGTATATGTGTAAGCGATTCACTTTGCTGTACAGCAGAAAGTAATACAACATTGCGATCAACTATACTCCAATAAAAATTAGTAAAAAAAAAAAAACATTCTGATGGGGCAATTAATATCTAATTAGTGTAATACTGCAGTGTTGTCAAGTTTTAGAGATCTGTTGCACAAAATGTTAATAAACTTAACACACTGAACTGTAATTAAACTTGATGAAGACGGTAAATCAAATGTTATGTGTTTTTCACCATACTCTAAGGAATGATCCTGATGTCAAGATGGCAGCGCTGACACAGCCATGCACTTCCCTTCCCAACTCTCTGTAAAGCAACTGTCTTTTACCGTCTTGTTTCTGGATCTCTGCTCCTGTCTTCCCCAAGGCCCAGGGCTGGCCCAGTGTCCGGGCTCAGAGCAGACACTCAATAATCTTGTTAGGTGGAGGGTGGAGGTACCAGTGAAAAGTACAGGCCAGAGCAAGGAAGGGCTCCAAGGGAGATGGAGTGGGAGGAGGGGTTAAAGAGAGGGGCAAGACAGGGAAATAAACCAGGAGAGAAACCCAGCCATGGAAAAGTACAAGGTTGAGCTGTATTGCTTCCTGTGCTCACCACCTCATCCATCCAGTGGTAGGATGGGCCAAGGTAGAGGCCCAGTGTTCCTTTCTGTTGGGGTCTCACTCACCCCAGCCTGACTTCCTCAGATAATGGGCTCCGGTTTGGTCCACCTTCACTGTGGTTTGTTCATTTTGCAGAACTTGGCTCTGCTTAGCTTTCCCAGTGCCATGCCCCCAGACAATCACCATCCCTTTGAGAAATTGCTTCTGGGATGACTCAGAAGGAGCCATAAAGCCCTGAATCACCACTGCCCCCTCCCGCCCTGCTCTGTAGCTTCTGCTTCGTGTTTTCCCTTCCAGAGACAATTTAGGATCTGTTTCTATGCTCTTAGCCCCGAACAATGGCGGCCACTGCCACCGACTGAATTGAAATCAGCAGTAACCCTCTCCCTAACTCATTGTTTACCCGAAACTGGCTGTCACTGATAAATGCCCTGCCTGGCCTGGCTACTAACCAAGTTGAAAAAGGAAAGCAAATCAGATCAACAAGAGAACAGATCTGTACTTGGCTGAGGCCCACGCTGCTTCTAAATGATAAGCAACACATTCATGCCCCTGACTGAGACTGAAAATGATTTCTCTGTATTTAAAAACTGTTTAAGAAAGATTTTAAATGATGTAACTTTGAAAAGGCCCACATGGAAGGGAAACGAAATACTCCTTTAAAACATGTGAATTTTTATAAATGCCCAGTAATTCACATGCAAGAAATCTAGACACAGGCCTTACACCTTTCCCCCCAAATTATCTTAAAATGGATCAGAGACCTAAATGTGAAATACAGAATTACCATCTCCTAGAAGATAACACGGAGAAGGAAATGGCAACCCACTCCAGTGTTCTTGCCTGGAGAATCCCAGGGACGGGGGAGCCTGGTGGGCTGCCGTCTCTGGGTTTGCACAGAGTCGAACACGACTGAAGCGACTTAGCAGCAGCAGCAGAAGATAACACAGAAGAAATCCTAAAGACTTTGTACAGGTATTGATTTTTAGATATGACATCAAAGGCATGATGTGTACGGGAAAGAAGTGATAAGCTAGAATTCATTAAAATTAAAACCTTCTTCTCTGGGAAAGACTCTAACAGAAGAATGAGAAAATGAGCCACATACTGGGAGAAAATATTTGCAACAGACACATCTGATGAAGGTCTGTTCTCCAAAATATACCAAGAACTCCGAAAATTAACAATAAAAAAATTTTTTTTGGATTAGTACAAAAGAAATAAACAGACACTTCAAATAAGATATACAAATGGCAAATAAGGACATGAGAAGACACTCAATATCACATGTCATTGGGGAACTGAAATTAAAATAACAATGAGATGCTGCTATACACCTACTAGAATGGCCAAGAATTGGAACACTGACAACATCAAATGCTGGTGAGGGTGTAGAGCAACAGGAAGCCCCATTCACAGCTGGTGGGAGTGCACACTGGAACAGCCACTTGAGAAGACAGTTCCAAAGCTTACAAAGCCAAGCATTCTCTTAACATACAAGCCAGTAATCATGCTCCTTTAGCATCTACCCAAAGAAGTTGAAAACTTATGTCCACCCAAAAACCTAGACATGAATGTTTATGGCAGCTTTACTCGTAATTGCCAAGACTTGGGAGCAAATCAAGATGCCCTGCAATTGCTGAATAGATAAACTCTGGCTTATTCAGAAAACAGAATATTACTCAGCACTGCAAAGCAATGAAACGATGTGGAGGAAACCTAAATGTGTATTCCTAAGGGAAAGAAGGCGATCGGAAGAAGTTACATACTGAAGGATTCCAAATACAGGACAATTTGGAGGCAGCGGGGTGGTGGGTGGGGGAGTCACAGACAATAAAACGATCACTATTGGTGAGGAATTAGGAGGGAAGATGGATGAACAGGTGGAGCACGGGGGACTTTTAGGGCAGTGAAACTGTTCTGTATAATACCGTAATGGTGGATACATGTCCTATAATTATACATTTGTCCAAATTCTTCGAATGGATAACAAAAAGAATGAACATTAATGTAAACTACAGACTTGGTTGATGATGATGTTCACCATAAGATGCATCAACTGTATGTTGGTAGTGGGGGAGAGGGCATATGGGGACTCTCTGTCCTTTCTCGGAGAAGGCAATGGCACCCCACTCCAGTACTCTTGCCTGGAAAATCCAATGGACGGAGGCGCCTGGTAGGCTGCAGTCCCTGGGGTCGCTAAGAGTTGGACATGACTGAGCAACTTCACTTTCGCTTTTCACTTTCACGCATGGGAGAAGGAAATGGCAATCCATTGTGTTGGCCTAAGAGTCGGACACGACTGAGCAACTTCACTTTCACTTTTCACTTTCATGCATTGGAGAAGGAAATGGCAACCCATTGTGTTGGCCCAGTGTTCTTGCCTGGAGAATCCCAGGGACAGTGGAGCCTGATGGGCTGCCGTCTATGGGGTCGCACAGAGTCAGACACAACTGAAGCGACTTAGTAGCAGCAGCAGTAGCTGTCCTTTCTGCTCAATTTTGTTATGAATCTAAAACTGCTCTAAAATCTTAAGTCTATTTAAAAATCATAAGAGGAGGACTTCCCTGGTGGTATAGTAGATGAGAGTCCACTTGCCAATGCAGGGAACATAGGTTTGATCCCTGGTCTGGAAGAATTCCATATGCTGCAGAGCAACTATGCCCTGCGCCACAACTACTGAGCTCACACGCCCTAGAGCCTGTGCCCCGCAACAGGAGAAGCCACTGTGATGAGAAGCCCGCACACCACGACTAGAGAGCACCCACGCACAGCAACGAAGACCCAGCACAGCCAGAAAATAAACAAAATTTTAAAACTGTAAGAGGGAAGATTTTAAGAATAAGTTAATACTCAAGGTCATATGGTTAAAAACAATAAATATCCTTACTATAAACAACCCCATGAATGACCACACAAGCCCCTCAGCCTGGAGGCACAGGTTCTCAACACATAGTCTCAATCTCAGTACATATCTCAGTCTCAATCTCTTGGATCTGTTGGGATGTGGGCATTGTACTCTGACTTTTTTTTAATTTGGGTTACAGTTGCTTTACAAAGCTATGCTGGATTCTGCTGTACAACAAAGTGAGTCAGCTATATGTATACATATATCCCCTCTTTCTTGGACCTCCCACCCTACCCCTCTAGGTCATCAGAGAGTACCAAGCTGAGCTCCCTGCCCTATATGGTAAGTAGCTTCCCACTAGCTATCTATCTCACACATGGTACTGTACGTGCGTCAGTGCCATCTCCCAATTTATCCCCTTCGCCCCCCACCCCCCATCCAAATGTCCATCCTCTACATCTGCGTCTCCATTCCTGCCTTGCAAATAGGTTCATTTGTACCATTTTTCTAGATTCCACACATTTGCATTAATATATGATATTTCAAACTGTAATTAAAAATCACCCAACAAACAAAAGTCCAGGACCAGGTGGCTTCACAGGCAAATCTTACCCGATATCTAGAGAAGAACTAACATCGTTCTCAAACTCTCCCAAAAAATTTCAGAGGAAGGAATACTTCCAAGTTTATTCCTTGGGGCCACTGTCACCTGGATACCAAAACCAGACAAAGATATCACACACAAAAAAGAAAATTACAGGCCAATATCACTGATGAATATGAATACAAAAATCCTCAACAGAATACTAGCAAACAGAATCCAACAGCACTTTAAAAGGATCAGACAGCATGATCAAGTGGAATTCATCCCAGGGATGTAAGGATTCTTCAATATTTGCAAGTCAGTCAGTGTGATACCAGAGAAGGCAATGGCACCCCACTCCAGTACTCTTGCCTGGAAAATCCCATGGACGGAGGCGCCTGGTAGGCTGCAGTCCATGGGGTCGCCAAGTTGGACACAACTGGGTGACTTCACTTTCACTTTTGGCTTTCATGCATTGGAGAAGGAAACGGCAACCCACTCCAGTGTTCTTACCTGGAGGATCCCAGGGAAGGGAAGCCTGGTGGGCTGCCGTCTATGGGGTCACACAGAGTCGGACACGACTGAAGTGACTTAGCAATTAGCAATGTGATACACTATTTTAACAAATGGACTTGCCAGCGGTAAAGAATCTGCCTTCCAAACAGGAGACACAGGTTTGATCCCTAGGTTGGGAAGATCCCCCTGGAGAAGGAAATGGCAACCTGCTCCAGTATTCTTGCCTGGAAAATCCCAAGGACAGAGGAACCTGGCGGGCTACAGTCCATGGGGTAGCAAAAGTGTCAGGGGCGACTTAGAGACTAAGCAATAACAACAACATACTGACAAACCATTTGGACTTTTTAAACCAGGTCATCACGGTGTGGTACAGTGATGTCTCTTTTAAATTGATTTCCTCCTCATGTTTTCCCCTTGCTCTTTCTTCCCCATTCTAAGAGACTCCATTCTTAGTTTCAGGATGTAAATTTTTATCACCATTTCCTTGGTTGAATTAACAAGTGGATTGGCTAGATTGTGAAAGACATTAGGGAAACAGAAGCTGGAACTAGGGGGAGTTAGATGCTATGTATTAGAAGACTCCGTGCAAGGCCCATTGGTTAATCATGTCTTCATGGATCCCAGTGGTCAGAGCATTCGACTTGGTCAGAGACGGATAATTCACATAGCCAAGGGGGTTATTTATACAGCGCAAGTGAAGAGAACAAGTGCGGGCCATTAAGAAATAAAAAGGATCTGACCAGCAATCTGTACAGATGTATGCCTTCAGATAACTGAAACATACAAGTCAAACTAAATTTGCATGTGTGTGCATGTTGGGTTGTACATAAATTACACACACAAGAAAGTATGCACTCATGGGCACATAGGTATATTGAAAAGATCAGAAAAACTTCTCCTGAGTATGTGTTTTTAACCAAAATGCAAAAGAAAATATTTTCAATTTTTGTCATTGTTGTCATATTAACAAGCAAATTACAATGTAATGCCAGCTGGTATGTTTCTCAGATAACAAGTTGTGCACTAACACATAGCTTTTTATGTTTTCTTAAAGTATTCTGTTGTTACTTCTTCTAAAATTATAAACAGAGTTCCACATCAATAATTATTGTGAATTTTTTTTGTCCTTTTGAATCTGGAATATAAGTTGAACAGCTGTGCTGAGATAAAATTCACACACCATGCAATTCACCCATTTCAAGTGCTCAAGTCAATGGTCTTTAGTAGATTCACAGAATTGAGCAAACATCACCACAGTCAATTCTGGAATGTTTCATCTCCGCAAACAGAAACCTTGTACCCTTAACTATCACCCTCCTAGGCCCACAGACCCATCAGTCCTAAGCAATCACTAACCTGCTTTCTGTCTCTATAGATCTGATTATTCTGGACATTTCATATAAATGAAATAGTATAATATGTGATCTTTCACTCCTGGCTTCCTTCACTTAGCATTATACTTTGGAGGTACATCATATTGTACCATGTCTCAGTACTTCGGTCCTTTCTATGACTGAAAAATATTAATTTAGATGTATAGCTCATGTTTTGTTTACCCATTCGTCTGCTTGTGGACACTTGGGACTATTCCTTCTTTTGACTATTGTAAAGCTGCTATAAACATTGATGAACAAATACCTGCATGAGTTTCTGTTTTCAATTCTTTGGAGGTATATACTTACATTAGAATTACTGGATTATGCAGTAATTCTATATCGAGTCTTTTGAGGATCTGCCAAACTATTTTTCATAGTGGTTATACCAGCTAAAATCCCCACCAGCAACGGGTTCCAATGTCTCCACCTCCTCACCAATACCTGTCAGTTTCCTGGGTGATGGGGATGATGGTGATGATCATGGAGGCCTTTTAAGTGGGCATGAAATAGTATCGTCCTACGGCTTTGATCTCCTTTACACTGATGACTAATGATGGTGAGCATCTTTCCATGTTCTTACTGGCAATATGCATATCTTCTTTGAAAAATATTTACTCAAGTCCTCTTCCTACTATTAAATGAGATTGTCTCTTTATTGTGAGTCCATTTTTCTGACTGGTCCTTGTTTTCAGCCCAGGTTGTCATGTATGTTAGTAAGAAAGACCGAGAGGTTAAATTTCACATCCCTCACTGCCAAGACTCCAGTAAGACAGACAAATTTATTCTGAACTATGCTGCTGCCCTGCACTGCTCTGCTGCCCTCAACTGCAATTCTGTCATTGTTACATCATCTGGGGACTGAGTGACCTGACATTCACTTGATGCACCGCTGTAAGAGAAATCTAGTCAAAGCATGATCGCTACTTAAAGAGAGTTTGATGGAAGGAAGATTATGGTTAATTTCATGAAATAAAGCATCTAATCCTCCCCTATTAATAAACTACAATTACATGAAAGAATTTTAAATTCATACCTGCCCCAGAGGAAATAGTCAGTAATTTTTGCCTTGTTTGCGACTTAATTGTGATTATATGAGGAAAAAATCTGACTGATTCATTGCTAATTGCTGAGATGTTAGAGAAACAATGACAAATGGCATTAAAATATGGGGCCCACCCCCACCCACCTGATAGAAGCTACTCCATTAACAGGGATCACAGTGTTTTTCAGAGCAGGTTGGTGTGCAACCTGCATCAGAAGGACTGGGAATGCTGGGTAAGAATGCATATTCCCAGGTCCTGCTCCAGTCTGGAAACACTTTCTGCAGGTGGGCCCAGGAATCTGAATTGTAACATGTTTCCTCGGCAGCTCCTCTACATAGCACAGTATGACAAAATGGAACTAGAAGGCTTTTATCAGCTTCTAAGGGAACTGGCAAACTGAATGTGCAGAAAGAGTAACAACTCTAAAAGTCTTTAGATTAAGTATAAATAGGTATGTTAAGAATTTCTCCTTCAAACAGGTTCTCAAGGTTTTTTTAAGTGTTATCAGGTTAGAACTATACTGATGATCTTATTTCTAGTTGTGTGTGTGCCAAGTGTGTGTACGTGTGCGCCAAGTCACTTCAGTCATGTCCGACTCTGCACGACCCTATGGACTGTAGCCCACCAGATCCCTCTGTCCATGGGATTATCCAGGCAAGAATACTGGAATGGGTTGCCATACCCTCCTCCAGGGTATTTTCCTGACCCAGGGATCAAACCCACACCTCTAATGTTTTCTGCACTGGTAGGCAGGTTCTTTACCACTAGTGTGACCTACTGAATTAAAGAGCAGCCTAAGTCTACACCAATATGCATTAACCTTGAAATACTGAAACCAAATATTTGACTTAAATACTTACAACAACTAAAACCAAATAGGACCCTGTGGGGTTTCTAGGCAAGAAAGCCTTTCAAACAGCTGCTGAGCAAGGGAGGGAGGGGATGCAGAGACTAGGGAGGAGCAACCAAGAAACGTATGTAACTTATATGCAGAGAAATGCCAGGCTGAATGAAGCTCAAATTGGAATCAAGATCGCTGGTAGGAATATCAATAACTTCAGATATGCAGATGATACCGCCCTAAAGGCAAAAAGCAAAAAGGAATTAAAGAGCCTCTTGATGAAGGTGAAAGAGAAGAGTGAAAAAGCTAGCTTAAAACTCAACATTCAAAAACCTAAGATCGTGGCGTCTGGTCCCATCACTTCATGGAAAATAGATGGGGGAAAAAATGGAAACAGTGGCAATCTTCATTTTCTTGGGCTCCAAAATTACTGTGGACAGTGATTGCAGTCATGAAATTAAAAGATGCTTACTCCTTGGAAGAAAAGCTATGACAAACCTAGACAATATATTTAGTAGAGGCATCACTTGCCAACATAGGTCCATGTAGTCAAAGCTATAGTTTTTCCAATAGTTATATATGCACATGAGAGTTGGACCAAAAAGAAGGCTGAGAGCCAAATAATGCTTGCTTACTGATGAGCCAAATTAATACTTTTGAACTGTGGTGCTAGAGAAGACTCTTGAGAAGTCCCTTGGACAGCAAAGAGATCCAACCAGTCAATCCTAAAGGAAATCAGTCCTGAATATTCATTGGAAGGACTGATGCTGATGCTGAAGCTCCAACATTTTGGCCTCCTGATTCGAAGAGCCAGCTCATTGGAAGAGACCATGATGCTAGGAAAGACTGAAGGCAAGAGGAAAAGGGGATGACAAAGGATGAGACGGTTGTGTTAGAGAAAGCACAGTGATTGAAACTGCTCACCCTGGCCAGGCACCGTAGTAACCATTTGCATGAGCTGTTTTATGACAGGAGATCCTGATAAGGAATACGGAACTAATAAGCCACCACCAACTGGAAGAGTTCGGGAAAGGTCTAAAGGAGACACTACGTGTCCATCCACTTCCCAGAATCCCTTTCGCTAGCATCCATCTTGGCTGAGCGATGCGTGTGCCACCAGGAAAGACTGAATTAGAATGATTGGCCAAAGACCACCTGGAAACTAATCCCATCACCATAAAACCCTAGACTGCGAGCCACGTGGCAGAGCAGTTCTCCTGGGTTCCCTTACCCTACTGCTCTCCACTCGGGTGCCCTTTCCCAATAAAATCTCTTGCTTGGTCAGCAGATGTGTCTCATTGGACAATTCATTTCCTCGTGTTAGACAAGAGCCCAGTTTTGGGCCCTGGAAGGGGTCCGCCTTCCTGCTACAGTTGGATAGCTGACTCAATGGACATGAGTGTGAGCAAACTCTGGGAGATGGTAAAGGACAGGGTGGCCCGGCGTGCTGCAGTCCATGGGGCTGAAGAGAGTCAAACGTGACTTAGCGACTGAACAACAAACCAAGAAACAATAGTGCAGCCTTAGGACAGAGTCCTGGTTCCACCTCAAAGGATACACACATCAGTATCCTTGAGCTCTTCCACAGAACTAATGAAGAAGGAATTCATAGGGCCTGGACTCCACCTTAGGCCTGTTCATGCTGATCATGCTCGGCCACCTTTCCAAGGGACTCTGAACTCTGTATTTAGTGCCTGTGAAAACAACAACATAAGGATAAGACCCCCTCCAGACAGGGGAACCTTGAAGATCTTATCTAGGTTACTCATCGCCTAAGAGAAAACACACACTATCACCCCTTCCTCCAGACAGGCCATAAATTTTTCTGTATCTATCGGAGTGTAACCTCAGGTTTATTGATTATTGACTAATTGTTTGACTGTTGAGCGCATGAGCACATAGCATGTGAATGATGGGGTTATTGGGATTGTATTTTCCTTGGTTTATGTAAGTCTCAAGGAATTTGGAGTGGTGGGTTCAGACACGTACACAAGGGGTATAAAAGATTTTCACAAATGCTGGTTGGGGTCCTTGGCTAAGAGGAGACTCTGCCTTGGGCCCGCCAGTGTCATAAACTGCACTCCCCTATCTGCATTGTCCTTCTGAGTGAGTTTGTTTCCCGGAACGCATGGCTACAACACTAAAACTCCCACTAAATGGAAGATGTTCCAGAGAGACGATCACAACTTGATAATCTCAAAGTTCATCAGGGAATCACCTGAAGCCAGGTTAGAGAACTCCAGCCCTTGCACACATTTTGATCTTTATCAATTCCATTGAACCGTTGCTATAAAACTTCTCACCAAATCCTCCTGGATGGGGACATACAGCTTTTCAGGGCGTGAGCCCAGTGTCCCCTTTTTGCCTGGTGAAGCAACAAAGCTATTCTTTTCTACTTCACCCAAAAGCAGACTTCTTCTCTGTCTCTAAGGTCTAATTCAGCACTGGTGCCAGAGGTCAAGTTTCTGGGATTAATACCATTTCCAGTATTTCCAGCATATACCTACTTTAGAGGACATTTTTCTCTCCCTGTCTCTCATGCAATGAAAAGAGTAGAAATAAACACATGTTCAATAACAAGGGATGCCAAGCTGGCCCACTAAAACAATGGAATATATGCACTTATTAAAACTATATTTATAAAGACTACTTACAATGTGATGTTGAGAGAAAACAGCCTACATAGACTCTGATGATTATAATTCTGTATTATAGAAAATACAGATACAAAAGTCAGAAGTGAGTTTCCAAAAATGTTAATAGTGCCACTCTCTAAGTGTTAAGACTATAACTACTTTGTTTTCTTCCTACTGTTCAAACTGTCCAGCTTTAAAGATCATATCTTCTTTATTAAATGCAAAAACTTTTTTTAAATAAAGGAGGAATTTATTGCCATGAATAGTTATCACTACTCAGTTCAATTTTGTTTCAATGAAAAGGAAAAAAAGAATATGTTTTTTCCTTTCCCTTCCCTGAGAACAAAGAAGATAAAGAGAACAGTGAGCAGGCCTGAACATTCCTAGATTTTTTTTTTTACTTTAACTGCTCCTAACTCTGCATGTCTGTAACTAAGTTGCTTTTCTGCCTCCTAACTGCAGAAGCTACACTTGGAACTTATTTTCCTTTGACTCTATGCTAAATACATCCTGTATCTGGTGTATACCATTACAATACCCTTCCCCTTGTAGTTACACATCAGAAAGAAGGCCACAGAGCCACGGAACTACCAGACTCAATTACTGGGTTACTGATGCCAGTTTATGACCGTCTCTGAAACGATGCAAGAGGAAAGAATCAAGATCCTATCATCTTTGTTCCTCATCATCGACACCTGCCGGGAGCCCTCATGTTATATAAGCTCCTAGAGCTCTTGAGTCATGAGTCCACTGTGTTCCCCTCTCTGCAGGCTGAGAATTAAAGCCACCTTTCTATTTCCTCCAAACTCTGTCTCCATATTTTTTTAATATTTGGCTTCAGTGGGCAGAGGCCAAGATTTTGGCCAGTGGCACAACCATATTGCCCGCAGCACAGTTCATCTAACCAGAAATGCAAGGAAGTCAAGTCCTCCAGAAATTCAGTACTTGAGATTTTCTCTTTCAGTCTCCACGGGGCTGATTTCCCTGGGGCAAAATGCCAAGGACTTTCACCAAACTGAAGGATATCATCTTGACAGGGTGTACTGCTTCCTGAGATAAAATTCAACAATTGAACAGGGTGGAATCAATTCATTAGAAAGCACAGTTGTGAAACTTGAGTTCTGAGCTCCGCTTTGCTCTCAGCTGCCTGGCTGATGTTAGGAAAATTACTCCCGCTTCCCTGCCCTTCATTTATTTGAAAATGAAAAGGTTTTGAAACCAAACAGGATCCTGTGGGACTTCTGGGCATGGTAACCTTACTGTGCTCTGCTTCCCTCCCCCGATTTCTTGTTCACAGGGATTCGCCTCCAGCCTCCAGGACCTTCCCCGAGTTTCAAAGGGCAGCTTCAAACAGTTGCTAATCAGGGAAGGGAGGAGATGTAAAGCGAAGGGAGGAGTAATAACAATACATTTGAACTCTTGCAGAACTAAAACTCCCAACTAACGAAAGATATCTGACTGTTCGGATCACAACAAACTGTGGAAAATTCTTAAAGAGACGGGAATACCAGACCACCTTACCTGCCTCCTGGGAAATCTGTATGCAGGTCAGGAAGCAACAGTTAGAACTGGACATGGAACAACAGACTGGTTCCAAATCAAGAAAAGAGTATATCAAGTTTGTTTATTGTCACTCTGCTTATTTAAATTATATGCAGAGTACATCATGCAAAATGCCGGGCTGGATGCAGCACAAGCTGGAATCAAGATTGCCAGGAGAAATATCAATAACCTCAGATATGCAGATGACACCACCCTTATGGCAGAAAGTGAAGAGGAGCTAAAGAGCCTGTTGATGAAAGTGAAAGAGGAGAGTGAAAAAGTTGGCTTAAAACTCAACATTCAGAAAACTAAGATCATGGTATCTAGTCCTATCGCTTCATGGCAAATAGATGGGGAAACAATGGAAACACTGAGAGACTATTTTGCTAGGCTCCAATATCACTGCAGACGGTGACTGCAGCCAGGAAATTAAAAGACGCTTGCTCCTTGAAAGAAAAGCTATGACCAACCTAGATAGCATATTAAAAAGTAGAGACATTACTTTCCCAACAAAGGTCTGTCTAGTCAAAGCTATGGTTTTTCCAGTAGTCATGTATGGATGTGAGAGTTGGACCATAAAGAAAGCTGAGTGCCAAAGAATTGATGCTTTTGAACTATGGTGCTGGAGAAGACTCTTGAGAGTCCCTTGGACTGCAAGGAGATCAAACCAGTCCATCCTAAAGGAAATCAATCTTGAATATTCATTGGAAGGACTGATGCTGAAGCTGAAACCCCAATACTTTTGCCACCTGATGCAAAGAACTGACTCATTGGAAAAGACGCTGATGCTGGGAAAGATTGAAGGCAAGAGAAGGGGATGACAGAGAATGAGATAGTTAGATGGCATCACCGACTCCATGGGCATGAGTTTGAGTAAGCTCCGGGAGTTGGTGATAGACAAGGAAGCCTGGCGTGCTGCAGTCAATGGGGTCACAAAGAGTTGGACACAACTGAGTGACTGAACTGAACTAAATGGAAGATGTTAACTAATTGAGAAAGCATTCTTCACTCCAGAGAGAAAGTCACAGTTTGATAACCTTGAGAACCACAGAAGCTCATCAGGGGGCCACCTGAGTTCAAATTAAAGGAATGAAAACCCAGCACACAACTTGATCCTTATCAGCACCCCCACCCTTGAACTCCTCACCAAATCTTCCTGGATGAGGACACAGTTTTTCAGGGGACAAGCTCACTGTGTCCCCCTTTTTCTGGCAAAGCAATAAAGCTATTCTTTCCTATTTCACCCCAGACTCTGAGATTAGATTCAGCACCAGGGCATGGCGGCCAAGCTTCGGCATCATTGTGACTAGATCTATAAGGCCTCTCCAGGTTTAATAGTCTGCAAATCCCACTTACAGAGGTCAGCAGCTCGAGGAGATGTCTGTTTTGTAAAAAATACCTCTTAAGTGTATGGGTGTATAGGGGGCATCCTTGGAAGAAAAGTTATGACCAACCTAGGTAGCATATTCAAAAGCAGAGACATTACTTTGCCGACTAAGTTCCCTCTAGTCAAGGCTATGGTTTTTCCAGTAGTCATGTATGGATGGATGTGAGAGTTGGACTGTGAAGAAGGCTGAGCACCAAAGAATTGATGCTTTTGAACTGTGGTGTTGGAGAAGACTCTTGAGAGTCCCTTGGACTGCAAGGAGATCCAACCAGTCCATTCTGAAAGGAGATCAGCCCTGGGATTTCTTTGGAAGGAATGATGCTAGAGCTGAAGCTCCAGTACTTTGGCCACCTCATGTGAAGAGTTGACTCATTGGAAAAGACTTTGATGCTGGGAGGGATTGGGGGCAGGAGGAGAAGGGGATGACCGAGGATGAGATGGCTGGATGGCATCACGGACTCGATGGACGTGAGTCTGAGTGAACTCCAGGAGTTGGTGATGGACAGGGAGGCCTGGCGTGCTGCGATTCATGGGGTCACAAAGAGTCGGACACGACTGAGCAACTGAACTGAAGAGGGAAGCCAGAAGGACTCATCCTCAAAAAATTACAGCCAAAGAGCACAAAGGTATATGAGCAGTGATATTCCTTAAGTGTTGTTTCAACAGTGAAAACAATGTAATTTTCCAGCAGTACAGGAAGAATTGAATAAATTATGGTATAACCAGAAGTGTAATATTTGGTAGTCATTTAGAATTGTGTAGATCGCTACCTACTGACAGAGAAAGCTATGCATTAACTATTAAATGGAAAAGCTACTTATAAAAATCTATAAAATATATCTTCTGGGAATATGTAGATCAACACAGCTCTTGAAAAGTGAATAGTGGTTATTTTGTGGTGGTGGTGGTGAAACTGCTGATAAGATTTTTCTTTTGGTTTATCTGTAATTTCTAATTTTCTACACTAAACATGCCTTACATGTGTAATTCAAATACACAGGGTAGACCAGTCTGGGTTCTTCAGAGCAGCAGAACCAATAGGAGACCAGATAGCACTCTCTGTCTCTAGAGAGAGAGGCATTCATAGACACAGACAAAACAAAGAGAGACAGACAGAGAAATATACAAAAATATACACAAAGAGAGAACCAATAAGACAGAAATACATATTCACAGGATATAGATGTTTATGTATATATCATGAAATATATTTTAAGGGATTGACTCATATGATTGTGGGGGCTGGCAAGTCCAAAATCTGTAGGGAAGGCTGGCAGGCTGGAAAATTGGGCAGGAGTGAATGTTGCAGTTTCGAGGCAAAATTTCCTAGGAAAATCTTAGGTTTTGCTCTGAAGGCCTCTAACCAGTTGGATGAGACCCATCCACATTGAAGGTCATCTCTTTATGTCAACGGATGATAGATGATAACCATATCCACAAAATGTCTTCACAGCAGCACTTAGATTCATGCTTGATGAAAACTGAGTAAGGCTGCCCAGCTAAGCTAACACAAAAAACTAACCATCACATTTAAAAAAAAAAAAAAAAACAGTTGCTCCACTGTGTCCAACTCTTTGCAACCCCATGGACTGTAGACCACCAGGCTCCTCTATCCATGGTATTCTCCAGGTGTAACAGGAGGGAAAGGGGCAGGGCACAACTTTTGAAAGAATGACATAGCCCAAGGACACAACATAAACCAACTGGAATCAAATGGGACCAAGATGGCAGATAAGACTAGACCTTGATCCTCAATCAGCAAGTGAAATGACACACCCAGAGGTGCCATGACCATTCCAGTTCAGTTCAGTTGCTCAATTTTGTCCGAATCTTTGTAACCCCATGAATCGCAGCACGCCAGGCCTCCCGGTCCATCATCAACTCCCGGAGTTCACTCAGACTCACGTCCATCAAGTCAGTGATGCCATCCAGCCATCTCATCCTCTGTTGTCCCCTTCTCCTCCTGCCCCCAATCCCTCCCAGCATCAAAGTCTTCTCCAATGAGTCAACTCTTCGCATGAGGTGGCCAAAGTACTGGAGCTTCAGCTTTAGCATCATTCCTTCCAAAGAAATCCCAGGG
Organism: Ovis canadensis; assembly: GCF_042477335.2. Lineage (NCBI taxonomy): Eukaryota > Metazoa > Chordata > Mammalia > Artiodactyla > Bovidae > Ovis > Ovis canadensis. The sequence goes on from NC_091246.1 coordinate 103,097,511, forward strand.
TTGATCTCCTTCAGAATGGACTGGTTGGATTTCCTTGCAGTCCAAGGGAGTCTCAAGAGTCTTCTCCAACACCACAGTTCAGATGCATCAATTCTTCAGCACTCAGCCTTCTTCACAGTCCAACTCTCACATCCATACATGACCACAGGAAAAACCATAGCCTTGACTAGACGGAACTTAGTTGGCAAAGTAATGTCTCTGCTTTTGAATATGCTATCTAGGCTGCTCATAACTTTTCTTCCAAGGAGTAAGTGTCTTTTAATTTCCTGGCTGCAGTCACCATCTGCAGTGATTTTGGAGCAAAAAAAAAAAAAAAGTCTGACTCTGTTTCCACCGTTTCCCCATCTATTTTCCATGAAGTGATGGGACCAGATGCCATGATCTTCGTTTTCTGAATGTTGAGCTTTAAGCCAACTTTTTCACTCTCCTCTTTCACTTTCATCAAGAGGCTTTTTACTTCCTCTTCACTTTCTGCCATAAGGGTGGTGTCATCTGCATGTCTGAGGTTATTGATATTTCTCCTGGCAATCTTGATTCCAGCTTGTGTTTCTTCCAGTCCAGCGTTTCTCATGATGTACTCTGCATTTAAGTTAAATAAGCAGGGTGACAATATACAGCCTTGATGTACTCCTTTTCCTATTTGGAACCAGTCTGTTGTTCCATGTCCAGTTCTAACTATTGCTTCCTGACCTGCATACAGATTTCTCAAGAGGCAGGTCAGGTGGTCTGGTATTCCTATCTCTTCCAGAATTTTCCACAGTTTATTGTGATCCACACAGTCAAAGGCTTTGGCATAGTCAATAAAGCAGAAGTAGATGTTTTTCTGGAACTCTCTTGCTTTTTCCATGATCCAGCGGATGTTGGCAATTTGATCTCTGGTTCCTCTGCCTTTTCTAAAACCAGCTTGAACATCAGGAAGTTCACAGTTCACGTTCATGACAGTTTCAAGGCACTGTTAAAGACCAAGCAGTGGGCGGTCACCCAAATCCTGGAAATCTCCACCCCTTCCCCAAAATAGTTGGAATAATCCTCCCACTCACTAACACACGACATTACCCAGTTTATAAAAACTAACCACAACACATTTGGTGACCGCGTTCGCCTTCTGCGATGGCCCACACTGTGTGTGTGGAGTGTGCTGCTCTCTGTATCGGAATAAATCCACTTCTTACCCATCACTTTGTTTCTCACTGAATTCTTTCTGTGATGAGACATCAAGAACCTGAGCTTCATTAGGTCCTGAAACCAGGTACTGTGGGTTTTGGTTGGGTTTGAGTACCAGCCACATGGCTTCAAGTCCCAAGCAAGGTTTCGGCTGGGTTCAAGTCCCAGGCATGTGGGTTTAAGTCCCAAACTGTGTTTTGGTTGTGTTCAAGTCCCAGCACATGGGTTTGAGTCCCAATCTGTGGTAAATGATTTCACAGGCAAGAATACTGAGTGGGTAGTTCTCCAGGAGATCTTCCCAACCCAGAGACTGAACCCAGGTCTCCTGCATTGCAGGCAGATTGTTTACCATGAACTACCAGGGAAGCCCAACCATTACATAGCATAATTCTTTTCAAAAATGAAGTAAAACAACAAGATGGAGACATTTTAAATAAATGGGGTCCCAGTGAGCCCAGACTCTCCAGTCTGGAGTGATGAGGGGCTGTTCCTCTGAAGAGAGCCTGCAGGGGTGGCTCTTTCCAAGGTGTGTGGTGGATGGTCGGGCAAGTGTGGGAGGAGGGAGGGGCTTCAGGTAGGAGGAGAGAGGAGATCCAGCAGAAGGTGCATGGAAAGGATCCCTCCCTGGGAATCCTCAGTTACCATGGTTGTGAGAGATCTGTGAGCCTGTTACAAGGAAAAGTCCATTTTGACTCCATGTTGAGTCTGTTTCTTTTACTTTAACCTTTGCTTCCCATTGCTTTTGTTCACTATAAGGATACTGTCTACACATAATGGCCTGTCTCAGGGAACCCTGCCCCTCCACCTGAATGTTAAATCAAAGTGCCTTTTTTCAGGACCCTGACCACCTGTGGATGCCTGGTGGTGGTTTAGTAGCTAAGTCGTGTCAGACTCTGTGACCCCATGGACTGTAGCCCACCTGGCTCCTTTGTCCATGGGATTTTCCAGGCAAGAATACTGGAGGGGATTGCCATTTCCTTCTCCAGGGGAACTTCCAGACCCAGGGACTGAACCCAGGTCTCCTGTGGTGTAGGCGATCTTCTGCATTGCAGGTGGATTCTTTACTGACTTAGCCACCGGGGAACTGGCCCCTGTGGATGCCTACAGGAAGAAAATTAACACATCCTCATCCTGAAACTGGCCTTTCCAGGAGATATTTGCAAGATTAATGACCTTTTTACTTCCTTACCTTTCCCCCCTCTCTGTTCTACAAGACTGTGGCGTCCAGCCCTCGTAAAATGATTATTTTGAGACATTAGTCTGCCTTCTTCTCAGTCTGCCAGCTTTCCAAATTCTCTCCTATTCACTGGTCTGTCATGAGGCAAGCAGAGCTAGCTTGGACTTGGTAACAAACCAGAGCTGCCCATGTGGAAACAGGATGGCAAGAGAAAGCAATAATAACCACCACCAAAAACACCCAAGAGGACAGAGAGTGGAAGGAAGCTTAACGCCCCAGGCTGTGGAAAGGAGTTTTGGCTGTCAGCTACAAATCGGTGCTTGCCAAGGGCATTTGCGACCTGCCCCTGCAGAGGCTGAACCCTGTTCTGCTACAGCTGTTGACCTTCAAGACACCCTGAAGGGAATTCAGAGTGGAGAAGGAGGCACTTTGTGCTCCAGGGAAACGGATGGATCAGGTCTTTAGATGGATATTTTCAGGAACCGACTTCATGATCCCAATCCTTGCATCTCCTTATATCTAGAAAAGCACTAAATCCCTTCATGATGACATCAGTTCCTCACACTAGCAGAAAATCTTGAAAGTAAGTGCTTGATTGCACTGAACTCCCCCTTCACTGAAAGTTGACCTCCCCCCACACTACTGCTTTGGAGTAGTTTCTCAGAACTATCTGAGGTGCTCTCTCCTGGGCTGCAGTCCTCATTTTGCCCCAAATAAAATGTAACTCACACTCTCACACTGTGCATCTTTTTTAGTCCACGGGGTCAAGTTCCCACAGGGGTGCAGGAGCAACCAGTGATATCAGTTTTTACAAATCAAACCCAGATTAGTTGGCCTTGCCAAGTTCCTTTTCTCTCCCCATGTTGGTGGCAACCAAGTTGTGGTGACCCAAAGATGAAAGAGCAGATAAAACCGTGGAGAGTCTTGCAATGCAGGCATGGAAAAACCTTACTCTCCTTCCCTCCCCCATGTTGCAACTAGTAACGGTTTTTGGGTCCTCCTGAGCATTATAACCCGTCTCCCCTCCTGCCCCAGTGGGAGAAGGTATTTGCTTTGCTCTTCCTCCACTTCATATATGCCTCATTCAATCAGCAAATGACCCTCAGGACCCCTTTCCCACTCTTGTACCCTGGGTATAAAAGTGTACTAAGGACCCTTGTGCAACGTCAGTTCTCCCTTGAGCTGGCCCACTCTTCTATCAGCGTCTGCCACTCTAATAAACTTTATTTCCCTCTCATTCTGTCTCCTGCCTGGAAATTCTTTTCCAACCCGCGCACGGACCACGACACAAATGGCACAGGCTGACATAAGCTACGTTCTATATAGATTTTTCAGTCATTAGCAGTTCTAAATTAACCAGTGGAATGATCTTGCTGAGTGAAGGAACAGGAGGATCAGTGGGGATCTAGGGTATTGACTGATGTTTCAGCAGCACAAAAGAGGCCAAAGAAAGACATTAGGCAAAGTGCAATTATAGGAGCACCTGAGATCATTCAAAAATACCAAATAAAACCTTGCTGCTTCATTGGGAAAATTACAAGGCAAAACTGAACAATCTTTTTGTCTCTCAATAATTTTGGCAAGTAGGAGGGAAAAAGAGACGGTTTCTTTCCCGTTTCTCGGTCCTGGCAGATGAGAAATCTCCATTCACAGAACAGACAGCCCTGGCCAATTTTCTTGTATCTCTGTGCCTTTGCAAACTCTCAGAGGCACTGAGTGTTTCCTCTTCACTTCACTGTTTCTCCAATGAGCATGCATTAGTTTGTAATCAGGAAGGAAAAAAACAATTTACATTTAAAAAATCTGGCAGGGGACTCCTGCTTTCAATATGATAATTTGAGGACACATACTTCACCTCCCCTCTAATGTACAAATCCTTTGAAATGATCCAATAAATAGTGATATGGGGAAAACATGTATAACAGGGCTGGAAAATAGACCACTCTAATGGCAGAAAGTGAAGAGGAATTTAAAAATCTCTTAATGAGGGTGAAAGAGGAGAGCAAAAAAACTGGCTTAAAACTCAACATTCAAAAAACTAAGATCATGGCATCCAGTCCCATCACTTCATGGCAAACAAAAGGGGAAAAAATGGAAACAATGACAGATTTTATTTTCCTGGGCTCCAAAATCACTGTGGACAGTGATTGCAGCTGTGAAATTAAAAGACGCTTACTTCTTGGAAGAAAAGCTATGACAATCCTAGACAGCGTATTAAAAAGCAGAGACATCACTTTGCTGACAAAGGTCTGTATAGTCAAAGCTATGATTTTTCCAGTAGTCATGTACGGATGTGAGAGTTTTACGATGAAGAAGATAGAGCACCAAAGAACTGACAGTTTCAAACTGTGGTGCTGGAGAAGACTCTTGAGAGTCCCTTGAACTGCAAGAACAAACCAGTCAATCTTAAAGGAAATCATTCTTGAATATTCATTAGAAGGACTGATGCTGAAGCTCCAATACTTTGGCCACCTAACTCATTGGAAAAGATCCTGATGCTGAGAAAGATAGAGGGCAGGAGGAGAGGGGGATGAAATGGTTGGATAGCATCACTGACTGAATGGACATGAAGTTGAGCAAACTCCGGGAGATAGTGAAGGACAGAGAAGCCTGGCGTGCTGTAGTCCATGGGGTCGCAACCATCAATGGACCAGAACTGTAACCAAGCAGGACCCTATAGGACTTTCCCAGGACAGGCCTTTCCCCATATTCTCTGCTTTAGCTTCTCTCTGAAGTACCTAGATAATAGTGTTTGATGCCTATTTCCTGCATTGTTTCTCAGATGTGAAATCCCCCAGCAAAATGGAAGATGTCAACTACGTGATGACTGTGAGCACCTAGGCCCAGGCCTCCTGGAGCCTAATGACTGACCCTGTGACATCACCCTCATGTTTCCTCATCATCAGCCTGTCACAAAGTTATCCTGCAACAAAAGTATCCTGCACCATGCCCTGCCTCACCTGGCTCTTCAAAGTATTTGGGAGAGAACTTCCCGGGTGCTCTAGTGGTTGGGAATTCGGCTGCCAATGCAGGACACACGGGTACACCCCCTGGTCTGAGAAAGATCCCACATGCAGGGGAGGGGGGCCCAACTAAGTCTGTGGCTACAACTACTGAAGCCCCCATGCCCTAGAGCCCAGTGCCACAACAAAAGAAGCGGCTGCAATGAAAAACCGAGCGCTGCACCTAGGGAACAGCTCCCACTCACTGCAAATAGAGAACGCCCCGCATGCAGCAATGAGAACCCAGCATAGCCAAAAATAAATAAATTATTTTCATCTAGATAAAGTATTGTTTTAAATGCTTGGCAGAAATTCTGGGGAGCTGGGGGTTTTAGGGCATAAGCCACCCATCTCCTTGCATGGCCCTGCAACAAATCTTTCTCTGCTCCAAACTCCATTTCAGTTTGGCCTCACTGTGTGTTGGGCACACCAACTTGCATTAACAGAATTTTGAGAACTTTCTAGAAATGCTGAAGTAGGTGGGAGGAGGGAGACATGTTGGGCAAGAATAAATTAGTACCTTTTTCTGGAGGGTGATTTAGCAGTATATTAATTATAAATGTACACATTATATTTGCAGCTACCCAGTCCCTGAGAATTTATCCTAAAGAAATAATGGGACAGATGTACAAAGATGTGTGTTATGATGATAGCTGTAGTTTCACTTTTATATATATATGTCTTCAAGGCTTATTAAACTTCACTTCTGTCTTTCAAAGCATTCCCCATTCATACGCTCACTCTAGAAGTGGAAACCAATAAAAGAAAGTATTTCATTACCATTATTATGCAAATATTTTCCCATGCTGGGCTGCATAGTGTGTTGGAATCACATTAATTTCTCTATGGATTTAATTTTACATCACCAGGCCACTTGAAAGAGTATTTCTAACATCAAGGAAAAGTAACACACTCTATTTCCACACCCCATTAACTCCTTATAATTATGTCACATTTTATGTTGCCTCATATATTTCTTGTGCAGTTTTATCCCTTTTAACTTTCTTTCCTTTCTTTAATTATTTGTGGCTATATTCTCAATATTTTTTCAACCTGTTAGGCATGCTCTAGGTTAGGTAACCTAGACAGTATATTAAAAACAGAGACATTACTTTCCCAACAAAGGTCCGTCTAGTCAAAGCTATGGTTTTTCCAGTAGTCATGCATGGATGTGAGAGTTGGACTATAAAGAAAGCTGAGCGCCAGAGAACTGATAGTTTTGAACTGTGGTATTGGAGAAGACGCTTCAGAATCCCTTGGACTGTAAGGAGATCAAACCAGTCAATCCTAAAGGAAATCAGTCTTGAATGTTCATTGGAAGGACTGATGCTGAAGCTGAAACTCTAATACTTTGACCACCTGATGCAAAGAACTGACTCACTTGGAAAGACCCTGATGCTAGGCAAGATTGAAGGCAGGAAGAGAAGGGGATGACAGAGGATGAGATGGTTGGATGGCATCACTGACTCGATGGACATGAGTTTGCGTAGGCTCTGGGAGTTGGTGATGGACAAGGAAGCCTGACCTCATTCCATGGGGGCCACAAAAAGTCAGACACAACTGAGCGACTGAACTGAACTGAAGTAAGCTCTGCATTCTGCGCCCCTGGCCCTGGTCCTTTTCTCCCTTATGGTCTGGACTTCCAAAGTCCACAGCATAGCCATTTCCCAGGACTTCTTAACCTCCCAGAACATTAATTTCATGTTTTCCCCCTTCCTGGTTTCACATCCTTGTTTTTCTGGCGAACACTCTCAAGTAATTTCCTAAGAAAGGTAGATAAATAATACTAGAAATGAAAGAAGGAGCACAACTCCCAATGCTGCAGAAATAAAAGACGTGGATCATCAATGAAATGAAAAGACAAATCCACACTATGAGAGAAAATATTTGCAACCAACGCAACAGACAAAGGCTCAATTTCTGAAATTAAACGGCTCATGTGCTGCAGCCAGAAAAAAACACACCTGATTAAGCTTCTTTGTAATTAGCGATTCAGCTTTTAATTGGTTATAGGATGATTTGGTTTTCAATTTTCTTATCAATTTTGATAGACTCTACTTTTTAAAGGAATGGATCCATTTCAACTAATTATTCAAATGTAATACATTTGAATATATTCTCTATATCTTTTAAAATTGAAATACAGTTGATTTACAATACTGTGTCACTGCAGACGCTAAACCAGGAACCTAAACCCTAGAAGCTTTGCTGGTATATCCGGGCTTCTTAATGACTGAGTCCTAAGCAAAAATCAGCTTAGGAGAATCTCTGTCCACTCAGCACTGTTGCTGACTCAGCCTCTAGGTAGCTCTCAGTAATCTGAAGCAGAGAGAGACTGGAGGGGGAGGAAGCAAACAAATAAGGCAGGCTTGAGAACCGTGTTGACAACTATGCTGTCCAAAACAAGTTATGAGCACCAGGAACGTGGCTAGTCAGAATTTAGATGCACTGTCAGTGGAAGAGAGCAGATTTTAAAGACTTGATTTTTTTTTTTAAGGTAAAATATCTCATTTGCAATTTTTTCATAGGGGTGACACATCAAATTAATATTTTAGAATTGTACTATCACCAAAAAGCCCAACAAATTTCAGGCCCCCAAAAATCTTCAGGCCTAAGCTTAAGAGGCTGCAACTGTAAGACTTCAGACCTTTAAACCTGAATTAGCCAGAAATTTCCTCCCACGCATGTTTCTGTTTCTGGGCTCTCAAAACTTTAAGGTAAAATCCCCAAATGATATACTACAATATCTGTGACGAATCCCTCCGATTCAAACTTAGAGAATATAAAACACCTGAAGAAATTAAGAACACGATAGAGAAAAGTGGGCTACCCAGAACACATTTTGTTTTTACTAATCAAATTCAAAACAATAGACAATTAAAAATACATTAAGAAGACGATTTCTTATAGTTTGAGACTTAGAGACGCTCAGAGTTTTTAAATAAAAGCTCTGTAAATATGCTTCCTGGACCCCAGCAGGTAAAGATGAAGGCCTTTCAGATTCACACAAGCTATGACCCCTTGGTACCCAGTTACCTCTAGAAAACATGCTAGTGAAAATATTAAACTATTTGCTGCTATGCACCAGCCTCTCAGCTGGTACAGCCGGTTATGAGAACTCATATCTCATTTTCTTTCAGAAATACCTTGGTTCTGGAGCAGAGCTTCCCGAGAGCCCTCGTTGTACAGAAGCAACATTTCAACAGGCAGGCAGTCAGCGTGTGGCCCCGTGCAGGATGGAGGGCCTGTGGCCCAGATGTCAGAAACCATAGCGTTGGGCTCTCATCCAGGCTCCTGCTGAAAGAGTGAAGAGCTTCACAAAGAAGGCCTGGGATTCCTTGTTTTAAAGAGCCCAAACTCCCTTTAAAAAAAAAAAAAAGGCACAAGGAATTGTAGCAAAATATACTAAATGGAAAAAGTTATCGTGGCTTTTGGATGTTTCCATTAAATAAATTTGTTTGGTGGGTTGCTTTATTCTCCCAGCTCGTGGTGCCTGGCCTCCAGCGGGGCTGGCATTCAGACGCTCACTCTGTTCCAAGGCCCAGGTGTGGGCCCTTTGGAGGGTCCGCGGGGCTGGGCAAGATGGAGGAAAGGCAGGCAAGCTCTGGTTCTGAGTTAATCAGAAAACCCTTCGAACTTTCACTCTAAAGTCTGTGACTATAACTTGCTTCCTCCCTCCCTTCCTTTTCCTTCCTTCCCTCCTTCTTTTTCCCTTTTCTCCCCACACATCTCTCCTCTCCTCCCTCCCTCTCTCTCTTTTCTTCCTCTCTCCCTCCCTCCCTTCTTAAGTCTCCTTTTCTTCCTTACTTATTTAGTGAGAACCTCCTTACATCCTTGTCTCAAGGTGTTCCAAGCACATTTTGCATTTCTCTACCCAGTTCTACTGGCGGTCATTGTGATGTTAAATTCTTTAAATGCACAGAGAGCAGAATACAAGGCAGCCAGAGTTCACAGTATAGGTGCTAATTAGTAATCAGCGCTGTGTTGTTGCTTAGGCACTCAGTCATGCCCGATTCCCGTGGACTGGAGCCTGCCAGGCTCCTCTGTCCATGGGGTTTTCCAAGCAAGAACACTGGAGTGAGTAGCCATTCCCTTCTCCAGGGGATCTTCCTAATTCAGGGATCGAACCCGTGTCTCCTGCATTGGCAGGAGAATTCTTTATCGCTCAGCCACAAGGGAAGCTCAATAATCAGCATAGGATCCATATAATAAAGGATTTTTGCTTTTTTTTTTAAAAAGAAAGTTTCTTCTGCCTTTATTGGAAAGTAGGAGTTAAAGTATGAGCTCTCTGAAAGATGAGCTCACATATGAGAGGAGAGGCTGCAGTGTTGAGCCCCAGAATTCAGCTGACCTCTGGAATTCTGTACCTTCTTTATCTTATTGGGCATTCATTTCATCTTAGTACTCATTTTCAAATTCACGTAATTTTTCCAGGACAGACATCCAAGTAGAATAAACCTTTTATCAAGATCACCCTAGAAGACTTTTTCTATGTAAATTTCAGAAAGGAAAGGGGTACGATGCATGTGCCAGCTGCTTGGATGACTATGAAGATGGGACCAACTCAGTTGGTCCTTTCCAGTTTCCTCATTTATCACTGCAAACATGTACTTGCAGACTCTTGATTAAATATATCTCCAAACTACCTGTCCCATCTGTAAACAAAAAAGAGCATTCCACCTCAGAAAAAGTCAGACTCTGACACAGAGTGCTCATGAAGTTTCCTGGCACAGCCCAGAGACCTTTAGCTTGGGCAGAACCTAATTGTTGTGAATCATGTCCTCTCAAAATCCGTATATTGAAGCTCTAACTCCCTTACGTCAGAATGTGACTGTATTTGGAGACAGAGCCTTTAAAGAGGGAATGAAGGTAAAATGAGGTCACTGGTGGAACTTTCCTGGTGGTCTGGGGGTTAAGACTTTGCGCTTCCAATGCAAGGGGTGTGGGTTCCAACCCCAGTTGGGGAATTATGATCCCTATGCCACATGGCCAAATAAACAAAATATAGTAAAACATTTAAAAAAATTGAGTTCACTGGAAAGTTGAAGTGTTAGTCGCTGAGTCATATCTGACTCTCTGTGATCCCGTGGACTTCTGCTGGTCTCCTCTGTCCATGGAATTCTCCAGGCCAGAATACTGGAGTGGGTAGCCGTTTCCTTCTCCAGGGGATCTTCCAGACCCTGGGACTGAACCAGGTCTCCTGCATTGCAGGCGGATTCTGTACTGTCTGAACCACTGGGGTGGGCTCTAATCCAATGACTGGTGCCTTCATAAAAAGAGATCAGGACACAGACCCATAGAGGGTAGATCAGGCGAAGACACAGGGAGACGACAGCCAGCCGACAAGTTGAGGAGAGAGACTTTAGTCCTCTCGGCATCATGATTTTGGACTCCAGCCTCCAGAACTTGGAGACACTAAATGCCTGCTGTTGAAGTCCCTGGTGTATTGCACTTTGTTATGGCAGCCTAGCAAATGAATACACTAGTCATCTGGGGCTCCATGGAAATCCTACTCTTATCAGAACACAACAGAATCCTCAGGCTTCAAGGAAAACAATATGGAGAAGTCCAAAAGTCCTGACACAAAGTGATGTCAACACAGGGTCATGGTCCAGCCGTAGCCGGATGAGGGACAGGATGACAGGGTAGCAAGTGCTGTTTGACCTTCAGAGGCTGGTCGACTTATTTCCTTTCAAAATGCTCATTTAGGAACGCCACTTGATTTATGCCTCCTTCAAGTATTTTGTAAAATAACTTATATCAGCATTCTATAATCAGATTATTGAAAGAAGGGTTTGATCAGGTGTAGGACTGACCTTCGTTTCCGTATTTAATATTAAACGTAATTTTTTCAAGTAGAATTGCGTTTATAGTTTTAGTTTCATAATAAACCTGAGTAGGTGGACTTCCCTGGTCGGCCAGTGGTTAAGAACCTGCCTTCCAGTGCAGGGTACATGGGTTAGATGCCTGGTCTAGGAAGATGCCGCATGCCGTGGGGCAACCAAGCCCGTGTGCCACAACTACTGAGCCCCCACACCACAACTAGAAAGTAGCCCCACTTGCAGCAGCTAGAGAAAGCCTTTGTACAGCAATGAAGATACAGCGCAGTGGGAAAAAAACCCGAGTGAAAGGCACAGAAACTTCCCATATATCCTCATTCCCCCACAACCATCACAGTCTCCATCACAACGAGAAACATATACTCAACAGCTCTCTTTCTCCTTTCTGTTCCCAAAGCAAGAACACACTGTGTTGGGACAGATTTTGAAAGAATGGTAATTTAAAGATTTTCCGATACTATTGTGTTATGTATAAATTTGATTCCGCAGCTGAATGAATACACTGACTTTTACCTCCTAAACCTCAGTATCCTTAGGGTTTTGTAGGTGTCCCCTAGAGAAGGAAATGGCAACCCACTTCAGCATTCTTGCCTGGAGAATTTCATTGACAAAGCAGTCTGGAGGTCTACAGTCTGTGGGGTCACAAAGAGTAGGCCACGACAGAGTGCATCAAGAGAAAGAAATACCACCTGGAAATCCAGAGGTTCAGCAACTGCTCTGCTGATACTAAGAGGAGCTCATCTTAGGACCATCAGCTCAACTGTATACAGGCAAACTGTGCACCTAGAGTATCAGAATTAAAAATGAGTGCTTACGTTTATCAGAACTTGTGATGTGTATATCCAAACAATATAGTGTGTGTGCTTAGTCGCTTAGTTGACCCCCTGGATTGTGGTCCACCAGGCTCCTCTGTCCATGGGATCCTCCAGGCAAGAATACTGGAGTGGGTAGCCATTCCCTTCTCCAGGGGATATTCCCAACCCAGGGATTGAACCCGGGTCTCCTGCTGATGGATTCTTTAACATCTGAGCCACAGGGAAGCCCAAACAATACTGTATCAGAAGCTAAATCATGTCATGTGCAACTGAAACTCTGCAGGACACATATGCATATTTCACCAAATGCCAAGAACTTCTATGCGGCTGTGTTTGAAGTTATGTACAACAAACACATTTTTTTCTTAAGTAACAGTAGAACAATTTTTTAAATAAAATGTCAGATTCCTTCTTGTATCTCATGACATTCTTTCTATGATAGTGATAACTGGCTTCTGCTGAATATCAAATTCTTGTCCTTAGCCATTTGGAGGTGAACCAAAATGAATATGCAGCATATCGCAATGAAATCCACTTTTTCCAAGCACCCATTCTCCTACAATGTTAAAGAAGCTGGGACTTTTATTTCTAGGTCAGCTCAATACCACTGAGATGCTAAAGGGCTCACATGCTCAGAGTTCTGGCTCTGCTTCCCCCGTGGTGCCCAGAGAGTGAGATTGAGGGCAATGGGTTTTTTCTCTCCCCTCAGTGAGGGCGTTGTCAAAGTGCCTGCCGTGCTACAGAGACTGAGTCTGGGCTTCAGAGACTCAGCTGTTGTTCAGTTGTGTCCGACTCTTTGTGACGCCATGGACTGTAGCTCGCCAGGCTCTTTCCATGGGATTTCCCAGGCAAGAATACTGCAGTGGTTTGCCATGCCCTTCTCCAGGGGCTCTTCCCCACCCAGGGATCAAACCTGTGCCTCCCGCATTGCAGGCAGATTCTTTACCCCTGGGCCACCTGGGAAGCCTGTCAGAGACTCAGAAGTGTAAACACAAACTAAACTCTCTCCACATTAAAGCAAGGAGAAACGAATCTCACACACTGAGGGGAGGAAGCTGCCAGGGGTACACTGAGCTCTCCTTAGGCTGCTCTGAAAGTCCCTGAAATTGGGCGACTTTGTTTCTCAAAGGACTCCTGTGTCTAGTTAAGCAATTTCCCTTACAAAATAAAGCCGAGAATAAATAGGGTTTAGACCCCAAGAGAATCTTTCTGTATTTCTTCCTTGATTAGGACAATAAAACCTGATTACAGTGAAAGAAACTGCATGAGAAAAAAAAAAATTGCATGAGTCATCATTTTGGCAGAATCAGAGGTGATATTGTTAAATAATTTCTTTGCTTTTGTTATTTTCCTGCCATTACTTTACCCTGTGAGCCTTTGCTCTGCAGGCCAGAAAAATTCTTGACTGAGGCTGCCCCAAAAGGAAAAGAATCATGAAAAAACAATAGGGAAAATTCTTTCTGAATTACATGGGTCTGCATGAACTGATAAAATATGATTTATAACTTTGACTTTGGAAATATACTAGCTTGAACCTGCTTTCCAGTAAACCCTTTTCTCTTATGCTGAGACCTACAACAATTTGATAAAGTATACCTTTGTAAACAAAGATTTTTTAAAAGTTTGCCTTTAGGTTTAGAAAACCTCAAATTCTGCTTTTACCTCAATTTTCTTCCCCAGTGAAACAACCAAAACCTGGACAAAATACATGAAAAATGGTTTTTGAGACAGTGGACATCAGACAGAGAAGGACTGTGATTCCTGAGATAGGAAATAGACAAAGCAAGCCCAACGGTGGCCTCGGATGAAGCCTTGAGAGTTTCCGAGACACCGTACAGGGAGGGGGACCCAGGGGTAACTGGCAGGCTCTCTAGGTTGGAAAGGCAGGTCTGCAAATCTAGAGAGCCTGAGGAGGCTAGCGTTTGCAGAACACACTGCTGCCCAGGGAAAGAAGCCGGAGACCTGCAGGGGGTCGTCCTCAAGTATTCAGCAGAGCGTTGAGAGGGCACCCATGTGAGGACACTCCGTGATTGGGAGAGACTCACGTGAAAGGATTAGAGGGAAGAATGCCCTGTGATTACTCTGGGCCAGGAATGGGGCTCAGAATTCGTGGCAAGTTAGATACCAAAGCTTGAGAGCACGGATTTCCTTTGTCGTCCAGTTGGTTAAGAATCAGCCTTGCAATGCAGGGGACATGGCTTCCATCTCTGGCCCAGGAAGGCTGCACATGCCGCAGGGCAACTAAACCCATGTGCCGCGACTACTAAGCCCGCGCTCTAGAGTCAGTGAGCCACAACTAGAGAGCCCACGTGCTGCAATCAAGATCTGATACCGCCAAATAAATCATTAAAAAAAAAAAAAGCTTGATAGTGATAATTTCAGATAATAGGATGCCCCCAGTACAGCAGCCTTCTTTCTCAATCTTTCCCAATAAACAGTATTCAGTTTCACTAACAGTTTGTATTTTGCGTGTTTATTTCCTTTCTCATTAATGAGCATAGGTTTGCTCAGTTCTTTCATCTATATACCTTTGACTTTAGTTTTCTTTTTCTAGCTTCTTAAGGTGGAAGTTTAGATCACTGATTTTAAGCCCCTCTTTGGGTCTAATAATAAAAGCACTTAACACTTGAGTTTTATATAGCTCTTTAGTGCCATCCCTCAAATTTTAATGGGCTCTGTTTACATTCTCATTCAGTTCAAAATATATTCTAATTTTCTTTGTGACTTCTTTTTTTCCCCATGGACTATTTAGGTTTTATTTCTAGCTATTCAGTGATATGCTGCATATATTTTTGTTAATGCATGCTAATTATTTTATATCAGAGAACATATCTGTATATTTTAATTCTCCTGCATATAGTCTATACAAAATAGTCTATCTTGTTGAATATCCCCTGTATATCTGAAAAGCAGTACTCATTTTTAATCAAAACTTTGTTCAGAGCTGTTCCCCCAAAGGAAGAATACAGGGTCCAGGAACCAAGCAGCAGCATCATTTACCATCACACCCAGTGACCCACATGGGGAACTTGTGCTTCTGTCCCTCCAGCTCTGGGCTCTGCAACTCATGGCTCCCAAAAGGAGGACACCTCTTCTAGTGGGCAGAGCAGGACTCCACTGAAGTTGAGGCGGTGACTGCTACCTGCGTACCTCTGCTCCTGGTACCCAGGCACCACCAGGAAAGAAGGGAGGCGCGATTCCGCAGGGATGATTGACACAGACTAACACAATGCAGGTGGGGAGGATCCACTTGAATGCCTCTCGGCACTCCCTTGTCCAGTTCAGACACAACATGAACCACCAAGGCAGGAATTCCAGCCTACGACGGGCTTAGCGACCAGGGCTCAGAGCCCCTGAGAGGGAGTCTGTGTTATGCCAGCACAATACAGCGAAGGTGCCAGCCAAGGTTGCTTATAGCGAGTAGTAGCTGCCGTTCAGTCGCTCAGTCACGTCTGACTCTGCAACCCTGTGGACTGCAGCACGCCAGGCTTCCCTGTCCTTCACCATCTCCCTGAGTAGAGGAAGGGGATAACGAATGTCAGCATGGTCCAGGGGCCAGTTCAGAGACGGGTGCTGTCGTTCATCCCATAAACCTTCTGCTTGTAAATTTCCCCCAGGAGAAAAACTGTGCGGGCACCCTGACATAGCTCTTCCTGGAATACAGATGGAGAAGTAGAGACAAGCCGTGTGATACACTGTAGTGGATTCTATAGTGCATTACCAGATCTGCAGCTATAGGGTGGGGATGGGAGGGGTACCTACTGGCAGATAGCATTCACCTATCAGTCCCTAAAGAAGTTGTCTCAGCTGCAAAGAGCTGCCTTGCCTGAGATTATATCACTTCCCAGAGCAGCCCACAACCAGTGCCTGATCAGTGAGGGAGTATAAAGACCTGGCCATTTCAGACCAACTTGGAACAGCTCAGAAGGCTTATCCTAGCTTCAGAGCAGGATATGGGGTTGGCCATAGCTGTCTTTGGGCCTGCATCACAATTGGATATCTTCTTCTGTCCACTCCCAGTCAGAAGTATTGATCCCAAGGGCACTCCTTAACCAACCTCCTGCATCTCATAGTTTGCTCCCCAGGAACCCAATCTACACCACCAAGATTGTGCAAGATTATAAGTAGAGATGCTGGCTTTCAATGAAGGCAGTGTGGAACTTCCCTGGTGGCTCAGACATTAAAGAATCCGCCTGCAATGCAGGAGACTTGGGTTCGATCCCTGGGTCACAAAGATACCCTGGAAAAGGGAATGGCAATCCACTCCAGTATTCTTGCCTGGAAAATTCCACGGACAGAGGAGCCTGGCAGGCTACAGTCCACGGGGTCACAAAGAGTGGGACACGACTGAGTGACTAACACTTTCACTTTACTTTCAGTGTGGGTTCATAGGCTTACTCATAATGACTACAGTCTATAGCTGGCCTAAGCCTGAACCTCAGAATTAATCCTATGGAGAAGAAAGGGAGTAGGCGAAATCCTTAGCTAACTCTAAATCTGAAAGGACTGAGAAGTCACTGAAGGGGTTTGAGTTTTTTAGAAGTGGCTTAACTAAGTTTTGATCAGGTAAATGAAGCTTGAGAGAGAAATTACAGAGAAACAATTAAGGGTTCTTTGCATACCTGAGTCTTAGAAGTCATACCGTTGCAAAAGATTTACCATCAGTGAGCTTTCACTATTGAAATTAGAGCAATAATCAGAATTACAGTGCTTATATAGTAACATAACCATTTCTGTATTTTCCCAGGAACTGTCAAGTATGTCAGCTCACGAAACGTTTCTGTGCCTGAAACATCAATGCATGAAGCTAAAGAGAAATTATCTCTAAGTCTTCCAGTTTGAAGTCATTCTTAGTCCTCTGTGGTAGACTAAAACAAGGATCCCAAAACGATATGCATGTCAGATCTGGAACCTGTGAACGTGAACTTATTTGGAAAAATGATTTTTGCAGATGTCGTTAAGGATCTGGAGCTGTGGATTATCCAAGTAAATCCTTAGTTCAATGACAAATGGATTTATGAGAAAGGCAGGGGGAGGACTGAGACAGACCAAAGAGGGGGAGGAGACACAAGAGAAGGTGATGTGAAGGCGGCAGAGACTGGAGTCTCAGCCCAGGACAGTGGGGGCTGCCACCAGAAGCTGGGAGCTTCCAGACCTCTGGCCTCCAGAACTGTGAGAGAATACATTTCTGTTGTTTTACGCCACCAGACTTGCAGTGGTTTGTTACAGTAGCCACGAGACACCCACACATCCTCCTGCCTTCTGTATCTGAACGCATCCTTGACTGTTGGTGAAATATACAGATTTATGTTCCTCAAATGGCCAAAGAAATAGTTGAAATAGCTCAGCATCCCCCAGGTGTAAGCGCTATGCGTACAATCGCTAAGTAAAAATTGCCCACCCCTGAGAGCACAGCAGCATTGATCTACCTGTGAAGATGAATTACAGCTCCTTTCCTGACAGAGTGCACAGTGGGGCGGGTGTGCATAGATTTTTTTACATCCTGAGTCTATTTCAGTCACATCGATGCTGAAGGTCAAACAATCTAAAAAGCCATAAATAGTCAGTCTTGGATCCAAAGAATGGATCTTGCTGGCATTCTGATAACAAAATAAAAAGTAAACCATTGATTATTCCATGACGTGTAAATAATTAAGGCCAAGCAGGGAGTTAGACCTTGTTCTTTTCCCACCTTAGAAAGAGTGCTGAAAAACTGGTGAGGCTATCTGAATAAGCAAGAGGACACTTCTAAACAAAGTCAAGGAGAGATATGGTCCTCTCCTTCAGCATGGTAAGAGATTCATTTCACGGTGCACCATCCAACAGTCACATTGTCTGCAGAGCTATTGTTCTTCCTCCTCAGGGAGCATACGGAAGGATCCACGCTATCTGCGGAGGTTCAGAAACCTCTTAGGAGGGACTCAGGAGCCTCAAAGCTCTGCACCTTTTCTCTGGGGAGGGTGGGGGCAGATGGAGGTAGGAACAAATTAATGAATAAAGAACGAGTTTCTAAAGGCTTTAAAAGAGAATTCCCAAGTGATGGCCAATTCTTCAGTGCCAAGGCTTAAGAGTGAACAGGCAGAAAGGAGTATTTTACTTAACTCTGCACAATTCTGAAAGGCAGATGCTCTTGTCCCCACACTATAGAGGAGAAAACAGAGGTTCAAGAAATTGAGAGACTTGAAGTCACAGCAAGAGATGAAGCCAGGATTACAGCTCAAACTTGTCTGACTTCAAAAGCTTGGCTCCTTGAACTCTACCCTAATTCCCCAAGGTCAGATATAAACACACAATAGAAAGGGGATATGAGGACACCCTGGGGAGAGAAAACAGTACTATCTGTCTGCCTCACAACACATGAGGTAGGGGATCAGATCAGATGATTTATTCATATGTTAATCTATTCACCATCATATACTGAGTTATATCAGTAAGAACATCAGACATGGAAAAAGGGATTAACAACAAAGTCCTACTGAATAGCACAGGGAGTTATATTCAATATCCTGTGATAAGTGAAACTGAAAGTCGTTCAGTCGAGTCAAACGCTTTGTGACCCCACGTACTGTAGCCCACCAGGCTCCTCTGTCCATGGAATTCTCCAGGTAAGAATATTGGAGTGGGTAGCCATTCTCTTCTCCAGGGGATCTTTCTGACCCAGGGATCAAACCCAGGTCTCCTGCATTGCAGGTGGATTCTTTACCATGAGCCACAAGGGCCTATTATGAAAAAAATAAGAAAAAGAGCGTATATACGTAGAAGTGACTTTGCTGCACAGCAGAAATTAACACAACATTGCATATCAGCTATACACCAGCTATACTTCAAACAAAATTCAAAAGGGAGGTCCCTGGTGGTCAGTGGTTAGCATGCGGCACTTTCACTGCCATGACCCAGGTTTAATCCCTGGTGAGGGAGCTAAGATTCCTGCAGCCTGTGCTAGAGGCCTGAATAAATAAATGAACCGGGCAGGGGGAAAGAAAGACGGAAAAGGTAGAGCTGTCTCTACCTTTAGGAAATGTGTAGGTTAGAAGGGGAAATTTGAAATACAGAAATAATAAAGTGAGGATGGTCTGAGCCAGTGAACTCAGGAGAAGTCCATCACAGAAGCTCAGGAGGAAGAGGCTGCGTTGAGATGGAAGGTGGCATTTTTATACCAAAGGGGAGGAATTCGGTCATGTGAGGAGAGGAAATTTCACTCTAAACAAAGCACACACAAAGTTAGCACAGCAAGATGAGCTATGAAAAGGCTTTGAGAGTGTATGAACTGCAAAGAATTATCTGGAGAAAAGCCCATGTAAAAATATATATTGGACAGATTCCAGCTGTTGTAACATCCAGGGACAGACCTCATATACAGGAGAGAATTAATTGGCCTCAGCACCAGATCATTATGGATCTGAAGTTGAAACAGATTCTTTAGAACCCCAGCTATAATGTGCGTGCGTACTAAGTTGCTTCAATTGTGGCCGACTCTGTGAAACCCTATGGAACTATACTGTAATTAAATTTTAATCAGTATTTTATATAATATATTGGTTTGGTACATTTATCAAAACAACTACAGGAAAATAGCATAATAATAAAGTAAAAATTATAGTACAGAAAAATTTGGGTTATGAAGACTGTAAAACATATATTATTGTGAGATAGAATATGTAGCGGACACTTCTGATTGTAGGAAGATGGAGCAGACATACTTTTCCTTATCCCTTCTGCTAAGTGCAACTAAAACTCTGGATACTACATGTAAACAAACACAAGCAGACGCTGAAAGGTGGAGAGAAGATGCCCCGCTATTGTAGGGACTTTGGTTCCCAAGGACCCTGGTAGTGAGCCCCCTGGGTTTTCTCTTTGCCTCACATATGACAGACTTGGAGCTAAGAAGCTGCCAGCTCAGAAACACAAATGGGTGCAGATAAAAAAAGTCCCACTCTGCTCCTGCTCCAGAAAGCTTGCTGTTTCTAGCTAAAGGACCAGAAAAAGGTCAACCTAGCAAAATGGGAAGCATTTTAGATAACAGCTGCTCTACTCCAAACAAACATTATGGGGAAAAACTTGTGGTCCCACGCACACACACCTAGGCCAACAAAGGTCACATACTGGAAGATTCCTTTTATATGATATTCTCGAAATGAGAAAATTATAGAATTGGGGGAGGGAGAGAGTTATAAAAGGGCAACATGCGGGACCTGTGTGGTGACGAAATGAAACTGTTCTGTACCTTGACAGGATCAGCGTCAGCATCCTGGTTGCTATGTTGTAGTAGGATTTTTAAGATATGACCACTGGGGGCAAGTGAATAAAAGGAACATTTGGGTCTCTCTAATCTTTACACCTGCAGGTGAATCAATTGTCTCAAAATAAGAACTAAAACAAAAAATTCAGTGGAAACCAAATATGTGATGATGCTCACAATAATTGCAATTGTATTAAAACAGCCAAAGACTGGAAAGAAAAGACAAAACTGGAAATAGCTATATTTGACACAGAGCTATAGTGAATTTTCCTCTAAAAATTTAAAACTGTTATTATTCCACTGTGTCATTACATTTTTTGTCTAACATATTTTGGAGGCATTCTGGTGACTGGTTCAGTATTGCAAATATCAGGTTTTACTTTTTCTTGCAAGAGTAAAATAAAATTGCCCCCAACTTAATCTGTGCGTGAATGAGTCCTAGAAAATCTCTAAGTCTCCAGTTTCTTTTTTTAAGGGTTATTTTAATATTTTAAGGCCTTCTACAAAATAACTTTTTACTTTAAAATATTTATTTATTTGGCTGTGTGGGGTCTCAGTCGCAGCACGTGGGGTTTTCATTGTGTCACGTGGGGATCTTTCACTGCGGCCCATGCACTTTCAGTTGCGGCGTGCAGCCTTAGTCGCTCCGCAGCACGGGGAATCTTAGTTCCCAGACCAGGAACTGAACCTGCCTCCCCTGCACTGCAAGGTGGATTCCTAACCATTGGACCACCAGGGAAGTCCCCTAAGTCTCATTTTCTTTGAAATATTAATAACATCTCTCCTAGATGCCTCACAGCATCAATAAATGAGGCTCCAACTGGTAAAGTGTTTTCAATCTGTAAATCCACTGTAAAGTTGATGTAGCATACAGTTTATAAGGTAGTCCCCACTTTAGAGAAATCTAATGTACATAACTTCATTGACTGGAGTAGACTGAAGCTAGGAGTTAATTCTATTTACATAATTATGGGCTGAACTGTATCCCTTCAAAATTCACATGGTGAAGTCATAACTCCTGCTGTTGTTCAGTTGCTCAGTCACATCCGACTCCCTGCGACCCCATGGACTGTAGCATGCCAGGCTTCCCTCCTGGAAGCACGCCTGTCCTTCACCATCTCCTGGAGTTTGCTCAAACTCATGTCCATTGAGTCAATGATGCTATTCCTTCTCTGTCACCCCCTTCTCCTCCTGCAGTACCTCAGGATGTGACTATATTTGGAGATAATGGCTTTAAAGGGGTAATTCAGCAAAATTAGGTCACTGGGGACTTCCCTGGTAGTCCAGAGGCTTAGACTTCTCACTCCCAATGCAGGGGGCCTGAGTTCGATCCCTGGTCAGGGAACTAGATCCCACATGCCACAACTAAGACCCAGTCAGGTCCAACTCTTCAGGACACAATGGACTGTAGCCTGCCAGTCTCCTCTGTCCATGGGATTCTCCAGGCAAGAATACTGGAGTGGGTAGCCATTCCCTTCTCCAGGGGATCTTCCCAACCCAGGTATTGAACCCAGGTCTCCCACACTGCAGGTGGACTCTTCACCATCTGAGCCACCAAAGAAGCCCCAACTAAGATCCAGCACAGCCAAATTAATAAACGTTTTTTAAATGAGGTCATTGAGGTGGGCCCTAATTCAATTTGACTGGTGTTCATAAAAAGAGGCCATTAAGACACAGACACACAGAGGGACGACTATGTGAAGACACAGGGGAAAGATAGCCATCTACACGCCAAGGAGAGAGGCCTCAGGAGGAATCAACCTTGCCACTGTCTTGATCTTGAATTTCCAACCTCTAAGATCTATGAGACAACACATTTCCATTGTTTAAGCCACACCATCTATGGAGTTTGTTATGGCAGCCCTAGCAAATTAATACATCTACCATTTCAGGTCTGCCTGTTAACTAGTCCTATATAATGAAAGGTCCCAGTGGATCCTAACCCAGATGTAGCCTGAACGCGGACCCCAGTCAACTTGGGTGAGTTTCATGGCTGCTAATTCCTAGCTGTGTGACTGGGGGAAACACTGTCTCTGACCTTAGTTTTTTCATGCATGAAAAGCGGGTTTTTACCTCGCAGGGTTAAATAAGGATCCAATGAGACTGAATGACATGAAGTCAAGTTTAAGAAGTACCTGATACCTGCAAGGCAGTAAGTACGTATTTGTTTCCCTGCCCTCCTGCCTGGTGGGCTGCAGTCCAGGGGGTCGCTGAGGGTCGGACATGACTGAGCGACTTCACTTTCATTTTTCACTTTCATGCATTGGAGAAGGAAATGGCAACCCACTCCAGTGTTCTTGCCTGGAGAATCCCAGGGACGGGGGAGCCTGGTGGGCTGCAGTCTATGGGGTCATACATGGGGGGACACGACTGAAGTGACTCAGCAGCAGCAGAGCCCTTATCTTGGGCTTCCCAGGTGGCTCAGTGGTAGAGAATCTGCCTGCAATTCAGGAGACTCAGGTTTGATCCCAAGTCGGGAAGATCCCCTGAAGTAGGAAATGGCAACCCACTCCAGTATGCTTGCCTGGGAAATCCCTTGGACAGAGCTTGGCAGACTACAGTCTGTGGGGTCGCAAAGAGTCAGACATGACTGAGTGACTGAGCACACACACATGTTCTTATCTCAAAGATGTGCTGTTATTGTTCAGTTGCTAAGTCGTGTCTGACTTTTTGTGACTCCATGGACTGTAGCATGCCAGGATTTCCTGTCCTTCACTATCTCCTGGAGTTTGCTCGAATTCACATCCACTGAGTCAGTGGCACTGTCTAACCATCTCATCCTCTGCTGCCCTCTTCTCCTTTTGCCATCGATCTTTCCCAGGATCAGGGTCTTCGCGTCAGTACTGGAGCTTCAGCATCAGTCCTTCCAAAGAATATTCAGGGTTGATTCCTTTAGAATTGACTGGTTGGATCTCCTTGCTGCCCAAGGGAGTCTCAAGAGTCTTTACCAGCCCCACAGTTTGAAAGCATCAATTATTTGGTGCTCAACCTTCTTTATAGTCCAACTCTCACACCCGTACATGACTACTGGAAAAACCATAGCTTTGACTATATGGACCTTTATTGGCAAAGTGATGTCTCTGCTTTTTAATACGCTGTCTAGGTTTGTCATAGGTTTGTCTTAAAGACTGCATATTCCCAGGTAGATATGCAGTTTCACTTGTAGACTGCTTGGTACTTTCACATAGCTTCACATTTTCATCTAAGTTTTACTTGACTTTCAATTACGATAAAAAGGGTAAACATAACCCTATTTTACAGAGAGGAAAATTGACATGATTTGGACAAAATACAAAGCTAAATATAAAAAGAGACTAGAATCCAAACTTCCCGCTTTTCTGTCACTATAGAAGGATGCAAGTTCCAAGTGTGGAAAGTTCCAAAGTTCCTATCCTATATTCCAAATAGGGTAAGAATATCTATCTTTAGAGGGATGGGGAAGGGGGGTGCTGACTGTGTTTGTAAAATACTGCCAAACTAACAAAAACATTTGACCTAGTAATTCCACTTTGGGAAACAGCCTCCAAGAAAACCCAAAGGCAAAACACAAATTTATACAAAGGGGTTCACAATGGTCTCACAGAGAGAAAAGAAAGTTTGGCCATTCCTCTAATGCCACTCGCCTCCCCCCACCAGCCCCCCACTTTGGGAAGCCCCACCCCTCCCCACCAAAATTAAGGAAATGGTAAAGGAAGTTACAAATCACTATGCTGGACCATACTGAAGCTATAAATAATGTCAAATAGACGAATGATTTTAACACATAGAAACGTGTTCGAAAAAATTAACAAGCGATAAAAGCCTTACACACGATTGTACCTGCAGAGGTTGCATCCGTGCAAACATTAATCACCAGCACTGACAGATTCACAGTGAAACTGACGTAGTAGGAAGAATATGTTTCATTCATCAGGTTCTTTCATCTATAAAGTCACTTAAAATTTTAAAATGTAATGCCAAAGAAGTTCTTCCAACGAACCCAGGGGGACAGTCACTATTTTAACTACCTCTCTACCAGGTAGAGGCGTGTAAAAAGTCCATCTAAGGACTTCCCCGGTGGGCCAGTAGTTAAGACCGCACTTCCAATGTAGGAGTCGAGGGTTCTAGCTTTGGTTGGGGAACTAAGATCCCACGTGTCTTGCAGCCAAAAAATAAGTGTACAAAACAAAAACAAAAACCAACAAATTCCTCTAGTAGCAAATTTACCAATTATCAAATAAGCAGAGCAAGCAAGAGATGTATATCTAAAAGCTCCATTGAGGACCGTCCAAGGAGCCCTGAGCAAACACAGCCTTGTCCTCCAAAGCCCAGGATTCCGTGACTGAGTCTCCCGCTTATTTCTCTTCCACAAAGACTTCTCCTCCTCACAAAACACATCTGAGAAAAAGAAACTGGAATAGGATGCCTCACTATAAGTGTAGGAGTTTTCTCAAAAAAATTTTTTTTCTCCTTGTATGAAGGCAAGGAGACCTTGAGAAACAGAATTCTGAGTCTGAATTTTGACCTGGCTTGGCCCCAGGCTAAGATTTTCAAACTAGCTCTGGACCAAGTTATTTAATCCTCAGTTTCTTCCCCTGCAAAATGAGAATCCCATCATCAAACTGCTGGGGTGGTATGAGTATAAACCTGTGAAAGACTTGATACCAAAAAGAAAATCACTCCATCCTGCCCCACCTACCCTCCCCTCTTGTCATGCCCACAGCTCCCAGCCCAGATTTCAGGACTCAGCTCCTCAGCTCTGCTTCTCCCAATAGATATTCTCACTGAGGGGAGTATGGCCGTGAGAATGCATCTCCCAGAAATGTCTCTCATTCTATAAAAGCCTCACATGAAGGAAACTACCCTCCAACAAGGAACAAATGAGTTTTCTCCAGAAAAAGAAAATAAATGAGCACACTTTTCCTCTCACACAGGCCTTGCCCAGAGTTAGGTGCCCACCAAGAACAAGGTGACTGGTTTCTCTACCAACCACCTCCCCTGGAGTAAATGGACCAGGTGGACGTCCAGGCACTTGAGTTCCACTTCCGGTCCTGCTGTGGGCAGAGCCTCCGAGTTGATTGCCAGTGAGGCTGAGCCTTCACAATCCCAACAACCTAAGGGGTAGCCCTGTCCCCCCAGATTCATCCAGACTCATTCCTCCGAATAAATATACTCTCTATTCTGCTTCTCCTCAGAACCTTCTCCAACTCTTCTCCCCTGATTTAAGAAATCTTGCCCAGCTCTTCCATTTGAGCTTCACAAGCCTCCATGACTGGCCTCACCCTCCGTGTCCGGCCTTGTCCTTTACACCCTGTGTTCCATGGAGCCCATTTCTCAGTCGTCTCCCTCTGACCATACTCACTTGTACCTCAAGCCTTGGCTCTTGCTTTTCTTTGCTTCTCCTTCTTTCCATGCAAAACCCACATGCCTATTCAAGGCCAACTTTATTCTCCTCTGAAGGCTTCCCAGACCACTGCAATCCCCCTTCTTTCCCAGATTTGTACACCTCAACCCACCCCCCAACCCAGGACTCCCATTTCACTGAATGATGATTCCCTTGGCTCAGAGATCAGACTTCACTGCCTCACCACCCCCAGGCCTCAGAAGGTTCACAACACATCTTCTGCTGGTGAGAAAAGCTTCTTTCAAAATAAATTAGTAAAAAAAGGACCCAAGGGTTTTTGGGTCCCTGAAAGGAGAATTAAAGGATTTGTTTGAAGATTCTTTTTCATTTAAAAATGTACAGGAACCTTAGCTTAGGGCTTCCTCTGAAAGCAAGAAAAATACAATTTCTTTTTAAAAAGCAAACATTCCATTTTTATGGATTAAATCTGGTCCTGAGGGTAGATACTTAGTAAAAGAAAGTTGTAGTACTTTCTCTTAGGTTAACACCAGAGATAACTGGTTAAGATAACGCAGAGATCACACTGGAGAGCAGTTCAGCTTCAAGAGGAGTGAGGAAAGGAGGTCAAAGGGGAGGAGAACCAGACACCCACACACTGACTAAAATGAGTCCTGGAAAACTATTTTGTGAAGATCATCATAGAGGACTTCCCCGGTGGTCCAGGGGTTAAGACTCTGTGCTTCCGGTGAAGGGGGCACGAGTTTGATCCCTGGTGAGGGGACTAGGATCCCACACGCCACATGGCAGGACCAAAAAAAAAAAAATCATCGCAGAGAAGATTATATGCTTCATGGAAGCGGCATCATAACTGGAAGTTAATTGAACACCATTAATATACCATGTCTCCAGTACTCTTGCCTGGAACATCCCATGGGTGGAGGAGCCTGGTGGGCTGCAGTCCATGGGGTCGCTAAGAGTTGGACACATCTAAGTGACTTCACTTTCACTTCTCACTTTCATGCATTGGAGAAGGAAATGGCGACCCACTCCAGTGTTCTTGCCTGGAGAATCCCAGGGACAGGGGAGCCTGGCGGGCTGCCGTCTATGGGTTCGCACAGTCGGACACGACTGAAGTGACTTAGCAGCAATATATCATGTATGGATGTGAGAACTGGACTGTGAAGAAAGCTGAGTGCCGAAGAATTGATGCTTTTGAACTGTGGTGCTGGAAAAGACTCTTGAGAGTCCCTTGGACTGCAAGGAGATACAACCAGTCCATCCTAAAGGAGACCAGTCCTGGGTGTTCATTGGAAGGACTGATGCTGAGGCTGAAACTCCAGTACTCTGGCCACCTCATGCGAAGAGCTGACTCATTGGAAAAGACCTTGATGCTGGGAGGGATTAGGGGCAGGAGACGAAGGGGACGACAGAGGATGAGATGGCTGGATGGCATCACTGACTCGATGCACATGAGTTTGGGTGAACTCCAGGAGCTGGTGATGAACAGGGCTGGAGTGCTGATTCGTGGGGTCTCAAAGAGTTGGACATGACTGAGCGACTGAAATGAACTGAACTGAACTGAATATACCATGAAAACAGAGATTTAAAATATTTCTGTAATTATTTACAAGAAATATTTATGCAAGAATTGGCATAAGTGTATCATAAATAATTATGGTATATGCTAATGAAAAGAGGGGTTCTTGGTATGCCCATA
The DNA here is from genome assembly GCF_042477335.2 of Ovis canadensis. Lineage (NCBI taxonomy): Eukaryota > Metazoa > Chordata > Mammalia > Artiodactyla > Bovidae > Ovis > Ovis canadensis. The sequence continues at coordinate 103,124,788 of NC_091246.1, forward strand.
AACACGTAGATGGACAATTCTACTTTTATCACCAATTTTTATCTACAACTAACATATTTGTTATAGTAACTATAAACACTGACTGAATAATAACTTTCTTTCTTGGTATTTGGACAAGTTTTGAGAGGATGGTTTATGGTCCAGGTATCATAAAGAGTTCATGGGGAAAGTTTGAAAAGATTAGGAAATGGAAGAATTGATGCTTTCAAACTGTGGGGCTGGAGAAGACTCTTGAGAATCCCTTGGACTCTAAGGAGATCAAACTAGTCAATCCTAGAGAAAATTAACCCTGAATATTATTGGAAAGACTTCTGCTGAAGCTGAAGCTCCAGTACTTTGGCCACCTGATGCAAAGAGCCGACTCATTAGCAAAGACCCTGATGCTGGGAAAGATCAAAGGCAAAAGGAAAAGAGAGCTGTAGAGGATGAGCTGGTTAGATAGCATCATTGACTCAGTGGACATGAACTTGAGCAAACTCTGGGAGATAGTGGAAGACAGAGGAGCCTTGCATGCTTCAGTCCATGGGATTGCAAAGAGTCAGATATGACTTACAAATTAACAACAACAGCAAGTAGAAATATCGAATTGATCTCAGAGTTTGTAGGTGGTAAGCAGAGCATGTAGGGGTGGCAGGAAAAATGTGAAAGCCAAAGAGAGGGGCCCGAATTATTTTGGAAGGAGAAAAGAAAGCAAATAGTTATCCAAACGTGAGTAAAAATGTTGGCGGTAGGAGGAGGAGAGAAGAACCAATATGGGTACTGGGGTGACAGTGGTCCACATTCCCTTTGAGAGGTGGTGAACTTTATGTATCTATTTGATCGGACTCTGGTGCCTGGTTATTTGGTCTACCACTATTCTAAATGTTTCTGTGAAGTTATTTCTAAGATATGATTACATTTAAATCAGTAGGCTGTGAGTAAAGCAGATTACCCTCCAGCATGTGGTGAGCCTCATCCAATCAGTTGAAGACCTTAAAAGCAAAGACCAGTTTCCCAGAGAAAAAAGAATTCTCCTCTAGCGTGTAGGATAGAAACCCTACCTCGGGTTCCAGTCTACCACTCTGTCGAATCCAGATTCAAGATGGTCCTCCTCCCCAGCATCACAAAGGGCCTGCTCTCTGCTGGGACAGTATTAAGCTCCAGGGTACGATGATAAATGAGACAGGCCCTAAATCTCCAGCATAGTGGCCTGTCCTACAGATTTCAGACTTGCCAGTGCCCACAATCACATGAGCCAATTCCTTACAATAAATCTAGGTAGACAGATGGATAAATAGGTGGGTAGGTACACAGAAAGAGAGAGAGAGAGAAAGAAAGAAAGAATGACCTGCCATTTCTGCTTTCCTGGAGAACTCTGACTAATACACTTTCCTAGCACCAGTGGGCCCCAAATGAGCAACTTACACAAAGAGGGGCCTGTATAGCAGAGAAGGTCCAAAAATGAGGAAAACTGCAGCCATGGGCTCTAATACATTCCATCAACAGTTCCCTCTTCCAAAGACAAGAAGGACCTTCTGAGGTTATTGGACAGCCTTGGACACCACACTTTTTAGAAACAGGAGCCATCACTCAGAATCATCGCCCCAGGAGATTATCAGCAAATCATGCGGGGCATCAAAAATCCCATGGTAGAATGATACCTTGGACATTTTGTATGAATCAGTCAGATGACTCAGAAATGAGGCCAGCTCACCTTGCTGTCTTGTCCCTACAAGGCCCTCTCAGAGAGATGTCCTTAGTCTCTCCTGGGATCAAGTCCCAGGGATCGTCAGGTAAATACCTCACTGTGAACCATAGGTTTAAGGCAAGAGCAGGAGGTCAAGCCAGAGAACCTGATTCCACCGCTTTCTGGCCTTGGGAAGGGACAAGGCAAAACCTGTGTTCTCATCTGTAAAATGCAGATAATTACCAGGCTCACAGGATGACTGAAGCACAATGAGCAGAACCTGAAACCAGCTGCTCACTCCAGTTCAGTGCTGTTCGCAAGACAACGCCTAAGACACCTCACTCAGAGAGGTTGTGACTATTCGGGGCCTAATGTAGGGGTCCCCAGAGTCACAAGGAGAAGCTAATTTTTACATCCCTGAGAGTACAGCTCTTAGGGAAACAATTGGCAAAAACACAGTGACTAACAATGAATTCCCCGAGGAAGAGCAAAGTGGATTCTGGCAGGAGAAGCATCTCAGCAGGACTGGGACAGGAATATTGACAGTGGACCCTCCAAACTAGGAAACCTGCAATCCTTAGTAGGGGAGAGCAAGGAATTTGTCAGGCTCCAAGATGATAATGACAACGAGCCACTCCACAAGTGTTGACAGGTCTGATTGTCGGTGATCCCTTTCAGCGTAATTAGACTCTATTTTTTTCTTTTACAGATAAAGAAGCTAAGGCTCCGAGACACTGAGACTCGGCCAAGCTGAGACCGTAAGAGAGGAGCTGGGCCCACATACAGGCACGCGTCACTCCACACCTGTCCTCTTCCTCAGCCTCTGTCCTCCTCCCCAGCGTCATGAAGGGCCTGCTCTCTGCTGGGACAGTACTAAGTGCTGGGGTACAATGATAAATGAGACAGGCCCTAAGACTCACAAAGACAAGACACAGGGAAACTTATTCTTTCTATAAAAGGATTGTTGCAGAGAATGATCGAAAGTGAACAAAACAGGCTTGCTTCCCCGCTGGTCCAGTGGTTAAGACTCCATGCTCCTACGGTAGGGGACACAGGTTTAATCCCTGGTCAGGGAAGTTCTGCATGCCACAGGGGTGCAGCCAAAATAAAATGAAAATAGAATATAACAAAAAATACAGCAGGGACTTTCCTGGTGGTCCTGGGGGTGAAAAATCCGCCTTGCAATGCAGGAATGCAGGCTCAATCCCTGGCTGTGGAACTAAGATCCCACAGGCCTTGGAACAACTAAGCCCATGAGCCCCAACTAAAGCCCACGTGCTGCAGCAACTGAGGTCCAGGCACCGCAACTAGAGGGTCTGCGCGCCACAGCAAAATATCCCCTATAACACAGCGAGGCTCCCATGTGTCGCAACTAAGACCTGACACGGCCAGATAAATAAATAAACACAAAACTAATAGTAAAAGGGTTTCCCTGGTGGCTTAGAAGGTTAAGAATCTGCCTGCAATGCAGGAGACCCAGGTTCCATCCCTGGCTCAGGAAGATTCACTGGATAAGGGAATGGCAACCTACTCCAGTATTCTTGCCTGGAGAATTCCACGGACAGAGGAGCCTGGTGGGCTCTAGTCCATGGGGTTGCATAGCGTCGGACACAACTGAACAACTTTTAGTTTCCCATATATGTGAAACACTTTCAGTTTCACATATATTTTTTTAAAAAGTGAACCAAACAACCCACCCCCAGGGACCTTTCACCTAATCAGGAAACAAGCACAAAGGTGTGAAGTCTTACAAAGGAGAAAGGCAGGACGCTTGGGAACGTGGAATAGACAGGAGGGGGTTGGGATGAAGCAAGGGCTTCCGGGAAGAAGCGAGGTGAAGCTGAGAACTGGGAGAGGACAAGGTTATGTAGACAAGGTTAGGGTGGGCAAAGGGCAGGTTCAGACTCCAGACTCAAGGAGGGACACAGAGGCTGTCCTGAGGTAAGAAAGGGGCTGACACCTCCAGACTGAGACCCGAACACCTCACAGCTTCCATGCGGCCAGCCAGATGCACACGGAAAAAGACTATCAGGGCCAGTCTCACTCTAGAGCCCCAGCTTAAAGCAGGCTATGTTAAAAGGAAACCAGGAGGGACTTCCCTGGTGGTCCAGTGGCTAAGACTCCACACTGCCAATGCACGGGCCCTGGTTCAATCCCTGGTCAGGGAACTAGATACCACATGCCACAATGAAGACCTGGTGCAGCCAAATAAATGATTTTTTAAAATATATTAACAAAAAGAAAAGAAAACAAGGACATGCCCTTGACAGGCACAGAGTGTGAAAATCTGTACATATTTTGAAATCAGCATGAGCCTTGGGAGAGTCCCCAGCTTGGAACTGGCCCCCATGACTCCCTGTTTACCCTCAGCCCCACCACTGGAGACACACATCCTACGAAACCAACTCAAGCCAAGCCCTCACAGCAAATATATATGGTTCAACATATTGACTTCAAAATGCTTGATTTCAAAGAACTAAATTATTGGCCATTTCCCCCACGGGTACCTGCAGATACAGCTGTCAGACTGAATGTCACTCAGAACTCCTTGGGGTCAAAGGCCTGCATATCATGGGAAGTCTGAATTGCTCAGTCTGACAGGTTCCTTCTCTTCCTTCCTGCCTAAAGAAGTCTACAGCCCACACTGGGATTCTTGAGCCTTGCTGAACCAAAAGAAGAGCAATCAGTAAAAGTGGCGTGCTTATATTGGAAGCGGCGGAAACCCTCGGTGATTAAATTTACAAGTCAGTTTCAATTCTGAGAATATGAACATCAAAGCCCATTCAATATCAGATGGAGCCACCAGCTTAAAAATTCAATCAGAAAGAGTAGGGACTTGATAATGATAGAAGAAGCTCCTCCCATCCCTTTCGTGACAGGAACCCAGTGAGCCAAGCAAAAACGCAGATCAGATCCATGAACTCCTCTGCTGAAACCCTTACGTGTACAATAGAACCATGCCTTCAAGGCCTGATGCTCCTTTTTCCCTAGCTCACCATCCCTAGAACACCAATTTCTCAGCTCTTATATCACAGCGGCTCCTTCCACCTCTGAGCACCTGTGTAGTCTGTTCCTCTACCTGCAACACGCTTCCCCACCTAGCATCCCTCCCTCTCAGCCGAGGCGCATCCTCCTGAGACAGGCCCCACCTAAGCATCCCACCTAGGCAGCATCCCCAGCTGTTAGTCTCCATCCCCACACCATGAATTACCTTCAAAGCACTGACAACAATTTTTCACCTGTTTCCTTGTGACTAAAATGTCAGCTCCCCAAGCACAGAGGTCTTTGTCCGTCTTGTCTCCTGTCCTCGCAAGAAAGAGGCGGTTGTTATGAGTTTTGTGTTTGTTATGATCTGGCTTTTTGAAAAAAAGAGCTTACTACCTATGACTGCAGCCATGAAATTAAAAGATGCTCGCTCCTTGGAAGAAAAGTTATGATAAACATAAATAGCATGTTAAAAAGCAGAGACACCACATTACCAAGAGAGGACTGTACAGTCAAAGCTATGGTTTTTCCAGTAGTCATGTATGGATGTGAGAGCTGGACCATAAAGAAGGCTGAGAGCCAAAGAATTGAGAGCCAAAGAATTGATGCTTTCAAACTGTTGTGCTGGAGAAGACTCTTGAGAGTCCCTTGGACGGCAAGGAGATCCAACCAGTTAATCCTAAAGGAAATAAACCCTGAATATTCATTGGAAGGACTGATGCTGGAGCCACCAGGCCCTCCCTCACAAGACACACAGAAGCTGCTTTCCCATCAGAAAGTCACCGCAGATGTTAGTTAAGATGAAGCACTGATTGGATACTGGAGTAGGCTGGATCTCTAATCCAATACCATTAGATGTACGTCCACTTGTAGTCGAGGAAGTCTGAACACAGACCCTTACAGAGGGACGCACGGAGAGAAGGGGCGCCATGTGGTGAGTGTCACAGAGACTGGACGATGTGTCTAAGCCAAGGATCGCCAGTAAGCACGAGAGGCTGGAAGAAGCGAGATCTTCTCCTGAAAGTCTCAGAAGGAGCATGGCTTTGCTGACACCTTGGTTTTGGACTGCTAGCCTCCAGAACTGTGGGGAAATAAATTTGTGCTGTTTCAAGTCACTCAATTTATAGTACTTTGGAGGCAGCCCTAGGAAACTAACGGCTCTGGTTTGGGCTTTTCTGGTGGCTCAGACAGTAAAGAATCTGCCTGTAATGCTGGAGACCTGAGTTCAGTCCCTGGGTTGGGAAGATCCCCTGGAGAAGGGAATGGCAACCCACTCCAGTATTCTTGCCTACAGGACCCCATGGACAGAGGAACCTGGCAGGTTCCATGGGGTTGCAAAGAGTTGTACATGATTGGACAACTAATACTTCTACACAATATGTGTAATATATATATAATATATATATGTATGGTATATATATCATGCATATATATGTGTATAGTATATACATATATCATTTGTACATATAAGACTATTAAATACATAAACACACACATATATTGTCATTATATATATATATATATATATATAATATAAACACTTGGGAAAAGTTCAAACATGACAGAAATGCATAAAATGAAAAGTAAAATTCTACACTTCCTTCTCAATCCCTAGCCCCAAAAGTAACTACTGTTAATAGTACCCTTCTCATATATTTTCAAAAAGGTTTTATGCATATATCCATATGTGTATTATACATGTTGTAAGCAGAATAACTCTAACCTTAGGGTTACCCCCCAGAGATGCCCATGTCCTAATCTTCAGAACACTGGACCTTACATGGTAAGAGAGACTTTGCAGGTATGATTAAATTAAGGATCTTGAGATGGGAAGTCTGTCTTGGACTATTCAAATGGGCTCAAGGGAATCACAGGATTCCTTATAGGCGGGCAGGAGGGTCAGGGTCTAAGAGAGACTTGAAGATGGTACACTGAAAAAGAGAGGAGCTGGGATGTCCCTGGTGGTCCAATGGTTAAGACTCCACACTTCCACTGCAGGAGGGCATGGGTTCAATCCCTAGGTGAGGCTCTCTGCTCCCACCCCCAAAAAAGCTAGAGAAGCCAAGGAATGAAGGGATGCAGGCAAGAAACTGGTCTCCTCCTAGAGCAGAAAGAATGCAGCCCTTCTGGGGTTTAACCCAGAGAGGGTTTAATCCATTTTGGACTTCTGACTCCCAGAACTACAGAACAAATTTATGTTCTTTTAAGCCTTTAAGTCTGTGGCAATATGTTACCACAGCACCGTTGTTGTGTTTAGTTGCTAAGTGAAAGGGAAATCGCTTAGTCGTGTCCGACTCTTTGCGACCCCATGGACTGCAGCCTACCAGGCTCCTCCGTCCATGGGATTTTCCAGGCAAGAGTACTGGAGTGGGGTGCCATCACCTTCTCCGATAAATGTGTCTACCTATTTGTAAAAATGTGACTGATGAAAACAGTGCAATCACTACGTTATCACACTGCGGGGTCATGGCCAACTCTTTTGTGACCCAGTGAACTCCCTCTGGGCTCCTCTGTCCAGAATATTTCCCAGCAAGAATACTGGAGTGGGTAGCCCTTCCCTTCTCCGGGGGATCTTCCCAACCCAGGGACTGAACCTGTGTCTTCTGCAGCAGCAGGCGGATTCTTCCCTCTGAGCCACCAGGGCCACCCAGAAGCAATAGGAAGCTAATACCACGCATGTGAGAATGACATAGCGGGGGAGGGAGTGAAAGTGAAAGTCGCTCAGTGGCGTCTGACTCTCTGTGACCCCATGAACTACACCGTCCATGGAATTCTCCAGGCCAGAACACTGGAGTGGGTACCCTTTCCCTTCCCCAGGATCTTCCCAACTCAGGGATCGAACCCAGGTCTCATGGCGGCAAGGGGGTGGGGGGCGGGTAGGGTGGGGCCGGGTTTGGTGGGAATCCTTATTTCAGACCAGGAAAAAAAAATGTTTCATATACAGTCCCTCACCAGCTTGAGCAGGATGCAGCCTGGAGAAACAGAAGTGTTTTGCTTAAGAAAAGAAGAACCAGAGAGAGAAAGCCCCAGGGGAGCCCCTGGCTCAGAAGGAGCTGGCAGGAAGGAGCTTGGGTGGGAAGCGGAGGAGCTGGAGGTGATGAGCTGAGTGATTTAAGACTCAGCAGCTGAGGTGAGGGAGAGACCATGAAGTGAGTAAATGGGATTTTTAAAAAATGTTCGTTCATTCATCCGGCTGCACTGGGTCCTAGTTGCAGCTTTAATCTTCCTTGCAGCATGCACAGTCTCTAGTTGTGTGGCGTGCAAACTCTCAGTTGTGGCATATGGGATCTAGCTCCCTGAGCAGGGATCGAACCTGGGCCCCCTGCGTTGGGAGCTTGGAGTCTTAGCCAGTGGACCACCAGAGAAGTTCCCTAAATGAGACTTTTTAAATTAAATTTCAGCATGTAGCAACTGTTATAGCCCTCTATTCTATCTCTCCAGGCAATTTGGGTAAAGTTTACATTATTTACTAATGTTCTGTGGAATTAGAGTTGATTTAGGAAAAGCAACAAAGAGCTAATCCAGTTTCAGTGAGTTCAGGATTTCAAAGTGTGCCTGCGGGGCTCAGCCACAGGGTGAATTAAATATTGATTCTAGAACCAAGCCTGGAATGTCCCTCAGCCCAGGTCCAACATGGCAGAGACCCTCCTGGCAGGAGCCTGGGGTCAGCGGTGCCGGCGTGGGGGCGGAGAGTGGGTCTCAAGGGAGAAGCTGGAGGAACAGGTCTGAGGTCAGTGTGACAGGAAATCCCCTGCACGTGATAAGAGGTTTTGGCCAGACAGGCAGACAGAAGCAGTGTTGTGGAAACTCAGCAGAGGAGCCTAAGAAACTCCTTTCTGAACCCCCAGAAGCTGGCGTTTCATTAACCACATGCCCCGGGTGTCTTCATTCTCTGAGAAATCAAATTCCTCGCTAGAAGGAGGAAGGGGATCCAGGAAGATGTGTCGGTGTGTCTGCTTTGCGCCCGTCCTGTCCATGGGGCCTCTGTTTGGCTGAGGATCAAATATGGCCATCAAGACTGAAGATAGTTTAGAGCCTGGGGACTCTGCAGGGACGGCAGGGTTGGGAATGGTCAAAAAAGTCCTGAGAGTTTGGGACAGACATGTACACCCTGCCATAATTAAAATGGACAACCAACAGGGACCTACTGTCTAGCACTGGGCACTCTGCTCAATGTCATGTGGCAGCCTGGATGGAGGTGAGTTTGGGGAAGAATGGACACCTGTATATGGTTGGCTGGGTCCCTTTGCTGCCCACCTGAAACTATCACAACATGTTAATTGGCTATGTCTGTGTGTGTGCTAAGTCACTCAATCCTGTCCAACTCTGTGCGACCCCATTGACTGTAGCCTGCCAGGCTCCTCTGTCCATGGGATTCTCCAGGCAAGAATCTTGGGGTGGGTTGCCATTCCATTCTCCAGGGGATCTTCCTGACCCAGGGATCAAACCTCCATCTCTTTTGTTTCCTGCATCTCAGGCAGGTTCTTTACCACTGGCACCACCAGGAAGCCCAATACAAAATAAAAGTTGTTTTTTTTTTAAGTCCCTGAGAATGCGTTTCTAGTCTCCCATTTCTATTCTAACAGTGGATTAGAAATTTTGACCACATCATTCTCAGCCTCTCCCACCCAGAGGAGGTCTGCTTCCTCCCACTGAATCCAGGCTGGCCTTGATTCTTGCTTTGGGCAGAGGAATGTGTAGAAGCGGCCTTGAGTGGGTTCTGGAACTGAAGAGGCCTGCAGCTCCCTCTCTCTCTTTTTTTACAACTCCTGTGTAGATAAGTCCATGTTCTCCTACAGGAGAGAGGCCGTGTGGAGGGCGAGACCCTGAAGGATGAGAGGCTGTGGGCAGAGAGCAGTCACAGGAAAGAGACCCAAGACTCCCCAGCCAACCGTCCCACGCAGCTCCATCCACACAAGGAGCACAGGTTGGATCCCCGCCAACACTGCATGGAGCAGAGACAAGCTGGAGCCACTGAGCACCGCCCACATCCCTGACCCACAGGGTCATAAGTCACAAGAGAGTCGTGTTTTGCCCACAGAGTTCTGAGGTGCTTTGCTACATGGCAGTAGATAACTGATCCAGAGTGACAGAACAAGGAGGTAAAAATACCGCTCACTTAACTGAGAGTTTTCAGGGTCCCATCTTAGAAAGTAAACAGGAAGTCGGACTCTAACTGGGCCATCTGACTCTGCATGTCAACTCAGTCAGAAAAGTCAAATCTGACACCAAACTGTTTCAATTGAAGTAGAATGGATTTATATTGTGTTAGTTTCAGGTGTACAGCAAAGTGATTTGGTTTATAAATATATATATTCCGTGATTCAGAATATATATGTTCTTTTTCAGATTCTTTTCCATTACAGGTTATCTCAAGATATTGAATATAGTTCCCTGTGCTGTACAGTAGGACCTTGTTGTTTATCTGTTTTATATACAGCACTGTGTATCTGCCACTAGATTTTTAAGGGACAAGGTACAGCATAAAGAAAGCTTCCTAGTATCCTCTTTAGAATCTCTTTATGAAATGCTTTTGTATTATGAAATGCAGTTGCCAAAAGTCATTCTTTCTCCCTCTCTCTCATGACATACATATATATGTGCGTGCACACACAGAGCTCCCTGCCTCCCTGCCACATCACTCTCTGCACTTCATCCTCCGTCCTTGGCTGTCACCGCTGTGGCCAGGGACCCTCACTGCCTCCCAAAGCCTCCTAGGAAGCATACCCTTGTCTCTTTCTCTGACTCCTCTTCTGCAGGGAAGCAGCCACCTGGAATTCGGAAGGACCCGTCCATTCTTCACTTCACTGTGTACTAAGCTGTGATGGCCACCGTTCGCAACACCAGTTCCATGCAGTGTTCTTTTCTTCAGATTCTACAGTTGAATGCCAAGGAATCCTTTTAATTCCAGCTCAAATGCCACCTCTCCAAAACCTCTTTCCATGCACTTCACTCCACCCCCCAACATAAGGCACTCACTGGAATTTGCATCTTTCTTTGTTGACCCTATCTCGTTCTTCTATCTTGTTCTACATAGGTCTGGCTACCTCACGAGTTTATTACCTGCTTAAGACAAATGCTGGGTCTTATTCATCTTTTTTTATTTTCAATTGAAGGATAGTTGCTCTACAATATTGCATTGGTTTCTGCCACACATCAACATGAATCAGCCATAGGTATACATATGCCCCCTCCCCTCTTAAACCTCCTTCCCATGTCCCACCTCATCCTACCCCTCTAGGCTGTCACAGAGCCCTGGTTTCAGTTCCCTAAGTATTACAGCAAATTCCCACTGCCTATCTATTTTACATATGGTAGTATATGTTTCCATGCTACCCTCTCAGAGTGTCTTATTAATCTTTGTAACCACTACAGGATCTAGCTCAATATCAGGCACATGGCAGGCATTCAATAGATATTAATGAAATCAAATGTAATTTGAACTAGGTCATCAATTCAGGTCCATTCCAAAAAATAATTAATACTTGCTGAGCTAAACCAGGGACATTTGCATAGTGAGCCTGTCCAAATTGGAAGCAACATCAAATACTAAATTATTTAAAATATAAAAATTATTTTAGAGTTTATACAAAAAAGTAATGGATTTTCTTTAGTAAGTGATAACAGGAGTGATTTTTTTCTTCTATTTTTCAGTGTTTTTCTAATTTTCTTAAATAAATATGTGCTTCTTCATAATAAAATTAACTTTTAAATGAGCAAATCAGAAAACAGAAATTATAGTGTCACTATGTTTAGTCCAAAGGATGCATTTTTTCAAAATGGTATAAAGGCAGGTGTATTGTTTCTTTAGCCTGAATCATTCCCCAGTTTCCTGGCCGTCAGCTAAATATTCTACTGAAGAGAGAAAATGACGTGTGGTCCACCTCTCTGACAGACACGAGTAAAGCATTTGAAAGCCGGTCAACCCACTCATCCAGCTGGCCAGCTTCTCTGTTTTCAGCTGATCCTTGGAATTCGTCTCAGTCCCAGGTTTATCGGTGAAATTCTGCCATCACTTGTCACTCCCCATCCATATGAATGATCAAAATGGCTCTAGTTTCATTATTGGAAATCTTTCCAACGTTAAACTTCAAGAAGCACCTCTGTTCTTTTTTTGAAAGTGTTCATCTTGATATCTTTCCTTGAAAGTGAAAGTTGCTCAGTCAGGTATGACTCCTTGCTACCCCATACAGTCCATGGAATTCTCCCGGCCAGAATGCTGGAGTGGGTACCCATTCCCTTTTCCAGGGGATCTTCCCAATCCAGGGATCAAACCCAGGTCTCCTGCATTACAAGTGGATTCTTTTACTGTCTGAGCCACCAGGGAAGCCCAAGAACACTGGAGTGGATAGCCTATCCCTTCTCCAGGGGATCTTCCAGACACAGGAAGCAAACCAGGGTCTCCTGCACTGAAGGCAGATTCTTTACCAGCTGAGCTACCAGGGAAGTTGTCTTATTACTAAATTAAAGGAAAATCTTCACTCCTTGATCTGCCATAAAAACCCTTCACCACCCGGTCCAGTCTGCCCTTTCGGGCTCATCTCTAGGTTCTCCCTGGAACCCTGTTTCTCAGTGTAACTGGTAGAGCATCCATCTGTTTCAGAATCACCTAGATCTGGTTAAAATGCAGACTCCTGAGTCCATTCACCGAAGCATAATTGAAAACAGGTTCCCTAGGTGATGTTCAGCAAATCTTGAGATTTACTACCGCAGAGCCAAAAGATTGCTCACCATTCTTCCAGCATATGTAGTATATAGTTTTGTGCCCTCCGCCTGGAACACTCTTTCTTCCTCTTTTCCTGATGCCTGCTCATTTTTGAGATCTCACTTAAATGTCACTTGCCCTATGAAGCCTTCACTGTTGTTCAGTCACTAAGTTATGTCCAATTCTTTGTAATCCCATGGACTGTAGCCGACCAGGCTCCTCTGTCCATGGGGTTTCCCAGGCAAGAATACTGGAGTGGGTAGCCATTTCCTCCTTCAGGGGATCTTCCCAACCCAGAGATCGAACCCAAGTCTCCCTGTGTCTCCTGTATCAGCAGCAGATTCTTTACCACTGAACCACTTGAGAAGCCCTGAAGCCTTCACTAGCCCTCTGGAATGGAATGGAATGGAATACTCGTGTCCGTCCACAGTTCATCTGTTCAAGTCCCAACTCCCTTGTGGCTGTAATTAAGGTTACCAGAGGTCATAAAATGAATTCCTAGTCTGATAGGATTGGTGTCCTTACAGGAAGAGACACCAGAGAGCTCACTCCCTTTCTCTCTCTGCTCACACACACAAAGGACTGGTCATGTGAGCACACAGTGAGATTGCTGCTGCCTCCAAGCCAAGAGAAGGGGCCTCAGCATGAAATATACCTTGCCTGCACCTTGAACTTGAACTTCTCAACCTTCCCAGCTCAGAGAAAACAAATTTCCGTTGTTTAAGCTGTGTGATCTATAGTACATTGTTGAACAAAATACATCATCTCCTCGACTGGCCCCCCACACTTTTCACTGTACTATCATTCACTGGACCCTTGTGTGGCCTCTGCTGGACAGGTTTGTGAGGACAGAGACACCCTTGTCATCCAGCACAGGGCTGCATCAGAGCTGAGTGCAGTGGAGGGGAGGCTGGAGGTAAGTTAGGGCCAGGCCATAAGGGTGTCGAGGACAGTTTAAACGCAGTGTAGACTGGCAAGACCTTGAACTTTCAAAGCCCAAATGACTGTGTTTCAATCCTGCATTTGTCCTTACTGGCTCTATGACTCAAAGAAGTCACTCAAGTCTCCCTGAATCTACTTCCGCATCTGAAAAATGAGGATGGTAGCACCTGCTTCCCAAGTGAGGTGCCAATAAAATGTAGGGTGTCCAGCTAAATTGGAATTTCAGATAAATAACAGCTTTTACTACAAGCATATTCTATGTAATGTTTGAGACATACTTTTACTGTAAAATAATATTTTTTTTCCTCTGTAATGACCTATATGAGTAAAGAATCTTAAATAAGTGGGGATATATAGATAGATACATAGATAGATTATATATATCTATATTGACTCACTTTTCAGTGCATACTTGAAACTTAAACCACAGTGTAAATCAACTATACTCCAATAAAAATTTGAAAATATATATATTTCTTTGAAATTTAACTGACATGAAGAGTTGACTCATTGGGAAAGATCCTGATACTAGGAAAGACTGAGGGCAAAAGAAAAGGGCGTGGTAGAGGATGAGATAGTTAGATCGCATCACTGACTCAATGGACATGAATCTGAGCAAACTCTGGGAGACAGTGGAGGACAGAGGAGCCTTGTCTGCTGCAGTCCATGGGATCACAAACAGTAGGACATGACTTAGCAACTGAACAACAACAAACCCTATTTTTTTTTTTTTTTGCTAAATCTGGGAACCTCTCCAGCGGAATTATAAAGATTAAAGAAAATGATTACAGGGGGCTGTCAGTGGCATCCATACAGCAGGTGCTCTATGGTGGTACTTATTAAACAACAGGACACCATGAACATTACTTGAGCGAGAGGATGGCAGAACCATCCATCTTAGAGGTTCTAAATTTAGCTCTGGCCAAAAACAATTATTTGAGATTTCTTTACAGAAGTAGAAAGTTGAGCTCATTTAAAATATCTCACGTTAGTGGCTTTCAATTATAACTTCATCTTTTGCAGGTTCTGCCCCAGCAACTTTGTAATCTAGTGGTTTTTGAAGTGTCTGAAGTCTCAGCACATAATGAATGGGGATAATCATCCTCTCCCAGAATGCCCTGGCTTTGATGACACAGTGTCAGACATATGGCCTGACTCGAATGACAATTGACTAACTCATTGTTTCTGCTCAATTAACTTCCAGCCCTAGGGAGCAGTACCCAGGTTTTGAGCTCCCATCTCCTGACAATCCCCTCCCCCCATCAACAGCCCCAGATCTCAACCCCAGGCTTTATGTGAACAGGGGAATACATCCTTCCATACGTGACTATGGCAGCAAACAAAAAATATAATAAATTTGCAGAGAAATCATGTGAAACTTGAAACAGGCGTATTTTTCTCTCTCGTCACTAAAAACACAATGCGAGATGGACTCTACCAGCCAGCTGTCCTCCAGTCATTTCTCCCCCTTTTTCCTGGACATGTGGCTGCACAGCTTGAGACAGACTCTCCCAGTTTCCCTTATAATCCAGTGTGTCCACAGACTTGGTCCAGGCTCTGGGCTGTAGATAAAAGTGTCATGTGTGAATTTCATGGACTTGTTGAGAATGGCACCTGCTACTCTGGGCTCCTGGATGAGGTCATGATGCAGAAGCTGCCCACCTACCCTGGACCAACTCGAGAGAGAGGAATACACTGCTATGTTCTTGAAGTCATTAAATGTTCTTGAGTTGCTTTGTTACATCAGCCTCATGTTTACTCCAGTGAAAATGAAAGACGAGCCGTGTCCGACTCTTTCTGACCCCATGGACTGTAGCCCGCCAGGCTCCTCTGTCCATGGAATTCTCCAGGCAAGAATACTGGAGTGGGTAGCCATTATTTTCTCTAGAGGATCTTCCCAACCTAGGGATTGAATCCAGGTCTCTCCTGCATGGATTCTTTACCATCTGAGCCAGCAGGGAAGCCCACGTTAATTCCAACTGTGACAACATTAGTCTGTGTAACTCGGTTTCCTCACATCAGTTACAGGAGTGAAATCCAAATGTCTTCATCAAAGCCTACAGGTCCTTGCATAGTCCAAGAGCTCCCCCTGCCTCCACAAATGCGATGCCCCTGCCTTTTCTGCTTCTGCCTCCTTTCCAACTCCTCTTCAGGCAGTCTCACTTGCTGCTATGGGCTGAATGTTTGTGTCCTTCCCAGATTTATATGTTGGGGCTCTAATCCCCAGTGTGGCTGTGGTTGGAGGTGGGGCCTTTGGGAAGTAACTGGGTTTGGATGAGGTCATGAGACCGGAGCCCAGGATGGAACTGGTGCCCTTATAAGTGGATGAAGAGCACTTCCCTGGTGGCCCAGTGGTTGAGAATCCCCCTGTCAATGCTGGGGATAGATCCCTGGTCTGGGAAGGTTCCACATGCTGCAGGGCAACTAAGCCTGTGTCCTTGACTACTGAGCCTGTGCGCCACGACAAGTGCAGCCGTTACAGTGGGAAGCCTGCACACCTCCACTAGAGAATAACCCCGGCTCACTGCCACTAGAGAAAGCCCACACCCAGCAGTGAAGACCCAGTGCAAAAGTAAACTAAATAAATAAAAACCATAAAAGAGCTTTTAAAAAAATGATAAGTGGATGAAGAGATCAGAGTACACTTTCTACTGAAGCAGCCTTCTGCAAGCCAGGAAAAGGGTCCTCATCAGAACCCAACCATAGCCTCCAGAACGATGAGAAATAACCTCTGTTGTTTAAATCATCCAATCTGTGGGTTTTGTTACAGCAGCCCAGGTGGACTAAGATGCCCAGACGACAGCTCTAAAGGAAGTGTCTCAGCCTCCACCTCTCCACCAGCTCTGTTGGTTTCCTTCTCGGCGTTGTTCGCGCTCTGCGGGTTTCTTGCTGATGCGTTCTTGTACTCCATCACTGGCTCTGACACTATGTAGGCCCCCTGACAGCAGCAACGTTACCTCCCTCGCCCCACTGTACCCACTCACGTGGAGCAATGCCTGACACACATCCATAAAAGTGAGTCTAAACGGACAGGAATCTGAGCAGACTCTGGAAGACAGTGGAGGACAGGAGAGCCTGCTGCATGGGGTCGAAAAGAGTCGGACACGGCTTGGTGACTGAACAAGAACAATACATAACGAGTTATTGATTATTTAAATACAGAGAGATAGAGACATAAACAAACAGGCCCATAGAGCTAGGATGACTCAACAATGTTCGTAAAAGTAGAGACTGCAGGACCAGACACAGATGTCATCCCTAAAAAAGAGGTTTCTAACGGTTAATTTTAAATATTATTTCTAGGTATGTCTGTGAGGGTGTTTCTGGCTGAGATTAACATTTGAACCAATACACTGAGTAAAGCAGATGGCTGTCCCCCGAAATAGGTAGGACCCATTCAATCTATTGGAGGCCTGAATAAAAGAACAAAAAAATAAAAGGCAGAGGAAGGGAGAATTCACAATCTCTGCCTGACTGCTTAAGCCAGATCCCCATCTTCTCTGGGGAGAAGGAAATGGCAACCCACTCCAGTATTCTTGCCTGGAGAATCCCGTGGACAGGAGAGCCTGGTGGGCTGCTGTCCATAGGGTCGCACAGAGTCAGACACAGCTGAAGCGACTTAGCATGCATGCATGCATTGGAGAAGGAAATGGCACCCCACTCCAGTGTTCTTGCCTGGACAATCCAGTGGACAGGAGAACCTGGTGGGCTGCTGTCCATAGGGTCACACACAGTTGGACACAACTGAAGTGACTTAGCATGCATGCATGCATTGGAGAAGGAAATGGCAACCCACTCCAGTGTTCTTGCCTGGAGAATCCCAGGGACGGGGGAGCCTGGTGGGCTGCCGTCTATGGGGTCACACAGATTCGGACACGACTGAAGCGACTTAGCAGTAGCATCTCCTCCTGTCGTCAGACTGAGACTTACACCATCAGCCTTCCTGGTTCTCAGGCTTTCATGCTTAGACTGGAACTAGCCCACTTAGCTCCCCTGGGTCTCCAGCTTTTGACTGTACATCAAGGGACTTCTCAGTTTCCATAATCACGTGAGCCACTTTTTAACATAAATGACTCTCTCCCTTCCTAGCTATCTACCTCCCTCTCTCTCCCTCCCTCCCTCCACGGCACCCCAACACCCCTCTCCACTGAAGGGTCTTAGGGCCCCAGCAATGTGGCTGTGACACCCATCTACTAGTCTTATCCGACAGACAATGCAAGGCACTCACAAAACAAAGACCTGGGGGAAGCATGGCATTGATCTGAGACTGGAGGTTGGGAACAGACAACTCAGGCAGAGCTCTGCGCGCCAGTACCGTGAGTCAGTCTAAACTGTACGGGGGATTCTCTGGTGGTCCAGTGGTTGGGAATGGCCTGCCGCTACAGGGGACCCAGGTTCAAGCCCTGGTCCAGGAAGATGCCACATGCCTCGGGGGCAGCTAAGCCCATGCACAACTGAGCCTGTAAGCCTCAACTCCTGAGCCCTGGAGCCTGTGCTCCACAACAAGAGAAGCCACTGCAATGAGGAGCCCGCACACTGCAACAAGAGAAAGCCAACACACAGCAACAGAGACAGTGCAGCCAAAAATGAATTAGGAGATAAAAGTGAAAACGAATGGGAAGTGTCTCCATACACGTGAGACCGGCCCCCCACCCCGAGGCACTCTTTGGGGATTCCCAGGAAGCCTCAAATGGAAGGGGATTCCTGAAAGATCACTGGGCAATTGGGGATTAATGCTGATGAGGGTCCTGGAGAATCAAATGCTGGTGAGATTCTGTACAACTATGTGAGTGATGCTTGTGATACAAAATCCCAGTCATTTTAATACATCCCAGCAAAAGGTCACAGCATATAATCATAAAAAATAAGAATGGCAATCTTTTGGAAGAAAGAAGGGGAGAGGAGGCATTCATTGGAAACATGCTACAGTATCCTGATGGGCAAAAATGTACTCATCTTTGAGGTGGTAATAAACACATACGTCAACTCCTTGTACACAGCCTTGTTAACTTCATGCTGGTAACAGACATTTTGAACAGTTCGGATCTTAAGGTATTCAAGGCAAGCTTTACTTAATATCATACTCAGTTGTCAAAACTTTGATGTTATAAACTCTGTGTGCGTTGAAAATTGTATATAGATATTATAGGCTCCATTCATGTAATCTAAGCTATTTACATTTAATTCAGTCCTCACACAAAACCTGTGTGTTTGTTGCTCCCAAAGTAGAGATGAAGCAGCTGAGTCTCAGGAAGATGAACGTGTAGGCCAAGCTACATAACTAGAGCAGAATGAAGATTAAGCCTAGGACAGTCAAACTCCAAGAGTTTTTCTACTATCACACAACTTTCCTCTCCAGATCATGTAGCCCCACCTTCTCATTCTACAGATAAAAAAATTCAGTGCAGTCACTCAGTCACATCCAACTCTTTGTGACCCCATGGACTGCAGCACACCAGGCCTCCCTGTCCATCACCAACTCCCAAAGTTTACTCAAACTCATGTCCATTAAGTCGGTGATGCCATTCAACCATCTCATCCTCTGTTGTCCCCTTCTCCTCCTGACCTCAATCTTTCCCAGCATCAGGGTCTTTCCTAGTGAGTCAGTTCTTTGAATCAGGTAGCCAAAATATTTGAGTTTCAGCTTCAACATGAGTCCTTCCAATGAACACTCAGGACTGATTTCCTTTAGGATGGACTGGTTGGATCTCCTTGCCATCCAAGGGACTCTTAAGAGTCTTCTCCAACACCACAGTTCAAAAGCATCAATTCTTCAGCACTCAGCTTTCCTTATAGTACAACTCTCACATCCATACATGACCACTGGAAAAACCATAGCCTTGATGAGACAGATCTTTGTTGGCAAAGTAATGTCTCTGCTTTTGAATATGCTATCTAGGTTGGTCATAGCTTTTCTTCCAAGGAGCAAGCGTCTTTTAATTTCATGGCTGCAGTCACCATCGGCAGTGATTTTGGAGCCCCCCCAAAATAAAGTCTGTGACTGTTTCCCCATCTATTTGCCATGAAGTTATGGGACCAGATGCAATGATCTTAGTTTTCTGAATGTTGAGCCTTACGCTAGCTTTTTCACTCTCCTCTTTCACTTTCATCAAGAGGCTCTTTAGTTCCTCTTCACTTTCTGCCATAAGGGTGGTATCATCTGCATATCGGAGGTTATTGATATTTCCCCTGGCAATCTTGATTCCAGCTTATGCTTCATCCATCCCAGCATTTCTCATGATGTACTCTGCATATAAGTTAAATAAGCAGGGTGACAATATATAGCCTTGACATACTCCTTTTCCTATTTGGAACCAGTCTGTTGTTCCATGTCCAATTCTAACTGTTGCTTCCTGACCTGCATACAGATTTCACAAGAGGCAGGTCAGGTGGTCTGGTATTCCCATCTCTTTCAGAATTTTCCACAGTTTGTGGTGATCCACACAATCAAAGGCTTTGGTATAGTCAATAAAGCAGAAATAGATGTTTTTCTGGAACTCTCTTGCTTTTTCGATGATTCAACGGATGTTTGCAATTTGATCTCTGGTTCCTCTGCCTTTTCTAAAACCAGCTTGAACATCTGGAAGTTCACGGTTTATGTATTGCTGAAGCCTTGCTTGGAGAATTTTGAGCATTACTTTACCAGCGTGTGAGATGAGTGCAATTGTGCAGAAGTTTGAGCATTCTTTGGCATTGCCTTTCTTTGGGATTGGAATGAAAACTGACCTTTTCCAGTCCTGAGGCCACTGCTAAGTTTTCCAAATTTGTTGGCATATTGAGTGCAGCACTTTCACAGCATCATCTTTTAGGATTTGAAATAGCGCAACTGGAATTTCATCACCTCCACTAATGATGCTTCCTAAGGCCCATTGACTTCACATTGTAGGATGTCTGGCTCTAGGTGAGTGTTCACACCATCGTGATTATCTGGGTCGTGAAGATCTTTTTTGTACAGTTCTTCTGTGTATTCTTGCCACCTCTTCTTAATATCTTCTGCTTCTGTTAGGTCCATACCATTTCTGTCCTTTATTGAGTCCATCTTTGCATGAAATGTTCCCTTGGTATCTCTAATTTTCTTGAAAAGATCTCTAGTCTTTCCCATTCTATTGTTTTTCCTCTATTTCTTTGCATTGATCGCTGATTCTTATCTCTCCTTGCTATTCTTTGGAACTCTGCATTCAGATGGGTATATCTTTCATTATCTCCTTTGCTTTTCGCCTCTCTTCTTTTCACAACTATTTGTAAGGCCTCCTCAGACAGCCGTTTTGCTTTTTTGCATTTCTTTTCCATGGGGGATGGTCTTGATCCCTGTCTCCTGTACAATGTCACAAACCTCATTCCATAGTTCATCAGGCACTCTATCTATCAGATCTAATCCCTTGAATCTATTTCTCATTTCCACTGTATAATCATTAGGGAATTGATTTACGTCATACCTGAATGGTCTAGCGGTTTTCCCTACTTTCTTCAATTTGAGTCTGAATTTGGCAATAAGGAGTTCATGACCTGAGTCACAGTCAGCTCCTGGTCTTGTTTTTGCTACTGTATAGAGCTTCTCCATCTTTGGCTGCAAAGAATATAATCAATCTGATTTCGGTGTTGACCATCTGGTGATGTCCATGTGTAAAGTCTTCTCTTGTATTGCTGGAAGAGAGTGTTTGCTATGACCAAACTTAGTAAAACTCTATTAGCCTTTGCCCTGCTTCATTCTGTACTCCAAGGCCAAATTTGCCTGTTACTCCAGGTGTTTCTTGACTTCCTACTTTTGCATTCCAGTCCCCTATAATGAAAAGGACATCTTATTTGGGTGTTAGTTCTAGAAAGTCTTGTAGGTCTTCATAGAACTGTTCAACTTCAGCTTCTTCAGCGTTACTGGTCAGGGCATAGATTTGGATTACTGTGAGATTGAATGGTTTGCCTTGGAAATGAACAGAGATCATTCTGTCATTTTTGAGATTGTATCCAAGTACTGCATTTCAGACTCTTTTGTTGACTATGATGGCTACTCCATTTCTTCTAAGGGTTTCTTGCCTGCAGTAGAAGATATAATTGTCATCTCAGTTAAATTCACCCATTCCAGTCCATTTTAGTTCGCTGATTCCTAGAATGTCGACGTTCACTCTTGCCATCTCCTGTTTGACCACTTCCAATTTGCCTTGTTTCATGGACCCAACATTCCAGGTTCCTATGCAATATTGCTCTTTACAGCATCAGACCTTGCTTCTATCACCAGTGACATCCACAGCTGGGTATTGTGTTTGCTTTGGCTCCATCCCTTCATTCTTTCCAGAGTTATTTCTCCACTGATCTCCAGGAGCATACTGGGCACCTACCGACCTGGGGAGTTCACCTTTCAGTGTCCTGTCTTTTTGCCTTTTCATACTGTTCATGGGGTTCTCAAGGCAAGAATAGTGAAAAAATTAAGATTCCCTAAAATAGGTGAGTCAGTCAGGGAACATGGCCAGTGATGCCCAAGCTAGTTCTAAAGCACAGGTGCCCATCTTGTTCAGAGTGTCAGTGTCCTCCCACCATATATACCAGGAACAGGAGTTCCCTGATGGCACAGTGGTTAAGAATCCTCCATCCAGTGCAAGGGACATGGCTTCAATCCTTGGTCTGGGAAGATACCGGATGCCATGGAGCAACTAAACCCATATGCCACAACTACTCAGCCTGCATGCTCTAGAACAACAAGAGAAGCCCCTGGTCACCGCAACTAGAGAAAACTCCATGCAGCAGCACAGCCAAAAAAAAAAAAAAAAAGATGCCAGGAACAAAGGCATGGCAGTTGAACACACTGGGTTTCTCACACCTTGAGGGGAGGGGGACCACACACCTTGGAAAACCATGGGGTGTCCCAGTAGGAGGGAGATGAGAAAGGGGTCACGGTAGGATTTGGGTTTGTGTCAGGTGATTTGGGTGAAGGTATAAGCAAGGCTTCCCCTGTTGGGAAGCAGAGGCAATTCTATGCCTGGCCATCTTAAGGAATCTTATGCAGGAGGAAGGAAGATGAGACTGAGTCTAAGCTGTAAGTGGTAATGAAGCAGCAGGCACTCATAGCAGCTGTGAGGTGGGGCATTAGTCTTCTGCTGCTTTATAACAAATTACCACAAACTTAGTGGTGATGAGCAACCCCAGTTCACTGTCTCACAGTTTCTGTAGAAACAAGAAGCTCAGGAGCTCACCGGAGGAGGCTGTGGGGCTATGCTTGGGCACAGAGTGCTCCTCCACGGTTTCTGATTGTCGGTGGGATTCGCTCCCATGCAGCTGTAGGACTGAGGTGCCCATTTCCTTCTGGCTACTGGTCAGGGGTGATTCTCTGCTCCCCAAGGCTCCCTATGTTTCTTGCCACATGAAGCCCTCGGAGGCAGTCCCCCATAGGCCTGTTTGCTCTCCTCCAGGCCAGCAAGGGAAGAGGCCTTGACTTCCTCTTCTACAATCAGTCAGAGAAAACTCTCTGCTTTAAAAGTCTTGAGATTAGATCAGGGCTACTGAGGGACAGGGAAGTCTGGTGTGCTGCAGTCCATGGGGTTGCAGAGAGATCTTAAGATCAACTGATTAGGGACTGTAATCACATTTGTAGTCTTTTTTTTTTTTTTTAAGACCATGCTGCACAGCACGTGGTATCTTAGTTCCCCAACGAGGGATTGAACCTCTGCCCCCTGCAATGGAGGCACTGAGTCTTAACCACTGAGCCACCAGGGAAGTCCCTGTAAGCACATTTGTAAAATCCCTTTACAATAGTACATAGATCCATGTTTTTTTTAATAACTGGGGGGAAGGTGTGTATATACCCGGGGCCAGGACTCTTGGGGGCTAAGACCTCTTAGAATTCTGCCAGCCACAAGGGTGTTTGATGTTTATGGTTCAAACAGTGCTCGTGTATGGTCTGTGATCAGACATGACGATGGGGTGCTGTTATTTTCATCTCAGTCCAGCTCAGTCCCAAAGTATGCCCTGTTTGAAGCTTGATATTGTATGAAATGTGTATGTTCAACTGGGGAACACCAGGCCTTGCTGATGGTACCAGGCAAGCTCCTGGATGTCAGAGCCTACTCCTCTCTTTCTCAAAGAGAAGGCGCTGGTAGCATCCAACAGGAAAAATGGGAAGGGACATGAAGGGCAGTTCTCAACAGAGCAAAAGCCAGGTAGCCAACAGACATGTGAAAAGACACACAATATCTCTATCAATGAGGAAAGTACTAAGCTAAACAATGTTGAGATGCACTCACACTCATCAGATTGGCAAAATACATAAAACCTGATGATGAAAAGTTTGGCAAAGGTGAAGAGAGAGAGGGGTTTCCCTGGCAGTCCAGTGGTTAAGATTCTGTAGTTCCACTGAAGAGGGCACAGATTCAATCCCTGGTTTGGGAACTGAGATCTCAGCATGCTGCATGGAGCAGATTTAAAAAAAAAAAATCAAAAAGTTATTCCCTCTTACATCTGAGCACACAGCCAGATTATCTATCACAGTCTCCTTTGCAGTCAGGTGTGACAGTGTAACTGATTTGGGGGTCAAAGGAATGAGCACAAATGATGAGCACCACTTCTGGTCTGTCCTCCATTCTCTTTGCCCATCAGGTGGATGCCAGAGCTCAGGGTAATGAAAGAAAAGCTGTTCTTACGCTATTTACAATACCTAGGTCATGGAAGCAACTTGGATGTCCACTGACAGGTGAAGGGATAAAGAAGCTGTGGCACATATATACAATGGAATATTACTCAGCCATAAAAAGAAATGCATTGGAGTCCGTTCTAATGAGGTAGATGAACCTAGAGCCTATCATATAAAGTAAGTCAGAAAGAGAAAAACAAATATCATATATTAATGCATTCTTATGGAATCTAGAAAGACAGTACTGATGAACCTATTTGCAGGGCAGCACTGGAGATACAAACAGAGAACAGACTTATGGGCAAAGGGGGTGGGCAGGAAGGAGAGGGCGAGATGAATGGAGAGAGTAGCGCGGAAGCGTATACACTGCTGCTGCTGCTGCTGCTGCTAAGTCGCTTCAGTCGTGTCCGACTCTTAGCGACCCCATGGACTGCAGCCCACCAGGCTCCTCCATCCACGGGATTTTCCAGGCAAGAGTACTGGAGTGGGGTGCCAGTGCCTGCTCCGAGCATATGCACTACTATATGTATATAGACAGCCAATGGAAATGTGTCCATTTGCAGTGGAAATGACTCAGGGAACTCAAACTGGAGCTCTGCAACAACCTAGAGGGGTGTGAAAGGGTGGGAGGTGGGAGGGAGGTTCAAGATGGAAGAGACATATGTATACCTATGGCTGATTCATCCTGATGTATGACAAAAATCAAACCAACATTGTAAAGAAATTATTCTCCAATGAAAAATAAATTTTTTAAAAAGAGCTGCTTTTTAGCCCACATCCCTGGAAAAAGAACTCACACCCCCTTCCCAACGATTGGACTTTACACTAGTAAGAAATAAGCATCTATTTAAAAAGAAAAAAGGTGATGAGGAACTAAAACTGCGTATACTGCACTTGCTGTTTAGTCACCAAGTCGTGTCCAACTCTTTGCAGCCCCATGGACTGCAGCCCACCAGGCTCCTCTGTCTATGGGATTTTCCTGGCAAGAGTACTGGGGTGGGTTGATGTTTCCTTCTCCAGAGCATCTTCCAGCCCCAGGGACTGAACCCGCATCTCCCAAGCATTTCTGGCATTGCAGGCAGATTATTTACTGCTGAACCACTTAAGGCAATCTATAAATGAATCCATACATATTTGCCTAAAAGGACACACATAAGAAAGTTGATTGTATGGAACAGAAAGAAAAGTCCCCCCAAATGGAAATAAGCCAATGCCTATCCGTAGGAGAATGAATAAATTGTGTGATATTCAGACAATGTGACACCATATGGCATTTAAAAATGAAAACACCAGAGCCACATCTATCAACCTTGAATAAATCCCAGAAACAGTTTTGAGCAAAAGAACCAAGAGGCAGTGGGACATTTACAACAAGATACCATTTATATAAACTTTTCAAATGGCCAAAACCACACTTTATAATTTTTATGAATACACAGCATATGTGGAAAGACATAAAAAAACATGAATGAAAATGATAAAGGCTAAATTCATGAGTATGATCCCCTCTGGGGAGAGAGGGAGGGAAAGGAAAAGATCCAAGAAAAATAGACAGCAGGCTTCCATTTTAATCTGTGATATGTAATTTCTTTTAGAGAATTTTTCAACAAAGATAGCTTAATATTAAGATTTGATCAAGTGGATAATAGGCATGTGGGTTTTCATTATATTCTTCTTTATTCATTGTTTGAAACAATAAAGTTGCTCTTTGATTTGAGTGGGAAGAGGCAAGTTTATTTTTCTAAGTGGGGACAGTAAGATAGAGCAGTGAGGGAATCAGGAAATCTAGGTTGGAAGAACTAGGCCTGTAGGGAAGAGGGACCGAAAAGGAGACAGAATCTTTTCAGGACCTCCTCCAAGACAGCCTTGCTTGCTTGCTTCCCAGGTGGCACAGGGGTAAAGAATCCACCTGCCAATAGAGGAAATGAAAGAGACATGGGTTCCATCCCTGGATCAGGAAGATCCCCTGGAGAAGGAAATGGCAGCCCACTCCAGTATTCTTGCCTGGAGAATCCCAAGAACAGAGAAGCCTGGCGGGCTACAGTCCACCAGGTCACAAAGAGTCGCACACAACTGAGCAACTGAGCACACACACACCCATGATCCCACTTCCAGGTCTGGGCTCCTGTAATGCCCTGTATATTCACCTGTCATTACATTGAGCATAGTCCAAGGAAATGATCTGTTATCAGTATCCCTAACATCATCCCATCATTCTATATTTGTAATACATATTTTTCAGATATTTATGTAGAGAGATATATAGATTATAGATACGGCTAATACATAAAGATGGTTGTCTCAGAGTGGAGAGGATCGGGTGATCTCTACGTTGTTACTATATACTTTGGTAAATATTAATGTATTTGGCTGCATCGGGGCTTAGATGCAGTGTACAGGCTTCTTTGTAGTTGAGGCACACACACTGAGCGGCTGCAGAACACGGGGTTAGTTACCCCATGGCATGTAGGATTTTAGTTCCCCGACCAGGGACCGAACCCTTGGCCCCTGTGTTGAAGGCGGATTCTTAACCCCTGGTCCACCAGGGAAGTCCCTATTATATACTTTCTAAAAATTTATTCATTTTTAACTGGAGGACAATTGCTTTACAACGTTGTGTCGGTTTCTGCCATAAATCAGTATGAATCAGCTATAGACAGAAATATGAGCTTCCCTCTTGAATCTCCCTCCCCACCCCACCCCTCTAGGTCATCACAGAGCACCAGCCTGAGCTCCCTGAGCTATACAGCAGCTTCCCACTAGCTAGCTATTTTACAGATGGTAGTGCGTATATCGGAGAAGGCAATGACACCCCATTCCGGTACTCTTGCCTGGAAAATCCCATGGACAGAGGAGCTTGGTGGGCTGCAGTCCATGGGGTCGCAAAGAGTCGGACACGACTGAGTGACTTCACTTTTCACTTTCATGCATTGGAGAAGGAAATGGCAACCCACTCCAGTGTTCTTGCCTGGAGAATCCCAGGGACAGAGGAGCCTGGTGGGCTGCCATCTATGGGGTCGCACAGAGTCGGACACAACTGAAGTAACTTAGCAGCAGCAGCGTATATATGTCAGTGCTCCTCTCAGTCTGTCCCACCCTCTCCCCACCCACTGTGTCCCTAAGTCTCTTCTCTATATCTGAGTCTCTACTCCTGCCCTGCAGACAGGTTCATCTGTACCAGTTTTCTAATATATATATGTGTGTGTGTGTGTTAATACACAATATTTGCTTTTCTCTTTCTTACTTCACTCTGTGTAACAGGCTTCACTAGAACTGACTCAGATTCATTCCTATTATATACTTTTAATATCACTTCTGGGTCTATCTGCCTATCCCAGGATGAAACCTCCTTGAAGACAGCCATCACATCTCCTGCAGGTTACTTCTGTCTCTGAGGAAGTCCTGCCCTAGCTCACAGAGACAATTGGAATCTGAGGAATGAATGGCTCTTCAAAGGAAAAGCTGAGGTTGTGAGGAAGAAGGTGACATCAGGCGGAAGACAGGGACCAAGAATCGGTATCCTCACTAGGCTTTGCTGCCTTGGGACTCAACCATGCTCTACGATGGGCAAAGAGAACTGTGCTTCAGTGAAAGATGTAAGACAAAACAAAATCAAAACTGATGGCCCCGTGGGTCACGTAACTTTTCACAGAACCACAGAGCCTTATTATAGGTATAATCTTTTTCTCTTACTCTTAGCCTTATTTATTTACTTTTTATTATCACAGCTTGACACAGAAAATACATGTAATTCAATTTTTGTTCCTGCTGGGAAGGAACAAGGAAGGAAAGCTAAAAATTAATTGTTTAGCTTTCTCTTGTAAAGAGATCTAGTTATGACAGCATGAGAAAGGAATGAGGAATCGAGGGAGGTTATTAAACATGTCCGTGGTCTCTGGATTTCCAAGCATTCCAGATACAGAGCAAGTTACATAGGAATTAAATGGTTTCGATTGCTCGAATCTACTATTACCAGATATGTCGCTAATACAGTTTGGCCTGGAGAGAATCCCTTCTCTTTGCTTTTTTCTTTGTACCTTTGATTATGTAAATGTGGCCAGACACATCACAGCCATAATGGAAACCATCTCTTATCTATTTGCTTCTCTTCCTCAGCCATCAATAACCTCAGATTTCCCCATCCTGAAGAACCCCTTGCTCATCCCTTCCAGCTCGCTCTTGAAACAGCGCCCTCTAGCCGAGGCTTTGAGCTCTCCTCTTCACTCCTTCTTTGACTTAATTCATTCCATCTAGTTTCTGCGTTCAGCATCACTGATGACCTTATAGGTTTGACCTTAAAGACATCTTGTTCTAATGTTCACCTAATGCCAGAATCCTTCCAACGCTATCCCCAATCAACTTCCAATCACTGAGGACATCAACCTCTCTCAGGTGAAGCCAGCTTATCTTTGGATAGCTTAGTTGCAAATTTTTTTCTTTTGTTATTGTAAAATCTGGCAACCCTAACTCCAGTTTCTACTCCTTGGGGCCCTAACTGAAAGATAACCTTCCTCAGTCTTCACTCTGGTCCAAAATGGAACTTGATCCATCATGTAAATCCCTGAGCAGCACGCTGAGGACAGCCAAGGACCACAGGACTGAGAATGAGGAACCTGGACCCCGGGATGCAAGCTCACATCTGGAGGAGACAGGGATGGAGCCTTCCACCCAGACAGCTGAGAAACTCTCCAGAGGCCGTCTCTCCACCCTGACTTAGCTTTCTACTCCCTACCAAAGCTGCAGGTCTGGTTCCCTCAGATTCCTGAAGCCAAAGGAGAGATAACAAAAAATGAGGAACAGAGTAGGCTTGAGCTAACCTGGTTCTCTGATGATTATCATTCTTCGAGTTTCCAGGTTCTGTTCCAGGTGCTTCTATTTAATCCTCACTATGGGGTAATCCTACTTACATGGTGGTGGTTTTAGTTGCTGGGTCGTGTCCAACTCTTGTGACTCCCGCCAGGCTACTCTGACCAATGGATTTCCCAGGCAAGAATACTGGAGTGGGATGCCATTTCCTTCTCCAAATCCTACCTAAGAGGTAGGTCTATTATCTTTTCAGAAGGGATGAGAAGACACAGAGAGACAGGTTACGGGATTTGGCCAAGGTTGTAGAGCCAGAATTCGAGGCTCTGGCCTCAGAGCCTGTGCGCTGAAACCCTCTGCACATCCGGGCACAGAACACCTAACACACAGCCTGCATGGCGGCCCAACGCCAGAATGAGGGACACCAGGACCCCACCTGACTGCAGCAGAGTGGCAGGACAAGGAATCCAAGTCAGGGGACACTAGACACTTGGCAGAGCCAGGCTTGTTTGCAGAAAGCAGCAAACACCAAGCCACAGCCCCTGGGCCCTGGCATGAGGCCAAGGCCACTTCCAAAAAGAGGAGGACTCTGTCTGCACTCTGGACAGTATTTATGCTATGGCTGCGTAGCCCACACACAGACTGCGTCTGTGCTATGGCTATGTGGTGCATAATGTGTGTGGTGTGTGTGTGAGAGCAGAATAAATGTTTGCTGTCCAGCTCTTTGTGACACCATGGACTATAGCCCATCAGGCTCCTCTGTCCATAGGATTTCCCAGACCAGAATACTAGAGTAGGTTGCCATTTCCTTCTCCAGGGGATCTCCCTGGCTCGGGGATCGAACCTGCATCTCTTAAATTGGCAGGCAGCTTCTTTATCATTGAGCCATCTGAGAAGCCTGGAGTAAAGGTTAGAGCTGCTTTAGACACAACTCAAATGGTAAAACCTAATTAGAGAGACATTGACTTGTGAATTGGCAGCTAAAGTTTCTGTACCTTGAGCCAACAGTCTCTGTCACCACTGACAACAAAGACTGGAGACCCAGGTGAGAGGCAGGAGCTCTTCCCTTGTTACCCTGAACCCCACAGTCTGCTCACTGAAGCTGCCTTAAGACACAACTATTTCATTCTTCAATTCCTTGGCCCAGGTCTTTGTCAGTTTGGGGAACCAATGAGTTTTAGAAGCCCAAGTAAATTCAACTCTCAATTCACAGTTCCAAAGTAGTGAGCATAGGCTGGACAAGTGACCACACAGACCTATACTTCATCCCTATTGCTCTGCAAATTTGGTCTTGAGTCGAGTGTGCCAGGAGAAAGCCAGAGTGAGTCACCGTTTCATTTTCTTCTGTAAGCAGCATGGTTCCTCTCACTTCTACAAGACACCCCGAGTGAGAGACGGCTGTTGCTGTGCTGAGTGACTTAGCTCTTGAGATGTTGCTGGGCCTTGGTTGAGTGACTCTCAGGGAAGCAGCTCCAAGAAAGAGTTTCAGGGAGAGTTTTGCTTTGCTGTTCAGCAAGCAAGACTTTGCTGTTCAGATATGATCGTATCTTGGGAATTCAGAGAGCAGTTCAGTAGCGGGGAGTGTGTGCGTCTGTGCGCGCGTGCGCATGCGCGCGTGCATGTTCAGTCATATCTGACTCTTTGCAACTCCATGGACGGTAGCCCGCCAGGCTCCTCTGTCCATGGGATTTTCCAAGCAAGAATACTGGAGTGGGTTGCCATTTCCCCCTCCAGGGGATCTTCCCAACCCAGGGATTAAACCTGCGTCTTTTGTCTCTCCTGCATGGGCAGACAGATTCTTTTACCACTGAGCCACCTGGGAAGCCCCACACAGACCTTAGGAAAAACTAAATTCATTTTTTTCCCTGTTGTTGTTTCTTTCTCTTTCTGATATCATCTGCAGGGACATGCCACAGTGAAAGGTTACGACTGCCTGAAATGAGAATTCTTCCCTCTACTGAACTGCTCTCTGAATTCCCAAGATACGATCATATCTGAACAGCAAAGTCTTGCTTGCTGAACAGCAAAGCAAAACTCTCCCTGAAACTCTTTCTTGGAGCTGCTTCCCTGAGAGTCACTCAACCAAGGCCCAGCAACATCTCAAGAGCTAAGTCACTCAGCACAGCAACAGCCGTCTCTCACTCGGGGTGTCTTGTAGAAGTGAGAGGAACCATGCTGCTTACAGAAGAAAATGAAACGGTGACTCACTCTGGCTTTCTCCTGGCACACTCGACTCAAGACCCAATTTTTTCCCGCAGAGCAACAGGGATGAAATATTCATCGGTTTGAATGTGAACAACCATTTCAACAGAGATTTCCAAGCCATTAAATCTAAAGAGTTGCCTGGGGTCCCCAACCAAGAGGCATCAGGTAACATTTGCAGAAAGACAAAATAGCAAGAGAAAGAGCTACACATATGATAAAAAGAACGAAAAGGAGAAAACATCCAAGAAAGTAAGACATAGAGTGGCCAGCAAAAGCAAAAGGCTCGGAGGAGAAGGAAGGGAAGAAGATGGACATTTACATGAATCCACATAAAGAAATACAATAGGCCCCTGTCTATGACCCTTCGAGTTGAGGACTTTCAAAGGTGCGAATGCACGTTCACATTTCTAATCATGTAAGTTAGTTCACATGTCAGGTGTACACTATCCACATGCTGTGAGGCAACTAAGGCTGTGCGCCACCCTGCTGAGGCCTGAGCACACACCTACAGCCTGTGCTACACGAGAGAAGGCACCCAAGCGAGAAGTCCTTGCACCGCAGTAACTTTGCGTGAAAAAGCCCTTGCTCACTTCAACTAGAGAAAGCTCACAGGCAGCAACAAAGACCCAGGGCAGCACCCCCCTCAAAGCGGCTAATTAATTTTTAAAAGTAGATTTTTTTAATGTATATGTTCTTTCCCGGCAGCTCAGCTGGTAAAGAATCCGTCTGCCATGCAAGAAACCCCAGTTCGATTCCTGGGCCGGGAAGATCACCTAGAGAAGGGATAAGCTGCCCACTCCAGTATTCTTGGCCTTCCCTGGTGGCTCAGTAGATAAAGAATCTGCCTGGAATGCAGGAGACCTGGGCTCAATCCCTGGATTGGGAAGATCCCCTGGAGGAGGGCATAGCAACCTCCTCTAATATTCTTGCTTGCAGAATCCCCATGGACAGAGGAGCCTGGCAGACTGCAGTCCATGGGGTCACAATGAGTTGGATATGACTGAGTGACTAAGCACACAGGTTCTTTCCACTAAAAAAAAGAAAATAAATAAGAGGAGAAGAAAAATGACAGGTAAGGCCTGGAAAGAAATAAACAGACGTAGTGAGAGTCAGCCAGAAATAGACACACAAAGGTAAATGCAAAAACCACACACACACACACACACACACAATAGTTTAAACAACCACTGGCAGAGGTCCTGCGTCTTAAAATAACCCAAAACAATCAGTCAAAACCCTTGCTGGCAAGTATATCATTGAGACGAACATCTTTTAAGGAAGACAGCAGGTGAAAATCCACAGATTCACAGTATCATTTCATCCTGCTTGTGTTAAGTAAGCCATTCCCAGTGGAAAAGCCTGAACAGAGAGCCCTGGGGCTCACACAGCCAATAAAATCTTGCACAAGTATTCCTGCCCTTGAGGGAGAACAAGTGATCAGCCACAGTTAACAGCGGACCATTTTGCTTCAAGGTAATCTGTTTTTTCCCACCCACCCTCTTCCCTTAGTATCCAGTGAGCATGTACCCAGCATCCTCTAGAATGTTCCAATGAGCACCAGCTGGGGTAGAGATGTGGGTGGGAATGTGGAACACAGGCAAGGCTTGAGGGGTATTTCCCCTCAATGATTATCAGGTTTTTTTTTCTCATATCTTTTGGACCATTTTATTTTCTGCATCTAAGCTCTATACTGCTGATAAATAGAGAAGGCTCTTACTGTAACCTGGTTTGTGTGTGCTAAGACAGTTTCAGTCGTATCCAACTCTTTGCAACACCATGGACGGTAGCCCACCAGGCTCCTCTGTCTCCAGTATTCTCCAGGGCAGAATACTGGAGTGCACTGCCATTTCTTCCTCCAGGGGATCTTCACAACTCAGGGACAGGACCCACGTCTCTAATGTCTACTGTTTTGGCAGACAGGTTCTTTACCCTGAGTGCCACCTGGGAAGCCCTATTACCTGGTTACTAACCTCAGTTTTTCCCCTGCCTTCACCATACCTAAAGCTCTAAGTAGCTTCTATTAATAATACTGGGTTGGCCAAGAAGTTCATTCAGGTAAAGTGAAGTGAAAGCCGCTCAGTTGTGTCCGACTCTTTGTGATCCCATAAACTATACAGTCCATGGAATTCTCCAGACTAGAATACTGGAGTGGGTAGCCTTTCCCTTCTCCAGGGGATCTTCCCAACCTAAGGATTGAACCCAGATTTCCCAGCATTCCAGGCAGATTCTTTACCAGCTGAGGCACAAAGGAAGATCAAGAATACTAAAGTGGGTAGTCTGTCCCTTCTCCAGCAGATCTTCCCGACCCAGAAATCAAACTGGGGTCTCCCGCATTGCAGGTGAATTCTTTACCAACTGAGCTATCAAGGAACCCCTGATGTCACTTAGGTAAGATCATCTGGAAAATATGAAGAAACTTTTTGTTCAGCTTGATAATTATACCCATCCTCTGGGAAATACTCAACAGTCATGGTAGGGGGTGGGGGCTTCCCAGGTGGCTCAATGGTAAAGAATTCACCTGCCAGTGCAGGAGAATCAGGTTCTATCTCTGGGTTGGGAAAATCCCCTGGAGAAGGAAATGGCACCCCACTCCAGTATTCTTGCCTGGGAAATCCCATGGACAGAGGAGCCTGGCGGGCTACAGCCCATGGCATTGCAAAGAGTCGGACACAACTGCGCACACGTATCAGTCATCAGAATGTACTCATATACACTGAGGAAAGGCTGCTCACAGAAATATTTTGAGGAGGATAGGGTCAAATGTGGTTTTCTCTATTCTATGAAAGGAAGTCCAGAAGAAGCTCACGGAGGAGACTTGTTCAAGGTCTCAGAACCCAGCCAGGGCAGAGACAAGACACAAATTTAGGTCCCCCATCCAGTACCCGTCTCTTCCCACTATGTCTCCTTGGCTGTATCCTTGGGGTGGCAGAGCTTTTGTTTTCACACATTTCCCCTCCTTTTGCTTCAGATCTTTGTTATTGTTGTTGCTAAATGTATTTTTATTGAAATATAATTGCTGTACACAATCTTTGTTGTTTTTAATTAAAATATTACAATACTCGAATCCCTACCTAGATCCCATCATCCTTTCTCCCTCTCCAGAGATAACCACTCTCCTTAACTCAGAATTTGTCATTTCCACATAGTTTCCATTGCTAGAATTACTAAACTATATACACACACAAATAAATTCCCTAGTGATTCAGATGGTAAAGAATCTACCTGCAATGCAGAAGACCTGGATTCAATTCCTAGGTTGGGAAGACTCTTTGGATAAAAGAACGGCAAATCCAGTATTCTTGCCTGGACAGAGGAGCCTGGCGGGCTATAGTCCATAGGCTCACAAAGAGCTGGACATGAAGAGCAACTAAGACATCCTGTTCTGTAGATTTCAAACTCATTTCCATTATTCTACAGCTCACTTTTTAATATTTTAATTTAAAAAAATTTTAATTATGAAAATATGGTAGCACATTTATAGGAGACTTGGAAAATACAGAACAAAATTACATATAGTTCCACTATATATTACAATTGTTTTAAGTAGATAAAGATTTTTAGTTGGAGTTTCAAAATCAAACTCTCGGAAATTAATAGAATGAATGTAGAGAGAAGAGGAAGAATACAGAAGAACTGAAAAGCATTATGAACCAATTTGATATAATTAAGATTTACACAACTTTCACACGACAGTAAGATACAAATTCTATTCAGGTTCCCATAGACTATAAACTAGGAGACACTGGGACAAATGCAGAAACATCGTGGTCTAAAGGTATTGAAATCCACAACTTGCTTTTTTCTTTCCATAATCACTTTTTAGCTTTGTCCATATATTAGCCCAAATTCATTCATTTAAGCTGCTATTAGTATCCCCAAAACTCATCCCTTTTCAACAGCCAAAAGCCATGCCGGAAGTCCAGTGTTTCCCTTCTCTCCACCCTCAGAGCTTGGCATCAGAATATGGAGCCAGATGAGTTCAGAAACTTCTCCTGGGCTTCCAGTGGGCTCATCGCCTGCTACATTACAGCCTTTACTAATTTCCACTGGGGCTTATCCCAAGTGATTGGATTAATGAGACTGTTGATATCATCATTTCACTGCCATCTTCGTAATTGGTTCTCAGTGGAAATTGTTATAGTCATGATCCTTCTCAGTAGGAAGAAGTCAAGCCCAAATTCTGGGAATAGAGCTTTTCGAAACTAAGCGAAGCAGGAAATTTGAAATGGAACCTGACTCATTCCTAGTTGAGAAGACCACTGAAGCTAGTAAAGAAAACCAAAGTAAAAGTTGTGGTTTGGGAATGTTGGGAAAGCATGTGTATGCAGAGATGCCATTTTCTAAAAATGTTCTGATGAAATAATTAAGCCAAACGGTCATTATCTGAACACTCATTTGGGGGGAAAACCCTAGAAATTCTATGGCAGAGCAATGGAATAAAATGACTCTTTTCTTGAAATAGATGCTCATGGTCTGTGCTTCCCTTTACTGCTGCTGTCAGTATTTACAAGCCCACCCACCCCCCTATTGCAAATTTCATGATGCTGGGACCCATTGCTCCCCGGAGCCTGGCATCTGGAGTTCCATTTGTCAAATGAACTGGTTAGTAAACATAGAAAAGTAGCACCAGTGAAGTCCTACTGGCATATAAAAATCTCCTAGAGGATGTCCATGGAAAAAGAATCACACCAAGCCACCAGAATGGCTACAGAGCAAGCCAAATATTGCAGCTACAGAAGGAAGGGGCAGAAGTGCATCTATAGAGCGATGAAGGCCAAGTTCATCCACTCAGCAAACACTGGCCGAGTGAAGGGCCTGCGGAGAGCAGAAATGGTCTAAAGGGAAGGAAGGAAATAGTTACTGAACATGGACTTTCTAAGCTTATTTGTCAGATACAATATTTATCCCACAGAAAAGCAAGTACCATCTCTATCTACTTACAAAGAAACAAAGTTTCAGAGAGGCTGCCTTACATAACTGCTATCATTTAGCTCATCAGTAGTAAACCCAGGGCACTTCCCTGGTGGTCCTGCTAGTTAAAAATATGCTTTCCAGTGCAGGGGACACAGGTTCAATCCCTGGGTGGAGAGCTAAGATTCCACACGACACAGGGCCACTGGGCCTATGTGCTGCAATGAAGACCCAGTGCATGCAAACTGAAAATAAAAAGGTGGCAAACCCAGGATGCAAGCTTACTTCCACCTGATCTGAAAGCCAATGGACTTTCCATAGAAATATGGCATCTCCCCAAAGTGAGGAATGGTTCCTGACTTTGAGGATCTTATCCAATAAGGGAGATTATTTTGGCTTCAAAAGACTAATTAGAAAATAAACACAGAGATTGAGATTTCAGCATTCCTTACATTCAGTTATAGTAGTACAGTCACTTAATTTTAGCCTATTACATTTTGCCTCTGACTATTTTTTTACACCATTTCAATGTTCTCATTTCTTTACTAACCACACTTGACCACGTGGCTTGAAGGTTTGTCATGGACAGGTTCACCTCTGGACCACCCAAAATCTGAAACCCTGTCCAATATTTGGGGAATTCGCAACCTGATTAATTTTAGTGAGAGGCAGAGCCCACCTCCCACTACAGAGGCCAAAAAATGTCAACTGCTCACCTTCTGCCTCCCTTGCAGCTAGAACACAGCCCAAGCTCTGCCAACCAGGCACACTCACCCCAGACTTGGAAATACAAGCAAGTGAGGCAAAGGAGCAAGGGTCACAGATTATTCTGTCTGGAAGTTTAATAAGATGGAGGCACTAGGGTGAAACTCAGCAGAACTCTGTGAGGCTCCTGGGAGCCTTTCTGTGTCCCCCATCTCTTATTTTTCGGGAACAGACCTCGGCCTCCCTGACCTTCCCTGAGCTCCAAAGGGCAGATTCCAACAGTTACTAATCATGGAATAGAAGGAATGCAGAGGCAAGGGAGAAGCAGGCAAGAAACAGCAGTGCAGCCTGGGGCAGGGTCCTGGCTCTCCCTGCCTACCAAATCCCCCAACAAGTGGAAGATGCTAACATTCTTCATGCCAGAGAAGCCCCCCTGAGGCCAGATTAAAGGAACCAGAGAAGCTCATCGTGAGAGTAACTGAGGCCAGGTTAAAGGACGCAGGCCCTGCACACACTGTAATCTTATCCGCACCCCACAACTGAACCATCGCTATACAACTCCTGCTGTGTCCCCCCTTTGCCTGAAGTTTCTACTTCACTGGAAACTCGCTCTCTGTGATTCAATTCAGCACCAGTGCACAGAGGCTGAGTTTTAAGCATCAATAGTAGCTTACACAATAAAGGCTTTAACTGTATCATACTTTTAAAAAACTGTGGGATCCAGTCCCATCACTTCATGGCAAATAGATGGGGAAAATGGAAACAGTGACAGACTTTATTTTGGCGGGCTCCAAAATCACTGCTGACAGTGACTGCAGCCATGAAATTAAAAGACACTTGCTCCTTGGAAGAAAAGTTATGACAAACCTAGACAGTATTAAAAAGCAGAGACATCACTTTGCTGACAAAGCTCTGTATAGTCAAAGCTATGGTTTTTCCAGTAGTCATGTACAGATGTGAGCGTTTTACTATGAAGAAGATAGCGCACCGAAGAACTGATGCTTTCAAACTGTGTTGCTGGAGGAGAATTTTTGTTGTTGTTGTTGTGCTGGGTCTTTGTCGCTGCGTGTGGGCTTTCTCTTGTTGCAATGAGCAGGGGCTACTCTCTAATTGTGGTGCATGGGCTTCTCATCATGGTGCTTCCCTTGTTGTGGAGCACAGGGTCCAGTGTGTGCCAGTTATAGTAGCTGTGGCACTCAGGCTGTGCCCCTCAGCCTGTGGAATCTTCCCAGACGAGGGATCGAGCCCAGGTCCCCTGCATCAGCAGGTGGATTCTTAACCACTAGACCACCAGGGAAGTCCTGGAGTCTTGAGAGTCTCTTGGACAGCAAGGAGATCAAACTAGTCAATCCTAAAGGAAATCAACCCTGAATATTCATTGGAAGGATTGATGCTGAAGCTGAAACTCCAATACTTTGGCCACTTAATGTGAAGAGCCAACTCATTGGAAAAGACCCTGATGCTGGGGAAGACTGAAGGCAGGAGGGGAAGGGGGCCACAGAGGATGAGATGGTTGGAAGGCATCATGGACTCAACGGACATGAGTTTGAGCAAACTCCAGGAGATAGTGAAGGACAGGGAAGCCTGGCATGCTTCCCTGACTCTGACACAACTGAGAAACTGAACAACAACATTAAAAAAAAGAACTCTGGAAATGAGAATTTCAGGGTTGGTATAGAAATCCAATGAGGCTGAAAGCCCAGGCCCCTTCTTCATGTTCCACCCTACCATCCTTATTCATCACCTGATTGTTACAAGGTAGCTATTGCAGCTCTAAGCATCTCGTCTGCGTTAAGGGAAGGAGAGGGAAGAGAGAGTATCCATCATTCATTCTTTTTATTATAAAGGAAAACATTGCTCTGATAAAGCAAGACTCACCCTCAAGCAATGAATCCATCATGACTCATTACTTGCAGTTGGACAATCCCTCCCACTCCCACCCCTCCAACACAATTCGAGTTCCTTTAGCTAGAAAGAAAAGGCCAAAGGAAAGTGGCTTGAATGCTTATCAAGGATCCAGCTGCGTGTGCCAGAGTTCCATGAGTCCAGCCAGCGTCTTCGTACCTGACCAGTCACAGTTGAGTTCAAAGTCAGGAT
Source organism: Ovis canadensis (assembly GCF_042477335.2). Taxonomy (NCBI): domain Eukaryota; kingdom Metazoa; phylum Chordata; class Mammalia; order Artiodactyla; family Bovidae; genus Ovis; species Ovis canadensis. Next base: position 103,163,425 of record NC_091246.1, read on the forward strand.
CTCAGACCCAAACATGCCTTCTCAAGGTCTGGGGACCTGGAAGCTTTGAAACCACACTGTTTACTTCACTCAGTAGAATTCACCCAGTATACAGTGACAGGGAAGGCAGAGAATAAGTGAACCAGCATCATCCAGAAAAGAGGAGAATGAGAAACACAAAGCAGGCACCAGCCCTAACAGCCACCATTTTCCACTGAATGGGGTAGACACTCGGGTTGGCCAAAGAGTGAGCTCCTCGGTGGGCTAATCCAGAGGCCCCAGGCTCTGCTTTTGGAATGCTCCTCTTTGTCCGCTGGCCTCTGTGATCCCTTCTCCTGGTGTCTGAGAGAAACTTCCAGGCCAGCTGTCTTCACAGCCTCCTCTAAGCGGGGCCTTGCAGAAGACAGCCTTCTGGGGGCGGGGGGGCTGGGGCGGGTACATGGCTTTCACAGTCTTTTTAAAATTGATGCAAGTAGTTTTTACTATTATGAATAAGAGTACTGTGTACATTCTGTGCAAGTCAGAGACCATTTTTCACTAAAGAGACTGGAAAAGATCAAAAACTTTGATAATAGGCTGCATTGACAAGCTAGGCCAGGCAGGCACTTTCATATATATGCTGACAGGAGCGTAAACTGCAGCTCCCTCCACGGAGGGCAATTTGACTAAATATATTACTCATATGTACATATGTACATATGAGTAATTGTGTGATATATATAGCTAGCTAGCTATATGCATTTGGCTATATACATACACATTACGCATGCGATATCTTTTGACTAATTTCACTTCTAGGAATTGATCTTAGCAATGAATTCACACAAATAAACTGATATTTCTCTAAGATTATTCACTGCAGCTGTGTTTCTAAAGCACAGGATTAAACATCACCTAAATGACAATCAATAAACGGCAGTTAAAGAAAGCATGGTACACCCGTATGATGACATCCTATACAACTCTTAAACAAAAGAACGAAAGAATGAAAAAGCTCTTACTTTAGGTCTCTTAGAAACAAGGCTGAATTTTAGAAACAGGTGGAGAACAGTGTGTACAGGACACTAAATTTCTTCTGTGTCAGAATGAAAGGAAAAGTGACAGATCTCTGGGAGGACACACAAGAAACAGATAACAAAAGTTGCCTCCTGGGAAGGGCTAGGGTGGTTCTGAGCACAGGTGGGAGTAAGATTTTTTACTGTGTTTCCATTCTTTTGTATTTGAGCCATATGAACGTGTTAGCTATTTAAATGTTTTAGATTGAAGTCTAGCTGATTTACAATGTGGTGTTAGCTTCAGGTACACAGCAAAATGCTTCAAACGAATATTTATATATTCTTTTTCAGATTCTTTTCCCATATGGGTTATTACAAGAAACTGAATATAGCTCCCTGTGTTATACAATAAATCCCCTGGAGAAGGAAATGGCACTCCAGTATTCTTGCCTAGGAAATCCCATGGACAGAGGAGCCTGGAGGGCTATAGTCCATAGAGGGTCACAAAACAGTCAGACACAGCTAGTGACGAAACAACAAAACAGTGAATCTCAGTTGTTTGTTTTCTATATAATAGATTGTATCTGTTAATCCCAAACCCCTAATTTCTCTCTCTCTGCTATTCCCCCTTTGGTAAATAGAAATTTGTTCTCTACGTATGTGAGTCTATTTCTGTTCTGTAGATAATCCATTTGTATAATTTGTTAAGATCCACATATAGTTGATATCATATGATACTTGTCTTCCTCCGACTTACTTCCGCTAGTATGATAATCTCTAGGTGCATCCATGTTGCTGCTGATGGCATTACGTCATTCTTTTTTATGTTAATATCCCATTGTATATTCCACATCTTTATCCATTCATCTGTTGATGGACAGTTACGTTGTTTTCATGTCTTGGCTATTGCAAATAGTGGTGTTACGAACATTGGGCTGCATGCATCTTTTCCAATTAGAGTTTTTGTCTTTTCTGGATATAAACCCAGGAGTAAAACTTCAGTTCAGTTCGGTTGCTCAGTCGTGTCTGACTCTTTGCAAGACCCATGGACTGCAGCACACCAGGCTTCCTGTCCATCACCAACTCTGGGAGCTTGCTCAAACTCACATCCATCGAGTCAGTGATGCCATCCAACCATTTCACCCTTTGTTGTCCCCTTCTCCTCCCGCCCTCAATCTTTCCCAGCATCAGGGTCTTTTCCAGTGGAGTCAGTTCCTCATATCAGGTGGCCAAAGTATTGGAGTTTCAGCTTCAGCATCCAATGAAGTTTCAGCTTCAGTTCTTACAGTGAATATTCAGGACTGATTTCCTTTAGGATGGACTGGTTGGATCTCCTTACAGTCCAAGGGACTCTCAAGAGTCTTCTCCAACATCACAGTTCAAAACCATCAATTCTTTCGTTCTCAGTCTTCTTTATAGTCCAACTCTCATATCCATACATGACTACTGGAAAAACCATAGCTTTGACTAGATGGACCTTTGTTGGCAAAGAAATGTCTCTGCTTTTTAACATGCTATCTAGGTTGGTCATAGCTTTTCTTCCAAGGAGCAAGCATCTTTTAATTTCAAGGCTGAAGTCACCATCTGCAGTGATTTTGGAGCCCCCAAATAAAGTCTGTCACTGTTTCCATTGTTTCCCCATCTATTTGCCATGAAGTGATGGGACCAGATGCCATGATATTCATTTTTTGAATGTTGAATTTTAAGCCAACTTTTTCACTCTCCTCTTTCACTTTCATCAAGAGGCTCTTTAGTCTCTCTTCACTTTCTGCCATAACGGTGGTGTCATCTGTGTATCTGAGGTTATTGATATTTCTCCCAGCACTCTTGATTCCAGCTTGTACTTCATCTAGCCCGGCATTTCACATGATGTACTCTGCATATATACATCAGAGTATGTTGGAGCTGGGTGACAATATACAGCCTTGACGTGCTCCTTTCCCAATTTGGAACCAATCTGTTGTTCCATGTCTGGTTCTAACTGTTGCTTCTTGACCTGAATGAAGATTTCTCAGGAGGCAGGTAAGGTGGTCTGGTATTCCTATCTCTTGAAGAACTTTCCACAGTTTGTTGTGATCCATACCGTCAAAGATAAAATTGAAAAAGCTAATATTGAAATTTTTAAATTAAACTTTTGATAGGTCCATGTTTATAGCAGCATTATTTACAATTGCTAAAAGATGGAAATTACCCAAATGTCCGAATGAATGATCTAACAAAATGTGGTCTAGCCACACAATGGGGTATTATATAGCCTTAAAAAAGGAAAGAAATTCTCCACATGCTACCACATGGACGAACCTTGAGACATCATGATGAGTATAATAAGCTGGTCAGAAAAGGATAAGTACTGCATGATTCCGGTTACATGAGGGACCTAGAGCAGTCATATTCACAGACAGAAAGCAGAGCTGGGGGCACCAGAGACTGGGAGGGAGGGGAAAAAGGGGCTGTTTTTACAAGCACACAATTTCAGCTGGGGAAGATGAACATTTCTAGGGATGGATGGTGGCGACAGATACACAACAGTGGGAATGCACGTACCGCTGTTGATTGGCACACTTTAAAATGGTTGAAACCGTATCTATAACTGAATCACTTCTCTTTACACCTGAAACTTCAATAGTATTGTAAATCAACTATAATCCAATAAAATTTTTAAAAATAAATAAATTTATAAAAGGTCAAAGCAGCTGTTTTATGTTATGAATATTTTACCACAACAAAAAATTTTTAATATGGTAGCCCATATGAAAAGCTATTGAAGAATTACATACTTTAAAAGGATAAATTATATCTCAATAAAAATTTTTTTAAAGCCAGGAGGCTCCCAATTTATTTGCTTCTCATCATGTAAGTGTGGGTTCACAATCAAAGATCTTGCTTAAACAGAAACTATAACCTGAAAAATTGTACCTTTTACATAAAACCTCCTATGTTCTTCCCATTGCCCTAGCCCAGGGCTTCTCAAACTGTGGTCCCTGGTCCACCAGCAGCAGCAGCATCTCGGAACTTGTTAGAAATGTCCATCATCAGGCCCCACTCCAGACCAATTGAATCTCAAACTCTGGGTGCAGGGCCCAGCAATTTAGGTTTTAACCAACCCTGCAGGTGATGCTGACGCTTGAGAAGCATGTCCCTAGCATGACCTATGGCTGACGATGACTGGGATACAGAGCCTTGTATTAATGAAGACATGCACTGGATTGCTCTTAATTGAAGCCAAGAAACAACAAGGCCTTAAGAAGATAGGTTATATGTCTCCCACATAAGACAGCAAGGAGATCAAACCATTCAGTCCTAAAGGAAATCAACCCTGACTATTCATTGAAAGGACTGAAGCTAAAGGTCCTATACTTTGGCCACCTAATGCAAACAGCCCACTCATTGGGAAAAAACCCTGATGCTGAGAAAGTCTGAGGGCAGGAGGAGAAGGGGGCAACAGAGGATGAGATGGTTGGAGGGCATCACCGACTCCATGGACATGAGTTTGAGCAAACTCTGGGAGATAGGGAAGGACAGGGAAGCCTGGCATGCTGCAGTCCATGGGGTTGCAGAGTCAGATACAACATAGCCACTGAACAACAGCAACAGGTTAAGACAAGTTCAGAGGTGTGGTGTGGTAGTTCTGTGTTCACTGGAGATCTGAGCCCCTACCATTATGCTATAACACAGTTAGCTTTAATTTTTCTATTTTTAATTGAGATATATTGACGTACATTGTAATTTAAAGGTGAACAACATAGCAATTCACAATTTTTAAAGGTTATACTCTTTTTATAGTAATAAAATATTGGCTATGTTCTCTGTGCTGCTTAAAGACACTTCCAAAGAGCAAGTGTCTTTTAATTTCATGGCTGCAATCACCATCTGCAGTGATTTTGGAGCCCCCAAAAATAAAGTCTGACACTGTTCCCACTGTTTCCCCATCTATTTCCCATGAAGTGATGGGACCAGATGCCATGATCTTAGTTTTCTGAATGGATGTTAGTTTTCTGTGGAAAATTCTGAAAGAGATGGGAATACCAGACCACCTGACCTGCCTCTTGAGAAACCTGTATGCAGGTCAGGAAGCAATAGTTAGAACTGGACATGGAACAACAGACTGGTTCTGAATAGGAAAAGGAGTACATCAAGGCTGTATATTCTCACCCTACTTATTTTACTTATATGCAGAGTACATCATGAGAAACACTGGACTGGAAGAAACACAAGCTGGAATCAAGATCGCCAGGAGAAATATCAATAACCTCAGATATGCAGATGACACCACCCTTATGGCAGAAAGTGAAGAGGAACTAAAAAGCCTCTTGATGAAAGTGAAAGAGGAGAGTGAAAAAGCTGGCTTAAACTCAACATTCAAAAAATGAAGATCATGGCATCTGGTCCCAACACTCCATGGCAAATAGATGGGGAAACAATGGAAACAGTGACAGACTTTATTTGGGGGCTCCAAAATCACTGCAGACGGTGACTTGCAGCCATGAAATTAAAAGACGCTTGCTCCTTGGAAAAAAGCTATGACCAACCTAGATAGCATATTAAAAAGCAGAGACATTTCTTTGCCAACAAAGGTCCATCTAGTCAAAGCTATGGTTTTTCCAGTAGTCATGTATGGATGTGAGAGTTGTTAAGCTAAGTGCCAAAGAATTGATGGTTTTGAACTGTGGTGTTGGAGGAGACTCTTGAGAGTCCCTTGGACTGCAAGGAGATCCAACTAGTCCATCCTAAAGGAAATCAGTCCTGAATATTCACTGGAAGGACTGATGCTGAAGCTCCAATACTTTGGCCACCTGATGCGAAGAACTGACACGTTGGGAAAGATTGATGGCAGGAGGAGAAGGGGACGACAGAGGATGAGATGGCTGGAGGGCATCATTGACTCAATGAGTTTGAGCAAGCTCCCTGAGTTGGTGATAGACAGGGAAGCCTGGTGTGCTGCAGTCCATGAGGTCGCAAAGAGTCGGACATGACTGAGCTACTGAGCTGAACTAAGCCCATGTACCTCAACTACGGAAGCCCACGTGCCTACAGCCCATGTTCTGCAGCAAGAGAAGCCACTGGAGCAAAAACCCTGTGCACTGCAGCTAGAGAGCAGCCCCCGCTCACTGCAACTAGAGCAAACCCACATGCAGCAACAAAGACCCAGCACATCCAAAATAAATAAATAAATTAAAAAAATATATATATATATAGTATCCTGAATTTCCCTTGCTATTTGCCCCAGTCCTAGAGCCCCAGGTCTCAGAGAAGGAGCCACCCACACTTCACGGAAGCAGCAATACCACTTGGCCTGCCTCATGACCCTGTGTGGCCCATGTTGTTTCAAGTGCCTGGGCCAGGTTGGAATGCCCTATGGGGGCCATGGTAAGCCAAGATAGAGAATCTTAGCAGAAGCCCCAAAGTTGTGGAGCAAAGCCATATCCCCTCTTTGGCACATAACCATTTTTCTTTTGAGGAAGAAAAGACCTAATGGTCGGTCCCAGGAGGTCTTGAAGTATCTATGAACTAGATTCTCTGAACCACAGAGCAGCCGTCACGTCCAGAGAACCCAGCACCAACAAGAGAAAGTAGTATATGCTGGACTGAACAGAGTAACTGGGAGCTAGGGTTCTTGATGTCTAAGAGGGAAACTACAGGTAAGAAAGGAAGACTGGGATGAGCCACGTGATACTGGATAAGAGTTGAAGACATCAGTATGAACTCATGTTAGCCTTATTATTATAGATACAGACATATAGTACAGTTGGGAAGGTATGGAACAATTGTAGATATGTGTACTCACATGGATTAACATTAATATATACACATGTGTTCCCTAGCTCTGTTCACAAAAAAGCCAACACCCAAGTAGCACCAACAACTCCTAGCCCCCAAATCTTGTTATCTGAATACCATTTCCCAGGACTTCCCTGGAAGTCCAGTGGTTAATACTCCATGCTTCAAATGCAGGGGCCGTGGGTTCAATCCCTGGTTGGGGAACTAAGGTCCTACATGTGGCCAAAAAATATATAACTGAATGAATGAATACCACTTCCCTGCCTAGGGCTGAGGAGTGGAAAACGTAAGATGAGTCTGGAGTGTCTTGCCATGCCAGAAAGTAAGAGATTGTTTTTAAAAAATAAGAGAAGACATGTCAATGGTCAAAGCTGGAACAACTTGGGTAATGAGATAAATATAGCACTGGATTATAATCCAAAGTGAGTCATTTTGTAAATAAATAAGTGGGGAAGAAGAAGAAGCAAATTGTCCTTACAGAAGCATTACAAATAATTTATGTAGCTGATGCCCCCTGCAGGAGATGGAGCTGAATCCACGACTCTCAGCCTTCACCCCCATATCCTCCACCCCAAGTGTGGGCCAGATTTATAACTGTTTCCAAACATCACCAATGTCGAAAGAGGGAAAATGTAACTTGAGACTGAAGAAACCCAGCAAGCTCGGCCGTGATCAAGGTTAACCACCAGTGATAAGCCATGTTGATATCATGTATCCTGTTATATGATGTGACAGGAAGCATGCTTCTCCTCTTAGGTACTCTTCTCTAAGCCAGCCTAACCATAAGAAAAACATCAGACAAAAACCTAATTAAGAAGCATTCTGCAAACTACCTGATCAAAACTCCTCAAAACTGTCAGAATGATGGGGAAAAAAAGACTGTTACAGACCTGCTATAGAATAAATGTCTATGCCTCCTCCTAAAACTCTCATGCTGAAATCCTAACACCAAGGTGATGATACTATAAAGTAGGGCCTTTGGGTGGAGATTAGGTCATGAAGGTGAAGCCCCCAGGAATGAGACTGAGTGAGTGAGTGAGTGAAGTCACTCAGTCGTGTCCGACTCTTTGCAAACCTGTGGGCTGTAGCCTACCAGGCTTCTCCATCCATGGGATTCTCCAGGCAAGAATACTGGAGTGGGTTACCATTTTTCTCCAGGGGATCTTCCCGCCCTAGGGATCGAACTTGGGTCTCCCGCATCGGAGGCAGATGCTTTAAACTCTGAGCCACCAGGGAAGCCCATGAATGAGATTAGTCCTTCATAAAAGAGATCCCACAGAGCTCCTCTGCCCCTTACACCACCTGAAGACACAGCTAAAACATAGCCATCTACAACCAGGAAACACACCAAACCCACTAATGCCTTGATTCTTGGACTACCCAACCTCCAGACTGTGAGAAAAAAACATTCTGTGTTTACAAGCTGTCCAGTCTACGGTACTTTGTTACAGCAGCCTGATCAGAAGTCAAGACTGAAAGAAACTATGGAGACGTAACAGATAAATGCAAGGTGGTAGCCAGGATTGGATCCTGGAACAGAAAAGGTGCACTAGTTTAAAAACGAATGAGATCTGAATAATGTCTAGTATAAATGAATTGATTACCAGTTTATTAATAATTAATGTGGCAATGCCGCTTTTGTACATTTGACAAATGTGCCGCTGTTACAAAGATGTTAACAGTAAAGGAAATGGAGTGAGGGGTCAACCAGCACTCTCTGCACCAGCCTGCCTGGCGATGTTTCTGTTCATCCAACATTGTTAGTTAATTTCAGAAATAGTTTGTCAAAATAGCCTGACTCACCTGAATCTGCCAAGGGAACTCCTTCTCCCAGGTATTCCCATGTCTTTCAGATCTCTGCCCAAACACCACCTTATCAAGGAATCTTTCTTTGACCACTCTATTAAAAATAGCAAGCCCTACCTCTAGGGTAGGGTAACCCTACCTGGTTATTCTAACCTGCTTTTTCTCCCTGGCACTTATCACCACCTAAGACTCTACATGCAGTTTATTGGTTTATTTTCTTCCTTCCTACCTCCTCCAACCAGAACTTTTCACAGGGGCAGGAAATTTTGTTCACTGCTCAATCCTAAGCACCTGAATGAGTACCTAATATACAGTTAGCACTCAATAAACATTTTTTAGATGAGTGAATGATTGAATGAACCTTCTTTTAAGCTATTTAATTGGGTTTTCTATGGCATGCAGACAAAAGCATCCTAAATAATACGCATAAACAGTGGTTTAAGCCAATGGAAAGCCAGAGCCACCTGACACAGGCAGGGTCACCGAGACTCCAGACACTCGAGAATGATGACTTGGGTCACCCTATGGAAGACATCACTTGACCGACAAAGGTCCATCTAGTCAAAGCTATGGTTTTTCCAATAGCCACGTATGGATGTGAAAGTTGGACCATAAAGAAAGCTGAACATCAAATAATTGATGCTTTTGAACTGTGTTGTTGGAGAAGACTCTTGAGAGTCCCTTGGACTGCAAGGAGATCAAACCAGTCAATCCTAAAGGAAATCAGTCCTGAATATTCATGGGAAGGACCAATGCTGAAGCTCCAATACTTTGGCCACCTGATGTGAAGAACTGACTCATTAGAAAAGAGCCTGATGCTGGGAAAGATTGAGGGCAGGAGGAGAAGGGGACATGACAGAGGATGAGATGGCTGGAGGGCTTCACTGACTCAATGGATGTGAGTTTGAGCAAGCTCCAGGAGTTGGTGATGGACAGGGAAGCCTGGTGTGCTGCAGTCCATGGGGTTGCAAATAGTCAGACACAACTGAGCAACTGAACTGAGGCTGATGGAAAGGCAAGGGCTTCCTTGATGGCTCAGTGGGAAAGAATCCACTTGCCAATGCAGGAGACACAGGTTTGATCCCTGGTTGGGTAGATTCCCTGGAGAAGGAAATGGCAACCCACTCCAGTGTTCTTGCCTGGGAAATCCCATGGACACAGGAGCCTGGTGGGCTACAGTCCATGGAGTCGCAGAGTCAGACACAACTTGGCAACTAAACAACCACCACCATCATGCATCAGGCACTGTTTCAAATGTTTATCTATGCTACCTAATAAAATCCGCAGACTAGTGGACACAGCAGGGTGAGGAGAAGGTGGGATGACTGACCTATATACATTACCATGTGTAAAATAGCTAGCTAGTGAGAAGCTGCTATATAACAGAAGGAGCCCAGCCTAGCCCTCTGTGATCACCTGAATGGAGGGATGGGGGGTGGTGGGAGGGAGGCTCAAGAGGGAGGGGAGATATATATATATATATATATATATCCAAAAGTGATATATATATATTGCTTTACAAGGTATACACACACACACATATATAGTTATCACTGATGTGCACTGTTGTATGGCAGAAACCAACACGACCTTGTAAAGCAATTATCCTCCAATTTAAAAATTTTAAAAGTAATAAAATCTTTATAGCAACCCTACAAGATAGGTACTATTAGTCTCCTCCTTTAACAGATGAGGAAATTGAGTCACAGGGATGTTACATAATTTAACAAAAGTCATAGAGTGAGTGAGTGGTAGACCTTGAATTTGCACCTAATTTGACCTCCAGAGTCCACACTTTTAACTACTGCTCAAAATTGTCCTCACTGTATTGACTATATGCAGAAAAGTTCCTATCTTGTGGTTCTGGTAGAAGTTAGAACCCAACCACCATTTTAGAACCATTTATTTTTTAGAACCATTTTATATTTAGAACCATATAACCAAAAATTGCAGAAAGTCACCTCCTCTGGTCCCCTTGCAGGTCAATCATGAGTATAGAATCTAGACTCCATTGTCTGAAGTTACTGCCCTGGACTCTAACCCAGGGGGCATTTTGTAAAGAAATAAAAATTACAGAGAAGGTTTTCTGGAGGCAATGGCATTGTACCAAGACAGAACTCCTGAGCCACGTGGCAACAAAACTATTACCCTGTCCAGCGTCTATGGTGCTACCCACACATGCGGCATTTGATGGTGGAGTCATCTGGTCAGACAGACAGAACGAGTCTACAGCAGTAATTTTGATCCTGATTTCTGGTTATACAGCCTCCAAGACTAGTTTTCCAAGCAACTTCCTCCATGTGCTTCTCTGAGCTCCCCAATATCCTTTTTCTTTAAAGAATGATTAGAATGACTAGATTCTGCACACCTTCAGTAATCTACGATATTTGTTTTTCTCTTTCTGACTTAGAAAACAGACATGTGGGCACTTGAGGGAAAAGTGAGGGCGGGACGAATCGGGAGTCTGACTGACATACATACACTCAGTTCAGTTCAGTCGCTCAGTCATGTCCGACTCTTTGCGCCCCATGAATCGCAGCACACCAGGCCTCCCTGTCCATCACCAACTCCTAGAATTCACCCAAACCCACGTCCATCGAGTCAGTGATGCCACCCAGCCATCTCATCCTCTGTGGTCCCCTTCTCCCCCTGCCACCAATCCCTCCCAGCATCAGAGTCTTTTCCAATGAGTCAACTCTTCACATGAGGTGGTCAAAGTACTGGATTTTCAGCTTTAGCATCATTCCTTCCAAAGAACACCCAGGACTGATCTCCATTAGAATGGACTGGTTGGATCTCCTTGCAGTCCAAGGGACTCTCAAGAGTCTTCTCCAACACCACAGTTCAAAAGTATCAATTCTTTGGCACTCAGCCCTCTTCAAAGTCCAACTCTCACATCCATACATGACCAATGGAAAAACCATAGCCTTGACTAGATGGACATTTGTTGGCAAAGTAATGTCTCTGCTTTTGAATATGCTATCTAGGTTGGCCATAACTTTTCTTCCAAGGAGTAAGCGTCTTTTAATTTCATGGCTGCAAGTCACCGTCTGCAGTGATTTTGGAGCCCACAAAAAATAAAGTCTGACACTGTTTCCCCATCTATTTCCCATGAAGTGATGGGACCAGATGCCACGATCTTAGCTTTCTGAATGTTGAGCTTTAAGCCAACTTTTTCACTCTCCTCTTTCACTTTCATCAAGAGGCTTTTTACTTCCTCTTCACTTTCTGCCATAAGGGTGGTGTCATCTGCATATCAGAGGTTATTGATATTTCTCCTGGCAATCTTGATTCCAGCTTGTGCTTCTTCCAGCCCAGCATTTCTCATGATGTACTCTGCATATAAGTAAAATAAGCAGGGTGACAATATACAGCCTTGGCGTACTCCTTTTCCTATTTGGAATCAGTCTGTTGTTCCATGTCAAGTTCTAACTATTGCTTCCTGACCTGCATATAGGTTTCTCAAGAGGCAGGTCAAGTGGTCTGGTATTCCCATCTCTTTCAGAATTTTCCACAGTTTATTGTGATCCACACAGTCAAAGGCTTCAGCATAGTCAACCAAGCAGAAATAGATGTTTTTCTGGAACTCTCTTGCTTTTTCCATGATCCAGCGGATGTTGGCAATTTGACCTCTGGTTCCTCTGCCTTTTCTAAATCCAGCTTGAACATCTGGAAGTTCATGGTTCACATATTGCTGAAGCCTGGCTTGGAGAATTTTGAGCATTACTTTACTAGCATGTGAGATGAGTGCAATTGTGTGGTAGTTTGAACATTCTTCGGCATTGCCTTTCTTTGGGATTGGAATAAAAACTGACCTTTTCCAGTCCTGTGGCCACTGCTGAGTTTTCCAAATTTGTTGGCATATTGAGTGCAGCACTTTCACAGCATCATCTTTCAGGATTTGAAATAGCTCTACTGGAATTCCATCACCTCCACTAGCTTTGTTCATAGTGAGGCTTTCTAAGGCCCACTTAACTTCACATTCCAGGATATCTGGTTCTGGGTGATTACCATGTATGAAATAGATAGCTAGTGGGAAACTGCTGTACACCCCAGGGAGCTCAGCTTGGTGCTCTGTGACGACCTAGAAGCGGGGGCTGGAGAGGGGGGTAGGAGGGAGGTCCCAGAGGGATGGGATATTTGTACACAAATGGCTGATTCACTTCATTGTGCAGTAGAAGCTAACACAAACTTGCAAAGCAATTATACTCCAATAAAAAAGGATTATTACTGGGTTTATATTTTTCCTTTTTAAATTGAGCTACAATTGACATTAAATGCATTTCAGGTGTACAAAATAAAGATTTGATATATGTATATAATGCAAAATGATGACCACAGTAAATCTAATTAACATCCATCAATCACCTCACAGCCCTAATTGCTTTTTTTTTTTTGAGATGAGAACTTTTAAGGTCTACTGTCTCAGCAACTCTTAAACATATAATACTGCAATATTAACTACAGTCACCATGCAGTACATTACAACCCCAGGACTTATTTATCTTACATCTGGAAGTCTGTGCCTTTGGACTACCTACACCCATTTCCCTTACTCTCTACCACTCACGTCTGGCAACCACCAATCTGTTCTGAGTTCCTTTTCTTTCAGATTCTAATGAGTTGGCCAAAAAGTTCATCTAAGTTTTTCCATAGGTGTTACAGGAAAACTCAGAAGAACTTCTTGGCCAACTCAATACATGCAAAGTGTATCACACAGTGTCTGCCTTGCCCTGTCTGACTTACTCCACTTAGCACAGTGCCTTCGTCCATCCATCTTGCAGCAAATGGCGAGATTCCCTTCTTTTTTTTATGGCTGATTAATAGTTTATTGTGTACATGGACCACATCTTCTTCACCCATTCTTCCATCAGTGGACATCTAGGTTGTTTCCATGTCCTGGTTATTGTAAATCATGCTACAGTGAACATAGGATATCTTTTCAAGATAGTAACCTTGTTTTCTTCAGATAAATCCCTAGAAGCAGAATTGTTGGATGATATGGTGGTTCCATTTTTAATTTGTTGAGGAACCTCCATACTGCTTTCCTTCATGATGGCACCAATTTACATTCCCACCAATGGTGCACAAGCGTTTCTTTCCCAACAAGCGAATAAGAAATGATTTGGCTACTAATATGAAGCAGAATCAATTCTTGTTGCTGGCATTTAAGGACTTTGATATATGAGTCCTTTCCTGAGGATAAGAGACCCAGAAACATCTAGGCTCTAGTCACACCTGGGAAGCTGATGGCACAGTCATGACAGAGGCCTGTCAGTACAGGACTCGTGTGGGTCGTGGTGCCTCTTGGAAAGAGAACTTAAGCTCTGTTCTCTGCTGGCCTTCGTCTGCATCTTGTGTAACAGATCTATGGAATGGCCACAAGTAAACCTCTGTTCAGGAGGGCTAAGGACCCTGTGATGGTTCATTTTATGTACCAACCTGACTGGACCACTGGGCACCCAGACGTTTGGTTAAGTTGTATTCTGAGTGTGTCTATGAGGGTGGTTGGAGATATGATTACCATTATCAGGAGACTGAATATAGCAGAGGGCACACCCCAGTGTGGGTAGGCCACATCCAGTTCGGTGGGGCCTGGAAAGAACAAAAGGCTGAGCAAGATAGAATTTGTTCTCTCTCTGATGGTGAATGTGGTTTTATTCTGCCTTTGGACTCAGATGGAACTTACACCATTGACTCTCCTGGTTTTTAGGCCTTCAGACTATATCTCTTGGGACTTCTCAGCCTCCATAATCATGTGAGCCAGTTTCTTAATAATGAATGAATGAATGTTCTGTTCGTTCTGCTTCCCTGGAGAACCTTGGCAATTACAGACCCTCTTGAGAGAGAAATGATCCTAGGTGAATGAGGAAATGTACTTGATCTAGTAAGGAAAGGAAGGGCAATTCTTTTTTTTTAATTTAACATTTACTTATTTATCTGGCTGTGCTGGGTCTTAGCTGTGGCCTGTGGGATATAGTTCCCTGACCAGGGATCAAACCCAGGTCCCCTGCATTGGAAGCACAGAGAGCTTAGCCACTGGACCACCAGGGAAGTCCCAGAAGGACAATTCTTTAAGAAGAGTTGTTACACTTAACCAGGATCTCCTTGACTTTGGACAACTACAGATTACTTAATGAGCCAAATTTTAGGTTATTTCTAAAGAGAGCCATCATAATTTTAATAATAAGAACTAGATCTTTAAAATCAATACTGCTAAAAAAAATCAAACTGCTTATTTCCTATCAATTGGAAGAGTGGAAAGTCTGAAATATTTAATTCTTTGACTTGATGACAAAGTTTGTGTCACCAGATTCCACACTGACTTGGTTTCTCCTCTCTACTTTTTTCTACCTAATTATGAAACTCTAAGTACCAATTATAAGTTATTGAGAACGGCAGGAAGAGTTTGGCTCTGAGATAATGCTAGGTATTTGGGTTGAACAGGGACACGGAAATCATGAAGAGATGACTCACCGAAGACTTCTTTCAGCTTTGCATCAGATGCTCTGTCAATACGCACATCACACTCAAAGCTGCAGAAATGACTCTCACTCAGGAATTGGTGCTGAATGGATTCCTAATCTACCCTTTAGAAAGTAGCTTGTCATGCTCCAGTGCAGCCCTTGGAGGTAATTTTAAAATATCGCCAATAATACATCATTGATTTCTTTCTCCCTGAGAAAAAAAAAAAATCAGCAAGTGCTGGAGAAAAAGACAGACTTTCTGCAACTGAGCTATTTGCATCACGGAGAAGTTCTGGTATTTTATCTTCGGTATTAAAATTCATGATTGTTCAGCCCTGAGGCAGTAGGCTCAGGCTCTCAAGACAATAAACACAATCCTGAAATACACAATTGAGCAAAAACACTTGAAGTCCTAGAAATGCAGTTTATGACATTTATCAGTGTCATAGAGAAATGTTTTTATTTCCTTCCTAACTTCAAAACTTGAGAACTGTGTTCTCTGTGACAGCTAGGGTACTTCAGGGTGGAAGAAGTCTGGTACTTGGTGCCCATTTCTTGACATCCTGCATTAAAAAAGAATAGGCTGCCACTGGGTACAATCTGGATGGATTCACAATTTTCACAATTTCTATTAACCTTAAATCAAGATCAAGTGTGTTTGAAAATGTAGGCTTTATTATTATTTAGGTATAATGAGGCCAACAGATCAGGAGAAGATTGCCATTGAAAAAATAGATTTGTTAAACAGAAACAGACTTAGAGAACAAATTTATGGTTACCAGAGTGGAAGGGCTGGAGGAGGAGGGATAGATTGGGAATTTGGGATCAACCAGTACACACTGCTATATTTAAAATAGATGACCAGGGACTTCCCTGGTGGTCCAGCAGATAAGAATCCATCTTCCGGGGCAGGGGATAAGGATTCGATCCCCGGTCAGGGAACTGAGATGCTGAGGTGCAACTAGCTTGCATGCAGCAACTACTGAAACCCAAGTACTCTGAATCCATGCACCAACTAGAAAGAAGCCTGTATGCCACAGTGAAGACTCCACACAGCCAAATAAATATTTAAAAATAGACAACCGGCGAGGACTCACTGTAAAATAAAAAATAGGTTTTTGAAAAATAAAAAATAGGTTTTTTATATAGATCCCAAGAAGTAAGGGCACACCACACCAATGCTGGGGCAGGGCACGGTGGGGGGAGGGCAGGCAGCACATGAGGAAGCCCCAGGGCTGGTTACAAGGCAGAGGGAGAAGCCTCTGAGCAAGAGCCTTTATTGCGGTTCCCATGGAAAGGAATAGGTAAGGCAGGGCAAAGCAACCTGGTCTTTTGGTTGTTGTTCAGTTGTTAAGTCCTGTCTGACTCTTTGCAGTCTCATGGACTGCAGCACGCCAGGCTCCCCTGTCCTTCACTATCTCTCAGAGTTTGCTCAGATTCATGTCCATTGTGTCAGTGATGCTATCTAACCAGGTTTAGGAGTGGCTAAATAAACATTTCAGCAGGCCCTGGGGCAGAGCACAAGTCTCTACTTTCTGCTATGTTGTGTGGGAGGTTTTGGTGCCGATGGATGGTGGCCTGGAGTGTGAGAGCCTGACAAAGAAGGTGTTTGGGGGTGTGTTAGTTGCTCAGTCGTGTCCGACTCTCTGCAACCCCATGGACTGTAGCCCACCAGGCTCCTCTGTCCATGGGATTCTCCAGGCAAGAATACTGGAGTGGGTTGCCATTCTCTTCTCCAGGGGATCTTCCCGACCCAGGGATCGAACCTGGGTCTCCTGCATTGCAGGCGGATTCTTTGCCGTCTGAGCTACCAAGGGCTCTGAATTGGTTGGTGTGCATATGAGAGGCAATTCAGGTGATTTTCACTTACTTTCTCTAGGAATTAGCTCTCCTGGGAGGAGCAGTCCCTCCCATGTCAGCAAGGCCCCAGACGTCAAAGTGTCAGCATACAGACAACAAAAGGCATGCTGAAGGTGTAGGTACTGTTGTATACTGTTGACCAACAGCTGTTCTCGGTAAACAGAGCATGACGTTACAGAGGACTTTTCTTTTTTTAATTCCAGATATAATCTCTATGCTTTCCTTGTATTTTCTTTTTTAAAATTTTTCTTCTTGGTGTACAGTTGCTCTACAACATTGCATTAATTTGTGCAATACGGCAAAGTGAATTGGTGATACGTATACACGCATCCTTCCTTTTTAAGATTCTCTTCTCACATAGGTCATTACAGAGCATTGACTAGGGTTTCCTGTGCTATACAGTGGGTCCTTATTAGTTATTTTTTTAACTTTTTATTTTTTTATTTTATATTAGGGTATAGTTGATTAGCAATGTTATGATAGTTTCAGGTGAACAGCAAAGGGACTCAGCCATATATATACATGTGTCCATTCTCTCCCAAACACCTCTCCCATTCAGACTGCCACATAGCACTGAGCAGAGTCCCTGTGCTGTACACAAGGACCTTATTAGTTCTCTCTTTTATATATAGTTGTGTGTATATGTCGATCCCAGTTTCCCAGTTTATCTCCCCCTGCTTCGTGCTCATTGGTAGGACTGATGTCGAAGCTGAAACTCCAATACTTTGGCCACCTGATGCGAAGAGGTGACTCATTTGCAAAAACCCTGATGCTGGGAAAGACTGAGGGCAGGAAGAGAAGGGGACAACAGAGGATGAAATGGTTGGATGGCATCACCGACTCAATGGACATGAGTTTGGGTGGACTCCAGGAGTTGGTGATGGACAGGGAGGCCTGGCGTGCTGCAGTTCATGGGGTCGCAAAGAGTTGGACACAACTGAGAGACTGAACTGAACTGAATCTTCATCCCCAGGTAACCATAAGTTTGTTTTCTACATCTGGAATGCCCCTTGTTGCTTTACAAATAGCTACATATATTTAGAGGAGGTCCCGACACTCATTTTCTAGTCTACACCATCACTCGTGAATTAACTAATCAGCAGCTATGTGAAAAAAATCTCTTCTGCAACACGTGCTTTTTTAAGCGAGAAACAAGACAGCAAGTCTCCAAGCACTTCTCTCTCATGTATGTAACACACGTATTTCAAGAGCTATTTCACTCGCTCTACATCAGTAGACTTGTCCAACTATACGTGATGGTAATTGTGCTTTCATACTGCCTGTGATATCCAACAGCATCATTTTTTAAATGAATTTTTCAATAACTTGTTATGCTTTCTCTCCAAGCACATTTGTCATCACATTTGGCTGGTTTTATACACTTCCCTTCAATAGCATAAATAACACCTCATTTTGCTCGGAGGATTGCAATTCTAGATGATGCCTCTAGTTTTGGTCTCCCTTCTACCTTTAACGATAAAATTAATCAGGTGGAGGTTTACTAAAGAGGCTTCTATGCTTCATTTGCAAGAACTTTGATGGCTCTATATCACTACTCAGCAAAGTTTCAGACAACATATTAGGGGGAAATAGATGATCAATTGAACAAAATCCCATTTCTAATTTATCATCACACTGCTTCTTCGCACTCCTCTTTTGACAAACAACATGGTTTTGCTTTTTCTAGCATATAGAGTCACATACTACATTGGACTTGCAGGGTTTATACCGTTTTCACCTCTATTTTTATGCTTCAGTGAACCACTCCCAAGCCATCGATCTTTCTTTGTAAACTAGAGAAATACTATGACACATTTTAAGCTAGAAATATTCTCTTAAATATTGCTTTCACTGTTCCCAACCAGCTTTGATATAAAATATTCTGTTCTCCATTTCACTGGTTTTCTCGGCATTACAATATAAAAATTAACTATGATGAATGTAAAATCCAATAAATGTATACAATAATCCAAGGGCTTTCCAGGTGGTTCAGTGGTTAAAA
Organism: Ovis canadensis; assembly: GCF_042477335.2. Classification (NCBI taxonomy): domain Eukaryota; kingdom Metazoa; phylum Chordata; class Mammalia; order Artiodactyla; family Bovidae; genus Ovis; species Ovis canadensis. Next base: position 103,182,312 of record NC_091246.1, read on the forward strand.
AAAAAAAAAAAAATCTGCCTGCCAGAGCAGGAGATGCAGTTTCAATCTCTGGGTTAGGAAGTTCCCCTAGAGAAGGAAATGGCAACCCGCCCTAGTGTTTTTGCCTGGGAAATTCCATGGACAGAGGAGCCTGGTGGGCTACAGTCTATGGGGTCACAAAGAGCTGGACACGACTGAGCAACTAAGTCTCACTTTCGCCTACCTGTATCACTTAATGCACGTCATAACACTGGGCTCCTGCAGGCAGTGGGGAGCTGGCTGCTTCAGAAGGAACTGCCTCCTCTGTAGGTCAGACCCACATGGCCTGGTGACCTGGGACTTCTCAACTGAAGCACCTAAAGAGGCACCCAAACTCTCAGAACTACAGGATGAAGAGTCCTGTCCCAAGATCACAGAGAGCAGTTCAACCCAGCAGGGACATTCTCCCTGAGGGCGACCAGGGTCCTTGAAACCAACAGTCCTTCTCATCAGTGGGTGCTGGCTTAGCCTTTGCCAGACAGTCTGGCTTCCTCTTAGGTCCTTCGACTTTCCTTCATAATTCCAAAAATGGTACCCAAATTCAACCCTCAGCCAACCAACACCCACTCAAATTCCAGAGTGTTTGAGAGTCTCTTCCCAGGCTCCAGCAGTGAACCATCCTTTTCTTATGAACTGATGATCCCAGCAGAAAGAAGGGGACAGGGCATCATTAAAGTGGGCTCCAGCCAACATCTTATCAGAATCCTCAGCATGCATTCCATCTTTAAAGACACACACAAATCATATCTGATTATAACATTTCATGATTCTTCACCAGCCAAAGTGCAAACTCAGTGGTGGTGTTTCCAGTTTTATTCCACCACTGACGGAAGGACATTCCACACTTGAGGAGGGTGGAACAGCTTGTAGGTCCAACGTCACTGTGCACCGCCTTCCTGTGTGCTCCTGCTGGGGCTGCTACATTCCTCTTCCAAGCTTCCTTTTTTCCCCCAGCACTTTTGTATTTATTTGGCTATGCTGGGTCTTAGTTGTAACACGTGGGATCTAGGTCCCTGACCAGGGAGCACAAAGTCTTAGCCAATGGACCACCAGGGAAATCCTCAAGTTTCTTCTACATCAAGATTAGCTTAGGTGTCACCTTCAAGAAGCTAAACGCTCAGGTTGGGTTGAAAGCCACACTCTCACAATGCTTTAAACCTGCCTCACTCTTAATGTTTATCACACATTATGTTGAACTTCTGTTGTGCTGTCTCCTCCTAAGCTGTTAGCCCCTCAAGGTAGAGGACTTTGTCTTATTCATTTGTGTATCATTGATGTCTAGCATAGTGTTGGCCACATGGTATATCCACAAAATATTATTTTTTGACTTATACTGAACATGTATCACAGTGTCCAGCTAGACTGAAATGTCTGTTTTTCCATCCACCCACAAATGTTCCATGATTACTGCTACAGATTGAATGTCTGTGTGCCCCCCAAAAGTGTATATTCAAAACCTAACCCTCAATAAACAAATTTATAAAAAAATAAATGGATAAAAAATTTTAAATAACTAAATAAAATGTAAAAAACAAACAAACAAACAAACAAACCTCTAACCCTCAATGTGATGGTCTTAGGTTCAGGATGGTCTCTGAAGGTGCTTAGGTCATGAGAGTTGAGCCTCCATGAATGGGGTTAGTGCCCTTACAAAAAGACCCCAGAGAGCACCCTCACTCTCCTGCCATGTGAGGACACAAGAATAAATGGTTTCTGATGAACTCATAAACTACCTCTCACCAGACACGAAATCTGTTGGCACCTTGACCTAGGACTTCCAACCTCCAGAACTGAGAGAAAGAAATTTCTGTTGTGGATAAGCCACTCAACCTATGGTCTTCTGTTACAGCAACCCCAAAGGACTAAGACAAGCAATTAAATCGCAGTAATGTGCAATTCACATGATGATAAAATTTTCCTTTTTTATTTTTTAACATGCAACATTGGATTTCAAGAGCCATCTGAGATTAGACTATTAACCAGGTTTCTGCAGATGAACATCTCTGCCGAAACAACACCATGCTGTTTCTGATACTTGAAACTCCTGCTCACCTAGATCAGAAGAACTCATTCACATTGCCAAGGTCACAGGATTCTACAACAAACCATGTGAAGCGGCCAACACGTGTGGTCAGCACTGAGAGATTCTCACCCTGGCAGAGGACCTGACTGCTTTGCTGGAAGGACTCCTTCAAGCAGACCACAGTGTGAGTTTCCCCCTGAATTGCCCACATTTCCAATGCATGGTGATTTATTCTTTCCGCAAACCCTTTTTATCCAGCCTGATTACCAACTGCCACATCACCACCACGTGATTCCCATGACCCACTTTCTATAGGGTATTAGACTCGGCACCAAATCAGATTGTTCAGTCACGCTCAGGTGAAAATAACTTGGGGGAAAGAAACTTCTGAAAACCAACACTCATTCTTAAGTTTGAAGGAAAGGAGAGAAAGTAAAAGGGAGAGAGGGGAGGAGAGATAGAGGAAGGAGGCAGAAGGAAAAGAGGGAGGGAGCAAGAGAGGGAGTGAAGGAGGAAAGAAGTGATAGAGAAAAGCAGCATGGACTACCTTTTAAAACTTAACCAAGGGCTTCCCTGATGGTCCAGTGGTTAGAAATCCACCTCGTAATGCAAGGGACACCGGTTCGATCCCTAGTCCAAGAAGATCCCACATGCCACAGAGTGGCTAAGCCCATGTGCCACACCTACTAGGCCCACAGGCTGCAACTGCTGAGGCCTGCACACCTCGAGCCTGTGCTCCACCACCAAGAGTAGCCTCCGCTGGCTGCAGCTAGAGAAAGCACGTGCATAGCAACAAAGACCCAGTCAGTCAAAAATAAATAAATAAATCTTAAAAAAAAACATAAAGAGGGTGGATTTTTGCACCCACATGACAACAAGCCACCACGTGATCACCTAGTTTCCTGAAAGATAAGAATTTGCCCAGAACTAGCAACAGGGATGCAGAGATGCCATCAGTGCAGGCCGTTGTCTGGGAACACAAGCTTGAACCAACCACTCTGCTCTTTTAGAAAGCCTTGCTAAGAGACGTGATATTTAAGGAGGGCCTAGAGCCACCCACTTCCAATCCCAACCCTCCCTATTATTCGGGTAAAACCACCAAAAGTCTTCCTACTGTAGGCCCCCAATAGTCTGAGGTACAGAATCATCTTCACTGAATATCCTTTTAAATGTTTTAACATCAATTTTCATTGAATATCACTACAGAAACAGAGGCTTCCCTAGTAACTCAGCTGGTAAACAATTCGCCTGCAATGCAGGAGACCCTGGTTTGATTCCTGGGTTGGGAAGATGCCCTGGAGAAGGATAGGTTGCCCACTCCAGTATTCTTGGGCTTCCCTGGTGGCTCAGGCAGTAAAGAATCCACCTGCAATGCGGGAGATCTGGATTGGATCCCTGGGTTGAGAAGATCTCCCGGAGAAGGGAAGGGCAATCCACTCTTGCATGGAGAATCCCCACGGACAGAGGAGCCTGGTGGGCTACAGTTCATGGGCTGACAAAAGGTTGCACAAGACGGAGAGACTAAGCACAGCACAGAGACAGTATATGAAATGTGACCCTGTTTTTGTTTAAAAATCTCATTATTAAGTAAATGATACAACCTTCCTGAAAATAAGGACAATAGCCATTGAAAAAAAAAAAAGAAAAAAACCTTGGTGAAAGAAAGCCTGAGAAACACAATCCAGAGGAGACTAGGGAGACCAGAAGATGAAATTCAAGATTCAGTCCTGGTTATATCAATACCTGGGTACCAATACTGAATCTTGGATGAGAGAAAGGATAGCGGGAAAACTGGTGAAATGTGCATAAAGCTGGAGTCTAATGGATACTTAAGCACCAATGTTAATTCAGTTTTGGCAAATGTAGTAAAGGAAATTAAGAGGAGAGTCTGTAGGAATATTGTACTGTTGTTGAAACTTTCCTGTAAATCTCAAGTTATTCCAAAAATAAAAAATTTATTTAGGGAAACAAAAGCATGCCTGAGCAGCTTAGAATCAAGAAGAAATACAACTCCTAAGAGAGTCTTCCATGCATTCCTCTTTTTTTTTTTTTAACAATGAGTTCTCTTAACTTACTGTCCTTATTTTTATGCTTGCTGTTTAAAAGCTCAGAGCCAAATTCCATGCTGGATCACATCAACTTCTTTAACCCTTAGAGTTCTCATCTGTGTTTCCTCATTTTTCCTGATCCTAATTTCCCATTGCAGGTAGGAACAGAGCCTAACCTTGCTGCATTCCTGCTATTATTGTCTAGTCCTTTCAGGAAGGAGGTTCCGCATTAATTACATATGTGAAAATTGTCCAAAAGCACAGAAGCAAGATAGTGATGGCTCAGAAAGTCATGGGTTATGGTGAATGGCTCCTTTAGGCAGAAAGATGACTCAGGGGAGAAACAATGATTGTCTTCAAACAACTGAAAGATTGCCCTTGAGAGACTTTCCTCCGTGTCGCACCAAAAGGCCAAACCCCTACCAAGGGTAGCTCATCACTAGAGGCAGAGTTGAGTTGAGGAACTCAAAGTCAGGAAGAATTAACAAAGCTGACCATGGGGAAGCAGTTAGTCCCCCCAGCCTAGAGACACTTAAGACGTAGCTAGATTATTTCAACACGATCCTCTCTTTTAAAGATGCTCTTAAGGGACTTCCCTGGTGGTCTACCGACTTAAGACTCCAAGCTCCCAATGCAGGGGGCCTGAGTTCCATTCCTGGTCAGGGAACTAGATCTTACACGCCATAACTAAAGATTCTGCATGCCACAACTAAGACCCAGTGGGCCAAATAAATAATTCACTTAAATTAAATTAAAAATAAAAATGCTATTAAAATGCAATAAGTCTGAATAGATACATGCACATGTATGGCTGAGTCCACTTGCTGCTCACCGGAAACTATCACAACATTGTTTGTTAATTGGCTATGTGCTACGCTTACTCATGCAGTTGTGTCCGATTCTTCGCAACTGCATGGACTGTTGCCCACCAGACTCCTCTGTCCATGGGGATTCTCCAGGCAAGAATACTGGAGTGGGTTGCCATGCTCTCCTCCAGGGGATCTTCCCAACCCAGGGATCGAACCCAGGTCTCCCGCATTACAGGCAGATTCTTTACCATCTGAGCCACCTGGGAAGCCCAAGAATACTGGAGTGGGTAGCCTGTCCTTTCTCCAGGGGATCTTCCCAATGCAGGAATTGAACTGGGGTCTCCTGCATTGCAGGCAGATTCCTTACCAGCTAAGCTGCCAGGGAAACCCTAATCAGCTATACCCCAATACAAAACAAAAAGTTAAAAATTTTTAATGAATAAAATGGATTTTTAAAAAATGCAGTAAGACTGATTCAACGGGCAGCAAGATTCTAGTCTAGAGCATCTGTGAGGGATTCCGTCATTGAAGAGGTTCAGCCAGGAGATCTGAACATTTCTTTCAGCTGCATATTCTGTGCAGTTCATACCGCAGTTCTGGATATGGAATGAATAAACGGAACAGCAGTGTGTGATATTCATTAAATGCTTACTCTGCTTTGGGAGCTGTGGGGTGTGCTTCACAGCCATTATCTCTTGGAATCTTGCAGCAACTCTCCCAGCTGACCCATCGGGAGAGTTTATGCTCCCCCTGTGACACTGCTTTTCACACTGCTCCTGTTTCCAGTGGTAGTGTTGGTGAGCTGGCTGCGGTGTGATACCCCAAAGGCAAAGTCTAGGAGAGCTACCTGTGTCTTTTTAGAAAGAGGTATGGGTGACTGAGTCAGGGGACCCATTTAGTCAACAGCTACGGCCTTGACAATCAACTTAATGATGTATTGTGCTAAGTCACTTCAGGGCTTCCCTGATAGCTCAGTTGGTAAAGAATCTGCTTGCAACGCAGGAGACCCTAGTTTGATTCCTGGGTCGGGAAGATGTGCTGGAGAAGGGATAGGCTACCCACTCCAATATTCTTGGGCTTCCCTGGTAGTTCAACTGGTAAAGAATCCACCTGCAATGCAGGAGACCTGGGATCAATCCCTGGGTTGGGAAGATCTCCGGGAGAAGGGAAAGGTTACCCACTCCAGTATTCTAGCCTAGAGAATTCCATGGACTGTAGAGTCCATGGGGTCACAAAGAGTCAGATATGACTGAGCAACTTTCACTTTGAAGTCTCTTCAGTTATGTCCAGTCCTTTGTGACCGTATGGACTGTAGCCCACCAGGCTGCTCTGTCCAGGGGATTCTCCAGGCAAAAATGCCATGCCCTCTTCCAGGGAATATTCCCAACCCAGGGATCAAACCCACATCTCTTTATGCCTCCTGCATTGGCAGGCTGGTTCTTTACCATTAGTGCCACCTGGGAAGCCCCAATAATGTATTGAGAAGATGGCAAGTCTATCTGTTCAGGAAGAAAATCTCCTTTTCCTCAACACCCCTAGCTTCAAGCAGAACATCCTTAAATGAATGCTGTGTCATATGTATAAAATGGCACCTACTAGGTGTGTGACCTTGGGCCAGTCACTTAACTTCTGTCCACCTCTCACTCACTCTTCTGGGTCAGGCAAATATTTTTGAGAACCCTTATTACTAACATTTAGTGGTAAAGAACCTGCCTGTTAGTGCAGGAGATGCGGGTTGGATCCCTGGGTCAGGAAGATCCCCTAGAGGAGGGCATGTCAACCCACTCCGGTATTCTGGTTTGGTGAATCCCTCGGACAGAGGAGTCTGGTGGGCTACAGTTCATGGGATCACAAAGAGTCAGACACTACTGAAGTGGCTTACAATGCACCTTGCTAACATTACAGATAATCGGTATTTTAAACGACATCCAAAAATCAAGTAATGAGTGAAGGATCATCTCAGTTCTTCATCTTGTGGTTTAAACTCTTTTATAAAGTACTCATTTGCCAGTGATTTTATTTTTAGCCTCAGTACCTCTTGGGAAGTAACTATTGAGCTCCATTTTTAACATCTGCAAAATGGGGACATAAGCCCAATGACTCAACCCTCCAGACTGTGGTGGATTATCATGCTGGGCTCCAGGACAACGAAAATGGTACTCTTTTGAAATCACAGCTTCTGCCACAGGAAGGAGCTAATGATATTAACTGCTATTAAGCCATCCAGAGGAATATTTGGAAGCAGAATAGCATTGGCCTTCCAGAGAATAAAAAACAGGAGTTTGTGATAGGGGTCTTGTTCCTCAAGAGGAACAGCTTGTAGGAAGAGAATCAATGTTGCCCAAGATTCAAAGGAGACAGAACCTTGTTAATAAGGTAACGTATAGAACATTTTGTAACAGTTATAAAAAATTGTCACTGAGTGACAATGAGTGATGCCATGTGGCATATACAGATCAATCAGACACCTTCCCTGCCCTCAATTACCAGCAGTTCACAGGAAAGGCAGAAAAAGAAGCAATAAACGAAGCAAACTGGGTCACATGCAATAATAGTACTGTGCCAGCACAGAAGAGAAAATGATGGATTCAGAGCAGTCTTGATAAGCATTCTGAACAAGGTGGCCTCAGAACTTGGTCTTAGGGTTGGTTAAGAATCCTATAGATGAGGTTAAAGGAGGAGGGAGGAAAAAGAAGAAGGTTCGGACCAGGAGGGCAGGTTATTCATAAAGACACGGAAGCGGCCAAATTAAAATTGTGACTTTCTAGGGGACTTCCCTTGAGGTCCAGGGGTTAAGACTTCACTTTACAACACAGGGGGTACGGGTTCAATCCCTGGTGGAGGAATTCAGGTCCCACATGCCTCAGTCCAAAAAGAAAAACAAAACGAAAGACAGAAGCAATATTGAAATAAATTCAATATTTTTAAAAATGGTCTACATTAAAACAAACTTTAAAAAATAAAATAAAACTGTGAATTTCTATAAAATGAGGAAGAGAGGGGATACAGAACATAAAAATAAAAAAGCAAGCTGAGAGACTTCAGTGGTTAAGACTCCTAGCTCCCAATACAGGAGACATGGGTTCAAGCGCTGGCAGGGGAACTAAGATCCCACATACTTCTCACACTGTCAAAGAAAATAAAATTAAAACAAAAACAAGGTGAAGGTCTAACGCTTGCTAAGGAAGTCAGCTGCCCTCAGAGGGGGTGGGGGATTTGAGTTTCTCAGCCAGAGGAGAGGATCGTATTAATAACTGTGTTTTAGTAAGACTGCTCCAGAGGCACTGAAGAGGCTGTGATCTGAAGCAGAGACAGAGGCAGGAAGCTCAGGAAGGAAACTCTTACAATGGTCCAAGTTCACACTGTTAAAGGGCTCAGTTAGGGCGCAGCAGCGACGTGGAAATTGCAGGTCATGGGGCTCTGCAGGATGTTCCCAGGGTTGGAGGTCCAGTTTCTGGAAGGTATTATTGGCATTGAGTAAGAGCGGACCACATTCGGTTGGCACTTCAGAGTTTCCACACCACTTCCTCTTCCTTCTTCCCACCCCTGGGCCACACCCATCTTGCTCAGTCTTTCTACACTGGGGTCCATTTCCAACAGGCTCTTAGAATCACATTCCAAATGCATTTTCCCACTGGCTCCAGAACCGGAAGTGGTTCCCAGTTCGACCCGTGCCCCCTTCCAAAGTCCCCGGCTTCCCCTTTACCTTCCATCTCTTCTCAGGGGAGTCCGGGGGGCAGAATATTTTAAGACACAGACACCTCAGTCTCCTGGAATTTTGACCACCAGGAAGACTCTCAGGTCGCGGGATGACCTGCCATCCTGAGCCAGTAATCTGCCAAGATTTCGTCAACTAGACAAAGGAGGCTATTCAGCCATGCAGAGAAAGATAAATACTATAGATAACTGGATAAAGCACTTGTAATCACTCAGTGGCCCAGCTATCTTTTAATTACCTTGGGAAGAAGAGATAAGAATAATGGAAATCTACAGATAATCCATTAGTTGCAAAAAGCCTTCCACATCAGATGTGCAATTTCAAGCTGAAGCTTACAAGACACAAAAGAGTCCAGGGAAATGTTTTCGGGAAGGAAGTAAAATCCAAAAAAACAGGAAAGACACAAAAACGTTCTCCACAAATGCTAGGCACACCATAGTTATTACCCCAAACTCTGCATGCTCTTTCCCATTAACCAAAAGGCTAAAGCTTTTCCAACGCTGACAAGTGGCATCGGATCACTCCCTAGGGATTCTCTGTTCTTTAGCCACTTAATAGTCACAATAAATTTTCCTGTAGAGCCATTTAAAACATTATTCTCCAGGGGGTATTCTAGTTTACCTTGAAGAGCCTGTGGCATATATCCCAACCCAACAGCAAAAAGGCTTAAAATTCAACCCACTGTAAGAGGCAGAAAAGCCTGCCCAGCCCGGGTAACTTTGTGAGCCAGGATGGCAGCTGGTTCCAACTTTATTTCAGGAAACTCACTGTTACACACAAGAGAGGTCAGTCCAGGAAAGGGAAAAAGACATGCCTGTGGTCACCCAAACATTAGTGGCAGAATCCACTCCAGGTCTGGGTCCTTTAAATTTGAGACCACACTTAATTTAAAACAGAAAACTTCGGGACTTCCCTGGTGGTCCAGTGGTTAAGACCCTGCCTTCCAATGCAAGGGACATGGGTTCCATCCCTGGTTGGGGAAATAAGATCCCACGTGCCACAGAGCAACTGAACCTGAGTACTGCAACTAGGGAAGCCTGCGAGCCACAGCAAAGACCTGGTGCAACCGAAATTTAAAAAATAAGTAAGAAAATAGAAATTGTCTTCCTGTTTGTCTGTCCCTACTGTAACAGTCTGGGATGGACATGGGATATGCACCCCCCAACTACCTTTCAGGAAGAACTGCGGCCCACTTGTGGGATGCGTGGTCAAAACATGGCCATCAGCTCTCAGCTCCTTCGGGGTCTGCCTCCACTGTACACGCCTGTGTCGCCCAGGGTCACGCACTTCCCTAGTAGCCTACATCCACTGCCCAGTACGGGTAATGCAAAGGGGCAGTTTTTACTCCCAAGTGCTCGGCTGAGCTAATAACAAGGATTTTATCAGACCCGCATCACACTGACTTCTTCCTCTGCCTGATCTCATTTCCCTCTGGCTTCTTTCACAGATGCTGATTCCCGACGCACATCCCACACCCCTGACTCCTCCTTACTACCTGCTTCTGGAGACCCTGACCTGCCCCACAGCCCACCCCAGGCCATGCCACACCACTCTCCCCTGTCCTCAGTTTGGTCATCCCTGACTTACCCATCCTAATTCCAGGCTTGAACTCTAGGCCACCAGTTGAGACAGCCCGTCTCTCCTCACCCTGTACCCCGGTCTTCCCCTTTATCCTGAACGTCAGCTCTCTCGAGCATGGTCTTCCTGCCTCCCCAACCAATGCTGCAGCAGAATAGAAGCTCAGCAGAGCTGGACGGTCTCCCCACAGGCCTCTGCCCATCAACCCAGACCTGTACAGGGGCTTCAGCTGACGTGGGATAGGCCAGGTTCCCAAAGCTGGTGGAGCAGTCACGTGAAGTATGTAAGAAGACGCCCTCATGCCTTATCCTGGGAAACGTGGATCATTCATGTACTGATGGCTCTCTTGGCTCTCTGGTTTTGCTTTAAGAGAACTAGAAGTTTTTTAAAAACAGAGTTACCACACGACCTTGCAGTCTTACTCCTGAGCATATATCAGGAGAAAACTAGAATTCAAAAAGAGACTTGCACCCTAATGTTCACAGCAGCACTATTTACAATAGCCAGGACAAGGAAGAATTGAAATGTCCATCAACAAATGAACAGATGATTATCTGCAATATATATAATGGGAAATTACTGAGTCAAAAAAGAGAATGAAACAATATCATTTGCAGCAACATGGATAGACCTAGAAATTATCATACCAAGTGAAGTAAGTCAGACAGAGAAAGAGAAATGTCATATGATATCACTTACATGTAGAATCTAAAAAGAAAAAAACACAAATGAACTTATTTACAAAACAGAAATAGACCTACAGACATAGAAAACAAACTTAAACCAGAGGCGCTTTCTCTGGAGAAGGGATAAATTAGGACATTTGGTTTAACATATACACACTATTATATATTAAATAGGTAAATAGCAAGGACCTACCGCATAGCACAGGAAACTATATTCATTATTTTATAATAACCTACAAGGGAAAAGAATCTGAATTTATATGTCTGTGTATATACGAAGCTGAAACACTGTGCTATATATTAGAAACTAACACAACATTGTAAATGAACTATACTTAAATGAAATTTACACATTTTTTAAAGAGATAGACATTTTAAAATTAAGGCAGGATTTTGGAAATAAAGAACACCAGGCGCTTGGGTTGCAGTGAAATTTGACTATTGTGGGTAGAGTGCCCATGTCTAGTTTTCCTGAAATGGTTTTGATTTAAGCCTGCCATCACAGTACAATTGGCAAGTAGCGTTGCTTTTCACTCTCGAGTGTTCTGGTTTGGTGATAATGAGGTCACCCAGCGTATAGGCCATCTGACTTCAGAGCAAGACTGTCTATACCCTTCCCCAGTGTTGGCCACGCTGAGAAAAAGAGATGGTGGTGCTCTGGGTGATGAGTGGAAAGAACAGGGCAGACTTAGGAATGAGTGATTATGGACCAGGCACCAGCCCAGAGACTTGGATGAATTCCTTGGTCTCTTCTTGCTTTATCTGAAAAAAATGGAAGTAATGAAGTACACTCAGCCTTTTATACCTGGGTTGTTGAGAATATCAAGTAGAATAATGGATATAAAGTTGCTTTGAAACTATAAAGCCCTATTCAGACATCAAGTATGGACAAAATGCCCAACATAATACACATTTGCTGAATGAATGAATAATTGATTGATTGAATAGCACGGGAGAGATGTTAGGTGTAATTATTATCAAGATGCAGAAATGAAACCAGCATATTTTCCTAAAAGTCAGTAGGCCTCCCATTGAGAGGCAGAGTCTAATTCCCCTACCTTTGAGTTGAGTTGGACTTAAGAGACTCACTTCCAACGAAGAAATGCTGCAGAGGTGACCTTGTGTGACTTCCAAGGTACTTTAGCCTGGCTCTTCCTCTCTTGACATGCCTGCTCTTCCATCTCAGCTACCATGATGTAAGGAAGCCCAAGTAACAATGGAGAGCCCAAGGATAGGGTTTCAACCCTCACCCCAGTTGAGGTCCAGCCTTTGAGGCTAACAAACAGACAGCCTTTGAGACGACTCCAGCTCCAGGCACTACCTGATTACAACCTCAGGAAAGACTCCAAGTGAGAACCATCTCCTAAGCCCAGTCAACAATAAATGATCATTTTGTTTAAAAAAAAAGAAGAAAAAGAAATCAATGGGCATGTGTTCTGAAAGCAAGATGCTCCTCTTAGTACAAACTGCCTCTAAAGGATGTAAGAAAGAGTGCCTTAAATGTGACTCTGGGACTTCCCTGGTGGGCCAGTGATTAGGAATCTGCCTGCCAATGTAGGGGACACAGGTTCAATTCCTGGTCCAGCAAGATCCCACATGCCTTGGCGCAACTAAGCCTTTGCGCCGACACTACTGAAGCCCACACACCTAGAACCCATGCTCCTCAACACAAGAAGCCACCACAATGAGATGCCTGTGCACCTCAGCTAGAGAGGATCTCCCACCAGCCACAACTAGAAGAAAAAGGCTGCAAGCAGCAGTGAAGACCCAGCACGGCCAAAAATAAACAAACAAATGTGACTGTCTAAGCAGCTAGAAATCTATGCCCTGGCAATAGCCTTAGAGAAGGGTGACTCAAAACATTTAGTTTTCTTTAATAACCAATTATGACTGTCATCTCCACATTTATCTTAATCTTTGAAATTACATTTTCAGGCACTACCACCTCTTGGGATAATGGGTCCATAAGCTTCTCGCATATGAAACACTTCCAGAATTTGAAAAGCAAACGTGTGCTCCATTTCTCTACCACACTTAACCATTTCAGAACACAATCCTATTCACTCTCAAGCTTAACCTTCCCAGACTGAGAAGTCGGGTTTGTGCTTTTTTTTTTTTTTTTTAACCATATCCCCTACTGGCAAACCAGTGTGGTACTTAAAACAGTCAAAGGCTGTGGAGTCAGTACAAATCCCCAGTGAAATGAAATTCAACTAAGTAGGTTATTTATTAATATATGTATGGTTTTAATTGAGTTTGAAGAACAGCATGTGGGTTTTTAATTTGTATAAAAGAATGTAATCCATACTGAAGTACTTGAAAATAAATGCACAATGCTCTGAACTGAATATTAAGATTCTTATGGGTGATTTTTGTTACATGGTAAAAGCTAAAACTTTTCCTTGGGAAGAAAGCATCACAACCATAGTACAAAACTGCCAGAAAAAGTGTGCCTGCATCAGGCCTCGGGTGGTTTCAGGGTGACCTTGCAGAATCCAGGCTACTTGCTCCAATGAATGGTGGCCACAGTTGGATACCCAGCAGAATGTACTCTACTCAACAAAAAGTCAGCTGTGATAAATCGGATCTTCTCTGATTCCCATACACACAGGGCTCCGTTGCCTCTCCCCGTTGCATCTGTTTGCCAACTCTTCCCCCCACAGCTGGAGTGCCTGTCCATCTTCACCCACTTTTCCAGATCTCCTTTCGCATTTCTTTCTTAATTTCCAACTATGAGGACTGGCATTTTATGACTCTTCCTTAGAAATCTTCCAAAGAAACAAAAATAATTTGCATATTTTTAAATTAAATAAAATCTCTATCTTTTTAACTAAATAAAATCTTTATCTTTTTAATTAAATAAAACCTCTAAGCTATGTAAACCCTTTTATCAAAGGGCAATGTGTCTAAGACACAATGTGGGATCTTAATGGTCTTATTTTTCCTCTCTCTTAAAACATGCTGCTTTTCCATTACCTGGGAGTTATTGTTGCTCATCTTTCCTCATCATTACTCATCAACTGTTCCCAAGTTTGCTAAAAGAAGATGGAAATAATTTTTAAATGGAAGGATGATGGCACTGCCTAGGAAGATGAAGCAAAATGAAGAAATTATCATTCTTTGGTTTTCTTGTTGCCAAAAGGAATACGTCATCTTTTCAAGAAGGTATAAAAGAAGCCAGTGGGCCCTATCTTTGTAGTCTGCTCTCAGCCTTCATTAAACTCAAATGACAACTCAGGAATTCTTAATTTCCTACCTTTAAAGGCAAAGAAAAGAAGACGAACAGAGAAAGACGTTTCAAATTATTTGATAAACCAGAAAATGAAAAGCGACAGAGAGCAGCACTCTAGGCTTGAATCATGATGGGAAAATGTGACCTGTAAGTGAAACCTCAGACTGCGAGTCCTCAGATGATGTCATCCTGATGATTCTTCCCAGATTTTAAGAACCAAGGTGTGAACGATGTATATTTAAGGCTGAAAAGGGAATGCAGTATTTTATAATCATTAGTCAAAGGATGGATAATTGTTACAAGCACCTGGTCTATTCCATTTTGCTAAAAGGACATGCAATATTAACAGCACTGTCTTATTTTTTATATTTGTGCCACAAAATTTGCTTGATTCAAAGAGGTTTACTATTTGAATTTTTACCAAAATTTCTAATGAGGTTGTTTTCCACTACTCCTTTATGTTCACTTCTATAAAGTATTCATAAAAATGAGTGGAAGTCGCTCAGTCATGTCTGACTCTTTGCAACCCCATGGACATCCATGGGATTCTTCAGGCCAGAATACTGAAGTAAGTAGCCTTTCCCTTCTCCAGGGGATCCTCCCAACCCAGGGATCAAACCCAGGTCTCCCACACTGCAGGCAGACTCTTTACCAGCCGAGCCACAAGGAAAGCCCATAAAGTATTCATGCGGCTGCTGCTGCTGCTGCCGCCAAGTCGCGTCAGTCGTGTCCGACTCTGTGCGACCCCATAGACGGCAGCCCATCAGGCTCCCCCGTCCCTGGGATTCTCCAGGCAAGAACACTGGAGTGGGTTGCCATTTCCTTCTCCAATGCATGAAAGTGAAAGTGAAATTTCTCAGTCATGTCTGACTCTTAGCGACCCCAGGAACTACAGCCCACCAGGCTCCTCTGTCCATGGGATTCTCCAGGCAAGAGTACTGGAGTGGGGTGCATTGCCTTCTCCTAAATTATTCCTGCTGCTGCTGCTAAGTCGCTTCAGTTGTGTCCGACTCTGTGCGACCCCATAGACAGCAGCCCATCAGGCTCCACCGTCCCTGGGATTCACAGAGTGACTCAAAATAGAAAAGACAAATAAACCACTGGACCCCAATGCTGACCATTTTCCCCTCTGCCTTCTGGAATCCTCCCTCTGTTATAACCCACCCTGACTTTCCCTTCCCAGAATTATTGTCCCCCAAATCTCCACCATAACAATAGTTTCGTGTTATTTTTACATTTGGTTTCTTACCTAGAACGAATCATAATGCTCTTATAAACACATAGTTTTTCAGCCAACAAACATGTGAGTGCTGTGATGGGTACTGTGGGAGCCACAGGGACATGTCAGTAAGCACATTAGACATCATCCCCGACTTTAGGGCAGCATTTACTTCAACTGTGGCAACACCAGAACTTAATCAAGGGGGAGAGCAGTGAAAAATGTCATAGCTTCAGTGTGAGATAGACCTGGATTTGAATTCTGGTAGTACCATTTCCTGGGCTTCCCAGGTAGCTCAGTGGTAAAGAATCCACCTGCCAACATAGGAGACGTGGGTTCGATTCCTGGGTCAAGAAGATCCCCTGGAGGAGGAAATGGCAACTCACTCTAGCATTCTTACCCGAGAAATCCCATGATCAGAGGAGCCTGGTGAGCTACAGTCCATGGAATCGCAAAAGAGTCAGACATGCTGAAACTTCCCTGGTGGTCAGGTAGTTAAAAATCTGCCTGTCGGTGCAGGGGACATGGGTTCAATCCCTGGTCCAGGAAAATCCCAAATACTTAAGCTTTCACACTGCAGTGAAGAGTAGCCCCCACTCACCACAACTAGAGAAAGCTCTCATGCAACAGTGAGGACCCAGGGCTGCCAAAAATAAAGAAAGAAATTTAAAAAAAAAAAGTCAGACACAACTGAGGATGCACGTATGCATGCATGACTGCTTCCTACCTGCAGGAGCTTGGGAAAGTGTCTCTGCCTGTCTGAACCCTGTTCTCTTCATCTGAGCAGTGGCGGTTCCAGTTCCTTCCTTGAATAAATGTGTATTAGTTTACTAGAGCTTCCATAATAAGATACCACACAGACTGAGGAGGGGCTTTAAAAAAAATAGACATTGATTTGTTCACAGTTCTGGAGGTGGAAATCCAAATCAAAGTCGGGGCAAGGTTTCTCCTGCAGCCTTGCTCTTTGCCCTGAAGACGGCCGCCTTCTCACTGTGTGCTCACACCGACCGTCCTCTGCACACACACCCCTGGGTTCTCCTTGTCTTCTTATAGGGACACCAGCCACGTTGGATTAGGGCTCCACCCTTATGACCTCATTTAACCTTAATTATTTCCTTAAAAGCCTTCTCTCCTGCAGACACAGTGGGTGAAGGAGAGGGGGTGGGACATGAGAGAGTAGCACTGAAACATATACGCAACCGTGTGTAAAACAGGGAACTTGCTGTGTAACGCAGGGAGCGCGGACTGCAGCTCTGTGACAGCCTAGCGGGGTGGGAGGAGGGAGGGAGGTTCACGAGGGAGGGGATATATGTTTGCCTGTGGCTGATTCACGGTGATGTATGGCAGAAACCAACAAAATAAATAAAAACAAAAATAAATTAATTTTTAAAAACACATGAATTTTTTAAAAAAACCTATCTCTAAATACAGTCACATTAGGGATGAGGGTTTCAACATATAAATTTAGGGAGGACACAATCTGCAACAAAGTGTTATAAGGATTAAAGCATATACCGTCTATAACATACCTGGCACACAACAGATGCTCAATTTAAAAGTAATTAATTATCATTCAAGTCTTTCTGGCTCCTAGGTCAGTACTTTTTGCACCAAGTACTTCAAACAAGTCGAAATGACGTCTCACAGTTGTTACAGTATCTATACATTAGATATTTTATGACACCTTTTTCACAAGTCGACACTCACCTATTGCTTTGAGGTGTGGGTCTTTCTAGGTGTCTTCTGTCACTCCCGAGTCTGAGTATAAAGCCGCAAACAATGGGAAGCGTGTCTTCCGTTCATTTGCACACCAACCAGGAAGGTCCTCACCCCACACCCCAGACCCCTCCACCGCCACTGGGATTGAGAATGAGGGGTAACAGATTTGTGTTAAGCCATTCATTCAGATGCTCTCTTTTGGTTGGTCCCAGATCTGGGGTGAGGAAGTACAAGATAATTCTGAAACATATTGTACCAGAAAACACAAAGTATTCGTGTGATCAGTTTAGGACACGAGCCAACTGAAGAACTCCCACGGGCCAAATTTGGGGAAATTTGAGTGTCAAAATAGAATAATTACAGTAAGTGTTTGCAATACATTAAGGGTTTTTTTTAAGATTATAAATTCTATAATCCTCCTAAAGAAGTAGGGGGAGGGGAGAGAAGGAAAATAGGGGAAATTTTCTGTGTAAGAATGCCATTTAAAAATGAAGGATTGATAGAAAATCACCACTCTGCAACCTCTAATGCAGTAATTAATTTAGGCAAAGCTCATCAAGGAATACTGAATGAAAGTTGCAGGGAAACAGAATAGTCACAGTCTCCAAGCTACCATCCCACAGATTTCTTATGAATTAGAAAAGTCAAACATCAAGTTACAATGGAAAGACTTGGTGATGTCTATATTAACTAAATAATCAAGATTAATCTCACCAGAAATTGCCTCCTGATGTGATGAAGTAAGTATACATCACCAAGGTCATTGTTTTACCAAAAAATGTTTAACCTGAATCTTACCATGAAGAAACACCAGACAAATTCAGAATGGAGGACATTCTATAAGGCAACTGGCCAGAAGGCTTCAAAATGGTCAGTATCAAGAAACACAAAAGAAGGCAGGGTGATTGTTCTAGATTTTTAAATGACCAGAAATAGGCAGCATGAAAACCTTGACTGAAGATTATATACTAAGTGAAGTGAGGCAGACAGACAAAGATAAATATTATATGATATCCCTTTACGTGGGGGGCGGTGGCGGGGAGGATGGATTGGGAGTTGGGGATGGACATGTACACGCTACTTTATTTTAAATGGATGACCAACAAGAGTCTTCTGTACAGCACAGGGAACTCTGCTCAATATTCTGTAATAACCTAAGTGGGAAAAGAATTTGAAAAAGAATAGATATAGTATAACTGAATCACTTTGCTGTATACCTGGAATGAGCACAACATTGTTAATCCGCTATAAAATAAAATTTAAAAAAATTTAAAAACCTTGATTGGATCCTCAGTTTTAAAAATCATAAAGGGAAATTTGGGACACTTGATAAACTTTGAATATATGTTGGATATTACCTGATACTGTTAAATTGTGGCTAATTTTCTTAGGTGTGATAAGGGTGGTTCAGAAGAAGAAAGTCTTTACCTTAGGAGGCAATGCTAAAGAACTTTAAGGGCAAACCTCGTATCTACTACTTACTTTCAAATAGTTCAGTCAAAAATCAGCATGCGTGTGCTCGCGTGTGTATGTGTGTGTGGGGGGTGTGTGTAGGCAGAGAAAGAGAAAGCACATAAACATGGCAAAATGCTAACTGATGAGCATTAATCAACAATAAACAAGAAAAAGGTTTATTGTTCTATTCATTCAACTTTTCTATGGGCTTGAAATTTTTCAAGATACCCTTGGGAGCAAATAACCTCTTTTCTCGGAATTTGCAATTAGGATTTAGAAATGTTATTCTAGGTTGATCACTCAAGCCTGGAAATTGAGTTTGGGTTGTTTATTTTAAAGATGACAAGTAAATCCGAAGCTAAGGTCATCCACCTTCTACCACAGGCTTGGAAAAACAGGAAAACAACCCAGATGAAGAAACAGAAGAATCAGATACCCAGAAATTTGCAGAACAGAGAAAGCAGGCAACCCCAAAGATAGAGAGATAGACAGACAGACAGACAACATCTCCTTGTTTCTGGAGCTTTGGTTCTTGATCTCAGGCCCCTAAAAAGGCAGCCACGTGCCTGCCAATGGGTTTTAGGTGGCATTGCTATATCTAATGTCCTCCTTTGGGGACTTCCCTGTGGTTAAGTGGGTTAAGAATTTGAGAATCTGCCTTCCAATGCTGAGGACAGAGTTTCCATCCCTGGTCAGGGAACTAAGATCCCTAATACCAAAGGCCACAACTAGAGAAAGCTGGCATATCGCAATGAAGACCCAATGCAGCCAAAAATATGTTTTACAGTTTCAAAATCTAAAGTCCTCCTTTTGCTGAAACCAATTTGAGTGAGCTTTTCAGTTACTTGCAATCAAAGTGTATGTATATTATGTGTGTATATAGTGGTAGAGTTTTAATCTAACATTGCACATTGTGGTAAAATATACACAGCCTATGGGATTAACAGGTACAGAGTTCTAAAACAGATGAACAACAAGGTAGCACAGGGAACTGCATTCAATATCTTGGAATAACTTATAATGGAAAAGAATCTGGAAAAAAAATATATATATATACCAAATCACTTTGCTGAACACTTGAAACACCATATTATAAATCAACTATATATACTTCAATTTTTTAAAATACATATATAAATCCAGAACATAAATTTGACCATTTCTACCATTTTTAAGTGTACAGTTCAGTGGCATTCCCGGGTGGCTCAGAGGTAAAGAATTGGCCTGCCAGAGCAGGAGACACAAGAGATGTGAGTTTAATGGCTGAGGGGGGAAGATCCCCTGGAGAAAGAAATGGCAGCCCACTCACTCCAGCATTCTTACCTGGGAAATCCCACAGACAGAGCCTAGTGGGCTGCAGTCCATGGGTCACAAAGGTCAGACACGACTGGGCTTTAACGTGTACGTGCACTATCAGTGGTATTACACACATTCACCTCCCCATGCAGCCTTCACCCCCATCTAGCTCCAGAACTTTCCACCTTTCCCAGCTGAAACTCTGTACCCATTAAACAACAACTCCTCAATCTCCCCTCCTGCAGCCCCTGTTGTTAAATGTCGCTTCAGTTGTGTCCAACTCTGTGTGACCCTAGGAACTGTAGCCGGCCAGGCTTCTCTGTCCATGGGATTCTCCAGGCAGTTCTGGAGTGGATTGCCTTTTCCTCCTCCAGGGGACCTTCCCGACCCAGGGATCAAATCAGCTTTTTTGTCTCCTGCATTGGCAGGCAGGTTCTTTACCACTACTGCTACCTGGGAAGGCCTTCCCACAGCTCCTGGGTGACCACCATTGTGCCTTACGTTGCTATGACTTTGAACCCTCTAGTTATCTCCTATAAGTGGGATCCTACAATATTTGTTTTCTTGGGACGGATTCATTTCATTTCATGCAGCATCCTGTCTTCAAGATTCATCCATGTCGTAGCCTCTGCCAGCATTTCCTTCCTTCGTGGCTAAATAATGTTCCTTTGTATGTATATACACATTCTGTTCACCCATTCGTTGCTGATGGGTACTAGGGTTGTTTCTACCTTTTGGCTACTATGAATAATGCTGCTATGAATGTGATGGTAGAGTTTTAAAGATATGTTGTGTGGGCTTCCCTGGTGGTCCAGACAGTAAAGAATTCACCTGCAATGCAGGAGACCTGGGTTCAATCCCTGGGTTGGGGAAATCCCCTGGAGGAGGGCATGGCAACCCATTCCAGTATTCTTGCCTGGAGAATCCACATGGACAGAGGAGCCTGATGGGCTACACTCCAGGGGGTTGCAAAGCGTCAGACATGACTGAGCAACTAAGCATAAGCACACAGAGTTTTAAAGATATGCACACATGTCATTGAAACATGTATAATATCATATATGAAATGAATCACCAGTCCAGGCTTGATGCAGGATACAGGATGCTTGGGGCTGGTGCACCGGGATGACCCAGAGGGATGGTACGGGGAGGGGGATTCAGGACGGGGATTCAGGATGGGGAACATGGGTACACCCATGGCGGATTCATGTTGATGTATGGCAAAACCAATACAATATTGTAAAGTAATTAACCTCCAATTAAAATAAATAAATTTATATTTTTAAAAAGATATGCACATAAAGAAAAGTTTAGTTCTATGCAGTCAAATACTAAAAGAAGTTATCTCTGAAAGAATTAAAGACAATTTTTTAAAAGATGTTTTTAGAGACGTTTGATATGCACAGCAAAACTGAGAGGAAGATACAGAAGTTTCCCACATACCCCTCTCCCCCTCACATGCACAGCCTCCCCAGCCATCAACATCCCCCACCAGATGGTACATTTGTTGTAACCGATGAACCTACGCTGACAATTACTAATCACCCGAAGTCCATGGTTGATGTTAGGGTTCACTCTTGGTGTTGTATATTCCGATTGTGGATAAATGCAAGCACTGTTCTAGTGCCGTATATTTTCACTGCCCTAAAATCCTCTGTGCTCTGCCTATTCATTCCCCTTACCCTCTAGCCCTTGGTAACCACTTTTTACTGCCTACACAGTTTTGCTTTTCCCAGAGTGTTATATAGTTGGATGGCATCGCCGACTCAATGGATGCGAGTTTCAGCAAACTCCAGGAGACAGTGGAGGACAGGGAAGCCTGGAGTGCTGCAGTCCATGGGGTCAAAATAGTCGGACGAGACTGAGCGACTAAACGCATCCAGGTGTGTAGTGGTATCTCACTGCTGTTTTATTTTGCAGTTCCTTGACGACATATGATGTGGAGCATATTTGCATGTGTTTTTTTGCCATCTTATACCTGCTTGCCTGGTGGCTCAGAGGGTAAAGCGTCTGCCTGCAATGTGGGAGACCCAGGTTCGATCCCTGGGTTGGGAAGATCCCCTGGAAAAGGAAATGGCAACCCACTCCAGTACTCTTGCCTGGAAAATTCCATGGACTGAGGAGCCTGGTAGGCTACAGTCGGGGTCGCAAAGAGTCGGTCACAGCTGAGTGACTTCACTTTCACGTTCACCTTCTTTGGTGAAGTGCCTGTTAAAGTTTTCAGCTCATTTTTTATTCTGGTTGTTTCCTTATTGTTGAATTTTAAGAGTTTTTCTGTATTATGGATAATACTCTTTTAACAGATGTGTCTTTTGTAAATATTTTCTTTCAGTCTGTGTCTTGTCTTCTCATTCTCTTGACATTGTCTTTTGCAAAAAAGTTTTTAGTTTGAATGAAGTCCAGATTATCAGTGCTTCCTTTTATGGATCATTCCTCAGGTGTCTTACCTTCATACTCAAGGTCATTGAAGTTTTCTCCCATGTTATCTTCTTGGAGTTTTCCAGTTTTGTGCTTTACATTTAGGTCTATGATGGATTTTGAGTTAATTTTTGAGAAGAGTATAAGGCCTGTGACTAGATTCTGTTTTCCTTTTTTTCATTGGATGTCAAGTTGTCTCAGCACCACTTGTTGAAAACACTCGGGCTTCGCTGGTGGCTCAGTGGTAAAGAATCCACCACCAGCCAATGCAGGAGACACGAGTTCAATGCCTGATCTGGGAAGATCCCACATGCCATGTGGCATCTACGCCCATGTGCCACAACTATTAAACCTGTGCTCCAGAGCCAGGAGCCCGTGAGGTCTAGAGCTGTGCTCCACAGCAAGGGAAGCCACCACAACAAGAAGCTTGTGCACTGCAGCTAGAGGGTAGACACCACACACTGCAACTGGAAAAAGCTATGCAACAAAAAGGCCAGCACAGCAAGCTCAGTTACGTGTGTGCATTTGTTCAGCCCCATGGTGGTGAGGGGGCTGGGGTACAGTGGGCGTCATGGACTTTGTTCTGAACCCGATGAGACATGTTCCTAAGGGCACAGAACCGTTCAGCCTCCAGGAAATCATCCTCACATGGAAGAGAGGAATCAGATTTTGTTTTCTGAAATTGATTGGGATCTAAAGCCTGAAATAAATATTCATACTTAAAAAAAAAAACTGTTTAATGGGAGCAAAATACTTTGCAAAAAATAAATTAAAAAAAGAAAAGACTATCTTTGCTCCTTTGTCAAAGATAAGTTGACTATTTCTACATGGGTCTCCAGATAAATTTTTATTTTTATGCTATTTTTTGGTATAGTTTAAAAATTATTTGCTACAATGAACATATATTGCTTACATAGTCAGAAGAAAAAACACTCTTTTCATTTTAGGGGGAAGATACCATTTTCTGTTCCACAAGTGGTCTTTCCACCCCTGGAAATTATTGGAATAACTGTGTGGTGAAACATTCATTCATTTAGCAAACATTTCAGTATGAGAAAATTCTGTATTGCCTGCAAAGACTGGCTGTATCTTGAAGGTTTTTCTCATCCAAATTTAAGCTTTTTCTCCCTATTTTATACTATAAAGATTATTGTAACAATATGAAATAAACTTCTGAAAGCAGGGGGGAAATCATCATGGTGATATCTTTCTTGTTTCCCCCTAATCTGTGTCCAGATAATTTTTTCAAAAGAACGACTTCATTGAATTTGTTACAATATTGTTTCTGTTTGATGTTTTGGATTTTTGGCCTGGAGGCACATGGGATCTCAGCTCCACAGTCACAGATGGAACCTGTACCCCATGTGTTGGGAGGTGAAGTCTCACCACTGGACACCCAAGGAAGTGCCTGTATTCATGCCATTCCATCCAGTCATACTTAATCATCTGGCCTTCCTTTGACTTCCCTCTTCACAATCTACTAACTCATTCACTTAAAACCCTCTGCAATATTTCATATCTGGAGCATGTTTTGCTTTGTGCTAATTCTAAATGCGTTTTTCAAGCTTCAACGGTTACTCTGTGCGACAGACAGGATCTTGTCTCATTCTTGTCTGGTACCCAGCTCTGAGCATGGTGATGGGCACAGAGGAGGTCGGTAGCCCCCGCGCTTATTGAGTGAATGAACCAGAGTATGGATAGTTGTGTTGGCGGGGAGGGGATGGTCTATGTTTAGATGAAGCACAGGCGCAAAGCTAGACAATGCAAATGAGAACATCTTCCCCTCCCCAATCCTGAACCCTGACTCAGAGCCCTCTGGTGCCTTTTGTCTCCAAGCAGCAGGGAATCCAAGCAGAAAATTCACTATTAATGGTTCAATAAAACATTCAGGTCCTGGATGCAGCCCCATGGAGGCCGCGTGGCAGCCGGTAATACACATGTGCCGGCTCAGGAGGAAGCCCCAAACTCATTTAGTCTTATCTGTCATTAGGACCAAAGCCTGGGCTCCCCTGGGCCAGGCCTGGGGAACTCTTTCCCCATCGGAGGGCAAAGCGGCAGAACCAAGTTTTGGCAAGCCAGCTGAGTGTCTGGAAATTTCCCCTCCTGGAGGTCTGCACTCGGTTTTGTAATATATGACACAAGAGGCTCATCGCCTACCTTTCCCTCGGAGGAACAATGCCATTATCTTCAACCGATGATGCGACTTTGGGGTTTTTTTTAAGCGCTGTGCTCCTGTGATTCAACAAGATACATTTTGCAAGTAATTCTGACGGCACCAGCTCCTGTTGCTTAGGGAAAGCTCTTTGATTGTAATGATGGCAGACAGAGCTGGAGGTACCAGCTGTGTGCATGATGAGTGTGGTCCACAGAGGCCCAGGGTGGGGAGATCCATGGGAGGGAGGGAGACCAGCAGGACGAAGTTCTTAGGTAATGTCTTTTAATTGATGGTGAAAACATGGACTCAGAGATCCATTATTTCATTTTTGCAAAGAATGAAAATGAGTTTCTCTTTCAAAAAAAAATATATATATATGTCCTTATGTATGTGCATGGTGAGAGCTCTTTCGCTCAGTCACATCTGACTTTTTTTGTGACCCCCACTGGACTGTAGTCCACCAGGCTCTTCTGTCTATGGGATCACAAAAAAGTCAGACATAACTGAGCAACTGAGCATGCACCATGCACATATACAAATGAATTTTTTTTTAGAAAGAAAATTGTTTTGATTCATAATAGAAAAATATTTTATATCCTTTACCATCACTCCACCTGAGAAGCCATATATATATATATATGTATGTATAAAATCTGTTTTGTATTCTCCTCTCCCAAAACCATGAAATAGCTTTGGGAAGATAGTCATCTTGTGTGACAAACAGCATCATTTCGTGAAATGGCATTCTGTGAACTTTGTTTGGGGAGAGGGAGGATGAATGGGCCCTCCTCCCGTGAGGAGGGGCAGGCTCAGACTGGCTGTAGCTGTTTCAGGCCCCTGACTGCACTGGCGAAGGAGAGATGTGAGTTAGTCTAGAAACAGGAGGTGTCATGAGATTAGGAGATTTTCACACAATTTGCTGAAAAAACAAAACTTTCCGTGCAGTTGCTTGATTGCCTGTATGTCTATTTCTGACAGGATTTTGAGGTTGGAGTCATCCTTGGGGGAACAGCCTCAAGAGGAGAATCCACACACTCTCCTGCTCTCTCTGATCAGTAAGTATTTAGGTGGCTCAGTGGTAAAGAATCCACCCACCAATGCAGGAGACAGAGATTCAATCCTGGATCCAGGAAGATCCGACATGCCCCAGGGCCACTAAGCCTGTGCACCCTACCACCCAGACTCCCCAACAAGGGAAGCCACCGCAGTGAGACGCCCACGCCCCACAACTAGAGTAGCCCCCACTCGGAATCTAGAGAAAATCCCGAGCAGAGATGAAGACCCAGCACAGCCAAGCATAAGGAAATAAAATTATTTAAAAAGTAAGGAATCAGTGTTAACCCTCCCTTAACACTCCAAAGACTGCCCTGAGTCTATCACCCCCTGAGCAAAAAGTCCCCAAGTCTTCCAATTGCCAAGACAGAGCACAAATCACTGAGGCTACCATTCCAGGCCTTCCACTGTCTCACCCAGCTGGCTGGTCCAGCTTTCTGTCCGATCACCCTCTTCTGCCAAGCCTTCTCCATTCCAGGTCACCTGGCCTGTGCACTGTAATCCACCTTCTGGCCTATACATCTATCCGGATCTCACCCATCCTCCAGGACTCAGATCAAAAGCTTGCCTTTCAGCCAAGCCTTTCCCACCACCCAGGCAGGAGGGGACTCATCACCCTCACACACCAATGTATCTTTTGGAACAGTTTTACACACCCTTTTCCACTCTTACAACTCGTCTTCCAAGCCAGACTGTGAGCTCTTTGGGTGCAAGGATTTTTATTATAGCTCACTGAATCTCTTGCCTATTTATATGTGCCTTGTGTGATGAAATAGCTGATGTTCAATCAATATACGTGAGATTTGTTGACTTCAGGATGCTTGGCACTGTACTCAGTTGAAGAGGAACAGGAGAGAATATATATGCATCCCTCAGGTGGTTTATGCGCTTCCCAGGTGGTGAAGTGAAGTGAAGTGAAAGTCGCTCAGTTGTGTCTGACTCTTTGCAACCCCATGGACTATACAGTCCGTGGAATTCTCCAGGCCAGAATACTGGAGTGGGTGGCTTTCCCCTTCTCCAGCTGATCTTCTTGACCCAGGAATCAAATCAGGGTATTCTGTATTGCAGGCATGTTATTTACCAACTGAGCTATGTGGGAAGCCCTCCCAGGTGGTGCTAGAGGCAAAGAATGCCTGCCAGTGCAAGAGATGCAAGAGACTCCGGTTCAATCTCTGGGCCAGGGGAAGATCCCCTGGAACAGGAAATCACAACCTGAGCCAATACTTATGTCTAGAAAATCCCATGGACAGAGGAACCTGGCAGGCTACAGTCTATGGGGCCAAAGAGAGTCTGACATGATTCAGCAGCTGAGCACGCAAGTGGTTTGCAATCCTCCTAAGACAGGCAAGATGTGAAACTGGCAGGGAACAGCAGGGGGCGCACCAGGCAACGCAAACTGCAAATCTGAATACAAGCAATTGTCCTGGAAAAGGTTCTAGAAGCTCAGGAGAGGAAAAGGGCAACTTTTAATTGGTTGTAAGGTTTCCCTGGTAGCTCAAATGGTAAAGCATCTGCCTGCAATGCAGGAGACCTGGGTTCGATCCCTGGGTCTGGAAGATCCCCTGGAGAAGAAACTGGCAACCCACTCCAGTATTCCTGCCTGGAAAATCCCATGGATGGAGGAGCCTTGCAGGCTATCGTCAATGGGGTTGCAAAGAGTCGGACACGACTGAGTGACTAACACTTTAATTAGTTGTAAGACGTGGCTGTACTTGAGATGAGCTTGAGAGGCAATTATATGTCATAGTATTTATGTGGTGGCTCCCCAGGTAGCTCAGACAGTAAAGAACCTGCCTGTAATGTGGGAGACCTGGGTTCGATCCCTCCGTCAGGAAGATCCCCTGGAGAAGGGAAAGGTTACCCACACCAGTTTGCTGGTCTGGAGGATTCCATGGACAGAACAGCCTAGCAGGTTATAGTTCATGGGGTCGCAAAGAGTCAGACACGACTGAGCCTCTTTCATTTTCACTTTCCCTGGTGGCTCAGTGGTTAAGAATCTGCCTGACGATGTAGGAGACACAGGTTTGATCCCAGGGTCAGGAAGATGCCCTGCAGAAGGTCTTGACAACCCACTCCAGTACTCTTGCCTGGGAAATCCCATGGAGAGACTAGCCTGGTGGGCTACAGTCCATGAGGTCCCAAAAGAGTTGGGCACGACTAAAACAACAAGTATTTTTGTGATACCTTAGCATTTTCAAAGCCCCTTCCATTATATTGACTGAATAAATGTTATACCATGTTAGGTATTACTAGACCCATTTTAAAGAATAAGTGGACAAGGTCCTGGAAGCAGGAGAGATTTAGCCAGAGTCACATGGCAGGGTAGGGGCAAAGCTGGGACTCAAACTCCAATCTTTGGAGTTCAAATTGAATGGGCCTTGCAGTTCGCTCACTGCTTCAAACTGTTATTATCCACTGCCTTTAAATTTTGGATGTAAAGGATTTTGGAGTAAGCTAATGAAGCAAAATGAAAATGGCATTATTGGGCACACCGGGGTGGGGGTAGGACAGGGTAAAGGGATAATTAGGGAGTTTGGGATGGACATGTACACACTAAGTAACACCCTTAGTCATTTTAAATGGATAACTTAGGACCTACCGTATAAAAGTAAATGAAACGTTGGGCACAGAACCAGAATCATGGACGTAAAAAACAGACTGGTGGTTTCCAAGGAGGAGGGGGCTCGGGGAGGGATGGAGTACGGGGTGGAGGTGAACAGAGGTCAACTTTTATATGTAGAATGGATAACAGACAAGGTCCTAGTGTATAGCCCAGGGAACTATATTTGATATCCTGTGATAAATCATAATGGAAAAGAATGTTTAAAAAAAGAATGTGTATGTATATATGTGTATAACTGAATCATGTTGCTCTACAGCAGAAATTAACACAACATTGTAAATCAACTGCACTTCAATTAAAGAAATTAATTTTTGAAATTAATTTAAAATATTGGGCAAGGGGCTGTGTACAGGATAGATTGAAGGGGTGGGGGTGCTGGGAGCTCTGACAAATGGCAATAAAGGTGAAATGATGGCACTTGATAACTGTCCGAATGCAGAGGATGGGGAGAGAGGAGGGAAACACTCAGGTTATAAGCTGAGCAGCTGGGATGATGAGGTTGTGACTCTGGTAGTGTGGGCGGGATGCGTCAGAGTGGATAGGACAGCATCCCTGTGGGTATCGAGGTGAGCGAGTGAGGATTCCTGAAGGCAATGAAAATGTGGCAAGCGGGCTGAGACCTAAGGGCCTCCCCCAGGGAGTAAAGGCAATGAGCTTATCTTCACACCCTGTGCCTAAGTTGGGACTTTCTTGGTAGTCTAGCAGCTGAGACTCTGAACTCTCAAAGCAGGGGGCCGGGGTTCAAACCCTGGCTGGGAAATTAGATCCCGCATATCACAACTAAGAGTTCACATGCCCGCAACAAAATGCAGCGCAGCCATCTTATTATTTATTATTATAACAAATAATACATTATATTAAACTATAATAAAGCCATCTTTATTATGCATTAATAAATAACTTATGCCGAATTTAACAGAGGGACCAGCTCCGGACCTGGAGAAGGAAATGGCAACCCACTCCAGCACTCTTGCCTGGGAAATCCCACAGAGGAGCCTGACGGGCTACAGTCCGTGGGGTTGCAGAGTTGGATGCGACTGAGTCTGAGCGGCAGCTCCAGAGGGGTTCTGTAGCATTTATTTTAAAAAAGTGATGGAACATAAGCATATGAGAGCCCCCCACCCCCAGCCCCCGGTATTCATATGCTAACCTACCATCCTACAAACTCAGGGCCGGCAATCTGGAGCCTGTGAAGTGCCTGGAGGCCTTCTTCCTCCTGAGAATGCCAAGCCTTACGGTTCCAAGTTCCAGGATACACCTCCTCATGGGGATGGGACTCTTAAGACATGGCCCTGAGAACTGGGCAGGTACCAGGCCCACCAAGATACAGCAAAGCAGGACAGCCAGGGCCTGGGTAACCCCGGGGGAGGATGGAACCCACTGTGCACAGCAGTCACCCAGTGGCCCAGTGACCTTCAGTTCCCTTTCTGGGGTTTCATCCCCCTTATCTGATGGGCACAGTATCACTTCCCCCTGTTATTAATACACATGCCCTCCCCCACACACCAAATTTGTCTGTTGAAGTGCTCATCCGCAGGACCTCGGAATGTGACTGTTTGAAGATGGAGTCTACGGGAGGTGACTAAGGTTAAATAGAACGATCAGGGTGGGCCCCGATCCCATATGATGGGTGTCCTTGTAAGGGATGAAGATACAGAACACAGAGAGACCAGACCACGTGAAGATACAGGGAGGAGAAGACAGAAGGAGAGAGGCCTCTGGAGGATCCTCTAAAGCCCAGCCAGCCTCCCAACAGGGAGAAAACGAACATCTGTTGTTCGGCCAGCCGCTCAAGCTGACCTGTATATCCCATAATCCCGACGCTGCCCAGAATGAAGCCCGGATGCCCCTTCCTACCCACTCAGAACCTGCCACTGACCTTCAGTATCTTAACATTTTGTTCAAAAAGTAAGAAAATATATCCCATCTCTCCCTTCTCACCCAAACAGCTCTCTCGCTTCCGGCAGATCTGCAGTTGGCACCAGGGTATGTACTCCCTCATTCTCTCATTTCTAAGCCACCAGTGTGTGTCCTGTGCCCCAGGCTAGCTTCTCGAGGGCGGGACATCTGAGCTCACCCCTTGGGCTTCCCAGTCCCAGCACTTGGCTGGATGCTCTGGATTGTAAGACCACAACAATGGGCTATTTTGCCTTGAAACTGGATTTGCCTGACTCTTCATTTATTTTTTTTTTAATTTATTTGATTGTGCCAGGTCTTAGTTGTAGGATCTCTGATCTTCTTTATGGCACGTGGGATCTAGCTCCCCAACCAAGGATCGAACCCGGGCTCCCCTGCATTGGAAGCATAGCACCATAGTCACTGAACCACCAGGGAAGTCCCCTAACTCTTCATTTAAAACAATCACTATCACTCAGCTTGCCCTGCAAAACCATCAAATCCCACTGCTGGAGAAAAGAGGCTGGAGAGAGACAGGAGAGTCTCTTGATTTTCAAATCCATTTGTGTTTTGATTGAAGGTATTTGACAGTGAGGAGAGGGTTTGCCCTCTTTGAAAATAGGAAACAGCTTCTCCGTCTGGGACCCTGCTAGTGTGGTTACTAAGGAGACCAATTGGCAGTAGGTGCCGTAATTAATCACTAAATTCCCAGCAGCCAAATCCCTGGCGATGAGAGGCTCTTTCCTTTGAGAGAGACAAGTCCTGGGTGGGTGGAAGGTCGAGGAGTTCATGGTGGGAGCCCAGTCCTGCCTGCCTGCCTCCTCCTGCAGCTCCCTCGACTGAGATTTGCCAGTGATTGTTTTAAGAGCTTCTAAATCTGCCTCCAGGCTTATCTGTTAGAACTGAATGAAGAATAGAGCTCTTTTCCAGTTATTGCGACGTGGGGAACCATGAGCAGCTAAGTCTCCCCTGACACCATCTACGAGGCGGTGCGGGAAGTCCTGCATGGGAACCAGCGCAAGTGCCGGAAGTTTTTGGAGACGGTGGAGCTTCAGACCAGCCTGAAGAACTATGACCCTCAGAAGGACAAACGCTTCCCGGGCACCGTCAGGCTTAAGTCCACTCCCCGCCCCAAGTTCTCCGTGTGTGTCTTGGGGGACCAGCAGCATCGTGTTGAGGCCAAGGCTGTGAATATCCCCCACATGGAAACTGAGGCGCTGAAGAAACTCAACAAGAATAAGAAACTGGTCAAGAAGCTGGCCAAGAAACATGATGCCTTTTTGGCTTCAGAGTCTCTGATCAAGCAGATCCCACGAATCCTGTGCCCAGGCCTGAACAAGGCTGGCAAGTTCCCTTCCTTGCTGACCCACAATGAGAACATGGTGGCCAAAGCTGATGAAGTCCACGATCAAGTTCCAGATGAAGAAGGTGCTGTGTCTGGCAGTGGCTGTTGGCCACGTGAAGATGACAGATGATGAGCTTGTGTACAACACCCACTTAGCGGTCGACAGCCTGGTGTCATTGCTCAAGAAAAACTGGCAGAACGTCAGGGCCTTGTACATTAAGAGCACCATGGGCAAGCCCCAGTGTCTGTACTAATGCACAACTTAATAAACCATACACAACAATCAAAAAGAAAAAAAGTATAGATACATGTAGATGTATGGAGAAGGAAATGGCAACCTACTTCAGTGTTCTTGCCTGGAGAATTCCATGGAGAGAGGAGCCTGGTGGGCTGCCGTCTATGGGGTCGCACAGAGTAAGACATGATTGAAGCGACTTAGCAGCAGCAGCATACGTGAATCACTGCTGTACATCAGAAACTAACACAACATTCTTAATCAACTGTACTCCAATATGGGCTTTTCAGGGGGTGCTGGAGTAAAAGATCCACCCGCCAATGCGGGAGAGTAGGGTTCAATCCCCGGGGCAGGAAGATCCCCTGGAGGAGGAACTGGCAACCGATTGCAGTATTCTTGCCTGGAAAAAACATTCCTATAGACGGAGGAGCCTGCTGGGCTACAGTCCATGGGGTCATGAAGAGTTGAACACAACTGAAGCAACTGAGCATATACTCCAAAATGAAATTAAAAAAAAAAAAAAAACTGAATGGCTCTAAAGCTTGTAACCACCTGGCTTGGGCCTCTTGATTGCAAGAGGATGGGGAGCTGGTATGGACAGAGATGACTTTTCTGCTCCAATAATTTGAGTAAGTGGGTGTTGTCATTCAGAAGAGCAGAGGGCAGCTTGATGCTCCAAGACCTAGTCCCACCTCCAAGGAAGCCCGTGGACCTCAGGGTGCCATAATTCATCCACCAAGTGCAGAGGAGAAAACCTTTAAGTGACCCTGAGCACCCAAGTTGCACCCACAAAGTTTGTATCCCTGCTACTTGGCTCCTGCTCTTCCCAGAGGCAAGGTTCATACACACACACACTCCCACACTCCCCCCACATACACAGACACAACTGTGACCATAAATTCCTCTGGGCTCATTTCTGCCCTTCTCTCCAGGTGGTACAGGAAACGGCCCCCCACAAAATGCAACTTCATTCAACCCAACGGGAACTTCCAGCTCATTCAGTTCAATTCTTCTATTTGGTAAAGAAACAAAGAAAAATGCAGAGACGTTAAATGACTTTTCACTCTTGCTTTTTCTTTCTCTCCACTTCAAGGGAAGAAGATTGTTTGGCCACCCAACACCCAGCGAATAGGAAGATGCTCAAAAGTAAGAAGACCATGGAAGGTGTTTTTTGACTTCAGGTAACAGAAAACCCAAGAAAGTGACTGAAACAAAACATGGTGGTTAAAGTTAGCAATGGTTCCAGTGAACAGCCTCTGTAGAGCCACGTCTTTGTCCTCTGACCTTGGGGGTCTCCACCCAACCTGGCTCTGGACTGGCCTTATGACAGTCCCAGGTGGCCCAGCAGTAAAGAATCCATCTGCTAATGCAGGAGACAAAAGAGATGCGTGTTCAACCCCTGAGTCGGAAAGATCCTCTGCAGGAAGAGATGGCAACCCGCTCTAGTATTCTGCAAAAGTCCATGGACAGAAGAGCCTGGTGGGCTACTGTCCATGGGGTCACAAAGAGTTAGATGTGACTGAGCACACACACAGCCAATAAATGCAGTCAGAGCAAGCGGAGGGCCAGCACCAGGCTTAGGTAACCCCCAGGAATTCTACATGCTTCTGCTTGGTGCTTGCCTGGCTGGGACATACTTACTTGAACTTGCACCCCAGACCATGCCAGACCAGGCTGCTTAGGGGATGAGAGAGACACAGGAAGGATAAGACATTTGGGAGAGAACCAAGGTGCCCCCAGCCAACAACCAGCCCATCTATAGCCAACTGCAGAGTCATAGGGCGCCTGAGACCAAGGCTGCCCTGCCCCTCCCAGCCTAAGTAACCAATCTGCAGGATCAAGAACCAAATAAGTGGTTTGTTGTTTAACGAATTCTCTGACTTTGGTGTGGCTTGTTAGGAGCAAAGAGCAAACCGAAGCCTCACATTTGAAATAAACATCTGAGATTTTTTCTCTTAGAAAAAAGTTAGAAATTGGAAATCCAGGATGGGTATGGCAGCTCAGAGTCATCCAGGACCCAGAATCCTTCTGTTTTGATGCTCCATCATCTTTAGTTCATGGCTTTCCTCCTCAAAGCCATCTCATGATCCAAGATAGCTGCTGAAGCTCCACTCATCACATTTGTTTCCAGGAAGGCAGGCAGTAGGGTAGAGAAGAGGCCTCTTCTAGTTGAAGTTTTCCCCTTAAAAGAGTTTTCCTGGAAGCTCCACCCAATGACTGGCAGATTGATTCTCATTGGCTACCCTTGGCCACAAGGAAGGCTGGGAAAGCTAGGCTTTTAGTTGAGCGCTTTGCCACCTAGAATAAAAAAACCAGGGGTACTGTGTAGTAAGGAAGAACAGGGAAATGGGTACTGGGTAGGCCACCAGCAACATCTGCCACAGCGTGTGTGAAATCAAGCTCCAGTCCCCAACATACATCAGGATGCAAACCTGATCACATGCCATGCTGATTTCTCAGAGCTCACAGTGGTGGCTTTGCCCTATCGTAACGAAGTGTAAGATTTGGGCAATAGAAACCTAGGCGGAAAACTGTGCGTATGCCAGTCTCCTGGGCCTCTCTACACAGATGAATGGATGCTTTATTCTTAGAACTTGTTGCTCGTAACCTGGAGCAGATGTTGCTTGCTTGTTCTCTTACTTGCTGTTTTTTCAAAAAATTGAAATATGATTCGCATAGCATAAAGTTCACTGTTTTAAGGGACAGAATTGAGCGGAGGTTTTAGCATATTCACTATGTCGCGCAGCATCAGCCCTATCTAATTCCAGAACCGTTCCATCGCCCTCAGAAGAAACCCTGTACCCATTAGGAGTCAGAGCACATGCTTTCTGTAATGCTTCTGCATCCAGTCTCAGGTTGATGCAAGACCCAGACTCGAGACATGAGAGAGTGCTGAAGATCCTTGCAGCACTAGGCTCGAACCCTGGGATTCTGGAATATTTGTGGATCTTCTTGGGACAGCCAAGGAGGAAGTCCTGGTGTGATTCACCTGCAGCTGGGAAAGGAGGGAGGCACAAGGGCGTGCAGAATTGAAACATTCCCTGCCGAGACTGCTGTTGTCATTCCATCTGTAACTCGTGTCCAATTCTTTGCAACCCCACGGACTACAGCAGACCAGGCTCCGCTGTCCTTCTTTCCTGGCAGCAGATGAATTACACCATGGCCTCCTTCTTGCCGGAGGAGCCCTCATGAGCTGACCATGAGCTCTTTTCACACAGAGAAGGGAAAGACGCTGCATGCTGCAGGTCAGGTGCTTGGGTGGCGACACCCTTAAGTGTAGCAGCAGGTTTAAAAGCACTCTGTTGTGACAGTAAGCTGTTGGCAGAGGGAGTTTCAGATTCAGTTGGTCTGATTCCATGGGAAGAGATGAAGAGTGTGCATTCATTAAAGGTGTCGTAGATTCCGAATACAAACAGAATCTCATTTTTCTACCCACACTGCCATCCTGGGAGGTATTTGACTTTCCCCCTTCATAGGAGGAGACCTGAGGTTCACAGAGAGAGCTCGCTCTAATCAGAATCTCAGGCATGAAGTGCTGAGTCTCGTGTCTCAACACCTTCCGCTGTGAGCACCTGGGAGGCACCCGGGCCGCCCCATAGCAGGGGTGGCCATTCCCTCCAGCGGCCTAGTTGTGGCTGCCTGCGGGCAGGGATAGCTGGAGGGGACTCATCTGAACTCAGCTCTGGGCTTGTCTTTGCCAGTGGGAGCTCCCCCCACTTCTGCCCACTCCCGCTTCTTCATTCTCAGGAGAAAAGGTTGCTCAAGGAGACTCCAGGACTGGGGTCTGCCTCGTCACTGTCACCAGGAGGCTTTTTTTTTTTTCTTTCCCTTCCTGACTTGCCAGAGCTCCCCGTCAGTCCTCCCAGCGCCTCTGGAAGCAGAGCAGAGGCAGCTGTGGGATCCTGGCTGAGCAGCGTCCAGGTAAAGCAGTTGGGGGGTGGCCTGATGGGGCGCCTGAGATGTCACAGGTCTGAGCACAGAGCCAAGGCGGGCGGGGAACAGCCAGGAAGGGCTGTAGGTTCTGCTGCTCGCCTGATTAAGGGGGTCAGCCGTGTGTATGTGTCATCGAGGTGGGCAGGGAAGGGGAGGGCTGTGCGTGTGGGGGGAGGATATATACGCCGGTGTGGCTGACACGGCGGAGCCTCACACCCGGAGGAGCCCGGTTACTGACAGCTCGCAGGTAGGCGACTGCGCGAAGCCCTCCGCCCCAAGACACGCTGCTGGGAGCCTGGGGAAGTGGCGGGAGGGCGGCAAGGCTGTCTCCCCAGCCCCTCTCCTTCGTCCAGTGTAGATGCTGCTGGCCTCCCTTTAGATTATTCATTCATCTTTTCCGTGCTCTCATGGGGGTGGGGGGTAGCGGTGGAGGGGAGGGCTAAGGCTTTTATTCTGGAGAGAGATGCAGAAGAGCTGAACTTGGAAAGGAGGAAAACTTTCCACTCCCCAGGTGTGGTCCCTACTCTGTCACTGCTGTCTGCGGCGAAGAGGTGGTTGTAGAAGTGAGGCTGGGGGAGCGGCAGGCACTGGGGGGGTGGAGTGGGGGCTTGCCTTGCAAGGCAACCTTCCGGAAGCGCCCCCCACCCCCGACCTTCCCCTCCAGGCACACTTTAGGAGGGGTTTCTCTCTGTGACTGACTTCCTTTCATAGTGGGTGCAGGCTGCTTTTCAACATATCACTGAACTCGATTGCGATTTGGCTTTTTCATCCCGAGGGAACCCTGCTCCCCTCGGCACCGAATACAAATGGCTAGTGGTGATGTGGAGAAGAGTCGGAGCCTGCCCTGGGCTTGACCGGTACCCAGCCGATCGCGGTGGCTGTGTGTGAATTCCGCCGTGTATTTCCGCAGGGTTGACCTTGGTCTCCAGACCCTCATTCTTTCGGAGGTCTGTTCTCTTTTTTGCATCTTTCTTTCTCCTACCCATCTCTGCCACCTAAAGGTTTCTGCTGGGGTCCTGCGAAAATGACGTTCAGAAGTCATCCAAACTCTGGCTCTCGCTCAGCCTCCTTTTCCTCTCTCTCTCTTTGTGCGTCTCTCTCCCTGCGGGTCTGTCTTTCCCCTCCCACCACTACCCATCTTTATCCTCCCGCATCTCATTCTGAACATGGCCAAGTTCTGGGGGAATTTCAAGTAAGTCAGGATGATTCGGGAAACGGACTATTTAAAGCAAGCAGCTTTGGACTTGAATACCCTGATCCTGGGTTTCGACATCTGTGTTTCGCTTCCTCGAGCAGCCCATAATTGCCCTAATTATAACCAATAACATTGTTCGGCAGACTAACAAAAGATGAGCTTTGCATGGCATTTGCCAGCAAGCCGAAACCGGAGTTTTCAACATAGAGGGTTTGAGGCGCGCGGGGGGGCGGGGGGTGGGGGCGGCGGGGGGTGGTGGCGGGCGGGCAGACGGGTGACTGCCTGGCTTCTTCTCAAAACCTCCGAAGGAAATTGCTGCTCTCTGCCTGCCTGTGGGTGGCTGCTGCAGGCACGCTCCTCTTTCTCAATTATAAAGTGTGGCAGGGAAAAAGGTCTGCACCCTTCCACTGATGATGCTGCAATACCTTTCACAAAAAGCATTCGCGTTCCTTTGGACTAACTGAGTCTGCTGCCGGGGAGGGTCCCTGGAAAGACTGTCTCCCCAACCATCACCTTGGTAGAAGGAACAGCTTCCGCGTTTCCATGTGCTGCCTGTTGAGGGCGCTCTGGTGCAGCAGCAGGGTCCTTGGGCGCAGTTCCATTCTCCCTGGCTTTATCAGCTAAAGGCTGAGGGTACAGGGGATTTAGAGGATGCAGATTTAGCATTATCAACAAAGGGAGTAATTGCAGGATCAGGCGCAAAGCGGTGTTTCTGGAGCCCAAGACAGGAGCTGTCACGAAGCTATTCTGTATTCAATCAATCAGGTATTTATTATGCTCCACCAAGCAGGGGTCGATCCAACAGAGGTGATAATAACAGCCTTTACATTCACACAACGATTTACATCTTAGCGCTTTCACACCCATTATCCTCCGCGACAGCAATGGGAGATGGTGTCATTATCTCCATGGCGCAGTCGAAGAAACTGAAGCTGAGAGGTTAAATAATCTGTTTCAGGATGTGGCCGAGAGGGGACCAAGGCTGGCTCCAGTGCACGGCCCTCTACGAACCTGGGGTGCTTACAAACTAAGGGGGTGGGGATGGAGCAACACACAGTGAAAGAATTCGAGGAGGATGCAAGGCTGGGTGTAATTAAGTCCTAAATTTCGTAGTCCAGACAGCAAGCGCTGTAGGCATCTGGAGGAAGGAGCGCTTGCTCAGAGAGTCCAGGATTTCAAGCCGGTCAGGGAAGGAGATAGAATCTCGATGACCCAAGGGTTTTGGAGAGGGAGGTGGCCGCCAGAACAAAGGCACAAAAAGAGGGCAAAGGAATGGACATGTATTGACACCTACTGTATGCCAGACAGTGAGCTAAACTTATCTATATGTCTATTTCATGCTAATGTGCACACACACACACACACAGTAGGGATGGGAGATCTGGGGTGAGTTTTCTATACTTTTATCCATACTCAGTGAGACCCACACACACCCCGCAAGCCCCAGCTCCCACGAAGGAAATCTACCTGATAAGAATCTGGCTAGAGAACAGGCGTAACAACAGCTTTCACGGCTTGAATGGCTGGGAGCTCATCAGGCAACCAATGTTCTAAACACTTCTATTTAAATGCCTTTAGGTCCTCCTAGTCACCAATATGCCACTTTCCTTCTAAACACAAACTAGCTGTGAGATGTATGACACGCCTATTTGGGGGGCAAGCCGGTTTTGTGGGCATCTTCCTAGATCTATGATCACGTTCGATGTTGATTTTCTACGATCCTGAGATTTTTCAAATACTGGATGATGTCTCAGTGTTGCAGACACACAGCATCGCCAGCTCTGATGGGACTGACTGGGTGAGTGACGTGTGGAGCCGGCCTCCAAGGAGTCTAGGTCTCAGTGAAAATGTCAGCGGATCACCTGCACACACCCAGGCTCTGCCTAGCCACCCAGGCTGGGAGCCAGCCTCCCCGTAGCTCACTCTCCACCCCTCCACCCAGTCCCCATTCATCCTTTCATTCATTCAGCCGAGAAATGTGCCTGGATTCCTGATGAGAGCCCGCAGCGCTGAGTGCCTGGGAAACAGACCGGGCAGCCTGTCCTCAGAGCTCCTGGCCAATGTCACTCTCTATTAATGGGTCCAGGCTGGTGGTCTCCGAAAGGGGTGTGTGTGCCCAACAGTCCAGCGGGCTTTGGGAAACACATTGAATTTTTTCTGTGGTTATCTTATCTTTCTTAATTTGCACTTTAGTGGGTATTATAATGTAGGTAACAAATAAATTGGAAAGGTTTGCTCAAAACGGTTTGATTGCTTGAGGTATAAAGTTAAAGACATGTGAAGATTATTGGTCTTCCCTGGTGGTCTAGTAGCTAAGACTCCAGGCTCCCCCTTCCCAATGCAGGGGGCCTGGGTTCAACC
The DNA here is from genome assembly GCF_042477335.2 of Ovis canadensis. NCBI lineage: Eukaryota > Metazoa > Chordata > Mammalia > Artiodactyla > Bovidae > Ovis > Ovis canadensis. Next base: position 103,221,327 of record NC_091246.1, read on the forward strand.
CCTGGTCAGGGAAATAGATCCTGAATGTATGCCAGAAATAAAAGTCTGCATGCTGCAAATAAGACCTGGTGCAGCCAAATAAATAAATACTGGGAGAGAAAAAAGGGTACTAGGCTTCAGGAGATGCAGGAGACAGGGCTTTGATTCCTGAGTGGGGAAGAAACCTTGGAGGAGGAAACAGCAACCCACTCCAGCATTCTTGCCTGGAAAATCCCATGGACAGAGGAGCCTGGTGGGCTACAGTCCATGGCGTCGCAGAGAGACACAAGTGAGCACACACGCACACTGATCTGTACCCATTGTTCTTTTGCTGATCTGTATTTTCCAACGTTTTTGAAAGGAACATTAAGTGATTTTACTGTAAAAGCAATGGGGGGAAAAAAGCACATTTTTTTTATAGGGAACCGCAGGCCAGAATCAGGAAGATCCAAGACAAGAGTGACAACACCTTCCCACCTTTGCAACAGCACTGAGAGTAAATGTGCCTCTTAGGAATTCCCTGGTGGTCCAGTGATCAGAACTCGGCATCTTTGCTTCTGGGGCCTGGGTTCAATCCCTGGTCAGGGGGCAGCCAAAATATTTTAAAATAATATAAATAAAATTAAATTTAAAAAATAAAATTAAAAACTTTAAAAAAAATAAAAGAAAAGAAAAGAGGGGCTCTCCTGGTGGCTTGGTGGTAAAGAATCTACTTGCCAAAGCAGGAGACACAGGTTTGATCCCTTATCAGGGAAGTTCCCACATGCTGAAGAGCAGCTAAGCCAGCGTGCCGCAACTGTTGAGCCTGTGCGCTGGAGCCTGGGAGCAAGCCCTACGGCCCGAGCTTCGCAACAGGAGAAGCCCACCGCAATACGAAACGAAACTCGCAGTCACAGCTAGACAGTAGCCCCTGCTGGCGGCAACTAGAAAAAAGCCCTCAAAGCAATGAAGACCCAGCATAGCCAAAAATAAACAAGCAAAATTTAAAACGAAAAAAGAAAATGGGTCCATCTCTGCTCTGAGCCCCAGGTGCGCTGTTGTAACAAATATCTGGCCACTTATAAAATCAAAAACATTAATATTGACCATCTAACCCAACTGCCTCTTTTTGGAGAAGGGTAAACAGAGCCGCAGAGAAAGGGCTTTGCTCAAGATCCCATAAGAGGAGCCTGGTGGGCTACAAGAGAGTCAGACATGACTAAGCACTCAAGACTCAGGATCCCAAAGGTGAGGGCGGAGCTGGAGCCCAGGCCTCTTCCTCCCCAGGCACAGGGCTCTGTTCATTCATTGCCCACCAGCTCCCAGCATATCCGGTCTGTGTGGGGTGGGGACATGCTTGGCCCTCCACCTTCTCTACACCCACCTCCCCACCTCTTTCCAGGTGGGAATTTAGAAGCAGAGGAGCAACCTTTTTGGATGTAAGTCTATTAGAGGAAGAAAAGAAATAAAAGGGATTCAGTCATAACTGGTGAATAAGCAAAAGCTCAATGTAGGAGTCGGGGTTGCGACGGGTTAAAGAAATGAGGAAGACAAACCCTCATGCTGGGGGGCAATGAAAAACCCCTTCAGGAACTCAGGACAGGCAGCAATACAGAGGGTGTCAGTAGCAATGACATTTTTACACTACCGTGTGTAAAATAGATAATTAGCAGGAAGCTGCTGAATAGCACAGGAAGCCCAGCCTGGTGCTCTGTGACGACATAGAGGGGTGGGACGGGGTGGGGGAGAACAGAAGAGACACTCAAGAGGGAGAGGAGATATAAATAATCACGACTGATTAGAGTGTGCCGAAGAAACCAATGTAACATTTAAAGCAATTATCCTCCAATTAGAAAAAAAAAAAAAGGTGTATCATGAGAGAGGGACACCCAGAGTTCAGGACAAAAGGAGCTCCTTGCAATGAATTCGCCCGCAGGAACAGACAGAAAACCACCAAAATCCTGTTTCTCTTCTTATTTTGGTCACACAACTTGTGTGGCATGTGAGATCTTAATCACCCAACCAGAGATCAAACCCATGCCCCTTGCAATGGAATCAGTGTCCTAACCACTGGACCACTGGGGAAGGCCCTTTGCCAAGATCATTGAAACATCTGATGAGAACATGAGCTTGGAAATCAGATGGGTTGGGGTCTCAGCTCTGCCACTTCAAGTTATTTCACCTCTTCAAGCCTCAGTCTTCTCAACTGTAAAACGGGGGCAATAACATTTACCCCATAGGACGGATGGTTACAAAGCCGTCAAGACAGTGCCTGGCACAGAGGAGTGTGCTAAATATAATAATAATAATATGATTACTGTTAAATACAGAGACCATCCCAATAAGATGCCACCAGAATTTGTCAACCTTTCCAAAGCAGGACCAGTATGTGGAGTTTATGGTTTCCCAGAACATGTTTTAGAGTCAAAACACCTGAGTTTAAGTCCTGGCTTTTTTATAAGCCGGATTACTTTAAGTAAATTGTTAACCTCTATAAACATACGAGAGGGGATAATATTAAGATTATAGGATTGTATTGGGCTTCCCTGGTGGCTCAGATGGTAAAGAATATGCCTGCAATGCAGGAGAGCCAGGTTCAATCCCTAGGTCAGGAAGATCCCCTGGAAAAGGGAATGGCAACCCACTCCAGTATTCTTGCCTGGGAAATCCCATGGACAGAGAAGCCTGGTGAGCTATAGTCCATAGGGTGGCAAAGAGTCACTTTACAGGACTGTATAAGAATATAAAACTTTTGTTACCAGCAAGAACAACAATCATACATGTGGCTGATGAGAAGGATAGGGGGAGATATGCCTCTAGCAGAAAGCCCAGTCCCTCTTGCCTTCTCCACTAAAAGCACTAAAATTACAGCCTTTCTCATAGGTCATAAGACAAAACTCAATTAGCTTTTAGCTCCGCTAAAGCCTCATACGTAATCCTCCAAACAGATAAGCAACTAATTATATTGCCCTTGGAAGCATGATTACAAACAAATAGATTAAATAGATTAAAGCTAAATACAGTGGTATTTTATCTTTATAAAGAGTGCTGTGGCTGAAATAAAAGGTAATTAAATATTTCTTTACTCAATACAAGATGTTCGGATGCATAGCATCCCCACAAGGAAGTGTTAGCTGAGTTTGGTTCACAAAGTGAATATAAACCATGTAAAATTTAGATACATTCAGGGAAATTTTATTTACTGATAGTCTCTACTGCACAATTAAAAACAACAATCACAACAAATCTGTTGTTCCCCCCATTTTGCAGGTGAGAAGACTGAGGCTCTCAAAGGTGAAATGTGCCCAAAGTCACACAATTACAAAGTGCAAAGATCAAATATAAATGTAACTCAGAAATCAATTACTTGTCTACATTTCTCTTGCCATTAACTGACACACAGCTACAAAGAAAGCACACAGATGTTAAGACTTCTCAAAAAAAAGTCTTAACCTAGAACACAGTAGTACAGGGCTGTGAGGATCACCAAAAGCAGCAAAGTGTTGTCCCCTTTATGAGAATATATACTAGTCACTCAGTCGTGTCTTTTTGCGATTCCATGGACTGTAGCCCACCAGGCTCCCCTGTCCATAGAATTCTCCAGGCAAGGATACTGGGGTGCGTAGCCATTCTCTTCTCCAAGGGATCTTCCCAAGGGGATCGACCCAAGGATCGAACCTGGGTCTCTCGCATTGCAGGCAGATATTTTACCATCTAGGTCACCAGGGAAGCAAGCCTCTTTATGAGAATAATTACACATATTTTGAGCTTTTGTTTATTTTAATCTCATTTAAATACTAGAAGCCACCTGTAAGTTTGGACTGTGTGGTAATTCCAATTTTTAGGATTCTTTGAATTGCAAAGCAGAATGAATAGCACTGAGTAACGATTTTTCATTAATTAGTGGAGTCACTTGTTAAAAGTGATGGGTAGCAATCTCTGGCTTCCTGGCTTCTTTTACTGTTAAATGCCCACTGACATTCATCAATCTTTCTGTTTCGGTATGGATGGAACTTTGTTTTGTTTTGCCATACCATACAGCCTATGGGACCTTACTTCCCTGACCAGGGCTCAAACCGGTGTCCCCTGCCTTGGGAGCATGGAGCCTTTACCCACTGACCCACCAGGGAAGTCCTGGATGGAACATTGTTACAAAAAAGAAATAAAACCTTTAGCCTCCAGCATCAGCTACTCTTTAATGCTAACTCGTAAACAAGGATAATAACCAATCACACCTCCCCAGCACTCAATTGCTACCAAGTGTTTTTCATTAAACTTAAGCGAAACACTGCCCAGGATGCAATTTTAAGATAATATTATTAATCACATGCCTTGATTAGCCTGGCGGAGTAGAATAAGAGAACCGGCTAAATTTTTTAAAATGATTTTCTTATTTCTGAAAAATAAATTAAAATGTAAAATAAATAATTGCAAGGGATGGGAGCTCAGAGGTGAGAGGAAAGGTTGGTGTTCCAAGGATCAGCAGTAATGGCTGGGCTAACCACTAGTAGGTTTGATAAGGTTTCCCCAAGGACCAAACAGTTTCACATGCAGGAAGGGTATGGAATGGAACACATGCTCATCTTTCTTTACCTCATCCTCAAAACCCATTTACCCAGAATTTGAGATAAGGAGTAACAGTCAATCCGCCAGACATTTGCTGAATGAGCAAGTTGCCACATTTAATGAAGTTCATGAAAAACCTCAGCAGGAGAGCATTTCATTAACATCTGTCAGAATTTATCAGCTCAGCCTATGCAAACATTACGGATCGCAATTTTGTATTAGGAAGGAAAGGCAAAGGTCCCTTTCCTCCTGGCTTTTCCCTTCCTTCTGTGACGTACGGACACTGCCACCATGTGGCCAGAGAGAACATAGCATGCTGAACAAAGGAGACACAACTGTCTCTCTGCCCAGAATGAAACTGAATAAAGAAGCTTAAAGGCAACTACCAAATTAAACAAAGGATGTAACCAAGCAGTCCTCAGTTTGAGACCTTTGCTGATAAGGTGACTGTTTGGAACTCAAAACATATAGTCTCTTCCAAAGAGCCTATAAGTGGTGATGAGTCTACCTGTTGTCTACCAACAGGTTGCACCACTGCAGACTTAGCACATAGCACCATCCCAACCGTGCCTCCCAGACACTGGCAACTAGTCTTTTTCCAGAACATGCATGCGGTTCCAGCTTTGGATGGCATCTGGCCTTGCTCTGGAGCAAAACTTGTTCCCAGCCCTCCCACCTGGAGTGGAACAATTAACTACCAGAACCTTGTCAGGCCACAGGCTTCCCTGGTGGTTCAGACAGAAAAGAATCCTCCTGCACTGCAGGAGACCTGGGTTTGATCCCTGGGTTGGGAAGATCCCCTGGAGGAAGGCATGGCAACCCACTCCAGTATTCTTGCCTGGAGAATCCCCATGGACAGAGGAGCCTGGCAGGCTACAGTCCGTGGGGTTGCAAAGAGTAGGACACGACTGGGCGACTAAGCACAGCGATTTGTCGGATAGGTCCTGAAGTGGCTTTTATGCCTGAGCATCCCAGGCTCCCAGGGAAGTGGGGGTCCTCCTAAACATGCCCCAGCTCTCATTTGTGAAGAAGAGACACTCGTGAGACTCCACTGTCATCTATTAGACTTTCTTGAGCATGGCCTAAGCACCTGGCCCTGTGCTGGGTGCTGGAAATTCAGAGAACCACAGAACATGGTTTCTGCCCTTCAGGAAGTCACAGCCCAGTGGGAGAAATAGACACGTAAGTCAAGCTTACAGTGTAGAGTGCTAAGTGCCACACAGCAGACAATAATAGTATTACAGTAGTAGAGTGAAGGCTATGTCCTGGGCTCCTTCGACAAACTTTTGTTATACTTGTTCTGTGCTGGGTGCTATTTTAACTGTGTCAGGTTGATATTTTAAAGATAACCCATTAATCGTCCTATAAGATGGTTACTCTTACTGTCCCAGTTTTACAGATGAGAACCTGAGAGGTTGAGTTGCAGATATGGGATTTTGCAGACCCAGGCAGTCTGTAGGGATGAGAAGATGAGAAAAGATGAATCCCTCCGTTGAAAACAAACAAACAAACAAAAGTAGAGCTACTATATGCTGCTACAATCCCACTCCTGGGCATATATCCAGGAAAAAAAACGTAATTCAAAAATATACATGCACTCCAATGTTCATAACAGCACTATTTACAATGACCAACACATGGAAGCAACCTGAATGTCCAGGGAAAAATGAATGGATAAACAAGCATCCATATATATATATAATGGAATATTACTCAGTCATAAAGAATGAAATAGTGCCATTTGCAGCAACATAGATTATCATACTAAGAAAGACAAATTATATGATATCACTAATACGTGGAATCTAAAAAAATAATAATACAAATGAATTTATTTACAAAACAGACTCACAGACAGAAAACAAACTTATGGTTACCACAGGGGGAAGGCTGTGGCGGGGGCGGGAGGATAAATCAGGGGGCTGGGATTAACATATACACACTACACTATATAGCAAAAGGGACTCTACTCAATATTCTGTAATAACCTACATGGGGAAAAGAATCCAAAATATGTATAAGTGAATCACTGTGCTGTACACCTGAAACTATTACAACATTGTTAATCAATTATAAAATTAAAGTTTTTTTTTTTAAAAGAAAACAGGAATCCTAGCAACCCCGTCTATAGGTCCCTTGCGCCTGTTTGATGGACAGGTCCCCAGGGCTCACGGTCCCCAGGGCCGTGATGTACTTCACAATGCCACACAAACAAAGGGGACTCATCTAACTCAGACCAGGGAGGGCTTCCCCTGGGGGATAACTCCTGTATAAAGTGTGAGCTGGAGTCGGGTATTCCGAGCAGAAGGAAGAGCAGGGACCAAGACACAGAGGCATGGAGGGACCTGATATTATGTGTGACTCATGAGGACTGGAGGAGATTCAAGGAGCTGAAGCCAGAGGGCTGGGTAGGAGTGGGGCTGAGTCCCACGGGGGACGAGAGAATTAAAGAATGAGGGAATCATCAGACGTGGAGATGGCTTGGTGGGAGGCTGGATCTTTGGGTGGACTAATTAGAGGGTGATCACAATAACCACGGTGATAAATCTCAACTAAGGTACTAGCCCCTGGGATATAGGAGAAAGATGCATTTGAGGCATATTCATTTGAAGACAGCCCATGCCATCACAAGAGGGTTGGACACAACTTAGCAACTAAACAACATTTGAATACATGTTCAAGTTCCTTGTTCATTAGCACAGACCTCCCAACTGGTAGGGTAGAGGTTGAACCCTGTAGATGGCAAATATTGCCCTGTTTCACCGAAAACGGGCCTCTCTCTCTCAGAACGGGCTTCCCTTAGGAAGACAGCCCCAGGAAGGCTGCCTGCTCACCATCCCCTCCCACCCCTGCTGTGTTCTCCCTTCCTCTACGTCTTCGCTCTTTGTTTATCTTTCAGCTGTGCCGTGTGGCAGGTGGGATCTTAGTTCCCTGACCAGGTATGGTATCAAATCCGTACCCCCTCCACTGGCAGCATGGAATCTTAACCGCTGGACCACCATGGACGTCCCTATGCCTTTGGAAAGCCATTCCCTGTGTCTTCTTTGTCCTCTTGGCAAACTCTTTTTGTGATAACTGGAGTATAACGGCTTTACAATGTTGTGTTAGCCCCTGCTGTACAGTGAAGTGAATCAGCTATAGGAACACGTATATTCCGCCCCTCTTGAACTTCCCTCCCACCCCACCCCCAGCCCAGCCCTCTAGGTCTTCAGAGCACTGACCTGTGCTATGCACAGGTACCATATTGCCTAGCAACCCCTCTACTGGGCATATGCCCTGAGAAAAGACACGTGTGCCCCAACATTCATTGCAGCGCTATTTAAAACAGCCAGGCCTTGGAAGCAACCTGAATGTCCATCAACAGATGGATAAAGGAGGCATGGTACATACATGTGATGGAATATTGCTCAGCCGTTAAAAAAGCTGGGTCATCTGTAGAGATGCGGATGGACCTAGAGTCTGTCATGCAGAGTGAAGGAAGTCAGAAATAGAAAAACAAATGTCATATATTGATGCATACATGTGGAATCTAAAAAAATGGTACAGATGGGCCTGCCTGCAGGGCAGAAACAGATGTGGAGAGCGGACATGCAGACACAGGGGAGCGGGGAAAGAGGGATGAACTGGGGGACTAGGACTGAACATATACACTACCACGTGAGAATAGACAGCTAGTGGCAAACTCTCACTCGTTACTCAAAACCCATCTCAGATGTCACCTCAATAACTTAACAAGCACTGACCATTGATTCAGTCGACATACTCTTGGTATGAAAAGCGTGGATGATGCCCAAGAAGAGCTGGCCTGGTGTCCCTACAGGGGGGGTGACCCATGGCCGCGGAGGCTCCTCCTCCCGCTGACTAGCTCCATTGCAGACCCACTTTCTACCTCTGCTTCTCAAACTCTAAGCATGTGTGCAAATCACCTGAGAATCTTACTAAAAGGACAGATCCAGATTCAGCAGATCCGGGGTAGGGACCGAAATTCTTGATCCCAGGAGATGCTGCTGGTCTGCAGACTGCATTTGCATAGTAAGGCTTATACATCGTTTCAGTGTCGTCTAATAAAAAAGTAATAAAGGCCATTATTTGTTTTTCTATGCTGAATACTGAAGGTGAAATTTACATGCAAGGAAACACACAGAATCTAAATGTACAATTCAGTGAATTTCTGGCAAACATATACACCCCTGTGACCTACGCCTCAATCAAGAACATTTCACATTTCCAGAAAGTTCCCTCATTCCCCTTTCCATTTAACCCTCCAAATAAAGCTGATTCTACAGGGACCCAAAGTGATGCGGTCCAAGAAAATAGCTTTCCAATGCAGGAGACTTGATCACAGGATAAGTTTAAAGGGAAACAGAAAGAACTGCACATCTTTGAGGCAATCCTGCTGCTGCTGCTGCTGCTAAGTCGCTTCAGTCGTGTCCGACCCTGTGCGACCCCATAGATGGCAGCCCACCAGGCTCCCCCGTCCCTGGGATTCTCCAGGCAAGAACACTGGAGTGGGGTGCCATTTCCTTCTCCAATGCATGAAAGTGAAAAGTGAAAGTGAAGTTACTGAGTCGTGTCCAACTCTCAGCGACTCCACGGACTGCAGCCCACCGGGCTCCTCCGTCCATGGGATTTTCCAGGCAAGAGTACTGGAGTGGGGTGCCATCGCCTTCTCCGTGAGACAATCCTACATAAAGAATATAAATGACTGATCTAACTCATAATCATTGGCGCTATTACCTTAGAATAGTCTCTGGTCGTTTTTCAATAAATGACTCCATCTGCCTGGCCCTGTGCTTTGCACAGAATAACAAGGTGAACATATTAGCTCTGTGTGCAGAGAGCTGGCTCCCATCAAGGAGGAGAAACAGACAGGAAACCTAGCAGATGCTTCCCAGAAGAGTGAATTTGGGGCCGCAGGGCATTCCTGGCCAAGGCAGGGGAGGATGAGTCATTCATAAACCTCCTATGTTACACATCTCACACTCTGCAAAACATTTCTTATGGCTCTCATTTTTGCAACAGCCCTGGGGCAAGGCAGGCACCAGTGTTTCCCATTAAGAGCTGTGAAAAGTGAGACTGGGAGGGGCTGTCTCAAGGCCACAAGTGGGCCTTGCAAGTGGGGCCTTCAGCTCCCTGGAAGCTCCATACACATGGAGGCCAGTTGGATGGCAGGAGTAACAGGTGTGCCTGCTTCCCCATCCCCACCCCAGAACCCAGATGCCAGCCTGTGCGTGAATATCACCCCCGGCAGACAGGATGTGGATGAGGGTCTCCAGCCCCTACCGGCTCCCAGAGAAGGGCTGTGCTAATGGTGCCCACCCTCACTTTTGTTTTAGCATCTGGCTTCCGGCTCCTGCACCATGAAAATCCTGTTTTGTGACCTCCTGCTGCTCAGCCTCTTCTCCAGCGTGTCCAGCAGCTGTCAGAAGGACTGTCTGGTCTGCAGAGAGAAGCTCCACCCCACTCTTGACAACTTCAACCTCGAGGTAGGTCCAGGAGGTTGGACCCTGTCTTCCTCTCCCCACCCAGGTCACGTGAGTCTCCCAGTGTGAGATGGTCCCTAAGAAACAGCAGCTTCTGAAAGCAAACCCTGTCATCGTCCCACGTTTCCACATTTGAGTAAAGACCCACCCAGGCTGCTGTTTTGCTCCTATTATTAAAAGCATGCACACTCATTCTAGAGAATTTGGCAAATTCCAAGAACTATGAAAAGAAAAAGTTAAAGTCACCTTTAATCTCACCGGTCAGAGAAAAAAATCTTAGTTTTTTCACTTGCTGTGTTATACCAAAATAAGTTTCTCATTATTAACATTATTTTAAGTATACTTGGCTTAACCAATCCCTCCTGCTGAGCATGTAAGTTATCATCCAGTTTTGATATTATAGACAATTCTACAGTGAACACTTAGGTGCTATCTCGTATTTAATTTGTTTATTTGAGCACTAAATTTCACTAAGTCAGCTGCTTTCTCCACTGCTTTCACTACCATTTAAATAGTTACTCCTCTCCTACTTAATCTAATATAACTTGATTACTTTTTCTTTTTAGTCAAGAAAACTTCTTTCAAAAGATGTCATGTTTGGAACTCCTCAATCTTAAGAGCCACCTTTTCCCTCCTGTCCCTTGAGGCAAGTGTACAAATATAGAAACCAAGTACCCACATTGGGCTGACACACAAACGTGAACAGACACAGCCCCCTGACCCACCAAAACACCACGCTCCTCCCATGCCACCTCAGTGGCTTTCGAGCCTGTTTTCTGAACAGTAATGACCGCCAAATCATGAAGACGCATCCCGAGAACCCATTCAAAAGATCATCCATTCTCCTCCTTCAGTTATTGTGGGTCTTCTGAGCACTTACTATGCACCAAGCACCTACTATGCACCAAGCACTGAACTAGACCAAGGGCCCCAAGGTGAGCAGATAGATAGTGGCAGAGAAGAACCCAGGATCCTTTCCTGAGAAATGAGGAAGCAAGAGCAGTGCACCCCAACCTAGTCTAGAGGGGTGGAGGGGGCTTTGGGAGGAACTGAGGCCTCTAAGGAGACCTAAAGATGATCAGAGAGGCAGGGGGTGAGCCCAGGTGCCCAGGTAATGAGGAAGGCACTAGAGTGGGGAGGAGCGCACATGTGCAAATGCCTTTTGGGGAGAGGGGAGTGGCATGTAAGGAATTGAGGCAAGCTGGATTTGGCTAGAACACAGAAGACCCACACGCCTTTTCTGTGCAGGCCAGAGAGGCTTAAAATTTCACCCAAAACAAAACGCTTTCCCGTGGTCTCAGTCAACAGAGCAGACGGCTAGTTCACAGGTAAACCAGTGAAGGAGTTGATTAAGGAATAATCTCATCATCATCGCAGTCTTGACAAAGACTGACAGTTGTGCACAATTCCTGAATCACAAGCTTTAACTGCAACCCTCTATCTCCCACTCCAAAAAAGCATGAGGACCTGTGTACACCCATATTTATGCAGCATTACTCACGACAGTCAAAAGGCAGAAAAGACAAGTGACCGACGAGAGACGAATGGATAAACCAAACATGGTCGAGGCGGACAACGGAATATTATGCAGCTTTTAAAAAGGAAGGGAACTGTGATACAGGCTACATCCTGGATGAGCCCTGAAGATGTATGCTGTCACAAAACAACAAATACTGTAGGACTGCACTTACCTGCGGTTCCAAGAACAGTCAGATTCAGAGACAGAAAGTAGAATGGGGCTGCCAAGAGCTGGGGACACAGGGAGAGGGGAGCTAGTGTTTAATAAATGCCAAGTGCCAGTTTGGGAGAATGAAAAATTTCTAGAGACGGGGGCAAGGGTTGATGGTAACCCAACAAAGTGAATGTACTTAACGCCGCTGAGCTGTATGCTTAGAAATGGTTTCAGTATAAATTTGATGGTATTTGGATTTTACAATAGAAAAAAAAGTATTTGGAGCTCAACTGTAAAGATAACACGGAGTCTGCACTAGGTTGTTTTTTTTTTTTTTTTTTTTTTAACAAAGTAAAGCATTCACAGATTTAGGTAACTTGTCGAGAGCAAACATCATGCCTGACTGTGAAGCACTGTGATGCTCTGGCTCCCGGGACACCTTGACCCTGGGTGCCGGTCGTGAGATGACAGAGGCTACCAGGGGCAGGGGCAGGTTCCCTCCAGCCTCCTTATTGTCATCTCAGAATCTGCTTCTGCTCCTTCTTCTCCCCCCTTCCTGTGTACCACTGATTTTCCTGCTGGAAATTCTTTTTTCCCATCTCCCACTTGCTCTTTCCTTCCCTTTGTGGTCCTGTTTTTGGAAGAGTGTCCACATTTGCAACTTGGACCCCTCACGGTTGCCTCACCCCTTTGCTGTGCTCGAGCTCAGTTGCTCAGTAGTATCCGCCCGCATGGACTGTAGCCCGCCAGGCTCCTCTGTCCATGGGATTCTCCAGGCAAGAATACTGCCATTTCCTTCTCCAGGGGACCTCCTCTACCCCGTGACTTGAACCCGTGTCTGCTGCACTGCAGGCAGATTCTTTAACACTGCCCCACCTGGGAAGCCTGCCTTAACTCCTTAGCCAATCTCCAAGGTCGTCAGCGGTTCCTAACCACAGAAACCTTCGCCAGTGTGCAGGCTTCCCCTCCTCGTCCTCTCTGGTGAACCCCGCTCTCTTCTCCATTCTGACTCTTCCTTTTCTGCCTGTTAGAGCCCCATTTCTCTTCCTGCCCTCCCCAAACACAAGTGATAGCCAAGATTCCCTGTTCTTACCTCCATGTCCTTTCCCCTTCCCGGCATCTGCTTTCCCAGGCAGCAGGAACACTTTTTGCCTCCTCTTTCCTGGGCTCCCATCACTTTCCATAGTTCCTGGGAAACCCATGCTTCTCTTCCCTCCCCACAGCTGTCCTGCCATCTTGCTCATACCTCCGACTCCTCCCCCAGCCAATAAACCCTTCAATACTACTCTTAGGAGAGGATGCTTTGCTGATTCTCCACCAGTCCCCAGCTGAGCCAGCCCCTAGCACCTTTGTTCTCTGACAATTACTTGCATCTGCTGGGCTATCTCTTAGGCGCTGTCTTTGCCGGTTAATCTGGGCCTTGCCAGCACACAGTACAGTGTGGAACAGGGCACTACTCAATAAACAGGTCCCATGAAAACTGGAGGGCTTCCCAGGTGGTGCTAGTGGGAACCTGCCTGCCTGTGCAGGAGATGAAAAAGATACAGACAGGTTCAAACCCTGGGTTTGGAATATTCCCTGGAGGAGGAAATGGCAACCCCCTCCAATATTCTTGCCGAGAGAATCCCATGGACAGAGGAGCCTGATGGGCTACAGTCCATGGAGTCACAAAGAGGTGGACATGACTGAAACGACTTAGCATGCAAGCACAGGGAAATTGTAACATTGCAAGACCTTTTAGTTTCCTAATGGGTGCAGACGCTGTAGAAGTTTTACACAGGTGTCTTTCAAAGCCAGGAAGGAATTTGGAGCTTGTTTCTATTTCTCCATAGCATCTTAAATCTCTGGGGTCTGGAAAACACTGTAAGAAAATGGCCAGTTCCCGCTTCAGAGTGATGGACGACCTCTGCAAGCGCCTGCTGACCCCCAGAGGCCCTGGTTGCCTGGGTGTTTCTAGCTTGTATTCACTTTTAACCTATTTTTTTTTTTTAAGTTTTATGAAATGCCTAGAATCGAGGCAACCACATCTCACTTCCAAATCTTGCAACCCTTGACTATGTCCCCTCTGTGAAAGATGGGGGGACTCAGATATTTAGGCAAGGGTCACTATCCGCCCCCACCCCAATCCTTCCACCAAATGATGGAATCCTAACCTAATCCCAGGACCTTCCGGACCCTTGGCTTCCTCAGGACTTTCATTTGTTCTCACTCCAGGGCAATGGTCCAAGCATGCCTGCCTTTTGTTAGACTATCATTTTGGTCAGTAACTGACTAACACACAAGCCAAATGATTGGAAAGTCCTGGGCTGTCAGCTAATTGAGAATGATACTTACCCTACCAGCTTACGAAGAAGAAAACTAGACTCACCGAGTTATTTTAGTGACCAGGAAGAAGGTAACTCCCAAGAAAGGTCTGTCTTGTTGCTGTAGAAGTTTAGTCACTCAGTCATGTCCAGTTCTTTGCGACCTCACAGACTGTAGCCCACCAGGCTCCTCTGTCCATGGGATTTCCCAGGCAAGAACACTGGAGTGGGTTGCCATTTCCTTCTCCAGGGGATCTTCCCAACCCAGGGATCAAACCTGTATCTCCTGCATTGGCAGGCAGATTCTTTACCGCTGAGCCGTCAGGGAAGCCAAGAAAGGTCTAGGGAAACTTATTTAAATTCCCTAAAACTCTATTAACAGCAGAAGAGTTACTACTCCTGGTAGTTTCTGTCTTCATTACACAGAAAATCTTAGTAGTTGACTTGCCGTAGGAGTTCCTAATACGTTTTTCTTTTGTACTATGCATCTGCTGGCCCACTAGCGTTGGCTCTCTGATATACTGGCAGACCCTCCCAAAGCAAATAGGTCCCAAATGTCTCTTGGTCAGAAGTGGCTGGATTCCTTAGAGGCAGAAACGTGACAGTCTGAATGAGTTGTTTATTTTCCTTCTGTTGGGCTCACTAATCTTTGATCCTAGACATTCAGATGACCCTTTGCTCACTGACTTCCCTCCTCCATGCAAAGCCCAGCTTCACAGATCAATTTGGCACCAATCTGGGACTTTCCAGATGCTCCTCCATGCTGTGTCTGAATATAGCAATGTCATCAGAGTGGGCTGTGAAAATGTGTCCAGCTCACTTAATGGGCCATTAACCCATCTCTGCAAACAGGCTGGTGAGTCCCTCAGACCAGAGAGTGTAGTCAGGAAGCTCATATGCCCATCTGGTGCTACAAATGTTGCCGTCAATTTGGATTCCTCATTTTTTTGCCCCAAAACCTTCTCCTAAATCAAGAATCAAGATCCGTTTTTTAGTACCTAATCATCTAACAGTATGTTGAGTCTCAGGAAGGGCTATACATCTGGTTTGATCATAGAATTTCATTTTCTCTGATTGACATGCAATATAATTACCATCTGGGCTTAGAAAGCCAGGGGCTTGCAGAAGATCTGAGAGACTCTAGGATAACAGTTTCCACCTGTTCCTGTAAATGGACAGAGCAGAACAAGGCAACAAGCACTTTGAGGATCCTATCCATGTGAGGGCTGAATCAAGTGTGTTCAAAAGTCCTTTTGAGTCCTACAAGTCTACGCTTATGACCACACAAGTCAGGTTGGGACTTGAACCCAGCAAAACCCCAGGATGGAACTTGAACCCACTCCTTTTTTTCTTTTTTATGTGACTGCTCCAGGTCTTAGTGGCAGCACACTGGAGTTTTCCTTCTCACATGCTAGATTTTCATCGTGGCATGTGGGAGTGAGTGTGTGCTCAGTTACTCAATCGAGTCTGACTCTTTTCGGCCCCATGGACTGTAGCCCCCCAGGCTCTTCGGTCATGGGATTCTCTAGGCAAGAATACTGGAGTGGGTTGCCATTTCCTCTTCCAGGGGATCTTCCTGACAGAGGGATCGATACCCACATTTCCTGTGCCTCCTCCATTGGCAGGCAGATTCTTTACCAAGGAGCCACTTGCGACGCCCTTAGTAGCAGGATGAGGGATCTAATTTCCTGACCAGGGATGGAACCCAAGTGCCCTGCATCGGGAGTGCAGAGTCTTAACCACTGGACCACCAGGAAAGCCCCTGAATCCACTGTCTTTTCATTGAGATTGCACACCTGGTCTCAGGACTTAATGAAGCTTAGATTCTTTATGTCTCCTTGCAGAAAGAACTCAGTAAGAGACAAAGTGATAGGTAACAAGTGGATTTATTTAGAGATACACATTCCATAGACAGAATCCAGTCTGTCTCAAAAGGAGAGAATGGCCCTGGAAGAAATACATGTCACAGACAGAGTGTGATCCATCTCAGAAGGCAAGAGGTCCCAAAACATGGGGTGGTTAGTTTTTATGGGCTGGGTGATTTCATGGGCTAGTGAGTACGAGAATTATTCCAGCTATTTTGGAAAAGGGGTAGAGATTTTCTGGAATTGGGCCAGCGCCCACTTTTTGACCTTTTATGATCAGCCTCTGAACTGTCATGGTGCCTGTAGGTGTGTCATTTAGATGCTAATATCACAGCGAGCATATGACGAGGCTCAAGGTTCACTGGAAGTTGAATCTTCCACCATCTTGTATCTAGTCGGTTCTCACCAGTTTACGTCATATCTTCTAGGGCTATGTCATGTGATCAGAGGTTTTATCCTTCCCACTTCCCTCCTATTTCACTTCTGCTGGCTTTTCGGGTGTTACCCATGCTTTCTGCTTCCTCCCTGACTCTGTAGAGTAGAGTTTCTCAGACTCTGTGGATGTATTAAGCTGGATAATTATTTGTTGGGGTGGGCTGTCCTATCCATTACAGGTTGTTTGCCAGTGTCCTTGTGAAATGGAGCAGGACCCTGGGGGTCCTCCTGGGTACAAGTCCTTTCTGTGTCCCCCAGTTCTTGTTTTTAGGAAATAGGTTTCGTTCAGTCTCCTGAACCTGCCCTGAGTTCCAAAGGGAAGTTGCTAATCAGGGAAGGCAGGGGATGCCAAGAGCAGGGAGGGGCAGTCAAACAACAGTGCAGCCATTCTTGGTTCCGCCTCAAGGAATATACATAACAATACCTTTGAGTTCAAAGAGCTGACTCATTAGAAAAGACCCGGATGCTGGGAAAGTTGGAGGCAGGAAAAGAAGGGGATGATGGGAGATGAGATGACTGGATAGTGGCACCGACTCAGTGGACATGAGTTTGAGAAAACTCCGGGAGGTGGGGAAGGACAGGGAAGCCTGGTGTGCTGCGGTCTGTGGGTCGCAGAGTCAGACACGACTATCGATGGAATGACGATGACGACCTTTGAATTCTTCTGTGGGACCTAAGGCCCCCACCCAGGTGAATGATGGTGACTTCAGGATGAGTACAAGATTCCTGGAACATCTGTTACCACCAGCCATTCAGAACAAAGTCACACACCCTGCAGCCTTTACCCCAAACCTTGCCTATAAAAACTTCTCCCCAAAATCCATCAGGGAGTTTGGGGCTTTTGGATAGGAGTCACCTGTTCTCCTTGCTTCACAGCACCCTCAGGAGGAAGTCAGGCAGAGGGTGGAAAGGAGACGGCAGACTCACATGCTGACCAGATGGAGAAACGGGGTCCGAGAAGGGGCGTGCTCCAGGGGTCTGAACCTGAACCAGCTGGGGAATAAGGTGACGTTCAGAGAGAGACAGAGCAAAAAGACTTGAGGTGGGAAAAAGTAGGAGTGAAGTACTGATATATCTGCTTCATTCAAACCTGTTCCACTCATACTGAAAAAGTATATCAGATAAGAATTAGAGTCACTGTCTATGGGGTCACACAGAGTTGGACATGACTGGCACGACTTAGCAGCAGCAGCAGCAGCAGCAGCAGCTAGTAACAAACACCTGATGTGACTTCTTTAATAAGATAGAGATTTAGGAGTTCTCAGGTGGCTCAGCGGTAAAGAATCCGCCTGAAAATGTAGGAGACTTGGGTTCTATTCCGGAGTAGGGAAGATCCCCTGGAGGAGGAAAAGGCAACTCACTACAGTCTTCTTGCTTGGGCAATCCCACGGACAGAGAGGAGCCTGCTGGGCTACAGTCTGTGGGGTCGCAAAAGAGTTGGACGAAACTTGGCAACTAAACAACAACAATACCTGGTAGTCCACTGGTAGGATTCCGGGCTTTCACTGCTGTGACATGGGTTTAGTCCCTGGTTGGGGAACTGAGATCCCACAGGCTGCGCTGTGTGTCCCATCCCCTGCCCCCCAAAGATGGAGATTTGATCCCTCACACAGAAGTCAGGAGGAGAAAGTGGAAAATGCTGAAGTGGAGGCATGGGCGTGACCACATCTTGGAGAAGTTTGGTAGAAACAAAAGGAGGGCAGGGTCAGAATAGTAAAGGCAAGCCGGAGAAGTCAGACTGAAGGACAGGTTTTGATGATTTCGTGGAACAGCTGGTGAAGTCTGTGATTTAAGCTGCATGCCTATCTCACTACTCAGTTAGAGATCACGTTGGAAACCTTGCCTATAGAGGCATGTGTGCCGCTCTGAACACCCGGGTGGGAGTGCTTGCTCCCCAGAGAGCCCCGATGGGGCACACACACATCTTCTCACATCCTGCACCTGTCCAACCAGAGCAGTAACTCCTGACGTCCTGTAAGCCAGGCACGGACCCCTTGGCTTGGGGCTCTCTTGGTAGTCCAGTGGTTAAGACTCCAAGCTTCCAATGCAGTGGGTGCAGGTTTGATCCCTGGTCCAGGAACTAAGATCCCACATGCTTCATGGTACAGCCAAAAAAATTAAAAATTCAATTAAAAAAAAGACTCCAAGTTTTGATGAAGGACTCTGCAGCTTCCTGCTCACCATGATGTCAAAGTCAGGCTGAAGTGGGATTTTCATCTGGCACCAAAAACACAGAGAGGAGTGTTCAGGGTGAAGTGTGCGTGGGCGCTCAGTCATTTCTGACTTTTTGCGGCCCCACAGACTATAGCCCACCAGACTCCTCTGTCCACGGGATTTTCCAGGCAAGAATACTGGAGCAGGTTCCCATTTCCTTCTCCAGGGAATCTTCCTAAACCAGGGACTGAAGCTGTGTCTCCTGTGGTTCCTGCTTTACAGGTGGATTCTTTACCACCTGAGTCATCCAGGAAGCCTGAAGCCAAAACAATAGGAAAAAAACTTGGAGGCAGAGGCTTCCAGGAGATTCCAATCAGACAGGAATGTGGGAGGGAAGGGTTACGGCCAGGGCCAGTCAGGAAGGTACAGGAACATCATGGTCAGGCTGGTGGTCTAGACGAGAGGTGGGAGATGCCAGGAGAGACAGAAGCTGCAGGGGTTCCTAGAGAGCTGGCAGGTCCACTGAATTGTGTTGGGCAGTCCCAGATTACCAACCTGTCTATATCCCAAAGGGTCTTAACCCCCCTTTTCTACTTTTTTACTGGTGTATAGTTGATTTACAATGTTGTATTAATTTCTGCTGTACAGCAAAGTGACTCGGTTATTATATATGCAAATTTTTTATATTCTTTTCCATTGTGGTTTATCCTAGGACATTGGATTTAGATCCCTATGCTATACAGTAGGACCGTGCTGTCCATTCATTCTGTGTGTAATAGTTTGCACCTGCTCACCCTAAACTCCCAGTCCATCCTTCCTCCACCCCCTCCTAACCCCTGGCAACCATAAGTCTGTTCTCTATTTGACCCCTATTTTCTATAACTCATGCACTGATAGTGATAATGAATGTACGCAAGGTGAAAAATGAATCACACCAAGGTTGATCTTTACCAGGTGACCTTAGAATAACCATGCAGATTTAACTGCGTGACTGTATGCTTTAACATCCCCAGTTTCTTAAATCGCTCTGACCTCTCCCAGGCCGGATAAGAGAACAGAATAAAATGTTTCTTTATGGATGATCCTGATGACCTATGTTTGGCTCCCAAAACCCAACAAAGACTATAACTCTTGTTTGTGCATTTTGTTAACTTGCTGGGTCACCTGGGTCACTTAACCTCACCTCTCTGAGCCCCAGCTTTCTTTTTGAAATGACAGAGATGGGCCAGTTCATTTTCTGCTTCTTTCCAACTCTGAAATTCTAGGAACTTGAGTAACTGTATGTAAAGCGGCTCCA
Organism: Ovis canadensis; assembly: GCF_042477335.2. Lineage (NCBI taxonomy): Eukaryota > Metazoa > Chordata > Mammalia > Artiodactyla > Bovidae > Ovis > Ovis canadensis. Next base: position 103,241,060 of record NC_091246.1, read on the forward strand.
TGGTACTGAAGAGGTGCTTCAGAGGCCCTTGCATTGATTGGCACCAAAATAGATCCTGCGTGCACGCTCAGTCGTGTCCTGACTCTTTGCCACCCCATGGATTGTAGCCTGCCAGGCTCCTCTGTCCACGGGATTATCCCAGCAAGAATACTGAAGCAGTTGCCATTTCCTCCTCCAGGAAACCTTCCTGATCCAGGGATCCAGCCTGCACCTCCTGCTTCTCCTGTACTGTCAGGCGGATTCTTCACCACTGAGCAATCTGGGAAGCCCTCAAGTAGACAGCAAAAACACTTGATCTCCTCATTGCCTTGGACTAACAGATGTCCCTGGTCTTTCTCTTTCCTCCAACCTCTTTCTTGGCAGGTGTGCATCGTCGAGTGTGAAGAGAAGGTCTTCACCAGCCCTCTCTGGACTCCATGCACCAAGGTCATGGCCAGGGGCTCCTGGCAGCTCAGCCCTGCTGACCCAGACCACGTGGCAGCTGCTCCGGACCAGGCCAGAGCCTCTGAGATGCAGCATCTGAAGCGAATGCCCCGGGTCAGGAGCCTCTTTCAAAGGCAGAAGAGGACAGAGCCCGGCCTGGAGGAGGTGGGGGATATCGAGCAGAAGCAGCTGCAGAAGCGGTTCGGGGGCTTCACTGGGGCCCGGAAGTCGGCCCGGAAGTTGGCTAATCAGAAGCGGTTCAGTGAGTTTATGCGGCAGTACCTGGTCCTGAGCATGCAGTCCAGCCAGCGTCGGCGCACCCTGCACCAGAATGGTAATGCGTAGCTGGAAGGGGAGCCCCTCCCGGCTGCACCGTCCACTTCAACCCATGAGTGAGTGGGGCCCCAATGAGCTGGGGGCAAGAAGAAACGTCCTCTAGCCCATCTTAAACTTCCTCCCCGGGAAACATGTTGGCACCCAAACACATACACATACTCCACACCACTTCCTTCAGGGGTTCAGCTCCTAAGACTGCTCCAACCGGCCTTTTTTTTTTCCTTTCTGGGAGCAAAAATTTTCCTGGGATTACTCCCAACAGCTCACCACTGCGGTGAAGAGACTGGTTACCATGGGGATAATAGTAGTGTGTTAAGATAACTAATTCCTCTATGGCTCTTCAGGAGCTTAGTTACTATGGGGACAATGAAGTGGACCAAGCCTCCTATCTGGTTGCCATAGAAACCATTCACTCACCTTTCCCCGGAGACTTTAAGGACCCAGAGCTGGACCTGCACTTAGCCATTTGCAGAGTCTGATCTATGTCTGTGATGTTGCTGTTTCACCTTCAAAGATGGTTTAGCTGTCCCCTTCCCTCCTCCCTCTATCTCAAGGTGACTGGCTTCCATGTCAACCTTTCAACTTTCCCACTCTCCCCCAGTCAAGGAGCTCTGGTTAGGACCAGTTCTTGTTAGGACACCTTCTGTGTGTCTTTCTGCCACACGTCATTTGTTCACCTGATCACTTTGGGCTGGTGGGCTGGTGCTTTGTAGCCGACGGCACCTGAGCAAGGCTTTGAGAATCTGGCCCTAATGACCTGAGTCACTTTTAGGAGAGGGACTATAGGATCATCATTTTTCCTCACTTATTTGCGTCTTTCCGAGTGCCAGGTCTGGTTTTTTGTTGGTCGGTTGGTTGGTCTTAATTTTTATTTATTATTTTTGGCTGCACAGTCTTCGGTGCTGCTCATGGGTTTTCTCTGGCTGCAGCGACTGAGGGCTACTCTGTAGTGCAGCGCACAGGCTTCTCCCTGTGGCGGCTTCTTTTGGTGCAGAGCACGGGTTCTAGGGTGTGAGAGCTTCAGTAGTTGTGTACAGGCTGAGTTGCCACACAGCATGTGGGATCTTCCTGTCCTAGGGGTTAACCCATGTCCCTTCCTTGGCAGGCAGATTCTTAACCACTGGACCACCAGGAAAGTGCCCAGGTGCCATTTCTGCTTTGTGTTTCTTTGGTTGCTTGCCTTTCCTCCTATCTCCCTGCCTGTCTGTTCTTACTCCCCTAGGCACTTGTTTATACACGTACCTACAATGCAGATCAGATCATAAATATCAGAGATCCTAACTTATTTCCCAGTCATTACAAACTCGGCTTTCCTCAGCCCATTAACCTATACATAACTTTGAGTGGCAGAGGGACCTAGCACAATGAACTTTTCTGAAAACCTGAGAGAATTCCAATCATTAAGCATATGTGCCTTAATTCATATGTAGGAATATGATTATCTGCAGGAGTTCATCTGAGCTTCCCTGGTGGCTCAGTGGTAAAGAATTTGCCTGTCAATGCAGGAGACATGGGTTCAGTCCCTGGGTTGGGAAGATCCCCAGGAGGAGGAAATGGCAACCCACTCCAGTATTCTTGCCTGGAGAATCCCATGGACAGAGGAGCCTGGCAGGTTGCATGCAGTTCATGAGGTTGAAAAGAGACAGGACAGAGCGCATAGGCTCGCATGCGGTATCTCATATCTCTCCTTAAAGAGAGAAGCTTCCCCGAACAGAATGAACTATTTAGTTGGTCTGAAACTCCACAGACATTATCACCCAAGTAGGGGCTTTTGCCTGACACAGAGGCATAAAAGCAAAAAGTTTGTTCATGGGCTCCTTTACTTTGCTTCCTATATGTCAAAGGTGGCCAGATTGTTAATAATCTTCCTTCAATGTATATTAATCCACATGTGAATCTTGAGCTCCCACACTGCAGCAGGAAGGCAGCCCACTTAACACTTTGCAGGTAGGCTGGCTTGTTTGCAAAACGCCCATTGCCAAATATGGACATATGTATTCAGTGGCGAGCCAAAGGCTGCTGTGTTCATTTTAGCAGAATGACTAATCTCTGAAGGCCCTAAATTAACCTGCACTGGGTTTAAAGTCATATTCTTGGATCCCTAATAAGCATTCATTTCTCCAAAGCCATATCTACACAGGACCAAATAATCTTTCAGAAATGGCATGGGCTGAATTCTTCCAAATCTTAAAGAAATTCTTCTTCTTTTTAAATTTTTAATTGGAGGATAATTGCTTTACAATATTGTGTTGGTTTCTGCCACACATCAACATGAGTCAGCCATAGGTATACATATGTCCCCCCCGCCCCCCCCGCCCCCACCGAACCTTCCTCCTAAACTTTAGGGACATTCTTCTTTAAAGGGACCATCAAGGCACCCTGAAGACACGTCTAAGCCTGAACTACGACCGTTTACCTTATAAAGACAGTTTCAAATCAGTCATGTTAGCAGGAATCAATTTAGTTTTTAGAAAAACTATTTGAGCCCCTATTTGGGCAATTGGTTTTTCTAGTTTTCTATTAAGCCTCCAACTGAGAGGCACTGGAACATAACGGATAACCAGCTTCTGCCTGTGGCTTTGCTAAAGATATAAAGTTCTTGATGGAAACGCTGGTGATATTAAGCAGCTCATCTGGGTATTATCGATTGCTCTCCTCCTGCGACCATCTTGCTGATTCTTTTTTCCACACATTCATGGCTGCTGAGTTCCAGTGTGGATGTGTATCTATGAGTCCCTTAAGCCTGTCTTTATTCGCCTGTACACACCCCAGCCAGCCCCACACATGCTTGAGATTTCTCCACGGCTCGGGGGCTCCTATTGGCAGAGCTGTTCTGGACACCTGAGACAACCAACACCAACCTATATTTAGAATGCTGGACGAAACGGCGCCACCCAACACATGGGACGTGTGTCTGTGTGCTCAATCATGTCCGACTCTTTGTGACCTCATGGACTGCAGCCCACCAGGCTCCTCTATCCGTGGGATTCCCCAGGCAAGAATACTGGAGTGGGTTGCCACTTCCTCCTCCAGGGGATAGGACCCATGTCTCCTGTGTCTCCTGCATTGGCAGGCAGGTTCTTTACCACTGAGCCACTGGGGAAGCAAACTCTTGGGATAAAGAACCCTTATTCAGAAAGTGTAATGATGTCCTGGACACTGGTATATATGGAATCTAGAAAAATGGTACAGAGGAACCTATTTGCAGGGTGGGAATAGACATAGACTGTAGGGAATGGACTTGCGGACGCAGCAGGGAGAGGCGAGAGGTGGCCTGGATCGAGAGAGCAGCACTGACTATACACACTGTCATGTCAAACAGCTAGTGGGCAGCTGCGGTATGGCACAGGGAGCTCAGCCCAGCGCTCTGTGACGACTGAGAGGGGTGGGATGGGGCGAGATGGGAAGGAGACAGGCTCAGGAGGAGGAGATGTACGTATGCTCATAGCCGACTCACTTTGTTCTACAGCAGACAATAACAACATAAGAAAGCAATGACACTCCAATAAAAAAATAACAAATGGAACCAAAAAAAAAAAAAAGGGACATTGGGGTGCAGGACCAGTCCTAGAGAGGCCTGTGAAGAGTACATGACTGATCCCGATACCTAGTGTCCGTTTTCCTGGCCCTGTGCTCCCCTCCTCTCTTCCGCTGCCCCGGATCTTGACCTTCTAGATGGGGGAGAGTGAGCAGATTCCTTCCTGCTGAGGAATCAGTGAAGTTAGCGCTTGTAATATAAGAGAGCCACAAATGAGGGCTCTTTTTAGCCTGAAGAAATGAATTCCTACACAGAGATCCCAAATACTGATACCAGGGATAAGAGAACCGTTTCTAGGCAGGAGGCTTCCCCTTTGTTCTGTTGGTTCTGACGCTAGATTATGGGCCAGGGAAACAGGTGTGTAGGAGTCAAGGACCCCTTCTTGCTGCTTTTGCGGCTAATTATGTGGATTATAAAACTTTTTTTTTTTTTAACATAATTTACTTGGCCGCACTGTACAACATGTGGGATCTCAGTTCCCTGACCAGGGATTGAACCCGGGCCCTGCACCTTTAGGGGTTCCCTGGTAGCTCAGCTGGTGAAGAATCCGCCTGCAAGGCAGGAGACCCCCTTATTCAATTCCTGGGTCGGGAAGATCTGCTGGAGAAGGGATAAATTACCCACTCCAGTATTCTTAGGCTTCCCTGGTGGCTTGGAGGGTAAAGAATCCACCTGCAATGTGGGAGACCCAGGTTCGATTCCTGGGCTGGGAAGATGCCCTGGAGAAGTGCATGGCAACCCACTCCAGTATTCTTGCCTGGAGAATCTCCAAGGACAGAGGTGCCTGGTGGGCTACAGTCCATGGGGTTGCAAAGAGTTGGACACGACAGCGACTAAGCACAGCACACAGCACCCCTGCATTTAGAGCATGAAATCTTAACCTCTGGACCACCGGGAAAGTCCCAGGTGATAGTTTTTCTTTGCCCCCTTTCTATTCCTCAGGCACTAGGGAAAATCGAATTGAAGGGTCAGAAAAACTGTCAGATTTGCCATTTTAATCTGCCATTAATTTGTCATTTTAATTTATGTCTCCCCAGGTGTCCGGGCGATCCCCAAAGCAGCATGTCTCCAGCCCCAAACCTGCCGGCTGGGCATCAGGACGCCTCCCTCCCCAAGGCACTGAGGCGAGCTTTGCCTCCAGGCCGCCACCCCAGGGCCCTGCCCCATCTGGTTGTCTTTCCCTCCCTGACTCCTCCTGGCCCCTCCCCACCCATGGCATGTTTCATGACAACCCTGTTGCTACATCAGAGTGTATTTTTGTAATTCCTCCAGCTAACATTTAAACGGCCCCATCTCTCCTTCTCACCCACCTCTTCCTTCTTTGAGGTGGTGGGTTCAAGGAACAGGAAATCAAGCCTGGGGTTTTGACTTGTCACTGCCGTAACTTGTTTGTAAAAGAGCTGTTCTTTTTGACCGATTGTTTTAAACAGATATTTCTCCATTAAACTTCTACTGAGCAAATGGTTAGTAAACGGGTTGGCTGCTTCTTTAACTGAGAGCGCAGACTCCAGAGCTGCCTCTCCAGGGAGCCAGAGGCAAAACGCATGTGACTCTGTTTTATGTGAAGTGTGTCGAGCAGGAACACCCCAACTGTGCTGGGTCCCCAGATCCAAAGCCCCGAGCTGTGATTGGACCCAGCGGGCGAGATGGTGGAGGGGCCAGGCTGTTGCACCCCACTCTCAGTTTCTGACTCACTAGAAAGTTTCATCTTTAACAATTCCCAGGTGATGTAGCATTTGCTGGTTTGGGACCCTCTGGCTGGGGTCAAAATTAACTCAAAACATGTTAAGATGGGTAATATCAGTTCAGCCAAGAAACCTCTGATCCACCCAAATGGAGTGATTGAGGTGGGTCAATCATCTATACAGATAGATAGGGAGCCGTGGGAAATCAATAGGGAGGGTAAAGGGGGAGGGGGCGCCTGGTGAGGTGAGGGATTACTGGAACCCAGTGAGGACTGTAGCTCCCTCTAGTGGTCAGGAGGGAAACAGCCACTCACTGTGCAGGGTAGTACCGTCGGCGAGATTGAACAACTCTCTCCCTTCCAACTCTAGCCTGGCGTCTCCTGGTGGTCAGACCCAGCTGGGAGCCAGAAAGTTAGGAGGTCCTCGGATGCACCCACAAAAGTGGGCTTGGGAGGGTCCAGAGCTGCAAATGGACAATGTCCGGCCCAAAAGCAGTAAACCCTTTTAAAGGAGGGGTGTAGGAAGGAAGGGCGGGGGGCGCGGGCAGCGGCGGGAAACCACAGTGATTCTTAGTCTTTTTTAGAGACCAAGTGGGGCAAGGACAGGGGAAGGGGGAGAAAGGGGCCCTCTGATCTACACCGAGGGGAGGGAAAAGGCCAAGGACAACCTCTCCCGCAGGCTGCTGAGCTAGATTGACTTTGGCAGTAATCTACCTAGTTCTTAGGTCCTCCCTGAGCAGCTTCATACCTCCTGCTGGGTGCTGTGAGGGGGTCCTAGAACCCCCTCCCAGGGCAAGCCAGACCTTTCTGTGCCACCTCCCCTTCCACCCAGGCCAGCTCTGAACCAGCCTCGTGGGCCATCACAGGTCGCAAAACCCATGGGTTGACGGGGTGGGGGTGGGGAGGGGCAGCCTCTGTTACTCCCCAGGGTTAGCACGCACCGCACAAGCAGAAGGTGGCTCATTCTCTCCTTAGGCACCTGCCAGCACCCCCAACAAATTCAGGTCCACAGCCAGGAGCTTCTCCCCATTGTCAACAATGCAAGCAAGGGAGAAAATGGTTATTTTCCTAAATCAAGGAAGTCATTGATGTAAAAAGTCAAAGAACAGTGGTTGCTTTTATGAGGAAAAGAGGAATAGCACCTTGCTAGAGGGCTTTCCTCGGAGAAGGCAATGGCAACCCACTCCAGTGTTCTTGCCTGGAGAATCCCAGGGACGGGGGAGCCTGGTGGGCTGCCATCTATGGGGTCGCACAGAGTCGGACACAACTGAAGCGACTTAGCAGCAGCAGCAGCAGCAGCAGAGGGCTTCCCTGGTGGCTCAGATGGTAAAGAATCTGCCTGCAATGTGGGGGACCTGGGTTTGATCCCTGGGTTGGGAAGATCCTCTGAAGGAGGGCATCAGAACCCACTCTAGTATTCTTGCCCAGAGAATCCCCATGGACAGAGGAGCCTGGCGGGCAACAGTCCACAGGGTCGAACAGAGTCGGACACGACTGAGGGACTAAGCACAACACAGAGGTACAATGGCAGTTTCTGGAATGCTGGCCAGGATCTGTTTTTTGAAGGAATGGTGGATACTTAGGTGTTTGCACTGTAATAATCCATTAAACTGTAAAAATTAAAATTAGAGATTAGGAAGAAAAAAAAGAAAAGGGTTATCTCCTAGATTACAATCCTAGTGCCATTATTTCCCAGATGACGACTTTGGGCAAGTTTTCTAACCTCTGGGCCTCAGTTTTCCTTGCCTGTAAAATGGGAGTGATGAAATGAAAATAATAAATTTTAAAAATAGGTTTTTTTAATTTTAAAAATAAAATTAAAATCACTGCCAACAGTAATCCCTTTGTGGGTTATCCATGTAAGCACTTGGCCGGGTCCCTGATAATGTTGCCTGCTGTTGCTATAAGCAAAGGAGTGTACACACCTCCCCCGGGGCTACTGCTTGCTTAACACCAAGGACAATGATAATCTTATCCTTTGCAGGGTGAGAGGGCGGAGGCACAGGCACACATCAAATCAGACAATGTACCATTTTATTCCTTATAAAATATATTTCATATTGCTGTAAAAACATTATATTTCACATTTTTTAAAAAAATTTTTAACAGTAAAAATAATACTTGGAAGACAGCTGGGGGAAAAGGCGCCAATAAAGACAAGTTCACAGATGGGATTTATCTCCCTCTCCTTTTTTTTCTTTTTGCCCCTGGTAAAGTCAGAACCTGTGAGGACCAGAAAGTAACAGGACAGATTTCTTCCGACAAGTCAGAGTTTCCACATCCAAATCCACTATGTCCTTCAAAGAATCTAGCCTCAGGCCAACTGCAACATTGTGGATGTTGCTCAGAATGTGTTCTGAAATGACAGGACTGCTTTCACAGCCAGCTTAGAAGTCAGATCAGTCGATCTAAGCCATGTTACTCACCCGTTGCTCCTTGTGCTCTGCACCTGTGACCTCACTTGACCACCAGGAAATGGCAAGTCACTCCAGTCTTCTTGCCTGGGAAATCCCACGAACAAGAAGAGCCTGTAGGGCTACCATGAGGTTGCAAAGAGTCAGACAGGACTCAGTGACTCAACCACTACCACCACCACCATTCACTGGACTCTTTGCACTGAAGGCGCAAGCATGGGTGCAGATTCAGTATCATTAAGGCTGCTCAAAGCAGGCACCACAGACTCCAAAGGTACTTCCAAAATATTGTGAATAAGCATAACATCCCCGGAGTAAAGAGTTTCCCAAGACGCTTGCTTTGCCAATCTGTCCTGTTAGTTTCCAAAGCGCACCTGTCGCCTCTTACCTTCCATCAGATTCTGCCTCCCAGGATGGGCCAGGAAGGAGGGAGAAACACAGAGGTGAAGAAAACAGGCGTGTTGGTGGGATGAGTTCACAAACCACCCCCGGCCCTCCGAGAAGAGACGAATGGGACAACCCTGGGACAGACCACACGTCAAGAACCCACACGACAGCCACAGATGGAGCAGTGGGAGGAGAGAGGCTGGAGGAGGCCACCACCACCGGGAAGGAGGCCGGAGCAAAGGCCAGCAGGGAAAGCCACACCAGAACATTAAAAAAAAAAAAAAAAAAAAACCTCAGTTTTGAAATTGTTGCATCAATTTCTTCTCTCTTCCTTTTCTGCCCTGTGCAGCAGTAACGCGAGAAGCCTGCCTTACTTAGAGAAAATCTTGATATCCAGTTGTACCTACATGGTCCAAACTGAGGGGGAAATGAAAATAGTGTCTCCAAAGGGGAGACCCAGCAAAAGCTTTGAGTAAGGAGGAAAGGGGAGATGCTGCTGGGCAGAGCTTCCCCCACCCCCATCTCAAAGGCCCCCTCCTCACACGGGTAGGACCTACAGGTGCACAGGGCAGGAAGCCAGGAGTCAGCTTTGGGAAGCTGGGAGCTTGAAGGAGTGGGAGGAAGAACCCAGCACCTCTTGCTGGCCTGATTTCCAGCTTTACCGAGGGACAGAATTCCACATACATTTTTTTTTTAAGTAAGTTATAAAAATATATCCCATCACCACCAAAGACACTCGTGTGTAAGAGTGCCTTTCCCTTCTGTCACCAAACCCAGGTCACCATCACCCTTCACACCATCACACCCCCTATTCCCGTCTGCCGGTTTCCAACACGCGCGTGGCACAGACGGAAAGACATCTATCAGGTTCCTGCAGCCAGGTGAGCCCGCCTGGACGGGAAGGACAGCTTTGCTCACAGCCAAAGGCTGGATGCCACTGTGCAAACCCCAGAGAGCTGGCCTCGTGGTAGAGTTCCCTGAGACCCTGACATTTGGGACGCGGGCCCTGAGGAGTCCCCCAAGCCAGTGCCGCTTGGCAGAAAGGTGAGGCTTTGAGCCAAAAACATGCCCTCCCCCAGCCCTGCTCGCCCAGGCACAGAACCCCCTGCCTCTACTTGTCCCTCCTCAACAAAAATGGATTCACATATTCAGCTCTCAGGTCACGCCGTCTGGGGTCCCTCCATTCCTGAGGTCTCTAGTAGATGCTAAATCAACCCCAGTTCCTGTCACGTGACCTCCTCAGGCCCCCTAACCTCCCCAGAAAAGACACGCACAGGTGTCTGGGACCACAGCACCACATGCAACTGACCCTCCCCATCACACTGACTGGACCAGGCAGAAGCCCCCTGAAGAGTCCTGTCCTGCCTGCCACTTTAGGAAGAAAACCAGACGGTCCCCAAAGGGCCGGGTGAGCCCATGGAGCCACGGGACGGCTCTGCGCCCTCTCACCGTGGCAGGAGCTGCCACCTACCTTTCTGTCTGTTCTCTTCACCAGCCCGGCCCTATGGCCTTGGAGGAACACAGGAAAATCCCTGGTTCCCAGGAGACGAAGAGGGACCTACCTCAGGGCAGGATCTCTCGGCCAAAGGGGGAATCTTTAATCAGAAAGAGGCTCCTGAATACACCGTAAGTGAAAACAAAGGGTTTCTGAGAGGGTGTCTTCCAGAGCTGGTGGGGAGGGGTGGGTGTGGTTCACTCGGGGAACAGCGAAGAACTCTCACCGAGTATTAGAGAAGTATTAGAGACCGTCTGGTCTCTTCTCAAGGAAAGAGTGGGCAAGGCAGTCTTGATCCGCCACACCGTACAACGTGAATTCTTTTTAGCGTTTTGGCTCAGCTTCCTGGGGACAGTCTTTTTACAAACCTACGAGTCTGGGCTTGGAGAAGAGGCCACACCGTATCTGTTGGGCTGCAACCCGACCTGAGGGACCCCAGATCGGAGCAGCTGGCACCAGAAAAAGGGCTTTCCTTGCATTCTGATGGAAGCTGCCGAGTGAGGACAATCTCTCCCTCCTCCTAGATCTGGGTGGAGAAAGGGGGCCGGCTGCACCTCAAAAAGCTCACACATCAGCCCCTTCCCACCCCAGCCTCAGCAGGTCCTGTTCTCTGAGTCATCAGCCAGAAACCTCTTTTACCTAAAAAAAAAAAAAAAAAGTAAATCCATGTTGCTCACAGTCCCTTCTGAGAGAGTGGAGAAAGCAAAGAATCCACCAGCTCAGCAGGAAACACAATGAGCTGTCCCTTCCTTCCATACGGTACACATTCATCCCCTAGGGAGATGGGCTGTGGGGAGGAGAGGAGGGGCTGTCATTTCTTTGGTCTCTGGTTTGCTGCAGAATACCCTTGGTCAGTTTTGGCTCTCTCTTATTTCAGGGGAAGAAAAAAAAATAATTTTTTGTTTCTATTTTTTTTTTAAAAAAAAACTAAAACATTCCCATGAGGGAGGGGAAAATGTTTTGAGTATTCAACCTTAGCCAATAGAGCCCAAACTCCCCGTGTCCACTCTGTAGCTTTTAGGCTTCTGCTGTGGGGCTTGGGACCCATCTGCCTGTGTCTTCAGGCCGCCGGGAGGGGCCGTGGTTCAGTCCAGGAAGCGCTGGCAGGCCTTCTTCCAGCGGCAGGCGGTGCACCACTGGTCCCGGTGCTCAATGCCGTACACCTTGCGGCACTTTTTAGCTTCCCCGCGGGCCTTCCTGCAAGACGGGTCGATGAGGGGATGGTCACCCACTGGCCAGCCAGCAAGGGGAACCACCAGGGCCGGAGGACCAACTGCCTCGCTCGCATCTGAGACGTCCCCCACTGGCTCCCTGGGACCAGCCCTAGGGACGAGGGGCGGGTGGGGACAGGAGCCCCCAAGGAGATCTCGGGAGAAGACAGGCTCACCTGGTGGTGCTCTGGGCCCGAGGTGGAGACGTGACAATCAGGTGAGACTTCATGGCAGGCGGCGGCTGCTGGGGCTCGCTGAAGCTTAGCGACCGGCTCCGGACCTGGGCACAGGCAGAGGGGCTGTGAGCACGAGGGCAGAAGTACAAGGCCAAAGGACCATCCGGGGGAATAGCCAGCTACCCCCACCCCACCTTGTGCCAGGAGGCCTTCTCTAGAAGGAGACTTCAGGGAGAGGTGAGCAGGGATCAAGGAGGGAGTGGAGGTGGAGAGGGAGGAGCCAGCCTTGAAAGGCACACTCCAGCTAAGGGAAGGGGCTCCAAGCAGGAGAGCCACTAGGCCTGGCCCCCTCGTGGGCTGCCACTTGCAGACTGAGAAGAAGCTACCATACTGAGGAAGAAAGAGAGACGGTACAGCCTCAGTGGCACCTTCGGGCACGTGGGTTTTACAGTGTGTGGTGATGCTTTCCTGCAGGAGGCGTTTCAGACTGCAACACCCTAAGGGTCTCTCAGTCATGTCCAACTCTTTGCAACACCATGGACTGTAGCCCACCAGGCTCTTCTGTTCATGGGGATTCAAAATAACTTCTGATTTATTTCAGTTCGGGGACAAGCAACCTAATGCGCTGGTCCACAGTGGTCCGGGGAGCTCTGATCCACCTGCACAGCCCTCCACATGCCCCTCTTTCCTTTCTCACCCTCCCTCTTCCTCTCCAGCTTCCCCATGTCCTCTCCCTCCTCCTCTTGGCATCAAAACCTTACCAAGCACCCCTGGGGGCTCAGGACTAAAGAGGGTGCTGATCCCACCTGGCCTCAGGATCTTGGCAATAAACTTGATCTGGGTGCTCCTCACCAGCACGCCCCTCCCACATTCCATGGGCACCTGTGACTCTTGGTGGTGGTGGGGTTGGGTGGGCAAGGGTATGAAGACCTTTAAGAAGCTGGGGTGCCGGAGGCAACAAGCTCAGGGGGAAAGGCCTCCAGCATGGGGTGTGTGCGGCTGAGCCCTTGGCTGGTTCCGGGGCCCCTGGAAGGGCTGAGGGGCTCGGAGTGCTGGGCACACTCACCGGGGACAGGGCGGAGGCGCTGGAGGGGGCAGCGGCCCAGCTGATGCTGGTGTAGATGTGCGGGGAGACCGGGATCTGGAAAGGCGGCAGAGCCTGCGGAGACAGAGCGCGTTGGCCAGGGCCCGGCTCAGGAAGCTCTCAGGGCCCTCCTCCCACCCCAGCGACCTCACGGTCTGCAGCAACAGGTGCACCTCACACTACAAAGTCCTGGGACACCCCAAAATGCCCCTCCCGAGAGAAACAGCAGAGCACCAGCTCTCTGGAGTCGCCTTTGTCTCGGGCTCCAGTCTTTTTTTTGGAGCTCTCCTCTTGGAGCTGGTTTACGTGCCAGCCTCATGAGTTAATCATCTCCGCAGATTAACTTCCTGGCGGGATCACCTACCAAGAACATGCTCGGGGCAGCTCCCCCAGGAACTCAGCCTCGTGAGTTGGGACACAGGCACTGTGCTAAGGCGCCTGCCACCCCTGGGCAACCGCGTGGAAGCAGCAACTCTCCAGGTCAAGGTGTGTTTCTAAAATCACCAACCGCCCTCTCCAGGCCTCATGTCACAGGGACAGCTGGCAGCCTGAAGGGCCACCTGAGTTGGAATAGCTGAGCGACCACTCATTCTAATGAGGAGGAGAGCTGGCTCGCTCTCTAAAGGCTTTCCGACGGAAAGCACTGCTTCTTAGTTACTAACTTGCAAATCAACCTACAGTCGGAACAAAACAAGCAGTAGGCATCAAAGGATTTTAAGAAAAACTTGCACTTGGCAAAGAGAGTCTTCGGTACCTACTACATGCAGCAGAAAACCCCCGAAATGCCACCTGCTCCATGCCTGCTTTCCCAACCCAATGGGCATAATACCCTGGTCTTTACGGCTATTGTTGCTGAGTCACTGACTTGTGTCCGGCTCGTGAACTGTACCCTGCCAGGCTCCTCTGTCCATAGGATTTTCTAGGTAAGAATACTGGAGCCGGTTGCCACTTCCTTCCCCAGAGGATCTTCCCAACCCAGGGATCGAACCCGAATCGCCTGCACTGGCAGGTGGATTCTTTACCACTGAGCCACCAGGGAAGCCTGGTCCTTCCTGTACCCACCACAATTGTTTGTGCCTCCAGTAAGATATTTTAACTACTTATTATAATTAATCACAGTTACACATTCATTTCTCTCTCCAGCTAAACTGTACACTTCACAAGCTCAAGAATTATAATCTTATTCTACTGCAAAGCTTACCTTGCAGCTTGACACACAGTAGGTATTCAAAACACTGAGTCCCAGATTATCTAATGTAGTACAATTCTGAGAATTGGGGGTTTGCTCTCGGAAACCCTACTACCCTAGTCTATCCCCTTATAACCAAGGATGGACCAATTCCCCCGTCCAAATCCATCAACCTGGTCACTCAGGGATTCCGTCAGATTTCTTAACCACTGGATTCAGCCAGATTCAGTAACCACTCATTACAATCACCAAGGTACAACTCTGGAATTCCTGTGTTTATTAAGTGTGAAGTCATTTTCCTTAAAGTAAGAGATGGGTAATTCAGCTGAGGACTCAGCCTCCAATCAGTGTGGTCAGTGGCCTGTGATCAGGCTGACCAGTGACAGGCACGGAATCCCTCACGGCCCCTAGGCTGAGCTCCCAGGGGGTCCCCATACCTGGTATGCATGGTCGGCCTGAATGTGCCAGAAGGAGCCAGGAGCTGACTTGCTGAGAGCACCGGAGGGCAGGTAAGACTCCAGGCCAGGGTGATCTGGGCCTGAGGACTGGGCTTTAGGAGGAGGCGGTGGGGGCAGGATGGTGAGGGGCGGGCTGGTCACGCCGGGGGTCGGAGCCGGGTCGGCTGTGGGGCCGCCAGCCGCAGCAGCTTCCCCCTTCATCTGCACCTCTGTGTAGTAGAAATCCTCCTCCCGCTTGAACTGGTCGGAGTCCACGGAGTCCCTGCAGGGGAGAGAGATGTGGTGACGACCAGGGGCAAGCTGTCCTGGTCCAAACACCGGGGACAGCGAGGCATGAGGGGAGCACCTGCTCAGGGCCACCAGCAAGTCACAGGAGGAGCCCGGGAGGACAGGTGGGAGCCCAGGTCCCGACACGGGCTCCCAGGGACTGCACCCTGGCACAAGGGGAATTATTTTCCCTAGCACCGAAGCTTCTCCTCTGGCCAGATCTGCTTCACGCTTTGCCCTGGGTCCTCTTTGGACACCACTCACTCACGGACACACTCTCCGGCAGGGGAAGGACTATGAGTCGGCCCCCTCGGCCATATGCAGCTCCGGCTCCGGGTGGTCAGTGTGAAGGGAGCCCCAGCTCCCCAAGGGGAAGCAACAGGCTCTAAGTAACTAACCATCCTCTAAGTGCCCAGAACTGAACCATCTTCCTTCCAGGGTGAGAAGACATACCCATCAACAGCATCAACATCCACCACGCAGGAGGGCCTCCTTCCCAGCAAAGATCCCAGCAAAGGGGCTGTTCCACAGGGCCCAGGATCAGGGATGGGTGGGGTCCTCAGCCAGCCAGTTTCTCAGAAGCATTTGGGGGTGTGGGTCTCGGGGAATCAGCGGGTGGAGGAGGTCTGAAGAACGCCCTAGGCAGAGGAGCTCTGCGCGCGTGCCTACCCCAGGTGGAGGGCTTTCACGTGTCGTTTGATGCCCACGATGGAGCGCAGGACTTTGCCACAGCTGGGCCACAGGCACTTGTACATCACCTTCACCGAGTTCTGGACGGAAAGGAACAAGGGATGAGGAGGTCATGTCCGCCCGCTCAGCCTCACCCAGCGGGGCTCCAGTCACATCCAACAGGACCCAGCAGAAGGCTCAATCGAGTAAAGGGGTTCCCAGAGACCAGAGAGACTGACAAACACGGGCAGAGAGCTGGTCCTGGGGGCCGGCATCGGTCTGGAGCGGAGATGGGGGTGGGCTTGGGGGCAGGAGGATGGAGAAGAGGAGATGCGGTGGGGGAGGGGAGAAAGGCTGGGGGACAGGGGAAGACCTGACGCAGGTCTCTGCAGGAGAGCCGGTTTGGGCAGAGGTGAGGCCAATGATGTGGCATTGGAGAAGAGGGGCGGGCTTCTGGCAATATTAAGAGCAAAGAGAAGCAGCAAAGGAGAGCTGAAATGATGGCCCAGGGCCTTGGACTCTGAGCTCCCAATGCAGGGTGGGCCGGGGTTCAATCCCTGGGTGGGGAACTAGATCCCACATGGCACAACCATGATCTGGTGCAGCCTAATTAATTAATTAATTAATTTTTAAAAAATGGATCACTGAAACAGGATAGAGCCCGAGAAGGCCGGGGAAACCAGGCCTGGCCCCTCTGCAACTGAGCTTGAAAGCTCAGGCCATGCACCTTT
This sequence comes from Ovis canadensis, assembly GCF_042477335.2. NCBI lineage: Eukaryota > Metazoa > Chordata > Mammalia > Artiodactyla > Bovidae > Ovis > Ovis canadensis. Next base: position 103,257,122 of record NC_091246.1, read on the forward strand.
CTTTTTCGGGGAGCTGGTTCATCCAACAGGAAAGCATCCGGGTCGGTCTCAAATCCATTATCAGTCTGGGGAGAGCCGAAGGCGTCCCCCAGGTACTTGGGGCTGGCCTGGGGGTGGGGGGGCGAGGGGGTGGAGACGCCGCTGCTCCCGCTCCAGTGCCCGCTGGTGGTGCTGCTGCCGCTGTCTGACACGTCGCCGCTCTCCTTCCACGGGTCGCAGGCCGTGCGGGAGGCTGGAGAGGAGAGGACAGAGGATGCTCGGTGCCTGTCCCTTTGCTCACGCCACATTCCGCAGACAGCCCCAAGTCGGGGGCAGGGCACCCTAGTTCAGAGTCTGGGGTCCTGGGCTTCCCTGGCAGCTCAGTGGTAAAGAACCCACCTGCCAATGCAGGAGACACGGGTTTGATGCCTGGTCTGGGAAGATCCCACAGGCCAAGGAAGAACTAAGCCTGGGCGCAACTGCGGAGCCTATGCTCTCGAGCCTGGGAGCTGTAATGACTGAAGCCCGAGCACCCCGGAGCCTGTGCTCTGTGACAGGAGAAGCTGGCTCCCTGCAGGTAGAGGGTAGCCCTCAGTGGCCACAACTAGAGAAAAGCCTGAGCAGCAACAAAGACCCAGCACAGCCAAAAATAGATGCGTAAATAAAAACTGTTTTCTTAAAAAGGTTGGGTTCCTGAATCTGATGCTGGGTTCTGCTTGCCTGGCTTTGTACTCCAAGGGGGAGAAACACAAACTGAAAAAGCACCCCTTCCCTAACAAACCGCTCCCCTTTCTGGGCTTCAGTAAAAAAGGAATGGGCCCCTTCACTGCAGCACTGTCTGCGGGTGGCAGACCGCTCTGTTCTCCTGGACCCTTCCTGCCACAGCTGTGCTGACCATCACTGACCGCCAGACACACTCTGTAGCTGTATTTTGTGTGCAGGTATCCCCCAGTTTTCGAAAGTTCAATTTATACCTTTTCCTTCAGATGCAAGACCTGCAGTCAGCCCTCCAAATCCCCAGTTTCCGCACTGAAGATATTTAGGAAAAAGAATTCCAGAAAGATCCCCACAGCAACACTTGAATTTGCCACACAGCAACGAATCATTTAAACAGCAACATTTAAAAGGCATTCACACTGTCTTTCCAACTACTTACAACATTGTACACAGCATCTGCCTTGTGTTAACGTATTATAAGCAACCTAGAGATGATTGACAATACGCAGGAGGATGTGCATAACTCACAAGCAAGTACAATGCTGTTTTACACAAGGGACTTGAGCATCCATGGATTTGGGTATCCGCACAGGTCCTAGAACCAAACCCCCACGAGTACCGAGTGACAACCTTGCATCAGGACCTGTTTTCACTAACTGAAAGGAATCTAAGGAGGACTTTCACTTTATGAGAAAAGGTGACACAGTTTTCAATGCTGGTTCTGCAGCGAGCTGTTACGGAGGCAGGGCGCCCCAAATAGTCCAGGCCCCTTCCTAGGAACCACACTCAGCATCTCAGCACCCAGCCCCCAGAGCTTTGAACTGAACCTGCGAGTATCTGTGCTTTATCACAATGTATTTTGTGCATCCGTTAGCCAAGAGGCGTCCTAAGGGAATTGTTTCTTTGCCTTATACCATTTCAGTTTTCGAAAGTTTTCACAGAAATGCTAATTTCAGATAGCAGGGGAGACCTGTATTATTAATGGAAAGATAACCTAATCAAAAGGTACCTCTCACTTTAAAGGTAAGGGGACAGCAGGGAGAGGGGAGAGGAAAAGCCTCTCCTGCCCCCACCCCACCCCGTGCACAGACAAACGGGCTGGGTACATTTGGGAAGTTTTCCCAGCAGTGGAGTAGGATGCAGAGGCCAGGAGAAGGCCTTGTTAACCAGGCTTTCTTAAAAGATGCCTTTTGATAATTTAAACCCAGGCAAGAACATCAAAACCTGCGTGAGAAAAGAAACCATTCAGCCAGCTCTCACAGCTGTCAGGAGGTGAAGCCTTTACCAGAGCTGGCTCCTGCTTTTATCCACAGGGAACACGCTTAGAGCAAGAAAGACAAGCTCTGAGAACAGTTCAGACTCATCACGAGATGACAGGAGGCCTGCTCGCCCGACAGGGCCTGAACTCGCTGCCCTGCTCCCAGCAACACGTCTGAACAGGAAGATCAGTCAGACGTGTGAAATTTTCAGTTTTAAAACTGCCTCCCTTTGGGTTGCTTTAAGCCCAGCCAGACTCTTCCGTGCCTGGGCCATAAACCTGTACTGACAACTCATTGGCCAGAGATCCATTAGTACGTCCTTTGTTACCCGAACATTATTGATCGGAGATGTTTCATATTCACTGACATAACAAATTGGCGGCCACAGGCATTAGGTTCTGCAAAAATTCTTAGGTCAATAATGTGCTAGTTTACCTCATTTAGTTGTTGTTCAGTCACTAAGTCGTTTCTGACTCTTTTTGACCCCATGGACTATAGCCCACAAGGCTTCTCTGTCTACGGGGTTTTCCAGGCACAAATACTAGAGTGGGTTGCCATTTCCTACTCCAGGGGATCTTCCTGACCCAGGTATCGAACCTGCGTCTCCTGCATTGGCTAGCGGGCATTGGCAGGTGGATTCTTTATCACTGAGCCACTAGAGAGGCCCGATTTATACTACAGGAGAACCTGAAATTTTGATACACAGAAATAGCAAGAAAAGGGGAAAAGCCTGTGACACATTCAGGTATGGTGGCCTTGTCCCCAAGCCCCAACTTCCACATGGGCAGTGGTCCACAAGGCCTCCTTACCCTGGATTCTGAGACCATCGACCACATCCCCCGAGGCCAGGATAAGCATCCCACTGCTTTCCTCTCATCCTACTCCATATTCCAATCCACTTTCAGGCTGACCTAGACACCCAGCATTCCATATTTCCAATGCAGGTTTTCCTTATATAAGTCTTAAATGCTAGGAGAAGCCTGCCCAAACAGAATGGGCCAAATGAACTCTGCCTTCCCTAAGCATCACTGTCGAGTCTCAAAGGTATGACTTCCTGGAAATTGAGAGTTTATGGCATCTACACATGAGGCTAAAAATAGGGTAGCCCTTCAGGAAAGAAATCAGGAGCCGCCAATGATTCTCACAAGTCCACTAAGGAAATCCATCAGGGAGAGATGGGCGAAGGGGAAGAATGCGACATCTGGCATCAGGACAGGAGAAGAGAACAGGCCCGCCCCACAATACAGCAGTCTTGCACGGAGGAGCCACTCACGTCGCTCAGTGCCAACACTGGCAAATAGGCACATAAGGAAAAATACAAAACAAAGCTAAAAAGTGAAACTCATAAATTAACTGGTATCTTATAAGTGAAACAAAGTTTTAGTCACTCAGTCGTGTCTGACTCTGCAACCCCAAGGACTGTAGCCCACCAGGCTCCTCTGTCCATGGGATTCTCCAGGCAAGAATACTGGAGTGGGTTGCCATTTCTTGACCCAGGGATCGAACTCGGGTCTCCTGCATTGCAGGCAGATTCTTTACCATCTGAGCCACTATGGAAGCCCCACATATCTTATAAGAGGAACATAAATCACTCCACCTTAGATCATACAATTTTCTAGGGCAGGGTCAACAGAGATTCTGTACCAGGAAAACAAAGTGTTGCCAGGCCAATGCACCCTGAACTTCTAAGAAATCCTTGTAATGCCCTCTGCTCTCCACAGGCCCACGCAGAGCCATCCTAACAATACAGACACCAGGAGGAATGGGTGGATTCTGCAAAAAGCAACCATGATTAGAGCAAGGTTTTGGTTGTTGTAGAGACCTCATCTTCCAGAATACATCAACATAATTAGCTGCCAAGGAGGCCTTATCTTCCCACTTACTTCAACGGAAGACCAGAAATATGTTGTTATGGGAAAACCACTTTAACAGACAACAAAAAAATGTTTATCACGGGAACTTAAGATATCACAGCATATTATCAGTTAGATGGGTATATGCTAGGGTTGGGGTCTGTGTGTGAATATATATGAACAGATTATATACATAAACACACAAACACACACACACACAAGCTGAGGGGAATTTCAGTCAATGATTTTCTTTCCCTTTATGATATTTTCCTGGATCTTCTTCATGTTGACCAACCTCCTCAATCTCCTAAACTTGTAGAGTTTCCTGAGACCTTAAAACTGACTCTATGGGACTTCCCTGGAGGTCTAGTGGCTGAGACTCTGAGTTCCCAATGCAAGGGGCCGAGGTTCAATTTCTGGTCAGGGAACTAGATTCCTTATGCCAGAACTAAGAGTTTCCACGCCACAGCTAAAATTCAGCATGACCAAATAAATGAATAATTTTTAGCTGACTCCTCTCCTCCTGTGTTGCTGGTGTGGGTCCCAGGTGTTCACAGAACGGGTGTGTGATGCTCTGCCCCTCAATTGGTGCTGTAAGACCGCAGTAGCTTCTGTTAGCAGTCTAACCATTGATGACAGGCCTTGGGTGAAATAAGTAAATCTTATCACTTCCTTAAATTTATTTTCTAAGTAGGGAGATTACTTATGAGGGATGCTTTGTAAAGGCCACTTTCCACCTGATATGTTCAAAAGTGACTCCATTATTTTCCTATAAGGTTTTAAGAAGCTCACGATTCAGTTAGATCTCACCAACAAAAAAGTTATTCCCTGGGAGTAAGTTAGGCCAGCCAGATAACAAATTTCAAAAAAAAAAAAAAAAAAGGTTCAGATTCACCACAAACCTTGTCAAACTACTAATATCCAGCAACCCACCTTCCTCCCATATTACTCATAATGTATTTGGGGGGTTGTGCTAGCATTTTTTTAATTTATAAATTTGTTATGAAATCTTTCTATTGGTTTGCATTAAGCGATTAGATTTATTTCAGACTTCAGATCGTTTATTCCACACTAATTTACGAGGCTGAATGAGGCACTTGGAAGGGGGCCGTGAATCGGCCGAGGCCACGAGGGGATCATTTAGTACGTTCCTACCTTTACAACTAAACGTTCCTCTCCTGGCCTCGTGCAGCCCGAGTGCCTTGCTCGCTTACTCCCGTGGAAGAACTTACTCAGGTGGCCAGTGAGGTTCAGTCTCACATTCAACCATCTTCACAACGCACCAGGAAACTTCTCCCCAGAGGAGGAAACTGAGGAGAGAGAACGGAAGCATCGAACTCCGAAAGAGAGGAAGCCTCGGCCGCACCCAGAACCCACTCGGTCCCGTTCCTCACCGGAAAAGTTGGCCTCGCCCCCGGGAGGACTCTGTACGACAGGGCTGCAGGACAGTGACGTGAGCACCATGGCAGCCATCATCTCGTCCATTTCCACTGCATCCGACCTCCTGGATTCAGACGGGTGAGAGCCAGAGGTTACTTCCCGACACAGCAGGTCACGTGAGCATCTTACGTTCCTGGAATGTACCATTTGGGCCCCTACTCCGATGAGTTGGTGTGTGGTCAAGTAATAGAGTTAAATAAAGCATTCGGACCTCTCCCCATTCTTCATGAAAAGTACTCAGTTCTGAGTGTCTCTGATAATACCAGTCAACCCCAGGGAAAGCAGGCTGGGCCCCATCCCACTGCTGACACCCAGAGGTAGCTCCATTCTCCATGGAATTCACTTCCTAACTCTCACTCTGCAGCTTAAAATTGGGAATTTTATTTGAGGGAAAGGAAGACATGCCCAAGCAATGAAATAAAGCAAGGGCATACAAGACACCTGGCTAGAATTCGAAAGCACTATCATTACCTTCCTTTTCTAGCTTTATATTTAAATTTTTAAATATTTATTTGCTTATTTAATGTATTTGACTGTGCTGGGTCTTAGTGGCAGCACACAGTATCTTCAAGCTTAGCTACAGCATGTGGGATCTACTTCCCTGACCAGGGATCAAACTCAGGCCCCCTGAATTAGGAACAGAGTCTTAGCCACTGGGCCACCAGGAAGTCTCTATACTTACATTTAAGGGAGAACAATTCCACTCACCAACTCCCTTCCCTTCCCCTCAATATCAGTGATGAGATAATATGGTAGCTTCTGAATGTCAACAGAATCTGGCACATAAGCCAATGAGCAAAAAATCTCCAGAAATACTAAAATAAATCTCCCAACAAACCTCAATGCTTTATACAGCAGAGATCTATGAAATTTTATACATAATTTCCTTAATCCATATAAAGTTACACTATTTGAAAATAAAATGAAAGCCATCAACAAGGTAATGCTAAAGTATGAAAAGTCAGTCTGAAATAATTTTCCAGGTGGCACCTCTATTTCAAAGGACTGTATTATACAATTTATTCTTTACAATTCAGATCCACTAAATTATATGACATGAAGCAGCTAAACTGAGACTAGTAATGTATTAGACATGTCAGCAGCCCCCTTTTTGAATGATTATTTGTATTTTTATTTCTATAGAATAGAAAGACAAATTCTTTGCCAGTGTTCCACTGAATCCACAATCACAAATGTTATTTACTGCTCTGGTCTGGTCTCAAGACACAGAATATACTGTCAATAACAGTAACATGCACAGATACACACACAGATTGCAGGGGCAGGGAGTTCAGCTGCTTACATATCCTGTATAGAAGAATCTCGGGGCTTCCCTAGTAGCTCAGCTGGTAAAGAATCCGCCTGCAATGCAGGAAACCCCAGTCTGATTCCTGGGTCAGGAAGATCCCCTGGAGAAGGGATTCTCTACCCACTTCAGAACTCTAGGGCTTCCCTGGTAGCTCAGACGGTAAAGAATCCACCTGTAATACAGGAGACCTGGGTTCGATCCCTGGGTTGGGAAGATCCCCTGGAGGAGGGCATGGCAACCCACTCCAGTAATCTTGCCTGGAGAATCCCATGGACAGAGGAGCTTGGTGGGCTATGGTCCACAGAGTTGCAGAGTCAGACACAACTGAGTGGCTAAGCATAGCACAGCATAGAAAAATCTCACTAGCAGATTTTCTTTTTTAATCTGAAAAGATCAATGTGCATAGAGTATATAACATAGAGCTTCCCTGGTGGCTCAGACGGTAAAGAATCTGTCTGCAGTGTAGGAGACCCAGGTTCAATCCCTGGGTTGGAAAGATTTGCTGGAGAAAGGAATGGCTACCCACTCCAGCATTCTGGCCTGGAGAATCCCCACGTACAGAGGAGCCTGGTGGGCTACAGTCCAAGGGGTCACAGAGTCGAACGTGACTGAGCAACTAACACAGTATAGTTTTTATTCTCAGGGAAAAAAAAGATTCTAAAACAGGAACTTTCCTAATAGTCCAGTGGTTAAGACTCCACGCTTCCAGGGCAGGGGGCAGGGGTTCGATCCCTGATTAGGGAACTAAGATCCCACATACTGTGCAGTGGGATCAAAAAAAAAAAAATTCTAAATAATTTTTTAAAACTTCTAAAGCTTGGGGCGGGGGGAAACTTCTAAAGCAAAGTATACATTTTTCATTCAAAATCAATGGTTTTAAATATCTAGCTGGGGCTCTGTAATCTCCTGACTGAGGCTACTGTCTGTTTTTGCCTGGTTTGAAAGTTAAGAATGGCATAGCTTTTTAAAAGTTTACTTATTTGTTTGTTTTTGGCCATGCTGGCTCTTCCTCGCTGTGTGCGGGCTTTCTCTAGTTACAGCAAGCTAGGGGCTACCCTCTAGTTTGTCGGGCGCAGGCTTCTCACTGCGGCGACTTCTCTGCTTACAGAGCGAGGGCTCCAGGGCACTCGGGCTCAGCAGCTGTAGCTCCCAGGCTTAGCTGTGGCATCCTCCCAGACCAGGCATCAGACCTGTGTTCCTTGCATTGTCGGGCGGATTCTGAACTGCTGAACCACCAGGAAAGTCCCTGGCTTAACAGTTTTCAAGTGGTTTTACAAATCAAAAGGATATTATTTCTTGACATATGATGCATGGAAATTACACGAAATTGAAATTTGAGTATCCATAAGTGAAGTTTTAATTGGAGCCCAACATGCCCGCCTGTTTAAGTTCTGTCTGCAGCTGATTTCTCAAGATCACAGCCAAGCAGAGTAACTGTGACAGAGAACTTGTGTCCCACAAAGCCGACATAATATTTACTATCTGGCCCATTCTGGACATGCTTGCTGCCTCCTGATCTAAGCCACTTTTTTTCTCTCTCATCATGAAAAACTAAGAACTAATTTTAGTTTAAGCAGGAAAGGGAAAAAAATAGCCCTCAGCCAGATGAAGCTATATATATATATCACTCTTAACAGAGTCACCAGGGCTTCCCTGGAGGCTCAGCGGTAAAGCATCTGCCTGCTAATGCAGGAGACTCAGGTTTGATCCCTGGGTTGGGAAGATCCGAAGGGAAATGGCAACCCACTCCAGTATTCTTGCCCAGAGAATCTACAGACAGAGGAGCCTGGTGGGCTACAGTCCATGGAACTGCAAAATTGTCAAGACAGGACTGTGCGACCAAAACAACAATAACAGAGTTATGGGGAAGAAAAGATGCCCGTCTAGGTTTTTTTTCAAAGGAAAAAAACTCTCACTGTATCTCGTGCGACTGGTACCTTCAGGAGTAGACAGATATCTGGAGTTCTGCATTCCTTCCCCAACCCAAGGCATCCCCAAACCCCTACCTCAACAGCCACATGTCTTTCAGAGCCAAGGTTCTCCCACACAAACCTCTTCGGGACATCAATGTTCCTGGACACAGGCCTGTAGGCTGGCGCCTGGGTTCCCTGCTCTGGAGGTGGCACCTGGGGACTGCGGCCCGGTGGCTCGGCCAGCCACACCTCTTCCGCTTTGCAGCAGATCTGTAACTTCTGGTCCAACAGCCAGACAGTCACCTTATCCTCTGCCCAACTGTGCCGCTCCACCAGCCCTGTGGACTCTTGACCCCCGTACTGCACACAAACCTGGAGAGAGAAAGAGCAACCAGTGGTCAGCACTTGGCAGTTCTCACTCCATGTGCTCTAGGTTCTGGGACCCAGGAGCTACCTGAAACAAACTGCATTCTCTGACTCATCTTTAGTTCATGAAGATGCTCCCGGGTACCTGCTTCCTACCTGAACATCCAGACCAGCCAAAGTGGATCAGTTCTCACTGAAACAAATCTTTATAAATTCTTTAGATGGAGAGAGCAAAAGTATCAATTTCTGAGACTTCTTGTTTTAAACTTGGAGTCTATATACAACTAAAGTTGATATCATCTTAAAATACTTATGTTTTCTGTAAGCGTCATGGAAACCACAAAGAAAAAACTCTAGTAGACATACAAAAGATAAAGAAATCAAAGCACAGAACTACAAAAAAAAAAAAAAACTCACAAAGGAAGACAGCAAGAGAAGAAAGGAACAAAGGAATTATAAAACAGGAAAAAAAACTAACAAGATGGCAATAGCAAGTCCTTACCTATCACTAATTACTTTAAATGTAAATGGATTAAAATTTCAAATCAAATGAATTTGGAATCTGTATCCATCTTCTTGAGATCTTAACCTGACTTGCCTCTAAAGTTCTATGTATCTGCTGGTTCCCAACTATTGCCTTGAATTGCTCACACTCTGCATTTCTGCTTTCAGAAAATCCTGAGTCTACCTGGGAGCAAGATGGTAGTGATGAAAATGCAGACCGACCGCTTTCAGAGGTGCCTAGCAGTTGGCAGGGTCCTCACCTTGTGGGAAAAAAGATCTGGACCACACAAGTCTTAAAAGAGAGGCAGAAAGTAGAGCCTCTATTATCAGCTCTTAGGAAGGCAATGAACGAGAAGCCCACTCATCTGGATCTAGCGATAGCATGAGGCCAAACAGATCTAGTGATAACACAGAGGAGCAGAAACTGGAAAAGAGAATCCAAATGGCATTCCAACTAAACAGACACCTTCGTCTCCTGAAACGTCTCAAGGTAATTCAATGGTGCAATCTTCGTTGTTGTTCAGTCGCTAAGTTGTGTCCAACTCTTCGCAACCCCATGGACTTCCCTGTCCTTCACCATCTCCCGGAGTTTGCTCAAACTCATGTCCATTGAGTCGGTGATGCCATCCAACCCTCTTATCCTCTGTTGTCCCTTTCTCCTCCTGCCCTCAGTCTTTCCCAGCATCAGGGTCTTATCCAGTGAGTTGGCTCTTTGCATTAGATGGCCAAAGTATTAGAAATTCAGCTTTGGCATCAGTCCTTCCAATGAGTATTCAGGGCTGAATTCCTTTAGAATTGACTGGTTCAATCTCCTTACTGTCCAAGGGACTCTCAAGAGTCTTCTCCAGCACCACAATTCAAAGGCATCAATTCTTCAGCACTCAACCTTCTTTATGGTCCAACTCTCACATCCATACATGACTGTGGGATGCAATCTTCTCTCTCTCATAAATCTGAGCTCCTTTCCCTTGTTTTTGTAAAGTTGTAAACTGGGAAAGATTAAGAGAAACTGAGCTCTGGCCATGCTTTGCACTGAGGCTCTGAGCAGGCTTGAGCCCAGAATTGTCATGCAGGAGCTCTGGATCTGCTAAGAATGGCTCATTCTCTTGGGAAGCCTGCTGTCCAAGGGGCTCATATGGCTGCAAGGAAAAGGTCTGCACTCAAGTCAGTGCCCAGGGAGTTTCTGGCCTGTCATTTGGGATACCACTGGGCTGCTGAACCCCAGCATGGGGACAGCGGACACTTGTCTACTTGGGGATCAACCTACCTTCTGCCCAGGGTGAAAGGCCACCAGCTGGGGGCCTGAGGTGCCTGGAGCCTTGAGGACTTCTTTAGGCTGCTCCTGGCAGGACAGATCCTTGGAGGCAACAAAGGGCTGGGGAGCCGCCCCCTCCAACAGCTCTGCCTGAGGCTCTGACGGTGGGGCAGCCCCAGGTGGTCCCAACACCCGGGCTCCCAGAAGGGACCGCTTGCCAAGGCGCCGGGACAACACGCTGGCCATGCTGTTGCCTTTCCTGGGGAGACAAAGGAGACACAGGGTCCTTTATCCAGTATCTGGGGAATCAGGAAGATGCCCCCCACACAGCTGGAGCCCATGAGTGTCCATAAAAAACGATGAGACATTTTAAAGTAATTTTTACAACGGTTTTCTTTCTACAAAAGCTAAACATCTGTTACGAGTAGGACATTGAGAACATCCTGATAGGCAGAAAAACAAATCACTCAAGAAGAGACTTCCCAGAGAAACACCCATGTTTCCTGGACAGTGTTCCAGGCTTTCTGCTACACGAGGGTTTACATACTTGCATTTCTACAAAAAACAGGATCATGGCTTGGTAAATGGGGAATTTTCACTTATTGTCAGCTGTACTGTATCATTAAATGTTATTCTACAGAAACTCTTTTGGGAGACATGGCTGTGTTTTCTTAGGCAGCTGCGTCACTGCTAATTTAACAAATCCCTTATTATTGTGCCTAATGGCTGCACCCTTGGGTTGTGTTACCGAAACTTCTCTGCCCACAGCGAGCATCTTAGCGTGCCTGGAAAAGTGACCCTCAGCATACACACCAAGGGTCACTTTCCAGGTCAGGATCCTATTAAGACAGTGTGAAGTCAGAGCAGAGGCCTCCCTGCGTGGTGAGTGGTAAAAAAATCCATCTGCCAATGCAGGAGACACGGGTTTGATCCCTGATCTGGGAAGATTTCCTGGAGAAGGAAATGGCAACCCACTCCAGTATTCTTGCCCGGAGAATCCCTATGGACAGAGGAGCCTGGCGGGCTACAGTCCATGGAGTCAGAGAGTCAGACATGACTTAGTGACTGAACAACAACCAAGTTAGAACAAGAGGGTGTCTGTGAGATACTCACAGAATCCCACACTTAGCTGGCTTCAAAGCTGCAGACAGCCACAGAAATGAGCCACGGTAACTCTCCTTGTTTTACACTTAAGGAAACTAACCCTGGGAGCTTAAGAGACTTATTCATGGCGATAAAGGTTGTTGGTGTCAGATAAATGGGATCTGGTGTCCTGATTCCAAACCCTGATCTTCTCACTGCCTCCCAATTGCCTGTACACTGCCCCTAACAACTCGGGCTGCTTGTGAATTCAGGGCTGATAGAAATGCAGGACCACAGCCTGCATGGACCCACGGAAGACCACTGCAGGCCTCTGCAGTCACCCCATGATGGGCAGGAGCTGCTCCAAAAACTGGACATATTATTTCTGCCTGGTCAGAGGTGTCAGCGCACCCTCCACGGATCATACTCCAGAAACCAGAGCCCTGTCCTCTACATTTTATGGTGGAAGGGCTAGAAAGGTGACAAGACGAGACGCTTGCTGATGCCTGAGAGGTGGGTTCTAACCACCTGGCACTCTATAAGCCCCAGGGCAGGGGTGGTTGAGGGGGAACCCCTTGACCTTCAGAAGCCCATACCATTCCAGAAAAGAGGAAGTCAATCTTCTAGGGCCTCTGAGAATCAAAACTGTCAACAAGTTGCTCTTGGGAAATCCCACCCATGCTCCACAGCCTGTCTGCTAATAATACAGTTGCAAATATGGAGAAGGGTTTGGCACGTTTTAATAAATGTTTTACTCAGAGCTTCACAGGCTAGAATCAGGGAGTATGGTATCTCCATCATGAATTCCCTAGAAAGCAAAGAAGAGGTAAGAAAAAGGTCAAAATCAGACTACCCTAACGAATTCCTCTCTAGATATCTAGTGACTTTATATGTAGTAACACTATTGGAAAGCTTTTTTTTACTATGCATGTCATCAAAAGGAGGAAAAACACAAGAAGTAAATTCTTCATCATCAAAAAAAAAGTGTCCACCCAGTCACCTACTGTCATCTTCAGGCATCAAGCCAGAAACAAGAGCCTCGAACTCTTGCTTTAAGCACTTCCCAGGTGGCGCTAGTGGTACCAATGCAAGCGTCACAGGTTGGATCCCTGGATTGGGAAGATCCCCTGGAGAAGCGAAAGGCAACCCACTCCAGTATACTTGCCTGAAGGATCCTGTGGACAAAGGAGCCTAGGCTACAGTCCATGGGTTGCAGAGTCGGACATGACGGAGTGACTCTGAGCACCCAGGCGGAAATGTGCACATGCACGTGGACACACACACACACAAACACACACACACACAGAAAGAGTTAGTCACTCAGCTGCGTCCAAATCTGTGTGATCCATGGACAATAGTCTATCAGGCTCCTCTGTCCATGGGACCTCCTAGGCAAGAATACTACAGTGGATTGCCATTCCCTTCTCCAGGGGATCTGCCTGGCCCAGGGATGGAACCCACGTCTCCTGCATTGGCAGGCAGGTTTTTTGGTCACTGAGCCACCAGGGATGCCCATAACCCACTGTTTAATGTCGAGCTGTAAGCAAAGCCACAGTGCCACTTAGAGACGTCAGATGGCAGCAACCTTCCAGAGAAAGAAAGAACCCTGCTCTTGACCAAAAGAAAAAAAAAACACACACACACACACGCACACACAACACACAGCGGCCACCCCCACTTTCCACAGCAGGAAGTTTGAGGTTTCTACCACTGAACATGAAGAAAGGGTAGCATTTCCAAAATTCCTGGGCTTCCAGTCTTCAGACGGAGCCTGAAATATTTGGCTCACAGTCTCTGATGATGTTTTCTTTTTCCTAAGCCTTTTTTTTTTTTAACGTAAAGAACACTTTTTATTTGATTTGTGAAGCTGCACCTTCCAAAGCCTGCTGGATTTGCACAGCTGGTGAACATGCCCACTTCCGGCTTCTTTCCACATGCGTTCTCTGGCCTTTCTCCTTTGACTGGCCTGAATTCCACCCTGAAATACATTTTATGATTTGCTTTATTTATAGTGAGCTCAAATCTTAATTTTTAAAAGCAGAAGAGAAAGAAGGAAGGGAAACTGCCTTTATTAAATGCCCAATAGCACGAGCTTTCACAAACTGTATCTAATTTAATCCTCAGAACAACTTAAGACAAACATATGGTCTTTCATTTCTGATGAGGAAACTGAGCCACTGCCAGCTTAGGTTGCCAAGGCAACACAACCATGAAAGGCAGTCCCAGGGGACTGAACTCTTGCCTCGTTGGTGTCAAAGGGCATGATACTGCCATTAGTCCAGTAGGTGTGAGATCTCTCAAAAGAAAACACTCAAGTTGCTTCTGACCTATGTGGTATTTTTTTCTCTATGTCAGTGAACCTTGATAGGAAAAAAATAAAGCAAAACCAAATAAAACCCAGCTCCCAATCCTGCAAGTTTCTGCATCCATCTCCTGTGCTTTTTTCTTTCCTTGAAAATCCCTTTTCCACTTGCACCTTAGCTTCCTACCTACAAAATAAAGGTCAGTGCTTTCCTCTGATCTTGTTTAACAGTCCAGGTCATTGTTAATCATTTAGTGGTTTGGGAAGAACTTTATACACATATTGCCCTCATGAGGGCGCAGAGAGATATGGAATCAATCCCAAAAGTTAAGGAAAATTTTAGCCAAATTTACACTGGGGACTGATAGCATGGAAGTCAAAAAAATATGACTCTAGATTAAATGTAGGCTACTGAATCAGGAGCACGGCTCTGGAGATAACACCATCCCTCAAGTCCTTCAGGAATTCAGAAGTGAACTCAAGCACCTACAGAGGTGTGCCAGGCTTCCCAGGAGCCACTAGTAGTAAAGAGCCCGTCTGCCAAAACAAGAGAGTAAGAGATGCATGTCTGATCCCTAGGGTTGGGAAGATCCCCTGAAGGAGGGCGTGGCAACCCATTCTAGAGAAATCTTGCCTGGAGAATCCCATGGACAGAGGAGCCTGGCGGGCTACAGTCCAAGAGTCAGATATGGCTGAAGTGACTTAGCATGCACACAAAGGTCTGCCATGCAGCCAGGCAGAGGTGCCAGGGTAATACGGAATTTGCCAGGGGCTCTCCAGGACTGCTTGTCACTTTATACCTGAGATCGAGGATCCCAACTCTCTCCCAGTATGTTTCTATCAATATAACCACTGCCTCCTTCAAATCCTCCTTCCCTGATCTCTACTTTCTACTCACTTCCCTATTAGTTTCTTTCTTCAGAGCTATAGATGTTCCATATAAACCAGTCAGTCCCTAACTTGCCACAGGGTTCTGGTACCATAAAGAGAAATCAAGAAACATCTATTTCAGGGTAACAATAACAGTGTTTCAACAAGTAGGCAAATCCAACTTTACAATGTTACATTCTCGAGTTACAGAAGTCTTTGACTAAAACATAAACTCATGCTAAAAAAGACTTCCTGGCTGATGTAGAGTTTTAAGAGAACCTGCTTCTCTTTGCTTCTCATCCCCTCTGCTGTCCTCCTCAGGGTGTGGTTGGCTACTGGAGATGTATTTTGGTCCATGTCCAAAAGGGGTGAGCCCTTTTCCAAACTCAGCAAACATCTTCTGATGTGCTAATAGCTCTTAATGAGGACATCTGCCATCAGTTTAACAACTGGAACAGACAGAAGAAAACAAACCCTCTCTGTGGTTCTAAGCTGCAAATCGCCATTTGACATGTGACTGTTGCCAGACAACCCCTCGTCTCAGCACATCCATGTGTGTGTGTGTGCACGCCCTCATGCACAATGATTGCTCTCTTTAGCCTCCCATGGCAACAAGCTATGACATCACTGAGTAGCACTTGCAGGACGCAGGTCATACAGTCAAACTGATTCATTACACAACCAAAGGGGTTTTTTTTGGGGGGGGAGGGGTTGTTTTGTTTTCCTGTTTGTTTTTGTCATTAAAGAGGGTGAGGCTTGGAGTAAGACTTCCATATGCCAAAGCATGGAAGACTGCTGCTTCTCTAATGAACAATTTGGGGACCAAGGTCAGGGGCATCACTCCTCTGCTGAGATTCCCCACTAAACCTCAGCTTTCTATTTTATGATCTCCCCTGAGTAACCACTGCAAAGAGCAACGATTTGAGTTTTTAAGACCTCTGGCTAATATTCTGCATATTGTTCTTAATCTTTTATCGGTGTTGCTATTATTTTCTTTTAAATCTGTAAAGTTTTCACTTACTGTCTTCCTTCCACGTGACATTCTAAGCTCACGTAAAGGTCAAAAATGCTGCAGCACACCACGTTTTACTGCCTAATGGAATTCAGTGGAGAAGAAGACAATTCACTGGTCCCAAACAATTCATGCTTCAGCGATCCTTGCCCAGGGATGATCTCTGTTACAGAGAGATGCCGCATGCGTCCACAGCATACTGATGACTATATGCAAATCTGTCTGTGGTCCTCACCATCTGAACCTTGCTTGGCAGAAAGAAGCAAGTTGTCATACTCTGTCCTCACTGCCCAAATGCTACCTGGTTCTCAAGCTTTATTTTCTTCTGGGTGCCTTCTCCAGGAAAAGTTTAAAAAAAAAAAAAAACAACCACTTCACTTCATTGAGCATACATTGATTATTTCTTCCCAGAGGACCTTTTTCTCAGCCTGGTTTTGGACAGAAAAATCTCCAAGAGTAGCCAAGGGCCTGCGTGAAAACATCTAGGTCTCTCAAGTTACACATCAGGCCCTATGACCCCATTTTTTAAATGCATAGTGTGCATTTTAGGTTTTTCAGGGTATGAGCTTAAGATCATAGCGTTGAGCATATTAGTAATTGATTCCATGCCAAGATTTCTAAATCAGCCGTTCAGAGAATGACCATTTCGATCCTCAAGTCATCTTAATCGTTGTCTTCATCTGAAGGTTTTTAAAAACCAGATTATACTGTCTCAATGTATAACAGTTTAGACTGCTGGTAAAATTAAAATTAGGTGATCAGGACTGGCAAGGATCTTAAAGGCTGCCCATCTCCCGTTCGGGGCTGGATCTTCTCCACAGGATCTCCTGTAACTGAGGGCCCAGCCTTCCCACCGTTGAGTAATAGAAGTAATAGCAAAACGGAAGAGGAAAATTAGGGCCCCAAATAGCGGAGTTATTTTCATATCCCAGCATATGGGCTGCAGAAACGGGTCACCTGATCTGGTTACACTGAATTTTCCCCAGCAAATAATAAATGACCCCGATCCACAAATACTTTTGTTGATGTGACTGCACAGGAGCCATTCTAGTCAAGTAAAAGAGACCATGCTGTTTGTGCTGCCCACAGGGAAGGAAAGGGTTTTCACAGTTCAGCCCAGGAACAACTGTGCTTCCTCTTCCTTCACACCTACCTCCTCATCTACTTACAAAACCAGCAGCGTCCTTTATTCACAGCTGTCATGCAGGCACTACTCTGTATGAAACACAGGGCTCAGGGACCTGAAACTCCAAGAGACTCCATCTCCCCAAGACAGCAAGCCCCTGCTTATCCCATTAAATGCATGATTTTGAACAGATGTTGCTATTCCCATAGGTAAGGAAAGCCCCCGATTAAAAAATAATATGTGGTGCACTTCCCCGGTGGTCCCTTGGGTAAGAATCCACCTGCCAACACAGGAGATGTGGCTTCAATCCCTGATCTGGGAAGATTCCACACACCATGGAGCAACTAAGCCCGTGCGTCACAACTGCTAAAGCCCACGTGGTCAACAGCCTGTGCGCCACGATGAGAAGCCACCTCAACGAGAACCCCTTCTGTAGCAACAAAGACACACTGCAGCCAAAAATAAATTAAGTAAAAATTTTAAAAATAAAACACAGTTAAAAAAATAATGTGTTGTAAGAAATAAGACCTACTACTCACCCTAAAACGATAGGCAGATGTCAAAAATAAGGGTAGCATTTTAGCACTTAGACTTGATTCTAAGAAAGTACAGTAAGTCCCATATATACAAACAAGTTCCGAAAGAGTGTTAGTAAGTCCAATGTGTTCGTAAGTCTAACAGTTAGCCTAGGTATCCAGCTAACACAACCAGTTATATAGTACTGTACTGTGACAGGGTTATGATATTTTTCACACAAATAGTACATTAAAAATAAACACACATAAAAAAAGATAATTGTTTTTAATCTTACAGTACCTTGAAAAGTCACTAGTATAGTGTAACGGCTGGCACTTAACAGTACCATGTACATCACCGCTGCTTTTACGCTTGCTTTTGGATGTGTACATGCTAAATCGCTTCAGTCATGTCAGACTCTGTGCAACCCCATGGACTGCAGCCTGCAAGATTCCTCTGTGCACGGGATTGTCCAGGCAAGAACACTGGAGGGGGTTGCCACGCCCTCCTCCAGGGCATCTTCCTGAGCCAGGGATCAAACCCAAGCCTCTTATGTCTCTTGCACTGGCAGGCTGGTTCTTTACCAGTAGCATCACCTGGGAAGCCCTGCTTTGGGACATCCTGGGGTTCAAATAAAGACACTGTATTCTGTAAAGCACACAAAAGTACAACCACTTGTAGAGGACGCACGCATGTGACAATGCATGCCAGACACGTGAACTAATTTATGCGGTGAAACGTGAGAATACACATTCGCATCTTTGAAAGTTCGCATCTTGAAGGTTTGTGTGTAGGGGACTTACGCAGTGTGCTCTTGAAAACAGGTAGAGCATGCTGCTTAAGGAAGCAGGGATAAGTAAAAGCACGCCTGCAAACATGCCAGGCAAGGTGGAGGGCTGGGCCAGCACTGTTTTCCTATCTGCACGGGGCGCGCACACACGTGCGCACATGTGGGTGCCTGCACTGTGGTTAAACCTGATTCGGCTGTACCAAAACTATGTGAGAGTTCCCGTAGGAGGCAGGGAGTTGCCCGACTGCTGACTCGGCATTCTAACCAGAGCCAGCGGGCTGGAGGAGGCGGGGAGAACCGGCCTCAGAGCACTGACAGTTCCCTCCAGCAGTTTGCAGAGAAAGCTTCCCACCTGCACAGTAACCCAAACCACCCATGAATGCCTGCATAGCACTCGGGATTCCACTTTGATACACACATCTGGGGGCTTCCTTTTTTTCCTGACCTCACAGCAACTCAAGGAAACGCGGAGGGACAATTTAATCCCAATTTTATAGCTGAGAAAACTGAGGCTCCTTCAGAAGGCCACTGCTTTGCTGGCCTAGTCAGCTGGGCTGTCTGCAGCCTTTCCTAGTTCATCCCTGGACTCGTTCTCTCATCCCTGGACCCTGGAGCAGGACAGGGGCTCAAATGGAAGGGCTTTGGAGTTCCCCGGGGCCTTCGTGTTGCCTTGTCTGATCCTCACAGTGCTGTGAGGAAGGAAGTGTGAGCTTCATTGGGAAGAAGGGATCTATCAGAGGCACTTGTGTGTGTGCATGCTCAGTCGCTCAGCTGTGTCCGACTCTCTGCAACCCCATGGACTGTAGCCTGCCAGGCTCCTCTGTCCATGGGATTCTCCAGGCAAGAATACTGGAGTGGGCTGCCATGCCCTTCTCCAGCGGATCTTCTTGACCCAGGGATTGAACCAGTGTCTCCTGCACTGGCAGGCAAGTTATTTACCACTGAGTCACCAGGGAAGTCTATCAGAGGCACTTACAGTTATGAAAAGGGAAAACTGGCATCGTAAGAACCACCTTCCCAAATCTAAAGCACAGAGGAGAGAATTTAAAATGCCTGACAGGGACTTTCCTGGTGGTCCAGTGGCTCAGACTCCAAGCTCCCAAATGCAGGGGGCCCTGGTTCGATCACTGGTCATCAGAGAACTAGATGCTACCTGCCACAACTAAGACCCAGCACAGCCGAATAAATACACATTTTTTTAAATAAATAAAAATTTTAAAATAAAATGCTTAACAACATGGGACCCCTTAGGTAAGTCCCTGAATGGTGCACACCCCAGAAAGGGAAGCTGAGTGATTGTGATGCCTGAAATGCTGATCTCGAGACACAGAGGCCTCTTGTATTCCTGCTCCTCTGAAGGCAGAGAGATGCAGGCTCTATTTCTTCACTGAACAGAAAAACCGTGTGGAACTCAGCAGTCATTTGAATGAATAATCACCTACCCTGGCAATCCTAAATAAACAGACCGGGGGTGGGGGGTGGTGCCAGGGGGGTTGTAGGGAAGGTGAGTCACCTGGTGACTTTCCTGGCCAGAATCAACAGGTAGTAAGAAGGTGGGAGCCCTCTCCCAGGGTGGACAAGATCCCCTGGAGAAGGGTATGGCAACCCACTCCAGTATTCTTGCCTGGAGAATCCCATGGACAGAGGAGCCTGGCAGGTACAGTCCATGGGGTCACAGAGAGTCAGACACAGCTGAGCGACTGAGCATGCACACACACAAGTGCCTCTGATAGATCCCTTCTTCCCAATGAAGCTCACACTTCCTTCCTCACAGCACTATGAGGATCAGACAAGGCAACACGAAGGCCCCAGGGAACTCCAAAGCCCTTTCTTGCAGGTACCCAAGAAAGGAGCCACCTGGTCTGGGGGCCGGGCCAGGAGAGGGGGAGAAACCATGCACACGCAAAAGAGAATGGGCCAAGCAGAAAAGAGCAACAGGGGAGGGAAGGACCCAAATACCCCTCCGGAATCCGAGTCCCACCTGGGAGCCATCAGGGCCAAACATAAGCCAGGACAAAATAAAGTGTAGTCTTGGAAATTACAGGTAATGAGACAAGGAGCACGTGCTGTTCGAATGACAGAACATTCTAGTGACTGATAACACTTAAAAACTTGAAATAAGAGCTGGATAATGAACAGAACTAGACGTGTCTGGTCAGAAGGACTGTACCCCGCTTCCATGGATCAACTTTTTTGGAGGGAGGGGAGGGCTGTGCCATGTGGGACCTGGTCCCTGACTGGGAGGCACCCTGGCCCCCTGTATTGGGAGCTCCGAGCCTTAACTACCGGATCAGGTCCTTCCACGGATCAATTTTTCATCTAAATGTTGCCTCCACCCTGACTCCCCGCTTCCCAGGACAAGTTTCCTGTCTCAGGATGGGGGCAGTTCCCCCACATTGTCACTCTGGCACCTTCTCCTGGGGGACAACCCTTCGCTCCTGGGGCTGGAGCGTTCTCCCCAAGAGCCGCACAAATGCCTCCCATCCCCTAGGAGCTCTGTGGCCGAGGGAAAAAAAAAGGCTGGATACACCTGAGTAACTGAAGCTGGCTCCTCAAAATGGAACCAGAGAGGCTGAGTCTGGGCACACTGCCAAGGGCACCGCTTCAGGAAACGCGCTCCAGGCAAGCCCGTGACCCTGACCTCTGCGATGTCAGGCAACAAGCCACCACCTGAAAGCCTCAGTTTCCTGCCTCACCGTAAAAACTGAGGCCACTTCCCAGTGTCCGGAAGGGTCTCCACAACGTGTCCCCTCCTCTGCTGCCTGATCCCAGCCTGGCACTAGACAGCTAACAGACATAGCTGGCCACTCGGACAGCTTAGTGGCCACAGTCCGGCCGGCACCTGGGAACTGAGGTTGTGAAAGGGTGTTCAACCAGAATCAGTGATGCAGCTACTAACTCTAAAGGGAATCGAGAAGCTGGCCACGGGGACTTCCCCTGTGGTCCAGTGGTTAAGACTCCTCGCTTCCAGGGCAGGGGGCATGGGTTCGATCCCTGGTCATGGAACTAAGATCTCACATGCTGCAAGACACAGCCAGTGTTAATATATAATAATATTATATTATATATTTATTATATATAAATATTTTATTTATATATTTATATTATGTTATTTATAAATAACATATAATATATAATTATATATTAAAATATTATATAATATTATTTATTATAAAATACTTCTAAAAAAAGTTGACCATGAGTGAGTTACTGATTAACTGAAATCACAATGGAACTGATTTTGGCAAGGAGGGGAACTGAGAAATTCAACATATTCCACTTAGAGGCCACCTGGCCATGGGGAACCAACCCCAGGGCTCCCAGCTTCAAGCTCAACACCCAGCTGGCCAGCTCTGCCCTGAGCCCAAGGCAGGGCCCATGTGACTAGCCCCTCACCTGGCTCTCAGCACACAGTTCCAAGTCTGCCCTCCTCCCCCGCCCCTGGCCAAAATCTCCGTCTTGGTGGCCTGCCCAGGGCGGTTCAAGGACCGCTGCCAAGCCTCCGCGAGGCGGAGCGTGACCAGCGTGACTAGCCTCTGCAAGCAACCCTCCCAAATCTGACACCTCAGTCCCAGATCCCAGCTGCCTGGATCTGGACATGAGTTTACCCATGCAGACACACCCAGCACACAGGGCAGCGCCAGCTCACTGAAAACCCAGGGGAAGGGGCACCACAGGACCCCAGCACCTGTGAGCTAAAATAATCTGCTGAATAATCAGAGAACTTTAGGCCTCACTGAGCTCCACTTGCATCCCACACCCAGCTCGTTTATTAAAGCACTTCATATGCTGAAGAGTGACAGTCATCGATCTGTGCAATTAGATGAATGGATCAGAATCTGCTTCTTTCAGGAAAAGGCAAAAAAAAAAAAAAAATCAGCAATCTGAAACCAAAGCCCAGTTTTAAAAAAGATGGTTTTTAGGGTGAAGCTTATAAACATAGATGACTATGCATGTTAATATTTTCAGTGCTTGACACAGTTAAGTTGAAATAAAATGTTATGGGTCGAACAACAACAAAAAAATCTGCTGAGTGACTGGAGGGTGAGGGAGACAAACACGTTTCCTCCTGAAAACAGAAAGTCAACCTCAGTGAATACCGTATAGGAGATGGTTTAAATAAATAAATTGTGAAAATGGGCACAGTGAGGGAGGGGGCTTGCCCCAGGCCCAACCCACCAAGGAAGTGGCTTTCTCTAGAGTGGCCATTTATGGAATTCTCAGCTTCCCATGTAGCTCAGTGGTAAAGAATCCACCCGCCAATGTGGGAGATGCAGGTTTGATCCCAGGGTCGGGAAGATCCCCTAGAGAAGGAAATGGTAACCCATTCCGGTATTCTTGTCTGGGAAATCGTGTGGACAGAGCCTGTCTGTTGGGCTACCGTCCGTGGGGCCACAAAGAGTCGGACATAATTGAGCACACGCACACGCATGTCCCAATAACCGTGGGCCTGAGGATGATTTCGAAGGCTGCAGAGAGATGGAGAAACAGGTGAAACGAGTGGGCATGTCTGTCTGAGCTCAGGATATCCAGGCATCCACTCTTGGATGTTCTTTCTGAAATGGACAGAGGATGAGAGCACATTCGCTGGTGACAGTAACGAAGTTAGTGTGGACCAAACGGAAGGACCAGCGGGCCGCACACGTGCACTCTGAGAAAAGAGAAGAACGACCCTGGCATGTGGTGGGTCGCCACAGTGGCTGCCCAGCACCAGTAACCCACTGCTGGCCCCTGGGACCACATGGAATCCCTCCCCAGGTCAGGCAGGGAGACTGAACTTAGGGTCACGCCGACAACTAGACTCTTTTGAGAGGAAAGGCCCCGGGGTGTTCACAAGCCCCCAGATCAGGTCTATCTGCTTCATTAGAACTGTTGAGAATCAAGGGCAAGAGAAACCCAGCATTCTGTCCATCCTGCAGCCTTTCGAAGACTATAGTTGTTCAGGAATGTTCCGAGAGCTATCATTACTCAAAGACAGAAGGGCTGGCCACTGGCTATGTATTTCACAGACTGTATCTCACTTCATCCCTCACAATAGCCCCACGAGATAAGCAGGATCACCTCCTCCACTTGATAGATGAGGAAACTGAGACGTGGGAAGGTTGAGCAACATTCCCAAGGCCACAGAGCTAGGAAGTGACAGAACCAGGTATCACTGAGTCACTCTGCAGGACAACAGAAATAACACAACGCTGTAAATTAACTATACTCCAATACAACTTTTTTAAAAAGAAAGTGTTCCCTGGTGGCACAGTGGATACGAATCCACCTGCCAATGCAGGGGGGGCAGGTTTGATCCCTGGTCAGGGAATAAAGATCCCACATGACACAATTAAGACCCAGGACAACCAAATAAATTTTTAAAAAATAATTTAGAAAAAGAGAGAGAGAGAGAGTCACCAAGATTCCCTTCCTAGATATTCTGATCCCCCAGGTCTGAGAGAAAAGCCCAGGAAGGAGTGGGAAAAGAATCTTCCAGGGCTAAGTTCAATAAGTGAAGTGAAGTGAAGTCGCTCAGTCGTGTCCGACTCTTTGCGAATCCATGGACTGTAGCCTACTGGGCTCCTCTGTCCATGGAATTTTCCAGGCAAGAGTACTGGAGTGGGTTGCCATTTCCTTCTCCAAAGTTCAATAAACGATAGCCTTAAAAAAAGGCACCAAGCTCTGGGTGGTGATGAGACGAGACTACAGGGGAAACTTCGCTCAAGGAGGGGAACAGCTGACAGTAAAGCTGAACACTGACAAGGGCAGTGTAATACATTTAAGGGGGGAGGGGAAACAGAAATCATGGAAGAGCTCTGACATAGGGACCTCTGTGTAGACTGGACTGTCATCCTACCGGGATCACAAAGTCAAAAAAAAAACAAATTCGTTTTGTCCAGCACCAATGCAAACGGACTAAACCAAAAGGAAACACGCTACCCACCACCACCTATAAACTTAAGAGACTCATCCATCCTGGGGACACAGGTGGCTGCCCATGGAGAAAGAACCTGTGAAACCCCAGGACAGTCAGCTCAATGGGCTGTCACGGGGAGGGCACACTCAAAGGAAAGATTAAGGCCAGTGAGCCCTGGGAGGGTCTAGCAAGCGAGAGAGATAAAATAGGGTCCCAACATTGACTGAAGCGGGTCAACACCCTCAAAGAAGGCGATATAAATTGCCTTACTGGGTTTGGACAACTGTGTGAGTGCAATCAGCGGGGGTCCCTGGATTCAGAACCAGAACTGGTTTCTAACCTCTGTGTAAGAAATCTGAAGGTGAATGCATCTAGGATGATTAAGGTTGCAACAGGACCTTCCCCTCACCAGCTGGGTGACCAGCAGCACCAGCATGCTCCGTTCAAAAGGGACAGAGCCAAGCCCTTCCTTGCCATACACCCTCCTAAAGGCATGGGTTTGGCCTGACGATGACTTTTCCTGTCTTCCAGGAGTTCTCAGAGATCTAGAGATGATGGGAGGGGTAAACACAGAGAGACACACTCCATCCTTCTCCAAGCACAATGGAACTGCTGACAAGAGTAATACAGACAGTGTTCGAGGTTTGGTTTTGTTTTTTTTAAGAACACAAAAATGCTTCCACAGGCCTGACCCTTGGCTTGCGTGTTGAAGCCACACTTTGTATTCTAAAGATGGACAGAGGAACTATCACAGATGGGTTGAAGGTCTCCAGCTAGGGAGTGAACTAGGTTAGAATTTACCATCTAGGGGCCACCACGGCTGCTCACCCATCCAGTGACTCTTCTCCAACACACAGGTCAAAGTCCTCGGGGAACTAGACCCAACCGACTATGGGGTTCAATGGACTCTCTCCAACACCCAGCCTCCCAGCCAAACTGCATACTCGCATACCCTGGGGCCTGCCCCATTCTCAGAAAACAACTGCTTTGTGTCTGAGCCCACCTGAAGAAGTTCTGGCCTACATTAAGCCTAAGCTCAGAACTGACCCTGTAATGGGTCTTTATTATTTTTTTAAATTAAAGTATCAGGACTTCCCTGGTGGTCCAGTGGCTGAGACTCCGCATTCCCAATGCAGGGGGCGCGGGTTCCATCGCTGGTCAGGGAACTAGATGCCATGTGCCTCAACTAAAGAGTCCACTTGCCACAACTGAAACTCAGCACAGCCAAATAAATAAATATAAAAAAATTAAAATTAAAATTAAAGTACCCTGTTACCCAGCAAATCCCCTTTCTCACTATCTATCCTTGGTCACATGCGTGACAAGCAGGCATGTCTGGCCATGTTTACTGTAACAGCATTTTGTATCAGTAGGGGATTTGGAAATAACTTCAATGGCCATCAATTAGGCTAAATTAAACAACTGTTTGTGTGTGTGCTAAGTTGCTTCAGTCATGTCCAACTCTTTGCAACCCCACAGACTGTAGCCCATCAGGCTCCTCTGTCCATGGGATTCTCCAGGCCAGAATACTGGAGTGGGTGGCCATTCCCTTCTCCAGGGGATCTTCTCCACCCAGGGATCAAACCCACATCTCTTATGTCTTCTCCATTGGCAGGCAGGTTCTTTACCGCCAGCGCCACCTGGGAAGCCCACAAACAATGGTTTAGCCTTCTGGTTCTAAGCAAGGTTATGCAGGAGGTAAAATCAGTAAGACCTATCTGCAGTGGCAGAAAGCCATCACCAAGATGGAAGGGGGGTGGGGAGAGCACAATACTACTTGCCACGCACTTTTTTTTTTAGTTCTACAGGTATAAATGCAAGTATGTTAAGCATCTGAGAACACCAACAAACTTTTAACAGTGGTTAACCTCCGGGGAAGGACTGGGATTACAAGTGGTTGTTAAGGAAGATTTGGGTTTGCTCTGAAAGGTTTGCGTTTTTTTTTTCCCTACAGAGAATGTGTTCATGTACTACTTCTGTAATGAAAATTGCATTTCACCATGTGATTTTTTTTTTTAAAAAAAAGAAACCGACCTTGTTCCGTACATTTCAGTCCGATGTTTGGGGGCAATTTCTAACTGAATCTGCCATACAATTCCCTAGGAGGCTGAAAGCAGAGTGGTGCAAAGCAGTGGGCTTTGCAACACAGATCTTACTTTAAGTATTAGAATCCCAGCTCTGTGACTCTGTGGATGGTTCAGTTTATACGCCAGTTCAGGGAAGAGGCAAGAAAAAAAGAGAAAGGCATGTCAGAGGGCTTCTGGGTAACATAAAGGGATGTCCTAGGAAAGATTTCAGTTGTGCAAGCTGAGCATTCCAGCTGTCCAACATCACACACACACACACACACACACACACACACACACACACAGACTCGCCCATAATGGCAGCTCTCACCCAACCACACATAATCCACACCAGGGCCCCTAGCCAACCAGCTGTGCTTCAGACCCTTCCATCTGGGAATCAGGATTTTTAACATCAATTCCGATCCCGTGGGTTCATGAGAAGGAAGAAGCTGACCACCACATCAGACAAGCTCTAAAATCTCATTTACTCCTGAGGGCCACCTAATCACACAAAACACTGATCTTTTAAACACACACACATACTCTCCACCTCTTCAAAACGCCACGTGAAAAGCCCATAGAAACACAAAAGTCTATTATTAAAGTCCTAGGGTCACCAAAACTAGCCTAGCTAGGGTCTTAGAAATCAGAGTTGTGGTCCTTCTGGTTGAGGTGAGGATTCACTCAAAAAGGTCACAGGGAACGCTTCGGAGGTGATAGAAAGGTTCTGTCTCGGGATGCATTTGTCAAAACTGATCAAACGGCACAGTTCAGATCTGAGCATTCCACTGTATGCAAATTACACCTCAATTTAAAAAGAAAACTACCCCAGCAGCCTTTCTCCCTGGCTGCAGCAGAACTTTGAGCTGTCCTATGAGATATCTGAAATCTCTGTTGTGCTATGTAAAGTGCACAAGTACCATGGCGACAGTCACCATAAAAATAGATAACAAGATTAAAATGGATAGAGGACACAGGAATTTAAGAACGGCACACCAGGAGCAATTCGTGTTCGGCTGAAGAAGAAAAATAGAGGACAGGGAGGTTTTCATTCCACCACCACCACCAACTCCCCCGCCCCCTTGCACTTTGAAAAACAGCCACCCAGTGTGGTTGTTTTTACTAAAAGAGTTTTATGGCTTCCTAATACTCAAAGGACAAAAACGGCTGAGAGCTGTTATTTCTTATCGTGTTTTTGCCTTAAAAAAAAAAAAATCTGATAGCCTAAGTTTTTCCCATACTCACTGTTATGTGGCCCAGGGAACTGATTCCGAGCAACTCAACAAGCACAGTCGATGTGCCATATACTGTGTGAGACCCAAATGATGCTGGGATAAAGGCGGCCTGAGCCCTTCATCATCAAATGCACAAAGATTTCCCACTGTAGTTCTCAATTACAGAGTTCTGTCTGTACTTTTTACATACATCTAAAACTGACGCCCCCTAGGTAAGCACCCCGAAACTGCTTCACATGAAGAAAGCACTTCCGTGCTTCCCTGGCAGCTCAAAGGTAAAGCGTTTGCCTGCCAATGCAGGGGACACAGGTTCAATCCCCGGTCCAGGGGGATTCCACACGCCTGGGAGCGACTAAGCCCCACAACTACAGAGCTTGTGCTCTAGAGCCCGGGAGCCGCAGCTGCTGAAGCCCCTGAACCACAGAGCCCGTGCTCAGCAGCAAAAGAAGCCACTGCGGTGAGAAGCCCGCGGACCTCGACCGGAGAGCGCGCCTGCTCATCTCGACGAGGGAAAAGCCTGCACAGCCACAGAGACCCAGTCCAGCCAAAAAATAAAATTAAATTTAAAAACACCAAAAAACCACTCTCTTGCCTAATACTGATTCTTTCAAATGCCAAAAGGCCGGCATGAATGGCCTGGTGACATAAATCTTGCGTTCTTCTCCAAAAGATGAGATAAACCTCTATTCTCCTTGTGGAATTTCTGAGAATCATTTGCTATGTGAGTTAGCCCTGACAGTGCTCCCAACAAAAGAAGGAATCCAAAAATATCAGCAAGAAAATCTAAAATGTTTAACCAGAGTGGATTCTAAATAAACCACATAGTTTAGTAAAATTTAGGCAAAATTAAACTTCCACATGGAAGCAACAAATAAAAATGTGAAAACAAAAACATTTTTATTCAAATCACAAATTTACTGTCCAATATAAAATAACATTAACATATGCATCTCTGGAAAATCCCACCCAAAAGTTTATCTGTTCCTTGTCGTCACTGTCACTAAATCCACAGAGCAGCCACAAGGTTCAGACTCATCCCTGGTGTCAGGACGGCATTTAATGTGCGGAGGGCCTCCCAGGTGACTCAGATGGTAAAGAATCAGCCTGCAATGCAGGTGACTTGGGCTCAAGGTTTGATCTCTGGGTCCAGAAGATCCCCAGGAGAAGGAAATGGCAACCCACTCCAGTATTCTTCCTTGGCGAATTCCCATGGACAGAAGAGCCTGGAAGGCTACAGTCCATGGGGTCACAAAGAGTCGGATACGACTGAGCGACTGAGCTCAATAACAACAATAACCTGGTAATATAAATCTGCCTGGAAAACATGAGGAAGGAGGTAGCCAAGGACACTTTTAGATCCTCCACAGCCAAGCAGAGGCCCTCAGGAGTCAATTAAAGGCCCCCAGCTTGATTCATTCATTATACTGAACACAACTGCCCAATAAACACGTTAGTCTTCCATATGCCAACCTGCTTTATTATTATTTGCCATCTCCACTCCACCTCTGTCTTCTTGCTTTTCCTAAAGACAAAATTCAATTTTCAGCAGTCCTGGCCACAAACTGACTCCTGAGCCACCACTGAATAGTCCTCTTCCTCCTTTCTAAAATGAGCCCAGCAGATTTCTTGAAAATGTTGGGACCCACTTATTAACATTTCCTAAAAAGCCTACAATGATGATGTTGACCATAGTACTGTACAATTAGAGGTATATCCCATATTTCACATTATCTTTCAGCTTTGACAAGTCACACAATAACCTAAGAATTGGAAAGGACTTTGGAAGCCAGCCTAATTCTTGTTCTCTTCTACGGCACCCTTAATCCACAGCATTCGGCCCACATTGAATACCTCCAATGATAGGGAGCTCACTATTCCATGGGAAGATATTTCCACTGTTGGTCAGACCTGCCAGCTGGAAAATTCCTTTCCCGGGACTCCTCTGGTGGCCCAGCAGCTAAGACTCCACACTCCCAGTTCAGGGGTTTCATCCCTGGTCAGGGAACTAGATCCCACATCCCTAAGAGTTCAAATGTTGGAACTAAAGATCCCTCATGGCAACAAAGGCCAAAGATCCTGTGTGCCACAACTGAGGTCTGGCACAGCTAAATAAAAAAAATCAAATTTTTTAAAAACTTCCTTTTCTGACAGAACTGAAATCTGGTCTCCCAGTCTTTATGGTTTAAAGGAACCTTAGGGCTCATCACCTTCAGTGTAATCATTCAACAGGTAAGGAATCATGTAAAGCAATCATTCTACAGAGGAAGAATCTGAAGCCGGAGAGGAGAAAGTAATCGTTCCGTCCATTGGTCATATTCTAACACCAGGAGCAGAGATGAAAAAGTCAATTACCATGAAAAGATGGGAAAGTACTACTGGGTGCCCACGCCCCTGAGTATGCGCCTGTCAATCCTAATCCCACCGCATCCCAGGCTCCTTCCTGTGGGTGAAGCCTTCTTTGTTTGTGCTTCTTTAAAATCATAGCCCGACAGTGGTCCAAATGTCACAAGACCAGCAGAGGTCACTAAAACCAGATCCTGGGATTGGACTGATGAATTTCTGATCCGGCTACGAACGGGATTTGAATTCTAAAATAGGGCTCGCCCAGTAGCTCAGATGGTAAAGAATCTGGCTGCCAAGGCAGGAGACCAGGGTTCGACTCCTGGGTGGGGAAGATCCCCTGGAGAAGGGAATGGCTACCCACTCCAGTATTCTTGCCTGGAGAATCCCATGGACAGAGGAGCCTTGTGGGCTACAGTCCATGGGTCTCCAAGAGTCAGATGTGACTGAGCAACTAACACTAACTTCTAAAAAACACCTTATGTCACTCAGGGCTCCCATTAAACTTGTGAACAACAGAACAATCTCCAACTTTTTCCCACATGATCTGTCCCATCCTTGGCACCTGGAGGACCACTGGGGCCACGCTGTGCTTGTCTGTTTGACTGTTGGTCTCCCGCTTTCAATCAGATCATCAAATTCAGGTCAGAGACTGAGCCTTCGTTTGTGTCTCCAGTCAGTGCTTGACACATAGCAGGTAAATAACTCAAGATTAGTCACCTAATGAATCATCTGCCTTTACCCCATCCTGTCCCCGAATGATGAAATGTTTTTTAAAAATACACGTGTTCAGGAGAGTGAAGAGACAAACCACAGGCTGGGAGAAAATATTTGCAAAAGACACAACTGATAAAGGACTATTATCCGTAATATACAAAGAACCCTTAAAACTCAACAGTAAGAAAGCAAACAACTCAATTTTAAAAAGCGAGCCAGAAACCTTAACAGATACCTCACCAAAGACATAGAGGCAACCAAAAAAGCTGTGATCTTTTTGAAAAGATGTGATCACAAGTCATTAGGGAAATGCAAATTAAAATGATACCACTACCCACCGACGAGAGTGGCCAAAATCCAGATAACTGACAACGCCAAATGCTGGTGAGGATACAGAGCAACAGGAACTCTCATTTATTGCTGGTGGGAATGCAAAGCGGTGCAGCCACTTTGGAAAAGTTTGGTGGTTTCTTCCAAAACTAAACACGCTCTTACCATACGATTCAGCAGTTGCATTCCTTGGTATTTATCCAAAGGAGCTGAAAAATTACATCCACATAAAAACCTGCACACAGATGTTTACAGCAGCTTCATTCATAATGACTGCCCATACTTGGAAGCAACCAAGGTGAACGGATAAATACACTGTGCTACACCCAGATAATGGGATATTATTCAGGGCTAAAAAGAAATGCTGAAAAGAATTATACTACCAAGCCAGGAAAGGACACGGAGGAAGATTAGATGCGTATTATCGAGTGACACAAGCCAGTCTGAAAAGACAACACACTGTACAATTCCGATGATATAACATTCTAGAAAAAGCAAAACTGTGCAGCCAGTAAAAATAACAGGGGCTACCTGGGGTTAGGGAGAGGGACGGATAAATAGGCAGAGCACAGAGGATTTTAGGGCAGTGAAAATACTCTATAGGATACTGTAACAGTGGATACATTTGTCCAAAATCAGAATATCCTTATATAAACTATGGATCTGGGGTGATTAGTAATGGTCAGCGTAGGTTCATCAGTTACAACAAATGTACCATCTGGTAGGGGATGTTGATGGCTGGAGAGGCTGTGCATGTGAGGGGCAGGAAGTATGTGGGAAATTTCTGTATCTTCCTCTCAATTTTGCTGTGAATATAAAACTGCTCGAGAAAACAAAGTATTTTTAAAAAAATATATGGTAGTGTTTTTCCCACTGTGACATACATACACCCTATAAAAAATATAAATAGCTAACTTAAAACATTAAAAAAAAAGCCACTCAACTCATCTATCTAGAAGTAACCAATATTAATATTTTGGTATTAGAATTATTGGAATATTTCCTTCCAGTCATTTTCTATGCACTTTTTTAAGATTTGAAATCATAGGGGCTTCCTGGTGGCTCAGTGGCAAAGAATCTGCCTGCCAATGCATGAAACACAGCTTCGATCCCTGATCCAGGAGGATCCCACATGCCTTGTAGCAACTAAACCCGTGTGCCACAACTATTGAGCTTACGTTCTGCACCTGCTGAAGCCTGCATACCCTTAGAGCCCGTGCTACACAACACGAGAAGCCGCCACAATGAGAAGGCCACACAACACAACTGCAGAGGAGACCCCGCTCGTCGCAGTGAGAGAAAAGCCCTCGAGTAGCAACGAAGACCCAGCACACCCAGAATAAATAAAACTATTTTCAAAAACTTAAAAAGATTTGAAATCATACTGTAGATGCTCCCTAACTTTTCGCAGAAACATCTGTCCATGTTATTTTAAAATATTCCTAACCATGATTTTTAATGGCATAATATTCCATTATGAAGACACATCCATCAGAATCACTTATGGATTACTTCCTGCCCAGTCACTCTATTGGATATTTACGTTGTTTCCAATTTTTCATTACAGTTTAAGAAAAAAAAACAACTCTAAATAATCTCTGTGTACAAAGCATCATGTACACTTGCGATGTGGTCTCCAGGAGGGGGATTATCTTACTAGAATGTATAAGCATTACAATTCAAATTTTAACTAAATCAGGGTCTACATTTATCACTTCTGGAATTTCTTTTTAAAATTTGAGCCCTCATTCTGTATATCTCTGAATCTTGGGTTATCTACTAACTAAGCAATTCCTCCCACTTCTACACTGTCAACAATGCTGACAAATATACCTTCTGTATCTTCATCCACAATGATGGAAAAAAATGTTGAACAGCTCAACACCAAGAATAGAACCCTATGGCACTCATTTTTAGACCCCTTTCCAGGCTGACTCAGTGCCACTAACTAACAGTTTTTGCATACAACTGTCAAATTAAATTAATACCACCACCCAGCCCACATTCCACCACTTATTTAATATGGACCATCCTACCTAAAGAAACTGATAAACACTTTACTAAAGCCAAAGTGTACCATAGCTAACGCATGGCTTCTCTGATGTAGTAACCAAACCGTTATATAAAACAGGAAATGGGGGACTTCCCGGGTGGTCCAGTGGTTAAGAATCCGCCTTCTGACGCAGGGAATTCGGGTTCCAGCCCTGCTCGGGGAGCTAAGACCCCACATGCCGTAAGTGGAGAAGCCCTCCACTGCAGCTACGGAGCCCACAGGCGTTCTGGAGCCCACACAAATGCAATGAAAGACTCCGTGTTGCAACTGAGATCTAACGTGGCCAGTAAATAAATAAAATGCAGATATAAAGTGAAAGAGGGACACTGGACACTTATTTTTAAAAAAGCAGGAAATGGGTTTTAATTTGATATGATTCGGCTGACTTCTGGTTATCCTTGCATCCTATGATCACATATTTTTAAGCAATTTGGCAAAAAGTACTTCAGTTTCAACTTTTTTTTTTACAAAGACTATATTTTAGGGGCTTCCCTGGTGGCTCAGTGGTAAAGAATCCACCTGCTAAGGCAGGAAACACGGGTTCAATCCCTGGGTGTGGAAGATCCTACATAGGGCGGAGCAGCTAAGCCCATGCTCCGCAGCTACTGAGCCTGCGCTCTGGAGCCTGGGAGCCTTGACTGCTGAGACCACACGCAGCAACTACTGAAGCCCACTCGTCCTACGGCCCTCGCTCCCCAGCCAGAGAAGCCACCACAATGAGGAGCCTGAGCACCACGGCTACAGAGTAGCCCCCACTCGCTCAAACTAGAGGAAAGCCCAGCAACAAAGACTCAATACAGCCCCAATAAATAAATAACTTTAAAAAAAAAAACTGTATTTTAAAATAGTCAGGCTGCACATCTGTAAAAAGCAGAGTGGTTCTTGTTCAGTGCCTGTCACCTGTAGCTTCCCCCGGGGAAGGACTATCAATCACGGGTGGTTATGGACCCCCTAGTTTTCTAGGAGTCATTTGCACTCATACCTGGTCTTGAACCAATTATGACATGGTCATTACGTATTCTGGACTATCAGTCTCTGGATCCCGGAAGCCCACCTCCAAGACCACCCTAGGAAGGATCTAAAAGAAGAAATGAGACCGTCTCCTTGCCATTCCTGTATTATTCACGCACAGAACCAAAGCTCCTGAGGACCTAATGTCAAACGGCACTTGGCAGTTGTGACTCACATCTCACCAAATTATTACCTCAACATGGTTCCCAGAAGGTACGTGCCAGGAGTCACCATCTAACCAGACCAGCCAGAAGTGGAAAGCGGGAGGACTAAGAGATCCTGGGGGTCACTAGAAACCGGCCTCACCAGAGAATACAGTCCAGGGCCATCTCTGATTAGTACCATTCCAATCATCAGGAAAATATTTCACAGTGCCAGCCGGCAGCAACTCAGAAAAGACTACTGACAAGCCTCCAACAAGTCATCTGCACACAAAGCTCTCAAATTCAGTGTCACACTCCTACCGGAATCCTCCGACAGCAATCCCAAATTCCCTCCTTAGCCTCTGAGTCTCGGAAACTCAGGTCACAAACCCAAAGGCCTGCAGAGCTGAGCAGGAAACTGGTATCAACTGGATTAAAGCAGCGGAGAGCAGGGGAACCTGAATATCTGTCGACCCACCCCCCAGGGTGGTGCTGTCTCCCATCTCCAGGGGGCAGCCACCACTCAGTTGCACAGGCCGGCCTGATCTGACTTTTTGTGAGAGTTCCAACTTCAGAGGTTTTTCTGGACTGCTCCTGATTTTTGAAAACCTCTGTGTGGTAGAAAACCTCCCAGGGACAACCCCAGTCTGCAAACTGAACACATTCTTCAGGCCTCCTGTTTACAACCCCTCCACTACCCTTTGATCCTAACCAACCTTTCCAGTCTGACTGCTCCCTCCTCTCTCACAAGGACCTCTTCTGCACACTGTGTACACCCCTAACCCCTGGCCGTGGGCCCCCACCTGTGCAGCATCATAGTGATAAACCCCCCACCTGTGAGGCACCATGAGCTACCACAAAGGAATCACCCCAGACTTCCTTCCCTATTTCAGAAGTTTTTTCCAAGTCACACAAGCATAGCTCCTTCCCTTGTACCCTGTGGCTACTTATTTTTCATCTTGGCATTTCATCACCTTGCCTTGCTCCTTAATCACAGGCGGACCTTATCTCTCATGGAGTCTGTAAACGTTCAGTCCCTTCCTCATGCTTCCTTCCACCTTCAGCACTAATCAGGGGCGCTCTGCACAGAAGCAGTTTACTCAATACTTCTTCGATGTGAAAATGCTCTTTCACTGTTTTCCTAACTGTGGGTTATGATCCATTATGGGCTCGTTAAGTTGACTTGGTGGAAGACAATAAACATTTGTAAATGAAAAATAATGGAATAGAAAATAAAAGTGTCAGGATTGAGATTGACATGTACACACTGTGCTGTGCGGTGCTGAGTCGTGTCCGACTCCCTGAGACCCCATGGACTGTAACCCACCAGGCTCCACTGTCCACAGGATTTCCCAGGCAAGAATACTGGAGTGGGTTGCCATTTCCTCCTCCAGGGAATCTTCCTGAGCCAGGGATCAAACTCGTGTTTCCTCTGTCTCCTGCATTGTAGGTGGATTCTTTAGCCACTGAGCCATCAGGAACTAACAAGGAGCTACCGTATAGCACAGGCACCTCTACGCAACACTGTAATGATCTATATGGGAAAAGGATCTAAAACAGAGTGGATGTATGTACATGAATAACTGATTCACTCTGCTGTACACCTGAAACACAACACTGTAAATCAACTACACTCCAATAAAAATTCATTAACTAAAAATATCAGAGGAGATTGCACCAAGCAAAAGAGGTAGTACTCATGAACTTAAATTAGGTTTTCACATACATGATTGGGTGTACTAGTTCATAGTGTAAATTTTATTTCTTAATGTAGGTCATGGTTGAAACAGTGTAGAAAACATTGTTCCGTAATCAGTAGATTAGTTCCACCAGGGCTCCATGCAACCTTTTTTTTTTTGACAGTCATATATTCCCTAAAAAGAAAAAAAAAAATCTGATGGCTACCTCTCCCCATATGAGCCTGTCTGCCCTGCTAATTCATTGATCCTGCATCCAGAGGAAGAGGGAGACTAAGTAGCTGCAATGACATTGCCACTCATTCTGCAACTCTGTGCAATCATATCCCTCAAATTCACCAGCCCTGGGATGTTGCAAGTTGAGGCTTGGGGAATTTGTTCAGTAAATCACCCTTGCTCAGCCTTGCAAAAGGAAAGCAGAATTCAGAGCTCAGGAGAAGCACCCTCTGCAGACAGACAGGCAAGTGGCTGGCTTCCTGGGACCTGGCTAGGGCTCCGGTTAGGAGGAACCTGGCCCTGGAAAAGGCACTATCCCAAATTTGGGCCCAAAATTTCCTCCTTCCTCTTTTAGATCGTCTGGCTGTCCCCTCGTCTTGTTGCTTCCCCCATGCTCACCTGCAGTGAGACACCAGGACTAGACAAGATCTCTGTGGAGAGCAAAACTCAGCATGTTTCAAAGTCCAGCAATTTATGTGCTTGGTGAATTCCATTCCAGTTCCTGCCATTCTCCAATCCCTCCCTCCCAATTAGAAGAAAAAGTGTCCCATATTCCTTGGAGCCTCAATTCCTCCGAGCTGCTTTGCTCCCTTCAGGTTCAGGACCAGGTGATGTCATCTGGATGGCAAGACAGAACAAAGCCTTCCAACTCACACCCCAGATCCCCTCACCAACAACCTCTACTGCACCCCCTATGACCAAGAAGACATTCATCAGAGTGCCTTCCATCCCCCGGCTCCGGCAGCCTTTCCCACCCTATACACCCTGGTTTCCCACCAATCTCAGGGCTGCAGTTGCTAGCAGGACACCTATGTTTCAACTTCTTAGCAAACAAATGAAACTTCTCTGCAGAGTATCAATTACTTCTCTCCAAAACACACATTTCCGATTTCTAGAGTTACCAAGCACAGCAGCTCCAAGGCCCTGGTGTGTAATCAATTTCCACAAAGAATTAATTTGCATTCATCTCCTCCTTCACCCTGCCCCTGTCAATAGACTATTTAAACCGTAATGCTTCTAAAACTCATCCACTTTTGCATTTCCAGTTATCCCAGTCCAAATCCTGGGCATTCCACAACTGTAACAGCCTACTGATTTGTCTCATAACATAACTTTTCAAAGGGCTTCCCTGGTGGCTCAGCAGCAGAGAATCCGCCTGCCAATGCAGGAGACTCGGGTCAACACCGGTTTGATCCCTGGGTCAGGAAGGTCCCCTGGAGGAGGAAATGGCAACCTATTCCAGTATTCTAGCCTGGAAAATCTCATGGACCGAGGAGCCTGGAGGGCTACAGTCCACAGGATCGCCAAGAGTCAGGCTAAACAACATTACTTTTCAAAATCTTTCCAAAGACCCTCTCGTGACATCAGTCTGGCTCAGAAACCTTGACGGTCTCCCCAGTACACACAGAGTAAAATGCAATCCCTCAGCCTGGCCTTCTAGGATGTTCACAACCTCAATCATCATCCTTCCCCATCTTTACTCCTACTGCTCAAGAAACATCCCCTGGTCTGACCAAGGGCATCTCCTGTCTCTCAGGAAAAGTCATGTCCGTTTGCACCTTGTGGCCCACCTCAAGGGTCTCCGGGAAAACAGTTCTGTGATTCCTACCCTATTCCTTCTCTGAACTCCACCAGCACCTATTCTACACTTTGCAGCTTGACAGGTAATGGTGCCCTAACTTGAGGCCTTAGTTCCCATGCTCAAGTCTTTCTGTCTCTCCCCTGAGATGATAAACCCTGGAGGAAATCATCTCCTGTATCTCTTACATCCTCCTCATTGAATAGCTGTCTGAACCTCTTCTCCTCCCATATGCAACCCCTTTCTGACCTCTCATACCTGTTACTTCTTCCTCCCCTACCTCTGGCCTTTGCCAGAGTTATTTTCCATGCGCATAACTGATTTCATAACTTAGGACTCCAAGTCCAGTCCCCAGCTCTGACCTTGCCTTTGACAGTCCCCCTGCCCCCTAGCATTTAGTCACTCAGGCAGTCAGAGTACATTAATTTGAACTTGAGCTCTCAAATCACTTCCACCTTTCCTTGGGTGCGCTCTCCTGGACAGCCTGGCATGGTGCTGAGAAGGCCTGCAGTCCCCCAAAGGTACCTGTGGAATTGAACTTAATTGCTGTTTTCTGGTGTTTCCAGAGTCCTGAGACCCGGACTCTCTGTTTACACAAAACCTTAGGAGGATGTCAAAAAGGCCTTGGATACCTGTTGATCACTCACTTGCAGGCAAAGTGCACCATACGGGGTGTAAAGAAGGGGTCGGTGGCCTGCAGGTAACTCCTGCACCTGGCGGCCTGACATCTGGAGAACGCTCGCCTGCGGGACGCTCTCCAAAGTCACCGGGCATTGGCCAAGGCCGCCTGAAACCAAGAGGCAACGGAGCCCCCTGGTCCCCTGGCAGGTGGGCGTCTTTAGATTTCTGAGTCCGTCCTAAAGTGAAGGCGCCGAGCCCCGAACTCCCAGGCAGGGAAGAAAACGCTGCCTTGGAAATTGTTTGCACATGACAAACTCCCCGTCCAGGCCCCCACAAGCCCACAGTGCCTGCGCCCGGGGCTGCCGGCGAGGAGACACAGGGTGAAGGCGCGCAGAAGGAAGTAGGGGGGTGGACAGAAGGGCAGAAGTGGACCGGGAGGGTGGGGGCCAGCCCCCGAGGTGGAGGGTGTGTCGCGCCGCGCGTCCCGGAGCCCGGCACTCGCCCGCCCGGCCGCTCGGCGGAGCGGGCAGGAACGCGCGGGGCGCCGGAACGACTGGGCCGGCCGCCCAGCCGGAAAGGGTCAGGGAGGGGGCAGGTCACCCTCCGGCGGAGAGGCGACTCCGGACCGGCGCTCAAAGTTGGGGAGGGGATTCCTTGGCGAGCGTGATAAACAAGGCAGCTCACGGGAGGGAGGGAGGGCGCGCAGCCACCCCCCTCCCGGCCGGCGCGGCCACTGCCGCAGCGGCCCCCGTGCCCCGACCGGCCGCGGCCCCGGCGGCGCCCGCCTCCCGGCCCTCCGGCCCGGCCCCCGCGGGCGTGCAGAGCGTGGGAAGTTCCCGGGCCGCCCCCCAGTCCCCGGGCTGCAGCGCCGCGAGGTCCTCGCGCAGCTCACCTCGCCCCGCCACGAGTGGCGGCACGGGCCGGGCAGCTCCCCCTCGGACAGCTCGGCTCGGTTCGCGGCTGCGGCTGCCGCGGCCCCCGCCCGCCCGGCGCGGCCCACCGCCCCGCTCCGCTGCGGCCGCCCGCCCGCCGAGGCTCCGTTCGCGCCCACCTGGCCGGCCTGCCCTCCCTCTCCGGGACACTGCGCTCACGTACGCGGCCGCGGCCACAACCCGGCCCGGATTCCCAGCCCGGGAAGGGAGCGGAGGCGCGCGCCAGCCAGCGAGCGCGGGGGCCAGGCTGGAGACACACCCCCTAGCCGCCCTCCCCGCGCGCGCACCCCGCCCCCGGCGCCGCGCGCGCCCGCCGCCCGCGCGCCTCTCGCCGGCCGCAAGCGCCCGCGCCCCGCGCCCCTACACCCACGCCGCGCGCCCGGCGTGCACACCCCGGCCGCCAGTAGACCGTGGGCGCTCAATAAGTGCCCAGCGACTCCTCGCGCACATGCGCCCTTGAACCTGACCGAGTGGTGACGCCCCCGCCTCCCCCCCGCCCCCCAAATCCGACCCGGCGGCTGCAGCCCCGAACCAAACTTGAGTGTTTGCCTGTTTTCACTTGAACCGCCAACCGAGCCAAAGTTTCTCGCTGTTGTTTTTCCAGGCCGGGCTCTGGGACCGGCTTCACCGAGACAGGCCGAGCTTGCCCCAGGGCGGGAAAGGCCGCCATCAGGCTCCGGGCGCCACCGACGGACGCTGGGCGGGGGCAATGGAGACCCAGGCCGCGCAGCCCGGCCCGCCGCGCGAGAACGAAAGGCCGGAGGGAGTGAAGATAGCAGCCAACCTTTCCATCTTCCTTTGCTTTAATGTTTTCTTCTCCATTTTATGACATTTTACTCGAGCTCACTCGTTTGTAGTTGTAAAGTGAGGCGTTATTTACTGTTTCTGGAATTAACAGGAGAGAAAGTTAACTATTAGCTTTCAGCCCTTATGTAAACAATACCAGTTGCTTTTGGCACCGTTAGGCTCTGGCTTTTGTATAATTTGTAACGAGGAGAATTGAAGCTGTTCCATTGTGTTGCTCTGTGTTTTTCAGAGATAAGACCAAGAGCCACAACGGTAGTGAAGGGCCCTAGTGCCTGTATGCATGGGCATATGGATTCATAGTCAAATAAATTTAAAGGGTAGAAGAAACCAATCCCCTCCCCCCAAAAGTTTTAAAATATTTTTGGACTTACTTATTGAGTTTGCAGTCAGTTCACCTTCAACTTGAAGTGTACTGTTTTTCTTGCAGTGAGACGGTGGGGAGTGTGCAGGAAAGGACTAGAGGCTTTGCAATCAGACGGGCCTGGTTTGCGATCCTGATTTTATTGTCGAACTAGTTTTATGCTTTTCAGCAGGTTCTTTTCTCTATCTGAACCTCAGTTTCTTTATCTGTAAGATGAAATAAAAAACATGGCTACAGTGCCTAGCTCACACCAAAGAAACACTAAATATTCTTTCCCTTCCCTCATGGTCCACCATTTGTTAACATAAGAAAAATCTCCTTTAAAAAACTCCAAAGTCCCTAAAGGATATCAGTGCTCAACT
This sequence comes from Ovis canadensis, assembly GCF_042477335.2. Classification (NCBI taxonomy): domain Eukaryota; kingdom Metazoa; phylum Chordata; class Mammalia; order Artiodactyla; family Bovidae; genus Ovis; species Ovis canadensis. The sequence continues at coordinate 103,297,788 of NC_091246.1, forward strand.
AGGGGTGACTTTTGCCTCCAACAGACATTTTGGCAATGTCTGGAAGTATTTTTGATTGTCACAACTGGGAGTAGTGGTGCTCCCAGCATCTAAACAGGTATAGGGCAATGGTGCTGCTAAATATCCTGCAAGGCACAGGACGGCCCCACACCACAAAGAATTACCTGGTCTGAATTGTCAATAGTGACACTGTTAAAAGATCCTGCTATAGGCTAATTCAGCCATCAAACAAAGACTGGTTCCCCCTTTTCCTTCTTATCCTCAAGGAAACATTCTTGTTTTGCATTCAAAAGAACAGAAAGCAAAGCATTTGGGGGATCACAGCAATGATATGAATATGCAAAACCTCCCCTTAATGGGAAAATGCAGATTTGAATTTTACTTTTTATTATTAAAGGAATATTCTACTTCATTAACAACCGATGTGTGCACCCTTATTATTAAGGTATCTTGTGATGTATTATGTATTACTACAGTTCACGAATGTACTTCCCAGGTGGCACCTGTGGTAAAGAACCCGCCTACTAATGTAGGAGACTCAGGTTCGATTCCTGGGTCGGGAAGATCCCCTGGAGGAGGGCATGGCAACCAACTCTAGTATTCTTGCCTGGAGAATCCCTTGGATAGAGGAGCCTGGCGGGCTACAGTTCATAGGGTCACACAGAGTTGGACACGAAGCGACTTAGCACACACACACAGTTCATGAATAGCTTTCGGTTCTGTTTCCCTTTCTCTTCAGACCATAGGTGCTTACTGGCTTCTGCAGATTCACCTCTCTGCCAAGTCCCTCACCGATCCTGACATTTATAATATAGTCCCTGCCTCCAAGGGACATCCAGTGTAGTTGGAAGTAAATGAATGCACTTGCAATAATTAATGAAAAATACAAGATAGCATATAATTAAGCTTTAATTGCAGCACCCAGACCAAGGGAGTGAGGAAACTGAGTCCAGCAACACCAGGTGCTACCTGGCTGAGGTGTTCTGCCAATGTTTGTTGAATGAACTGAAATAGTGAACACCTTTGACACCAGATAGGACTCCAGGTAAATTCTATTCCAGTCTTTTAAAACTGCTAGCCTTTATAAAGGGATGTCGGTGCCTGGCTGTGAGGTTTAATTTTCTTAAAACATCCAGTTCAAACTTGTAACCCAACCTATATATTTCTGAAAATGATTGAACTTTAATAAAACAGAAACAATCATTCATTTGACAGCTATGTCAGTGCCTGCTGTGTGCAGTGTGAGCCACCGGTCTCTAAATTTGCACAGAACCCAGAGCTTGTTCTGTTTGAGACAGGCCATCCAAAGGCATGTGCTCTCTTACTGCATATACTGAATGAATATCCCCTTTGACTGCAGGTATGTACTTGTCAGTATGCATTCCAGAGTTTTGCACATTAATACAGACTCTGAACTTTCCCTCACAAACATCCATTCCCAAACACATACCCAGCACTCGGTCTCCTGGCCCAGTCCTGAACACACCCCATAGCACACCAGACACAAAGCATGATGTGCTTAGAAAGATTATAACTGGTTGGTTTCCAATCTTGGCTCCCTCCCCTAACCCCAACCACCAGCGGTACCCCCAAAGTAGAGCTTACCCTCCCTGGAGGCTGTCGCATCCGAGAACTGCCCATCACCTTGCTTTCTCCCATAGCCTGACCCCCTATTAAAATGTAGGCACCCGGGGACATCCCTGGAGGTCCAGTGGTTCAGGACCCACCTGCCAATACAGGGGACACGGTTTGATTCCTTGAACCTGGTCCGGGACGTTTCCACATGCCTTGGGGCAACTAAGCCCAAGCACCACCACTACTGAACTCTGGTGTAGGCCTGTACTCTACATCAGAAGCCCCCACAATGAGAAGCCCAATCACCGCAGCTGGAGAGCAGTCCCGCTCACCACCACTAGAGAAAAGCCACTCACGGCAACAAAGACCCAGTGCAGTCAAAACTAAACAAACACAACAAGCAAACCTTAAAAAAAAAAAAGTCATCTGGTACCTCCTCCCCTTCAAAGTCATTAGCTTCTCAGAGCTGTTAGAACTGTGCCTGTGCTCAATCACGTCCTACTCTTTGTGACCCCGTGGACTGTAGCCCTCCAGGCTCCTCTGTCCATGGGATTTCCCAGTCAAGAATACTGGAGTGGGTTGCCATTTCCTCCTCCAGGGGATCTTTCTGACCCAGGGATCAAACCCAAGTCTCTTGTATTGACGTGGATTCTTTACCACTCCTTAAGCTGAGGTTCAGCAAAGCAGACTCAGGACTTGTCTCTTATTTCTCATATTATATGGACACATTCATAGGAGATTTTCAAGGTGAATCTGAAATTGCCACTGTCTCCCATCACCTGATGACTGTTTCCAGGCTTGCCTCCCTCCAGTCCATGCTTTTATACCAGCCTCTTTCCTCTGCTCCAGACTCCTCAAAGGCTTCCTGTAGCTTTTATAATAAAGTCCCAGCATTGCTCATTAAGATCCTTCCTGGTGGGGCTCTTAATTAGTTCTCCAGCCACCAGTTGCCTCTCTCTGCCTCCACCCCCTTCGCTCTGCACTGTATACATACTAAACTGAACTTCTGTCCTCTGCCTGAACAGACTTTCTCGTTGCTTGACCCAAGCTGTTTTCTCCGCCTCGAATACTCTCCATCCGTCTCTCTCATCTCTTTATCTTACTATTCCTGCCCGTTCTTCAGGAGTCAGCTTAGACAGCACTTTCTCTGGCCTCCCCAAGGCTGGATTACCTGCCTGTCCTTTAACTCCAGTAGCACCTCTACTCACCCCACCTTACCATCAACACTGCATCATTCCAAAATCTCCATCCCCTTGTCCTAATCTCCCACAAGTCTGAACATTCTAGGGACTTCTCTGGCAGTGGCTAAAATTCCATGTTCCCAATGCAGGGAGCCTGAGTTTGATCCCTGGTCAGGGAACTAGATCCCACATGCCACGACTTAGAGTTTGCATGCTGCAACAAAGATTGACGGTTCCATGTACCGTAACTAAGACCCAGGACAGCCAAATAAATTAAAATATATATTTTAAAGTACTGAACATTCTATGCAGATAAGGAGTGTGTCTTGTCTCCATGCCATACCCAGCATTTGGCAGAGTACCTGGCATGAGGTGGGCACCTGATAAACACTGGTGAATAATGAGTTGCTTGTTGAACTCTGGGGAGTGACTAGAGCTTTTCCATCCATAGTCCAGGCAATTACTAGTTGGAAGCACGCCTCAGATGCCCAGAAGATGTCAGGGCTGGTGAAGACTTTCTAATCATTTATTAATATTTGGAACAGGATGCAGCCTATGGAATGAACTCAGTTTTGGGGTTCCACCAGAGCCTCATTTGATACTGAACCTGGCTTCTTGAACACCTGTGATCTACTTGACACCTCCACTTGGATGTCAGATAGTATCTCAAAGGTCCATGTCCAAAGTCAGACTTCTAATTTCACTCCCAATTGGCTTCTCCCCATTCCAGTAAGTGGCAATTCCATCCTTCTAGTTGCTCAGGAAACAAAGAGACAAGCAAAACCTTGGAGGCCTTTCTTTAATCCTTAACTCCTTTTATTTTCTTATACTCCACATCAAACCCACCAGAAAATCACTGAAATATATCCAGAATCAATTACATTTCTCCATTCCAGCCCTCTTTCCCTAGCTGGACCGCCATCTCCCTGAGCTGGATTTCCAAAACAGACTCCTATCCACATTGGCAGGCAGATTCCCAACCACTGGATCACCAGGGAAGTCCTCTCCTTGCTTTTTACGTTGCCTCTCTACACTCTACTCAGCACCACAGCAACCAAAGTGATCCTTTTAAAACCTAAGTCATATTACTATTCTGCTCAGAACCTCCAACTGCTTCCCACTTACCTCACTACAAGGTCTCCAGTCAACTCTCTGGCCCCAAAACCTAGCACGCTTCCCTGGCTCTCCCAATGCCAGCCACACTAGCCCCCTTGCCCTTCATTAGACCGACTTCCAACTCAGCCTTTTCGAAGCTATTCCTTTGGGCTGGACAGATCTTCCTCCAGGTATCCACATGGGCAGCGCTGGCACTTGACTCAGGTCCCTGCTCAAAAGCACTCTAATGGGAAAGACATTCCTCCCCTCACCTATCTAAAGTAGCACCACCCAACCATCCCTTGGCCTGGCTTTATTTTCCCCCTTAGCACTTATCACCACCTGACAGGCTGTCTCCATTCATCGACTGTAAGTTCAAGGATAGTAGAGACTGTCGTTTTGTTTATGTATCCCCAGCTTCTAGAACAGTGTCTACCATATTGTAGGCATTCAGGAAATAATCACAGGACTTCCCTGGTGGCACAGTGGGAAAGAATCCGTCTGCCAGGGCAGGGGACATAGGTTTGATCCCTGATCCTAGAAGATTCCATATACTGAGGAGCAGTTAAGCCCATGAGTCACAACTACAGAGCCTGTGCTCTAAAGCTCTCAAGCTGCAACTACTGAGCCTGCATGCTGCAATCACTGAAGTCTGCATGTTCCAGGGCCTGAGAGCCACAACTAATGAGACCCTGTGCCAAAACTACTGAAGCTGTGCACCCTAGAGCCTGTGCTTTGCAACAAGAGCACTCACCACAATGAGAAGCCCATGCTCAGCAACTAGAGAGTAGCCCCTGCTCACCACAACTAAAAAGTCCAAGCGCAGCAACGAAGACCCAGCACAACCAAAAATAAGATAAATCAATAAATGATTTGTTTTAAAAAAGAAAGAATCATGAATCAAAGACAGGTATCCACTACTTTAATCTGACTCATTTGAAAAGACCCTGATGCTGGGAAAGATTGAGGACAGGAGGAGAAGGGGACAACAGAGATGAGATAGCTGGATGGCATCACCGACTCAATGGACTTAAGTTTGAGTCAACTCTAGGAGCTGATGATGGACAGGGAGGCCTAGTATGCTGCAGTCCATGGGGTTGCAAAGAGTCGGACACGACTAAGCGACTGAACTGAACTGAGTCTCTTGGGAATACCAGCTACATACCATCAGGATACCAGCTGCTCAACTGCTCTGCCACCCTGCTTCTCACCCACTTAGAGCAGGGACTTCTGTTACCTCTATGCTACCCAGTTTGAAACTCAGCTTCCATACCTCAACCTCAAACTAGCTATGAGTTTCAAATGAAAAGGATAATACCATCAATTTTGCAACTGTAGCAGACTTGATGCTTTTCTTTTGATTGAGAAAATGTCACAATGTTTCCTAGTGACAAAAACTCCTATTTTAAGCTTTTCAGGTTAAAATGTATAAGACTTAGGAACTCTAAAGAGAAAGTCATTTGTAGGTAGGCCTGTGGCAATTGGCATCTCCTCTCTAATCTACCCAATTTGTAAAGCTATCCTGGAGAAGCTGGGCTTTGTATTTCATTGAACAGAAAGGATTGATAGGTTGCAAGTAGGCTGTTCAAAGTTTAAGGATACACCTGGAGTAGTTGCTTAGATCTACACAGCCACGTTGTTGTTTAGTAGCTGAGCCGTGTCCAACTCTTTGTGACCCCATGGACGTCTCCTACATTAACAGATGTGTTCTTTACCACTGAGCCACCTGGGAAACCCCTGCACAGCCGTATTTTTGAGCAAACAAGCCCCCACATGTGTGAAGCTACCCACAGACACACCCCAGTCCATAAACACCCAGATCCCTGCTTATCTCTTCCCAGCTCTGAAACTAGGAATATGAGCAGGAGTACATATTCAAAGTGGGGAAGAAATGAGCTGGCTTTAGGAACACAGACCAGAAAGCCCTGTGACTGGGTATGAAAGAATGTGTAAGCCCAGGCAGGCTCTCTGTGCACATCTGGTTTTCCCTTTTATGCTTCTGTGATTTCTATGACACAGGAAATCCACTCTGGAACAACCCTGTCTGCTTTCTAGTGAGTACATAAAAAATGAGGATTAAAAGTCTGTTTATCTCACTGTTGAGGGCAGGAAGATAAAATCCAGAACAGTACCGATTTGGGGGTGGACCAACTCCAGCTTCATTCTCCACTGTGCCCCAGGGGAGATGCTAAGTAACTGAGACCAGAGGAATGAGAGGCCAAGCAAAAAAATTCTGCAAAGGCTTAAGATTATCTAGGCATGGCTCTTGCTCTGAAGCAGACCAAGTATAGGAAAATACCACGTGGTGAAAAGAGCAGTCCAGTCAACTCAACCAACATTAATACTATTGGAACCACTCTCAGTCTCACTGGGAGCCCTTCTCCATTTGGCTTTCACAGTGTAATCTTTGTAAAAAAAAAAAAAAAGAGAGAGTCTTCTCATAAAAAGTCCTTAAAGTGGGCAGAAGCAGCCAGCTTTCTCACTCCATGAGACAACACAGAGCTGTTTAAGAGAGGAGCAACATTAAATCAGGTGGGAAAGGACAGGAAAACTTAGACTCCGAAAGGGAAAAAGAGGACTGGGTCCCACCCCAGTGGGGTTAGGGGTGAAGTTATCTCACACCCTCAGTAACAAACACGAGTAGAAAAGCAGATTGGGAGAAAAGAGAGACCAAGCAAAGGCCTAACAAACAGTAAGAAGCCAAGAAGTGCCAGAAAACTGTACTGTGAATGCACACCGAGGCCACTCCTTATGTTAGTTTCTTAGGCTCCAATCAATGATAATTACTTTTGGGAAATTCCCTGGTCCGGGAGTTAGGACTCTGAGCTTCCACAGCAGGGGGCCTGGGTTCGATCCCTGGTTGCAGAACTAAGATTCTACATGCTGCCAGATGGGGTTAAAAACAAAACAAAAGCCAACTGTTACTTTTTTGCCCCATGTTGCTCTGAAGCCTTTCGTTCGTTAGTTTTTTCTGTGCCAGGCGGCAAGGGAGGTCTTCGGTCTCTGACCAGAGATGCAACCTGGGTCCCCTGCAGTGGATGCCTGGAGTCTTAACCACCAGACCACCAGGGAAGTCCCAAGCCTTCTATTTTTATTCTCCTTCCCATGGCAGTAGTACTCCATCCCCTCCCCAGCCTCCCAGAGAAGGGGTTAGTGGCCTTTTCTCTGGAGAGTTCACCAGAGTTTCATTTTGTTAAGCTGTTAACCTTCATCCCCTCAAATACCAACCCTTCTCTTCACTAGCCCCACATAAGTATTCTGCCCCTCTTCCTTATTCTTCTGTGAGACCAAACTCCTGCCCAAGACAGGTGTGTCTGCCACAACCCAGACTACCCAGATGGTTAAGAATGGCTCAGGGATTTCCCTGGTGGTTCAGTGGCTAAGACTCTGAACTCCCAATGAACCCAGGTTTGATCCCCAGTCACAGAGAAGGCAATGGCAACCCACTCCAGTGCTCTTGCCTGGAAAATCCCATGGACAGAGAAGCCTGGCAGGCTGCAGTCCATGGGGTCGCTGAGGGTCGGACACGACTGAGCGACTTCACTTTCACTTTCCTGCATTGGAGAAGGAAATGGCAACCCACCCCAGTGTTCTTGCCTGGAGAATCCCAGGGACGGGGGAGCCCGGTGGGCTGCCATCTATAGGGTCGCACAGAGTTGGACACGACTGGAGCGGCTTAGCAGCAGCAGCACCAACAGCAGGGACCTAGATCCTACATGCTGAGACTGAGAGTTCGAATGCTGCCACTGAGACTGAGCTCAGCTAAATAAATTAATTAAATGACTCAGAACCTGGCTACCTCCTCCAAGGCGGAATAATCATCTGGGAATACCACAGTTTTGCACAAGTGACATGCAAAGGGCATAGGAAGATCTGAATCCAACATACACGCCATGGGATGACAGCACCACAGAGCACTGGGTCAGCTCACAACCTCCACAAGGTCACACCAGTGATGTGCTAACTAACCATTGCCGAGGACTGGGGGTGATGAACTGAATGACTTCTCAACAAACAAAAATGAAAAAAAGAAAATTTTTGTTTGTTTCAGTCCATAAATCCATACACCAATTAGACAAAACCCCAACTATAAAAGCCAGTTTTAAAAAGCAATTTAAAGGCTGCCAGTCATTGGATGACAATTTCTGGCTCTTTTGAATTAAACAGCAGACACTGTTCCTTATTTGTACCAGACATCTTACTGTATTTGCAGTCAGCACAGTTTTGTACATCTATCACAGGTTGGCCTCTATCACGACCTGGTGGGATGTTCAACTTCATAAGACCAGTTTCTAAATCTTCAGAGGCTAAAGGAGATTGATAGACACTATTGAATTCCCTTTTGTTTTCAGCATAGATTGCAAGACACTTAGAGTCTCCTCCAAATTCAATTTTTTCAAGTTGAAACCATATACGGACAGAAAGTTTCTAGTCTTTCCATGTTGTTATTGTCACTCAGTTGTGTCTGACTCTTTCCAACCTCATGGACTGCAGCACGCCAGGCTCCCCTGTCTTCTACTATCTCCGGGAGTTTGCTCAAATTCATGTCCATTGAGTTGGCGATGCCATCCAACCATCTCATCCTCTGAGGTCCCCTTCTCCTCCTGCCATCAATCTTTCCCAGCATCAAGGGCTCTTCCAATGAGTCAGTTCTTTGCATCAGGTGGCCGAAGTATTGGACCTTCAGCTTCAGCATCAGTCCTTTCGGGATTGATTTCCTTTAGGATTGACTGGTTTGATCTCCTTGCTGTCCAAGGGCCTCTCAAGAGTCTTCTCCAACACCATAAATTGAAAGCATCAGCCTTCTTTATGGTCCAATTCTCATCATAGACCTCTTTCCATAGACCTGCCTAAACTAATATAGATGAAATACAGTGAACCTTCCTGATCTTTGGTTTTCTGAAGAAAGTCAAGCCAATACTTGCCTGTGAAACCCATAATCGTACCTTGATAATATATGCATATAATCACCATAGTGATTCTCTTAACCTACAATTCATCTAGCTTTAAGCCACATCCTGCCTTAATAATCCTAATATATTAGAGTAGAAATCCTGTGAGTTAACAAAATCCTGTTCAATTATCCTTTTGTGTTATCCACCTGGAAGCACTCCAGCTTGCCAATACTTGCTTTCAACATGGCCATTCACAATCTTCTCATTTATAAATTGTTGAACCACCAAATCTCAACCTTCTCCATCTGACAGTGTAATTGATTGCCTCTCAGATCACCCGTGACAAGCCTGAAATGATTCCCAAAGGTAAGAGAAATGGCTAGCACCTAGGTTTTCAGCCATTTAGCATCCAAACGTGGGAGTGAAGATCTGCCATATATAGGAACCAGACCTCTATCCACTCCCAGACCATCCTAGGGTTTTTGTTTTATTTTTTTAACTAATTAATTAATTAAATTTTTGGCTGCCCTGGGTCTTTGTTGCTGTGTGTGGACTTTTCTGTAGCTGCGGCGAACTGGGGCTACTCTCTAGTTGTGCTGTGCTGACTTCTCATTGCAGTAGCCTCTCTTGTGCAGCACAGACTCCAGGATGCATAGGTTTCAGGAGCTGCAGCTACTGAATTACCGTCTCAGTAACTGTGGTGCATAGGCCCTAGAGCACAGGCTTAACAGTTGTGATGCTCGAGTTTACCTGCTTCACTGCATGTGGAACTTTTCCAGAGCAGGGATCGAAACTATGTCCCCTGGATTCTTAACCACTGGATTCTGAACCAGCTAGTGCCATCCCTCTGATATTTCTCTTCTTCCTTCGCGGCTGATCTCCTGATCCAAACTAACCACCCAAAGAGAAGTTTGGAAATTCACTAGCTGATAATCTGCTAAGCTTCTTTGACATGAGTACTAAGAGCCAAAAATGACTGGGAAATCATTACTATGATGTACTTTAGCATCCGTTGGCCTCATGGCCAACATGCTAACACACCACTTGATAAATGATAGTTCTCACTGTCACTCTGATTTGCTACTGGGAAAGGTGCAGGAGGTGAGACGCGATATTACTCTCAGTGAGCCAGAGAGGTGATGAAATGCGGAGGACAGTCTTATGAAACCTGGGTGACACAGCCAGGAGAAAAACCAATTCAGTTCAAAAAAGCCTTAAAAATAATGCAAGTCTTTGTTGACATTTTCTTTAGGAGGAAACCAAGGAGGAATTTCATCTCAGCATACACAATGAAACTTCCAAAAATCCTCTTTTCAAGCTTCTGTCCCCAGTTTCTCCTCCTTCTGTCTTCCGCTGTCCTCCCCTTGTGCTCTTGTCTCCTTATTACCCCTTCTCCTCTGTCTTCTCCTTCCTCAAGTGAAGAAAGAGGCTGCTCCTAAGTTCGGTCTCTTAACTTTGTCAGAGATCTGGCAGCTGACTGAGGCAGCCAAGAATCCTCTCCCTTGAAATTAGGGAGTGGCAAGGGATTGGTACTGTATACATTGAAATTTTAATGTTTCTCTTTTCTTCATCTGACAGCAGTATTAGTATCAGATCAGTTCCAGGCTCTCTGGGGCCTCCACAGTTTTATCACCAGATCCGTAGAGCAGCTGACAGAGGATGGGAAGGAGGATTCTTCCCTGCTGTCCTTGGACCACTGACCAGCTTTTATGTTGCTCCTCAAAAACTGACCACTACCCTTCCAACACTTCAGCTTGAACCCACTAAAACAGTAGTTATTATTGGACCCGCTCGCTTTCTTTTCCATTTCACTAAAATCCTTCTAATAATCTCATCTCAAAAATCTCAATCTTGGGACTTCCCTGGTGGTCCAGTGGCTAAGACCCCGTGCTCGCAATGCGGGGAGCCCAGGTTCGATACCTGATCAGGGAACTAGATCCCACATGTCGCAGCTAAGAGTTCGAATGCCACAACTAAAAGATACCCCACGTGGAACCCATGACTGAAAAGAGAATGGCATGCTGCAAGGAAAACTGATGACCCCAAGTGCCAGGACTAAAACCTGGTGCAGCCAAATAAATATATAGATATTTAAAAAAAAAAAAAAAAAACCCTTAATCTTATCCTCTCCATGATTCAGACTGTCACACTAGCCCAAGGTTAAATGTTATCTACCCAACTCTGAATTCAGGTTTGTTGGCTGGTGTCCTGTTCACCATACAATAATATTGAAGAAGAATTCTATTTTCTTCTGTTTACCCATATCCATGGGACTCACATTTGGTATGACTCATGGGAACTAGAATGCTGAAGAAGTGATAGTTGTGGCCAGCACCCAACTTCCATTATTTTCTGAAGGATAAAGAAATAATATTGTGCCAAACTTGTTAGTCAAGCCTCTCTTTGGAGGCAAGTGACAGGAACTCAATTCATGCTAACTTAAGCAAAAAAAAAAAAAAGAGAGAGAGAGAGAATTTGTTGGCTCACTGAACTGGGAAATCCAGGAGTTTGGACTAGCCACAGGCACAGCCAGACCTCAGGTTTAAACAAAATTGTCAGGGTGTGTACTCTAAATCTCTCCTTTCTGCTTGCCCCTTCTTAGGAGTCCCCTTCTTTCCTATCTCAAAATAGCCCCTCACTTCCAATAAAAACAGCTTCCTTCATACACTTGGGAATCCTGTTGCTGGCAGCTACCAACTATGACATCCCCATTCAGCAACACCAGCAGAAAACAAAACTAACTCAGTATTCACATATTCGTTCCAGGGAGAGCCTCTAATTGATTCTGCTTAGTTAAAATGCCCCACTTTGGACTACTGCTGCCAGAGGGATGGTTTACTAGGCTTTTGAGGCTAAATCAAACCGCAAGCAATAGAGGACTGACGTCCCCAGAGGAATAAATGCTGGAGAGAGACGTTACATGTCTCCACTACAGAAACGGGAGGGAGGGAGGGGAAGACAGCATTTGGGAGTCAAAGGACTCATGTTCCTCTGCTCGTATATCAGTTGGGTGATTTTTGACTTGCCACTTCTTTCTGAGCCTCAGTTCCTCAAGTATAAAATGGTTACATGGCAGTTACTAGTTATAATATTAAAAGATATGTTAGTGTCTCTGTATGGTACCAGGTGATCTTTCAGATAATGGAAAACTGACTAAGTTGAGGATGGCACTGAAACGGTGCCCTCCGTCCTCTTGAGTTTATATGGATACATTTATAGAGCACTTTACATTTTACCAAAGGCTTTTTTCATCTACCCGTACAAATTGCAAAAATGAAGTTCAAGAGGCGGCAATGTAGACTATAAGCCGAAATTAACTTATTTGTGTAACTGAGGCCCCGCGCAGACACACAAAATACATGACGATCCTGCAACTGAATCATTTCCTGGACTGAGAAGTGGCAGAGACCCGCTCCGGGACAGAACGCACGCAGGCATCCACCTCTTAAGGCAGCGATCCCTAAGAGCACGTCCGCACAGCCTCTCCTCCGGGGAGGGGAGCCCAGTCTAGGTTTAAGGAATTTCAGGGCCGAAAGGACTGCCGGCGAGTGAAGGAGTGTGTACGTGAGTGTGTGTGTGTGTGTGTGTGTGTGTGTGTGTGTGTGTGTGTGTGGCGGGTGGGGGGGGGGGGACGGGCGGTGGGGAGAGGAGGAGAACTATATAGGCTAGGAAACTAGAAAAACACACCCTCCCCAAACCAACAACAAAAACAAAGCTGTGCTGGGCGTCTTTGACTAGACCCTTCCAGGAACGCTGCAGCCTTGGCATCTTCGCCGCAGTCAGCCCCGCCGTCCGCCCCTCCTCCGCCCCACTCCCGCTCCGGCGGCTCGCAGATCCAGCTCCGCGTTTTCCCTGCCGCTCTCCCGCCCTTCGGGTTAAAGCTCCCCCGCCAGGAGTAAACAAGTCTCCGACTGGCAGCCGGTAGGACCGGCCCCCTCGCCCCGTTTCCTGCGCCAGCCTCAGCAACAGGCCCCGCCCTTAGCGACAGGCCCCGCCCCAGGCCATCGGCCCTTCCCCTCGCGGCGTCCGCAGGCTCTAGCCTGGTCCGGGCGGCGGGCCCAGTCCCCAGTCCGCCCCCGGAGCCTCCTCCCTGGGGACCCTGCGGCCTGCCAGCCCGCCCGCGCGCCCCCAGCCCAGGCAGAGGGAGGGTGCGTGGCGCACACGTGACTCGTGTTGTGGGCGGAGCCTGTGCGGGCCTGGGCGGCGAGGGCCGGGGCGGCGGGGAGGGCGGGCCCGGCCTCGCCTCCCTCACTCCCTCCAGCCCGCCTGGGCCACGGCCCGCGCCCGCGCCTCCTCGGGCCCGGCTGGGGCCCCGCTTTGGCCCCGAGCCCGGAGATCGTTGCGCTAGGCCTCCCAGTGACTTTGCCACTGTGGCTGCACCTCCTCGCGCAGCCTCCCGGCGCAGCCCGGCCGCTGGGCTCGCCCCCGAGTCCCCGCTCGGCAGAGCCTCTCAAGTTTCCTGTCCCGTCTGCAGCCCTGCGTACTCACAAGCCTGCACGGACACACCGCCTTCCTGCCTCCACCAGCGGAGACGCCCTCCTGCACACAGACCTGATTGTACAGTCTTCGCACACTTCTCCGTTCATCACCATTTCGTAACCCGAACATAAGACGGACCCGCTAGCTAGCTCACCCAGCCCACCTCCCTTCCCTTTCTCTTACTCTGAAGGTGGGGGAAAACCTGAGGTTCAAAAGGTGAAAAGATTTCCTAGAGCCGGAGCCAAGACCAGACCTCCGGGTGGCCAGGGCCTTTCTGTCTGCCCTGATCCTTGCCTGCTATTCAGGGTCAGACTGACTACCCTGAACCGGTAGTTCCAGCCTCGGTTATCAGTTAATACCCTCTAGATCTTCCTCTCCCCGGGGGAAAATGTATCTGTCCTCTACCTCCTGTCTGTCCAGGGTAGCTGAGGAAATAGATCAGAGCTGGCAGAATAGAAAACCTTCATGAGAGACAGTTTGAGCCAGAGGTTGGAAGAGAAGACTTGGAGGCGGACGGGAGGCCGAGCCCTTCCTCCTCCTAGGTGTCTCGGGCAAGCCATGTGATTTCTGTCTCCCTCTTGCCCCTCATCTGTAGATGGAAAATAATGTGAGGATGAACCAAGTTAATATAGAAAGAGGTAGAACTGGCGCTTTGCATATCATAAAGCCATCAAAGAAATTACTCTGGGCTAGTCATTGTGCTGGGTTTCTTAAGTCCTATCCTCTCCCTCTGGGTGCTTCCCTCTGGGTATTGCAGCCAGATTAACTTATTGGGCCAGGCTCAGCTTTGGAGGAGTGACTTCAGGCTCCATGCAGATAGTGGCTGGAAGGGCAGAGGCTGGGGGACCCTGTTGGCTGGGACCTCCCCAGGCTGAGAGCCCCACAGCTGAGTTCTAAGCCAAGGGGGAAAGGTTATGTGCCAGAGGGAGGGCCAGGCAGGGACCCTCCGAGCTCTGCGCTTTTAGAGTGCCCAAGGTGGGGTGCTTGAGTAGGGGGAAAGCTGGGATTCAGTGCAATGGGGAGACAAAGGCCACTGCTAGATAGAATGTCAAATACCCCACTAGCTTCTGACCTTTTAGCTCCTGACCCTTCATTCAGTAAATTCCACAAGTGAGTATGTGCATCTAATCCTCCTTTGCAAATTTCTTGAGAGCAAGCTCTGTGTTTTGGTCTCCTTTTCTCATCCTAGCTTAATATTGTGGACCTAAGTCATCAACAAACGCTTGTTTGGTTTTTTTTTTAATGAAATTATAACTTGCGTATCACTGAGTTGGGGGCTTGAGGAGCAGGTCCTAATTTTTAAGAAAAGGAGTTAACAGTTTCCCTATCCAGTACCCTGACTTCTGAGTTAATTTGCCCTGGGGTTACACAGAAAGTTAGAAACAGAAGCCAAGTCTCTGCTTTCGGTCTGATGTTATTTCCATTTCATTGCACTGAACTTACAATGCAATTGGAAGGAAAAACAAACTCCCTAAAAGCTATAAAACAAAATACGGTAGTGCACGGTTAATTCCTGACTGCGTGGTTCAAATGGGAGGACTGCAATCCCCAGTGCCTGGGATCAGTCGGAAAATGCTCCCTGCAGGAGAGGGCACCAGCCTGAAAAGATGGGTAGGATCCAGGACTGTGAAGAGAAGAGACAATTCCTGGCTTTCCCTGAGGCCCTGGTGGTATTTAAAGATCAGTGAAGAAACCAGTCTGGTTAGAAGACTGGTTTGGGTTGGGTCCCAGGGGGAGCGAGGGGGGGTGTCAGAAGGTTAAGTTGAATCCTTTTTTTTTCTTTTGGACACACTGCTTGCAGGATCTTAGTTTCCCAACCAGGCATTGAACCTGGGCCCTCAGGAGTGAAAGCAGAGTTCTAACCACTGGACCTGCAGGGAAGTCCCAGAAGGATAAGTTGAGATTTCAGGAAATTTCAAATACCAGGATAAGGAATTTTGACCTTGGTCTGTGGATAATTGGGAACCCCTGAAAATAGACACCAAGCTAGGTGCTGCACCAAGACGAGACACCAACCAGATATCTGCCAGCTTGGTCTAATTTGCATCTTTCGTAGACAGTTGCTTGCCATATATGTGCATTTATTTATACCCACACAAGAAGGAAACTCCACTCACCAGTTCGTCTATATTTGTTTCGTCTCCAAATGTACATGATATCTGTGTGGGAACAGAGGAAAGAGAGGGAGATTCAGAGAGTGTGCATGCCTGCTGTCGAGCAAACACTTTCATCTGTTGATATCTCAGACATCCCTGTGTGTAACCCTCACGATCTTGTGGGTTGTGAGTTTACTGCTGCTGTAACACCAGAGATGGTAAGTGGTAAGTGACTTACCCAGATCACGGATCTAGGAAGTGGTGGAGCCAGAAGTCAAACTCAACTTTGATGCCGAAGCCCATTCCAGCCCCCTGAGAAGGCACAGGAGCTGTCTTCCCATTCTCTGTTTCCTGCTTAGAGAGGCCAAGTGTGCAGCTGACCCAGCTGGACTCACATTTCTAGGAGTGCTTTCTCATCTCTGGTTTCCTATTTTTATCTTTCCAGGCTTCCCCAGTGGTTCAGAGGTAAAGAATCCGCCTGCAGTGCAGGAGACTCGGATTCAGTCCCTGGTTCAGGAAGATCCCCTGGAGCAAGAAATGCTACCCACTCCAGGATTCTTGCCTGGAGAATCCCATGGACAGAGGAGCCTGGCAGGCTACAGTTCATGGGGTTGCAAAAGAGTCAGACGTGACTGAGCGACTAAGCAACAATGAAATGCTTATCTATTCTCACCTTTTCTAGTCTTATTTTTAAGATCAGAACTCCTCTTTGAATAGGCTTCAGCAAGCCCTCGACCCAATTTAGCCCTTGACCTAATTGTGCATTATTTTATGTACAGAGGGCTCCAACAGTTGTATAAGCTTCAGGCCAGATAAAACCTGGGTCAGCCTCATCTGGATGACTTAACTCGGTTATTTAAAGTAACTCAAGTTACTGTCTGAGACTTAATTTCCTTGTCTGTGTAAAAAACATCATAGACTCTGGTGTACCAGCTGAACATCTGTTGACACATAGGACTAAAGATACTGAAGTAACTTAAAGAGCCTGGTCTTTCCTCACCTTAGGTATATTAAAAAAAAAAAAAAAAAAAAACCTAGTGGATCCAAAAAGACACATGTATCCCATTGTTCATTGCAGCACTATTTACAATAGCTAGGACATGGAAGCAACCTAGATGCCCATCAACAGATGAATGGATAAAGAAGTTGTGGTACATATACACAATGGAATATTACTCAGCCATATAAAGGAATGCATTTGAGTTAGTTCTAATGAGCTGGATGAACCTAGAACCTACTATACAGAGAGAAGTGAGTCAGAAAGAGAACGATAAATATTGTATTCTAATGCACATATATGGAACTTTGAAGAATTTATTTATGGGTCAGCAGTGGAGAAACAGACATAGAGAACAGACTTATGGACATGGGGAGAGGGGAGGGGAGAGTGAGATGTATGGAGAGAGTAACATGGAAACTTACATTACCATATGTGAAATAGATAGCCAATGGAATTTGCTGTATGGCTTAATAAACTCAAACAGCGGCTCTGTTTCAACCAAGAGGGGTGGGATGAGGAAGGAGACAGGAGGGGAGTTCCAAAGGGAGGGGATATATGTATATCTATGGCTGATTCATGTTGAGGTTTGACAGAAAACAACAAAATTCCGTAAAGCAATTATAAAAATAAATTAAAAAAAAAAACCTAATGGATCTATTTATCAAGCAGTTAGGTCCAAACAATTTTTTTTTTTAATTTTAGCCATACTGGGTCTTTGTTGCTGTGGGGTGTGGGGTGGCTTTCTCTAGTGTGGGCCACCCTCTAGTTGGGGTGCCCAGGCTTCTCACTGCGCTGGCTTCTCTCACTTTGGAGCACAGACTCTGGGGCATGCAGGCTCAGCAGCTGTGGCACACCAGCTTAGCTGCTCCGTGGTACATGGGATCCTCCTGGACCAGGGACTGAACCTGCGTTCCCTGCACTGGCAAGTGGATTCTTAACCACTGGAGCACCAGAGAAGTCCCCACCTGAATGTTTGTTCGGGTTTGCCCCAGCGTGCCTGTGCTCAGTCCCTCAGTCGTGTCCAACTCTGCAACCCCATGGACTGTGGCTCACCAGGCTCCTCTGTCCATGGGATGTCCCAGGCAAGAATACTAGGGTGGGGTGCCATTTCCTTCTCCAGGGGATCTTCCTGACCCAAGGGCTGGAGCACCATCTGCTGCATCTCCTGCGTTGGCATGCAGATTCTTCACCACTGTGGCGTCTGGGGAAGCCCTTATCACTCAACCATCTACAGGGAGTCTTCCTGAAGTTGCCCTCCCTCTGTCTCTCCAATCTGGGTCATGGCTATTTACATGACATTAAGAATATAAGGAATAATGGTGGTTTGTTGGAAGGCCTGGGCTCCAGTTCTGGATCTGTCACTTGAGAGCTCCAATGCCTTGACCGTAAGTTTCTCTTTCCAAAATTCCTTCCAGCTTTAAATATGTACAGATCTACACTCAATCTTTCTCCTGAGCAACCAGAGTTTTTTTTAATGAACTTGACTTTAAGTCGACCTTAGAAGACTGCTGTTGTTCAGTTGCTCACTTGTGTCCAACTCTTTGTGACCCCACGGACTGCAGCACACTAGGCTCACCTGTCCTTCATCATCTCCCAGAGCTTGCTCAAACTCATGTCTGCTGAGTCGTTGATACCATCCACCCATCTCGTCCTCAGTCGTCCCCTTCTCCTCCTGCCCTCAGTCTTTCCCAGCATCAGGGTTTTTTTCCAGTGAAAAGGGAAATATTTCTTCTGTTGTGCTCTGTGCTCTGTGACAGCCAAGAGGGGTGGGATGGGGTGGGGCAGGGGGGAGGTTCAAGAAGGAGGGGACATGTATGTACCTATGGCTGATTCATGCTGATGTATGGCAGAAACCAACACAATATTGTAAAGCAATTATCCTCCAATTAAAACTAAACAATTGTTAAAAAATCCCATTTCACATCAGGCAAATTTATGAAAAGAGGGAAGAAAAAATAACAAAAAGTATATGCAGGGGGGCTCTTGGGATGATGGAAATGTTGTTTCTTGATCTGAAAACAAGTAACTGGGTGTGTTCAGTTCAGGAAAATTCATCACACTGTACACTTTTGGTATTTGCATCTCATGTCTGTGTGTGTGTGTGTGTGTGTGTGTGTGTGTAACACTTTACAAAAAGGGAGGAAAGCAAATCGCAGAACTGAAGCAATATATGTTACATAAAAATATAACAGTGTTTTTAAAATTAAAACTAAAAACCAAAAAATCCTGACAATAAACTGTAAGGATGTTCCTGTGTTGTTTGTGATAGGGTTTGTTTGGGTTTTTTCTTAATGGTACATAGTATGCTGCTGCTGCTAAGTCGCTTCAGTCGTGTCCAACTCTGCGCGACCCCATAGACAGCAGCCCACCAGGCTCCCCCTGTCCCTGGGATTCTCCAGGCAAGAGCACTGGAGTGGGTTGCCATTTCCTTCCCCAATGCATGCAAGTGAAAAGTGAAAGTGAAGTCGCTCAGTCGTGTCCGACTCTTCGCGACCCCATGGACTGCAGCCCACCAGGCTCCTCCATCCATGGGATTTTCCAGGCAAGAGTACTGGAGTGGGGTGCCATTGCCTTCTCCGGTACATAGTATTCCATAGCACAAACGCAGAATAGTTTTTGTTTTGTTCTGTTTTTATTTAATTTGGGGGACTACACTGGTTTGCATTGCTTTGAGTGGTCTTTCTCTAGTTGCAATGAGCAGGGGCTACTCTCCTGTTGTGGAGCATGGGCTCTAGGAGCACAGGCTTCAGCCGTTGTGGCACACGGACACAGTAGTTGTGGTGCACAGGCTTAGTGGCTCTGTAGCAAGTGGAATCTTCCTGGGCCAGGGATCAAACCCATGTCCCTTGCATTGACAGGCAGATTCTTTACCACTAGATCACTAGGGAAGTCCTGTGATAAGGTTTTAAAATAAATTTTAAATCATTTGAAAGAAGAAGTAAAATAAACCTCTTGCCAGCTCCCAGGAAGCTTTAAGACTTGGGCCAGGAAGAGGCAGGGTCTGTTCCTTCTGCATGAAATAGTAGGATCTGAAAGGGGCTCCTTTGTCCCTGCTCTTCTCCTTGTCATACTACTGAGGGTCAGATGCTGAGCCAGTGCAGGCCCATTATGGGAACTCCCTGGCAGTCCACTGGTTAGGACTCTGTGCTTTCACTGCTGAGGTCCCGGGGTTTCAATTCCTGGCTGAGGAACTAAGATCCTAAAAGCTGGGCAGCCTGGCCAAAAAAAAAAAAAAGAGAGAGAGAGAGACAGTTTATTAGGATATTCTGCAGAATTAGTACAAGCAAAATCCACACTGCTCAAGAATTCAGGATTAGCTAAGCAATCATCCTGAAAAGCCAGGAGAGAGAAGTTTCTGCTTATCTCAGGGCACTGGTGGGTTACCCGTGTTCATCTCCAGAGCTTGGAGCCGAGGAAGCAACCAGTCACCAGAGGCTGCAGGAAAGAGCACTGGACATTCGTGTCCTAGCCTTTGCCTAGCCTCAGTGACTCAACTAGCTGAGTGAACACCTCTTCTTTAAAATGATGAGTAGAGGGCTGCCCTGGTGGCTCAGTGGTAAAGAATCTGCCTGCCAATGCAGGAGACACAAGTTCAATCCCTGATCAGGGAAGATCCCACGTGTGTCACACAGTAACTAAACCAGTGAGCCACAACTGTTGAGCCTGCGCTCTAGAGCCTGGGAGCTGCAATTACTGAAGCCCACCCACCGTAGAGCAGAGCCCATGCTCTGCAACAAGGGAAGCCACTGCCTGTGCCTCACAACTAGAGAAAAGCTTGAGAAGCAACAAGAGCCTGCACAACCATAAAAAAATAAATAAAATGATAATTTAAAATGATGAGTAGACACTGGCAAGGTCTCTTCTGGCTTGATAATTCAGTCATTTTGTGATTTAGTGATGCTAAGAGAAGCGTTCATTGTCTTAACGAAACTGCAAAGAACACATCCACTCCGGAAAGAATAGTGAAAGCAGTTTTTAAAAACATCACAAGGCCAGGGGCCCAGATGAGCGATGCAAGGCAAATATATGTATATAACTAACGTCAAAGATGAGTTTGAGCAGGCTTTGGGAGTTGGTGATGGACAGGGAAGCCTGACACGCAGCAGTCCATGGGGCTGCAAAGAGTCAGACACAACTGAGCGACTGAACTGAACTGAACGTCAGAGATAAGGCCAGAACAGGAGGCTCCAACGGCAGCAGCAGGAGTGAGCTGAAGTTATGGGGCTGGAAATGCAGGCCAGCTTAATGAATAGGACATGGGAAAACCACGTGATGATACATGCACACCCAGATAGAAGTAAACATGAAAAGTGGGTTGCTGCTGCTTTTTGATTCCATCAGTGCTCTGCTATGATTGGGAAGACCTATTACCCAAGGGTTTAGAATTTAAGGGAAAGTGCAGATCTTGTTCATATTCACACTCTTTCTCTGCTGGTGCAAAGGGGTAAAGGAGAGCGCGACAGATTCTATCTGTTACGGAGTATCAAGGAATCAGACAAACCACTCTGACTTCAGTGTCCTCAACTGTAAAATGAAGGCCATGCATAATAAAACTTCCTCAAAGGGTGATTATGATCTAACTCTCAGAGCATGCAAGCTCCTGCTCAATAGAGTGGCTATTATTATTTATTCTATTATTCGTTGTTGCTAAGTCTTTAAGTCCTGTTGACTCTTTGTGACCCTCAAGGACTGCAGCCCACCAGGTTCCTCTGTCCATAGGATTTCCCAGACAAGGATACTGGAGTGGGTTGCCATTTCCTTCTCTAGGGGATCTTCCCGACCCAGGGATCAAACCCTCATCTCTTGTATTGGCAGGCAGATTCTTTACCACTGAGCCATATTACTTATTACACTATGACGAAGCTCCAGAAAGTCACTCAGAGTCCCTTCAGCCACTCAGATTTGGGGAATCTAGTATTGTGACTTGCCAAGCAAGTCCTGCATGGAGAGGCACTCCAGTTTTGGAGAAGAAGAGATTTTATTTTTTTCTCCTCTTGGCATTTGAATTCACCTTTATTATAGCTCTTATCCATTTAAATGTTAATATTTTGTGGGATGAGGTGAGAGTGAAGTCACTTGTATGCACAATGTTGTTTGTTTTCTATTTTCTTCTCTAAGGTTCCAGCAATATGGGACTTATTAAAAAATCATTTACGTATTTAATTTTTGGCTCTGTCTGGTCCTAGCTGTGGCATGCAGCATCTTTCCTTGTGGCACGATGCAGTCTCTTCCTTGGGGCGCTGGAGCTGTCATTGTGCACAGGCTTAGTCACCCCGGGGCATGTGGGATCTTAATTCCCAGACCAGGGATTGGACCTCCATCTCCCGCATTGGGAGGCAGACTCTTAACCACTCAACCACCAAGGAAGTCCCTATATGGGACTTTTAAAAAAACTGAAATGTATTTGATGTATAACATTGTATGAGTTTAAATTGTACAACATGTTGAACTGATACATTTACAATGTGATTACCATTGGAGTATTAGCTAGCACTTTGATCACATCATAAAACTACTGAATTTTTGTGGTAGGAAGAATTAAGATCCAGTCTCTTGACAAGTTTGTTTATAAAACAATATGGTTGTCCATAATCCCTGTACTGAGCCCTAGATCTCCAGGACTTACTCATCTATAGTTGCAAGCATGTATGTATCATTACAGTGGCCCAATGGTAAAGAATCCGGCTCACAACGCAGGAGATGGAAGAGACTCAAGAGATGTGGGTTCAATCCCTGGGTGGGGAAGATCCCCTGGAATAGAAAATGCCACCTCGCTCCAGTATGCTCACCTGGGAAATCCCATGGACAGAGGAGCCTGGTGGGCTACAGTCTGTGAGGTTCCAAAGAATCAAGACATGACTGAGTGACTGACTGCCCTGCGCACACACACACCCTTAAACAATACCTCCCCTAATCTGCCACCCCCCAGACCCTGGTAACCACCATTCCATTCCATTTTTACCAGTTTTTTTTAGATTCCACATAAAAGTGCTATCTGACGGTATTTGTCTTTCTCTGTCTGATTTATCCCACCTAGCATAATGCCCTAAAGACTGAATTATGTCTATCTGGAATCTTCTTTTGCCATTCATCGTTCTACCTGTACTTAGGAAGCAGAGATTGCTTTTCTCCCCCTCAACCCCTACCTTTGCCACATGGCTTGTGAGATCTTAGTTCCCCCACCAGGAAATGAACAAAGTCCCCAGTAGTCTGGCTGGACCCCAGGCCCTTGGCAGTGAAAGTTCTAACCACTGGATGGCCAGGGAATTCCCCCCTCCCACCCCCCCACCTGCTCCGCCGCACCTCTCCCCTCCCCCCCCCCCAATTCTTAATAGGAATAATTACTTAACACCTGCACTTTGAGGGCTTCTTGGCCTGATCCCAGGGGAGCCTCTGCACCTGTTAGCAGGCTGCATCCCGAGTGTTTCAATATTCTGTGAAGGAAGCTTCCCTGGAGGGAGGAGGACAGCGGTCTGAAAGAGAGAATTCCGGCTGATTCCTCTTTCAAGATACCCATTGGGTGGTATCCTTTCAAAACTTCAGGGGAACAGAAAATGGTGGGGAAACTGAGAATCAAGAACTGGCCAAAGTCCCCAAGTAGTCCGAATGTCTGAGTCCAAAAGGCTCCGAAATTTTCTTCACGTTTTTAATGAAAGGAGGCACGTGGTGCAGAGGTTTGGTGCCTAGGAGAGACCGGGTTACCTGTTCAAGACCTCGGAGTCTTTCTCTGATCAGTATGCATGGTGTAGGAAGTCTGGTCATTCATTCAGTGCGACTGGAAATATAAATTAGTACAGTCTTTGTGGAGAACAATTTAATATTAAGAATCAGGAACTTCAAAAACATTTTCATCCTTTGAATCTTTAAAAAATACGGTTACATTTTGCTACAGCTGGAAGTTAGCACAGAACCATACAAACGACGTGTTCATGGATATGGGAAATATTTTCAAGCTATTAAACACAAAAATCAAGATACCCCAAACAATTTACACAGAATTATCAATTATGTAAAAAAGAAAAAAATACATAACCTCATATGAAGAAATATCCCCAAATGTCAATTGTTTTCTTGTGGGTTAGTGGAATGATGGGTACTTTTTCTTTTTCCCTCTTTCTTTTTGGTCTGATTACTTACACTTCTGTACTGGGCCCAGTTTATACAGTAAGAACATTTTACTTTGATTATGTGGTGGCAGGCGGAGGTTGAAGCCGACCTCAAATCTCCCTGGGTTCCTTCCCAATTCTTTGCATCAGGTTAATTTCCTCCTGGCTAATTTCCCCCTTTTAAAAGTGTGGAAGCCTCCGCAGGGCCCTTCAGACAAGCTCAGGGAGGCTGGAAAGAAGATTCGAAAGGCTGAGGCGCAGCGAGGAAGGCGTGCTTCCGCGCGTTCCTGCCCCGCGCGTCCCGACTCGTTTGCACCCCGGACGGCCCCAGACCGCGCAGGGCCACGGCTGCCAAGGCCCTGGGCGGCCCGACGGCCGCGCTCCGCCTCGCCGCAGGCCCGGCGCCCAGGCCCCGGCCACGGCCGGCGGAAGCGCCTGGGCCCAGAGGCAACGCGAGGCCCCTCCCCGCCAGCTCAGCCTCCAGGCGCGCGGGGCGGCGAGGGCGGCGGCGCGGACGTGCCCGGCCCCACGGAGGCCTCCCTGCGCCGCCCCAGGCGCGCGGCCCGCGGGCGGGGAGAGCGGAGGAGACGCGGGGAGGGAGCGCGAGGCCAGGCAGCCCCGCAGCGCGGACGCGCTGCCTTCCCGGGGCCTGCGAGGCCTCTTTGTTCCCGAGTCGTGCTCGGCCGGCAGATGGGACTGGCGTCTCCGGGCCGTGGGTGCGCTTCTGCGCCCGGGTGGCAGGCCTCTCCCGGCGTGCGCCCTCGCGTCGAGTCCTGCGGACTCTCTACCAACCAGATCGATCGTTAAGGTCCGCTAAGCCCTAGACTCCAGACAAGAATTTCAGTGGGCACTTGGCTTGTCCTCAGCCAGTCCCCTCACCTTCGTGGCCTTAGCTGTCTTTTCATCGACTTTGCTCCTGTCCCGCTCTCTGTCCAAGGCTAATTCTACCTCCCCAAGGGCCTTGAGTTCACTTCGGCCCTGTCTGTAAATCCATCCTCCCTCCCCAGCTTCGGGAATCTCCTTCCACCATACACTACCCTCTGCCAACACACGTGTCCAAGGCTAAGTGAAATTTCACCTGTGCTTTGCTCCTGGGACAAGGTACCGCCCTATGCCTGCTACTTACAAATATTCCCAAAGGAAAGAACAGTTTACACTTGGGGGTCACTCAGAAGCAGCTACATAAATTTGCAGGGTCCTATGAGGGACCTCATGCTTAGAAAGAATTTCAGATGGGAGGGAAGTTCAAGAGGGAGAAAACATAGGTATACCTATGGCTGATTCATGTTGATGCTTGGCAGCCTTAGTTGGACTCGTATCCAACTCCTTGCGACCCCATGAACTGTAGCCCACCAGGCTCCTCTGTCCATTGGATTTTCCAGGCAAGAATACTGGAGTGGGTTGCCATGCCCTCCTCCAAGTTTGGCAGAAACCAAACCGATACGGTAAAGCAAGTATCCTTCAATTAAAAATAAATGAAATTAAAAAAAAAAAAAAGAATTTCAACAGCATTAAACCAAGCCCTTGACTCTTCTAAAGGGCTTCCCAGGTGGCTCAGTGGCAAAGAATCTGCCTTTTAATTCAGGAGATGCAGAAAACATGGGTTTGATCCTTGGGTCGGGAAGATCCCCTGGAGTAGGAAATGGCACCCCACTCCAGTATTCTTGCCTGGGAAATCCCATGGACAGAGGAGCCTGTCTGCTACAGTCCATGGGGTCACAAACAGTCGGGCATGACAGAGCTTGCACTCACGCACACAGGCTATACACCCAGGATGCTGGTCTTGGCAGTACCCTTTGCATCCTCAAGACTATGCCCTAACCACTCCCTGCCCCCATCCTCACCATCCTAACTACCCCTCCCCTCCATGTTTGTCCAATGCATACAAGAAAGAACAGAGAATGTCTTCATTGTGGCTGGCTATCAGAACTAGGGTTCCTTCCTTGGTCAGACATCTCCTTTAACTTCTTTGCAGCACTCATGTGGCTGGTGTCTCTTTTCCTTATGAAACCCCCTCTCCTTTGGTTGCTGTGATGCCGCACCGTTGGGTTTCCCTCCCTCTCTAATGCATTCCTTTAGGTGCTTTGCAGGCTCCCCTTCTCCTTCTATACTGCATCTGTGCATGTTCCTAAAGGTTCGTTCCTCAGTTCCTCTTTTCTGATTCCCTTGGAGAGATTACCATTTCAATCATCACCTTTGTGCATGTAACTCCCCAGCCTTGATCTCCAGCCCAGATTTCCCTCCCAAGCCCTAGCCTCGCTCTTCTAACTCTTAGGTGTCCTGGCAACTCAAATGTGACAAGTCAAAACTTGAATGTTTGGAATTCCCTATCTGTCAGGTGGTTAGAGGGCTTCCCAGGTGTCGCTAGTGGTAAAGAACCTGCCTGCCAATAGAGGAGGCCTAAGAGACTCAGGTTCAATCCCTGGGTCGAGAAGACTCCCTGGAGGAGGGCATGGCAACCCACTTCAGGATTCTTGCCTGGAGAATCTCATGGACAGAGGAGCCTGGCAGGCTCAGTCCATAGGCTCAAAAAGAATTGGACAAGACTGAAGGGACTTAGCATGCACTCATGCCCTCACCCAACAGGACTCTGAGCTCTCACTGCCAAGGGCAGTGGGTTTAATTTCTGGCTGGGGAAATAAGATCTCCAAGCAGCGCAGCAGGGTCAATAAATAACTAATAAAAAATTGGGAGGGACTTCCCTAGTGGTCCACTGGCTAAGACGCCATGCTCCCCGTGCAGGGGTCCCGGGTCGCCTGGTCAGGGAACTAGATCCCACATGCCACAGCTAAGAGTTCTAGCACTGCCAGACTGAAGATCATGCATACTTCAATTAAGACCCAGTGCAGCCAAGCACATACCTATTTTTTAAAATAATAATTTAAGAAAATTTTAAAGTTGAGTATATTCTTCTTTGCCCCTTCTTTCTCTCCCTCTTTCTTTGTAAGAAATGAACAAAAATAAACCAAACCTGGGACCTGTCGAAGTGCAGGGCCCAATACAAACACACAGGTGGTACTTTCAAAGAATCTCTTCACAATGTATTTTAGCCATTAGATAGCAACCTGGCAGATACAGATTAAGATCAAACCAGGAAGTTAACATGACAAGTAATGAGATAAATCACTTTGTTGATGCAGTGAGAACACAGTCACTTCTGTCACAGTCTGATCAGAGATGTATCGCCGGGGTCTAATACGGAGGAAACATGCACAAACCCAAACGGGGGACAAGCCTACAGAATGGCCTGTAATATTAAAAAATGTCACAACCATGAAAGTAAAGGAAAATCACAGAGCTTTTCTAGATGGAAGGAGATTTGAAAGATGTAATAGCTGAGTGCACTGCGTGGCCCTATGTTGTGGCCTTTTCTTAAGAAGGGCATTATTGAGACAAGGGTGAAAGTCTTATCTCAAGTATCTTGTATGATTCATTCCATGTAAATTTTTTAAATCTTTTTTTTTGGCGGGGGAGGGCTGCATTGGATCTTCATTGCTGTGCTGTAGTTTCTCTAGTTGCAGTGCTCACACTCAGTAGTTGCAGTGCTCACACTCAGTAGTTGCAGTGCTCACACTCAGTAGTTGCAGTGCACGGCCTTAGTTGCTCCACAGCACATGGGATCTTAGTTCCCAGACCAGGGGTCAGGATCGAACCCGTGTCCCCTGCATTGGAAGGTAGATTCTTAGCCACTGGACCAGCAGGGAAGTCCCTCTTTTGGTATAACTTTTCTCTAACTTTGAAATTATTGCAAAAGATAAGGAAAACTTGCCATTACACACCCCCCTCCAAATTAGCTTTTCCTCTAGGCATCTGTTAATAGCAGCAACTGTCTCCCAAGTGCCCAAGTTCAAAAACTTTGAGATCACCATGGATTCCTTCCCCTGCTGCTCTTTACCCCACCAACCAACTACTCACTAAGTGCTGTCAATTTTTTAAAAAAATATTGCTCACCAGGACTTCCCTGGTTGTCTAGTGGCTAAGACTCCATGCTCCCAAGGTAGGGTGCCAGGGTTCCATCCTTGGTCAGGGGACTAGATCCCACATGTTGCAACTAAGAGTTCGCATGACACAACTTAAAAAAAAAACAACAACCCATTTGTAGCAACTAATAGACTGAAAATCCTGAGTGGTATAACTACGATTTGGTGCAGTAAAATAGATAAATAAAAATGAAAACAAAAAAATATTGCTCACATAGCCACCTTTTAAATTAAACTTCCATTTTTGTTTGTCTGTTTGAGTGACATTTCTTTCCTCACATAATTGTTTTAGGGAGTGCCTGTGAAAAGAATGCATATAACGTAAAGCAGGCTAGATTAGATAGAAGGTCCTATTTCTCCATCTTCAGTCTGGATTACTGCTGTTTACTGCTGTAATCTCCTAACTGGTCTTCTTGTCTTTGGTTGCTCCCTTCAACAACCCTGCATGTATATGGTTACCAAAGTAATCTGCCTAAAAGCACACCTTTATCCTTTCCGGGCCTGAATTCCCACAGTTGACAGTGGGACTTAATCCATTTTCTCTGGGAAGTCTGATGTTCCATGAGCTAAACCAAGGTGGTCTGCCCTTGTGACCCTTCCCCAATTCATAGAGAAAAGAACATTTAATGGGTAGAATTCCCTCAACTTGTAAGTCCCCCCTGCCCCATTTGTTTTTCTACAGTAAGGATCCAAATTTTTATCTCTAGCATTGAAGTGTTAGTCGCTCAGTCATGTCTGACTCTTTGCAGCCTCATGGACTGTAGCCCGCCTGGCCCCTCTGCAATTTTCCAGGCAAGAGTACTGGAGTGGGTAGCCGTTCCCTTCTCCAGGGGGGGGTCTTCCCCCTGAAGAAGACCCAGGGATCGAACTGGTGTCTCCTGCATTGGCAGGCGGATTCTTTACTGTCTGAGGCCCATCTGCTCGCATTTACTGATGACAAACTGGACGAACAAGCAGCAAGTAAATAATAAAAGATTTGGCAATTGCAGGCCATATTTATTTCAACAGCTTGATTTTCTCCCAGGCACTCAGGCTGGTAGTTGCGATCATTACAATGTTAAAGATATGGTCTTTTTCTTTCTTGAAAATTGTTTCTCTTTGGGATGATGGAATGAAATATATCAAAATTTCATCATAGCACATTAGAGAAAACACCGCCCTCCGAGTAGATACTTTGGCCTCTTCTTCAGAGTTTATTCAACCTTATCACTACGACTCCCCTTCATGAATCCTTGACTTCAAAAAAGTTTTCTAATCTCTGTTCACATTTGCTTTTTTTTTTTCCCCTTTTGCATAAACAATTTTATCTCCCTGGAACTCTGTCCTGGCCCACGGCTTGCATACAAATCCCATCCAGCCTTAAAGGAACAAATCAACTTTCTACTTGGTGAAAACCCCTAAAATCATAACAATCTCTTGTTCTAACTCACAATTGTATGTTGCTATGAAAAGTGCATGGGAAAAAACCAGAATGGTATACAACAGTGTTCTTCAAACATAAAAGAACATAAGAAATATCCGGGAACCTTTTTAATTAAAATTATTTATCTATTTGGCTACACTGGGTCTTAGCTGCTGCATGTGGGATTTTTTTTTTTTTCTAAGATGCAGCATCTTAAAAAGGGATCCCCGTAAAGGGATCTTTAGTTGTGGCATGTGGGATCTACTTCCCTGACCTGGGATCTAACTCGGGCCCCCGGCATGGGGAGCAGGGAGTCTTAGCCACTGGACCACCAGGGAAATCCTTCCAATTGTTTCTTTTCTATAAGAAACCTTCCTGTTACATTATAGTTCCCTTAACTGCAAGGATCCTGTTCGCCTTTAGAATCCTTTATGGAGTCTCAAAGAGAAACAACTTTTTTAAGTACAAAAGGATGGTATCTTTGTTAAATACACTGATGACAAGCGGATGGGGGCTCATGAAAAACTCAGTGTTTCAATGATTTAGCAAGGGCGTAAATAAATAAATAAATAAAGTTGGGCTTTTCCACAAGACTGTCTTGTAATAGAGCTATCATTCTCAACTGGGGGTGTGCATGCCCTCCCAAATTCTAGATCACATTACGCACCCCGATTTTTATGCACTCTCCCAGAATCACCAGCACAGAGTCATAGGAGCGTCATATTCCTCGAGTAGATTGGGGTTGAGAACCATCATAACAGGAATTGAAGGTGGTGGTGGTATTTGTTAAGATAAGGTTCTTTCAGTCCTACTGGGCTAGAACTATGCCTTTCTGAGAGTATATAACTTCTTAGTTTTCTGACAATTGATGAGTAAGGGAGTCTGCCAGACAAAGTGGGGTAGAATATGCCAGGTCTAGGACTTAACCTGTGTCTCCACACCAGCAGGGAGGGCAGACCACCCCGACAGCTCACCCGCTCTTGCCACAGGCATTTCTAGACCACCTGAGCTTCCACTTGTGTGCGATGGTGCACTCAGAAGAAGGCAAAGCCTCTAATTCTCAGCTTCTGCCACTCATTGGCACCTGTGTATTTTTCCTTACATTACACACACACACACACACACACACACACACACACATATATTTTGGCCATACCGCTCAGCATGTGGGATTTTATTTATTCATTTATTTGGCTGCACTGGGTCTCAGTTCCAGCACTCAGGATCCTAGTTCCCTCATCAGTGAACCCGCGCCCCCTTCATTAGAAGCGCAGAGTCTTAACCATGGGCTCCCAGGGCAGTCCCAGATTACTTTTTTTCTTATTCCTCACAAGTAGGATTTTGGGGGAAGTAAATCTCTTCCTCTGTAAGGAAACTGAGAAATTAAATGATCCTCCCCCACCCAACCATGAAGCCGAGTGGAGCAACCCTTCAGAAGTGCCTAAGACCCCTCCCGCCCCATCTCGTGTTCAGGAAATAAACAAGACAGCCTCAGTGGCTGAGTGTGAGGTGCTGGCAGAACACCCAAAGCACAAACACCCTAGAAATCGGGGGAAAGAGGGGATGACGTGAGGGAGGGTGGCTGTCCTCGAGGACAGAGATTTGGGAGTCGTCATCACAATCGGGTGAAGCTGACAGAGCTGAGCACCTCTCAGGCAAGACCGAGAGAATAAACAGGACTAAACAGGAGGTCACTGCAGATTCAAGGAACAGACCAGTTAAGGCATGGACCCCATGGACTGTAGCCTGCCAGGCTCCTCTGTCCACGGGATTCTCCAGGCAAGGATACTCGAGGGGGTTGCCAAGCCCTCCTACAAGGGATCTTCCCAACTCAGGGATCAGACCCGAGCCTCCTGCTTTTCCTGCACTGGCAGGCGAATACTTTACCGCTGAGCCACCCGGGAAGCCCCATGAGTGGAATGAGCACCCTTATAAAGGAGACCCCAGAGGTGAGGATGCAGGAAGGAGGTACGGGGCCTGATCAGACACGGAATCTGCAGCACCTTGATCTTGAACTCCAGCCACCAGAACTGTGAGGAATAAACGTCTGTGGTTTTTAAGCCCCTTGATCCACAGTATTTTGCTTTGGCAGCCCAGACTGGACTGACGCACCATGAGAGTAAAATTGCCACGAGGTGAGGGCTGAGACCCGGTTTGCTGGTGTAAGGAGCGGAGGGAGATATTAAAGAACAAAAGACAGACACACAGGGAACTTGCAGGGAAGTGTTTAGTGAAATGAAGGAGAGGAATAGGGCTGAGTCCAATGATAACGGTGTAAAGACGAGTGGTTACGTGTGGGGTGAAGCATGTAAGGCACCTGAAAGTCGCTAAACTCAGATAGTGTGGTCCCAGCACCAAAGTGGATGGAACCAGGAGCCCAGATGGGTGGGACACTGGTCATCCCAGGGGCCACGCTCGGAGACTTTGGCTCTCTCCCTCACCAACAAGCACGATGCACGGTCACGAGGGTCTTCACTACTCCAAGGCACCTTGGCAAGAGATAAGGCTGTACGTGAAAGTGGGCTTAAACACACATCTTTCTCCGTCCTTTTTTTTTAAAATTAATCCTTCCATTTTTAAATGTTATGTTTTAGTAGAATTAAGTAGATTCATATTGCTGTGCAACCTGCCAACATCATCCATCTCCAGAACTTCTTCATCTTCCCAAAGCGAAATTCTGCATCTGTTAAGTGCTTGGTGGGACTTCCCTGGTGGCTCAGCCATAAAGAACCTGCCTTGCAATGCAAGGGACGCAGGTTCAACCCCTGGTTGGGGAACTAAGGTCCCACATGCTGCGGAGCAACTAAGCCCGCGCACCGCAGCTAGAGTCTGTGCACCAGATGGAAAGATCCTGCATGGCACCACACAGATCACACACGTTGCAGCTCAGACCCGACACAGCCAAATAAACAAATAGCTTAGAAGATACACTCTTGGTTTTAAAAGTAAAATAAATGCTTGGTACCCCTGGTAACCCCCATTCTACTTTCTGTCCCTACGAATCTGACTACTCTAGGGACCTCCAATAAGTGGAACCACACGCTGCCCTTCGCCATCCACATTGCAGGATGTGTCAGAAGTGCTTTCCTTTCTAAGGCTTGATACTGTTCCCTGTATGTTACAGGCTTCCCCGGTGGCTCAGTGGTAAAGAATCTGCTTGCCAAGGCAGGGGACTCAGATTCAGTTGCTGGGTCCAGAAGATCCGCCAGGGAGGGAAATGGCAACCCACTCCAGTATTCTTGGACGGGAGAGCCTGGCGGGCTAGTCCATGGGGCCGCAGAGTTGGACGTGGCTGTGCGTTTGCTGCCCTGCCTTTTGTTTATCCATTCATCCGTCAGTGGATGCTCGGGTCGCTTCTACCCTTTGGTTATTGCAAATAATCCTGCTATGAACATGGGTGTACAAACGGCTCTTTGAGTTGCCACTTTCAATTCTTTTGGGAATACACCCAGAAGTGAAATTGCTTGCATCGTACGGTAATTCTAGGTTTGATTTTTTTTGAGGAACCACCATACTGTTTTCCATAGCAGTGGTCATTTTACCTTCCCCCCAGCAACACAGAAAGCTTCCAATTTCTCCACATCCTTGCCAACACTTGCTATTTTGTGCTTTCAGTAAGAACCATACTAATGGATATAAAGTGGTTGGTTGGTTTTATAAATAGATGCTTCTCCTTAGATTATAAATTCTTCAAAAATTATATGAATATTAGTTTGATTCAAATGGAATCGAAGGCTTGAGCTGAAAAAAGATTTTCCTAAGTGTGGCGGTGTAAATATTCAAAACTCCCCCAAATTAGTTTAAAAACATGTTTCTATTAATGTCTGTCCTGTCTCAGCTTCCAAGGCCTGAACTCAGATCAGTGGGGAAGGAGCGCCCTCTTGTGTCCTTTCTCTGCCAGTGTCAGTGACTAAAGAAGCCGAGAAACAACCCTTTCACTCCAAGGACAGCAAATGCCAGCCACGTGTCTACTGGGTAAAAGAACTTGTGAAAACTTGGACAGAGTGAAACTAGGGTCTTTTAAAGAAATCCCAATCTAGAAGGGGTAGAGGAACAAAATACATGCAGAAATAACAATAGAAGACTATGCAAAATGGATGGATTATCTATTAAGACTCTGCAGGAATTAGGTCAAGAGTCACATCAAAATACAAGTGTGGCTGGTTACAAAGGAGCTCGGGTTGGCTCTCGGGTTTCTTTCAGGGTTCCAGTTCTAGAAGGTCCCTGACCTATGAGGGCAGCCTCCCTGTCGGGACTCCTTTCATGACAAGCTCGCTGTACACTCCCATCTTTGGGAGGGAGGCCCTGGAGACTCCTCCTGCGGTCCCTTCTTCCATGTAGTATCCTGCTCATGCCTACCTGTCTCTTGAGTTTCATCTTCTTCCCCCAACCCTCTGGGCTTCCCTGGTGGCTCAGATGGTAAAGAATCTGCCTGCAATGCAAGAGACCCAGGTTCGATCCCTGGGTGGGGAAGATCCTCTGGAGAAGGAAATGGCAACCCGCTCCAGTATTCTTGCCTGGAGAATTCCATGGACAGAGGAGCCTGGTGGGCTCGAAAAGAGTCAGACACGACTTAGCGACTAACACACACCTCCCCACCTCCCTAAACAGGCTGTCGATGGGCACACAGTCTCCATAGCCTTGTTGCTCACCAAGATAATTATACAGAAAGTACGGCTTTCAGAGTTTTGCAGGTTTCATCAGCGTGGGGACCAGTTACAGAAGATAAAGATGCTCTCTTGCAAACCTTGCTCCATCAGGCAAGCAGCCTTCAGCTGGCCTCTTAGGGCCCTGAAGGAGACAGTCCTTACCTCGTCTGCATCCTGCTGGACAGCTGAATGAAGACACAATCAAGGCATGGCGGTACACCGACCACATATCCAGCTGGGTAGAAACTAGGGAGCTCACTGGTGGAAAGAGCCGTTCTTCAGAGTCAGACACAGGTGGGTTTTTTATTTTTTTTAATATATCTTTTTAAAAATTTTACTTATTTAATAATTTTGCGCCACACACTGTAGCATGTGTGATCTTAGTTTCCTGACCAGGGATCGAGGCCACACCTCCTGCATTGGGAGGTGGAGCCTTTTTTTATTTTTGTATTTTGGCTGCACTGGGTTTTCACGACTGCGTATGCTTTTCTCCAGTTGTGGTGAGTGGGGGCTCCTAGCTAGTTGTGGCGCACATGCTTCTCACTGCGGTGGGTTTTCCAGTTGCGAAGCACAGGCTGTAGGGTGCACGGACCTTGGTAGCTGTGTTCTGTGGACTCTTTCCCGACCAAGGATCGAACCCACATCCCCTGCATTGGCAGGCGGACTCTTAGCCAGTGGACCACCAGGGAAGTCCCCGCAGCTGGGCTTAAAGCTCAGCGCTGCTGCTCTGTGCCCGTGGCCCCCCAGGGCATGTTACTTTACCGCCATTCAGCAGCTCTGAGATGGGAAGAACAGTCCCCACCTCCCTCTCTGGTAAGATTCTCATGAAGCTTAAACAAGACAGAGTACACAGACCCTGAGGAAGTATCCAGCATCATACACGCCCCTCTGCTTCCCGCTCTCACTGCAAACCTCCTCTCCAGTCTGAGCGTGCCGTAAGTCTCCTGGCTGCATGGGCCCGAGACCTCTGGGCAGCTGCACAATAACTGAGAGCTTAGGTCACCAAGAGCTGTCCGGGAAGCAGAAGAAAGGCTGCTTTGTTTCGTATTCTCACGCAGGGTGCAGTGGGGAAGGTGTTTTCAAACCGTCTTAATTTCTTCCCAAGACTTTTTCCAGTTGCCCAAGCCAGCAACCTGGGAGTCATCCTTGACTGCTCCTTCTCTCTCACCTCCCATACGTGTCTTTCTAAAGCCTGTTACTCCTCCTTGCTGCTGCTGCTGCTGCTGCTGCTGCTAAATCACTTCAGTCGTGTCCAACTCTGTGCGACCCTATAGACGGCAGCCCACCAGGCTCCCCCGTCCCTGGGATTCTCCAGGCAAGAACACTGGAGTGGGTTGCCATTTCCTTCTCCAATGCAGGAGAGTGAAAAGTGAAAGTGAAGTCGCTCAGTCGTGTCCGACCCTTAGCAACCCCATGGACTGCAGCCCACCAGGCTCCCCTGTCCTCCTCCTTAAGACATTCCAAATCCTCTGGGTCTCTCCATCTCCCTCCATTGTTTTACTTTCACTCTCCATCGCTGTTCCCTGGAAAACCATCACAGCTTCCTGAATGGCCCTCAATATCATCTCTCTTCCTCATCACCCAGCAGATAGAGCTCTTTCTAAATGCAAGTCTCTGGGGATGATGGGAGGAGTTGGGAGCCTGGGACTGACACGTATACACTACTGATTTGCACGCATGCCTGCTAAGCCCCTTCAGTCGTGTCCGGCTCTTTGCGACCCCATGAGCTGTAGCCCACCAGGCTCGTCTGTCCGAGCAAGAATACGAGAGTGCATTGTCATGCCCTCCTTCAGGGGATCTTCCTGAACCAGGGATTGAGCCTGTGTCTCTTAGTCACCTGCATGGGCAGGCAGGCTCTTTACCACCAGCACCACCTGGGAAGCCCCACACTATTGATACTATATATAAAATAGATAGCTAATGAGAATCTGCTACAGAGCACAGGGAACTCTGCTCAGTGCCCTGTGGCGACCTAGATGGGAAGGACATCCAAAAAAAGACAGCAAGGAGAGCCAAACCAGTTAATCCTAAAGGACATCAACCCTGCATATTCATTGGAAGGACTGATGCTGAAGCTCCAATCCTTTGGCTACCTGAAAAGCCAGACTCACTGGAAAAGACCCTGATCCTGGGAAAGATTAAAGGCAGGAGGCGAAGGGGACGACAGAGGATGAGATGGTTGGATGGCATCACCGACTCAATGGACATGAGTTTCAGCAAACTCCAGGAGGTGATGAAAGACTAGGAAGCCTGGTGTGCTTCAGTCCATGGGGTCGCAAAGAGTCAGACACGACTGAACAATAATATGTACAGCAAAGTATATAGCAGAAACTAATACAACATTGTAAAGCAGCTATACTCTGAAAAAATTTAAAAATAAAAATAAAGTCACACTACAGATTATAGAAAATAAATAAATATTACAATAATTTTCTGTAGAAAAAAAAAAGAAATCTGGTCTCAGCAAGTTGCTCCCCTACTTAAGATCACTGACGGATTACTTGCTTCCCTGGCAGCTCACTTGGTAATGAATCCACCTGCAATGCAGGAGACCCTGGTTGGATTCCTGGGAGGGGAAGATCCCCTGGAGAAGGGATAGGCTACCCACTCCAGTATTCTTGGGCTTCCCTGGTGGCTTGGGTGGTAAAGAATCCACCTGCAATGCAGGAGACCTGGGTTCAGTCCCTGGGTTGGGAAGATTCCCCTGGAGGAGGGCATGGCAACCCACTCAAGTATTCTTGCCTGGAGAATCCCCGCGGACTGTATAGTC
The DNA here is from genome assembly GCF_042477335.2 of Ovis canadensis. Taxonomy (NCBI): domain Eukaryota; kingdom Metazoa; phylum Chordata; class Mammalia; order Artiodactyla; family Bovidae; genus Ovis; species Ovis canadensis. The sequence continues at coordinate 103,334,016 of NC_091246.1, forward strand.
CACGGGGTCCAAAGAGTCAGACACGACTGATCGAGGAAGCACAGCACAGCAGCAATGAGTACTCAGCTAGCTCCAAAAGAAAGCCTTACCTCCTGAGCATGGCTCAGTTCCTGTTTGGGCTCCTGCCTACTTTCCAGCTTTTTTCGCATCAACCCTGCTGCAACCCTCCTCCTCTGTGCACCAGCTCTGTGCATATAAGGCTCAGCGACACCGAGCTTTCCTGGATGTGGGATTTTTAGTGCTAAAACCAGGACAGCCCCGGGCAAACCAGGATCCCGGTCACCCTAGTTCTGTGTATCGTCTTCCTCAGTCCTGAATGCTCCCCCTTGTCTGTCCCACCCCGTGTTTACTATCCAGCTCCTCACCTCTGTTTCTGCTTGCACATCACTTCTGCAGCCCCCAGGGAGTGGTTTATTCGTTGTATCTAGGCACTCTGGGGCTTCCCAGGAGGCACTGAACGGAAAGTGAAAGTGTTAGTCGCTCAGTCGTGTCCTGACTGTTTTGCGACCTCATGGACCGTAGCCCGCCAGGCTCTACTGTGCATGGAATTCCCAGGCAAGAATACTGGAGTGGGTACCCATGCCCTCCTCCAGGAGATCTTCCTGACCTGGGGATAGAATCCAGGCCTCCTGCATTGTAGGTGAAATCTTTACCATCTGAACAACAGGGGTGCTAGCAGTAAAGAACCGCTGCCAATTCAGGAGACCCAAGAGACGTGGGTTCGATCCCTGGGTCTGGAAGAGGAAATGGCAACCCACTCCAGCATTCTAGCCTGGAGAATCCCATGGATAGAGGAGCCTAGTGGGCTACAGTCCATGTGGTCTCAAAGAGCTGAACATGACGGAGTGACTTAGCACAAATGCTCAAGTTCTCTTGGCAGCGACCACTGTGTTCTAAGAGCCACTCTGTCTCTCTTCAAGTTATAAACTCATTAAACAATGAGGCTTTTTTTTTCCCTTCTACCTATAATCTCAGAGCCTAGTGGAGATTCTGGCGCACAGTAGGTGTGCAATGGAGTTTTCTTGATTTAATGACTATCAGTATCAAGGTATCAAATGTCATCTATTTCATATCACTATGCGGGATGTTATGGACTGAATGTTTGGGTCCCCTCCAAAACTCATATGTTGAAGTCTTAACCCCCAGAGGGGCTGTATTTGGACGTGGGGCTTTTAAGGAAATGCATGAGAGTGTGTTAAGTCGCTCAGTCATCTCCAACTCTCTGTGACCCCATGGACTGCAGCCTCCCAGGCTCCTCTGTCCATGGGATTTTCCAGGCAAGAATAATGGAGTGGGTTGCCATTTCCTCCTCCAGGGGATCTTCCTGACCCAGGGATCAAGCCTGTGTCCCAGTGCAGGGGGCCTGGGTTTGATCCAGGGTCAGCAAACTAGATCCTACATGCTGCAACTAAAGATCTCACATGCCGCAACAAAGCCCTGGTGTGGTCAAATAAGTTTTTTTAAAAATTCAAGTAACACTAAATTCAACACTATACTTTAAAAACAGCATGTGCAGATTGAGCCTATTCCTGTTAGTCACTCTATCTATGTAGCCCTCTATCCATCCCTCTATCCATCCCTCTATCTGTATTTGTTATAATGGTGTTCACCAATTGTGGACATTTGTAGTATTTCTGTGATCATAAAATCAGGATGATTTGAACTTAGGGAAAAAAAGAAGAGACACCAAGAGATCACTCTCTCTCCCCCTCCCTCCATCCCCTCGCTTTTTCGCCCTGCAAAGTCACCCAGGAAAGACCATGTGAGCACACTCTGAAAAGGCAACCCAAAGGGAGCTCTCAGCAGACATCCACCCTGTCAACACTGGGTCTCAGGCTTCCAGCCTCCAGAGTGGTGAGAAAACAAATTTCTGTTGTCGAAGCCACCAGCCTATGGTATTTTGTTACGGCAGCCCAGCCCCAGCGCGATAACACAGAGGACATACCCAGTTCATATAACCATGCTGTGACCATTGATGGGTGCGGTCACACAGGCACCCTCTTGAGGCAGAGATCTGCTTTCTATTCCAAAACAGTTCCAGTAATACTTCCCATCCCATTTTAAGAACATAAGTGTTCCACATGACAAGATTGACAAACTTGTTTTTCTCTCATTCTGCTTTACTTCTGCGAACAAGTATCTTAGAATAGTAACTTCTGGGACTGGAAATGGCTGCATAAATATGTGATTCAGTTTCAAATGTATGACTAATATTTTTTGCAGCTAAGTAGCATTTTCTGTTTTCCGATGACACTTTAAAGCCCATTTATGTTACCTGAGTATGCATAATTAATTCCTCCTTTGGAAATGTCGTTTTCTCCACTGAGCTGGTGATTCTTCATCGTCCCACTCAAATTCCACTGCTCCCCTCCCACCCCTGGCCACACTTGGCAGCCCGTTCCCTGCCTCAAAGCCTGACACCTACAAGCTGCAGCCCCCAGTCTTCGCTGTTCTCAGCGCCTTTTTCTCGGCTCTTGACCAAAAGGAAGCACTATCAGAGTGTGAAGGGAGGAGTGTGAAGGATGAGGACAGAAGGGTGGGTCTTCTCCCTCCCTCCCTGCCAGAGCCTGGTCTCCGCCATGGGTGCCTTCCTCTGTCATACAGCACCCACGCTGGGCGGCCCTTCTCCTGTGACCACCGCTCTGGATGGGTTCTAGGAATAACACGCCCTTTCTCTTTTGTTTCTCCAGGCCCAAGGATGATAGAGGCTTCTGCCGTTAATGGTTTCCAGTGGCTTCTCCATTTCGTCTTGATTCTCTTTACCTTGCCCACAGTGTGAGTTAAGGGTTGAGTTGTAACTCCTGTCTCCCATTCCTATGTTGAGGTTCTAACCCCCAAGACCTCAGAATGTGACTGTCTTAGGAGAGTATCTTCAAAAAGGTAATTAAAATTAAACAAAGTCATACAGGTGGATCTTAATCCAACCTGACTTGTGTCCTTGTAATAAGAGGCCCAGGTGGCACTAGTGGTAAAGAACCCGCCTACCAATGCAGGAGACGTAAGAGACGTGGGTTCGATCCCTGTGTCCGGAAGATCACCTTGAAGGAGGGCATGGCAACCCACTCCTGAATTCTTGTCTGGAGAATCCCATGGACAGAGGAGGCTGGCGGGCTACAGTCCAAGGGGTAGCAAAGAGTCCGACAAAGTAAGAGAAGCTTAGGACACCGACATGCAGAGAAAGAAGACAGTCTGTGGGGAAGGCAGCCATCTGCAAGCCAAGGAGAGAGGCCTCAGAAGAAACCAACCCTGCCCGCATCTTAATCTTGGACTTCTCAGCCTCCAGAAAATAAATGTCTGTTGGTTTTGAGCCACTCATCAATGGTGGTGGTGGTTTAGTCACTCAGTCGTGTCCAACTCTTTGTGACCCTGTGGGCTATAGCCCACCAGGCTCCTCTGTCCATGGGATTCTCCAGGCAAGAATACTGGAGTGGGTTGTCATTTCCTTCTCCAGGGCATCTTCCCCACCCAGGGATCAAACCCAAGTCTCCTGCATTGCATGCTGTTTCTTTACCTCTGAGCCATCAGGGAAGTCAGGAAGTATCAGTGGTACTTTTGTTAAAAAGCAGCCTAAATGGACTAAGACTTTGTTGCAGCAGCCCCAGCAAACTATGATACCACGGTCAATCATCCCATCTCTAAACCGCTTGTGGAGCCTTGGGGATGTGCTGGTTATATCCTTCTCGGACCTGGCCTCACACAGCCAACCTCACCAAGGACACTATCATATATCCCTTTATCCACTCCACGGTATCTATCATCACATTCCCAAGTTTATAAATATGTCAACGTTTGTGCGGTAAATACCTGTTCCTGAAATACTGCAGGACTCGCTTTCCCCAATAAGGTTCCTAAGCCATTTCTAAGCGAGGATCCAAGTGACAGCCAAGTCTCTGTGTAGAGCATCTTGTCGTTTTTGGAAAAGTCTTTTCACATTTTTTCACATCAGCTGCTGCTGGAAGGCCTGGGGTGATGACTGAAGTCCAGAGAGCCTCTGGAGATGCTGTGTGAGAGTTTTTGTTGCTGCTTCAGTGGCTGGGAGGCCCAGTGGCTGGTGAGGAAGCCAAGCAAGGTGAGCTGGAACGTGTAGGGAGGCCCTGGGTTCTGCATTTAAGGAACTCTGGGGAGGAAAAAAGATACCGCTAGAGTGAGAGTTGTTAGAACAGCAAAAAAAGCTATCTAATTCAACTTATTTAAGGAATATAAAGGGCTTCCCTAGCGGCTCAGTGGTAAAGCATCCACCTGCCAAGGAGGAGATGTGGGTTTAATTTCTGGGTTGGGAAGATCCCCGGGAGAAAGGAATGGCAACCCACTCCAGTGTTCTTGCTTGGAGAATTCCATGGACAGAGAGAGCCGGGTGGGCTACAGTCCACAGTGTTGCAAAAGGGTCGGACACAACCTAGTTCTAAACAATGACAAAGCAGTATAAAACAATTTTATAAAATCATAGGACGGGAAGGGATTTATTGAGACGTGCCGGTTTCACCAGCTTCCCCCTCATGCAACCCCTCACGTACTGAGTTACTCCTAAGAAATACATTTCTTTGTCTCCAAAGCACTTTCACAGCCACATTTCATTTGAGCCTCAAGGAAACTGTGTGAGGTAGATAGGGAGGTATTAACGTCTCCATTTTACAAATAAATGAAACCTAAGAGCAGGTAGTTGAAATGCCAGCGTTCGAGGAGCTAAAAGGTGTTAGAGCTGGGTCTGGAGACTCGTGATCCTGAGACCAGGCGGGTATTGATAGAGTTCCCATCGTTTACCCTCCCTGCTAATCTGGGCATGCGCACAAAAGACTGATGTCACAGGCGGACATTCCATCCAAAACTCACGGTGAAGAGGGACTTCTCAACATCTGGCCGCGAGCAGAAAAGGCAGGGGAAGGGAGAGAGCGAGAGAAAGACATAATATGAGCTGAGTTTACAGGGAGCAGGAGGGGGCACATGCACCCTTATCTCAGCCCCAACTGGGCAGAGCAACACAGGAGAGCAAGCAGATGTACAGAGGCTGAGCCTCTCCGAACACGGTCCCCCTCCCGCCTCCATATTCAGCTGGCAGGTCCCAGGAGTCAGGTCATCCGTTACCTCCCTCTAATGCTCTGATGGATATGTTTGCAACACACAGGGTTTCCAGTAATCTGGGGGAAATCCTACTTTAGGCTTTCACTGAATCAGAAATTGCTGCAGCCATGACTGCTGTCTTCAGTGAACTGTGTCCCTCTTCCTCTACAGAGATGCCCCACACAGGCTGGTCTCGCCTGCACCCTCCACCTGCCGTCTCTCTCTATATATTTTTTAATTGGAGGATAATTGCCTTACAATGTTGTGGTGGTCTCTGCCATACATCAGTGTTAATCAGTCATAATGAGATACACACACACACACACATACACACACATATATATATCTCCCTACCCTCTTGAGCCTCCCTGCCCCCTCATCCCACCCTTCTAGATCATCACAGAGCTCCAGGTTGGGTTCCTTGTGCTAAATAGCAGCCTACCACAAGTTATGAACATACATGGGGCTTCCTTGGTGGTTCAAATGGTAAAGAATCTGCCTGTAATGCAGGAGACTCAGGTTTGATCCCTGGGTTGGGAAGATCTCCTGGAGAAGGGAATGGCAACCCACTCCAGTATTTTTGCCTGGGAAATCCCATGGACAGAGGAGCCTGGCAGTCTGCAGTCCATGGGGTCTCAAAGAGTCGGACACGACTGAGTGACTTTGAGAGTGAGTGTATATACATCAGCGCTACTTTCTCAGTTTGTCCTAGCCATGTCCACAAGTCCACTCCCTACATCTGCATCTCCATAGGTTCATCAGTACTGTTTTCCTAGATTCTGTATATATGTGTGGTGCGTGCCTGCTGAGTCGCTTCGGTCGTGACTTTGGTCATACAGACCCCATGGACTGTAGCCTGCCATAACGCATATCATACACGCGTTAATATATAATATTTGTTTTTCTCTTTCTGACTTACTCACCTGCTCTCTTTACTCCTTCTCTACATCTATCCTTGGAGGCCCACCTTCTCCAAGAAGCTTGAGTGTTTCAGGCCTCAGGGATTTATGTCTCAGCTGCATTCCTGAAGCCATTATCATCCAGACCCCCAAACTCAGCACTGACCACGTGCTCTTCAGGACTAGTTCTCTGATGAGACGTCAGCCCCTGGAGAATCAAGCTGGAATCCCACACCCTCCTGAATCTACGCTCCTGCCTTTAGTAGACCCATGCCTGTTAGCTGTGACTTTTCTAGGAAAGAGTAGCCAAAATTGGGGTTAAACACAGCCAGTCGTTGGAATCCAAGAGGAAAGGGGGAAGGCGTGGGAATTAATTGTCTTCCCGTGTTAGAAGTTTTCGGTGTTGTCTCAAGATCTGCATACAGTCAGCATTTTCATGTTGCTCTAAGATTAGCACAAGGTAAGAGAACAAACAGAAGCCTTCCTCTGTGCTATTTTAGGAACAAGGAAAACAGAATAATACCTTCCAAACGGAGGAACAGCCTAGCTTTCTGTGACACAAGAATGGGCTCGTAACACCTCGGCTGTAACAGTTTCAAATGGAATCCTATTACAGTGCAAAGTATATTTATCACTGTATTTGAGGAACGCTTTCTCCTAAGTCCCCCCGGGGGAAATCCACAGGCCCAGGCAGGCTCCTCTCAAGCTCTTCTTTTCCACCCTGGCAGGTCCCAGGGACTCCCCCGCCCCACCACGTCTCCTCTTGGTAATTGTCATCACCTACCCAAACTGTCATTTCTCATCACTTCCTGAGGGGCTCTGGAAGCTGGTCTCTTTATGTCCACCTGTTGGACTGCACCTCAGAGGCTTACAAAGCCTGCATTTGCCCAGCTTCAAGACTGAAGAAAGCCTGGACTGGGCAACAGAGGGCTTCCCCGGCTGCTCAGCAGTGAAGAATCCACTAGCAACGCAGGAGACACAGGAGATGGGGGTTCGATCCCTGGGCCAGGAAGATCCCCTGGAGAAGGGAATGGCAACCCACTCCAGTGTTCTTGACCGGAGAATCCCATGCGCAGAGGAGCCTGCCGGGCTACAGCTCATAAGGTTGCAAAGAGTCAGACGTGACTGAAGTGACTTGGCATGCACAGATGCATCAGGCAACAGAGACATCAGTGGTTTGACAGATGGGGAGCTTCTGTGTCTGAAGCAAAGTCCTAGAGTGACCCCCCACCCTGTGCAGCAGCACCTTCAGGACGTGGCAGCAGGCTTTGCTCCTGGTGGAGGGGGAGACTGCCAGTCACAGGGGAGTCGATGTCAGATGGGTTCATCGATTACCAGGGAAACCAACAGAAGGGCACACCCCTCACCACCCCTTTGATAAGATCACTAGCTGGGGCCCAAGGCAAGTATGTAGGAAGGCCAGAGTCAGTGTAAGTGAAGCAGGCACTGGGCGGGCAGGGGATGGACAGAGAGCAAGAGAACAGCCATCTGGAGTGGGCTGGTCATCCACCACCCTTCCTGGCTGTCCCTGGAAACAAGTTTGCAGACCCTCTTCATTTTAAGACTTTAACGCCCATCATGGCAAGAGGAAAGAGAAAATATAAGGAGGAAAGACAAAGTATGGGGAATTCTATGTGTGTGTGCGTCCAGTGGCTAAGTTGTGTCTGACTCTTTGCAACCCCGTGGGCTGTAGCCCGCCAGGCTCCTCTGTCCACGGAACTGTCCAGACAAGAATACTGGAGTGGGTTGTCATTTCCTCCTCCAGGGGATTTTCCCGACCCAGGGATCAAATCTGTATCTCCCGCCTGCATCTCCTGCGTTGGTAGGTGGATTTTTACCACTTGAGCCACCTGGGAAGCCTGAGGAAATAAACAAAAGGTACAAATCTGACAGTCTTGAGTTTGGTCCAGAGCATCTGATGATCTGGTCGAACTAACTTGAAATTTCTTTTATGTCAACATTGGGTGTTGTAAGCAGATAGGGGAGGGGGTCCCTGGAGAAAGAGAATCAGGCATGAGCTCTTTGACATAAGAGGACCCATTTTGGTCCAAGACATTTTGTGATCTAAGCCTGGCCCCAATGCTTGCCCTTAAACAGGTCTCAGTAATTAATGATCTTAAGGGAAGAAAGGACTGCAGGAATGGAAGGAAAGCAGTCAAGATTGGGTCTATGATTCCCCTGGTGGTCCAGTGGCTAAGAGTCCGAGCTCCCAATGCAAAGGGGCTGGGGTTCCATCCCTGGTCAGGGAACTAGATCCCGCATGCCACAACTAAGAGTTTGCATGCCCCAACCAAAGATCCTGCATGCTGTATGATGTGGCCATTAAAAAAAAAAAATTGGTCCACATTAAAAAATCTATACCTTAAAATTTTTTTTTAAATAGAGAAATAGAGGTGAGCGAGAAATAATCAACACAGCAACAGGTCTGTTTTTGTTCTTCATTTGTCTTTAGCTCTGGGGTAAAACCGTCAGTTGTGGGGGGAAAGGCTAAGCAGAAAATTCTAGCCAGGGTTTTGAAATCTAAGTCCAAGATTATATGATGCCACCATTCAGCCTCCCAAGTAAGTGACATAAAGTCAGGATGTGCCGCCAAATGTGCACAGGACATAAAATTCCTACGGTTGTTTGTTAGTAGGGACTACGAATTTACATTTCAAAATATCCATGTCTGAAAAAATTGGCTTCTAATGTAGTTTGCTGTAAAAAGCCAAACTATTTAATACAAAGGGTTATACACACGCACGTACATATAGACTGCATACACACACATATATATTTTTTAAAGATTTTTTTTGATGTGGACCATTTTTAAAGTTGTTTATTGAATTTGTTACAATATTGCTTCTGTTTTTTTGTTTTGGGTTTTGAGCAGTGAGGCATGTGGGATCTTGGTCCCCCCATCAGGGATTGAACCTGCAGCCCTGCATTGGAAGGCATAGTCTTAACCACAGCACCACCAGGGAAGTCCCTTTTGTTTAACTCATAAGTAAAAACAAGAAGCCATTTGGCCCCAGTCTAAATATTCAGGGAAAGAAGCGAGTAGAATTCCTCCTGTTGGAAATGCCACGTTAATTTATTATGCATAGCATGATCAAACAAGAGGCCACAAGACAGAACAAGCAGACTACGCTCTTTCAGAGGCAAAGGAGAAATGCAAAGATGCTAAGTCGTGGTCCTCCCTGAGAATTAATTTTGCCCCCAGGATTCTTAGCAATTTTCATCTTGGAGGTATCAGAGGCAGAGGAAGGCGCACAGCACCAAGTCCATGGCACAGAGTTCAACACACAGTATTCTGCCTGGGGGCGTGGAATCAAAAACCCAGCACTGAGGAGTCCTGCACAGACACAAGATGTATGGAGGCCATGCAGGGAAAGAAAATATATGGGTTACACGTCATACCGCTCTGGATGCAACCATTTTTCACACAGCAGAAACTGCGAGAGAGAAGACAAAGGAGAAAGACAAAGAAAAGTGGGGGAGGGCTGTCCCTGGTGGTCCAGTGGTTAAGAATCTGCCTTCCAATGCAGGGGACCAGGGTTTGATCCCTGGTGGGGGAACTAAGATCCCACAAGCCACAGGGCAATTAAGTTTGCAAGTCACAACTACTGAGCCCGGGAGCCACATTTAGAGAGAAGCCCGCGCCCCACAATGAAAGCTCCCACATGCTGCAATTAAGACCCATCAATAACAGCCCCAAAATAATCAATTAAAAATATTTTAAAAAAGAAAAGTGGGGAAAGTAAAGGTAGAATCGAGAAAGAGAAGGTTGGAGCCTCATACTGGCCACCTGGCTGACCCCTTGTCAGCAACTCAGCAGCCACTCAGCATCAGCACTCTCTCAGCATCCCTGCTGTCTCCATGGTGATCTGATGTGATTCTGATGGATGTGGCTAGTTCATGAATGCTTCCTGGAGCTGGGCCCTGTTGTTGCTAACTCCATTTTCCAGATGAGAAAACAGTGCTTCCGAGATTGTCAACAATTTGTCCCAAATCACTGAGTTGCTGAAATTGTGGGATCAGGCGTTGAACCTAGGCTGTTTCAGGCCCAAGTGTGTGCTCTTGGTCAGCAAAATGAAAAATAAGATGGTGTTTAATGGAGGAGGACGTGAACATGTATTGAGTACTTAATATATACCTGGCATGTGATCCTCACAACAGTCCTGCAAGGGAGGTATCATTATTCCCATTTTATAGATGAAGAAATTGAGGCTCAGTGCTCACTTCGACAGCACATATACCTCAATTGGAGTGATACAAAGAAGATTAGCATGGCCCCTGCTCAAGGATGACATGCAAACTGGTAAAGCATTTCACATTTTTATACCAGAAACCTTCACAACACTGTAAAGCGATTTTCCTCCAATTAAAAAATAAAGTTTCACAAGTATGAATAAAACAGGGAAAATTTTTTTAAATTGGGGCTCAGAGAGGTTAAGTAACTTACCTAAAGTTGCAGTGCTTAGTAAAAAAGCCCCGGTCTGGGGCACGTCACCCCCTCTCAGCGTCTATGCTGAGAGTTTTATACTTTCTCTCTGAAATAAATCCTGTTTGCTTGCTACCATGAAAAAAAAACAAAAAAAGACCAGGTCTCTCAGACTGCAAAGCCCATATTCCATTAAAAAAAAATACATTGTTGTTTTGCTCCTAAATTTTATTTATTTATTTGGCTGCTTCAGGTCTTCACTGTGGCATGTGGAATCTAGTTCCCTGACCAGGGATCAAACCCAGGCCCCCTACATTGGGAGAAGAGTGTCTTAGCCACTGGACCACCAGGGAAGTCCCCCATATTCTTTCTTATTCTTTCTTCCAGATGGAATTCTCAGGAATTTCACGGATTGGACTACGTAAGTAAAAATCTCTCCTATAGATATTTTTAGCTCTGCACATCCAAACCAAACACCTAGGGTATCTGTCAGAATTTGAAAGAAGTCTATTGAAGACTGCTTGCAAGAAAACCACTGTATAAACTATGTTTTATAAATTCTTCTGTTTTAATTAATCAGGTTTTCTAAAGTTCAAAGGGAAAAAAAAGGAGACAGAAACCAGTTTTTAATGATTTAGAATTAGGATTCATGAATACACTGGGTTCTTTTTGGTATTAGGGGAAAGCAGAGAGTAAATGTGGTGGGAAACTATGAGCGTCCAGAGATGCAGACTTTAGCCTGGAAGAGACATTAAAGAGGTATTTCAGGGGCTTCCCTGGTGGTCCAGTGGCTAAGACTCTGTGCCCCAATGCAGTGGGTGTGGGTTCGATCCCTGGTCAGGGAACTAGATCCCGCATGCCACAGGGAAGACTGAAGATTCTATGTGCCGAAACTAAGATCCGGTGCAGTGAAATAAATAATAAATGAGATAAATATTTAAAAGAAACCTCAGTTATTAAAAAAAAAAAAAAAAGATGCAATTCTAACTTATTTTAGAAATAGCTTGAGGGTCTGCTAGTCAACAGCAGAGCTAAGGCCAGAACCTGGGGTTTCCCAATGCTTAAACCATTGTTCTTTCTTAAATGTGAACCATGAATCGCTTTAGAGAATACTCCTTTCTCCTCCTCTCTTAATCCAGATGGGGGAAAAAAATAGTGAGAAAGCTTAAAGACTATTAAAAAACAATCAGGACATTAAGAATCAAGTTATCCTGGAAGGAGGTCAAGACGGTAACCACAGAGGCTGGAGTTAAGGGGAGGAGCACCAGGCAAGATAAGGTCTTATCTAAAGCAATTAGAGTAAGCAGGCAATTAGAAGCTTTTGTTACTTGTATTTAGCTGAACACTGAACAGAAAGCTTTTTGAAATCCTTGGCTAAATCAAAACCTGGAAAGTGAGGACTTCTAACCTTCAAGAAAAAAAGTTCAGCATGAGACAAAAAGGTATTTGTTTTTATACTTAACTTGGTAGGAAAAAGGAAAAACAAAAAACAGACAGAAAACAAGATGTCAGCTCAGCTGGGTCCCAATTCCAGCCCTGGGGAGCCCAAAGCCATCCCCCTTGGTTTTAGTTTTAAGGATAGCATTTTTTTTCTCCCTCCTTGGCCAAGCTCAGTGTGTGGGATCTTAGTTCTCTTACCAAGGATCAAACCCTCACCCCCTGGAAGCGTGAAGTCTTAACCACTGGACTGCCAGGGAAGTCCCGCCCTCTCCACCTTGGTTTTTGTAAATAGTCCCGAGGGGCTTTCTTGGTTTCTAGACTACTGAGATCTTGCTTCCATGTGTAAACTGAGTATAATTTCCTAAAGATATGGAAGGCAGGCTTTACATCCCAGTAATAGGGAACAAATTTGATTGGGAATGGCTGGGTTACCATCTAACACTGTCATTTTCCCCTGCCTGGGCTTAGCTTCCCTCCAACCGGCTGGCTTTTCTTTCCTGGTCTTATTTCTTTCCTCTCCGCCCTCTGCCCCACCTCCCCTCTAATCTCTAGCCGGGCAGGTTGTCCCTCCCCTGGAGTCCAGGTGCTTGTAGCATTTGCTCCTTAGTGGCTTTCCCCCAAGGAGACAGCTCCCTCCTTCTTCTTCCCAAAAAGGAATCGTGGGGCCAGCTGTTAAGATTTTTTTAAAGTATTTTTTTTAATGTCTTTACTCAAGATGGGAAAATCTCTGAAGTTTAAGATGGCACCTGGCTGTCCCGTGGTGCTTATATTTTTTCATGGATTTGTTCTGTCTGGGATTTTATTATAACTAATGATGGGACTTCCTTAATGGTCCAGTGGTTAAGATTCTGGACCTTCAATGCAAGGGGTCACAGGTTCAATCCCTGGTCAGGGAACTAAGATCCCATATGCCACATGGTGTGGCCAAAAAGCAAAACAAGCAAACAACCACCACAACAAAAAACTAATGGTAATGAACATACTTTGATAATAAATCACCTTCAAAATGATAAAGCATTAGTGATCGAATAGACAGAGATTCGCTCAGTCATGTCCAACTCTTTGGGACCCCACAGACTGTAGCCTGCGAGGCTCCTCTGTCCATAGGATTTTCCCAGACAAGAATATTGGAGTGGATTGTTGTTTCCTCTCCCAGGGGAATCTTCCCGACCCAGGGATCAAACCTGCCGTGTCTCCAGTATTGGCAGGTGGATCCTTAACCACTGAGCCACATGGGAAGGCTAGCTTCTATCAATGATTCCCACCAAAAGGTGGTTCAGTGAAGCAGCTATAGTGAGGCAGTGCTGGAATTCAAAGGGGAATCAGGTACCCTTGAAACTCAAACCTAATAATAGTGGAAAACATCACCGACTCACAGCAATATACACAGATTTGAAACTGTTTCCTTGAGAATGTTTCTGTTTGGAGGGAGAACTCTAATGACTCATTCTAAGTAATGACAGGCAAACAGTGAAGATGCCTCAGTGACCTGATAGCCATGCCCTGGAGTGAGAGCCGAGAGAGGGGTCCCCAGCCTCCGGGGTCTAATGCCTGATGATCTGAGGTGCAGCTGATATATTAATAATAGCAATAAAGTGAACAATAAATGTAATGCACTTGAATCATCCTGAAACCATCCCCTCTTCCCCAATTCATGGAAAAAATTCTCTTTCATGAAAGTGGTCCCTGGTGCCAAAAAGTTTGGGGATATTCAGAGGAATGTTCTTTGTCCTTCACACCCGTGCTGTTTTTCTTCTAACCGCCCCACCTCACAAAGCTTGAACCTCTCTAGCGCCACACGCCCTTCCCACTTTGAGGGGCAGGGTGCATGCCAGCGCTCAGGCCTCAGGTCCTCCCTGGGCGTTGGTGATCTGTCCTTCTCATTCTGGCTTTGTAAGGCGCTCCCCTAAGTTCTTCCTGCTCCCCTGTGTCTCTAGTTCCTCCTGAATCTTCCTAGACAAACCTGTCTAAACGATGCAAGAACTTTCTATCTAATGAATCTGTGATGTTCTCTACTTTAATCCCACCCGGGCTGTGTCTACCACACTCTCTCCACAGCTGCACTTGTCATTTCTGTTTCGTTTTCAGCTTTCTATTTTACCCAGGAGTACAGCCGATTAACAATGTTGTGATGGCTTCAGGTGGACAGCAAAGGGACTCAGACATAAGTATTCATGTGTCCATTCTCCCCCAAACCTCCAGGCTGCCGCATAACATTAAGCAGACTTCCCTGTGCTGTACAGTTGGTCCTTCATTATCCATTTGATTGTCAGATTTGATTTACTCCTTACTTTCTTTGTGCCCCCTAAATGAATTTCCTCAGAACCCAGTTCCTCTCATCTCAGGCCCCACAGCTAGTATTTCATTTTCACAATCACCTTGCCTCATGCAGGAGGTTGCTCCTTTCCTCCGAGGGAGGGGTGTGGTGGACGGTGGGGCAAAGTGGCGCAGGGAGGGGGCCTTAGCCACCTGCAGCCTGCGGCCTAACAGCCACAAGGCTCCCCAGGGTCAGAGTGGTACAGGCTCTGCCTGCCAAGGCAGGAGATACAGGAGACTCGGGTTCGATCCCTGGGTCTGAAAGATCTCCTGGAGAGGGAAATGGCAACCCACTGCAGTATTCTTGCCTGGAAAATTCCATGGAGAGGAGGAGCCTGGCAGGCTACCGTCCATGGGGTCGCAAAGAGTCAGACAAGCCTGAGCATGCACGCACATCACAGACACCAATGTGGAGTCCAACATCCCAGCTCACTTTTGGAGGGTTTAATTATGTCTTAATGCTCCCTCTCATAATTAAGCAGAAATAGTGATTCTAATTAGCATATTTACAGAAACCACACAAGTATGCTTCCCTGGTGGCTCAGGTTTTAAAGAACCCACCTGCAATGCAGGAGACCCAGGTTCGATCCCTGAGTTGGGAAGATCCCCTGGAGGAGGAAATGGCAACCCACTCCAGTATTCTTGCCTGGAGAATTCCATGGACAGAGAAGCCTGGCGGGCTACAGTCCATGGGGTCGCAAAGAGTCAGATACGACTGAGCAAATAACACACACAAGTAGATCCATACAGTCGCACACTTCACCTACTCATCGCTTAATGGTGTTCCATCCTTGTTTACTTTGCCCTGGTTTCCCTTTCAGCTTAAATGAGCACAACTTTTGAAGTCTTATTTCAACTTAAGCAAGCCCTGCTAGAGGGTGACAGATGGTGAATGTCAAAAACCCAGAGGGAGGATTTCTGTTTAGCCTTTGATTTTTGTTTTGTTTTTTTAAGCCAGAGAAATGTCCGACTGTGCTCATAGTTTGTAAGCATACGTCACCAATTTTTACCTTCCTGCAAATTCCCTGTGCTCCCCCAGATCTCTCCTCTACTTCTGGCTAAGGAGGAGCTGGCAAGTAGGTGGCCGCATGCCTGAGTGGCTCGGGTGATAAACCTCATAGTTATTTTTCCCAATTAATGGTTTTCACTGACAATTTTACTGCTCTATTTTAAGCTTCCTCATTCCCTTGGGCCTCCATACATATGTCTGTGATAAGTCTCATCCCGTCCAACCAGATTGTCTCCTCAGAATATAGACTAACCTATTTCAAAAAGCTCATCTCTCTCTCTCTCTTTTTGGAACATAACACTTGAAAATGCATTGAAACAGAAAGTAATTAAGCTTTAAAGGAGAGCTATAAAAGTGATTTATTCATGAGTACACACTTATCCTTCTCCCAACTGACACCCATTTGATATTAATTTTCCTTTAGTGTGTATCTGCAGCCTTTTTCTAAATCTTTACTACTAATAGAAACTTTTTATTCCACCCTTATTCCCTTCTACTTGGCTCCAAAGACTCATATGTGCTGAAAGGGATCCACTAGGGGTACAGAACCACAATTTGGGAAATTCTGCTCTGAAATAATAATGCTCCCTAGTTACAACCACTGACTTTTATTAGGTTGTCAATTAGCTATTTTTTAATTAGGGGAAGAAAAGTTCTTAATTCATTTTTTTTTCCCCTGAAGTTATTTAGAATGCACTTTTATCATCATTCTCCACTGGCGACAGAACAACTATGGAACGCGTATCAGGCTGGCCGAAAAGTTTGGGTTTTTCCATAACATGTTAAGGAAAAACCAGAATCAAGTTTTTGGTCAACTCAATATCCTTTTCTTGGGCTTGCCAGGTGGTGCCAGTGGTAAAGAATTCTCCTGCCAATGCAGGAGATGCAGGAGAAGGTGGGCTTGATCCCTGGGTCAGGAAGATCCCCTGGAATAGAAAAAGGCAATCCATTCCAGTATTCTAGCCTGGAGAATTCTGCGGACAGAGGAGTCTGGTGGGCTACCGTCCATGGGACCGCAGGGAGTTGGACACAACTGAGCGACTAAGCACAGCACAATACCTTTTTCTTAGGTCAGTGGAACTTGCATTCTACAGATAAGTAATTTCTACAGAGAAATGTCTATAGGCTCCCCTCTCTGACCCCAAAGGACTCACAGAAAAAGAAAGAAACAATGATAATAATACTTCCTTTATATTGTATAGTTTTCAAAGCAGATTCACACACATCAATCCATCCAAGATTTTAAAAAAAACCGAGGCTCAGAGAGATTAAATAAAGGGCATCTTCAAGGTCACACAGCTAGCCAGTCAGTGTCAGAGACCAGAATTTAAACTGTTACTTGATGATTCCCATAAAAAAAAATCAATAGGATTATAGAGATCCTGCATTTTTCATTAACATGGGGGGGAATGTTTTGTAAGCAATACTTACCAGCGACTGTGCTTTTCTTAGTTTAGATCTCTCCTGTGATTTATTTTTCTTATCACATGACTGTCGGTTGAAAGCTGGAGTCATTTCCTGTCTTTTCCTTCTCCTGTTAATTGGAGAGCATTGGGAAAATTATAAATATCATTTTAAAGTTTTGGTGGTTGGCAGAGCTGTCTGTCTATTTGATTTTGTTGTTCCTGCGGTTTAAAAGATTATCTTCACTCAGCTGGAAACAAGCCAAGTGTCTATCAATAGAGAAGGGGTTGAATAAACTCTGACACATCCACACAATGGAGGACTATGGGCTGTAAAAAGGAGGCCAGAGTATTTCTTCATATACCTGTGGAGTGAGCTCCAGGATGTATTGTTACAGGAAGAAAGAAAGCGGGATAAAGTGGTACGTATTGTGTGACACCATTTCTTTCAGAAAGGGGTGCATGTGTCTGTATTTGTTTATATTTTTTTCATCCGCCCCACTCCCCTCCTTTATGATTTTTTAAATGTAAGGACATTTTAAAAAATAGTTACCTATCCATAGGATTCCCCTGTGATCCAATTAGGAACACAAAACAGTATTGGAGACTTCTCCAGATATACTTTGTTTTGTATATTTGACTTTGGAACCATCTCAAAATTATGAAATAAAAGAAAAAAAAATTCCGAAAATCTAAAAACAGCTGGTGGTGTTACCCCACACAAAGGAATAACTTCATGGGACTTTAACATAGTCATTTGTCTGAATAGCCTTAGTAGAACATATCCTAAGGACAAAAACATAGGCAAAGACATCTTAAACTGTTTTCAGTAATCTTATTGTTTGTATTAACATTAATATTTGTTTTTTTAAAATGCTTGCATATAATAGGATAAAGTATGGATCCACATTATTATTATTATGAGTATATACCCCAGGCTAAAGGCAAAATGAACCAGAAACAAACATCGAATTCTAGTTAGCAAATTTGTTTTGACAGTGACAGGAGTTAGCAATTCAGAAATTACTTCCAGAATTTGTTAAGTAAATATATTCTCTGTGTGTATACTTCATATATTTTTTATACAAAATTATGCTGTACTATGCTTAGTCGCTCAGTCATCTCCAACTCTTTGCAACTCCATGGACTGTAGCCCGCCAGCCGCCTCTGTCCATGAGGATTCTCCAGGCAAGAATACTGGAGTGGGTTACCACGCCCTCCTGCAGGGGATCTTCTCAACCCAGGGATGGAACCCAGGTCTCCCACATTGTAGGTGGGTTCTGAGCGATCAGTAAAGCCCATACAAAATTATGTATGTACGTATATAATCAAATGTATATATAATATAATCATATATATAATCATAATCATCTATATAATATAATCATGTATTATATATAATCATATAATATATATAAAATCAAATATATATATGTATATCAATGCCACAGAAGGGAGGCACAAATACGGAAAAGGAAAAGACTATAATGAACCCTATGGTGCTGGATTGGAATCTGAGGTATTAAAATATTAAAAGAAGCTGTAAGGAAAGCATTACAGCTACAAAATGCAAACAAATCTTAAAGAAAAGATCAAATTTACCAATAAAGGTTCATTGACTTTCAATCACTTTTTGCTTCTTGGGGCTTCCCTGGTGGCTCAGCAGTAAAGAATCCACCTGCAATGCAGCAGAGGCAGTTTTGATCCCTGGGTTGGGAAGATCCCCTGGAGAAGAGAATGGCTACCCACTCCAGTGTTCTTACCTGGAGAGTCCCCATGGACAGAGGAGCCTGGTGGGCTGCAGTCCATGGGGTTGCACAGAGTCTGACATGACTCAGCGACTAAACCACCACCACCAGTGAAAAGCATTTGTATTTCACAGTAGCTTCTGTTTTCATCTTTTCGTAGACCAAAGAGCCAGTAAATTGTTTCTAAAAGGAAAGAAGTGGAGAAAGGCACAGTTCTTACCCTTGCCAGCTGTGTTCAATAGGGTCACAGTTGTCCAGGTAATTGAAGCGAATGATATCAGTTGGATGCTTGTCAGAAGACCTCCAGGGTGGGAGTTCTTTCTCCCCTGGATGGTTCTTCTTTCTTAAAGAGGAAGAGGATCGGAAAGCAGATGAAGGAGACAGCTTTCCCCCTGGAGAACTGCTTCTAATGGGTTGAACATCTGCGATCACAAACCCATCTTTTGGAGGTGTCTAGAAGGAGAAAATTATTTCTGTTCTCAAAACACTATAATAAAAACAAAAGTAAAACAAAGAACATGGACTTCCCTGGTAGTCTAGTGATTAAGAATCTGTCTGCCAAAGCAGGGGACACTGGTTCAATCCCTGGTCCAGGAAGATTCCACCTGCCCGTGTGCCACAACCACTGAGCCGTGCTCTGCCACAAGAGAAGCCATCGCAATAAGGATCCTGAGCATGGAAGGTAGAGAACAGCCCCTGCTCTCTGCAACTAGTGAATGCCCAAGGGCAGTAACGAAGACCCTTTGCAACCAAAACTGAATAAATAAATAAATGCTTTAAGAAAATCATCATTATCATCCTCACCATGATGGCATTGATATGGCAGCAGTGATCACAGCAGCCACCAACCCAGAGGTACCTGTATATGCCAGGCACTGTCTCAGGAAGTATTCCTGCATTATTATTACTTTTTGAGGGGGGTTATACACTGAGGCATGTGTGATCTTAGTTTCCCCTACCAGGAATCGAACCTGCACCCCTTACGTTGGAAGCATGGAGTCTTAACCACTGGACCACCAGGAAATTCCCCTTCTTACATTACTTTATTTAACCTTCATAATAACTTTAAAAGGTAATCATAACTACTTCCATTTTATAGAAGAGAAAACTGAAGGTAAGATAAACTGATTAATTTTTCCACTACTGCTATTAAGACATAAGCAGTAAGACACGGTCAGAATTTGAATCCGGGACTCTCCAGCTTCAAGCTCACACAATGAACTTCTCTATCCTGTATTGACACCTACCATATCATTATACAGTTATTCCACAACTGCAGTTAATTTGTTCATAAAAATATACATTCTTAAAAACAGTACCCTGTCCTACCTATCTCAAACACAGAGACAGTTTCCATTATGCAGGTGTAAACTATAGATTTTATCAGTTATCAAACCTTCAGCCATTTCCGTAGAATTGGGAAATGAAAGTCTATTTTTTTTGAAAGTCTATTTTTCAATTGCCCAAAATGAAAGTTTGGTTTTTTGTGTGTATAAAATTTGTAAGGGTTTTTATGCAGTTGCAGCCTAAGGGAAGAGGTACTGCTATGTTGAGAAGCCATTAAAGCCTTAATTTTTGATCTTTAAGAGATTAGGGAAGCTTTGCTCAGTAAATTGGTTTGCTTAAATTGTTTGTGAAAGTTTAAAAATTCCCCAAGTTCCTGCAAGCAGAATCAGTTTCTTATCCTTGTTTCAACTGCTCTTTGTACATATTTCTATTACAGGCTAGTACTTTGTATTCAATGTGATAACTATCTGCCTGTGTCCTTGGCCATAGAATGCTGCTAAGTCGCTTCAGTCGTGTCCGACTCTGTGCGACCCCATAGGCGGCAGCCCACCAGCTCCCCGCTCCCTGGGATTCTCCAGGCAAGAACACTGGAGTGGGTTGCCATCTCCTTCTCCATTGACTAGGCTCCCAGAAAGTGGGGTTCAGACCATTGTACTCTTAGCACCTGGCACATAACAGTATTTAATAAATATTTATTGATTTAGTGAGTTGTTATAAGTAGTAGAGTAAAAAGACATTTTACGTTTATATAATTGATGGCTCATTACTAGATTAGTTTTAATGTTTTGTGCAAATCCTGGAGGAGGGCATAGCAACCCATTCCAGCATTCTTGCCAGGAGAATCCCCACGGACAGAGGAGCCTGGTGAGCTATACAGTCCATGGGGTTGAAAAGAGTCGGACACGACTGAGCAACTAAGGACAGCACAGTGCAGATCTCACTTAAAATGGACATTCAAGGAGTTCCCTGGTGGTCCAGTGGTTAGGATTCTACACTTTCACTACCGAGAGCAGGAGTTCAATCCCTGGTCAGGGAACTAAGATCCCAAGTCACATGCGGTGGCCAAAAAATAAAACAAATAAGATGGACATTCATTTCATTTTTTTGAGTTTATATTGAATGAAATCTATTTTTGCTGGAAGAGTCTTGTTTAACACCACTAGTAATAAATAATACATGATAATAAAAAAGCAGTTTCAAAAAAAATAAAATAAAAAATAAAAATAAAAATAAAAAAGCAGTTTCAGGGAATAAAATTTAGTCATGAATGCTAGTAACTATATATATAAATAAACATCATTAATTTTGAAAAGTACAAAATATTGACCCATTAACAAAATAGATAATAATGAAAACTGATGACTTTTCTGTTAAGTAGACAAAAAATGTGTTACCTTTACTCAAAGCCTTTTGAGACTTTTTAAAATTGCAAATGTTGAAAAAATTTTAAATGCTTTTGTTTGCATATATTGAAATGACCATATATCTTTTCTCTTTTATTCTGTGAATTACATGGACTGATTTTTGAACATTATGCCAACCTTGCTCTCCTTGGATACATCCCACTTGGTCATCATGTATTATTCTTTTTTTATATATTACTGGGTTTAATTTGCCAATTTTTTCTTTGACAGAAAAACTGAAATTTACTATAACAAGTTCAGTTCAGTTCAGTCACTCAGTTGTGTCCGACTCTTCAAGACCCCATGAATCGCAGCACGCCAGGCCTCCCTGTCCATCACCAACTCCCGAAGTTCAGTCAGACTCACGTCCATCGAGTCCGTGATGCCATCCAGCCATCTCATCCTCTGTCGTCCCCTTCTCTTCCTGCCCCCAATCCCTCCCAGCATCAGAGTCTTTTCCAATGAGTCAACTCTTCCCATGAGGTGGCCAAAGTACTGGAGTTTCAGCTTCAGCATCATTCCTTCCAAAGAAATCACAGGGTTGATCTACTTCAGAACGGACTGGTTGGATCTCCTTGCAGCCCAAGGGACTCTCAAGAGTCTTCTCCAACACCATTGTTCAAAAGCATCAATTCTTCGGCGCTCAGCTTTCTTCACAGTCCAACTCTCACATCCATACATGACCACTGGAAAAACCATAGCCTTGACTAGATGGACCTTAGTCGGCAAAATAATGTCTCTGCTTTTGAATACGCTATTTAGGTTGGTCATAACTTTTCTTCCAAGGAGCAGACGTCTTTTAATTTCGTGGCTGCAGTCATCATCTGCAGTGATTTTG
Organism: Ovis canadensis; assembly: GCF_042477335.2. Lineage (NCBI taxonomy): Eukaryota > Metazoa > Chordata > Mammalia > Artiodactyla > Bovidae > Ovis > Ovis canadensis. Next base: position 103,355,840 of record NC_091246.1, read on the forward strand.
GAGCCCCCAAAAATAAAATCTGACACTGTTTCCACTGTTTCCCCATCTATTTCCCATGAAGTGATGGGACCAGATGCCATGATCTTCGTTTTCTGAATGTTGAGCTTTAAGCCAACTTTTTCACTCTCCACTTTCACTTTCATCAAGAGGCTTTTTAGTTCCTCTTCACTTTCTGCCATAAGGCTGGTGTCATCTGTATATCTGAGGTTATTGATATTTCTCCTGGCAATCTTGATTCCAGCTTGTGCTTCTTCCAGTCCAGCGTTTCTCATGATGTACACTGCATTTAAGTTAAATAGGCAGGGTGACAATATACAGCCTTGACGTACTCCTTTTCCTATTTGGAACCAGTCTGTTGTTCCATGTCCAGTTCTAACTGTTGCTTCCTGACCTGCATACAGATTTCTCAAGAGGCAGGTCAGGTGGTCTGGTATTCCCATCTCTTTCAGAATTTTCCACAGTTTATTGTGATCCACACAGTCAAAGGCTTTGGCATAGTCGATAAAGCAGAAATAGATGTTTTTCTGGAACTCTCTTGCTTTTTCGATGATCCAGCGGATGTTGGCAATTTGATCTCTGGTTCCTCTGCCTTTTCTAAAACCAGCTTGAACATCAGGAAGTTCACGGTTCACGTATTACTGAAGCCTGGCTTGGAGAATTTCGAGCATTACTTTACTAGCATATGAGATGAGTGCAATTGTGTGGTAGTTTGAGTGTTCTTTGGCATTGCCTTTCTTTGGGATTGGAATGAAAACTGACCTTTTCCAGTCCTGTGGCCACTGCTGAGTTTTCCAAATTTGCTGGCATATTGAGTGCAGCACTTTCACAGCATCATCTTTCAGGATTTGAAACAGCTCCACTGGAATGCCATCACCTCCACTAGTTTTGTTTGTAGGGATGCTTTCTAAGGCCCACTTGACTTCACATTCTAGGATGTCTGGCTCTAGATGGGTGATCACACCATCGTGATTATCTGGGTTGTGAAGATCTTTTTTGTACAGTTCTTCTGTGTATTCTTGCCACCTCTTCTTAATATCTTCTGCTTCTGTTAGGTCCATACCATTTCTGTCCTTTATCAAGCCCATCTTTGCATGAAATGTTCCCTTGGTATCTCTAATTTTCTTGACGAGATCTCTAGTCTTTCCCATTCTGTTGTTTTCCTCTATTTCTTTGCATTGATCACTGAAGAAGGCTTTCTTATCTCTTCTTGCTATTCTCTGGAACTCTGCATTCAGATGCTTATATCTTTCCTTTTCTCCTTTGCCTTTCGCCTTTCTTCTTTTCACAGCTATTTGTAAGGTCTCCCCAGACAGCCATTTTGCTTTTTCGCATTTCTTTTCCATGGGGATGGTCTTGATCCCTGTCTCCTGCACAATGTCACAAACCTCATTCCATAGTTCATCCAGCACTGTATATATCAGATCTAGTCCCTTGAATCTATTTCTCACTTCCACTGTATAATCATAAGGGATTTGATTGAGGTCATACCTGAATGATCTAGCGGTTTTCCCTACTTTGTTCAATTTAAGTCTGAATTTGGCAATAAGGAGTTCATGACCTAAGCCACAGTCAGCTCCTGGTGTTGTTTTTGTTGACTGTATAGAGCTTCTCCATCTTTGGCTGTGAGGAATAGAATCAATCTGATTTCGGTGTTGACCATCTGATGATGTCCATGTGTAGAGTCTTCTCGTGTGTTGTTGGAAGAGGGTGTTTGCTCTGACCAGTGCATTTTCTTGGCAAAACTCTATTAGTCTTTGCCCTGCTTCATTCCTCATTCCAAGGTCAAATTTGCCTGTTATTCCAGGTGTTTCTTGACTTCCTACTTTTGCATTCCAGTCCCCTATAATGAAAAGGACATCTTTTTTGGGTGTTAGTTCTCAAAGGTCTTGTAGATCTTCACAGAACCGTTCAACTTCAGGTTCTTCAGCATTACCGGTTGGGGCATAGACTTGGATTACTGTGATATTGAATGGTTTGCCTTGGAAACGAACAGAGATCATTAAGTACTTCCTAAAGAAACTAAAGACTAAGCAACAATGTGTCAATTTTCTTGTATCAGAACTATTCATTATTTTAAAATATGTGTGTGTTAGTTGCTCAGTCATGCCCGACTCTTTATGATCCCATGGACTGTGGCCCACCAGGCTCCTCCAACCATGGAGATCCTCCAGGCAAGAATACTGGAGTGGGTTGCCATTCTCTTCTCCACGGGATCTTCCTGACCTGGGGCTCAAACCTGCATCTCCTGCATTGCAGGTGGATTCCTTACCATCTGAGCCACCAGAGAAGTGCATAAATAGTTTCTGGAAAAAGAGTTATTGTTGAAGACCAAGTATTAAAATCAGTATTACGTACAGTACTCAAAACCATTTTTCATTCTACAACTTGGTGAATCACTTTTCTCTCCTCTGCCCCAGAACAGCCCAAGCTTCAGCTATGAAGCCTTTCCCTGCCTATGAGTGACGTTGAATGAGAGTTAAGGAAAGCCTTATGATAAAAGGAGTCATAGCTATTGTAATTTTTAAAATAACTCTTCCACCACTGCACTTAAAATTTTTCTTTTTAAAAGAAATTCTCATGAAGAACAGCCATCACTGAAATCAGAAAGACCGCTTTCATCATTGTAATTATAACAGTATTAATTATGCAGTTCATTACTGTATGAAATGTAGAGGGTTTCTACTTCAAGTAAACACAATAAAATGAAACATAAATGAGCATGTTAAGAACGAACTATCCAACAACAACAACAAAAAATTAAAAAAAAAAACGAGCTATTCGTATTTCAAAAGCATTCTTCAATTCAAAAAGGACTCACTGCAGCTTTTCTATGTAAAAACAATCCCTGTGGTTTCAAAAATAATTAAAAATTTTAATTTACACATAATTTTCAGGAAATCTTCTATTATACAAAACGATGCACAACTCTGCTTGTATATAGATCATGCTATAAAGAAAAAGCTCATAAAAATTTCCCATAAGTTATCTAATTAACTGTGACTGTAAGAATGAACATAAACATTGGTTATAATGTGTAGAAAACCACTAGAAAAATTTATGCTCACATTATTTACTGTTTACGATTCTATGTAAGGACTTTACATTGCTAGTTTCTAAAGTAAAAAGAATTTTAATATGCCCATTATGCCCTTTCCTAATTACTAATTTATTACAAAACTTTTCTTTATAAATGATAGAACCATAAACTTCAGTTTGCCTGGTAGAATCACAGAAAACTTGAATTAGTTAAGTAAAATTTGATGACCCATAGGTAATAAATACTGCACATTACCCACAGAATCCCAGTGTCAGAATTGTGTACTGTAGGCGTCAGAGACACAGAAATCCAGGAATCCGGAGAGAATGAGGAGCTCCAAGTCCTAACCTAGGTGGAACTGTGGTTTGTGTCAGACGACTTTCAACTAACATGGATATCTTGAAAAGAACTGTCAAGTTCTTTGAACAAGGGAATTTTGTAGTCTTGAACCAAAGGCCTTCCCCAGCGTAGTTCTAGAATTCCTAAGTAGCTGATGTTAGTAATTCTGTTGCTTCTTTTCTGAAACTTACCTTGGGCTTGGTAACATGGAGTTCTTTCACCATCTGAATATAATGCTTCTTCCATACACCCTGCTCATAGGGGGTTGGGGAGAAATTGATGTACCAGTTAAACCGTAAACATTTTAGCATCCAGAGCTGATCCAGTTCAGTTAAATTCTTCCAATGCCAGCTCACCTGGAAAAACAACGTTAAAAAACTATTCAGTTTACATGTCCACTTTCTCTAGGTTTTGAGCCGTCACCCTGGTACTGAGAGAACTTCTTTTTTTTTTTTCTGGAGTGGGTTGCTGTGCCCTCCTCCAGGGGGATCCTCCTGACCCAGGGATCGAACCCACTTCTCTGTGTTTCCTGCACTGCAGGCGGGTTCTTTACCACTGAACCACTGGGGAAGCCCATGAATGAATCAGAACAAACATAATTTTAACTAGATAAACCAGGGCTGCAATTCACAGCTAGTCTCTTTTTGGTCCTTCTCCAAATCACAGCTAAGTTACCTCCTACCTGAAGTGCTTCCTAACCAGGCAGGAGGATTTTTTTTAAAAAAATTATTTATTTATTTATTTTAATTGGAGGATAATTACTTTACAACATTATGATGGTTTTGCCATACATTGGCCATAGTTATACATGTGTCCCCTCCAACCTGAATAGCACTTCCACCTCCCTCCCCATCCCATCCCTCCAGGTTCTCACAGAGCACTGGCTTTGGGTACCCCTTTTTCTTTTTTTTTTTTAAATGTTAATTCAGACAGAATCCAAGTCAACTAATATTTATCGAGCATCTATTAACCATCCTCATCACAACCTGAAGGGCAGTATAATTAATATCGTCCCCTTGCAAATGGGGAAACTAAGCTTTAGATAAGCCTTTGGAACTTCCTAAAGATCTCTGGAAGTCTGTATGAAAGTTATATGAAGGCTACAGAAACTCCGGTTGGTACATTGCTTATTTTTTTCATGATATGCTTCTGTTTTCCCTCCATTTTTATGATTTAACTAAATATAAATTTTATAAAGGGAACACAATGACTAATACTATATTGGTGTGTCCTAAATAGCCTTCAAGATTCAATAGAGCATTAAGTATTTATCCTGGGGACTTCCCTGGTGGTCTAGAGGCTAAGATTCTATGCTTTCAGTGCAGGGGGCCAGGGTTTGATCCCTGGTTAGGGAACTGGATCCCACGTGCTGCAACTGACACCTGGTGCAGCCAAATAAAATTTTTTTTTAAAGTATTCTGTACATTCCATTTTCATAGGATTATGGTTAGTCCTACACATCCAGCAAATGGTGGAGGTGACCCTAGTATGTGTCAGTTCAGTTCAGTTCAGTCGCTCAGTTGTGTCCGACTCTTTGCTAGTATGTGTAGTAGTGTTTAAAATAATTTATTCCAGGTTTTAAATGAGTCTTAGTAGAAACTAGAGTCAAGTCCATATATAAAGTTGAGACTAGGCATTCCATGTCTCTTATCAGGAATTGCAGAGATGACAGCTAATCTTCACATTCATTTCATCCTTGGAAAACTGGCCTCTTTTTCAAGGTTAACTCAATAATAAATAATGTTTCAGTGCCCCCCAAAGGAGCAGAACACTCTGTAATGGAACTCGCTACCCATCCATCTGTTTATCTGTTTCTCTTCCTCCCTCCTTCCATCCATTGTGTATGGAGTTCTGATTACATCCAGGATTAGTTTATGGGCTGAAGATAAGACATGTAGGGGAGAGAGAAGCAGAAAGAGGCACAATTAGGAGAAACAGTAGGTTCAGGATCTAGATGGAGGAAAAGGCTTAAAGGATCTGATACTGCAGGCAGAAACAGAGATCATAACCACTTCGTGCAACCCAGAATGAAACTACACTGCCCTTAATCCTCCTATGGTTAGTTAATTCAATCAAGATGTGGAGTTTGGGAGGGAGGGGATGGGGAGAAAGTTTTTCTCAATTCTCACCCTTTTTCTCTTTTGACTTAGATCTGGTTTAGACCTGGGTAGTTAAGTTGGGGTTCTCCCCCTGCACTGGGAGTACATAAATTTTTGCTTTGTTTTTGATTTTTGCTGCTTTTTGTTTGTTTAAAACTAAACAGGAGTGAGGAAAGTTGAGGGTAGGTAAGAGCTTTCAAAACTGTAAGACAACCCCCACCACATTTGTAAACAGCTGAAAGCTCATCTTGGTGCAGTGACTTTACTGTTTACTTTAAATCTAGCTAAAAACAATTTGGAGAAGGAAATGGCAATCCACTCCAGTGTTCTTGCCTGGAGAATCCCAGGGACAGGGGAGCCTGGTGGGCTGCCATCTATGGGGTTGCACAGAGTCAGACACGACTGAAGTGACTTAGCAGCAAAGAACAATTGCTTCACAGTCAGTTCTGGAAATAAAATACGATGCTGAAATCTACCAAGATTGACACATGGTACACATAGATGATAAGATTATCTATTTCATATCACATCTCCCTGGAATGATAACATTCTCATTGTGAAAAACATGGAGAATTCTGAGAAACTTGAAGAAAAACAATACCCAGAACCCTGTCAATCAGAGACGACCAAACATTATTAACAAGTTCGTAGAGTTATTTTCCTTTCTGTTTTTCAGGCATATATGAAAGCAAAATTGGAAAACTGCATGCGATTTAAAATCATGCTTTCTTCATTTTACACATAATAAGCATCTCTGTTCTTCCAAAACATGCTTTCTAATTACTGCCTAATAATTCATTATATGGCTGAATGATACTCTATTACTGGGCATTTAAAACACTATGCTTTTTTTAAAAAAAAAAACAAATTGCTTCATTTTTAGAATAAGTAATATGTGTACATCAACACTAAATACAAAGATACCAAGGGGCACATGGTAAAAAAAAAAAGTTAAAAAAAAAATCTCTCTCATCCTTGTCATCTAGCCACTCATTTCCCTCCCTGAATGTAACCATTGTGACTGGCTTCTTGTGTGCCATTCCAGAAGGTTAACAAATATGGGTACATTCTTTTATTCTTTCCAAAATGGTAGGCCAATTCTGCACCTTTGTTTTTTTATTGATGATATATTGTGGAGATGGTTGCAACCAGTCTGCTATTAGCAGACATTTCCATTATTCCCAACCTTTTGCTACTACAAACAATGATGCAGTATTCTCATATAGATATAAATTTTGCATGTGTTGAAGTACAGGCATCTGACAAATTCCGAGAAGTGGAACTACTGGCCAAAGGTAATCTTATTTTTTTTTAATTAATTTTTTTTTTACGTTTTTAGCCATGTCTCATGGCATGCTGGAGAAGGCAATGGCACCCCACTCCAGTACTCTTGCCTGGAAAATCCCATGGACAGAGGAGCCTGGTAGGCTGCAGTCCATGGAGTCGCTAAGAGTCGGACACGACTGAAGTGACTTAGCAGCAGCAGCAGCAGCAGCAGCAGCATGGCGTGCAGGATCTCAGTTCCCCGACTAGGGATCAAACTCACACCCTTGGTAGTGAAAGCACAGAGTCCCAACCACTGGATAGACAGGGAATGTCCAGGAATCTTTATTTAAAAACTGAACACTACCACATTGCTCTCCTTGGTGTTTGCATCAATTTATCTTCCAACAACATATGAAGGTGCTTGTTTCCCCACACCCCCAACAATATAAAATATTATCATTAAAAAAGAAACTAAAAGAAGAAAAAAAGAAACTCAATCCATCTGAGTCACAAAAGATGGCATGAAAACCAGGCTAAGCATTTTACCTATTTTAGAAAGGTCTGCTTTTCTTTTTGTGAACTATTTGTTCACTTCCTTTGTGCATTTTTCTGCTAGGCTTTCATTTCTTTTTCTTCTTAATGTAGATTTATAGTCATTCTTTAAAAAATAAGAAAATTACCCCTTTGCTGGCAATATGTTTTTTCCCCTGTTTATCTTAAATTTTTTTTTTTGGCCAAGCTGCAGCAGCTTGTGGGTTCTTAGTCTCCTGGCCAGGGGTTGAACCTGAGCCCTCATCAGTGAAAGCACTGAATCCTAACCACTACCAGGGAATTCCTACCTGTTTACTGTTTCTATTTATTTACAGTTTTCTTCTCTATGGAGAAAATTTTAATTTTTATAATCACAACTTAATATCTTGCTTTCTCTATTTATAAAGCATATATAATATATATACAAAATATATAAAATAAATAAAGCAAGATTTTAAGTTATACATTTTCTTTTGAGGCTCTGAATATTATAGATTACTCACAAAGGCTTCCTTCCCTGCTGCTGCTGCTAAGTCACTTCAGTCGTGTCCGACTCTGTGCAACCCCATAGACAGCAGCCCACTAGGCTCCCCCGTCCCTGGGATTCTCCAGGCAAGAATACTGGAGTGGGCTGCCATTTCCTTTTCCAATGCATGAAAGTGAAAAGTGAAAGTGAAGTCGCTCAGTCGTGTCCCATTCTTAGCGACCCCGTGGACCGCAGCCTACCAGGCTCCTCCGTCCGTGGGATTTGCCAGGCAAGAGTACTGGAGTGGGGTGCCATTGCCTTCTCCGCTTCCTTCCCTAGGTTTCCTTTAATTACATTTTTCCCCCTTTAGTCATGCCTGGTGGCTTACAGGATCTTAGTTCCCCAAACAGGGACTGAACTTCTGCCCTCAGCAGTGAAAGAGCAGAGACTTAACCAATGGACCACCAGGGAATTCCCTCTTTTGAATACGAAATGGTTTCCTATAATTTCATATCAATCTTTTATCCTTCTAGAATTTTTTTCCAGCTAATTTGCCTGATTGTCCCAACACCAATTATTAAATAAGTCATCTTTCTTACTTCATTAAAATTATTTTTTTCATTTTATTAATTTTAAGAACTAAAATTACCATGTGAATGCATAGTAACAGATAATTTCTGGTCTTCCCAGACTATGAAAAGAAATCAACAAATGACTATCAATTTTATATCTTAAAAAATATACTTGAATACACCATGGAATTACTTGTAAGAAAATAATGGTCAGATGCTTTTCCAACCTGTGAGCACATCTGCCCACTCTGAACTCCTTCAGTCTCACAAGCTTTTGTATTTATCACATTAGCACCTTATGTCACGCTTTTCTATTTATGAATGGCCTGCACACTACATTTTAAGGTTGTACTATGGTCCTCTGCTGATGAACCATTATATACACGTGTATACATTTCCCCAACTGGCTAATACTGTCTTACAGACACTTAGTGATGGCTTACTTTTTCTCCCGTTTGAGCACTAAATGCACAGCCAGACACAAAGAGATGGGGGCTAATTCAAACTGCACAAACTGAACATAGTGAGCGTCTTGTCAGTGCTTGGTTTTGTATACGTGCTTTCTTTTTTTCCCTCAAGTTTCAGTGTTTTCTAGGCTCTCTGTACCTGTGCACAACGACAAAGGCTTCGGGGGTCCAGGAAAGAAAAGATATATAAAGATAACACCCTTGGGAGCTTGGTAGTAAAATCCAGAGCTTCTGCTGGAATTTTCTCCTGAAGCTTTCGACAGCAGAACTTTTGCTGTGACAGGGAGCAGCGTTCTAACAGGCTCGTCAGGATTCTTCTCCTCTGAGTGTCCGTCCATTTGTCAAACTGGAAAAAAGAGAGCAAAGCAGAACAAAAAAAAAAAGCTCCAGGTTTAGTCTGACACCAGAGACACGTTATGAAAGACAGAAAGAACTGCATAGAAATTGAGTTTAGTCACTTATTCCTAACGAATTACATGCATTTCCTTCCCTAACAAGTACACCCCACGTTTTGCGACCTACCTGTTCTTTCTCACATTTGTGTGTGTGAGCCCAAGCAAGGCCGGTGTGGACATAGACGTGCACTTGACCTCAAAACTTGCAGTTACAGAAAAATTTTGGAGCTGGTCATAGTCATAAACTGAGAATATATATAGACTTGTAAAATATAGATCTTCTTTAACTTCTGATGGGGCTATATCCCAATTAATCCATCATAAGTTGAATATATCATAAATTAAAAACGCATGTAATACACTTAACCTACCAAACATCCTAGCTTAGCCCAGTCTTAGCACCTTAATGTGCTCAGAACACTTACATGAACCTTGCTGCTTGTTGCTGTTGTTAAGCCGCTCAGTCATGTTCAACTGTTTTGCAACCCTATGAACTGTTGCCTACCAGATTCCTGTCTCCATGGAATTCTCCAGGCAAGAATACTGGAATGGGTTGCCATGCCCTCCTCCATGGGATCTTCCTGACCCAGGGATCAAACCTGAGTCTCCTGCATTGACAGGGGTATTCTTTATCACTGAGCCACCAGGAAAGCCCTCACATGAACCTACAGTTGGGCAAAATCATCTACCACAAAGCCTACTTTATAATAAAGTGTTGACTAGTTCATGTAATTTATTAACTACTACACCTGGTTTTTCCAGTGGTCATCTATGGATGTGAGAGTTGGACTGTGAAGAAAGCTGAGCGCCAAAGAACTGATGCTTTTGAACTGTGGTGTTGGAGAAGACTCTTGAGAGTCCCTTGGACTGCAAGGAGATCCAACCAGTCCATCCTAAAGGACATCAGCCCTGGGATTTCTTTGGAAGGAATGATGCTAAAGCTGAAACTCCAGTACTTTGGCCACCTCATGGGAAGAGTTGACTCATTGGAAAAGACTCTGACGCTGGGAGGGATTGGGGGCAGGAGGAGAAGGGGATGACAGAGGATGAGATGGCTGGATGGCATCACTGACTCGATGCACGTGAGTCTGAGTGAACTCCGGGAGATGGTGATAGACAGGGAGGCCTGGCGTTCTGCGATTCATGGGGTCACAAAGAGTCGGACGCGACTGAGCGACTGAGCTGAACTGAACTGAACTGACACCTGGAGAAGGGAATGTCAACCCACTCCAGTATTCTTGCCTGGAGATTTCCATGGACAGAGGAGCCTGGTGGGCTACAGTCCATGGGGTTGCACAGAGTCGGACACGACTGATGCAACTTAGCATGTACGCAAGCACACTGAACGTGAAAACCAGGATGGCTGTCTGGGTACTGATGATTTTAAGTGTATTTGGCCTGTACTCTTGTGACCGAGTGGCTGACTGGGAGCTGTGGCTCATTGGCTGCCCAGCACCATAAGACAGTATCCTACTGCAAATGGCTAGCCACCCCTCCCAAAAAAAACCCCAAAACAAAATTTTAAATATGTTTACCACTGAACGTCTATCACTTTTGCATCACTGTAAAGCCAAAATGTTGCTAAGCCAAAGCATCTTAAACCAGTACAACCTTAAGAGAAGACACTTGGGCAGTCAGTCTCCCCCAACAGTTTCTATATCAGCTCATTAGTGATTAAAACTCCAGGACCAGAAACAAACCTTTGCATTCACAATTAGAGATAAGGCAATACGAGCAAATATCTCTGAGAAGGGGGAGTATATAGGGTTAAAGTCCTGTGTGTGTGTGTGTGTGTGTGTGTGTGTGTGTGTGTTTGTGTTCTCAGTCACTCCCTCTTGTCTGAGTCTTTCCTGAGCCAGCTGGGGTCCTCTGTCCATGGAATTTTCCAGGCAAGAATACTGGGATGGGGTGCCATTTCCTATTCCAAGGGATCTTCCCAACCCAGGGATCGAACCTGCATCTTCTGGGTCTCCTGCATTGGAAGGCGGATTCTTTACCACTAGCACCACCTGGGAAGCCCCAGTTAAAGTCCTACTAATATGCAAATGATTGATATGATTGGAGAGGAAAAGTTGATAGCAGGACCTGGAAAAAATAAAAGAATGCCAAAGACAGGAAGTACATGCCAAAGCAATCTGGGGCATACCAAACAAATGCTTGGGTTACTTCACAATTTTCCCCAGTGATGACCCCAAGCCATCCCCAAGATTAGTGACTGATCAAAGATGAGAACGTGAGAGCTGGCCAAAATCAAAAGAAGGGTTCTTACGGGAACAGCTACCAGCTGAAGGAGCTGTTATCAGAGTCTAAATCTCTGTTTTTCTTCTTTAGTCCATTAGAGAAGAGAAAACAGGGATGTTTGGGGCTACTTGTATTTTATATGATATTTGCTAGTGATTATAAAGTAATCAGAATTTTATAATACTTTAGTTGTAATCATAAAATACATTGACCACCTAAAAAGGCATATAAAGTAAAAATGTATTTTTGACACGCCCTATGACAAGTCAACTTCTTTATAATCATAGGATCTATTTTTTTAAATTAGTTGGAGTACCTCTTGATTAAAACCATTCACTGTGGGACTTCCTTGGTAGTCCAGTGGTTAAGAATCTGCCAGTGCAGGGGACATGGGTTCCATCCCTGGTCTGGGATGATTCCACGTGGTGCAGGGCAAGTAAGCCTGAGGGTCACAACTGCTGAGCACACACGCCACAGCGACTGAAGCCCAAGCAACCTAGAGCCTGTGCTCTGAACAAGAGAAGCCACTGAAGCAGGAAGACCGCGTACTGCAAGGAGAGAGGGGTGGTCCCATGCTCACGGCAACCAGAGAAAGCCCGCACACAGCAGAGGAGACCAGCTCAGCCATGAACAAATCAATAAAAAGGATCTGCCTTCCAGTGCAAGGGGCTAGGGTTGATACCTGCTCGGGGAACTAAGCTCCCACACGCCACAACTAGAGAAAGCCCACACACAGCAGCGAAGACCAGCTCAGCCATGAGCAAATCAGTAAAAAGCATCTGCCTTCCAGTGCAAGGGGCTAGGGTTGAAACCTGCTCAGTGAACTAAGCTCCCACACGCCACAACTAGAGAAAGCCTGTGTGCTGCAACAAGACCCAGCTCAGCCAAAACAAAGAATTTTAAATAAAACAAAAACTGTTCGCTGTTAACAGATCTGTTCAGTGCTCATGAATCTCACTTTGGACACTATCATTCAAGGGAGAGAGGGGACTCTAAAAAGAAAACAAAAAACACAACATCAGAAACCTTAATTTACAAGTAAGTGAATAAAATGTATTCATGTATGAATGTTCCCAGATTTCCCCTCGGCCTGTTTCTGCACAGTCCATATTTCCAACTAACATAAAATGAGACTTCTTTCCTTTGGGGATGGGTTATTAGAATGATAGAGAAGCCAGACCAGAGTGGTGAGGGCCAAGGGAAGGGCTAGCCCACGATGCTGCGGTGATCTCTAAAACAAGGAGTCAGTGGGGGGCATATGGAGACAGGAGAGCTGCAGGGTCTTGGCTTGTAGGCAGCTTGTGGTGGTTCAGACTGGAACTGCCTTTCCAGCAGTTTTACAGTGTGAGAGAACTGGGGAATGAAGAAAGGGGATCTGGTAAGTAGTGTTATGAGCTCTGAATTGGATCCCCTGTGATTTTTCTTTGAGAGACAACATGAAAATTGGTATTCATCTTTAAAATTACTTTGGGCAGTGCTACGTGCTACTCTGTAGAAACTGAGCTACGTGGGGACCCAGGATGATTAGGGTTATGAAAAAATTTTTATGGGATATAATTAGCACTAGAGTAAATCAGAAATAACCCCAAATGCCTCACAATAGTGGATCAGCTGAGCAACACGATAAGAGAAAATATGGCATTAAGGATGCATGGGGGCTTTGGGAATGAGGCCATTCAGATTCTCACTAAGAACCTCTTAATTGCTTCATTTATACATTGAGAATAATTATATCTAAATTTAGAGTTACTGGGAAGATTAAATAAATGAAAATATGCACAAAATTCTGAATAGAGTGTATGATTCATTGTAGTCATGGTAGCTAATATTATAAACAGTGGTCCCCAACCTTTTTGGCACCAGGGACCAGTTTCATAGAAGAGAATTTTTCCACAGACTGGGGGAACAGGCAGAGAGGGATGGCTGCGGGGTGATTCAAGCGCGTTACACTTTGTTGTAGTTCAGGTGCTCAGTCATGTCCGACTCTTTGCAACTCCATGGGCTGCAGCATGCCAGACTTCCCTGCCCTTTGCCATCTCCTGGAGCTGGCTCAAACTCATGTCCTGAGTCAGTGATGTTTTCCTACCATCTGGTCCTCTGTCGTCCCCTTCTCCTGCTGCTTTCAGTCTTTCCCAGCATCAGGGTGTTTTCAAATGAGTCAGTTCTTCGCATCAGGTGGCCAAAGTATTGGAGTTTCAGCTTCAGCATCAGTCCTTCCAATGAATATTCAGGACTGACTTCCTTTAGGATGGACTGGTTTGATCTCCTTGCAGTCCAAGGGACTCTCAAGAGTCTTCTCCAACACCACAGTTTAAAAGCACCAATACTTCATTGCTCAGCCTTCTTTATGGTTCAACTCTCACATCCATACATGACCACTGGAAAAACCATAGCATTACATTTATTGTGCACTTTATTTCTAATGCAATGCCACTGCTGATCTGATGGGAGGGACCAACGGGTCTGTGGTCCAGAGGTTGGGGACCCCTGTTACAAAATATCATAGCGATGTTAAAAATAATAAGCATGAGGGGTAAATCACTAGATATGCAAATAATTTAATTGCAAAGCATAAAGTTACCATGTTTGTACATTAACAAGGACAGGAAGCACATTTGGAAGGACTGAGTTCAGCTCAATTATTTTCACAGATGCCCACAAGAAGAGAACAGGCTCAGATTGAAGAACAGTGATTTAGAATGAATATAAAAGAACATTAGGATTATAAAGTGCTGAAGAAATCTATAAAAGAAAACATTCAAACCTTTCCCTCTAGAGATTAAAAAGATAATTACATTGGTTTCTCATTTATTTCCCTGATTATAACAGTCAAAGATAATTTATATTTGGCTTTGATAGGTGTTCTTTGCCTCGGGGGTTTCTCCTTTCTAATTGTGTTTATTTAGGCTAATAGAAAATGAATTTGCATTCCTTGAACTTCTACCAGTTGAAGGTGGGTAGATGACTGAGAAGAATGCTTAACAGCTGGGGAAAATCCCCTTGGAATTTAAAAGGTGCTGGGAATAATCCAAAAAGTAGATAATCCGTGGAAGAATTAACTGTACATGAATTTGGTAATTGCCCAGTATCTTTCTCTTTTTTAAAAAAATTTCTAAATTGAAGCATTGTTAATTCACAATGTTTCAGGTATATAGCACAGTGATTCAAATATATATATATATATATGCACACACACACACACATATTGTTTTAGATTCTTTTCCACTGTAGGATATTATAAGATATTGGATATAGGTCCTTGTGCTATACAGTAAGTTCCTGTTTTTTTTTTTAATCTATTTTATATATAGTAGTATATATATATCTATCCCACATCTCCTGCTTCAGCTCTTCAAGAAAAAAGAGCCATGACATGATAGCCAGGGATCTAATGCGTGAGACAGGGGAGCAGCTAGGACCATTTTCTTATCCTGGTACCATGTATGATACCTCATCTTACAGTTAGTTCCTTTTTAATATTAATACCATATATAATTAATATATGACATTGTGCTATATTATTTTATGCTATGCTATCTTATATGGCCATCACTGGTGACTCAGTGGAAAAGAATACGCCTGCCAAGCAGGAGACAGAGGGTCAATGCCTGGGTCAAGAATATCCCTTGAAGAAGGAAATAGCAATGAGCTACAGTATTCTTGCCTGGGAAATCACATGGACAGAGGAGCCTGATGGGCTTACAGTCCACGGGGTTTTAGTGACTAAACAGCAACAATACTATCTTACATAATACCATAATTATATTTTATAGTTACTTTTAATGCCTTTGTACAGGGATTTCTTGACAATAATATTGTGAAAATCCCATTTTCAGAGTAGTTGTTACAAGGATTCTTGCTGCACTTTCAAGATGTGAGGACCATTGCTAGGCATCAGCGCCACTCACCTCACACCGAATGGCAAGGGAAGGAAAGTTCTCAGGCAGTGAGGTCAAGATGAAGGAAGAGGCTTGTTAGTTTTTGCTTTTTGGTTATAATATCTTGGGCTTCCTTGGTGGCTCAGCTGGTAAAGAATCTGTCTGCAATCTGGGAGAGCTGGGTTTGATCCCTGGGTTAAGAAGATCCCCTGGAGAAGGAAATGGCAATCCACTCCAATATTCTTGCTTGGAAAATCCCATGGACAGAGGAACTTGGTGGGCTACAGTTCATGGGGTCGCAAAAGAGTCAGACACGACTGAGCATGCACACATGGCTAAATATAAAATACTTTTATATTTATATTTATTTATATTTATATTTAATACTTTTGGACTGTCTATCATTGAATAGGTTTCACATTACATCTTGCCCCTTACTATCCAGGTTGTTTTAAAAAGTGACTTGACTTCTAATATGAGATTGAGCTTTAAAGCCAATACTTGAGTCCTACAATGAAAATCCCAAGTAATGCTAAGTTTAAAAATCAGTATCCTCAGGCTTCCCTGGTGGCTCAGTGGTAAAGAGTCTGCCTGCCAACGCAGGTGACATGGGTTTGATCCCTGATCTGGGAAGATCTACATGCAGCGGAGCAACTAAGCCCGTGTGCCACAACTACTGAGCCTGTGTTGATCCCACACGCCACAACTTAAACGAGAAGGCTCTAGAGCCCAGTCTCTGCAACAAGAGAAGCCATGGCCATGAGAAGCTTGCACACCACAACTAGAGAAAAGCCTGTGCAGCGAGGAAGACCCAGCAGAGCCATAAATAAAGCCATAAAGGAAAATTTTAAAAAACCTGTATCCTTCTCTCCTTTCCTCTTTATTGAAAATTCATTCCTTATGCTATCAATCTGTTATGTTGTTCATAAAACACACAGACCAAAAAAGCCTAAAACCTAAAATGGAGAGAGAAAACTGGATAAAAATAAACTGAAAATATCCCGTTCAAACTTAATCCATGTGGCTTTCATGGAGGTATAAAGATTACCATATGGTGTAGCGAATTTATGGAACAAATTTGTTGTTGGGCAAAAGAGAAAAACCAGTGAGTATCATTTATTCATTTAGAAAATATTTATTAAATGCCTGATAGCATCAAGCAATGTACAACAAGGAGCATGGTAAAACCATGCCTGACCCTGTAGTTTGGCTGATTGGAATAGAGAGATAATTAATCATCTTTGCAAATATCAGGGACCTTTGCAAATATATGCTTCTATTAGTTTGGTAAAAGAAAAGAATTAACAAGATCTTCTAAAAAGTTTGAAGACCTTGAATTTTATCCAGGATGATAGTAAAAATGTTTAACAACTGGCAATGCTACCAACCAATCAAAATAGACAGAGGCTGGTCAGCCATACCAGTGAATTCTGCCTGAACATTAGCCCTAGTTATATTAATTTAGGGATTTCCACTCATAGTAAGTAGAATGAAAATGCAAATATAATCATTTTAAATATGTCTCTTTTTATTTTATCTATTTGCTTTTTTATAAGTCTCTTTTTTAAGTTGTTGGTAACAAAGTTAGTTTAAAAACACAAATACAACATGAGAAAAACTTAGCTAGATTTTAAATTTGGGGTATTTTTCATTTTGCCATTTTTAGTGAATTTATTTTATAAAATTTTATTATTATTTTGAATAGGTATTACCTTCACATGATTAAAAACATTCACAAGATTAAAAATTCAAAAGACACAAAAGGCTCTCCAGGTTAAGAGTCTCTTCCACCCTTTAGACAGTTTTCCTGTCTGAAGGAAATCAATATTGCCCCTTTTCTTGTAAAAGTAAAAGTAAAAAAGTGAAGTCGACCAGTCGTGTCCAGCTCTTTGTGACCCCACGGACTGTAACCTGCCAGGCTCCTCTGTCCACGGGGTTTTCCAGGTAAGAATACTGGGATGGGTGGCCATTTCCTTCTCCAGGGGATATGTGAAGTCTTCCAGAAACACTGTCTATGTGACTTTTTTTCCAGAAACACTGTGTATGTGACTTTTTTTTTTCTTCTTTAGGTTAGTAAATCTCCTTAGACTGGAGCTTGTAGACCAGCACAGAAAGGAAGTGGTGACTAAATCAGACAAACAAGAACAGTAAGATACAATGCTTTATCTTAGTTTTAGTGGGATGGATTGAATGTTTATTCCTAAATTGAAGCCCTAACCCTATGGTAATGACACAGGGAGGTAGGTGGGGCCTTTGAGAGGATTAGGTCATGAGGGAGAGCATTCATACATGGGATTTCAAGCATCCATGCTCAGTCGCTCAGCTGTGTCTGGCTCTTTGCGACCCCATGGCCTGTAGCCCGCCAGGCTCCTCTGTCGATGGGATTTCCCAGGCAAGAATACTGGAGTGGGTTGCCACTTCCTACTCCAGGGGCTCTTCCTGACCCAGAGAGTGAACCAGCATTTCCTGATTGGCAGGCAGATTCTTTACCACTGAGCCACCAGGGAAGCCCTGCTGAATGGGTTTAGTGCCCTTTATTAAAGAGACTACAGAGTGACCTGTTAGCCCTTTCATCAAGTGAAGACACATGGAGTCTCTGAGCCAGAAAACAGGTTCCCACCAGACACTAAGTCTGCTAGCACCTTGATCTTGGACTTTCCAGCCTCTAGAACTATGAGAAATACATTTTCTGCTGTTTATAAGCCCCCGCCCCCACCAGTGTTTTGTTATAGCACCTGAGATGGACTAAGACATACGGGGAAATGAATCTCGGTAACTCACAGATATTCTGTCTACTGCCATATTCTGGGGGCAAAGATGCTCCCTTCAAAGGAAAGAAGGCTTTGACTGTACGCTTTAAAGATGGACTATTTCAAGTTCATTATATACATCTAGAGTTAAAGAAATCCAAGTATAATTTTTTTAAAGGGATCCTGATTTGTTCTTTTAAAATGAAGGTACAATTCATACACCACACCACCCAGCATTTTAGTATATTCGCAAGGCTGTAAAGCCATCACTACTGTCTAATTTCAGAACGTTTTCATTACCCCCGAAATAAACTGCATATCCATTACAGTCAGTCACTCCTCCCCTGCTCCCTGGCCCCTAGAAACCACTCCTCTATTTTCTGTCTGTATGGATTTGTCTATTTTGAATATTTCATATAAATGGAATCATATACTAGGTGGCTTTGGTGTCTGGTTTCTTTCACTCAGCACACTATGTTCAAAGTTTATCTATGTTGTAGCATATATCAGTACTACATTCTTTTTTCTCGCCCTTGCTTTTTAAAATTTATGGCAAAATTTATATGCTACAAAATTTATCATTTTAACCATTTTTAAGCGTACAGTTCAGTGCCATGAAGCACACACATTGTTGTACAACATCCCCACCATCCGTCTGAAGAACCGTTTTTAAAACTCAAGCTGAAACTCTACCCGTTATATAACGTCCCTTCTTCGTAACCTCTGTTTTACTTTCTTTCTCTGTGAATTTGCCTATTCTAAGAACTTCATAAAAGCAGAATCAACAATATTGGTCCTTTTGTGTCTGGTTTATTTCACGTAGCACAATGTCTTCAAAGTTCATCCATGTGACTACCTTGAAACAGAACTGCCTTTCATTTTAAGGCTGAATACTATTCCATTGTTTGGATAGACCCCATCTTGTTTATCCATTTCTCACCAAGTGGACGTTTGGGTGTTTACATTTTTGACGATTATGAATAATGCTACTATGAACATTAGTGTACACGTTTTTGTATGACCATGTTTCCAGGTCTCTTGGGTGGAAGAGACTCTCAATGAGACTGTAGAGGAACTTGATGAGTAATACACATTGGCTAGAGATGGATAGAGTAAGCCCCCTCATATAAACATTTGAGTTTTGAACTTTCAAAGATGCGAATATGTGTTCGCATGTCCAATCACATTAGTTCACGTGTCTGGCGTGCTCGGTCATGTGTGTCCATCCTCTACAAGTGGCTGTGCTTTTGTGTACTTTTCAGTACTGTGTAGAGTACAGTAGACCAGGTTTTTAATTTCAAGCCCAGGATGTCTGGAAGCAAGCTTACAGCAGGATGTAGCCACTTGTGTTAGTTGGGTACCAAGGCTAACTTTGTTGGATTTATGATGAAATTGGACCTATGAATTCACTTTTGGAATGGAACTCATTCATACATAGTGGACTACTGTACTTTGATCATGGACAATGGTCATTGAGACTATGTTTCCTTTGAGGAAGTGTGAAAGTAACTTAGATATGGATATACAGATACATAGATTTATATACATTCCTTTGTTAATGTTCTTTTTCATTATGGCTTATTCCAAGATAGTAGATATAGTTCCCTGTGCTATATGGTAGGACCTTGTTGCTTAGCCATTCTAAATGTAATAGCTTGCATCTACCAACCCCAAACTCCCAGGCCACCCCGCTCCCTCCTCTTCCCCTGCTTGGCAACCACAAGTCTGATCGCTACGTCTGTGAGTCTGTTTCTGTTTTGAGGGTAGGTTCACTGGTGCCACAGTTTAGATTCCACATATAAGTGATATTCATATGGTGTTCGTCTTTCTCTTTCTGACTTAGAATCAAGTATACTTTAAACAGTTACCCATTTTCCAAGCAGAGCTCTTCTTTCTTCAAATACCTACAATTAAAAAAAAAATGTAATGGGTTTCATATTTCAGGGTTCAAAATACCCATTAAAAAGACATCATTAGGACTTCCCTGGTGGTCCAGTGGTTAAGAATCTGCCTGCCAATGCAGGGGACATGGGCTCAATCCCTGGTTTCAAAGGATTCCACACGCCTCGGTGCAACTAAGCACAAGTGCTACAAGTACTAAAGCCTGCCTGCCCTGGAGACCCTGTTCCCCAACAAGAGAAGCCACCGTAATGAGAAGCCTGCTCACTGCAGCCAGAGAGTGGCCCCTGCTTGCCAAAACCAAAGCAAGCCTGTGCACAGCAGTGAAAACCCTGCACAGTCAAAAATAAATAAAATTTTAAAAAAGACATCATTAAAGGATCAATCACTAAATATTGCCAGTCTTTTCCATTTTATGAACTGAGTATAAAGAGAGAGATTTTGTACCTGAAAGGGTAACTTTATTTATAACTTGGGCAAACTTTCTTTTTTTCTCAGTTTCTCCATCTGAATCAATTCATCTTAGAGAATGAAGAATTTTTTAAAGGCAAGAAATAACAAAAGAATGGAACTATAAAGTGGAATCATTTTTGGAATTTGAAAGGCAATGACAAAACTGACAAAGGAAAAATAGGAAAACAGAGAACCTCCCTCCAAATATTTCAGCATTACTAGTATTAGAACTTATGAAATTTATGAGTGGGCAGCTCTGTTTTTTTATTTCATGAGTTCACATATCAGTGGGTGTATATTACATATATGTTTGCTTATGTGTGCCTCTGGGCTTATAGCTCAGTGTTTATCTGTATAGGTTTGTTATGTACCATTGAGGACAGAAATTATGTCTTATTCACCTTGACTTCTCCACTGCAGAGTGCTGTACGTGGCATATTACAGGTGCTCAAGCTTGCTGGAAGGAATGAATATGCTTGTGACAAATGAATATCCTTTGGATGTATCGCATGTGAGTGTATTTACATATTAGTGGAGAGGTGTTTTCCTGAGCTTCAGTCATTGTGTATCTGTCTGAATGGGTGAGGAAGGGACAACTCGAGTGAGAAGGTTTGGCAGAGGAGGGCGAGCTGGAGTCAGGAAGCAAGAGACAGCAGGTAACAGGTGTGACTGTCTCTCTCACGCCCACCCTGCACTCTGTCGGCTTTCAAAATCGGGCTCCATGTTTTTCCCTTCCTCTTGGCACTTTCTAAATTCTCTCGCACTGTCAGAACATTCCTATTTAGAAACTAGCTCAGGCCTATTTCTTCCCTTTTGTGGAGGAGGATGAGGAGCTGGTTTCATGCTTCCAACAGATCTGTTTTCCTTCCTTTTTTTAGACTCTCAAATTCTGCTTTCAAAGGGCAGGCAAAATGGAGACTGAAATAATTGATTCAACAACAACCTCAAGGCCTGTAAAATGCCATCTTTGCTACTAACCAGGGAATATCATATATCACAGGTAGACACTTTTTATACTTTAGAAAAGAAGAAAAAGAATACCATTTTCTCCTCCCTCCTAATTAACTGCCCCCGGTCTACTAGGACCCTCAAATAACAGTGACAGATAATCTCAGAATTTCTAGATGAAAATAGAACAGGGGAGTTCCCTGGTGGTCCAGTGGTTAAGACTCTGTGTTTCCACTGCAGAAAGCGAGGGTTCCATCCCTGGTTGGGCAATTAAGGTTCCATAGGCCAATGTTGTGGTCACAACAAGCAAACAAAGAAAAAGAAAATAGAAGAGAACCTATATATATATATATATTAAAAAACCTATAGAATTTTCAGAAGACTGAAAAATCAGGATTCAGGGCTTTCACGGTGGTCCAGGGGTTAAGAACCTGCCTGCCAGTGCAGGACATACGGGTTCCATTCCTGGTCGGGGAAGGTTCCACATGCCTCGGGGCAGCTAAGCCAGTGTTCCACAACTATTGATCCTGCATGTCCTAGAGTCCACGTACTGTAGCTAGAGAGTAGCCCCCGCTCGCTGCAACTAGAGAAAGCCCTCGTGCACCAACGAAGACTCAGTGCAGCCAAGAAAAAATAAAGAATAACCAAAAAAAGAGAGAAAAGTCAGGATTCACACATTTCCTGAACCCTTCTCTTGTGTCTAACAAAGTCCTATCAAGCATCTAATTCCCCTCCTAAGTCTCGGGCACCAGCAACTCTCTGGCACCGACTGGTCTCACTCTTCCCAACTCCTCCTCCACTTGCAGCCCATGCTCCACCTGGCCTTTCTAGGATTCGCTATTGCCCGCCAGGTGATTCTGTTCATTTTCTCTTCCAGGGTAGATTACAGCTACTTTCCCTTATATGATCCACAGGTTCCAGGGGAGGCTCACAACAAAACACCTGCTGACTGAACAACAAGAGATTCAGGTGTCATAGAATTTTAGGGCTGAAAGGAATCTTAGGATCTTTTTGTTCAATTTTTCTGTTTTAGAGAGGATAAGCAGAGGCCCAAAGAGTTACCTTTATAGATTAAAAAAAAAATCATTGGTTCCAGACTGTATGTTCAGCTGAATAATATACTTGGTTCCTCACTAGAAAGCCATGCAGTGCAAGCTTGCTTAGTCATGTCCGACTCTTGGAGATCCCCTGGACTGTAGTCTGCCAGGCTCCTCTATCCATGGGATTTCCCAGGCAAGAATACTGGACTGGGTTGCCATTTCCCACTCTAGGGGAATCTTCCTGACCCAGGGATCAAACCCATGTCTCTTGCATCTCCTGCAAATTTGACAATTGACAGGCAATTTGACAGGCAAATTCTTTATCACTAATGCCTGGGAAACCCTGCTAGAACCATGGTCTTTCTATTCTGACCTCCAACCTTGATCTTCCCTATTCTGACCTCAAGCCCTACGTTCTCAATGAATTGTTGCCCATGGTTTGACCTGACAGTGGGGAAAAAAAAAACCAATTAGGTCCCAGGATGACAACCTCCTTTCAAAAGGAGGTTGGGAGGACCGTTGTGGTGTCCAATGACAACAGAAGGCGTCAGAAAGAAAGGGGCACTGACTTGACGGGGTGTGGAGAGTCAGCAAGAATGTGGCAGGGGGACTTCCCTGGTGGTCTAGTGGCTGAGACTCCACACTCCCTATGTAGGGGCCCGAGTTCCATCTCTGGTCAGGGAACTGGATTCCACTTGCTGCAACTAAAAAGATTCCACACGCCACATCTGGAGATCCTGAATGCTGTAATGAAGACCCAGTGCAGCCAAATAGATAAAGAAAATAAATATTTAAAGAAATAAATAATAAATAAAGTCAGTCATTGATAATAAAATCAAATAAAGAGGGTGGGAGGTAGGGTCTTTAGAGGGCCAATGACCAAGTCTAAGCAGAGTCCAAGCAAAAGCAGTTCTTCACCAAAAGGCGATTAGAGTCAGGTAGGAACCGACAGACATGAGGGGCGAGAACAGAAACACTAGACAAACTCAGTGCTGGTTCTGACTCTACCCTTGACAAGAACTATAATTTGGAACAAATTATTTAACGGTCAGGTCCTCAGGCAGACTCAGAATCTTATAGTCTCTGGTTGGGAGCAAGTCTTCATTCCAAGGATTTGCAATCAGATTTTTGATCTTAAAAAGCTGGAAGAGGGTTGAAGGGATAAATTGGGAGTTTGGGATTAACATATACAAACTGCTATATATAAAATAAATATCCAACAAGGACCTACTTATAGTACATACACTACTCAATGCTGTGTAATCACCCATAAGGGAAAGAATCTGAAAAAGAATAGATATATATATATGTATAACTGAATCACTTTGCTGTACACTTGAAACTAACACAACGTTGTAAACCAGCCATATTTCAATTAAAATAAAAGAAGAGCCCGGAAACAGTATCACTTCAAGTGGGAAACATTAGAGAGAATCGTCTTTCCTTGCAGAATGCTGCAGTTTGTTTACATCACAGTTTACTCAGAGCCTGCTGTTAAGTCAAAATCCCATGGTTGTTATTTTAGTCTGTTGACACTGTGGTTGCATATTTCACCAAGTGACATCATTACCATGGAGGAGTAAGACGTTTGGGGGTTCCTAAATGATGACTGATGGATGGTGGTTAGATGCTTTTTCTCAGAACACCCTTTTAACTACATGTATACTGTACTACATGTGTGAACCATATTAAAAAAAAATGTTGATCACTTTCAATTAAAACACTAGATGGAAAAAAAAACCCTACACTAGACAGCAAAGAAATACATACTTATAAAACATTCCTACTCTCAAAGTTTTTACAAGGCCTGAATTATTTTGTAATCTGATGATGCTATAATTTTGGCATCTCCATTTGAATTTAATCTCTCTGCTTAAAGCCTCTTGTGAAGTTAAACTCCTATGAGGTTTATTTTAGACTGAAACAGTTTCAAATTTCTCATTTTACTACAGAATAGAAAAAAAGGCAAAATTAAAACAAAAACCAGGGACTTCCCTAGTGGTACAGTTTTTAAGACTCCATGCTTGCAATGCTGGGTGCATGGGTTCTATCCGTGGCCAGCAAACTAAAATCCCATATGCTGTGCAGTGTGGCCAAAACAAAAAAAGAGGACCTCAAAATTACGCTGATCATTGGCAAATACCCTGCTGTAGAAGTGTAGAAAAGCCCTTGAAGTTATCGTATGGACACGGTCTGCCTAGCTGTAAACTTGAGCATCTATTTTTAACCCATTTCACACAGTCAGAATGTTAGACCTGGAAGGGACCTTTGAGGTCATCTGATCCAAGCCACTCAATTTCCAAAGGCAGGTAGCAGAGATCAGAGGCATAAGAGACTCACTGAAGTCCAGCAGGAGATTATTTAGTGCAGCTGATCTGGAACCTGTGTCTTTCAATTCTCAGCATTACTGTTCTTTGCTCGCTTTTACTTTCATTTGTTTTCAAATTATTAAATATCATTGCACTGTATACGGTAAAAAATAAAAACTCTCTCTTCCAACAGACTTCCCTCCCACTCTTCTATGTCGTCCAACTTTTTAGGGGAAACCACTATTGATAGTTGGGCTTCCCTGGTGGCTCAACCGGTAAAGAACCCACCTGCCAATGCAGGAGACATAAAGAGACATGGGTTTAATCCCTGGGATGGGAAGATTCCCTGGAGGACGGCATGGCAACCCACTCTAATATTCTTGCCTGGAAAATTCCATGGACAGAGGAGCCTGGAGGGCTACAGTCTATGGAGTTGCAAATAGTTGGACAAGACTGAGCACATGTGCACACATTAACAGTTTGCTGTATACATATGCAAATTCCACGTGTGTGTCTAAGCACTGATACATTCATTCACATATATATGGGTATATACACGGGCCAAGATTTTTTTGGTATTATATTTAATTTTTATTGAATTATAATTGACATATAACATAATTTTAGTTTCAGGTGTACAACATAGTGATCTGACAGTTTTTAAAATTTTAATTATTTTTTTATTGAAGGATTTTGCTTTACAGAATTTTGTTGCTTTCTGTCAAATTTCAACATGAATCAGCCATAGGTATACATATATCCCCTCCCTTTTGAACCTCCCTCCTATCTCCCTTCCCATCCCACTCCTCTAGGTTGATACAGTGTGTCTCTGTTTGAGTTTCCTGAGCCATACAGCAAATTCACATTGCCTATCTATTTTATATATGGCAGGCTAAGATTTTTGAAAATACTTTTACTCCAAACTAGAACCTAACTAAACCAAAATAAAAATGCGGGAGGGAATAAAATGGGAGTTCTGAACCACAAAATAAATATCATTTCTAATAGAAATGTTTATTTCTCTTATCATTGCTCACCTAGAAATTAACATGAAATTTTTAAACATTTTTATTTATTTGACTGCACTGGGTCTTAGTTGTGCCATGTGGGTTCTTAGCTGCAGCATGCAAACGCTTGCAGCATGCAAACGCTTGCAGCATGTGGGATCTAGTTTCCTGAACACAGATGGAACACTGGCCCCCTGCATCGGGAGCACAGACTCTGAGCCACTGGGCCACCAGGGAATTCCCTAGAAATTTTCATAAAATTTGACAAAAGCTATTCAGGCTTCCCAGGTGGCACCAGTGTTAAAGAACTCATCTGCTGGGACTTCCTGGTGGTCCAGGGGCTAAGACTCCATGCTCCCAATGCAGGGGGCCTGGGTTTGATTTCTGGTCTGGGAACTAGTTCCCACATGCTGCAACTAAGGGTTCACATGCTTCAACAAAAATTGCAGCCAAATAAATTTAAAGAAGAAAACTCACCTTCTAATGCAGGTGATATAAAGGACACTGGGTTCGATCCGTGGGTCATAAAGATCCCTTGGAGGAGGTCATGGCAACCTACTCCAGTATTCTTGCCTGGAGAATCCCACAGACAGAGGAGCCTGGCCAGCTACAGTCCGTGAGGTCTCCAAGAGTCGGACACGACTCAGTGACTAACACACACGAAGGGTCCTCAGTGCTGTGCGCGGTGGGTAGGGTGGAATTTATCCTTGGGAGCAGTCTGTTATCGGTTTTGCTTCATAGGATTAGTTTGGTAATTTAGAAAGATCATTCTGGGACCAGAATAGAGGATGGATTAGAGACAGTGAAACCAGCTGAGGGGTTACTGCAATGTGCCAGGTGAAGGCGGGGGTGAGTGTGTGAACTGAGAACGTGGAGCTGGATGTGCACAAGTCAAAGGAGAAGAGGGGTCTGGATGAAGAGACCCAGGAGGAAGACTCAGAACCTGAAAACCAGTTGGAAACGGAGGTGAAGGTGAGCTGATAGACACTCCGCTTTCTCATCTCCTAAATCTTTTAAAAATATTTATTAATTTATTTGGCTGCCCTGGGTCTTAGTTGCAGCACACAAGGTCTTTAGTTGCAATATGTGGGACTGAATTCCCTGGCCAGTGATCAAACCTGGGCCCCAGCCTTGGGAGCAAAGAGTCTTAGCCACTGGACCACCAGGAAAGTCCCAAAGATCTTTCTTTCTAAGCAGGAACTCTGTATCTCTTGCCAACTCTGGCCATGTAACTGGGGCTCAATTAAAGTTTTCTTTTTGTTCTAAATTTATTTCAATTTTTTTCAATTGAAAATTTTGAAGAAACCTTTCATTTTTTTTTATCCTCTACACAGTCCTAAGCAATTTTTGTTCATGTTTTGATTACCAAATTTTTTTATTTTTTTATTTTTTTAATTTTAAAATCTTTAATTCTTACATGTGTTCCCAAACATGAACCCCCCTCCCACCTCCCTCCCCATAACATCTCTGTGGGTGATTACCAAATTTTTAATGCTTTTTTTTCCTTTAAAGCATGATTTCAACTAATAAAATAGTTCTTATTACTCACCCGGTCATTCAAAAGCTGATGGTTTAGGGGTGTCCAGGTACTCATCTTTGTCTGCATTTTGAGACCATCTCTGTTTTTTGGAGGTGCAAATGCCATCATGAAATAGCTGGATATTCTTTGGTAAGAAAAACTACACCTGCAGAAGAAATGAATCATACAATCTTCAGAATACTAAAAATACTAATACCATATAATCTTTTTTAGTACACTGGGGCAGGGACGAGGGGGAGAGTAACATTTACTGGTAGCATTTTATATGTCAGGCACTTAGCAGGTTTGCTCAATTAAAACCCATAACAATACGGTAAGGTGGTGGGTTTTAGGTTATTGTACAGATGAAGAAAATGAGGCTCACTGAAGTTACACGCTTTGCCCAGAGTTATACAGACAGTAGGTGGTGAAACAGGGAATCAGACCCTGGTCTGTTTAACTCTGATGATTTTCATTGGATCAAGGGGGAAAAATCAGAATCACTCTTAGCTAAGAACATACCATATTGGTCAGAGAGAAGTATTTATAAAATCACAGTGCAATCTGAACTACTCCATCTTTTGCCCCTTGTGACCTCCTTCTTCGTCTCTTAACTTTCTGACATCTAGCTAACAAGGGCTCTAGCTTGCTACCATATTTAAGAAGTAGAATGGTACAACGGACAAGGCCAAGAATTTACATATGGACAGATTTGGGTTTATTGGGGCACATACACTGGTTTCGGATGCCCAGTACTGTATATATCTGCCTTCATTTTTGTGGTCTCACGGCATGTGGGATCTTAGTTTCCCAACCAGAGATGGAACTCACATCCCTTGTACTGGAAACATTGAGTCTTAACCATGACTGTTGCTGTTCAGTCACTAAGTTTGTCCAGCTCTTTGCAACTCCATGGACTGAAGTACACCAGGCTTCCCTGTCTTTCACTATCTCCCAGAGTTTGCTCAATTCATGTCCATTGAGTTGGTGATGCCATCCAACCATCTCATCCTCTCTTGCCTCCCTTCCCCTCTTGCCCTCGATCTTTCCCAGCATCAGGGTCTTTTCCAAGAGTCATCTCTTTGCATCAGGTGGCCAAAGTAGTGGAGCTTCAGCTGCAGCATCAGTCCTTCCAATAAATATTCAGGGTTGATTTCCTTTAGGATTGACTCATTTGATCTCCTTGCGGTCCAAGGGAGTCTCAAAGGTCTTCTCCAGTACCACAATTAAAAAGCATCAATTCTTTAACGCTCAACCTGCTTTATGATCCAATTCTAACCATTGGACAGCCAGGGAAGTCCCTATGTTTGCCTTCATTGGATTAAAGCACTCTAATTTCCACGAGGGATTATTTTTCCCTCAGTGTTTAGGGTCTGCTGTGTTGGTTAATCAAGGTGGCCTCCCCTTGCCCAGTCATGAGACTAAGCTAGGCCAGGTAACTGATGCTGGCTTATCCTTGCTTTATAGCCAAGGTGATCATTCAAAGTACCGTAGATGCTCTGAGTAGTAGCCTGTTAAACTGTTCTTAGACTCTTCGTATAGGGGCTTCCTAGGTGGCGCTAGTGGTAAAGAACCTGCCTGCCAATGCTGGAGACCTAAGATGCAGGTTTGATCCCTGGGTCGGGAAGATCCCCTGGAGGAGGCCATGGCAGCCCACTCCAGTATTCCTGCCTGGAGAATCCCTGGGACAGAGGACCCTGGCGGGCTATGGTCCACAGGGTCACAAAGAATCAGACACGACTGAAGCAACTTGGCACAGCACGCATGTCCTTTTTCATCCATTTTGTGTGCCACCTGATAGCCTTGCAATAAATTTCACCTACATTAGCTAGAAGACTCTTCTTGTAGGGGCTTCCCTGGTGGCTCAGATGGTAAGGAATCTGCCTGCAATGCAGGAGACCTGGATTCGATCGCTGGGTTGGGAAGATTCCCTGGAGGAGGGCAAGGCAACCCACTCCAGTATTCTTGCCTGGAGAATCCCCATGGACAGAGGAGCCTGGTGGGCTACAAAGAGTCGGACACAACTGAGCGACTAAGCACACAACGTGCACACATTAGCTAGAATCTATTTATACTGTTTGCAACCAAAACTTTTTACATTACACAGCTTGGATCCTGGCTCTAAAACTTATTAGCTTTGTAACTTTTTGCAAATAGTCACTCAGTCGTGTCTGACTCTGCAACTCCATGGACTGCAGAGATGGCCAGGCTTCCCTGTCCTTTACCATCTCCTGGAGGTTACTCAAACTCATGTCCATTGAGTCAGTGATGGCATCCAACTATCTCATCTTCTGTCATCCCTTTCTCCTCCTGCCTTCAATCTTTCCCAACATCAGGGTCTTTTCTAATGCGTCGGCTCTTTGCATCAAGTGGCCAAAGGATTGGAGCTTCAGCTTCAGCATCGGTCCTTCCAATGAATATTAAGGACTGATTTCCTTTAGGATTGACTTGGACAGGTACACAATGCTATATTTAAAATGGATAACCAACAAGGACCCACGATATAGCACAGGGAACTGTGCTCAATGGCAGCCTGGCTGGGAGGTGAGTCTGAGGGAGAACGGATACATGTATATGTATGGGTGAGACCCTTCACTCTTCATGTGAAATGACCACAACACTGTTAATTGGTTATACTCCAATACAAAATTAAAAGTTAAAAAAAAATAGCATTACCACAGACTTTCTTAGAACTTCCTGTTATTTACAGAATTCTTCAAAGCCTGTCCTTGAAGGGGGCCCAACAAAATATTTTAAGGTGAAAAATATTTAAAGCAGACTAATGGCATTTTCAGTATATATCCTCAGTGTTTCTGTTTGCTTGTGCCCTCTTCCTCTCTGAAGGTATGTTTCATATCCAAAGCAGTGGTGCTGAGTTAGGGACTGCACAGGATTTGCCTGACGACCCAGGGCTCCAAAAATTATAGCAGCAAATACAAGACAACTTTTAAAAAATATTTATTTTTATTTATCTGGCTGAGCCAGGTCTTCGTTAGGGCATGTGGGATCTAGTTCCCTGACCAGGGATAGAACCCAGGTCCCCTGGACCACCAGAGAATTCACTTGGACAATTTTTTGATCCCACATGCCACAATTAAGACCTGGCGCAGCCAAATAAATAAATAAAAATAAATATTTTTTTAAATTAAAAAACCATTAGTTTTTGACTTACAGAGGATTCCCCCAGATTCTAGATCTGAAATTCTGTGACTCTCTCTTGACATGTAATATTCCCTCTCAGGTTTAAATCAGAGCTGAAGATAAAGTCAATGTTTTAAAACCTCAGGGTTTTAAACCATAGATAATATTTCCTGCAGTTGCCTGCTGATACCACTCCACTGGAATAAGGGGGAATTGAGGAGGTTCAGTGGAGAAGGCAATGGCACCTCACTCCAGTACTCTTGCCTGGAAAATCCCATGGATGGAGGAGCTGGAGTCCACGGGGTTGCTGCAGGTTGGATATGACTGAGCGACTTCACTTTCACTTTTCACTTTCATGCATTGGAGAAGGAAATGGCAACCCACTCCAGTGTTCTTGCCTGGAGAACCCCAGGGATGGGGAAGCCTGGTGGGCTGCCGTTTATGGGGTCGCACAGAGTCGGACACGACTGAAGTGACTTAGCAGCAAGGAGGTTCAGATGAGCCCTCACATTCTTAGCTCCTAACAGCTAAGTTGCAAAGGTGTAAGAAATTATTTCATTACAGTATTACTAATCGGCTGCTATAGAAATACACATGAGCAGGTGAATACACAAAGCACGGTCAGTGGGTCTAGATCTGCACAGTTAAACATCACATATTTCCTTTTTTATTGCTATTTATGCATGTTTGATCTTTCTGCTATTTAAACTGATTGAAGTTTTGTGTTTTTACTTTTTAAAATTTTATTTATTTGTTTAGGTGAGCCACTCGGCTTGCAGAATCTTAGTTCCCCAACCAGGGATTGACCCTGGCCTTCGGCAATGAATGTACAGAGTCCTAACCACTGGACGGCCAGGGAATTCCTTAAACCAGTTGTTTTTAATCTTTTATTTATTTTTATTCAGGGCCATAAAACTCTTTCAGGATATGATGAAAACTATGAATCTTCTCCCTAGAAAAATGCATATTAGCATTACATTTTGCTTACACCAGGTTAAAAACTTCTGTTGTAAGCTGCTACTGCTGCTGCTAAGTCGCTTCAGTCGTGTCCGATTCTGTGTGACCCCATAGATGGCAACCCACCAGGCTCCTCCATCCCTGGGATTCTCCAGGCAAGAATGCTGGAGAGGGTTGCCATGTCCTTCTCCAATGCATGAAAGTGAAAAGTGAAAGTGAAGTCACTGAGTCGTGTCCAACACTCAGCAACCCCATGGACTGCAGCCTTCCAGGCTCCTCCGTCCATGGGATTTTCCAGGCAAGAGTACTGGAGTGGGGTGCCATTGCCTTCTCCGGAGCTTTGGGGTTAGACTCAGGATAATCGGTTTTTTATTTGGCGTTTACAGAGCAGAACAGGGTTGCGTTTCTCCACTAACACACAGCTCACCCATTGTACACTGCAGTATCATCAGAGGAGGAAATAAGAGATTACCAGGAAATGATCAGGAAATAGGGTACGGTTAGATTTAAATATGAATTCATCTTATATTCAACTAGGTGGAAACAAAGAGAAACTATAAGACAATGCAAAGAGCTAGTGCTTTGATAGGCATAGAAATAATTATTTGTTGGTTATTAATTTCACATATATGATGCACCTGGTAATTTAACTGATAACACAGAGCAAAATGTAATTCCCGGGGCCACTGCCAAGGCTCGTGAAGAAGCCCAGGAGGACCTGAGAGAAGCGCTCTCAAAAGAGTCCCCATCTTTCTCATGCAGTGATCACTGCTCTCACCTCTTCAAGGCTTTCTCTTCAGGTCTTCCTCCTCAAGCCTCTAGCGCTGGTGTTGCCATAGCTCCTGTTTCTGTGACTCCGTCTAGCACCCCCCCTTCCAGTAGTCCAATCACTACCTATAAATCTTTCCGCTGGCATCCGGGGTCTCTTAGGCAACAATGTGTGGTCTCTTGATTGGCCGGGAGATCCTAGAGGGCTGGTTCCAAAATTGGGCACACGGACAAAATGGAAAAGTGGGAGCGCCCAGAGGGTGGGAAAGGCTGCCATCTCTCAATATAATGCTAGGACGAAGATGCAGTCAATCCTGAAACAAACAGCATTAAATGCCCCCATTCAAGCCATAAGTGTGTTCCAAATCAGGCCAACCTACTGAGCATGCCCAGTTACATCGTTCTGGTCACTCCAGGGTAAACTCCGTTTCTCCGGGTTTTAAGAGTGGCCAACAGGTAAAAAAAGGTTTCAGGAAAAACAATTCTGGAGAGGTTCAATGAAAGAATAGCACCTGCACACAGGAAGTGGAAGAACGTGGGAAAATTGCCCAACACACAAACTCAGCAATGGTTCAACATGATTTTTAATTTATTGGATTAAGGAATTCAGGCCGACCAACAGATACACCAGGGAACCAGCAGATGGCATGCCTGAATAAGGATAACTTCAAATTTGGGAAATTTTACGATCCGGTCTAATTTAATTAATTAAATTTATGGAGCATCTACCATGTAATGAGAGGCAGAGTGAGAATGCAAGAATAAAAAAAGAAATCTAATGAGGAGGATTTGAAAATGCAATGTAGAAATAACTACTGTGATATAACTATAAACTAATGCTGGAGAAAAACAACATTTCAGAAGGGACCTCTGGGAAGTGTAAAACAGTTCTTATGGGCAGCAGCTAACCAAATTTAAAAAAAGAAGACTTTTCTCATTATCTCATGTTTCCTAAAATAAATAAAAATGTACTCTCTTCCAAGGTAAATAAATGTAAACCCTATGTTTATATTGTCTCATTGTTTTGAAATAGTCAGCATTCGTATATCTCCCATTTAAAAAGAAAATGAAAAGTAAAGCTCACAGAGGTTGCTGCTTTCTTTTGAGTTGACAAAGGATCATTAAGTGGCCAAATTGAAATTAGAACTTATGTTGTCTGAATTCCAGCCTAGTGGTTTTATGTATGGTTGTATGTTTCATGATCAGGTTGTATGTGAGACGAATAAAGACTTCTGCAGGGGTGGAGGCCTGGGGAAGGTAAGTAGATGCAATACTAAATTACCATGTATGACCAGTTAAACATTGATGGTTTCAAAACGGGTTCATCCAGAAAGAGACCAGTTTTAACAACTCGCTGGGAGAGTGTTGGGTCTCGGTGAAGTTCCTGCTCATTAAAGACTTTCTATTGGTGGTTGTAACATTGAATGAAAGAAAGATGGGATTAAAGAGCACCTGACACTTTATCCCTGTTAGATCTGAATATTTTTATCCCTGAAAATAAGGTCCCTTTCATTGATCCTCTCAACTAGCATCCTCTGGACCTCTCCTTGTTCAGCCCTTCACAGTGAGCACACTGGCTCAGTGTACTTGAAAACTTAACATTGCTTTTATCTAAAATTTTAAAAAATTCCTTTTAAAAATATTTACTTATTTGGCTGCACTGGATCTTAGTTGCAGCACACAAGATCTTGGATCTTTAGTTGCATATATGGGACCTAGTTCCCAGTTGTTCTTCAGTCGCTAAGTCGTGTTTTACTCTGCAACCCCATCAACTGCAGCACGCCAGGCTTCCCTGTCTTTCACTAGTTCCCAGACCAGGGATTAAACCTAGGTCCTCTGCATTAGGAGGGTGGAATCTTAGTTACTGGACCACCAGGGCAGTCCCTCAACATTATTTTTAAAGGAAACATTTCAACCATAAAGAAAAGTTTACAGACTTGCCAAAGAAACACCCTTTTCTCCCTGCAGAGATTTTTTAAAATGTTAACATTTTGCATCCTGTGTGTGGTTAACAGTTGAAGCCTCTTGTACATGCTGCCCAGATCTCATTTTCCACCCTGCCTGCCTAGAGGCATCCACTGTCATGAAATTAGTGTGCTGCCCACTTGTCTACTTTGTATGCTTATTATATATACATGTTTGGCCTCATACAGTGTGACTGTTTTAAAGAGCTATCATAATTTACATCTTTGCAGTTCACTTCTTTCAGTCAGTGGTCTGAGATGTGATCGTGTTGATACATTCAGTGATAATTTCTACACCATTCCCACCTCCCACTAGGAGCCAAGATATGTTCTATGCCTGACAGTTTTCACAAGACCATGTGTAAATTGCATAAAAATGTGACAGCAGCACATCTCTAGAGGATATGAAGGTACAAGGGACCTAGAAGTACCTGAAGCAGGTCCACAATGATTTTCATAAACGCTCTTAGATGCTCACTCACCTTCAGGAGAGTCAGTGTTGGCTCCATAGGATACAATGACTTGATAATAACCAGCTTAAGGATCAACATTACTTTTTTTGTTTGTTTGTTTCAATTGTTTATTAACCAGAACACAAAAATAATCCTGGTAGATACCTTAGTTCATCCTTCTAATAAGCCTGTTGATCTGGTCTTCCCTGTTGCCAGCATCTCCATCCACCTCGTGGAGAAGACAATTTAAAGGGCCACAGGAAGTTGTTTGCTTCTTTGAAACGTTTTCCAACGGTATAGATCTCATGAATCAGATCCTCCATGCAGATGATTCCGTATTTCCCAAGAGATCGAGCAATCAATGCATTGTCTGTCAGGGCAATTCGCTTTTTGTTGATTTTGCCATAACCACGCTTGTAGATCAATTCATTTACAGACTTCAGATTTGGGTATCCCCATGCAATGTATGGCTCCACAATTCTCAGCATATTAATTGATGCCTTGTTGAGCTTCACAAAGGTGCCGTTGAAGATCTGCCGGAGGCGAAGGAGCTGCAGCACCTTTCGAACCTTTGGGCTCACACCGTTGATACCTCTGATCCTGATGACAAACGCCAATTTGGGTTCCGCGGGTACATAGAAGTTGCCGGCTTTTCGTGCCATCCTAGCCATTCGAATTTCAGTTCTGTACATCTGCCTGTATTCCTTGTGGTAATGCTTAGCTTTTTCATAGATAAGCTTCCTCCTTGCCTTTCGAAGCATCTTTTGGGCAAACTTCTTTCTCAGTCGCTTGATCTTAAGCTCTGCGAAATTCTTCCGCTTTTTCTTAAGGGTTTCTGGCACAGCAGGAACCTTCTTTTTCTTCTCTTCTGCACCCTCCATGGTTCCAGCCGGGAAAGAGCAACATTACTTTTTTTTAAACAAGTAGTACTGCATTAGTATTTATTAATGAAATTGAAAATGTCCATTTCATATCTCTTTTACGATGCATTTCCCATAGTTCATCTTCTGATGTTAAACTGTATTTATGACTGTCTAAGCTCAGTATTTATTATCATTTAACTAAAGAGCCTCTTGATGAAAGTGAAAGAGGAGAGTGAAAAAGTTGGCTTAAAGCTCAACATTCAGAAAACTAAGATCGTGGCATCCGGTCCCATCACTTCATGGGAAATTGATGGGGAAACAGTGGAAACAGTGGCTTACTTTATTTTCTGGGCTCCAAAATCACCGCAGATGGTGACTGCAGCCAGGAAATTAAGACACTTACTCCTTGGAAGGAAAGTTATGACCAACCTAGACAGCATATTATAAATCAGAGACATTACTTTGCTAACAAAGGTCCATCTAGTCAAGGCTATGGTTTTTCCAGCGGTCATGTATGGCCGTGAAGAGTTGGACTATAAAGAAAGCTGAGCGCCGAAAAATTGATGCTTTTGAACTGTGGTGTTGGAGAAGACTCTTGAGAGTCCCTTGGACTGCAAAGAGATCCAACCAGACCATCCTAAAGGAGATCAATCCTGGGTGTTCATTGGAAGGACTGATGTTGAAGCTGAAACTCCAATACTTTGGCCACCTGATGCGAAGAGCTGACTCATGTGAAGAGATCCTGATGCTGGGAAAGATTGAGAGCAGGAGAAGGGGACGACAGAGGATGAGATGGTTGGATGGCATCAGACTCAGTAGACACGGGTTTCGGTAAACTCTGGCAGTTGGCAATGGATAGGGAGGCCTGGAGTGCTGCGGTTCATGGGGTCGCAAAGAGTCGGACACAACTAAGCGACTGAACTGACCTGAACTGAGGGAGCACCTTTGAAAAAGATTGTTTCGCTGGTGGTCAAACAGTAAAGAATCTGCCTGCAATGCAAGAGACCTGGGTTCCATCCCTGGGTCGGGAAGATCCTCTGGAGAAGGGAATGGCAATCCACTCCAGTATTCTTGCCTGGAGAAGTTCATGGACAGAGGAGCTTGGTGGGCTATAGTCCATTGGATCCCAAAAAGATAGGACAGAGGGACTAACACTTCCACTTTTCTTTGTATAAAATAGTTGCCTATAATTAAAGATGCCACAGAGATGTGTCCCAAGGGTTTGGACAAACCACAGATTATATAGCTGTTTTTGGTCAGTCTCCTAACATGGGGTGGCAAAGATTCAGACAGAAAATTGTACTCAAATACACCATCTTAACCAAGTGTATAGTTGAATAATGTTAAATACAGTCATACTATTCTACAAGATCAAAATATTTCTTTAAGTCCTTTGTGCTACCAGAGAACAAAATGATGCCTGTGAAGTCTAGGTTGAAAAGGGAGGAAAAGGAAGAGAAAGCAAGGTAGGTAAAATGATGGAGGCAGAGGTAACAGCTTTGGCTTGGAATGAGTGAATCCAGACTCAGCCCTTAAAACGCTGCCTGGCTTTGGGTAAGTCTTTTTAACCTTTCGGGGCCGTTCTTTTCCGCGTCTGAATAATGAGAGGTTAGGTTTAGATGATTTCTAAGGAATCTTTTAAGTTCTGAAATAGCTTATGTAGAAAAAGATAAAATAAAATCACTTATGAAGAAAAAGAGAGAAGAAACATTTCCCAAAGAACAGAAGATGGGGACTGCCGCCAATAACCTCATGCCCCACCTGCTCGCTAAAGTGGGTGTTGATAAAGAGAGTATCTGCTCTGCTGCTTCAGCCTGGAGCTCTGCAATGTGAAAGCTGACTACCTCCATCTGCACCCAGTACCACCCTCAGCACCCGCCTCTTAACCAATTCCAATCCCCAGGTCCCCAGGGGACACGCTGGTTCTCGAAACAGGTTTTGGTGGTCTCGCAATAATAGCGTTCCAGGCTTGAGTGATGAGAGTCGCTGCACTGTCTCAGCAGGGAAGGGAGGGAGAGCTTTGCAAAGGGGACTGAGGGCATTTAAGAAAACCTTCCAGAGCTTGGAACGACTCCGTGGGGGCAGGACAGGGCCAGGCATCAGCCTCTGCGCGAGGTAAAGAACAACGAAAGCCGCGGACGCGTACCCAAAAGCTGCGCTCAAAATGGGAGCGCTCGGCCGAGCGTGCCAGCGCGCCTGCGCCGTACGTGCGCGCGCATGGCCCCCCGCCCCCGCCGGGCCGCGCGCCCGGGCGATCGCGAAAGCTCGCGGTCGCTCCGAGGCGCCCGCCGGCCG
The DNA here is from genome assembly GCF_042477335.2 of Ovis canadensis. Classification (NCBI taxonomy): domain Eukaryota; kingdom Metazoa; phylum Chordata; class Mammalia; order Artiodactyla; family Bovidae; genus Ovis; species Ovis canadensis. The sequence goes on from NC_091246.1 coordinate 103,393,496, forward strand.
TCCTCGCTGGCTCCGTTTACCTGAGGGACCCGCGGCCGCCCCCGGCCGGCGCCGCAGCCCCCCGGGAGCTGGGCCCCGAGGTGTGAGGTGAGCCCCGCGTCGTGCAGGCCCCTTCCCGTCCGGCTCAGCGGGAAAAGGACTCGGGAGTGGGGACTGAGGAGGTGCCGCCGCGGCTGCCCGCTCCTCGGTCTAACCCTGTGCCGAAGAGCCACCAGCAGCCGCGGCACCTCCTCCTCAGGGATCGTTATTCTCGTCGCCGCCAAAACAAAAGCCTTGGGCGCCGCGCTGTGGAGGGGTGTCTCGGGGCTTTCTCGGGGTGGGCGGCGGGCCGGCGGGGCGCGGGGGAGCCCGAGTTTGGGGCTGGGGGCTGAGGCGGACCGATGCGCGCGGACTGGATTAACCCTCTCGGTCCCGAGCCCGCGCCGAGCAACCTGTTCGAGTGTGGCCCGCGCTCCCTCCGCGCCGCCCCCGGCCCAGCCCGGGGGCTAGGTCGGCGCCGCGGGGGCGGGTGGCGCTCCCGGGCCGCTGGGGGCTGTGGGTGGAGGACGCGGCCGCTGGCGGGGAGGACAATGCACCGAGGGCTGGGCGCGGGGGCGCCGGGGGCCGCCGGGACCCGCCTTGGGGCATCCCGGGGCCCGGGCGGCGTCGCAGCATCTGGACTGCCTCCTGTTTCTACTTCTGAAAGTTGTCCCCTCTCCTCCCTCCCGTCAGTTTTGCAGAGTCTGCATATTCCTCCTCGAGGCTTCCCCCTCTGTCCCCTTGGACGCTCCGTGTGTTTGCCCTGGGGTACCGCGGGGAGGTTCATCCATAGCGTCTGAAATAAGGTGCTGTTAAACATTTCAAGACATTTTAGCATCTTCCTAGAGGCGTTTTCACAGTTAGGTGCCTTCCTCAATAAGAGAATAAAGGGTGTTCTTTCTTTCTTTTTTAAAAGAACAAAAGCATATGCCACTAATTTAGGCAGAGGGTCAACTTGAAGTTGCAAAATATCTAGGAAGGAGGACAAAAGGTCTGGTTTTTGGCCCAGAATAAATGAAATTTTGAATTTTGGTTCCCTTCTGAATGTAGGTAGACAGAGCAGCCTAGCAGACCAGCAGCTATAGAAATAAATGACTGCTCTATAAGGTTGGTCAAACAAGATCTTATTTTATAGTAGTTTGGCGAGACCTGTAATGTTAATTTACGGCAATTGGGTTACTTGGCAAAGCCAATACCGCAGGAGCAAGTAAACAAAGACTTGACAAGGGGGATGTTACCTCCCTCTTGAGCCTTCTTTTAGCCTTTAGTGGTGTGCTGACAGGCAAAGGGATAGATAAACCCGTAGTTCTGTTATTAAGAACCATTTTCTCCTCAAGATAATGCTTTCCATCCGTACTTTTAAGCAAATCAATATCTTCTTTTTCCTCCAGAAGAAGAAAAAAAGTGTTTGTTTGAAGTACCAAACCACAACATAGAGGTAATAAGATAGGAAAGTGATGTAAAAGCTTAAGTGGGCAGGCTTGCAAGGGTAGAGCTGAAAATAAAAGATAATTGAGTTGCAATTCTTCTTACAGTGTTGCCTTTTATTTAGTGAAATAACAGGTTCCTCCTCTACCCCCTCCCCCCCAAGTGCTTTGAAACTGTCAAGAAAATAAGGTAATTAGTAAAGCCTACCGTCCTGCCTTCTCTTTCCTCCTCCTCCGTTTTTTCCCCCCCTCATCCACTAATATTCCCTGCCTCTGCATCTCTCCTAAATCTACCAGTGCCCTATTAATAGAAGAAGAAAGGACTATAGGTTCTTTCATTCCTTTTTTTCGTCTTAGGTACTGTATTCCTCTGAGCTTTATTTTGTGCTTTGAACATTTAGGTGGATTTTTCTAGAGAGATCCCCAGCCATAATTGAGATATTTGAAATAGGGAGGCTTGAGGTGAAGATAATAGTACAGTGCACATTCTTTCTTTGTATAGCACAATGTTGTGAGAGCGTCATCATTGGGCGAAGAGAGGGGGTTTTAAAGTCATGGTAAGTCCTCTGTTGCCCACTTGACAGGAAAAAAAATCTCTTTCCCCAACGTAAATTTCGTATGTGTTAGTAAAACTGTGAGATTTCATATTGAAAACTTATTCAGAGCATGTTAGTTTGTTAGACTACTCTTGACTTTATTTTCTTCAGGAGACATGTGATAGGAAACAGTTCTTACTGCATCTTTACCTTCTTTCACAGGGAAGAGCAGTGTTGGCCTCAAGTGTTTTTTAACCCCTGAATCTCTAGAGTTAGAGACGTTTAAAGCTGCAGCTGCCCACAAAAAGAGCAGTAGTGCAAATGAAAAGCAAGACTTTGAAATATGTATGAGAGGAATTGTTCAGTATAGATTTGGGAGAAGAAAGGTCACTGCGTCCTGAGGAAAGAAGTGAAGGTTTTTAATAGTGGCATTTCCAGGTTAGGAATGAATGTTTGAAGAGTAACAACTCCCCTTTGACTAGAAAGCAGTTTTAACTGACTGTTGCATCAGAAATGGTGAATCTACCTTTGAGTTACAATTTGTTGTGCTGAGAACTAGCAACAGTTTTGGTGCATCCAAGGAATGCGCTGTGAATGAAGTTTAAGAAAAAACAACTAGGCTAGTAGGCCTAAAAAAAAATGCTGGTCCCAAAGTTTATCTCATTAAACTAATTTTGTAGTCAAAACATGCAGCCATGCTAAAGGGGGAAAAAAAATCAGGAGCTTGATATTAGAGCATTTTCTGAACACATTTTAATGGGAAAGGGAAACCAGGCTGGAATTTCAACCTGATTTTTTTTAAGTCCAGACTCTGGCCATCTTTAACTTTCCAATTTTGTTTTTAGTTTTAAAAGATCTGCTTCTGCTTTCTCTAGTCTTAAAAGTAATGTATAATTTGTTGGATGGACTGGATTTTGATGCCTACTATTCATTTTAATTTTGAACTTTGTTTTTCCTGTTTTTTTTTTTAAGCCCCATCACTCAGCACACTGGAAGATTAGATTATCTTTTGTAATCAGTAGATGACTAGACGGACTTTAAAAATTAGATAAAGTAACAAAGTGATATACCTTGAGATTAGTAAGAATCTGGGCCCTATGGATTAAATATGGAGCTACATAAACTTTAGCAACCAGAAAACAGTATCCTGAAAATGAATTTATTTTTTAAATAAGATATGGAAAACAAAAGGCCAAAACCCATATCAGTTTTAGGAAAAGGAATCTAGCACTTTAAGCAGTGATATGCTTTCAGTGTGTACTTTGCTCTCTAACAAGATGATAATTTCCTTGAGAGAAGAAGCTTCAGAGGTAGTGATGGCTAATCCTTATAATGCAGTCTTGGAAAACTCTGAAAGAAGACAAAAGAATATCCTCCTGTTCCCACTGTAGCCAGTGTGTTTGAGGCAACCTTTAATTTCTGAATTGGAAAAGCAAAATGTTAGGTACATTTATAGTGCATCAAGATAAGTAAATCTAAGCTGAGAAAGATGAAAGGAATCGCTTTCTATACAGAAGGTGTGAATTGGAATAAAATTGCTAGCATCTTTTGTTGCAGGGCCCTGCTGACAAGCCCCCAGGGCCCACTTTTGTCATTGTCTCTTCTGGGGTTCAGCCTGCTTTCTTCACAGTTGCCATCTCCTGATATTCCCACCTGAGTTCTTTGGGTCTGGCTTTGTAGCCAGCCTCTGAAGACAGTCTTCCAAGATTGCATCCCCTTTATTGCTGTTCTTCAGGATAAATACTCAACTTCTTTTAGAGGCTTTTACTTTTTATCATCAAAAGAGAACTGGTAAATTGGGAAATATCAGATTCCTGATGTTACACATTGATACAAATTAAAGTGTAGGGTTAAATGTATCTAGTCCTTTTTGTTCTCTGAGGAAGTAATCATCAGGTCACTTAATCTGAAATCAGTTTTCCACATATCTTATATTGCTCTGTAAGGAAGTGAATGTCTCTTTTCTCAGGGTTAGGGCATGAAAAACTATTGCCAGACCCCTCACTTTTTACTGGCCCTTGGTACCCAAGACTGTTCCCTCCAGTTAATCTAGCAATTCCCTTTATTCAGCTGAGATTCTGCAGATGCCTATAGTAAAAGATATAATATCAAAAAGAAAGCAAAAAATCTTTTAACCTTTATGTAGTCAGTTGCTGTATTTTGTCAGTATTTCCTGGTTTCCTCAATCATCTGTGTCCTGTTGTCTGAAACTTGCAGCTTCTTCAAGGATGGTTCTCTTAGGAGAAAGGATTGTTGCTGTTCATACTCACATGATCCTCATTAGAGGCATTTATTTCATCATGTTATTGAAAAGCAATTTAGAATATATACCGAAAGTTTTTTTTTAACTGTGTAATATTTGATTCAGCTGAGAGGTGATCGGATTTTTTTTTTCAGTATTGAAAATCAATTTTTGACCCATTCTAAGTTATTAATCATTTTTTTTTGCTTTTCTTGTTACCTGTAGTAGGGCATTTTTGTGTCCCTTGGCTTGTTACTTTCAACACCGAGTAAATCATTGGTTCAAGTAGTAGTATTGTCAGCACACATTTATAGATTTAGTAGACTTAATTTTCCCGTACACAAATAACATACAACAGATTTTAAAATAACATTTCAGCATTTATAAGACTTTACTATTTTGGGGCTTTTTGTTTGTTTGTTTTTTGACCATGCTATGCAGCTTTTGGGACCTTAATTCTCTGACTAGGGATCAAACTCTAGCTCCCTGAAGTAGAAGTGTACAGTTCTAATCACTGGATTGCCAGGGAAGTCCCTATTGTATTTTTAAACAATTCAGGTAGTTTTATTCTGTTCCATGTATATGTATTTTTGACAAAAGTGGGAGACTATATGCTGTTTTGTAAACCATTTAAAATTTTATTTTTCACTTATTGTATTGTTACTGTCTTTTCAAGTCAGTATATACAGATCCTGCTCATCATTTTTAGTGAGTGTTATGTGTTGGTTGTACCCTAGTTTAACCAGTTCCTTGTTGGTAGACTTTCAGATTGTCTCTGGGTTTTTATTGTATAAACAGTATTGTACTAACATTTCAGTTGTACATCATGTGTACTTGTGTTTATTTTCTTAGAATAAATTGTAGAATAGGTTTGCTGAATCAAAATTTTAAGGACTTTTGATATCCATAGCTATTTTTTTGAAATACCAACTAGTTTGCTTTTCCTCCAATAGTATTTGAAAATGGAGAATTTCCTGCCAGTCTGGTGGTTAGACACTTTCCTGCCCTGGCCCGGGTTCAGTCCCTGTTTGGGGAGCTAAGATTCTGCAAGCCATGTGGAACAGCCAAAAAGAAAAAAAAAATATCTCCAAGTGTTGGAATGTTGAATATATTCTTTTTTCTGCACCCTCTCCTGTACTGTGTTCTGTTATTGTTACTTTGCTCATCTGATTGGCAAAAATGTTATATATCATGTTTGTGTGTTTTTATTAGTAAAGTTGAATATCTTTTCATATGTTTGTTGGACATTTGTATTTCTTTTGTAAATGTATGTCCTTTTTCCATTTTTCTATTAAAGTAGTATTCTTTATCTGCTTTTTAAAAAAACTCATTTTATATATTTCCTTTGCTAAGCACATAATTATGTGCAAATATCCTATACTGTTTTAAATTATTCTATTTTAGGATAGCATTTCTCAAAATATGACTTATAGATCACTTGTAACAGTACCGAGATAATCGTTAGAATACACGTATATCATTCATTTTCCAGAGGCTCAGATTTCTTAGACCTATGGAGTTTCTGTGAATCTGCTGCACATTAAAATTAGGGAACCTCTGATTTGGAGGAAATATAAATTCCTTAATATTTTTACTGTTCCTATTTTTCTTCTTGTCTCATGGCATTCTACTGTTTTTTCTTATTTTATATTAATAATCATCAACTACAGTCTTAATGTATTAAGGTTTTATCCTACCCCAGCCTAACATAATAATTTTACAAAAATGTTTTGATATATGGAAATTTGAATGTCAAAGTACATAAAGGAAAGTACTTTTGTAAGTTTGTGAGAAGCATTGTTTGTAAATGAGGCAAAAGGAATAACTGAGAGAAAAACAAGTAAAATAGGGTAGATGAAAGTGTAAGGGGGTTTCTCATCTAGTTTAAAAAACTCAATATTACTTTGTTTTTTCCTCAAGTTTTGTATGGTAATCTTCTTTGAACTGTAAATTTGGAACCCATACTGCCTGAAAAATAGTCTAAATGAAATTTTTGGAATTCTCACTGTTAGATACATATTCGGTAGGGAGCAATCTTCCCTTAATTTTTTTTTAAGTTGCAAGCAGATGAACATGCTGCATAAGCAGCAAACTACAAAAATGGAACTTGTATGGATGTTTTGATACTGTAGCCAAATAAAGCTTTCAGGGCTTATTTGACACATTTAATGATATGCATAATTGTTACTGTGCTGTATGGTAATTAAGCTTAAATATATGTAACTGTGTTTAATATCACTTTTCCATAGCCAGACATTACATTTCTGGTCCCAGCTTGAAGGAGGAAAAAATATGGCAGGCCAAGAAGCTTTAACAAATATTTCTGATTTAGAGATTTCAGTGTTACAGAGATTAGATGTTTCGGGCAGAGGTTGCTTGTAACTTTGGTGTTCCTAATTCCTAAGGTTGTAGACTTTCCTTTTCCCTTCTACTCAAGACCATATGCTTGGGGGAGAAATTGGGACGATTCAGCCATGGCTTTTCTTTCTCCAGTAGTTTTTTCTGCCCAGTAATTAAAGCTTGGGACGCAGAGGTCCCTGTCATTGGTAGTGCACAGAGGACAGTTTCTTTCTCTACTTTGGCCAAGCCGGTTCAAGTTCTCAAGGGGGTCTAACCTGTCATGGGTCTTAATATCTATTTGAGTTGTCCTGTTAACCTGGGTCTCTGAGGATTTCTGCACCTGACTTTCTCATGTTTTCCCAGCCGAGGTTGTGTACTTCAAACAGAAATATTTGACATCTGTGAAATGAAAACAAAGTAAAAGCAGACTTAATAACAAAACCAAATGGAAGTCTGATAGTTTTAGAATATCCTTTTTTCCTACCAAACCTGCCTTCTACTCTACCTACCCTACCAGCCCCAAAAGAGATGCGTAGTTTTGTCCCTAGAAAAAAAAAGTGAAAGCTGCATCCAGCTCTCTGCACCCCCATGGAGCCTGTCTGGCTCCTCTGTCCCTGGAATTCTCCAGGCAAGAATACTGGAGTGGGTTGCCATTTCCTCCTCCAGGGAATCTTCCCAACCCAGGGATGGAACCCATGTTTCCAGCGTTGCAGGCGGATTCTTTACTGTCTGAGCCACCAGGGAAGCCCCCAGGAAAGGCAGTGTCAAATCAGACTCTGAAACTTGGTAGAAACTCTTAACTGGAAATCATTCATATCCCACGCTGTAACTTTCTAGGGTTGACTCTTCTCTGCAGCCTGACTGTGTGTAATGAAGCATTTGTTGGTCAAACGTTTTCTCTATCTATGTACTAAATTTTTGTACTATCTAAAAGGATGAAGCATTGTTGGGAAAATGTCCTGATACTAGTTTTAGAATCTTCTGTTTGCCAGTTCAATATTGGTTGATAGAAGTAAGTCTTTGTATCCGCTGTAATTCAGCAGTAAAACTATCTAAAGTTTGATGTTGCTTTACCTTTTATAGAGTACATTATTTTATAGTTCACTCATATACCATCTTTGATAGGGAGGTGCAATTTTTAGAAAGGAAAATTCTGAGCTCAGAGAAGTTAAGTGATTCACATAGTTGGGAAGAGGCTTGAATCCATATCTTTTGATTTCTTTATATTTGACACCTTTCACAGATACCATCTGCCGAATCATTTAATGATTAAAACATATAATAAAATTTAAATAACTTGGTATTAAGTATGGCAGATATTTAAATAAAATTTAGGACAACAGCTTACAAGTTTTTCAAAATGAATTAATTATGTCTCGTGACAAATGAAAAGCTACCATTATAGATGGGAAACTAAACTCTATGTTATATAAACAACTGAGGGAGGAAATGGTGCCTTTAAATGCTATTTATGGATTCTCTGGTATATCTATAGCAAGAATGATAAGGTAGAAAAGCTATAGTATTTTTTTAATGAAATATTCATGTATTTTATCTATAAGGCAGTATTGTATCTCTCAGCAAAGTTTGTGATTGTTGTTGTTGTTAGCCACACGCCCAGCATTTGGAATTTTGGTTCTCCACCAGGGAGTGCACTGGTGCCCCAGCAGTGGATGTGTGCAGTTTTAATCACTGGACCGCCAGAAAGTCCCAAAGGCAGTATTTTAAAATTTCTCTTTCTAGTAGCTGATTGTTGGTGTGTAGAAATGCAACTGATTTCTGTACACTGATTTTGTATCCTGCAGCTTTACTGAGCTAATCAAAGTTTTAATATCAAGCCTATAATATTTTAGGAGGAAATTGCTAATTTCTCCCATTTTTAAAAAAAATTATTTTTCAGATATTTCAATCAAAGGAAGAAACAGCTCTTCTCCTAAGATGGAATCTGTTGTTTGGGAATGTGGTTGATCAACTTGACATGTTGGCCAAATGGTGCCCGATGTAATAAAATGAAAAGAAGAGGCAAGATGATGTCATTTTCCCATATTGTGAAACCAAAAACAAATGCCTTTTGTGAGACCAAGCTAACAAACATCTGACGGTGCGAAGAGTATTTCTGTTTGAAGAACTTAACAGTAAGATAGAAGAAGTACTTTCAAGCTGAGACCTGCAGGTGTACAGAGATCTAAAATACATATTGAGTAGGCCTGATCATCTGAATCTCGTTCAATCGAGGAAGCATGGCTATGAGTAGGATCGTCTTCTATCTGTGGCCCTTGACTATGTTTGTGGGCCATATAGGTGGGCACAGTTTGTTTTCTTGTGAGCCTATTACCTTGAGGATGTGCCAAGATTTGCCTTATAACACTACCTTCATGCCCAATCTTCTGAATCATTATGACCAACAGACGGCAGCTTTAGCAATGGAGGTAAGACTTCATCTATTATTTGGCATGTCATAGAAAACTACTCTTGTATTGCCCTTTTAATCAGTCTAATGAATGTCTCTGATAAACAGTAGGAAAAACTAATATATTATTTTTAACTGCATCTGGTACATTAAAAAGTTATGTATTTAGGTTCAGACTCTGATAGATTAAAGATTTCATGTTTGGGGAATGTTACTCATTTTAGTTTTCAGATATTCTTTCTTGAAGAAATTTGAAACATTGGAACTGGGAAGGTAATAGCCTTTCAGAAGTTTAAATTGTCCAAGTTATGGTTATATCTTTTCTGTTATTTGATAATAAGACTTTAAAGAGCAGCCTATAATAATAATATTCATAATTCACTTAGTAAATATTGAAGGTAACATGATTTTGAAAATGGGTTCTTTGCTTCAGCCTTTAGGCTGATGGGTTTACTGTATTTACATTGTTTTAAATACTTAAGATGGTATCCTGGTCTTACTATCTTCATATCAATTTAAGAACAGTAACTCCCAAGCAGTGATAAAGGTTTTGTTGTGTGATTTATCTGTTCTTGACCTCTTAGGACTTCATGAAAATCTGTTGCCTTACTTGAATTTTTCTAATGATAATTCTTTAGGCACTTTTTAATTATTTTACTTTAGAAGCTATGACAAATTAATGGATATAGTTAGTAATAGGTTTAAATAATTTTGTATGTGTTTTAATAATGGTTTTAGAATTGTGGACAAAGATATGTTTACCAGATAGGAATTAGGAGGCAGTTGGAGAAGGAAATGGCAGTATTCTTGCCTGGAGAATCCCATGGACGGAGGAGCCTGGTGGGCTATAGTCCATGGGGTTGCAAAGAGTCGGACATGACTGAGCGACTTCACTTCACTTTCTAAACTGACAGTAAGAGTTAAAAGCTTTGGAGTTGTATAAACTGCAGCAGCAGCTACCACTTTCTATCTGTATTACTTTGGCCAAGTTATTTGAACTTTCTTACCATTGTCACTTTACTTGTAAAATAGAGTTAACATTTTGGAAGGTACAAAATGAAGTGTTTATAAAGTACTTGGCACAGTACTTTTGGAGTAAGTTCTCTTAAAGTGATAGTTTTTACCATTTTCCCATATTCTGATATTAATGTAGCTATATCGTACATAGAATTTACAGGGTTTTTTTTTTTTAATTTTAGTCTTTAATCCTTTGTTACAGTGCTTTCAGCAAATTGAATACTACGTGTTTTGGAATCTTCATTTTATAGTAAAATTCAAAGGTTTAGTACTTCTAAGTAAACTAACATAAATCTGGGAAATTTTGTAGAAAGATTATTATTCATAGATTTTGAAACATCGAGGGCAACTTATAGAGTCCAAATACTTGGAAATATTGTAGAGGTTGAATAAAATATTTCTGCTCTTCCACTGACTATACAAAGTCTAATTGGTAAGGAGAGATTTGGTATAGACTGTTAAATTGGGTATATGAAAATGGGTATTGGTTTAATATAGAAATTTGGTTCCAGGCATGGTAGTCCCTGTTGGGTATTAAAACTACCCAGTTCTCTCACCAAAAAAATGAAGAAGTAGGAATATCTTTGGTTCTGGTATCATTTAAAGTCAGTGTAACTCCTTTGGAAAGCAAATAGAGTTGTAAGAAAAAAGTCATAAAGATTTATGTACTTATTTGGGTTTAACTTTTGCCTCTTTCATGTAGCAGCTTTCAGACTTTGAAATTAAGTCACCTAACATCTCTGTGATCTGGAGAAGGCACTGGCAACCCACTCCAGTACTCTTGCCTGGAAAATCCCATGGATGGAGGAGCCTGGCAGGCTACAGTCCACAGGGTCACAAAAAGTCGGACATGACTGAGCGACTTCACTTCACTTCAACATCTCTATGAAAATCATTTGTGAAAAGGCACTGATAACAAAAACAGTTTGAATGGCTATTAGGATTAAATGAGAGATTTAAATAGCTAGTACAATGCATGATGCAGACTAGGTGATCCGCAAGTGATAATGCTATTCCAAATTTCATTTCTAAGTGACCCTAGAGAGAAAGTACTAGAAAGACAATGTATTTGTTTCACGTGAACGTGCATCTCTTGTTGTGGGCTCCTGGGGCTTTCATAATGGTGGCATGGTGAGCTGCCTCTGTCCTCTCTTCAAACAGGCCTATATAGGCTAGACATTTTGCTGGCAGTGAGACTGCATTTTTCTGAATTCACTCATTCTAGGGAGAGCACCTAGATGAGTAAGAGAAAGCTCTAGTGATATCAAGTGATGTTGGGGATAGTTGGCTTGGTTGTCATACCAGGACAGTGATGTCACTGACAAAGTCTCCTGACAGTCTGAGAGTGTGAAGTTTCTGTAATAGCAAAGGATATGGAAATTTAGCAGTCAACACAGCACACTTGCAGATAGCACACTTGCACACTTGCAAATAGAAGTAAGGATTCTTAGATCTTTACAAGGACTTGTCTGCTGATGACACCCTCCTGTCTCTGATCCAGGAACTTTGCATCAGCTTCCCAGCTTTTAGCAGGAGCAGATAATTGGAACAGGTAACCCTAGCACATTTCATGCAAAGATGGGCTCGATAAAGGACAGAAATGGTATGGACCTAACAGAAGCAGATTAAGAAGAGGTGGCAAGAATACACAGAAGAACTGTACAAAAAAGATCTTCACGACCCAGATAATCACGATGGTGTGATCACTCACCTAGAGCCAGACATCCTGGAATGTGAAGTCAAGTGGGCCTTAGAATGCATCCCTACAAACAAAGCTAGTGGAGGTGATGGAATTCCACTTGAGCTATTTCAAATCCTGAAAGATGATGCTGTGAAAGTGCTGCACTCAATATGCCAGCAAATTTGGAAAACTCAGCAGTGGCCACAGGACTGGAAAAGGTCAGTTTTCATTCCAATTCCAAAGAAAGGCAATGCCAAAGAATGCTCAAACTACCGCACAATTGGCACTCATCTCACATGCTAGTAAAGTAATGCTCAAAATTCTCCAAGCCAGGTTTCAGCAATATGTGAATCGTGAACTTCCAGATATTCAAGCTGGTTTTAGGAAAGGCAGAGGAACCAGAGATCAAATTGCCAACATCCGCTGGATCATCGAAAAAGCAAGAGAGTTCCAGAAAAACATCTATTTCTGCTTTATTGACTATGCCAAAGCCTTTGACTGTGTGGATCACGATAAACTGGAAAATTCTGAGAGAGATGGGAATATCAGAGCACCTGACCTGCCTCTTGAGAAACCTCTGTGCAGGTCAGGAAGCAACAGTTAGAACTGGACATGGAACAACAGACTGGTTCCAAATAGGAAAAGGAGTACGTCAAGGCTGTATATTGTCACGCTGCTTATTTAACTTATATGCAGTGTACATCATGAGAAACGCTGGACTGGAAGAAGCACAAGCTGGAATCAAGATTGCCGGGAGAAATCTCAATAACCTCACATATGCAGATGACACCAGCCTTATGGCAGAAAGTGAAGAGGAACTAAAAAGCCTCTTGATGAAAGTGAAAGTGGAGAGTGAAAAAGTTGGCTTAAAGCACAACATTCAGAAAACAAAGATCATGGCATCCAGTCCCATCACTTCTGGGAAGTAGATGGGGAAACAGTGGAAACAGTGTCAGACTTTATTTTTTTGGGCTCCAAAATCATTGCAGATGGTGACTGCAGCCATGAAATTAAAAGACACTTACTCCTTGGAAGAAAAGTTATGACCAACCTAGATAGCATATTGAAAAGCAGAGACATCACTTTGCTGACTAAGGTCCGTCTAGTCAAGGCTATGGTTTTTCCATTGGTCATGTATGGATGTGAGAGTTGGACTGTGAAGAAGGCTGAGCGCCGAAGAATTGATGCTTTTGAACTGTGGTGTTGGAGAAGACTCTTGAGAGTCCCTTGGACTGCAAGGAGATCCAACCAGTCCATTCTGAAGGAGATCAGCCCTGGGTGTTCATTGGAAGGACTGATGCTGAGGCTGAAGCTCCAGTACTTTGGCCACCTCATGCGAAGAGTTGACTCATTGGAAAAGACCCTGATGGTGGGAGGGATTGGGGGCAGGATGAGAAGGGGACGCCAGAGGATGAGATGGCTGGATGGCATCACGGACTCGATGGATGTGAGTCTGAGTGAACTCCGGGAGTTGGTGATGGACAAGGAGGCCTGGCATGCTGCGACCCCTGGGGTCACAAAGAGTTGGACATGACTGAGCAACTGAAATGAACTGAACCTTCGCACATTCTTGAGTGTTCTTTGTGGGACTGGATGAGTTGAAAGACATTTCCTAAGTATAGTATGTTTCAGCAGACCCAGGGTTCAAGCCTGCCTCGGGTTTATTCCTGTACTGATGTTTGGTGAAATCAAAATGAGTGCTTCAAATGAAATAATATATGATATTGAGCCAAGGATGCCAGGAAAGATATTGCAGAATTTAGGTTATTTCTAATTTGCTTATTATGGTTCACAGTCAACAAGTTGGGTGTTCTTTCATTGTATATAGAGAATTCCTCCTCAATACTTCCATTGAAATTTAAACATGTTCAAATAAATGGGGTGAATGTCTATTTATTAAATTGGAAAAAAGATCCTTGTTAGTATGTTAGTATGTTTATTTCTCTTACTTTACAAAAGGTGTGTTTATATACAAACACACACATTAAATTTTTCTTAAGTTCTTAACTTGATGTCTGTCTTTCCCCCAAGTATTGTGGCTTTTGATAGAAAAAAGATTGCTCATTCCTGAGTTTCCCACACCATTTTGAACTGTCTGAATTGCCAAGTAAATTTTTAGGAGCTGTCCAACATGGACAACAAATTGTCAGTAACTATTTTTAGAAACCTACATGTTACCAGGAATTTATGACTTTATTGGTAACGAAAGAGATCCGAACAGTTTTTTTTTTTTCTATATTGAATAATTAAGCCCCATTGAATAGAATGGGTACAGGTTATTGGAAGAAACACTAAAACAGGAATAGAAGGCTTATATTCTGCCACTGCCTGAGTCTTGTGACTCCCTTGTGTTGGTTTCTTCTAGGAAGTATTTTCCCTGTCCCTTTCACAAAGTTTTTGTTAAGATCAAATGGTACAATTTATGTGTATTTTACAGAACTTTAAAAAGTTAAAATGCTCTTCAAATACAGAGCATCATTCTTTGCTGCCTGTCAGTCTGTTTAATTTTAGTTAGATTGTGGAATAAGCAGTCTTTAATTTCTTTGGGAGGTTGATTGCTTTTTTTAAAAAAACTAAACCTGTGTAGGATAATCAGAGGAAAAAGCTCCCGGAATGGTTCCTACTTGCCTCCATTTCCTGTTTTCTTTTGTAATTCTCATTAAAGATTTTCTTACAGCATGAGAAACTGGCAGGTGCATAGATCCTAGTGGAAACAGAAATCTTCAAAGCCTGAACATTTTTTGTATCCTTTATGGCTCATTAAGAACAAAGCATGTTTGAACTAGTTTCCCAGTTATCCAAGCTCAAATTTTAGCCTTTTCTCCCCACAGCTTTTTATTATGGAAGATTTCAATTATGTGGACATATATGGAACACCATATACCCATCATGCAGCTGCAAAAATTACCAACTCATACTAGTCTTGTTTCATTTATGACTGCACTCCCAGCTGGGTTACTTTGAAGCAAATGCCACACACCATAATTTCATCCATAAATATTTCCATATTTATCTTTATAAAGTAAGGACTCTTTCAAAATATGTAAACATATCACTTCCTCAGTAATTTCAAATATATACTCAAATATATGTTCAAATATATTTTCAAATATATGTTTCATATTAATGTTCAAGTTACCCCTGTGCTGTTCTCAGTCTCTCAGTCATGTCCAACTCTTTGCAACTCCATGGGCTGTAGCCCACCAGGCTCTTCTGTCCATGGGATTCTCCAGGCAGGAACACTGGAGTGGATTGCTATGCCCTCCTCCAGGGGATCTTCCCAACTCAGGGATTGAACCCAGGTCTCTCAAATTGCAGGAAGATTCTTTACCATCTGAGCCACCAGGGAAGCCCAAATTACGCTTAGAATTTCAGGTTTTTAATAGTTGGCTTTTCAAATCAGGGTTCGTGCATTACATTCAATTGATATGTCTCTTAATTTAGTTTCTCCTTCCGTTTCCCTTCCTTTTTTCTTGTAATGCACTTGCCTTACAGATTTTCTCAAATTTTATTTTGCTGTTTGCATCCCTGTGGTGTTACTGACCATGGTCCTCTGTTTTCGTTTTGCAAGAATACTTCCAAGGCACTGTAATATCCGCTTGTTACTCTGTATAATGTTAGCAGCCATCGATCATTCCGTAGGTCAAGAATTTCATGAGGGGTTTGTAAAATGGTAATATTCTGTCATTCTTCATTTCTCAGCTAGAATACTTTATAAACAGAAACTTCCTCATTTTGATTACTGGACTGTTGAGTTACTCTTATGTTCAGTTTATATAAAAAAACAGTAAATATGCAACTGTTCTCCTTTGTTAGTTTTTAGGATAATAAATTGATTCACAAAAATCTTTCAAAAGTAACTAATGAGATCTTTTCGCCTTTTAAGTTTCGTTGTTCTCCTTTCAAGTATCATTATGAACGCATGGATTTTTACCGTATTTTATGTGTTTCAGTCCATTGCAGTTATGATTTTGTTGTGGCTCAGTCTGTTCTGCCTTTGGTAGTGAGCACCTCTTCAAGATAGCTCCTAAGTGTTTTTGATACTACCCTAGTGATTTCTGATAGCTTCCTTGCTTTCTGGTATGATCCAACCTCATTTCATAAAATTCTGCCTCAGAACTTGAATTATCACTTTCTTTAGGGAGTGCTGGTTCCTTTTAGTTGTAAAGAATTTTCACAGGTTTTCACAGACTGCTATCTGGGTGCTATGCTTATTGATACTAGGTTAGTAATTTATAGGTCTCTTCAAAGATGGAGCTAGGAAATACTTTTTTTAAAAAAGAAAGTTCAGCATGAGTTTATACTGATAACTTATAATTAAACAATATTGGAGAGTTTTTAATATTTTTGAATTTTTGTTTCTTCTCATACTGAAACCTGATGATATACAGACATTACATAATTTCCGAATAATATCAGTATTACTACTAGCAGTGTCATTACTGAAAGTGCTGTAAGATTTCTTTGTATTTCTTATGTCCTTAGGATGTATTTCACCAAGGATGTCCAGTCAGATTACTGTGTTTTAGAGTTAAGTATTCCTCTGTTTGGTTTAACTCCATAGACAGTTTAGGTTTGTTTTTTCATTTTGATTTTGAGGAACGACTTAAAATTTTTTTTGTTTAAATTTATTTTATAATCATGTTTAGAAACTTGATATATATGACAAGGTACATTCAGAGGAGTCTAGTTTCTAGACTGTGTTTGTGCTTAGTCGCTCATTCATGTCTGACTCTTTGAGTCCCAATGGACTGTAGCCTTTTAGGCTCCTCTGTCCACGGGGATTCTCCAGGCAAGAGTATTGGAGTGGGTAGTCATGCCCTCCTTCAGGGGATCTTTGCAACCCAGGGATCGAACTCAGGTCTCCCGAATTTCAGGCAAATTATTTACCATCTGAGCCACCAGGGAAGCCCATGAATACTGGAGCCTTTCCCTTCTCCAGGGAATCTTCCCGACCCAGGAATCAAACCGCAGTCTTCTGCATTGCAGGTGGATTCTTTACCAGCTGAATCCTAACCTTATTCTTTTCTTCCTTTGAGGGTAGTTGTTTTTCTAAAGCTTTTTGTTTATCTTTCCATTAAAAATTATAGTAATTATAGAAAATGTCTGTATAATATCTGTCTATAGCTATGTGTTCTTTCACGCCCTTTTGATATAGTGTCATGCTGTTTGTTTTCTCTACCTTGTTTTTTTACTTAACAGTATATCCTGGCTATTTCATAGTATCACTTATAGATAATATTCCTCAGAATTTTTTTAATTGTGGCAAAATATACATGTTGCACAAGTGGTAAAGAAACCACCTGCCAATACAAGAGATAGGGGTTCGATCCTAGGGTCAGGGAGATACCCTGGAGGAGCACATGGCTTCCCAATCAAGCATTCTTGCCTGGAGAATCCAATGGACAGAGGAGTGTGACAGGCTACAATCCATAGTGTTGCAAAGAGTTGGACATGACTGAAGTGACTTAGCATGCATGTATGCAAAATATATATAACATAAAATTTACCATTTGAACCTTTTCTTGTTTGTTTTTTGGCATACCATGCAGCTTGTGGGATCTTAATTCCTCAACCAGGGATTGAACCCAGTCCCGGCAGTGAAAGTTTGGAGTCCTAACCACAAGACCACCAAGGAATTCCCCCATTCCAATCATTTTTAAGGGTGCACTTCAGTGGCATTAAGTACAGTCACCTTGGTATATCATTACCACTGTCCTTCTTCAGCACTTTTTCAGCTTCTGAAACTGAAACGCTATACCTATTAAACAATAATTCCCTGTTCTCCCCTCCCTTCAACCTTTGGCAACCACCATTCTACTTTTTTTCTTTCTCTCTGAATTTGACTACTCCAGTACCTCATTTAAGTGAAATCATAAAATATTTATCCTTTTGTGTTTGGCTTATTTCACTTAGCACAGTGTTTTTCAAGATTCATCCATGTTGTAACAGATGTCAGAATTTCCTTCCTTTTGGACTTCCCTGGTGGCTCAGACGGTGAAGCATCTGTCTACAATGTGAGAGACCTGGGTTTGATCCCTGGGTTAGGAATATTTCCTGGAGAAGGAAATGGTAACCCACTCCAGTACTCTTGCCTTGAAAATCCCATGGACGGAGGAGCTTGGTGCAGGCTGCTATCCATGGGGTCGCAAAGAGTTGGGCACGACTGAGCGACTTCACTTCGCTTAAGATTGAATAATATTTCACTGTATATTTATGCCCAACATTTAATCATTCACTCATCAGACACTTGAGTTCCTTCCACTTTCTGGCTATTATGAATACAGCTGCTATGAAGACAGATATATAAATATTTGTTCCAAATATTTGTTTTGCTTTAAATTTTTTTGGGGTATTCCCAGAAGTGAAATTTTAGGATAGCATGATAATTCTGTTAAATTTTTTGAGGAACCGCCGAACTGTTTTGTGTAGCAGCTGCTCTATTTTACATTTTTGCTAGTGCTGCACAAGGGCTCCAGTATCTATATCCTCACCAACACTAGTTATTTTCTGGGTTTTTGTTTTGGAATAATAGCATTGTAATGGGTATGAACTTGTCCTCATTTTTTAGTTCAGGTCCTACTGAAGGACATTTGCTTTTGAAAGCAGAACTTGCTGTTGAGGTCCTTATTACTCTTTGTAGGGCCAGCAGCTAATATAGTACCTAACACATAATAACTGCTAAATAAATGTTTGAGTGAGTTAATGAACTTTATAAACTGTGAATTCCGGAAGAGGTGATGGTAGTCATGGTGGTGGTTATAGAGCTGGACCAAAGCACATGATCTCCTGGAGTTGTAAATAGTTGTGGGTTTGTTGAGGATAGTAATGGTCATCCTGACAGGAGTACCAAAGATACCTGAACACTAGTGTTTTACTTTGCTCTCTTTTTTGGGAGAGGGGAATGGTCAAAGTGACTTGAAGCTTTCAGCATTATGTGTTTACACTTATAAGTGGTATAATAAAGTAAAGGAATAAAACAAACCAGCTTTCTTATCTCTAGACCTCTCATTCTCTTTCTGCCTAAATAATCTCATCTCCATCTTTGTCTGTCAAATTCTAATGGTTGTATTTGATACAGCCCGCCAGGCTTCTCTGTCCATGGGATTTCCCAGGCAAGAATACTGGAGTGGGTTTGCCGTTTCTTCTCCAGGGAATCTCCCCAACCCTGGGATTGAATCAGTGTCTCCTGCTTGGCAGGCAGATTCTTTACTACTGAGCCACCAGGGAAGCCAAACTTGATACATTAATTAATAGGACCAAAATAGGAATAGATAATAATATATGTGGTATCATCATGTTTTTGTTGAAGAAAAGAAGTATATTCATGTTCATGTAGAGTAAGTGAGTGATCTGGAAAGATTTTTGTCAAAACTGACAATGATGCACAATTTATTTGTGTTTTCTATGTTTTTCATTTAATGTTTGTGTTTTCTGATTTTTCTGTAAGAAACACATTGTGTTTTTAAAAAGTAAGATTAGTACAGAAACTTTATTTTTAAAAATCCCAGCTGTCCTTTTTCGTCTAGCTCCCAGTTGCAGTGTCTAACACTTAGTATTTATTAAATATGTTTTTATTTGAATGACTGAAACTTAAGGAAGAACTTGGTAAGTGCCATAAATAGGCATAAAGTGCTGAGAGGATTCAAAGAGAAAAGGATCATGTGTAGAAAGGACCAGTTGCAGATGATGTTTGAATTGACCTTGAAAGGCAGGGTTTTGTTTTGTTTTGTTAAGAGTATACTATAATTTAATACCCCTTTGTACCAGTGATTAACATTTTGTGGATAAGCATTTGAGGAAACGAGATTTCTTTGATTGTATTTATTCTTTAAATTCATGGCTTATATTTTTAGGATACATGCATTATCCAGCAGACTGACTTATTATCTTCTCTTTAGGTTAGTATTAATAATGTGGTTTCCCCTAAGCAAACAACAGCCTGGTGAAGTGGGTTGAAGAGCCTATCGTGTGATAGGGAAACCAGCCAGGAATTAGGAAACTTCTCAATTGAAAAATGTGAAAAACACACAAGTAGTGGAGAATTGATTACATTTAGTTATTTCTGACTTTAGCAAAAAATAAGCTTTTAAAATTTTAATTGATTTTCTTACATGATAGATCACTTTAAAAGAATGCCTTAAAATGCTTATTTTAAATTAAAGTATTAAGTGTGGTGAATTTGGTTTGTGAAGTTTTATCTTTTGAGACAGACTATAATTCACAACCATTCATGAAGTGTTAAAAGTTTACTTCCTGAAGAAAAGTCAAATTTTATGTGCTGATCCAGGAGCTCCCTTTTGACTTAAGATAAATATACTCCTGTGATAAAGTCATATTTCTGAAACTAGCTCACTGAACTAATATTGGAAAGTATTTAGTATGCTGCCATAAGACATTAACAAAATAAATTTGTAAAAGAAAAGCAAATCTATGGAACTAAAGGTACTTTACAAATGTAAAATTTTTTTATATATATAAAATAATTCTTAAAGTTTTAGACCTTTTCTCTTTAGAATTTTATTCTTACAAAAAAGTTTTTAAAGGTCTTATTTTACATCACTTAAAATTATTCTAAAAAGCTTTTTTTTTTTTTTAATAATTTCTTACTCTAATTTGGATCTAAAATAGAATGAATACCAGTTTTGAATTTTCAAGGCCGGTCTACATTTGGTTTCACATTTAGTGAATTTAGTCATAATATTCCCAAACCCAGCAGGATACAGTTTCTATGGTTATCAGACCCTTTATAGAGTGACAAAGATTGGAATTCTGATTCTCATGAGTCAAATTTTGGCCTTTGACTCTGTCCCCCTTTCACACTCCTTGCTAAGCTTGGGCTGTTGCTATGCTTGAAGGCCTGTCAGAGAGCAGGTTCCTATGGTAACAGGAATGGAAATTTCAAAGAAGAAAGAGAATAGGAGCACAAAGGCTTGGTTGATTTGAATTTGAACAAAGAATAGAATGTTCCCTGTCTTGCATCTTTGTTGAAGAAACCAGAAATTTAATTTTAGAAAGTTATTTTTCAGTTTGTAAACTTCATATACCCTGGTCTTAATTTAATGAATAAAAGTACTACTGCTTAGGGGAGTACTCAGTAAGAATCTTTAAAAAATTCAATCAGCTGAAGATTCTTTTTTCCTCCTTTATAGAGCTTTGATAGTCTGTGTTCCTTATATATATTCTCAACTTGGCGGTATGCTGGCTAACTCATTTAATTTTTACTTTGCTGAAGTTAAAAATTGTTAGAGTTATAATCAGGGCAGCTTGCTTATTTGAAAAATACTAATATTTTTTGTTTTTACATAACTATTGAGGTATGATTTGTATATAGTTAACTGTACCCATTTAACAGTGTTCAGCTTGAGTTTTGACAGAAGTATATATCTGTGAAACCATTATCACTATCAAGATGTCATACATTTTCATCACCTTAAAAGCTTTCTAGGGATCTTCCCTGTAGCTCAGACAGTAAAGAATCTGCCTGCAATGCAGGAGACCCCTGTTTGATCCCTGGATCGGGAAGATACTCTGGAGAAGGGAATGGCAATCCACCAGTATTATTGTGTGGAGAATCCCATGGACAGAGGAGCCTGGTGGGCCACAGTCTGTGGGGTCACAAAGAGTCAGACACGACTGAGCGACTAGCACTGCTATACTACAAAAGCTTCCTTGTGCCCACTGTAGCCCACCCCTCTGAGTTGACTCCCTGCTGTAAGCAACCACTGATCTGCTTTCTGTCACTGTGGATTAGTGTTCATTTTCTAGAGTTTTATATGAATGTAATCATATAGTATCTACTTTTTTATGTCTGGTTTCTTCCACCCAGAATCGTGATTTAGAGATTAGTGCATGTTTTATTTTGCTTTTAAAAAACACCATTCCAGTTGACAGTTGACTTTTTCACTTGGCACTTGAGCATAGGGAATTGAGCAGGGTTCCTCATGCCCATCAAATAGGCCTTCTGCAGCTTTATTAATTTGTAACTCTTTCCTAATCTCTTTTTAAGCTGTCATTTACTAGGTGCTGTATCCTATTTTATATATTCTTATTTGTATATATTGTTGTTATTTGGTTGTTTAGTTGTGTCCGACTATTTGCAACCCCATGGACTGCAGCACGCCAGGCTTCCCTGTCCTTCACCATCTCCTGGAATTTGCTCAAACTCATCTCCATTGAGTCTGTGATGCTGTCCAACCATCTCATCCTCTGTCACCTCCTCCTCCTCCTCCCCTCAGTCTTCCCCAGCATCAGGGTCTTTTCCAGTGAGTCGGCATTTCACATCAAGTGGCCAGAGTATTGGAGCTTCAGCTTCAGCATCAGTCCTTGCAGTGAATATTCAGGGTTGATTCCCTTTAGGATTGACTGGACTGGTTTGATCACCTTAATACATCTATAGGTATTCAGTTCAGTTGAGTTGCTTAGTCGTGTCTAACTCTTTGTGACCCCATGAATCGCAGCACGCCAGGCCTCCCTGTCCATCACCAACTCCCAGAGTTCACTCAGACTCAAGTCCATCGAGTCCGTGATACCATCCAGCCATCTCATCCTCTGTCGTCCCCTTCTCTTCCTGCCCCCAATCCCTCCGAGCATCAGAGTCTTTTCCAATGAGTCAATTCTTCGCATGAGGTGGCCAGAGTACTGGAATTTCAGCTTCAGCATCATTCCTTCCAAAGAAATCCCAGGACTGATCTCCTTCAGAATGGACTGGTTGGACCTCCTTGCAGTCCAAGGGACTCTCAAGAGTCTTCTCCAACACCACAGTTCAAAAGCATCAATTCTTCGGCGCTCAGCCTTCTTCACAATCCAACTCTCACATCCACACATGACCACAGGAAAAACCATAGCCTTGACTAGACGGACCTTAGTCGGCAAAGTAATGTCTCTGCTTTTGAATATGCTATCTAGGTTGGTCATAACTTTTCTTCCAAGGAGTAAGCGTCTTTTAATTTCATGGCTGCACTCACCATCTGCAGTGATTCTGGAGCCCCCCAAAATAAAGTCTGACACTGTTTCTACTAGTTCCCCATCTATTTCCCATGAAGTGATGGGGCTGGATGCCATGATCTTCGTTTTCTGAAAGTTGGGCTTTAAGCCAACTTTTTCACTCTCCACTTTCACTTTCATCAAGAGGCTTTTTAGTTCCTCTTCACTTTCTGCCATAAGGGTGGTGTCATCTGCATATCTGAGGTTATTGATATTTCTCCCGGCAATCTTGATTCCAGCTTGTGCTTCTTTTAATACCACTTTATAGAGGAAAAACTGAAATTTAGAGAGGTTACAGAGAACAAACTGGTTAATAAGCTCAAGGGCTCTGGATAAGAATGCCAAGGTTTAACTCTTGAGACTGTCTTTGTAGCTATGTGATCTTCAGCAAGCTACTTAACTTTCTGTGTCTTTTTTTCTTCACATTTATTATAGAATGGTATGACTAATAGTGCCTACCTTATGGGATTATTGAAAAGATTTAAGTTAGGTTGAAAAGATTAAGCAGCTAAGCACTTACAACACTGCCCAGCCTGTAGTGAGTGTCCATCAATGCTAGCTGAGACACAGCACAAGATACTTACCAGCTAGTAAGTGACAGCAGCATCAACTTAAAGCCTTATACTCAGTGCAAGCAGCACAAAATAGTGACTCAAGTCAGATTTATAATTCATGACGGGGCTCACAAATGGAGGTTTCACTAACATGGTAACACATCAATATCAGATTGGTATTGTATAGCTGAGGACTAAGCAAGTCTGAGACTTACTTAAGGCATACATATGCTTGTATGTACGGCTGTACATACATCAGCATGTGAATATAATGCATTTTCAAGCTTTGAATTTTTTTTTTTTTTTTTTTGCTTTCATTGAGTCTCCGTTGCTGGGCACAGGCTTTCTCTAATTGTGGTTTAAGAGCTTCTCCATTGCAGTGGCTTCTCTTGTTTCAGGGCACAGGCTCTGAAGTGTGTGGGCTTCAGTAGTCGTGGAATGTGGGCTTAACAGTTGCAACTTGCAGGCTCCAGAGCCCGGGCTCATTAGTTGTGGCCCACTGGCTCAGTTGCCCTGTGGCATCTTCCTAGACCAGGGATTGAACTGGTGTCCCTTGCATTGCAAGATGGATTCCTAACCACTGGACCACCAGGGAAGCCCTAAACTTTAAAATAATCATATTGACTCACAGGAAGTTAAAGTAGTGTAGAGATTCTATATACTGTAGGTAATTTTACTGGGGATCTTGCTATCTTATGTAGCTATTAGTGTCAACACTGGGACGTTAGACTTCCCTAGTGGTCAAGTGGTTAAGCATCCTCCTGCCAGTGCAGGGGACACCAGTTTGAGCCCTGATCCAGGAAGACCCCACATGCCTTGGGACACCTAAGCCCATGTACCACAGCTACTGAAGCCTCTGTGCCCTAGACCCTGTGCCCTGCAACAAGAGAAGCTGCTGCAATGAGAAGCCTGCACACCACAGCTAGAGAGTAGCCCCCACTCACTGCAGCCAGAGAAAGCCTGCACTCAGCAGTGAAGACCCAGCACAGCCAGAGAGATAAAGAAAATTCTTTAAAGGCACAGGTGATCTAAAAAAAAAAAAGGAAAGTTATCATTGGTATAATCCATAGCCTTTCGTCATATTTCACCAGTTTGTACATGCACTCATTTTTGTGTCTGTATGTGCACATGTACATGTATGTTTATTGTCTTTGCATTTTTATCACATGTATGAGTTCATGTAGCCATCACCTTGGTTAAGATACTGTGGAAATTCCCTGGCAGTCCAGTGGTTAGGATTTTGTGCTTCCACTGCAGGAGGCACGAGTTCAGATCCCTGGCTGGGGAACTGAGCTCCCACAAGACCCGCAGCGTGGCGAAAAGAAAACAAAACACCAAAACGATACAGAACTGTTTTTATCACCACATCTTCCTTGTGCTTCCTTTCTCCCTGCCACCCTTTCCTATTTCCAGGCAACCTCTAATTTGTTCTCTGTCCCTATAATTTTGTCATTTCAAGAATGTTATATAAATAGAATCATACAGTATATAATCTTTTGAGATTGACTGTTTTCATTTAGCATAATACCCTTGATATCCACCCAAGTTGCTGCATGTACCAGTAGTGACTGTTTTTAATTGCTGAGTAGTATTCCGTTATTGGAGAAGGCAATGGCACCCCACTGCAGTACTCTTGCCTGGAAAATCCCATGGACGGAGGAGCCTGGTAGGCTGCAGTCATGGAGTCGCTAAGGGTCAGACACGACTGAGTGACTTCACTTTCACTTTTCACTTTCCTGCATTGGAGAAGGAAATGGCAACCCACTCCATTGTTCTTGCCTGGAGACTCCCAGGGACGGGGGAGCCTGGTGGGCTGCCGTCTGTGGGGTCGCACAGAGTCGGACACGACTGAAGCGACTTAGCAGCAGCATCAGCATTCCGTTATAGAGATGTTCTGCAGTTTGTTTAATCACCCACTGAAGGATACTGAGTTGTTCCAGCTTTTTGCTATTACAGATAAAGCTGCTGTGAACATTCATGTACACATTTTTGTGCAGACGTAAATTTTCCTTTCGGGGGAATAAATGCCCAGGAGTGTGATTGCTGGGTTATATGATAAGCATGTATTTGAATTTTTAAGAAACTACTCAACTATTTTCCATAGGAGTTCTACCATTTTACATTCTACCAGCAGTGTATGAGAGACGTACGTTCTCAGCGTTCTTACCACCATTTGGTATTTTCACTATTTTTCATTCAGCTTTTCTCATGTGATGTGATATCTTACACGATTTTAATTTGCATTTCCCTTATGGCTAATAATATTGAACATTTTTTCATGTTCCATTCATATATACTCTTTGATAAAATGTTCATGTCTATTGTTCATTTTCAATTGAATTGTTTTTTGCTTTTGAGCTTTGAGAGTTCTTTATATATTCTAGATACAAATCTTTTGTTTGAAATGTAGTTTGTAAATAGTTTATTCTAGTCTATATCTTGCTTTTTCATCCTTTTAACAAAGTCTAGAATAGAAGTCTTAAAATTTTAACAAAATCCGGTTTACCAAGTTTTCTTCCTTTTAGGGACTGTGTTTTTGGTGTCATTTATAAGAACTCTTCAGTGGGTCTGCAAATTCTCTGAAGTTTTATAGCTTTATGTCTCACATTTAAATCTATGATCAATTTTGAGTTAATTTGTATAAAGTAAGTTTCATTTTTTTGCCTGTCAATATCCACTAGCTTCAGCACCATTTGTTGGAAAGGCTGTCTATCCTTGCACTATTGAACTGCTTTTGCTTCTTCCTCAAAAATCAGTTATCTGTCCTTGTATAGATTTATATTTGGGTTGTCAATACTGTCCTGTTGATCTTTGTGTCTATTTCACCACCAATACCACAGTGTCTTGATTTTTATTAGCTATACAGTAAATCTTAAAATTGGATAGTATGATTTTCCCCCCTTTTTTCCCCAAAATTATTTCATTTATTCTACTTTTTTTTTGTATAAAATCTAAAATAAGCTTGTCTTTAACTACTAAAAGTGTTACTGGATTTTGACAGAAATGTTACTAAATCTAGAGATCAGATGTTGAATCTCCAATCCATAAACAGTTTTGTTATGGATATATGGATTGACTTGAGTCCACCTGAAAAGTGAAAGTGTTAGCCACTCAGTCGTGTCTGACTCTCTGTGATCACTTCATGGCAAATAGTTGGGGAAACAGTGACAGACTTTATTTTTTTGGGTCGAAAATCACTGCACATGGTGACTGTGGCTATGAAATTAAAAGACGCTTACTCCTTGGGAGAAAAGTTATGACCATCCTAGGTGGTGTATTAAAAAGCAGAGACATTACTTCGCCAACAAAGGTCCATCTAGTCAAAGCTATGGTTTTTCCAGTAGTCATGTATGGATGTGAGAGATGGACTATAAAGAAAGCTGAGTGCCGAAGAACTGATGCTTTTGAACTGTGATGTTGGAGGAGACTCTTGAGAGTCCCTTGGACTGCAAGGAGATCCAACCAGTCCATTCTAAAGGAGATCAGTCCTGGGTGTTCATTGGAAGGACTGATGTTGAAGCTGAAACTCCAATACTTCAGCCAGCTGATGGGAAGAACTGACTCGTTGGAAAAGACTCTGATGCTAGGAAAGTTTGAGGGCAGGAAGAG
Source organism: Ovis canadensis (assembly GCF_042477335.2). Lineage (NCBI taxonomy): Eukaryota > Metazoa > Chordata > Mammalia > Artiodactyla > Bovidae > Ovis > Ovis canadensis. Next base: position 103,420,316 of record NC_091246.1, read on the forward strand.
AAGGGGACGACAGAGGATGAGATGGTTGGATGGCATCACTGATGCAATGGATATGAGTTTGAGTAAACTCCAGGAGTTGGTGATGGACAGGGATACCTGGTTTGCTGCAGTCCATGGGGTCTCAAAGAGTTGGACATGGCTGAGCAACTGAACTAAACTGAATGTTAAGTAATCTGGACTTCATAGAATTTGTTCAGATTAGTTCTCTGCTGTTTTCTGGAAGAGATTGTGTAGAATTGGTATTCTTTTAAAATTGTTAGCTTTTACCAGTGAAAGCATCAGGCCTGAATATCTTTTTTCAGGAGATTTTAAACTACAAATTCAATTTGTTGAATAGTTTATAGGACTGTTCAGCTTATCAGTTCCATCTTGTATGAGTTTTGGTAGTCTGACTTCAGAGGAATTGGTCTACTTCATCTAAATTGTCTGGTTTATATGCATAGAGTTGTTTGTAATATTACTTATATATTTTTTAACATTTTTGCTGGAAAGTGAAAGTTAGTTTTGGCTGTTGTGGGTTTTCGTTGCTGTGTGTAGTCTTTCCCTAGTTGCAGAGTGTGGGGGCTACTCTTTCCTTTTAGGCTTTTCACTGTGGTGGCTTCTCTTGTTGCAGAGATGGGCTGTAGAGTGTGTGGGCTTCAGTAGTTGTGGCACATGGGCATGTCACTCAGAAGCATGAGGGATCTTCCTGGGCCAGGGATTGAAGCTTTGTCCCCTGCATTGGCAGGCGGATTCTTAACCACTGGGCCACTAGGGAAGTCCTTCCTTATTATATTTTTAATGTTGGTAGAGTATCTAGTGATACCCTTCTTTTCATTCTTGATATTGGTTAAGTTGTGTTTCTCTCTGTCTTTTTAAATCATTCTTACTAGAAGCCTATCAATTTTACTGAAGTTTTCAAAGAACCAGCTCTTGGGTTGAGTGTTTTTTTTTTAATAGTTGATTTTCTGATTTCAGTGTCATTGATTTCTCTTCTTTATTATTTCCTTTCCTTTGCTTGCTTTTACTTTATTTTGCTCTTTTTGGTTATTATGAATAACACTACTCTGTTATGAACATTCATATGCACATTTTTGCTTCAGTTCAGTTCAGTTGCTTAGTCGTGTCCGACCCCATGGACTGCAGCACGCCAGGCCTCCCTGTCTATCACCAACTCCTGGAGCTTGCTCAAACTCATGTCCATTTAGTCGGTGATGCCATCCAACCATCTCATCCTCTGTCATCCCCTTCTCCTCCCGCCTTCAGTCTTTCCCAGCATCAGGGTCTTTCCCAATGAGTCAGTTCTTCCCATCAGGTGGTGAAAATATTGGAGTTTCAGCTTCAGCATCAGTCCTTCCAATAAGTATTCAGGACTGATTTCCTTTAGGATGGACTGGTTGGATCTCCTTGCAGTCCAAGGGACTCTCAAGAGTCTTCTCCAACACCACAGTTCAAAAGCATCAGTTCTTCGGCACTCAGCTTTCTTTATAGTCCATCTCTCACATCCATACATGACTACTGGAAAAACCATAGCTTTGACTAGATGGACCTTTGTTGGCGAAGTAATGTCTCTGCTTTTTAATACACCACCTAGGATGGTCATAACTTTTCTCCCAAGGAGTAAGCGTCTTTTAAATTTCATGGCTGCAGTCACTATCTGCAGTGATTTTGGAGCCCCCCAAAATAAAGTCTGACACTGTTTCCATTGTTTCCCTATCTATTTGCCATGAAGTGATGGGACTGGATGCCGTGATCTTAGTTTTCTGACTGTTGAGTTTTAAGCCAACTTTTTCACTCTCCTCTTTCACTTTCATCCAGAGGCTCTTTGGTTCTTCTTTGCTTTCTCCTGTAAGGGTTGTGTAATCTGCGTATCTGAGGTTATTGATATTTCTCTGGGCAATCTTTATTCCGGCTTGTGTTTTGTCCAGCCTGGCATTTTGCATGATGTACTCTACATATAAGTTAAATAAGCAGGATTATTTTTGCTTAAACATGATTTAAAATTATTTGGTGTATATTCCTAGGAGTGGAATTGCTGGATAATGTGGCAGTTTTATGTTTAACTGCTTGAGTAGTTGCCAAACTTTTCCATAGTGGTTGCCTCATTTTACATTCCTATCAGCAAATTTTTTTGTACTTAGTCCAACAATCTTACTCTCTTATGTAGTTGGTAGTTCATTTATATATAATGCAATTGGTGATGTACTTGGGTTAATATCTACTACCTTATTATTTGATTTCAATTTTTCCAAACTGTTTGCCTTTTTCTCTCTATCTTGACTTCCTTTGTATTATTCTGTTTCTCTCTCTATTACCTAGTTAGTTGTGCATTCTTTTATTGCTTACTCCAGAAATTATGAGATGTGCTCTTGACTTACAGTATTCTAATAAAAATGATAACTTTGATCACTCTCCCCTGACTCCTGTCTTTATACTTTTATTATCACACATAATTATTTTGTATTTTATGTGTCTTTTAAGGCATTGTTTTTTATTTTTACAGAGAATATTCATTTCTATTTTCCCACATATTCACCTCTTTTGTGGCTTTTAATTCCTTTTGAATTTTCATCTTAAATTACTTTTAGCTTTTAGTGTAGATTTGGGCCAGTCATTTTTATGTTTTTGTCTATCTGAAAATGTCTTTACTTTGCCTTCACTTATTAAAGGGTATTTCTGCTGACCATAGTATTATGGTGAGCGGTTGTTTTCTCTTAGCTCTTTAAATAAGTCATTCTGTTGTTTTCTAGTATTCCAAAGTCCAGCAGTAGTTGTTCTGTTGAAGGTAAGGTGTCTTTTCCCCCATTGGTTGTTTTTACAATATTTTTCTTTGGTTTTCCACAGTTTAAATGCGATATGCTTAGGTGTATTTTTTGTAAGTATTATTCTGGGGATTTGCATAACTTTTTGACTCTGTGGGTTGCCTTTAATCAGTTTTGACAAATTCTTGACCCTCATCTTGTTATATATTGCCTCTGTTCATTCTTTCTTCCTTCTTTTGAGGTTCCAGTTATGTATATCCTAAACATTTTCATGTGTTTTACACATCTGTTATGCTTTTTTCTGTATTTTTCAGTAGTTTTTGGTCTGTGTGCTTCTGGTTTGGATATTTTCTATTGCCTTGTTTTCCATTTTGCCAGTTCTTTCTTCTGATATAGCTAATGAGCTCTTAATTTCATCATTTATGTATTTCACTTAGAGAATTTCCATTTGGTCCCTCTTATGATCGATTCCAATTTTCTGGAATCCTTCATCTTTTATTTTCTCAAACATATTTCTCACGTGCAGTCTTGGGACTGAGCTGAGTTGAGGCTGGGTTTCAGTTTTGACAGGTCTCTGCCTCCCTGTCATTTGCCCCCACTGCTGAAGTGTGGTCACTCAGGGGAGGGGCTTCCAGCTGCGAGTGAGTTATACTCATGTCCCCTAGTTGGACTTGAGGCTCTAATTTATGTTTCTTCATACTGATAACACTGCCAAAATCTCCACTCTGCTTTTCAGAGGCTTTATGCTTAGCTTTTTAACCTCCTGCCCTGTGCATCTCCAGAATTTTCAAATATCTTGAAGGGAAAATTAGCTCTGTGTCAGCCTAAACCTAGGAACTTCCGTGTTCACCCATCTGTCACTTTTGAATTTTGTCTGTAGTCTTTTTCTTTTTTCTAATTTGTATTTTATACTGGAGCATCATCAATTAACAGTGTTGTATTAGTTTTAGGGGGTACAGCAAGGTGATTCAATTATATATATACATGTACTGTCTATGGTCTTGCACGACTCCCAGAGCCCTGCTGGTTTCTTGGTTCTCTAGCATCACCCTGGGCAAAACTTGCTTCCCAGTCTCTTGCCTTACACCCAGGTTTACCAGATACCTCCTTGGAGAAGTGGCTGCACTTACCAGGCCACCTCTGCATACTTCCTGCTCTCTGATTCCTGTCTGTCTAGTTCTTTTCCTTTAGTAGTTCTCTAGTAGCCTTCAATGGAGAAGGCAATGGCACCCCACTCCAGTGCTCTTGACTGGAAAACCCCATGGATGGAGGAGCCTGGTGGGCTGCAGTCCATGGGGTCGCTAAGAGTCGGACACGACTGAGCGACTTCCCTTTCACTTTTCACTTTCTTGCATTGGAGAAGGAAATGGCAGCCCACTCCAGTGTTCTTGCCTGGAGAATCCCAGGGACGGGGGAGCCTGGTGGGAGGCCGTCTGTCTATGGGGTCATGCAGAGTTGGACAGACTGAAACAACTTAACAGTAGCAGCCTTCAATAGATACTTTAAAACTTTTCCTGTATTTTGAAGTTGTTCTTGATGGAAACATTGATTTAATTTAAAGTTATTAATTTAAAATTATTTTTTCTTGCTTGGAAGTGCTGATTGCATATAGTTTGTTTTATGTTATTATATATAAACATGTTATATTTATTATATATAGTATATATAGATATTATATATAGTGTTATATTTATTAATACATATATATAGTGATAGTGATGTTAAATGATAAAGTGATCATCACATACAGTTATGTATCAGTTACACATCTCTTATATAGTTAACTTCTTTTAACACCAGTTTCTCTAAGTGACTCAGTTTTTTGACTGCATTGTGTATAGAAGGCTTCTGGAAAATGTTTTATATCAATGTAGAAATAAATTGATTGAGTCTTAGTGGAAAAGACTTGTGGTGAGAATATGTTATTAGTTAAAAATCAGCAATGACTCTGAAACTGGTTATATAAACATGAAAAAAATATTTGGTAGTCAAAAGTCCAGGTGTACATTTCTTGGGATAATTGATCTATTCCTGAGGTTATGATGATAATTTTAGTATGGTTTTATGTTTGGGGCCACTATTTTTTCTTTTTGTTTCCTTAAAATCAGCTTACAGTGTTAGCTGTGTTTACATCATAAGATTTCAGAGTTCAAAGAACTCTAGTGTATGTTCTTAAAATTTTTTTTTAATGTAAAAAGAACAGGAAAATATGAGACCAAAGTGATACCGCTTCCTTTACCTGCCACCTCAAAACATGTACTACTGTGTATAATAACAACTACTCTTTGTCTCCTGTTGGGAAGGATTGAAAGCAGGAGGAGAACGGGACAGAGTTGGTTAGATGGCATCACCGACTCAATGGACATGAGTTTGGGTAAACTGTGGAATTTGGTGATGGACAGGGAGGCCTGGTGTGCTGTGGTTCATGGGGTCACAAAGAATCGGACACGACTGAGCAACTGAACTGAACTGAACTTCCTCTCCTACCCTTTCCTTTCATTTTTTGTCCTCCTCTCCTATTGATATATGTTAGTTGACAAAAATACAGAAATTGAAGTACATAAGAAAAAGAAAATTGAAACCTTTTGTAATCCCATTACCAAGCCATAATTAGGTTTCTGAGCATTTGACACGTATCTTTTGTGGATTTTTCTTTGTAAAATGGACTGTATTGTTATTTGTTGTTCTCAGCCAGGCCTTTTCATTAATATCACCTGTGATAATTAAAATATCCATATAGATTCTGCAATACACCTCATACTTAACCAAATCAGAATCTCTAGGTGATTCTCTGTGAAGAGGGTTTTGTTGAAAAAAAGAAAAGCTTCCTTCAGAAAATTTTAATTGCCTTCAGAAGTCTTCTAAAACAGAAAAAGCAAGAATATTGCCATATTATATATGAAGAAAGCTTTAACTTGTATACAGCTCTTCATCTAATGATTTGATTTGAACTTTTCCCTAGCCATTCCACCCTATGGTGAATTTGGATTGCTCTCGGGATTTCCGGCCATTTCTCTGTGCACTCTATGCTCCTGTCTGTATGGAATACGGCCGTGTCACACTTCCCTGCCGTAGGCTCTGTCAGCGGGCTCACAGTGAGTGTTCGAAGCTCATGGAGATGTTTGGTGTTCCTTGGCCTGAAGATATGGAATGCAGTAGGTGCGGAAATCATAGATTTTTCATGGACCATTGCTTCTTTTACAGCATGTTTAAAATTGTTTTCTAGTTCGTCAGTTTTTAAGAACTTTTCGAAGTGTGTATATTACTTATAATTTTGAACAGAAGTTTCATGCCTCCGAGCTGTTCATTTCCTTAGGAATTTGGAATGAAATGAAAAAGGTGGAAAAAGAAAAACATTTCTATGAAGAAAATTTTAAAATAATTAAGAAAAACATAATCAAGATATAGATTGTTGATATCTTTCCCTTACAGTTTTTTTCTGATTATAAAAGTAATGCCATTTATAAAAGATTAGAAGATATAGAGAACATAATCATTTGTTGCCTCATTACTAAATATCTTTAATGATGATTTAATGGGACTTGAATATCTTTATAATTTCAGTGTCAATAACTATAGTAGTTTTGTCAATTCTGTTTTTCTTTCTTTTTTTTTTTTTTTTTTCAATTTTGTTTTTTTGACCATGCAACATGTGGGATCTTAGTTCCCTGATCAGAGATAGAACCCATGCCCTCTGCACTGGAAGCACGGAGGCTTAACCACTGGACTGCCAGGAAAGTCCCTCAGTTCTGTTTTACTGTAGCGTATTAACATACTTAGACCCAGAAAATGTCAGATACTTTTCAAATCACTTCCAGTATATAGACTGTAAGCATTTCCTAAAGGTTTGCAGATATTTACCTGATAGTCTTATAGATTTGTATAAGAGAACATAATTGTTAGTAATAACGTGTATGGTAGTAATACTGAATTTTTTGTACTATAATGTTATACCTTTTTGTGTTCTTACATATTTCAAGGATAAAGCATAGATGAATACCTATAAAACTCTTACTATCTAGCTTTGTCCAATAGTATTTTGCAGTGTTTGCTTCAGGTTTTTTTTTTTTTTTCTCTTGGCCACACCCAAGATCCCTATGGCTTGCAGGATCTTAGTTCCCCCAACTAAGGATGGAACCTGGGGCCCTGACAGTGAGAATACTGAGTCCTAACCATTGGACCACCAAGGAATGCCCCAGATTTCTTTTTTAAAGAAATAAAACAGTACAGGTGGAGCTGAAAATTCCTTCATTAGTATCCATCTTGATTTCATTTCCTTCTTTTCTCCCCAGAGATGAGATAATCATTATGTTGAATTTGTTGTTAATTCTTATGTTTGTTTCTATACTCTTACTATACATTACATATATATCCATAAGCAACATTATATACTTTTTTACATTTCATATATATATATATATATATACACACATATATAATGTTGTTTATGTATCTGTGTTTATATCTATATCTGTGTTTATCTTTGTTAGTCTGGTTCATTCCTCTTAATTGCTGTGTAATGGCCAATTTTCTATAGTTATTTAGCCATCTTCTACTGATGGTCATTTAACTTATTTCCAAGAGTTTGCGTTTATGGGCAGTGCTGCACAGAATACTTTTTTTCTCCTTCATGTTTAAAATTAATTTTATTTATCATCTATCAATAACTCTTGGAAGCAGGTAAAAAGCCCATGTTGTTACTGTCATTTGATAGATGGGAAAACTTAAAACATGTATTAGTTACTTGTAGTCAGTTCACTGACAATTTGCTTTCTCTTATTTGTCCACGCTTTTTTCCACCTATTTGACATACTCTCTTATCTAGCCCCATCAAACCAGTCATCCACTGTCTCCCCCAAACCTTACAATACTTACAGTTCCTCTTTTGGAAATCTAAACTTCTTGGTGTTTATACCAACAGTTATGAATTACCTCGGCAGGAATCCTATTTTATGTGTTGTGTCTAGCTCCTATTGTTTAGTGGTCTTTTTATTTTAATAGGTTATGTACAGCTATAGAAATGTCATTATGATCTCTGTTTTGATAGCATTAAATCTATTTTATGTCCTCACTGTGTTGCCTGGAATTGCCTGACTCTGAATTCTTACTTAAATTCTGACAAACCTGCTCTTTCATAATAACCTTTCGTTCTTCCAGTCTCTCATATCCTTCTTCATACTGTCTTTGTGTTTCAGTTTCATGGATACCCCAAAGTTTTGGGGTTTCCCTCACCTTTCCTAATAGGTCCCTTCCTGATCTGATTTTTTTTCTTACTTAGGTTAAGCTTTGTTGTCCATTACATAAAATAGTACTTTTGCTAACAGTTTCAACTTATTCCTTCTACTGTACTTGTTCAGATCTCTAGCTGGACCAATTCAACTAATTTCTTACAAATTAGTTATGCTGCATATTTAATTATTTAAACCATAGCAACTCCTTTTTTTCCCCTACAGTCCAGATTCTATCATTGTTTTATTATATTTGCTTTATCATATCTGTCCATCCCTCTGCTGATCCACTAATCTACATTATTCTTTGAGTGTATTTCAAAATAAATTAGAGACAGCAGTTACTGTCCTCACAAATATTTTATCAGGTCCTTCACCAAACATTTGTCTTTAGTTTTGTGGGTTTTTTTCTGTTTAAAACTTTACAAGGAAATGCATAAATCTAAAGATGTGGTCAACTGGAGAAGGGAATGGCAAACCACTTCAGTATTCTTGCCTTGAGAACCCCAGAAACAGTATAAAAAGGCAAAATGATAGGATACTGAAAGAGGAACTCCCCAGGTCAGTAGGTGCCCAGTATGCTACTGGAGATCAGTGGAGAAATAAATCCAGAAAGAACGAAGGGATGGAGCCAAAGCAAAAACAATACCCACCTGTGGATGTGACTGGTGATAGAGGCAAGGTCCGATGTTGTAAAGAGCAATATTGCATATGAACCTGGAGTGTCAGGTCCATGAGTCAAGGCAAATTGGAAGTGGTCAAACAGGAGATGGCAAGCGTGAATGTCGACATTCTAGGAGTCAGCGAACTAAAATGGACTGGAATAGATGAATTTAACTCAGATGACCATTATATCTACTACTGCAGGCAGGAATCCCTTAGAAGAAATGGAGTAGCCATCATGGTCAACAGAAGAGTCTGAAATGCAGTACCTGGATGCAATCTCAAAAACGACAGAATGATCTCTGTTCGTTTCCAAGGCAAACCATTCAATATCAGAGTAATCCAAGTCTATGCCCCAACCAGTAAAACTGAAGAAGCTGAAGTTGAACAGTTCTATGAAGACCTACAAGACCTTTTAGAACGAACACCCAAAAACGATGTCCTTTTCATTATAGGGACTGGGATGCAAAAGTAGGAAGTCAAGAAACACCTGGAGTAAAAGGCAAATTTGGCCTTGGAATACGGAATGAAGCAGGGCAAAGGCTAATAGAGTTTTGCTAAGAAAATGCACTGGTCATTGCAAACACCCTCTTCCAACAACACAAGAGAAAACTCTACACATGGACATCACCAGATGGTCAACACTGAAATCAGATTGATTATATTCTTTGCAGCCAAAGATGCAGAAGCTCTATACAGTCAGCAAAAAGAAGACCAGGAGCTGACTGTGGCTCAGATCATGAGCTCCTTATTGCCAAATTCAGACTTAAATTGAAGAAAGTAGGGAAAGCCACTAGACCATTCAGGAATGACCTAAATCAAATCCCTTATGATTATACAGTGGAAGTGAGAAATAGATTGAAGGGACTAGATCTGATATATACAGTGCTGGATGAACTATGGACTGAGGTTCATGACATTGTACAGGAGACAGGGATCAAGACCATCCCCATGGAAAAGAAATGCAAAAAAGCAAAATGGCTGTCTGAGGAGGCCTTACAAATAGCTGTGAAAAGGAGAGGCGAAAAGCAAAGGAGAAAAGTAAATTTATAAGCATCTGAATGCAGAGTTCCAAAGGATAGCAAGAAGAGATAAGAAAGCCTTCCTCAGCAATCAATGCAAAGAAATAGAGGAAAACAACAGAATGGGAAAGACTAGAGATCTCTTCAAGAAAATTAGAGATACCAAGGGAATGTTTCATGCAAAGATGGGCTCGATAAAGGACAGAAATGGTATGGACCTAACAGAAGCAGAAGATTTTAAGAAGAGATGGCAAGAATACACAGAAGAACTGTACAAGAAAGATCTTTATGACCAAGATAATCACGATGGTGTGACTACTCACCTAGAGCCAGACATGCTGGAATGTGAAGTCAAGTGGGCCTTAGAAAGCATCACTATGAACAAAGCTAGTGGAGGTGATGGAATTCCACTTGAGCTATTTCAAATCCTGAAAGATGCTGCTGTGAAAGTGCTGCACTCAGTGTGCCAGCAAATTTGGAAAACTCAGCAGTGGCCACAGGACTGGGAAAGGTCAGTTTTTATTCCAATCCCAAAGAAAGGCAATGCCAAAGAATGCTTAAACTACCACACAATTGCACTCATCTCATATGCTAGTAAAGTAATGCTCAAAATTCTCCAAGCCAGGCTTCAGCAATATGTGAACCGTGAACTTCCTGATGTTCAAGCTGGTTTTAGGAAAGGCAGAAGAACCAGAGATCAAATTGCCAACATCCTCTGGATCATGGAAAAAGCAAGAGCGTTCCAGAAAAACATCTATTTCTGCTTTATTGACTATGCCAAAGCCTTTGCCTTTGTGGATCACAATAAACTGGAAAATTCTGAGAGAGATGGGAATACCAGACCAGCTGAACTGCCTCTTGAGAAACCTCTATGCAGGTCAGGAAGCAACAGTTAGAACTGGACATGGAACAACAGACTGGTTCCAAATAGGAAAAGGAGTACGTCAAGGCTGTATATTGTCACCCTGCTTATTTAACTTATATGCAGAGTACATCATGAGAAACGCTGAGCTGCAAGAAGCACAAGCTGGAATCAAGATTGCCGGGAGAAATATCAATAACCTCAGATATGCAGATGACACCACCCTTATGGCAGAAAGTGAAGAAGAACTAAAAAGCCTCTTGATGAAAGTGAAAGTGGAGAGTGAAAAAGTTGGGTTAAAGCTCAACATTGAGAAAACGAAGATCATGGCATCTGGTCCGATCACTTCATGGGAAGTAGATGGGGAAACAGTGGAAACAGTGTCAGACTTTATTTTGGGGGGCTCCAAAATTGCTGCAGATGGTGACTGCAGCCATGAAATTAAAATACGCTTACTTCTTGGAAAGAAAGTTATGACCAACCTAGATAGCATGTTGAAAAGCAGAGACATTACTTTGTCAACAAAGGTCCGTCTAGTCAGGGCTATGGTTTTACCTGTGGTCATGTATGGATGTGAGAGTTGGACTGTGAAGAAGGCTGATTGCCGAAGAATTGATGCTTTTTAACTGTGGTGTTGAAGAAGACTCTTGAGAATCCCTTGAACTGCAAGGAGATCCAACCAGTTTATTCTAAAGGAGATCAGCCCTGGGTGTTGTTTGGAAGAATTGATGCTAAAGCTGAAACTCCAATACTTTGGCCACCTCATGCGAAGAGTTGACTCATTGGAAAAGACTCTGATGCTGGGAGGGATTGGAGGCAGGAGGAGAAGGGGATGGCAGAGGATGAGATGGATGGATGGCATCACAGACTCGATGGACATGAGTCTGAGTGAACTCTGGGAGTTGGTGATGGACAGGGAGGCCTGGCATGCTGCAGTTCATGGGGTCACAAAGAGTCGGACACGACTTAGCAACTGAACTGAACTGAAAGATAGCACCTGAGTTTTAACAAAAACCTGCAGCTTAGAAAGCCAAATCCTTAGAAGGATATAGAACAGATCATTACCATTACCTCACGCTTTCATGTACCTTGCTAGTCAGTCCATGTCTATACCATCCTTTGGAAGCAACTACTGTTTAGCATCCTTCCTAGATAATTACTTTGTACATTCCAGCACTTCATACAAATAAAGTCATATGTTGTATAAATCTTATTTTGCTTGAGTTAAGATTGCTCTTTCTTGCTCTATTTTCAAGACTCAGTGTTTGTGTGTTCATTAATAGTTCTTTCCTTTTTCTTGTCTTCCATTGTATAGATTACTGTATTTTGCTTATCTGTTCTCCTGTTGATAGACATTTTAAACCATAGCTGCTGTATTTGCTCTTTGTCTTTAGTCAATTTCCAATGTGGTCAACAGGAAAGTTTCTATTCATTCTCCTCAGCACTTATGCCAAATCTATGTCACTCACTTCAAACCTATATTTCATTTCATGTTTATTCCATATTTGACCCTTACTCCCCTCAACCTCAGTCTGTCCTCCTTTCCTGAAAATCACTTTGGCATTTTGTGCAAACTGTTGTGGTCTGCTACATCTCAGACCAGTCCTTCTCAGTTTCCTTTCTTGCATCGTCTTCTTCCTGGTGCTTCTTAGCAGTCTTTTTCTGTTCTTTTTGATTCTACATGCTTCCCCTGGACAATTTCATCTCACTGATTTTAACTGTTACTCACATGCTGATGACTCCTAAATCCAAATCTATAGCCTTGGCATCTTTCTGGTAAATTCCAAATCTGTGTAACAAGCAGCCATTGGATATCCTAACCTGAATTTGTCTCAAGTACCTCAACTTCAACATATCTAAAATTGACTTTACTCCTTGCTCATTTTTCTTTTAAATTCCTGGAAGGCATATTCCTCCTTCATTGACCTAAAGCTCCCACATCCAGTCAGTTGTAGATTCTGTTGCTTTTATTTAACTAATTTCGTAGCTGTCTCACTCTCACTGCCTTATCTGGTTTTAGTTATGTTTCATCAGATTTCTCTGCTCTCAATTTTGTACAGCTCAAATGTCTTCCATACTCCTTCTAGTCATCTTTCTAATTAACTTGTATGTGTGGTGAGCTCTTAGTCATGTACAACTCATTGAGACCCCATGGACTATATATATAGTACACCAGGCTCCTCTGTCCATGGAATTTTCCAGGCAAGAATATTGGAATGGGTTGCCATTTCCTTCTCCAGGGGATCTTTGTGACCCCAGGATCAAACCCATGTTTCTTGAGTCTCCTGCATTAGCAGGCAGGTTCTTAACCAGTTGAGCCACCAGGGAAGCTGTTAACTTGGGTAAGGGCTATATGAATATGTTTAGTCAACAGTTATCAATTCAGCAAATATTTAGTCAACAGTCATCCATTCAGCAAATATTAATTGGATGTCTTCCATGTGCTAGACACTATTCCAGATAGTGAAGATGAGTAGTGAACAAAACATGGTCTGTTCTTATGGATCCGCAGTTCTAGTGATGGTTGTAATGGTAGGATATAAATAAATAGATAATGTCAGATAGCAGTGAATGCCAGTAAGAAAGAATAGAGCTAGGTGACATGATATACTGTGGAGACATGAGGGAAGTCCTTTTTAATCAGGAGACAGTGGAACAGGGACGTGAATGGAATGAGAAAACAAATGATACAGATATCCAGGGAAGATCAGTCCAGGCAGAAGAAGCAGAGCAACACGTGCAGAGCCTCTGAAGTGGACGCGTGCTGGTTATATTCACACAACAGCAGGGACGCCACAGAGGCTAGAGCCATGTGAGTAAGGGAGAAGGGAAGGAAATACGATCAGAAAGCACTGGGGTTGGGGAATGTCTTTAGAGCTCCTTTTGGAATTTGGATTTGATTCTGAGTGAGTTAGAAGATTTTGAGCTGAAGAGACATGATCATGAGCACAGGGGTGGCATGTCTTTAAAGGATCACTCTGGTTCTTATGTACAAATGGAGATGAACTAGAAGCCACTCCAGAAATCCAAGGATGAGGTACTAATAGCTCAAACTGGGTGAATGCCATGGAGGACGTGGAAAGTGGTCAGATTTTAGATACGTTGCAAAGTCGAATGACAGAAAGTGCTGGTTTCATTTGCTATTATTTTCTCCCATTCTGAGGGCTGTCTTTTCACCTTGCTTATTGTTTCCTTTGCTGTGCAAAAGCTTTCACTTTAATCAGGTCCCACTTGTTTACTTTGTTTTTATTTCCATTACTGTAGGAGGTGGGTAATAAGAGGATCTTGCTTTATGTCATCGAGTGTTCTGCCTGTTTTCCTCTAAGAATTTTAATAGTTTCTGGTCTTACATTTAGGTCTTTAATCCATTTTGAGTTTATCTTTGTGTAGGTGTTAGGAAGTGTTCTAATTTCACTCTTTCACATGTAGCTGTCCAGTTTTCCCAGCACCATTTATGGAAGAGCCTATCTTTGCCCCATTGTAAATTCTTGCCTCCTTTGTCAAAAATAAGGTACTCATAGGTACATGGGTTTATTTCTGGGCTTTCTATCTTGTTCTGTTGGTCTATATTTCTGTTTTTGTGCCAGTACCATACTATATTGATGACTGTAGCTTTGTAGTATAATCTGAAGTCAGGAAGGTTGCTTCTTCCAGTTCCATTCTTTCTCAAGACTGCTTTGACTATTTGGGATCTTTTGGGTTTCCATATGAATTGTGAATTTTTTTGTTCTAGTTCTGTGAAAAATGCCATTGGTAATTTGATAGAGATCACATTGAATCTGTAGATTGCATTTGGTAGTATAGTCATTTTCACAATTTTGATGCTTCCTACCCAGAAACATGGAATATCTCTCCATCTGTTTATGTCATCTTTGATTTCTTTCATCAGTGTCTTGTAATTTTCTGTGTACAGTTCTTTTGTCTCCTTAGGTAAGTTTATTCCTAGATATTTATTTTTTTTTGTTGCAGTGGTGAATGGGATTGATTCCTTAATTTCTCTTTATGATTTTTCATTGCTAGTTTATAGAAATGACAGTGATTTCTGTGTATTGATTTTGTATCCTGCAACTTTGCTAAATTCACTGATTAGCTCTACTCATTTTCTGATACTGTCTTTAGGGTTTTCTATGTACAGTATCATGTCATCTGCTAACAGTGAGAGCTTTACTTCTTTTCTGATCTGAATTCCTTTTGTTTTTTTCCTTCTCTGATTGCTATAGTTAGGGCTTCCAGAACTATGTTGAATATAGTGGTGAAATCTTAGGGGGCATGCTTTTAGTTTTTCACCATTGAGAATAATGTTTGCTGTAGGCTTATCATATATGCCCTTTACTATGTTGAGGAAGGTTCCTTCTGTGCCCATTTTTTGAAGAGTTTTAATCATAAATGGGTGCTAAATTTTGTCAAAGGCTTTTTCTGCATCCACTGAGATGATATGATCTTTTTTTCAATTTGTTAATATGGTATATCACATTGATTGATTTGCATATATTGAAGAATCCTTGCATTCCTGGTATGAACCCAACTTGATCATGGTGTATGAGCTTTTTGATGTGTTGCTGAGTTCTGTTCGCTAAAATTTTGTTGAGGATTTTTTGCATCTATGTTCATCAGTGAGATTGGCCTGTAGTTTTCTTTTTTTGTGTTGTCTTTGTCTGATTTTGGTATCAGGTTGATGGTGGCCTTGTAGAATGAGTTTGGAACTGTTCCTTCCTCTGCAATTTTTTGAAAGCGTTTTAGAAGGCTAGGCATTAGATGTTCATCATGAGAAACACTGGGCTGGAAGAAGCACAAGCTGGAATCAGAATTGCTGGGAGAAATATCAATAACCTCAGATATTCAGATGACACCACCCTTATGGCAGAAAGTGAAGAGGAACTAAAAAGCCTCTTGATGAAAGTGAAAGAAAGAGGAGAGTGAAAAAGTTGGCTTAAAGCTCAACATTCAGAAAACGAAGATCGTGGCATCTGGTCCCATCAATTCATTGGAAATAGTGGAAACAGTGTCAGACTTTATTTTTTGGGGCTCCAAAACCACTGCAGATGGTGACTGCAGCCATGAAATGAAAAGACACTTACTCCTTGGAAGGAAAGTTATGACCAACCTAGATAGCATATTCAAAAGCAGAGACATTACTTTGCCAACAAAGGTCTGTCTAGTCAAGGCTATGGTTTTTCCTGTGGTCATGTATGGATGTGAGAGTTGGACTGTGAAGAAAGCTGAGTGCAGAAGAATTGATGCTTCTGAACTGTGGTGTTGGAGAAGACTCTTGAGAGTCCCTAGGACTGCAAGGAGATCCAACCAGTCCATCCTAAAGGAGATCATTCCTGGGTGTTCATTGGAAGGACTGATGCTGAGGCTGAAACTCCAGTACTTTGGCCACCTCATGTGAAGAGTTGACTCATTGGAAAAGACCCTGATGATGGGAGGGATTGGAGGCAGGAGGAGAAGGGCACAACAGAGGATGAGATGGCTGGATGGCATCACTGACTCGATGGACATGAGTTTGTGTGAACTCCAGGAGTTGGTGATGGACAGGGAGGCCTGGCGTGCTGAGATTCATAGGGTCACAAAGAGTCTGACACGACTGAGCTACTGGACTGAACGGAACTGAACTGAAATAATTGATAGAATTCTCCTTTGAAGCCGTCTGGTCCTGGGCTTTTGTTTTTTTGGGAGATCTTTGATCACAGGTTCAATTTCAGTGCTTGCAATTGGGTTGTTCATAATTTCTATTTCTTCCTGGTTCAGTCTTGGAAGATTGAACTTTTCTAAGAATCTGTCAATTTCTTGCAGGTTATCCATTTTATTGCCATATAGTTATTCGTAATAGTCTCATAATTGTTTGTATTTCTGCATTGTCTGTTTTAACCTCTCCTTTTCATTTCTAATTTTGTTGATTTGATTCTTCTCTTTCTTTCTTGATGAGTCTGGCAAAAGGTTTGTCAATTTTGTTTATCTTCTCAAAGAACCAGCTTTTAGTTTTATTAATCTTTACTATTGTTTCTTTCATTTCTTTTTCATTTATTTCTGCTCAGATCTTTATGATTTCTTTCCTTCTACTAATTTTGGGGTTTTTTGTTCTTTTTTCTTCAGTTGTTTTGGGTGTAAAGTTAGGTCGTCTATTCCATGTTTTTCTTGTTTCTTGAGGTAGGGTTGTATTGTCATAAACTTCCCTCGTAGAGCTGCTTTTGCTGTCTCCCAAAGGTTTTGAGTTGTCGTGTTTTCATTGTCATTTGTTTCTAGGAATTTTTTAATTTCCCTTTTAACTTCTTCAGTAACCTGTTGGTTATTTAGAAACATGTTGTTTAATCTCCATGTGTTTGTGTTTCTTACAGTTTTTTTCTTGTCATTGATACCTAGTCTCATAGCTTTGTGGTCGGAGAAGATGCCTGACACGATTTCAGTTTTCTTAAATTTACTGAGGTTTGATTTGTGACAGAAGATGTGGTGTAGCCTGGAGAATGTTCCATGTACCCTTGAGAAGGTGTATTCTTCTGCATTTGGATGGAATGTCCTGAAGATATCAATGAGATCCATCTCATCTAATGTGTCATTTAAGACTTGTGTTTCCTTATTAATTTTCTGCTTTGATGATCTGTCCATTGGTGTGAGTGGGGTGTTAAAGTTTCCTACTATTATTGTGTTACTGTCAATTTCTCTTTTTATGTCTGTTAGTGTTTGTCTTATGTATTGAGGTGCTCCTATGTTGGATGCACAGATATTTATAATTGTTATGTCTTCTTCTTGGACTGATCCCTTGATCTAATACTATGTAGTGTCCTTCCTTATCTCTTGTAATTTTCTTTATTTTAAGGTCTACTTTGTCTGATATGACAATTGCTACTTCAGCTTTCTTTTACTTCTCATTTGCATGCAATATATTTTTCCATCCTCTCACTTTCAGTCTATATATGTCTTTAGGTCTGAAGTGGATTTCTAGTAGACAAGCATATATATGGGTCTTGCTTTTGTATCCATTCAGCCAGTCTGTGTCTTTTGGTTGGAGCATTTAATCCATCTACATTTAAAGTAATTATTGATACATATGTTCCTATTGCCATTTTCTTCTTTGTTTGGGGTTGATTTTTTCGATCTTTTTTCTTCTGTTACATTTCTTGAGTGTGTAAGTCCCTTTAACATTTGTTGTAAAGCTGGTTTGGTGGTACTGAATTCTCTTAACTTGCTTGTCTGAAAAGCTTTCTATTTCTCCATCAATTTTGAGTGAGATCCTTGCCAGGTACAGTAATCTTGGCTGTAGATTTTTCCCTTTCAGTACTTTAAATATATCATGCCATTCCCTTCTGGCTTGCAGAGTTTCTGCTGGAAGATCAGCTGTTAAATGTGTGGGGTTTCCCTTGTATGTTACTTGTTGCTTCTCCCTTGCCGCTTTTAATATTCTTTCTTTGTGTTTAGTCTTTGTTAGTTTGATTAGTGTGTCTTGGCGTGTTTCTCCTTGCATTTATCCTGTATGGGACTCTTTGAGCCTCTTGGACTTGATTGACTATTTCCTTTTCTACGTTGGGGAAGGTTTCATCTATAATCTCTTCAAAAATTTTCTCATACCCTTTCTTTTTCTCTTATTCTTCTGGGGCTCCTGTAATTTGAATGTTGGTGCATTTGCTTCTGGCCCAGAGGTCTCTGAGACTATCCTCAGTTCTTCTCATTCTTTTAATTCTTCTAGGTCTCTGTTAATTGATTCTTGCATTTTCTCCATTTTGTTTTCAAGGTTTTTGATTATCTTTACTATCATTGTTCTGAATTGTGTTTCAGGTAGTTTGTCTATTTCCTCTTTATTTATTTGAAATTCTGTTTCTAGTTTGCTTCTTCATTTGTGTAGTATTACTCTGCCTTTTCATAAT
This sequence comes from Ovis canadensis, assembly GCF_042477335.2. NCBI lineage: Eukaryota > Metazoa > Chordata > Mammalia > Artiodactyla > Bovidae > Ovis > Ovis canadensis. The sequence goes on from NC_091246.1 coordinate 103,438,694, forward strand.
TTTTTTAACTTGTTGTGTTTGGAGTCTCCATTTCCCAGGCTTCAAGCAAAGTTGGAATTCTTTCCTTGAAGAAGGTTGAATTCTTTCTTTTGGTTTCTGCCCTCCAAAGGACTGATGCTAAAGCTGAAACTCCAATACTTTGGCCACTTCATGTGAAGAGTTGACTCATTGGAAAAGACCCTGATGCTGGGAGGGATTGGGGGCAGGAGGAGAAGGGGACGACCGAGGATGAACTGTCTGGATGGCATCACTGACTCAATGGACATGCGTTTCAGTGAACTCTGGGAGTTGGTAATGAACAGGGAGGCCTGGCGTGCTGCAATTCATGGGGTCGCAAAGAGTCAGACACAACTGAGCGGCTGAACTGAACTGAAGGCTGGTCCAGTGGTTTCCGTAAGCTTCGTGTAGAGTGAGATTTGTGCTGAGTTTTTGTTTGTTTGTTTTTCCTCTGATGGGTAAGGCTGAGTGAGGTGGTAATCCTATCTGCTGCTGATTGAATTCGTATTTTTGTTCTGTTTGTTGCTTAGATGAGGCGTCCTGCACAGGATGCTACTGGTGGTTGGGTGACACTGGGTCTTGTGTTCAGGTGGTTTCCTTTGTGTGAGTTCTCACTGTTTGATACTCCCTAGGGTTGGTTCTCTGGTGGTCTAGGGTCTTGGAGTCAGTGCTCCCACTCCAGAGGTTCAGGGCTTGATCTCTGGTCAGAAACAAAGATTCCACAAGTGGTTTGTTATGGCATTAAGTGAGATTAAAACAAATATCCAAAAATGAGAAACCAAAGATGAATCCCAGACAAATGGCAGTTACAAAATCAGGCAAATAATAATTAAAATAATGGAATATTCACATATACATATACACCCACGAGCAAAGTCAAAACAATCCAACAAAAATACAGTAGATTGATCCAGCAAACAAAGGAAATCAAAAGTTATATTTACCAGTTAAGAACAAAACTAACTAAAGCACAAACTGGAAAACAAAACTAAAGCAAGGTGCCAAGTGGGGAATAAAGCAGTAAAAGCAAAACTAACAAATATGTTGAGAGGAAAGGAAGGAAAGAAAAGAAATAATGGATATGCAAATTTAAATAGAGATTTTATAACATTGAAAATTAACTGCAAGGGAAAAAAACAGGAAAGGTGAAGAAAGGGCTAAATGTACAAAAATACAATAAGTTTTAAAAAATTAAAATTATAAAAAGAAAAGAAAAAAAAGGAAGAAAAAAGGAAAACTCCAAGGAACTGCAAAAGCCCAATGTAGAGGCAGAGATTTATAACAACATTAAAAAGTGTGACTGAATATACACATATACACCCATAGGCAAAATCAGAAAAGTCCAACAAAAATAAAGTACAATAGATTGACCCAGTGAACAAAAGAAACCAAAAATTATATCTACCAGAACAAAACTAGCCAAAGCACAAACTGGAAAACAAAACTAAAGCAAGGTGCCAACTGGGGAATAAAACATTGAAAATAAAACTAACAAATATGTTGAGAGGAAAGGAAAGAAAGATACAAAAGAAAGAATAGATATGCAAAGTCAGATAGAGGTAGATAAAGAATATTTATATATGTTAAAGATTAACTGCAAGGGGAAAGGAACCGTAGGAAAAGCAAACAAAGGAATAAATGTAGAAAAAATAAAAATAAGTTTAAAAAATTAAAAATTAAAATTAAAAAAAGAGAAAAGAAAAAAGGAAAACTCCACAGAAGTGCAAAAGCCCAATGCAGAGGCAGAGGTTTGTAACAACAATAAAAAATGTAACTAAGGAAAAAATAAAGCTCAAAAGCTTAATTGATTTCATAGTGCCAGTAAAATCGACAGCTACAACAGAGGGGAATAAAGGGGGTGGGGGAGGAAAAAAAATCCAAAAGAATCTACAGAACATGTCAAAAAATTAGAATAATAAATGTATTTCTTGAGTCATTGCTGCCAGCGTCCTTTCCCTCGCTGGGAGTCATAGTCCACGTTACCTCCCTAGGATGCCCTCCAACACTGTGCTGATCTCTGGACCTGCTGTGTGAGCACCTCAGATCCTAATCTGGTCCTGCTCCTGTATGTTCTTGCCTCCAGTGTCCACAGCTATCAGAACTAGTGAGTTTTCTTTTGTGGGAGCTCTCAGTGGCCTTTTATACATTCCATAGACACAGAGTCTGCCTAGTTGATCGTGTGGATTTAACCTGCAGCTTGTACAGCTGGTGGTAAGGTTTTAGGTCTTCTTCCTTAGCCACACTGCCACTGGGTTTCAGCTGTGGTTTTATTTCCACCTATACATGTGGGTCCTCCACTGGGGTTTGCTCCTGCGGCTGCCCTGGAGGATTTGGGTTTGCCCCCTTGAGGGCCAGGTGTGGAGGTGGTGCAGCTGCTTGGGTTGCTGGGGTTCTGGCAGCTCCAGGTACTCAGGGGAGTTGGTGGCTAGGGCAGCAGGAAATACAGTGCTCTAGAAGGGTATGGCAACCAGTATTGGCCAGTATACTCCAGTGTTCTTGCCTCGGGAGCCCCACTCCCTGACAGAGAAGCCTGGCAGGCCACAGTCTACAGGGCAGCAAAGAGTTGGACATGACCGAAGTGACCCTGTGGGCGTAGATGCTAGACTTTTTTTGCCTGTGGCAGCTCTGCCCCAGTGAGAATTGAGCGTGAAGGTGGCGCAGCTGCTTGGCTTGCAGGGACCCTGGCAGCACCAAGTTTGCAAGGACACGGACTGCCTCCGCTGCAGGAGTTATGTCCCTATCAGAGTCTTTTTTCGAGCCTCTTATAGCTGGCGATCAAAAAGCCTCTTTGGCCAGTCTGTCTCTGTAGCTCCACCTGTTCAGGCACTTAGAGGGCTACCTTGCCTGGGGTCCTTCTCTGTTGTTCGGTGTGTCAGGCACATAGAGGGGGCCCCCTGGCTGGGATCCTAGTCTGTAAGTTGGCACCTCTGGCACTTAAAGTGGCACCCTGAGTGGGGTCCTACTCTGTAGTTCAGTGTGTCGGGCGTTTGATGGGCCAGCCTCTCTATTGTTCAGCTGCTGATGCTGGCGTGTGGGGAGAGAGAGGCTATGGTGATGGCTGCAGCCCCTACCCGTGACTCAGCAATATTGCCTTGCTTCCGTGGCTGCCTAGCTTTCCTCCACAGGCATTTCCCACCACGATCTCCTCCCTCATATCCCCTCAGTCTGTCTCTTCTCCCTCACATCCCCTTAATCCATCTCTCTGCAGTCAACAGCAGCTTTCACCCTAGGATTGCTCCACAATCCCTAAACTCCACCTCCCAGCTGCTGCGCCTTCCAGGGGACCAGCATTCCTTCCCCGGGGTATGTATGGCTGCTGCAAGGACTGTCTGATTCTCATTCCATTTAGGCTGCCACAGATCAGCTGTTTCACTCTCAGCCTTAAATGTTTCTCCTCTGACTCAGACAGTTGCCCCTACGTGGGGATTGGACCCCTGCTTCGTCCCCCCACCGGCCGAGGACAGGTCCAGGCCTACTGACACTCCTGTTTTCCCCGTAGTTCCTTCATCCTACCGAGTTTTGTGTGGGTCTATATATTCTTTTCCACTGGTCAGGTACTCTTGTCCACTGTTAGCTGGTGTTCTGCATGCACTTCCGTGTCTGAAGGTGTATTCCTGACGTATCCTTGGAGAGAGATGTACTCCACGTCCACCGACTCCTCCGCCATCTTGTTCTCCTAGGGAAGATTTTTACCTCTTATTTTTAAGAAAGTTCTATTTGAGTCTAGGGTAAATTGAGGACTATCTTGTAATTAAACATTAAAAAAAATAACTTTTAGCTACTATTCTACTGGTGCTTTTTATTTATGTATGTTTATTTTATATATGTATACTTGTTTATAGTTTGAAATCTTACTGTAAACTATGTGTCCTAAATAAATAGGATTAATTACACTGTTTATTAATGGCTATGCCTGTTTTAATAAAGAGTGATATTTTTGTTTTTGTTTTTGTTTTTTTTTTTTAATTATTATTTTTTATTTTTTTTCCTTTTATTTATTTATTTATTTATTTAAATTTTAAAATCTTTAATTCTTACATGCATTCTCAAACATGAACCCCCCTCCCACCTCCCTCCCCATAACATCTTTCTGGGTCATCCCCATGCACCAGCCCCAAGAAGAGTGATATTTTTGAAGCCAAAACAAAATTAAGTATACATTTTTCATTTTTTTGCCAACTCGTTGTATGACCCACAAGCAAGATATTTGCATTATTTCTTCGACATATCGTAATGTTCCCCAAGGACATAAGCATAAATAAGCCACAACTGCTAAATGTGGAAATCCAAATCATTAGGTTCCCAGTAAGTAAATGATTCTTGTCTTGTGTTTTTAGGTTCCCAGATTGTGATGAGCCGTATCCTCGGCTGGTGGACCTGAATTTAGCTGGCGATCCTACTGAAGGAGCCTCAGTGGCAGTGCAGAGGGACTATGGCTTTTGGTGTCCCCGAGAGTTGAAAATCGATCCTGATCTTGGCTATTCCTTTTTGCACGTGCGTGATTGTTCACCTCCTTGTCCAAATATGTACTTTAGGAGAGAAGAGCTTTCATTTGCTCGGTATTTCATAGGATTGATTTCAATCATTTGCCTCTCTGCCACGTTGTTTACTTTTTTAACTTTTTTGATTGATGTGACAAGATTCCGTTATCCTGAAAGACCCATTATATTTTATGCCGTCTGCTACATGATGGTGTCATTAATTTTCTTTATTGGGTTTTTGCTTGAGGACCGAGTTGCCTGCAATGCATCCAGCCCTGCACAGTATAAGGCTTCCACAGTGACCCAAGGATCTCATAACAAAGCCTGTACCATGCTTTTTATGGTACTCTATTTTTTTACTATGGCTGGCAGCGTTTGGTGGGTGATTCTTACCATTACGTGGTTCTTGGCAGCTGTGCCAAAGTGGGGTAGTGAAGCTATTGAGAAGAAAGCCTTGCTGTTTCACGCCAGTGCGTGGGGCATCCCTGGAACTCTGACCATCATCCTTTTAGCGATGAATAAAATTGAAGGTGACAATATCAGTGGCGTGTGTTTTGTTGGCCTCTACGATGTTGATGCCTTGAGGTATTTTGTTCTTGCACCCCTCTGCCTGTATGTGGTAGTTGGGGTTTCACTCCTTTTAGCTGGCATTATATCCCTAAACAGAGTGCGAATTGAGATTCCATTAGAAAAGGAGAACCAGGATAAACTGGTGAAGTTTATGATCCGGATTGGTGTTTTCAGCATTCTGTATCTCGTACCACTCTTGGTTGTAATCGGATGCTACTTTTATGAGCAAGCTTACCGCAGCATCTGGGAAACAACGTGGATACAAGAACGCTGCAGAGAATATCACATTCCATGTCCATATCAGGTAAGGGAAACCTTGTTCTAAATTTCAGAATATTTAACAGTGTAAAAACCTAATCTTAGCTGTTTTGTTTTGTGTTTTTTTTTAACTCTTCATGAAAAACCTGAACATTAAAATTTTGAAGTGAAGTTAATGAACAAATTTATTGTAGTAAGAATGTCATACACACATTTCTGTTAACATCTTCCTTTTAAAAGATCACTTTCGTGAGTCCAGGCCGTGGGCTTTTAAGCACTTTACTTCTGTTATCACAAAATAGTTGCTTGTTGGTTATTTAGAAGTCTGCAGGTTTGAGGGGAAGATGTTGATAAAAATACAGTGTCTGTGAAAATTTTACTGATACTTAGAATGGGAGTTTAACAGTTTTGAAAAAAATTAGAATGCATTTGTACAAACAGCTTCATCTTTTAGTTGGTCTTAGTTTTTCTTTTTTGCATACTGAATATTTTGTGATTTACCTTTTAATTTAAAGAGATCGGATAATCATAGAATTTTAGATCTAGAGAGGACCTTAGAGATGATTTATTCAAGTTCCCTCTATAATTTAGAGTTCTTAAACATCTATCTCATTTGAGGCTTAGAAATGTTAAGTGACTTGCTCACTTTATTAAAGTACTTATGCATTATAGATTACTTCCGTTTACTTGGCTCTTTCCCCTCATAGACAGTGAACTCTAAATGCAAGAACATCTTTTCTTTTTTTTTTTAATTTTAAAATCTTTAATTCTTACATGTTTTTAATATTTTTTCAAAGCATGGTCTATAGGTTAGTAGATGATGGCATTGAGGATGGGAGTGTGTAGATTGAGAAGAAAAGACATTTTTAAGAAATGTTCCAGTTTTACTGGAAACAAGGAGTGTGTGATTAGCACATAGTCAATTCTCGTAAATACTTGATGACTGAAAATGCCATATCCTTTTTTATTTTGTGGTATAAATAATTCTACACAAAATTAAATTTTTATTGTATAAATATTAGCTACTGGCTTTTAAAAAACCAACCTATAATTGAGAGACCAGAAAAAATGAATAATTGAAATTTTATTACATTTCTTGATAGAATTGCTTATTAAAAACTCTCATTAAATAAAACTCATAGCTCATATTAAATAAATATGAGTTTTCAGGCCTGAAACTAAGTAATCAAATTTTGCCTCTAATGATAGAGAATGAGATGATTGAATTACATCATATGCTTCTTTATGTAAGGTTTCTAGGATTCCAAATATATATTATCTTAGGACTATAAAAGAAATAATGTTTGGCTCTGAAATAATGATCTGAAAAATACCAGACCTCAAACACGTAAATTAGTAAATTGAGTAGTTGGGACACCACTATTTTCAAGACATTCCTAAGAATCTTTTAGCATCTTGAGAACCAGTTTGAGCTATACAAAAATGTGTGTGTGTATTCATTTCTTTATAGTCATAGGTTCTCTAAGTGTTTTTTATTTCCAACTTACAGAAATAATGTTGGATTTCTGAAAAGAATAGAAAATGGTATAGTAACTGACATAGTTATTAAGCTATAAAGTCTGGGTCAGGAATCCTGACTTCATATCTAACTCTTATTATTTACTAGTTTTATAGCTTTTGATCAACTTCACCTCTTTGCACTTCCAATTCCTCATCTGTAGAGTGAGTAATGGAATCTCATAGAAATAAAAGAGTAATCGTGTGAGATAGAAATAGTACAATCTGTCTTCTAGGACTGTCTTTAGGCATCTACATGCAGTTAGAAGTGTGCCTTCTGTATAATAAGTGCTCAAATGTTAGTTCTGTTACTCATTTTTTCATTTATTGTTGCTGCTGTTACTGTTATTTACACACACACATACATACATACACTTAAAAAATAAAAACCATTCAGTACCAAACTTTAGCAAATGCCATGTTTAAGTTATTGAGAATATACATGACAGTATGTGTACCACTAACTTGTTCATTTTAACTGCAGTAGAGAGATTTAATGTACAAATATACTTTAATTCATTTACTCATTATTTTGCTGATGGATATAGAGTTCCCAAGTGTTTTACTGTTGTAATACCTATCTTCCTTGTACATGACCAAGAATGTTCATGGGGTTTGTACCCAAAAGTGTAGTTGTGGTATTTCAAGTGGTTCTTTTAATTTACACTCGCAGTATGGAGTTGGAATTCCCCATTTCACGCCATCTTGTTGTTCTCAGGCTTTAGGTTTTTGTCAACCTTTGAAACAATATCTCAAGCTTGTCTTGATTTTTATTTTTATTTCCCTTGTACCTCGGTGTTTCCATATGTTTATTGGCTGTTTGGGGTTTCTCTTCTGTGATTTGCCTCTTTGTTGCCTTTGTCCACTGCTCTGTCAGGTTATTTGCCTTTTGTTGTTATTCTTGTTTTAATTCTTTGTCTGTTACTTGCATTGCAGATATCTTATCCTGCTCTCTAGCTTGTCTTTTCACTTTGTGTTTTCTTTGCCTTTTGTGTTTTAAGAAATCCCTCCCTACCTCTAAAAATCATAAAAATGGTCTGCTGTTTTTTTTCTAGCAGTTTTTTAAATTTGATTTTTTAATTCACAGCTCTAATCTTTTGAAATTCATTTTTATCTATGTTATGAGTGATAATTTTAGTTTTTCATATGAATGGTGCTTTTTGTACCATTTGCAAATAGCCCATGTGAATACTAATGCATTGCTGTAATATACAAGTTCCATTTTTAGGCTCTCTTATTTACTGCTCTGTTTGAACAACCTTGTTTCAGTCCCACGTTTCCTCTACCTTATGCTTCTTCAAACTTATTTTAACTGTTCCTGGCACTCTTCTGTTTGAATTTTAGAATAATTTCTTCAGGAGAAGCAGTTTGTATTTTGTTGAAATTGTTTCAGGTTTTAAATGAATCCAGGGAAAGTTGCTATCTTTGTGATACTGAGTTTTAGTATCATTTTGTTTCTTTATGTATGTATTCATTAATTTGTTCCTAGGTACCTTACAGTTTTTGTTTCAGTTGTGAATGAGATCTTTTCTCTGTTACATTTTTCAATTGGTTATTGCTGGTCTACAAGAATGCCACTGATTTTTATATATTGACCTTATATTGAGCATCCCTGCTGAACTCTTCTGTTAGCGCTAATTGTGTATAAATTCTTTTATATATTCTGTGTAGAAATCCTGTTGCAGCAAGTAAGGCCAAGTTCATATTTCACATTCCAGTTCTTATGTTTTATTTAAGATTTTTGTGTCTATACTCATGAGAGATATAGACTGTAATATTAATAGTTTTTCTTTTCTTGCCATATATTTTTCCTTTTTGGTGTCAAGGATGTAATAGCTTCATAAAGTGAGGTTTTTTCCTCCTGTTCTTTGAAACAGTTTTTACAATGAATAGGTACTGTCTGCTCTTTGAAAGAGTCAGTATATCATCCTGTAAAATCCTCTGTCATGGTATCTTTGAAGGAAAGAGAGAGAAATTTCATCTTTCCAAACTGAAATTCTGCAGTTCTCCATTCCTCCTTGTCTCCTGGCCTTTGGCAGCCATTGTTCTACTTTATTTCTCTATGAATTTGGCTGCTCTGGGTACTTCATATTAATGAAACTCAAACACTAGAATTTTAATATTAGTTTTCATTCAGGATTTTACTTTGAGGAATTTTATACAGACTTGTAAATTGAGCACTAGAGCTATTGAATTCCTATTTGAAGTAATATCCATACATAATTGTATAATATTTACTATTATTGAGCATGCCTAAAAGAATGCTTGTTAAGTTTTGATGATAATACCTAATGAGAGGTTTTTTAAATGTATTAAGCAATGATACTATCCTTGAGGTAGCCTCTGCACGTGTCTTGGAGAATGTAATATTTGAATATATGTTTACATGAATATCAGTGCAGTTGCTTTGTAGTCATTTCTCAAATTAATGAAACTTTCAAATATTTGAAAAATCAGAATGTGAGGTCGTTGATCACATTGTTTCAAAGTACCCAGTTGGTACTTTTTAAAGTAAATTGCATGTATTTAAGTCCATGATTTGAAGAAAAGTGGGCTTGTGTAAAGTATTTTAAAATATTTAAAATGAACGTCCTTGCTGAAAACAGGAATACACTGCTTGGATTTTGAAATACTTTACACCAACTGTTTTTTGCAAGAACACTTTTTAAAAAATGTGTATTAAATAATTCTTGAAAAAGTAATGCCTGAAAAGAGTTGGGTTGTGAAATATAGCTTGAGTTTTCAGAATTGTGTATATTTTACAGTTTAAAATCAGTAAAGTTTCTTCCTAGAATATGTGTCATCTTATATATTATGTAAATAGCACAGTAATTTTCCAGGTACTTAGTGGGTTTTTTTTTTTTTTCTTTTAAAGTATTTCCTTCTATTTATTTAGGCACTTCTAAGAGGCTCAAAGCATTTTATGAAAGAGTTACACATTTCAAAGTTTGTTGATATTTCTAGAAATCCATTCACATGTAACATATTTATTAAAAACATGGGGTTTAAAGTCCTGTCTGTAACACTTTGAGTCTCAGTTTCCTCATGTAAAATACAAGGAATAATATGTTAAATATAGTAATATCTACCTCATAGGTGGCTGTGAAGATTAAATGAGAAAATAAAGTTAAGCCTCTTACTAGAATGCCTTGCACAAAGAAAAATTTCATTATTCTGTTGTTGCAAGTACATAATTCCTGAGGTTTAGAGAAGAATTGTTCTTATATTCTGTATTAGAATCATCATTTTGTCTTTTAGACATTGATTTTCAAAAGAAACTGTTTCCTTTCCTAAAGTTTCCCCCTTCATTTTTTTTCTCTTTCATCCATCTAATCCAATGATGTAAGCCCAAGGAATTTTGATACTAGAACCTGTGTTTCAATAATAGAAATGTTTCACCGTAATAGAAGCAGCTAAGACTGTCAAGTTCACATTAGAGCCATTTGTAGAATTAAAAAAAATTATTTGTGTAGAAAACAAACATAAAACCCATTATTTCTATTTTTAGCCACAGAAGGCAGCCCGTCTGTTGTTTATCTAATGTTGATTCAGAAACATACAAAAATAGAAGAATAACATATCTAACTTACGACTTTAGATTCATTTTCTGATAAGAGTGTTTCCCCTTTACCCGACAATACCAAAAGGAATCAACATTGTTTATCAAAGGACCATAAGGAAATGGGTATGTTTTGTCCTTCCAACATTAGTGACAGCAAATAATTCTCAATAAATATATTATAAGTACTACTAATCTTTTCTTTTTTCCTGCTACTAATCTTTAAAGTGGTAAGTATACTGCCTGTGACTTCCTAGCACCAAACTGATTTTTCCTCAGAATTGTTCAGTGCCTGTAATAGAGAGAAAGATGGAGAGTTACTGAGCAAATATTCTAGGTCTCTTATAGGAAAATATTTTGAAATATTATATTTTAGAAGTATAGAATATTAAATTTATTTTTAAAGTATTCATACTGTTATGTACAGGCTGTAAAATGCTATCAAGGAGCACTTTTGGATAAATACTTTAAAATATACAAGTTATTTTGGCCTCTGCTAAACAGACTAAATAGCCTAAGCCATGAGTTCCGTTTTAGTCTTAACTGCAGATATATCTGGTGGTGGTGGTGGTGTTCATTCGTTAAGTCGTGTCCGACTCTTTGTGACCCCGAATAAACTGCAGCACGCCAGGCTTCCCTGTCTTTCACTATCTTCTGATGTATACTATCTAGTGTACAAATGGTTTATACATCTTTAGGAAAAAATTCAGTATTCTTGCCACAGTGTACAGCAGGACACAGCAAACTTTCTCTGTAAGGTCACATAGTAGATATTTTAGGCTTTGCCAGCCATGTGGTTTTTGTTGTAACAACTCAGCTCTGCTGGTGTAGTGCAAAAGCAGCTATCAGTCAGTTCAGTTGCTCAGGCGGGTCCAACTCTTTGCAACCCCATGGACTGCAGCACGTCAGGCTTCCCTGTCCTTCACCAACTCTTGGAGCTTGCTCAAGCTTACGTCTATCGCGTCAGTGATGCCATCCACCCATCTTATTCTCTGTCGTCCCCTTCTCCCGCCTTCAATCTAGCCGAGCATCAGGGTCTTTTCCAGTGAGTCAGTTCTTCTCATCAAGTGGCCAAAGTATTGGAGCTTCAGCTTCAGCATGAGTCCTTCCAATAAATATTCAGGACTGATTTTCTTTAGGATGGACTGGTTGGATCTCCTTGCAGTCCAAGGGACTCTCAAGAGTCTTCTCCAACACCACAGTTCAAAAGCAACAATTCTTCGACGCTCAGCTTTCTTCACAGTCCAACTCTCACATCCATACATGCCCACTGGAAAAACCATAGCCTTGACTAGACGGACCTTAGTGGCAAAGTAATGTCTCTGCTTTTGAATATGCTATCTAGGTTGGTCATAACTTTTCTTTCAAGGAGTAAGCGTCTTTTAATTTCATGGCTGCAGTCACCATCTGCAGTGATTCTGGAGCCCCCAAAAATAAAGTCTGACACTGTTTCCGCTGTTTCCCCATGAAGTGATGGGACCAGATGCCATGATCTTCATTTTCTGAATGTTGAGCTTTAAGCCAACTTTTTCACTCTCCACTTTCACTTTCATCAAGAGGCTTTTTAGTTCCTCTTCACTTTCTGCCATAAGGGTGGTGTCATCTGCACATTTGAGGTTATTGATATTTCTCCTGGCAGTCTTGATTCCAGCTTGTGCTTCTTCCAGTCCAGCGTTTCTCATGATGTACTCTGCATATAAGTTAAATAAACAGGGTGACAATATACAGCCTTGACGTACTCCTTTTCCTATTTGGAACCAGTCTGTTGTTCCATGTCCAGTTCTAACTGTTGCTTCCTGACCTGCATAGAGGTTTCTCAAGAGGCAGGTCAGCTGGTCTGGTATTCCCATCTCTCTCAGAATTTTCCAGTTTATTGTGATCCAGACAGTCAGAGACTTTGGCATAGTCAATAAAGCAGAAATAGATGTTTTTCTGGAACTCTCTTGCTTTTTTGATGATCCAGCGGATGTTGACAATTTGATCTCTGGTTCCTCTGCCTTTTCTAAAACCAGCTTGAACATCTGGAAGTTCACGGTTCACGTATTGCTGAAGCCTGGCTTGGAGAATTTTGAGCATTACTTTACTAGCATGTGAGATGAGTGCAATTGTGTGGTAGTTTACGCATTCTTTGGCATTGCCTTTCTTTGGGATTGGAGTGAAAACTGACCTTTCCCAGTCCTGTGGCCACTGCTGAGTTTTCCAAATTTGCTGGCATATTGAGTGCAGCACTTTCACAGCATCATCTTTCAGGATTTGAAATAGCTCAACTGGAATTCCATCACCTCCACTAGCTTTGTTTGTAGGGATGCTTTCTAAGGCCCACTTGACTTCACATTCCAGGATGTCAGGCCCTAGGTGAGTAATCACACCATCGTGATTATCTTGGTCCTGAAGATCTTTCTTGTACAGTTCTTCGGTGTATTCTTGCCATCTCTTCTTAATATCTTCTGCTTCTGTTAGGTCCATACCATTTCTGTCCTTTATGGAGCCCATCTTTGCATGAAATGTTCCCTTGGTATCTCTAATTTTCTTGAAGAGATCTCTAGTCTTTCCCATTCTGTTGTTTTCCTGTATTTCTTTGCATTGATTGCTGAGGAAGGCTTTCTTATCTCTTCTTGCTATCCTTTTGAACTCTGCATTCAGGTGCTTATATCTTTCCTTTTCTCCTTTGCTTTTTGCTTCTCTTCTTTTCACAGCTATTTATAAGGCCTCCCCAGACAGCCATTTTGCTTTTTTGCATTTCTTTTCCATGGGGATGGTCTTGATCCCTGTCTCCTGTAGCGTATCATGAACCTCATTCCATAGTTCATCAGGCACTGTATATATCAGATCTAGGCCCTTCAATCTATTTCTACTTCCACTGTATAATCATAAGGGATTTGATTTAGGTCATACCCGAATGGTCTAGTGGTTTTCCCTACTTTCTTCAATTTAACTCTGAATTTGGCAATAAGGAGTTCATGATCTGAGCCACAGTCAGCTCCTGGTCTTGTTTTTGTTGACTGTATAGAGTTTCTCCATCTTTGGCTGCAAAGAATAGAATCAATGTGTTTTTGGTATTGACCATCTGGTGATGTCCATGTGTAGAGTCTTCTCTTGTGTTGTTGGAAGAGGGTGTTTGCTATGACCAGTGCATTTTCTTGGCAAAACTCTATTAGTCTTTGCGCTGCTTCATTCCATATTCCAAGGCCAAATTTGCCTGTTAACTCCAGGTGTTTCTTGACTTCCTACTTTTGCATTCCAGTCCCCTATAATGAAAAGGACATCTTTTTTGAGTGTTAGTTCTAAAAGGTCTTGTAGGTCTTCATAGAACCGTTCAACTTCAGCTTCTTCAGCATTACCGGTTGGGGCATAGACTTGGATTACTGTGATATTGAATGGTTTTGCCTTGAAAACGAACAGAGATCATTCTGTTATTTTTGAGATTGCATTCAAGTACTGCATTTTGGACTCTTTTGTCGACCATGATGGCTACTCCGTTTCTTCTAAGAGATTCCTGCCCTCAGTAGTAGATATAATGGTCATCTGAATTAAATTCATCCATTCCGATCCATTTTAGTTTGCTGATTCCTAGAATGTCGACGTTCACTCTTGCCATCTCCTGTTTGACTACTTCCAGTTTGCCTTGAGTCATGGACCTGACATTCCAGGTTCCTATGCAATATTGCTCTTTACAGCATCGAACCTTGCTTCTATCACCAGTCACATCCACAGGTGGGTATTGTTTTTGCTTTGGCTCCATCCCTTCATTCTTTCTGGAGTTATTTCTCCACTGATCTCCAGGAGCATGTTGGGCACCTACTGACCTGGGGAGTTCCTCGTTCAGTATCCTATCATTTTGCCTTTTCATACTGTTCATGGGGTTCTCAAGGCAAGAATACTGAAGTGGTTTGCCATTCCCTTCTCCAGTGGACAACATTCTGTCAGACCTCTCCACCATGACCCGCCCGATTGGGTTGCCCCACGGGCATGGCTTAGTTTCACTGAGTTAGACAAGGCTGTGGTCCTTGTGTGATTAGATTGACTGGTTTTCTGTGATTATGGTTTCACTGTGTCTGCCCTCTGATGGCCTCTTGCAACACCTACCGTCTTACTTGGGTTTTTCTTACCTTAGATGTGGGGCATCTCTTCACGGCTGCTCCAGCAAAGTGCAGCCGCTGCTCCTTAACTTGGGCGAGGGGTATCTCCTCATCGCCGCCCCTCCTGACCTTGAACGTGGAATAGCTCCACTAGGCCCTCCTGCACCTGCGCAGCCACCGCTCCTTGGATGTGGGGCAGCTCCTCCTGGCTGCCACCCCTGACCTCGGATGTGGGGTAGTTCCTCTTGGTTGTTCCTGCACCGTTGCAGCCTGGCACTCTCGGCTGCTGCCCCTGACCTCGGACGTGGGGTAACTCCTCTTGGCTGCTGTCCCTCGGGCATGGGGTCCTTCCGGCTTCTGCCCCTGACCTCAGACATGGGGTAGCTCCTCTCCGCCACGCTATGTGTGCCGTTGCATTACATAATGGTATTAAAAATACTTAATAAATTCTAGTACATCACTATAATAAAGATATGACAATAAATCTTATTTCCAGTTGTCTTTGAAGTCATACCACACCAGAAAAATTTGAGTCAAGGAAAAATCTGAGTAGTTTATGGGAATAGTAAAATAGAAATAACATAATGTAATGGTCATATAAGCTTCTAGTTACTAAGTATGTACTGTGCATCAGGTTCTGTACTCAGTGAATTTATACACATTATCCTTTAATTCTCACAGTAGCACAATAAGATTGTATTCTGCTTTACAAATGAGGAACTGAGTCTTATAATTAAATACAACTTATCTGGATTCTTAAAGTAAGTGATAAAGCTAAGGTGTGAATTGCATTTCTGATTCCAACGACTACTAACCACCTACCTGATCATGTTGAATATGAAGTCTTCCATTTTATTTCCTCTGCCTGCCTGCCTGCTCATTCGCTTGAGTTATGTCTGACTCTTTGCAGCCCCATGAACTGCAGCCCGCCAGGCTCCTCTTTCCATGGGAGTCTTCAGGCAAGAATGCTGGAGTGGGTTGGGATCTCCCCAAACCAGGGATTGAACCTGGGCATCCTGTGTCTTCTGCATTGCAGGCAGATTCTTTACTGCTGAGCCACCGGGGAGACCCCTCCAGTGAATCATGTGTATTTTATCAGTGATTTTATAAAATGTGTTAAGGTAATTTGGCTTCCCAGGTGGCACTAGTGGTAAAGAATCCACCTGCAGTGCAGGAGACTCAAGGGATATGGGTTTAATCCCTGAGTCAGGAAGATTTCCTGGAAGAGGAAATGGCAACTCACTCCAGTATTCTTTCCTGAAAAATTCCGTGGGCAGAGGAGCCTGACAGGCTACGGTCCCTGGGGTGGCAGAGAGCTTGACATGACTGTGCGCACTGTAACTGGTTAAGGTCATTGAGTTCATTGATGTTGTTAAGTTTGTTAAAGAGCTAAGAAGTTTGTCTTAAAGTAGAGCATTAAGAAAATGATTAAATATACTCAGGTTTCCTCAGACAGTATGATTTCTGACAATATGTCTTGAGTAGGAGCATTAGCAGTCTGAAGCAGTTAAATCTGGGAAGAACTCACTATTTGAGATATCATAGATCTTGCATGATTGAGGGGAGATCTCCAAAGAGTCCACCACTTCAAAAATTGTTATGAATTGGGACCAGCCCAGTAAGGAGCTATAGGGCTGGCTCATCAAGCAGGAGCTATTATGTGGATGAGATGGGAAAGGTCACACAAGTGTGGTTGCTATTTATTGGTGAAATGTGAGCCTTGGGCCAGTTGGTAAGTTGAGAAAGGGAGCCAAGAACTCCCTTGCTAGCCTAAATCTCCAGGGCCATAGGCTGAAGTGTTTGCAGGTTAGTTGTGACTCCTATGAATCAGCTAGAACAATACTTTCTCCAGGATTCCCACTGATTGATTGACCAAATAGCTCAAAATATAAAGCCACCAAACACATGAGAAAAGCCACTATGACTATGAGTCACAGCATCAAACTTAGAACTGCAGATGCTGAAATTGTCAAACACTGAAAGATAGAATAGGTAAGTATGTAATGTTTATAGAAATAGGAAATATAGTCACAGGTTACCAGTCTACAAGAAATTACTTGAAATAATAGATTTTTTAAAAAATCTAGAAACTTAATTTTTGAAATGGAAGCTCGTTTGATAGAATTCCTGAAATATTTAATATGAAACAGCAATTTAAGCTGCTGTTTGAAGAGAAATTTAATGAACTGGTATTAGGTGAAAATAAAACTATCCAGAATGTCATAAGAGAGAAAAGGAAAATGTGAAAGTGATGTTAAGAGAAATGTAGGGCAGAGTGAGAAGGTCGAATAGGAGTGTATTGGGTTGGCCAAAAGATGATATGGGCTTTCTGTATCTGAATGAACTTTTTGACCAACCCAATAATTAGATTCCCAGGAGGGAGGGAATTGAGAGAGTCTAGGAGAGACAATATTTAAAGAGCTGGTGACTACACATTTTCCACAACTGCTAAACACGTGAATTCACAGACTGTGGAACTGTGAATTCCAAGGAGGAACTGTGTACCACTAGCAGGATAAGTAAAAAGAAATCCACACTTCAGTGAAACTGCAGAACTCCAAAGACAGGAGTCATAAAAAAGTCTCAGAAAAGGGGACAGATCTTCTAAAAAAGACCAACAGTTAGAGTGACAGCAGAGTCCTTAACAATAACAAAAGCCAGAAAATGATATATTTTAAATGTTAAAAGAGAAAAAAAACTTTTCAACCAGAATTTTGTACCGCGTAAAACTTTTGTGGGGATGCATGGCCAGATCGCTTCCACAGAAGGACGAGCCTTTCAGCTGCAGGGAGTGGGGTCCGTAGACATCCTTCAGGTGGAAAGCTGCCTTGTCTGAGGTGGGCCTGCAGCCAGCGACTCTTAGGTGGGCCAAGAAGGCTTGGCTGTTGGCCCAGCTTAGGACCCTCTGATGGTCCTTATTTGCTCTGGAACTCCCTACCAGTTTGGCTGAGGCTTTTCTGAGAATGCATGGCAGGTCACTTTCTTCTGTCCAATTGTAGATACTGCTCCCAAATAAATATCTCGCACCCCAAACTTTATCTCTGCATGTTCTGGAAAACGCCAATTTGTTCTCAAGAATAGACTTCATCTCTGCATGTTCTGGAAAATGCCGATTTGTTCTCAAGAATAGAGATGAAATAAAGCCATTTACATGTAAACAAAAACTGTGAGTTTACCACCAAAAGATTTGTATGAACTTCTAAAGGTTATATTTCAAGAAGAATGAAAATAATCTCATAGACAGTAGGAGATGCAAGAAGAAATGAAGTAAAGTTGTAAACATATATGTAAAGCTAAATAAATGTTTCTATAAAATGCCAACAACAGTGTGTACTTTGGGGGTTTAAAAAAACATCTAAAGACCTATAGAGAAAAAAATACACCAAAAAAAACCATATATAGACCAGAATTGGGTTAATGCTGTAATCAGCTGTATCAGATGATCTAGGACCCCTGATAAATGGCTGCTCCCCATCCTCTTTTTTTTCTTTTTCCTCTTCTCATAGGCCTCTTGTTCTTAAGGGTTTTAAAATTTTTTGATTTTTTTTAAATTTAATTTTTTGGATAGGTGATTTGTAATGTTTAGAACTTTAAAAATAGTAAACATATATTAAGAAGCATTGTTCCTACTCTTGTTTGTCATGTTCTTAATTTTTGCCCCCTTTCCATCTCTTACCAGTAACCACCGTATATATCAATAATTTCTTGTATGTATTTCCAGAGTTTCTTTTTCCACATGGTTGTTTTGAAAAGTAAGTCATAATTATAAGAGCCTGTCACACACTAAGAGGTCACTAAATTTAGTTCCCTTCTCTCCATAACCTTCTTAGGACCTTAAGACCCAGAAAGAATAATTTTCCATAATTTTGCTACTGAATATCACATTTTTTGCTTTATATCTATAACATAAATTGGAACCATAAAACCATGTTTCATGCATGTCATATTCTTAATAAAAAGTTCATGTAGCTTTCCTAGCCTTAGCCTAGAACTAATTGAAAAGGCAAAGTATACTTTAAAGATGTGAATATGATTAATAGAACCTTGCATGTTTTCTGAAAAGTGATTCTGGTGTTTCACAATATGATATCATAAAACTAGAAAGGTTAGTTGTGCCTAATTTTTCCAAGATGCAAATTGTTTTTTATTTCAAATATTATAAAATGTGAGATTAGATTTTTTCTTTTTATGGAGGAGAAAGAAAGAGTGGCTTTATTACTTTGCCAGGCAAAGAGAGAACACAATAGGCTAATCCCCCAAGAACTATGCACCACTCTCTGGAGATCAGTTTTGTTTTTTTGATTGAGGTGTAATTTACATATTACTGGTTTCAGGTGTGCAGCATAATGATTTGATATTTGTATATATTGCAAGTGATCACTGTAATAAATCTAACATCCATCACCATACATAGTTTAAAAGTTCTTTTTCTTGTGATAACTTTTAAAATCTACTCTTAGCAACTTTCAAAACTGTAGTACAGTATTATTAACTACAGACACCAAGCTGTACATTACATTCTTATGCCTTATTTCTCTTATGACTTGAAATATGTACCTTTTGATCACCTTCACCCATTTCATCCATTGCCCACCCTTTGCCTCTGGCAACCACCAGTCTTCTCTTTGTAAGTTGGGTGGGTTTTTTGAGGTGGGTGGGGGTTGTTTTCTTTTTAAGATTCTATATATAAATGAGATCATGAGGTATTTGCTTTTCTCTGACTTAATTTCCCTTAACACAAACCTTCAGGGCCAATCCATGTTGTCACAAAATGGCAAAATGACATCTTTTATGGCTGAATAGTATTCCATTGTATATGTATACCATGTTTTCCATATCTGTTCAGCCATCACTGGACACTTAGGTTGATTCCATCTCTTGGCTGTTGTGACTAATGCCGCAGTGAACATGAGGTGCAGATATCTTTCCAAGTTTGTGTTTTTGTTTTCTTAAATACCCCAAAGTGGAATTGTTGGGTCATATGGTGGTTCTATTTTTTATTATTTGAGAATCGCCATACTTTTTCCATAGTGGCTATACCACTCTTCATTCCCACCACCAGTGCACAGTGGTTCACTTTTCCACATCCTCATCAATGCTTGTTATTGCTTATCTTTTTGGTAATAGCCAGAGGTGATATTGTGGTTTTGATTTGTGTTTCCCTGAAGATTAGAGATACTGAGCACCTTTTCATATATGTGTTGACCATCTGTGTGTCTTCTTTGGAAAAACGTCTATTCAGAACTTTTGCCCATTTTCTAATTGGATTGTTTGGGTTTTTTTCATTGAAATTGTATGAGTTCTTTGTATCTTTTGAAAATAACTCCTTAACATATATATGATTCACAGATATTTTCTCCCAGTCAGTTAGTTGCCTTTTCATTGGGTTGATGATTTCCTTTGCTGTGCAGAAGCTTTTTAATTTTATATAGTCCCACTTGTTTATTTTTACTTTTGTTAACTTTACTTTTTGTATCCAAAAAAATTTTTTTAAATCATTACTAAGACTGATGTGAAGGAGCTTGCTATTTGTTTTCTTCTGGGTGTTCAAGTCTTTAATCCATTTTGAATTAATTTTTGTGTATGGTGGTCCAGTTTCATTCTTTGACATGTGGTGTCCAATTTTTCCAACGTCATTTATTGAAAAGACTGTTCTTTCCTTATTGTGTATTCTTGGCTCTTTTATCAGAAATTAATTGACCATATGTGCATATGTTAATTTTTGGACTGTCATGTTGTTTGATTACTATAGCTTTGTAATATAGTTTGAAATCAAGGAGCATGAATGATACCTCCAGCTTTGTTCTTTTTTCTCAAGATTGCTTTGGCTGTTTGAATCTTTCGTTGTTCCATATAAATTTTAGGATTTGTCCTATTTCTGTGAAAAATGCTGTTGGAATTTTGATAACAGTGCAAAGAATCTGTAGATTGCTTTGGATAGTACAGATATTTTAACAATATTGATTTTTCCAGTCTTTAAGAATGGAATATCTTTCCATTTATTTGTCTTCAGTTTTTTTCCACTAATGCCTTATTTTCTTATTGTAAATCATGAGATTATAGGACAGTTTTATGGAGTTTCAAAGAACTCATTTCTGAACATAATCTTCCCTCTAACATGGGCTTTCCATAGTTTTTTCAGGGCTGAGGAAGTTGATCTATTATTGTAATGTTTAGGAAAGTCTAAGCTATGCTTTCTGTTTCATTATTCTATACTTAGTAACAAGCTAATTTAAATTTTTTCCTGGTTAATTTTCAGTTCATATTTAGAAAAGAGAATGGGAATTTTCAAAATTATTCACCTTCAGTTTGATTTGTTTTGAGAAAATAGCAGTTTGTTACTTTAATCCAAAAAAGAAAGGTTATGCTTTTCACTTGATGAATGAGCATCATTATACTGTGAATTCCGATTAATAGTTCTTTATGTACATCAAGTTTGAGTGAACTCCGGGAATTGTTGATGGACAGGGAGGCCTGGCGTGCTGCAGTTCATGGGGTCGCAAAGAGTGGGACACGACTGAACTGAACTGAACTGATATACATCAAGATTAAGTGTAAATTCTGCAGTTTTTAATTGTTTCCCAGTTATTGCATCCATTATTGTAAAGTGTATATGTACAGAATAGTGTTCTGTTTTCTAGCTATTTCTAGTTCATAAGATTAAAGTGACATAAGACTAATGATCATTTTCCCCTCACTAAAATTAGGATAAAAGTTCAAGATGTCCTTTGCTTAATCAAATGTAACTTCTGAAGAAGTAATAGTTTATATTTTGAAATGTCATCAAAGCAAAGGAATAGAATTGAGGTAATCATTATTTTTGTTTTCATTTTAACTTCTTGAGTGAACTTTGGCTTTAAGCCTTTTCTTACCTAATTTGTGAGTTTTCCATGAGGTTCATTAAATAATAGGCACAGTATATCCAGATGTCATAGTAAATCTTTGTGATGTTGATAATCTGTGGTGAATATTAACACTCTGAGAATGTGTGCTCTGTACCA
Source organism: Ovis canadensis (assembly GCF_042477335.2). Taxonomy (NCBI): domain Eukaryota; kingdom Metazoa; phylum Chordata; class Mammalia; order Artiodactyla; family Bovidae; genus Ovis; species Ovis canadensis. The sequence continues at coordinate 103,460,157 of NC_091246.1, forward strand.
GTCAGTTCTTCCTAATCAGGCATGCTCTCCTTTATTTCCTCTTGGTTTACTGAAACCATTTTCTCCTCTGTTTCCCTGGCTAGTCTTTCGCTTGGAAAGTTGTCTGTTCCTTAGATAATGGGAATAAAAAGTTATTCTTTAATCATTAAATTTTATCTTTTATTTATCTAAAAGTTGACATCACCCACAGTTTACAGCAGTCACTGGTAAAGTCAATTAGGATCTAAATTAACTTTCCTCATTGCTATTAGCCATTCTTGAATTTAGAAGACAACATTCTTTTAAGGTAGTCTCAGTGCTTGGAAAAGAAAATGAGATTATTTGCAAAATATCTGTAGTGTGGAGTTTATATTTTGTCATTTCTTCTGTTGATCAAAGAAAAGCTTGGAAATTGAAATCCCAGCTTGCTATACCTATTTTTCACTGGGCTACAAATAAATTGGTGGTCCAATAATGGGAGAAGGTAAACTTTGAAAGGAAGATAGATTGATAGATACAGATCTGGTTAAAGAAGTGAATTACTAATTAGTTCTCTATTTACCTTACCTAGTGATACTTAATTTCAAAACTGCTGCCTCTCTGAAAGTAGCAAGGTATATTGAAATTATAGGAGCCTTGACCACCTTTTTGTCCTTTATTTTTTTTAAATTATAACTGTTTCTGACATACACGTATTTATACACACACACATATATATGCATGTATATATTGGATTGATCATAAAGTTCATTTGAATTTTCCATGAAAAGGTACTGAAAAATCTGACTCAGATAATCACGATGGTGTGACCACCAACCTAGAGCCAAACATCCTGGAATGCAAAGTCAAGTGGGCCTTAGGAAGCATCACTATGAACAAACCTAGTGGAGGTGATAGAATTCCAGTTGAGCGATTTCAAATCCTAAAAGATGATGCTGTGAAAGTGCTGCACTCAGTATGCCAGCAAATTTGGAAAACTCAGCAGTGGCCACAGGACTGGAAAAGATCAGTTTTCATTCCAATTCCAAAGAAAGGCAATGCTAAAGAATGCTCAAACTACCGTACAATTGCACTCATCACACGCTAGTAAAGTAATGCTCAAAATTCTCCAAGCCAGGCTTCAACAGTACATGAACATGAACTTCCAGATGTTCCAGCTAGATTTAGAAAATGTAGAGGAACCAGAGATCAAATTGCCAATATTCGCTGGATCATCGAAAAAGCAAGAGAGTTCTAGAAAAACATCCATTTCTGCTTTATTGACTATGCCAAAGCATATGTAGATCACAAGAAACTGTGGAAAATTCTGAAAGAGATGGGAATACCAGACCACCTGACCTGCCTCTTGAGAAATCTGTATGCCCGTCAAGAAGCAACAGTTAGAACTGAACATGGAGCAACAGACTGGTTCCAAATCAGGAAAGGAGTACGTCAAGGCTATATATTGTCACCCTGCTTATTTAACTTCTATGCAGAGTACATCATGAGAAACATTGGACTGGAAGAAGCACAGGCTGAAATCAAGATTGCCAGGAAAAATATCAATAAGCTCAGATATGCAGATGACACCACCCTTATGGCAGAAAGTGAAGAGGAACTAAAGAGCCTCTTGATGAAAGTGAAAGAGGAGAGTGAAAAAGTTGGCCTAAAGCTCAACATTCAGAAAACGAAGATCATGGCATCCGGTCCCATCACTTCATGGGAAATAGATGGGGAAACAGTGGAAACAGTGTCAGACTATTTTTCTGGGCTCCCAAATCACTGCAGATGGTGACTGCAACCATGAAATTAAAAGACGCTTGCTCCTTGGAAGAAAAGTTATGACCATCGTAGATGGCATATTAAAAAGCAGACATTACTGGACAACAAAAATTCATCTAGTCAAGGCTATGATTTTTCCAGTGGTCATGTCATGTATGGATGTGAGACTTGGACTATAAAGAATGCTAAGCGTTGAACAATTGATGCTTTTGAACTGTGGTGTTGGAGAAGACACTTGAGAGTCCCTTGGACAGCAAAGAGATCATATCAGTACATCCTAAAGGAGATCAGTCCTGAATATTCATTGGAAATACTGAAACTGAAGCTGAAACTGAAGCTCCAATACTTCAGCCACCTGATGATGCAAAGAACGGACTCATTGGAAAAGACCCTGATGCTGGGAAAGATTGAAGGCAGGAGAAGATGGGGATGACAGAGGACGAGATGGTTGGATGGCATCACCAACTCAATGGACATGCATTTGAGTAAACTCTGGGAGTTGGTGATGGACAGGGAGGCCTGGCGTGCTGCAGTCCATGGGGTCGCAAAGAATCGGACCTGACTGAGCAACTGAACTGAAATGAAAAATCTAAATGAATTTTTTGGCCAACCCAATATGTCATATACATATACATGTATAGTATAAAGAATAATACATTGAACAGCGATAGATATATCACTGTTTTAATAAATGAAATACAAAACACCAGATCCCACTCCCTGGTTGAATCTCCTTGGTAAACTATCATTATCCAGAACTTGGTGTTATTGTGTATTTACACTTATATGTACTTACCTAGACAATATATTGTATTAGTTGAAGTCTTTTAAAAACTTTGCAGTGTCAAAACTGTATGTATTTTTGTAGCTTGCTTTTGCCATTCATTATTTTTATGATATTTATCTATGGTAATACGTACAGTGTGTGTTTATTTGCGGTCTTTGCTGTTCAGCGTTCTGTTGTATGAATATATCTAATATGTTTATGTGTTTTACTGTTAATGGGTATTTAGGTTACACATTGTTTTTACTCTGTTATAAATAATGCTGCAATGAATATTGTACATCTATGTGAGCTTCTCTAGAATATATAACTAAAAATGGAACTGTTAGATCTTGTGAATCTTCAGCATTGCCAGATGTTGCCAAATTGTTTTCCAAAGTTGCTGTACAATTTAGAACCTCATATGAAAGTGCAGAGAGTTCTCATTGTTCTACATGCTCACTGTCACCTTTAAAATTTTGCCAGTCTTGTGGACAATCCTCATTGCTATTTTAATTTGTATTTCCCTGATTACTAGTGAAATTGAACTTCCTTTTTCTTACATATATAACTTATAATAGCTAAATAACTTATTATTTAGATTTCCTCTTCTGTGAAGTGCTTGTGTATATACACAGTATATTCTGGTAAATATATTCTGGTATAATTTCTTAATCAGTTTTATGCATTACAGATAAAGTCTGACTTTGGTTTTTCATTGTTTTAATGGTGTCCTTTGACGAGCAGAAGTTTAAATTTTTAATATATATTATTCTTTTTCTTTGTTTTTTTTTTAATTGTTTAACAAATCTCTACTCAAAGATTGCAAATAATATTCTCCTTTGTTTCTTTAGACAGTTATAAAGTTTTGCTTCTCAGATTTGGATTTTTTTATCTATAGAGCTTATTTTTAGATCTGGAATAAGGAGGCAATATCATTTTAAAACTGCGTAGATGTCTAGCTAGCACCGTTCATGAGTAGTCCATCCTTTCTCCACTGATTTGTGATGCTGCCTCTGTCATACAGATCTGCTTCTCACTTGTGCAACTTATTTTGCTATTCTTCTCTGCGGCCCATTTTCTATCCTTGTCTTGATCTTCTGCCATTGTCCTAATTCTGATAGGTCTTTATATCTGATAGGGCGAGTAGGTGAGTTTTCAAGGCAGAATAAAGGTAAAGGCAGACAAAGCTATGCAGTGTAGTAGGGCACAAAATCTGAAATCAGAAGACTTAATTCCAGAACTGTAGTCACTTATCAACATGGATGAGCCTGATCAGAAGTTTATTTTTATGTGGGCTTTCGATGCCCGTAAACTGACATTTTGTAATGATTTTTTTTTTTTAATGAAAGCAATCTAATACAATGTAGGTCTCATTAGTAAAGAATAGATGCTACTTGATCGGGGAAGAAGCCAAAGACTCTGCCTACCTGATTCAAAGCCAAAGTCTCAGAAACAATCATTGAATTTAGGCCACCACAATAACCATACATATGTCCTTGGTGTTCTTCTTCTTCTGTGAGGCGTTTTTCCCCCCTTTAGCATGAATAATTTTTTCTATTTAATTAAAAAGAATTTAAGCTCCAGGGTCTTTGGTAGATGATGGATCTAAATTGGGAAAATATTTTCCATATTTTGATCAAATAAATTCACATTGCAAAATTCTGTTGATTGAAATTAGAGTGGTGTTAGTGGAGATTGGTTGTTGAAAAGATAGTCAAAGTAGGCTATTCACAGCAAGGCAGGCAGTTGTAGAAAAAGGACAATGACCAAGATAACAGGGATAGCAGTGGAGGCTGATTGTCTGCCTTTTCTGCTGGGGATTCTCCTTCAGTTCCCAGTAAAAAGACCAAAGAAATAGATCAGATGAGGCTTTTCAGCTGTTAAGGTGGTGTTTTTTTAATTCAACTTTATTTTATATTGGAGTAATATTGATTTATAACATTGTGTTAGTTTCAGGTGTACAGCAAGGCTATTCAGTTATGCATATACATATATCCCTTTTTTTTCATATTCTTTTCCCATATAGGTTATTACAGAATATTGAGTACAGTTCCCTGTACAGTAGGTCCTTGTTGATTATCTGTTTTATATATAGTAATGTGTATATGTTAATCCCAAACCCAATTTATCCCTCCTTTCCACCTTTCCCTTTTTGTAACTGTTTTCAAAGTCAATGAGTCTGTTTCTGTTTAGCTTGAGTTGCTTTCTCATTGTATCGTTATCATGGCAGGTACTGACTTGTCTTCCCTGGGGATTTGTCTTTTACTAGAACCTTATAATACAAAATATCCCATGTTACAACCCTCTGTCCTCCAGTTCTCCTCTTTACTGTCTTGCCTAATTGAGGGTTTTGGTTGTTGCTGTTATTACTGATTTTGTTTTTAGCACTCCTTTATTTCAAGCATTTGTGATATATGGACAGTATTTCTAATTTATGAAAGACAATACAGGGCAGTTTAAAAGTACTGTAGGAGTCATCAGATGTGGTTTCTCTCCCAGGTTCCCTTTTTTTCCTCTCCTCCTTTTCTGGGTAAACTTATTCAGTCCCATATTTTGTATTATATAGGTCAACTTTTCTTCTGAACTCGGGACATGTTAACTGTTTATATGACATTTCCAACTTAACGTGTCTAAAATACAATTCTTAATTTTTCTTCTTAAACCCTGTTCCTGCTTTCCATCCCCAGTTCTTTCCATTCAGTAAATGGTATTGTCATCTGTGAGTAGTTGTTGTTCATTTGCTAAGTTATGTCTGACTCTTTGCAACCCCATGGACTGCAGCACACCAAGCTCCCCGTCCTCTACTATCTCATAGAGTTTGCTCAGCTTCATGTCCATTAAGTCAGTGATGCTATCTGACCATCTCATCCTCTGCCACCCGCTTCTCCTTTTTTCTTCAGTCTTTTTCAGCATCAGGGTCTTTTCCAGTGAGTCGGTTCTTCACATCAAGTGTCCAAAGTATTGGAGCTTCAGCTTCAGCATCAGTCCTTCCAATGAATATTCAGGACTGACTTCCTTTAGGATTGACTGGTTTGATGTCCTTGCAGTCCAAGGGACTCTCAAGAGTCTTCTTCAACACCACAGCAAACTAAAGCATCAGTTCTTCAGCTCTCAGGCTTCTGTATGGTCCAACTCTCACAGCTGTACATGAGTACTGGGAAGACCATATCTTTGACTGTATGGACCAATCCAGCTATAATCATGTGCCAGTTAGAGCTAAAGTGTAATAAGGGAATTTTTAAACAGAGTCAGCCTAAAAGACAAAATAAGCTAATTTGTAGAATAGAAATGCAAAATGATGACTGGAGATAAAACCGTGGGCTACTAGAATCCAGGTCTGAAGTGGCTGGGGTGGCTAGGGCATTCAGTCTCTCTGGGCATACAGAAGTACAAGTGTTACGTGGGAGTCAGGACTAGAGCTAGACTTAGCAGTTTAAAGGAGGAGTTGGAAATGGGACTCTCCTGCTCCTAAAAGTTTACATAAAAGGTGCAACCAGCTCTTTCCTGAAGCTTCATTTAGCATTAAAAATACTTAAAATGTTCATCTAAAGATATAAGAAGGCCAAACTGTAATGACTCAGTAGCTGAATCTATGGTAGCTGATAATGTCTGGAGTGTGCAGTCATATTAGACCTGGTTTTTAACTAGGGCCCCATAAAGTAAAGTGAATTTGCTTAGGCATGTCCGATTCTGTGATCCCATGGATTGTAGCCCACCAGGATCCTCTGTCCATGGGATTTTCCAGGCAAGGGTACTGGAGTGGATTGCCATTTCCTTCTCCAGAGGATCTTCCTGACCCAGGGGTCAAACCCAGGTCTACCACATTGTAGGCAGACACTTTACCATCTGAGCCACCAGGGAAGTCCAGGGCCCCATGGGTACTGGTAAAGACAAAAATGAATGAAACATGGTGGATAAATAGGGGGAGTCAGGGAGAGAGAACAAGAGAGAGAGAAAACTCTCTTACTCAAGATCTGTAAACAAAAATTCCAAAGCATAATTAAAGAAAAAAGCTAAACCTAAAAAGTCATTCAATAAAATCAACAGTCAGGAGATGGGTTCACTCCCAAATGTAATAAAAGCAATAAATAGAAAGTAATAATTTTCTAAAGACTTATTTTTAAAATATGTATGTTTAGGATGCTTCAATGGATAAATAATAAAAAGCACTTTAAAAGAATAAGAACTTATGATAAATTAGCAGACGTGAAATAAGAATAGACAAACATAAAAGCCAATTTGCCTAGAAATGTAGTTATAGGAATTAAGTCAATAGATGGAGTGAATTCTAAAGTAGACATGATTAAAGAGAGAACTAGCGAAGTTCTAACTCTTTAGATCACCCAGAATGCATAATAGAGACATAAGATGCTCAAAATTATCTAATTATGCCATTAAGAGATATTAAAAATAGGTTGAGAAACTTCAGTATACATCTAATGGGAGTTCTAGAACAAGGGGCTGTAAGAATGACTAAGAAGTGATAACTAAAGAACTACATCCTGAATTTTTCAGAACTGAAAACTTGAAACCTCACGTTAAAAATACGCTCTGCATACTAAGCAGGACAAGTGAAAACCAATCACAATGAGAAACACTCTTTGCAACTATAAGACAGAAGGCTAGAGACATTTAAAAGCTACCAGAGAGGAGAAATCTCCAAAAGATTATCAACTGTGCAGGCTTCTTAACAGCAACAGTAACAGCTAGAAGATAAGGAACTAATGTCTTTAAAATGCTGAGTAATGATAACTTTATCCATCTAAAACACCACTGAAGATTGAGGACAAGAGAAAGACATTTTGGGACAGACTAAAATAATTTATCTCTAGCATACCCTATCTATAAGAATTTCTAAAGAGCATCCTTTAGCAGAAAGAAAAGAGAACCCCAAGATAGGATGAGGGTGTACTTTTTGACAAAGTCACTTAACAATGATAATAACAAGACCAATTATTTTTGTAAAGGTTATTCTGAGTCTGGAAAATAATAACAAGGAGTATTAGGTAGCTAAAGTGTACTAGGAGCATAGTCTTGTTCAAGAAGATGGAAGTGCTGAATACTTTTAACTGTAACTTTTTCTCATAAAGCCAAGTAAAAGTATATATTGTAAATGTATGTATGTATTTTTTGAGCACCTTCTATGTGCCAGACATTGATCGAGGCTCTGGGAATAAGACCACTGTGGGGGAAAACTCCTCATTGAGTTTATACTTCAGTAGGAGGAAACTGTATATTGTTTAAAAACAGTAGTATAGCACAAACAGGCTTGAAAGAAATACATTGGTAAATGGGAAAAGGTACACTTGAAAAATGTGATGGTATGATGAAGAAAAAAAAACCTGGTGTAGCAATATTGAAGTCAGATAAAATACTGTTTAAAGTGAGCACTAAATTACATTGTTCAGCTAGAGCATTTATGTAACACCTAACACAGACTTAAAAGTGAAAGATGACAGGATTAGGAGGAAAACTGATGAGCCCACAGTTTAGCATATCTCTATTGAAACAGATAGGTAGGGACTTACCTGGCCGTCCAGTAGTTAGGAATCGCCTTGCAGTGCAGGGGACATGGGTTTGATCCTTGGTCAGGGAACTAGGATTCCACGTGCTGCAGGGCAACCAAGTCCACACACCACAGCTAAGACTCGATGGAGCCAAATAAATACATACCCTTAAAAAAAAAAAAAAAAGAATAGGTAAACAGAAAATTCGTCAGGAAAACACATTTACCTGGTTTTATTGCACTTCCTTTTATTGTGCTTTGCTGACAACAGTTCAGTCTCTCAGTCATGTCTGACTCTTTGCGACCCCATGGACTGCAGCACGTCAGGCCTCCCTGTCCATCACCAACTCCCGGAGTTTACTCAAACTCATGTCCATTGAGTTGGTGATGCCATCCAGCCATTTCATCCTCTGTCGTTTCCCCTTTTCCTCCTGCCCCCAGTCCCTCCCAGCATCAGAGTCTTTTCCAATAAGTCAGTTCTTTGCATCAGGTACCCAAAGTATTAGAGCTTTAGCTTTAGCATCACTCTTTCCAGTGAATATTCAGGACTGATTTCCTTTAGGATGGATTGATTTGATCTCCTTGTTGCCCAAGGGACTCTCAAGAGTCTTCTCCAACACCACAGTTCAAAAGCATCAATTCTTCAATGCTTAACTTTCTTTATAGTCTAATTCTCACATCCATGCATGACTACTGGAAAAACCATAGCCTTGACTAGACGGACCTTTGTTAGCAAAGTAATGTCTCTGCTTTTTAATATGCTGTCTAGGTTGGTCATAACTTTTCTTCCAAGGAGTAAGTATTTTTAATTTCATGGCTACAGTCACCATCCGCAGTGATTTTGGAGCCCCAAAAAATAAAGTCTGTCACTGTTTCCATTGTTTCCCCATCTATTTGCAGTGAAGTGATGGGACCAGATGCCATGATCTTAATTTTCTGAATGTTGAGCATCAAGCCAACTTTTTCACTCTCCTCTTTCACTTTCATCAAGAGGCTCTTCAGTTCTTTGCTTTCTGCCATAAAGTTGGTGTCATCTGCATATCTGAGGTTATTGATATTTCTCCTGGCAATCTTGATTCCAGCTTGTGCTTCATCCAGCCCAGTATTTCTCATGATGTACTCTGCATAAAAGTTAAATAAGCAGGGTGACAATATACAGCCTTGACGAACTCCTTTTCCTATTTGGAACCAGTCTGTTGTTCCATGTCCAGTTCTGACTGTTGCTTCCTGACCTGCATATAGGTTTCTCAAGAGGCAGGTCAGGTGGTCTGGTATTCCTATCTCTTTAAGAATTTTCCACAGTTTGTGATGATCCACACAAAGGCTTTGACATAGTCAATAAAGTAAGAATAGATGTTTTTCTGGAACTCTCTTGCTTTTTCAATGATCCAACAGATGTCGGCAGTTTGATCTCTGGTTCCTCTACCTTTACTAAATCCAGCTTGAGGATATGAGAGTTCTCAGTTCAAGTACTGCTGAAGCCTGGCTTGGAGAATTTTGAGCATTACTTTACTAGTGTGTGAGATGAGTGCAATTGTGCGATAATTTGAGCATTCTTTGGGATTGGAATGAAAACTGACCTTTTCCAGTCCTGTGGCCATTGCTGAGTTTTCCAGATTTGCTGGCATATTGAGTGCAGCACTTTCACAACATCATCTTTTAGAATTTGAAATAGCTCAACTGGAATTTCATCACCTCCACTAGGTTTGTTCATTGTGATGCTTCCTAAGGCCCACTTGGCTTCAGATTTCAAGATGTCTGGTTCTAGGTGAGTGATCATACCATCATGATTATCTGGGTCTTGAAGATTTTTTTTTTATAGTTCTTCTGTGTATTCTTGGCAACTCTTCTTAGTATCTTCTGCTTCTGTTAGGACATACCATTTCTGTCCTTTATTAGTCCATCTTTGCATGAAAAGTTCCCTTGGTATCTCTAATTTTCTTGAAGAGATCTCTAGTCTTTTCTATCCTATTGTTTTCCTCTATTTCTTTGCACTGATCACTGAAGAAGACTTTCTTATCTCCCCTTGCTATTCTTTGGAACTCTGCATTCAAATAGGTATATCTTTCCTTTTCTCATTTGCTTTTCGCTTCTCTTCTCTTCACAGCTATTTGTAAGCCCTCCTCAGACAGCCATTTTGCTTTTTTGCATCTCTTTTTCTTTTGGATGGGCTTGATCCCTGTCTCCTGTATAATGTCACGAACCTCCATTGATAGTTGATTCCATCAGGCACTCTGTCTATCAGGTCTAATCCCTTGAATCTATTTGTCACTTGCACAGTATAATTGTAAGGGATTTGATTTAGGTCATACCTGAATGGTCTAGTGGTTTTCCCTACTTTCTTCAATTTAAGTCTGAATTTGGCACTAAGGAGTTCATGATCTGAGCCACAGTCAGTTCCCAGTCTTGTTTTTGCTGACTGTATAGAGGTTCTCCATCTTAGGCTGCAAGGAATATAATCCATCTGATTTTGGTATTGACCATCTGGTGATGGTCCATGTGTAGAGTCTTCTCTTGTGTTGTTGGAGGAGGGTGTTTGCTATGACCAGTGCATTCTCTTGCAAAACTCTATTAGCCTTTGCCCTGCTTCATTCTGTACTCCTAGGTCAAATTTGCTCGTTACTCCAGGTGTTTCTTGACTTCCTACTTTTGCATTCCAGTCCCCTGTAATGAAAGGGACATCTTTTTTGGGTGTTAGTTCTAGAAGGTCTTGTAAGTCTTCCTAGAACCATTCAACTTCAGCTTCTTCAGAATTACTGCTCAGGGCATAGACTTGGATTACTGTGATATTGAATGGTTTGCCTTGGAAACGAATAGATCATTCTGTCATTTTTGAGACTGCATCCAAGTACTGCGTTTCGGACTCTGGTTTTGCAGACACCACAGTTTTTACAAATGGAAGGTTCGTGGCAACCTGTGTTGAGCAGATCTGTTGGTGCCTTTTTTTCCAAAAGCATTTACTCACTTCATATCCTTGTGTCACATTTTGGTAACACTTGCCTAACAGGCATTTCTCTGAGATATTGCAGATTTGGTTCCAGGCCACTGCAATAAAGCAAATATCACAATAAAGCAAGTCACACAATTTTGGGGGGTGAGTTTACATATAAAAGGCTCTCCATGGGCCTCCCTGTTCACTTAGGCACAACGATCTTGAAATCAGGCCAGCTAACCTCACAGTGGCTGCTAAGGCGTCAAGTGAAAGGAGTTGCATACCTCTCACTTTAAATCAAAAGCTAGAGATGATTAAGCTTAGTGAGAAAGTCATGTTGAAAGTTGAAACAGGCCAAAAGTTATGCTTTTTGAGCCCAACAGCCAAGTTGCAAATCCAAAGGGAAGGTTTTTAAAGTAAATTGAAAATGATACTCCAGTGAATTCATGAATGATAAAACAAAATATCCTTATTACTGATATTGAGAAGGTTTTGGGATCTGCATAGATCAGCCAGCCATGGCATTCCCTTAAGCCCAAGCCTAATCTAAGACAAGGCCCTAACTCTAATTCTGTGAGGGCTGAGAGAGGTGAGGAAGCTGCAGAAGAAAGGTTTGAAGCTAGCTGGGGTTGATCTCGTGAACTTTAAGGGAAGATGTCATCTCTGTAGCATCAGAGTTCATGGCAGAGCAGCAAGTGGCGATGTCGAAGCTGCAGCAAGTTATCCAGAAGATCTAGCTAAGATCATTCCTGAAGGTGGTGGTTCTAAACAACAGATTTTCACTGAAGACAGAACAGTCTTCTTTTGGAAGAAGATGTCACCAGGACTTTCGTAGCTGGTGAGGAGACGTCAGTGTCTGGCTTGAGAGCTTCACAGGGCAGGATGACTCTCTTGTTAGGGGCTAATGCAGCTGGTCTGGTGGCTCAGTGGTAAACAATCTACCTGCCAATCCAGGAGACATGGGTTTGATCCCTGAGTCAGGAAAATCCCCTGGAGAAGGAAATGGCAACCCACTCCAGTATTCTTGCCTGGGAAATTCCATGGACAGAGGAGCCTGGTGGGCTACAGTCCATGAGGTTTCAGAAGAGTAGGATACGACTTGGCGACTGAACAGCAACAAAATGAATGCTCGTTTGCCATTTGAATTACGCTGAATCTTCTCTTCCTGTGCTCTGTAGATGGAACAGCAAAGCGTGGGTGACAGCACATCTGTTTACCTCATGGTTTCCTAAGTATTTGAAGCCCACTGTTGAGACCTACTGCTCAGAAGAGAGAGTCCTTTGAACATATTACTGCTTATTGACAATGCATTTGGTCACCCAAGCATTCTGATGGGGATGTACAAGATTAATGTTGTTTAATGCCTCCCTTCTCCACATCCATCCTGCAGCCCACAGATCAAGGAGTAATTTCAACTTTCAAGGCTTTATTATTTAAGAAATATATTTTGGGAGTGGCATACCTCACAGCTTGCAGGATCTTAGTTTCCTGATCAAGGATTGAACCTAGGCCACCACAGTGAAAGTGCCAAATTCTATCCACTGGACTGCCAGAGCAGTCCCATAAGAAACACATTTTTAGGCTATAACTACCATAGTGATTCCTCTGATGGATTTGGGTGGTTTAATGAAAACCTGGAAAGGGTTCACCATTCTGGATGCCATTGAGAATATTCATGATTCAAAGGAAGAGGTCAAAATATAAATATTAGTAGGAGTTTGAAAGAAGTTAATTCCAACCCTCCTGCTGCCTTGAGGGGCTTTAAGACTTTGATGGAGGAAATAACACCCAGTGTGGCAGAAAAATAGCAAGAGAACTAGAATTAGAAGTGGAACCTGAAATGTGACTAAATTGCTCCAATCCCATGATAAAACTTTAATGAAGAGGAGTTGCTTCTCTTCGGTAAGCATTCAGAGAATGATTTCTTGACATGGAATCTGCTCCCGGTAAAGATGCTGTGAGGATTGATGAAATGACAACAGAGGGTTTAGAATATTACGTAAACTTAATTGATAAAGCAGAAGCAGGGTTTGAGAGGATTGACTTCAGTTTTGAAAGACATTCTACTTTGGGTAAAGTGTTACCGAACAGTAATTCATGCTACAGAGACATTTTTCATAAAAGGAAGAATCAATGGATGTGGCAAACTTCATTATTATTTTAAGAAATTGCCACAGACATCCTATCCTACAGAAACCACCCTGGTCAGCCAGCAGCCTTCAGCATGGAGGCAAGACCCTCCACAACAAAAAGAGTATGACTCACGTGAAGCCTCAAGTGATGGTTAGCATTTTTTAGCAATAAAATACTTTTTAATTTAGATATGAGCATTGTTGTTTAGACTCTTATAAGTAGATACTATATTCTACATTATAATATAAACATAAGTCTTATATGTACTGGGAAACAAAATAATCCCCATGACTCACATTATTGTGGTATTTGTTTATTGTGGTGGTATGGAACCAGACTTACAATCTTTGAGAATTTCTATATAGAAGATTTGAACAACGCAACTAATAAAGTTGGTCTAAAAATAGAGAGTAAGCATTATTTCTGAGCACACAAGGAGTACTTTAAAAAATGGACTATGTCCTAAATCACAAAAGAAGTTTCCAAAATATAAGGTAGCCAAAATCAAATAGACTACATTCTGTGACTATAATAATTTAACTTGAAATCAACAATAAAAAGAAATCTTAAAAAAAACTCACCTGAATAGAAACTAAAAAATGTACTTATAAATAACTCATAGGTTAAAGAGGAAGCTTGAAAACAGCCAGCAAAGCAGACATGAAAGGAGGCGTGTATTAAATAAAAGAACAGAAACTAATAAGATGGGGGAAATGATTAACACTTTCCTGATTGTATATTGTGATAACCAATGATAGGATGAGCAAAATTGGCCAAGAAGAATATAGGTATTATTTGAGCCTCTATTCCTATTCATGGTTTATTTTCTGTATTAGTAACCTTGTTCTTTAGACAATATCTAATATGGGCTATAGAACTCAGGCTATAGAATATATAGTCATTGTCAAATTTTCAGCAGTATATCTTTTCCATATAATGAGAAAATTATAGGACTGTGTAAGTGCAGACATAAGACTTGTATAATTATTTTACTGTTTATTTAAAAGGTTTTAAAGTGGTCTTTAAGAGAAATTTCTATTTATATATTTAAGATATTCTTCTTTCCCTTCTTGTAGGTTACTCAGATGAGTCGTCCAGATCTGATTCTCTTTCTGATGAAATACCTGATGGCTCTCATAGTTGGTATTCCTTCCATTTTTTGGGTTGGAAGCAAAAAGACTTGCTTTGAATGGGCCAGTTTTTTCCACGGTCGTAGGAAAAAAGAGTAAGTTGAAGTAAATTATCATGGTGTTCACGGGCTTCACGTTTACATAATTTTGTGTGTGTGTGTTTACTGTGTTGAAACAATTTGGATTTGGAGGAAATATTCCAACAAGATTATAACCTCAGCTGCCACCAGGTATGATTAAATATTAAACCTAAAAACTGAACTCAGAAAAAATAGCCAAGTAGAACCAAGCTTAAGGCCTGTTCCTTACTAATTCAGAGTATTTGAGGGAAAGCCAATCTTTTTCTTTTTAAAAAATCCAAATTATAATCTTCTTAAAATTAAAAACTAATGAATGCTTATATATGTATATTCTTATTTGATCTTTTAGACATTTCTGTGATGACTGGTGTTATCATCTCTGTGTTAAAGATATGAAAACTGATGCACAGAGGGGCTCAGTGCCTTGGCTAAAGTCACACGGTGTTAGACGTCATTTCCAATTGTCCATTGTTCTTCCGGGTTACACCATAAATTATTTAAAGGGATAGCATGTTATTTTATTGAGTCATACACATTAAAGCCAAAATAGTAAAATATTAGCAGATAAAATGAACTATCTTAAAGATGTTATTTTAATTCATAGTTGGCCAAATTGCATATTAGAGAGTCATGGTAAAATAAGATTTGGGTATATTTGAGGACTCTTATTTTTTAACCCCTGAATTAATAGACCAAAATAAGACCCTACAGTATTCACAAAGGAACAGATGACTTCAAGCTTTTTACTAAGTATAAGCTAATATTTATACTGTGTTTGGATCGTCACAAACTCTAAGTTAGTGGAATCCATATTCTTAAGATTTTATTTAAGCTAAGTTACATGGAAAATAAATTTTGGGAAAATGAATTTCTATAAAAGTCTTAAGATTATATGTAAAATGTTATTGTGTTCTGTATGGGTTAATGTACTTTTAAAATACATCTTAAATTACCACATTATCAGAATCTTGTGTTTTCTCAATTATCAGTAATTAGCAGCTTCTGTTACACAGATTAGATTGAAATCTATAAAAATCACAATTTTAAAATATACATTCCTAATTACCATATCTGAGACTACTGCTAGTGATATCAGACAATGCATTTCTCCTTTAAATGCAATTTCATTGGGTAGAGAAGGAAAGAAGGGGAAAGGTTAATTCAACAATGACAAAAATGTATTTTCTGGGAATTCATCCTTTGAGAAAGACATTAATGAGTAGTTACTATGGACCATCAACTATTCGGTGATGGCACAGGTTCAGTAGCAAACAAAACAGACCAATTCCTTGATTTCTGTGAAACAGCCTACTTGGGATATTTATCTGTGTATTCTTTGAAATTTCTAAATGTATTTTAATCACAGTAAAACATAATTCTAAGGAGAGGGTTTGAATTAGCATTCCTGGTCACCTCTGGGCCGCACACAAGCCATTCTGTCACATGGTAATTCTGTTGTGTTAGAAACTCCAGATGGGGCTAAACTACACCAACGCTGCCCTTTTGGGTACTCATCCCAGTTATTTGGGGGATCCTGACTGGGCCAGAATCCTTTTGAAACTGGCAACCCACTCCAGTGTTCTTGCCTGGAGAATCCCAAGGACGGAGGAGCCTGGTGGGCTGCCGTCTATGGGGTCTCACAGAGTTAGACATGGCTGAAGCGACTTAGCAGCAGCAGCAGCAGACCTCCCCGAAACCCTTCCATTCGGTTTTCTGGAACCATGGACCACCCACTTCCCTGACTCAGCAAAGTCATTGTGACCCTCCCAGCTGGGACTGTGCTTTCTGGGCTAGAGTGTCACTCCTCCAAGAGTGTGAGCAGCCTACAGTCATTTCTAGCTTTTGTCTGGTTGAGCCTTTGAGATATAACTAGAGAGTAACCATAATAATGGTTTCCCATCAACTGAGCCCACTTAATACTCCAAGCACTGTTCTAAGCATTAAATCATTTAATCCTCTAGACAACCTTGTGAGGAAGATTGTTATTTTACAGATCAGAACACAGAACCAAGGTTCAATAGCTAGTGAGTGGCAGAACTGAGATTCAGACTCAGGCAGTCTGATCCTAGCCTCTAGTCTTTACTGTTAACCCCTCTGTTATACTGTGCTGTCGAAAGACTGGCTTCTAAAATTATGCCAATCAAATTAGTGTTCTTTCTCTCAGTGAAGCCACATTGAAGATTGCTTATGCTAATAATTCTGACACTGGTTGAAATATTTTTAGAAATCTTGTTTTGGAGTTATCTGGGTCACATCACTTCATTTTTCTGGACCCCTGGTTTCTTATTTGTAAAATGAGGAGACAGATCTTCACCATTTGAAGGTAGATTAAATTTTTGGAATGACCAGAAGTCAGTTTGAACCAATTTTTAAAAATAGGTGTAGAAAATAAATTCGGCAGTCCAGAGCAACTTTGGATATATGTACATGTACACAGGGCCATTGATGACAGAAGAATAAATGTTGTAGTAACTATGTTTGAGTTGTGCTTTCTTCTATCTAGTTTTTGATACTTTCAGGATATCTGTAAACGTTATGTTTTATCATTACTTTATGATTCACTTTGAAACATTTAAACTTAAGTTTGATCCCCAACTGTTGTTTTGCTGTATGACTTTTGAAAAGTTCTTTAATCCCTTGTGACCTCAGTTTCTTCATCTATAAAATGGGGATCACAATATTTACCCTTGATGGATATCTACCCCATAGAAGTGTCTGTTTAGGAGTTAATCTCTATAATAAAAACATTGTTAAGAAAGATTAACAGAGAATATATGTAAGACACCTGGCACTATGCAGGTATTCAACAAATATTAGTCTTTGAGTCCTTCTACCCCAGCACTAAAAATAACAATGGCAATAACAGCAGTGATTCTTTTCTAATTTGAAAACTTAGAATATATGCACTTTGTCAATTTATGATCTAATCTTCACGTCGGAACTTTTTAAAAAAAATAATATTGTGTAATTTTAAGTTTATGATTCTTATAGTCAGTTATTTACCCAAACTGATACACTGACCTTTGCACCTGTTTAATTGGCTCTTTAATTACCATTTTGTTCATCAACGTAAACACCTATCTGCTTTTAGCCTTTTCATAGCAGTTAAAAACTTTAGCTCTGGACATAATTCATCCCCTTAATTATTTTTTTCCTAAGCCTTTATTATGTCTGGGACTTCATTGTATGTTTGCTTAAATTAATTTTTCATACATTTTGTTCTAGTTATGGTCATTCATGTTTATTCAAGCACTAGACAGCAGCTTCTGTCGTAAAATCAACTTGTAACCTAAAAACAACTGCTCTTACAAATTAAAAAAATGAGTCCATGTCATGATGAGGCTTCCACTACTTCAGTAAACCATGCAAGAAAATAATATTTTTACTTTATAGTAGTACCTTTGCAATATTTCAGTGACCTCGAGAATGATAAATTTTTTTAGCCAGAAGGGACTTTTTAAAAATGATGAAATTGTATGCCTTCATTTTTATATGAGGAAAATTAAGAAAAGGGGATAGTGACTTGCCCAAGATCACATATTTATGAGTTGGAACTAAAATCCTGATTTCCTTATTCTAAGATAAACCTCTTTCCGTCATACCAGTTTAGGGGACAGATTGACACAGATTTTTGTTTAGTCTCTCTTCTCTCGACAGTGTTACCTTACATATGTCCTAAAGACATCGTTTGGAGAGCTTTTTCTCTGAAGAATACCATCAGTCTGTCAAAGTACTTATTGTTTTTGGTCTGTAGGGTTGTTATCTTACACTTAGTATTTTATTATCTAGGATAGTGAACGAGAGCCGACAGGTACTCCAGGAACCTGATTTTGCTCAGTCCCTCCTGAGGGATCCCAATACTCCTATCATAAGGAAATCAAGAGGAACTTCCACTCAAGGGACATCCACACATGCTTCCTCAACGCAGCTGGCCATGGTGGATGACCAGAGGAGCAAAGCAGGGAGTGTCCACAGCAAAGTGAGCAGCTACCACGGCAGCCTGCACAGGTCCCGTGATGGCAGGTGAGTCTTATCGGCAGCTTAGTTTATTTCTCGTGCTGAGTTAGAGTCACATGGCATCTGAGGAAGAGCAGCCAGTTCTGAAACAGAAGTTGATCATTATTAACCTTTCTGAACTTTGCTAGGTTCAGTTGTCCCAGATTATGGTCAGACTTAATGCCAATCAGAGTTTAGATGTGATGCGGTGAGCAATATGGACTCTGCACATCAGAGAGAAGGCAGAGTAAAAGTGGTTATTTTAGTAAGATTAACTTAGCAAACAATTCTGGAATACCTACCATGTCAGACATTGTGTGAGTCTCTGGGAATACAAAACTGATTGAGGCATGATCTTTGTTCTTAATAAGCTCAAGAAAAATAGGGTAGTCATTATTTGTGTTGTAGTTGAAAGCATGGGGTCTAGAATAATAAGCCTCAGTTTCCTCATCTGTAAAATGGAAATAGTAATAGTATCTGTCCCTTTAGCAATGTTGTAAAAAAGAGATAATATACCTAATTGCTCAGAACAGTGCCCATCTCAGTAAGTGCCTGTTATCAACTTTTATTATCAATATAAGGTAATAATTAAAGTAAAATGCAAATACAATCGTATAGTCCAGAGGCTGTCAAATTTTTCTATAAAGTGAAAAATAACTAATAAATATTGTATTATAAATGAAATAACATATAAATACCTTTAGGCTTTGTGGGTCACATGGTCTTTGTTGGCACCATTCATTTCTGCTGTTAATACCTTGAAAGCAGCCATAGACAGCATGCAGTCAAAATAAGAGTGTCTGTGTTCCAGGAAAACTGCTTACAGAAATAGGAAGGGGCCCAGGTTGACCAGCAGGCCACAGTTGGCCAGCCCCTGTTTGGTAGCATGGACAAGGGGGTGATTAAATCTGGTGGGGAGGAGGTGGGAGAGAGCTTCACAGAGAATGTCTGAGAGTGGGCAGGATGTGCTTTCTTGTTATATTTGATGGTAGAGACACTAGAATTAGCAACCTCTTAGGAGCTCTGCAGTAATTCAGTTAAGAGATGATGGAAGTTTATGAAAGAACAGTGACAGTGCCAAGAGAGTAAGAACTGATATGAAAGATATTTAAAAAGAAGAAATGATAGGAGTTGGTGATGGATTAAAAGCAGCTGGGGAGAAGGAATGTGCCAAAAGAAATTTTTTTAAGGTTTCTAAGCCTGGGAAACTGAAAGAATGAAAGTCATGATGCCTGAAATTCTCCATCTCCATGGCGGTCCTGTATTCTTCCAGTCTCACTCCAGCCTTTCTTGCAGTCTTCCCTGTCCTTGTCATCTTTTTAGACCTTGTTTGTCCCCTCAGCTTGCTTGCTTTTGCCGTCTAACTTGGCCAGCTACTTAGGTTTTGAAAAGGAGCAGCCTTTCTTTAACTTTGACTTGTTTTCTCTCTTGTATCCATTTCTTTTTATTTTCCTTGCCAGATTTTTGAAATATTTTGAATATTTCCTTTCTACCAGTTCCATCCTTCTTTCCTTGTATTTCTGGTCTTTTTCACCTTTTTACCCAACTTCTAACATAACCAATGACCTGTTTTTAAACCACCATCTAAGATCCTTTCCCTTTCCTGCCTTTTCCTTTCATTTGGCACTCCTAAATGAAAAGCATTCTTCTAGGTGCTAGGAACGCAGAGATGGAAGACAAAAGAGTAGTAGGTATGATAAAATCATATACGATGTGCTTTGCGATTCCAGAGAAGAAAGCCTTTTAAGTCACTGTGGAAAGTCTTGCCCACAAACAAGGTAGCACTTTAATCTGACTAGGGTACAGAGGAGGCAGCTGAAAATCTCAGACAAGGAAACAGCACATGCAGAGGCAAGGAGGACAAAAAGGCATTTAGGTATAAGGCCTGCCGTAGGAGATGCTGAGGAGTTCGGGGTTTTTTTCCCCTAGAGCAATGAGAAACTATTAAAAGACTTTGAGCATTGGGGTGATAAAATCAGATTTGTGTTTTAGGAAGATGACTTTGACAACAGCATGGGACAGGAGGTTGTAAGTAAGCCCAGTTGGGAAGTTTCTAGAGTAAAACTAGAGCTCTTAACTTAAAACACTCATAGAAAGAGAGGAAACCAGAGAATCTTTCAGAATATCTGCCTCCATGAACTGCTAGCTCCAGTTGGCGCTAGTGGTAAAGAACCCACCTACCAGTGCAGGGGACATAAGAGACATGAGTCTGATCCCTGGGTTGAGAAGATTCCCTGGAAGAAGAAATGGCAATGCATTCTTGCCTGGAGAATCCTATGGACAGAGGAGCCTGCCATGGGGTCACAGAGAATTGGACATGACTGACGTGATAGCATAGCATGGCTCCATGAACTGACTTTCAGCAGTATTTGATATTTGACATTATTAGCCTCATCCTTTTCAATAAGGAATGAACAGTTATACTACAGCTCTTATGCATGTGGCATTCTGTGTATTGAGAGATACACAGGAGAAAGCTAAAGTATAATTTCTGCTTTCCAGCAGAATAGGACCTTACAGGAAAGGCAGCACATGTACATAATAACCAGTTAAAAATAGTCCAGGCTGCTGCTGCTCAGTCGTTTCAGTCGTGTCTGACTCTGTGCGACCCCATAGACCGCAGCCCACCATGTAATTGGAACTGTGAGTGTTAGTGTTAGTGTCAGTGTTATAGAGCTTCAGATGATCAGATTGGGCTCTCTGAAAATATCTCAGAGGAGATAAATAGGGTGAGCAAATGGTAATACAAGTAATGAGTTCATACTGAGCAGAGACTTTCTGAAGGGAGTTAAATATAGGAGAATTTTAGCTTCTGTAATCTAAACGAAATTAAAGTTTAGATAAGAAAGCTTATAATCTTTAATATAAGGTAGTGGTAATTAAAAAGCTGTGAGATGGAATTCCTTAAAGCTGAATTAAAAAGGACATACCAAGAACAAGATCATCAGTCATCGTCAGTTCAGTCACTCAGTCGTGTCCAATTCTTTGCGACCCCATGGACTGTAGCACGCCAAGCTTCTCTGTCCATCACCAACTCCCGGAACTTGCTCAAACTCATGTCCATCGAGTAGGTGATGCCATCCAACTATCTCATCCTCCATCGTCCCCTTCTAGGAGAAGAACATGATACGGTAATGAAAACAATACAGTAAGAATGGCCTAGCATGCTTATAAACACACAAAGGTCTCTGTGAAAGTTTAGTGTCATGGAAATTAGGGGATAGCGCATGACCTCCTGTGATGGCCTTTCTTCTCTCTCTGCTTAATTAAAATCACACTCATCCTTTAAGTTCTGCTTAATTCCCATACCATGGCAGCTAATTAATTGCTTTTTAAACACTCTTTGAGTGTGACCTATTTTCAGTACAGTTTTTTTTCCTCAGCTAAGTTTGCAGTTTCTGGAGAATGTGAACTTGCTGACAGATACCTGTATATCCCTTGACAGTATCTAGCCCTGTGTTGTTCTTTAGTTGCTAAGTCATGTCCGACTCTTTGCAACCCCATGGACTGTAGCCTGCGAGGCTCCTTTGTCTATGGGATTTTCCAGGCAAGAATACTGGAGTGGGTTGCGATTTCCTTCTCCAGAGAATCTTCCCAACCGGGGGATCGAACCCATGTCTCCTGCATTGGCAGGCAGATGTTTTATCACTGAGCTACGAAGGAGGAAACAAGTAAATCTGTCAAACAACTTTAGAAATAATTTGGGCATGCCATCTCATGGATATTTCTTTCTGCATCAGTCAGTTTTTAAGTTTACACGTTAGCACTATATTTTGGCCATGGTTTTCTCATCATCTCGTGTTATCTTGGCTGTGAGATTACACATATGCACACATATCTGCTTCTCAGTACTCACTCTAGTCCAGATTCCTTGACAGATAATTACTGATCTCAGTGCTATATAAAATAAAATAGACTTAGGTAAATATACCTACACATATATATCGACTTCAAAGAATAAGTAATTGGTAGTTAGATGAGAGGATATAGAAAAGGAAATGGACGAGTAGCTGGGTGGAATTTGAGAATGAGTGGTTAGTTTGGTAAGTGGGTGACATTTTACTGTGTAGTTGAGTCTTGATTATCCATGGGCAGGTGGTTCATATACTAGAATTTTGTGAATAACCATATATTTCACTTAAATAGACATAACTCAGTTTTTTCTATGAAAAAGGTATTCTTTGAGTCTTATTCACTAAATTACACTTAAAGATTTAGGTTTCAGTTTTAGAAAATGTGATTCATATTTTTAATTGCTTTGATATCATCACATTTTGCTTTTTTCATTTGCCATATTTACATGAATTAGATACTTATGAAGTCATCGAGAGGTGAAAGTTCTCCAAATTAGCTAGCAAGTCATAGAAAAATTTTCAGTTTAGGGCAATAATTATTATGTAAAATAATTTTTGACTAGAATAACATGCTTATTCTATTTTCATTATTTTAATTTGCAACATTGTAATTATTAAAACTTACAAATCAAATTTAAAACCTTTATATTCTGAATGTGAAGTCTTTTAATAAATAAAAATTAAATGCTCTTTTATCCATTAACTTGAGGAATTAAAAAAATATTCTAAAGGTAGTTTTTCATTCTTATATTTTGTTTTTTGCTTTACTCAAACAGGAGAAGAAATACATGCTTTCTTTTATCATTTTAAAAGGACTTAATTTTTAAACTTTGTGATCTAATGAAAACATTGTTTGATAAGCACTGCTATATAAGACTAGATCACTTCTGTAGTATATGAATCAGTCTTTAAAATCTTTAAATTTTACAAATGACTCACAAAGAGTCATGAAATTTGTTACAATCATTAACTGAGGGGAATGATAAATTGGTATTTTCTGAATACCAGTAGGCGGTCTTCAGCTGTTCATGGCTAGTTCTTTTGATGACTTTAAAAAAGGAAAAACCTGCTACCTCCTTTTTATTTTTAGAAATGCTACTAAAACTTAATTTATTAATTATATTTGGTTGTTGTCTTTGATTGTTGTTATTCTAAATTAAATGCTTTTTACAAAACTGTGTATAGTTATATAGGGGCTTTCCCAGTGGCTCAGTGGTTAATAATCTACCTGCAATGCAGGAGCCACAGGAAACACAGGTTCAGTCCCTGGGTAAAGAAGATCCACTGGAGGAGGGCATGGCAACACACTCCAGTACTTTTGTTTAGAGAATCCCATGGACAGAGCAGCCTGGAGGGCTACAGTCCACAGGGTCACACAAAGAGTTGGACATGACTGAGCGACTTAGCACGCACACACATATAGTATATATGACTGGGAGTTTTCTTAGCTCTAATGGGGACTCAGTGAATCAGAATTGCAACAAAAGAAAATTTTAACAGATCCCCCTGCTGCCTTTCAAGATAAATAGAATGATGGAGAGGACAGCCTGCGATGAGCAATGGAACCCAGTTGACACACATCTTGGGGAAGGGATGAGGAGAGAATTTGCTTCTGAGGGAACATGGGTTACAAAGTGTTAGGAGGTTGTTAGTTGTGTTTAAGTCCATGTAGCTTTTATGAACTAGCATCCTGACAGCCTCAAGCCCTAATGAAAAGTAAGACCATTTACATGTAGTTAATTGAGCTGTTAACTGGGCTCTCTGGAAGGAAGCTGTCCACACTTAGCATCATCATTGCTTGCCAACTCCCTCACTTTTTAAATTTCTCCTCTAATTTCATATGCTCCCTTTTCCACTCCCAGGGTTGTAGTGAAATTGGAGTTTGCTATACCATGACTATCACCATTCTTCTAGGTTGCCTGGGACAATGCCATATTTCTTCTGTTCTTGTTCTTCCTCTCTCGGGACTGCCTCACAACCCCAAACTTATTTGAATGAGAAAAGTACCCTTACTTAGCGTAGTTCTAGATCAGTTGGTTCTGCTTAACTTCAGCTTCTGTCTTTTTGCAAGGCAGCTCTGAATTCTGAGCCTAATTAGTAGATTTTTTCTCCCTTTTGTTTGGCCACTTGAATAATTCAGCAATGTAAATCATGAAATTACTTTGTAAATCAGTGTTATTTCATGAAAAACCTTAGTGTTATTTTCTACTGTGTTCTGTTGCCTCCCACATTAGGTACACTCCCTGCAGTTACAGAGGAGTGGAGGAGAGACTACCTCATGGCAGCATGTCACGGCTTACAGATCACTCCAGGCACAGCAGTTCCCATCGGCTCAATGAACAGTCACGACATAGCAGCATCAGAGATCTCAGTAACAATCCTATGACTCACATCACACATGGTACCAGCATGAATCGGGTTATTGAAGAAGATGGAACCAGTGCTTAAATTGTCCTGTCTACGGTGGAAAATTTGTGCTGTTTAAAAAGCAGATTTTATTCTTTGCCTTTGCATGACTGATTGCTATAACTCACTGTTATGATGCTTTCAGTCAGGTGCAGATTGTGTCCATTGAAAAGTAAATTTTTGCTTTTTATATTGCATCAAACTTGGAACCTCAAGGCATCCAAAATGCTAAGAATGATATCATCACATAAATAATTCTTATTTCTAGGTTATGAGAAATAATTATTTGTCTGGTAAGCATTTTTATAAACCCACTTGTTTTATATTTGGAGAAATCCTATATGTATGATGACTGCTTTATAGTGAACTTTCGTATATCAACTAGTTGTGAGGTAACATTCTGGTAGTTCTGTTAATAAAACAAAATTTCAGAATTAAAGAAATTTTCTATGCAAGGTTTATTTCTCAGATGAATAGTAGGACTTTGTAGTTTTCTTTCCACTAAGTGAAAAAGAACTGTGTTTTTAAACTGTAGGAGAATTTGATAAATCAGCAAGGGAATTTTAGCTAATAGAATATAAAATCAACTGAAGAATCTGATTAGTCTACTGAAGACTCTTTTGAAATTCTGTCAAAATAGTCTTTATCCAGAGAAATACAGGAGTAGGATTAGCAACAAAGTAAAAGCGGAGATGGGCATTTTTTTCTCAGTAATTGTGCTGTTTTTATTACTTTTGTAAATATTACTTTTACTGGCTGTGTTTTTATATTGATAACTTATCCATATGCATGATGGAAAATTTTTACTTTTAGCCATTTTTTCCCGTGTAGTAGTATTGATTTGTAGAGAACTTCATGTTCAGATATGTTCTATGGAAGCATGTAATAAGATAAGCATCACACACTGTAAGCCTTTTTGTAGTAACCATAGTTACAAAACAGCAAAGTGTTTCCTCGCAGAGTGTTTCCTCTGTATCTGTTATTGTGTTTTTTGCAGTGAGATGTAATCTTGCCAAAGCCGCCAGATGTTGGTATCCAGGCCCCTCCTATCAGTGGACTTGTTCGCACTCTCATTGCCCAGTAGCCAATAAGCTACAGCTTTTGCCCCACACCTTTATCTTCAGGTTCTGGTTCATTCTTGTTTACAGCTGAAATATATATATAACCTGAGTCCACAGTGGTGATTAATTTGGGATATTTGAAATTCATTGTAGCTTAATGAAGCATGATTAGTCCTGCTGTGAAGTATCTTTTTAAAAATATCAACTCAAAAATCTTTGACATTTTGTCTTGTAATATTTAAATAACTTAAAATAAAAATTTTAAACCTTATTAGGCATGATAATGATCGGAAGGGAAAGAAAAATTCTGGGAAATGCTGGATGTGTTATGTAGACAAGCATATTTAAACAAGCCATCCTCAACGCTGACTACAGATAAGAATCACTCAGGCAATGCCCAACACCTTCCTCTCATTGAGATGAGGACTGGTAGTTTTGTAAAAAGCTTCCCCAGTGATTCTAATCTGCTGCAGGCCTCACTGCAGGCTGTTTGCTCCTGCTGATAATATGATGGCATCATATTATATCATGTGAAAACCTAGCTGGACTCAACGTTAGGCTTTTATATCTATTACCTGATTGATCTACAACTGGAATTTTGGACCCCACTCCTAAAAATTAGTACTCAGTAAGTCAAAGGTGATAGTAGGACTTTAAAAATCTGTCATCGTAAAAATATTAATATCATAGGTGACTCTTATGCAGATATCCAAGAATCAGACTTTAAAAAATATTCTAGACTCCAGAGAGGTCTGGCTTTGCCATGTGCTAGTTTTTGACCTTTTACAAGTTAATTTCTCTGAGCCTCAGTTCCCTTGTTTTTGAATGAAGATAGAAAATAAATACCTACCTCACAAAGTTGTCAATAGGTATCAGATGAAAAATCATGAAAGCTGAAAGCTCTTTGAAAACATTAGTGTTATGAACTAGAAGGGATTAAGATTACTGAAGATTTAAGATATTTGTTTGAGGGCTACCATAGTACAATCTTTGACATGTGTTTGAATTCATGTGGACTTTTCCTCTCCTTTTGTAAAACAAAATGTACCAAGGAATTTGGTGTTGGAAAAGCTTTCATCATGCACAGAAGTCAGTTTTCTGATAATAATTTGTTTGCCTGTCATGTTTTTTTCTTTCAAAGTACATATTTCTTAATATTTATTATTAATTCTTCATGAGATATTTGAACATTTGGCTCAGATGCTTTACTTTTTCCTCCATCTTCATTGTCTTTATCCTTGAAACTGGAGTTAATACTCAGGACAAGTAGCGTCTGAATTCCCTCACATCTGACAGTAGACCTTAACTCTGAAGATCAAGTTGGTAACAACTCATTTATAAATAAATCAGCAATTCATGAGGCTTTTGTCTGAGATTTCTCCTGAGAACAGCATGAAAGACCCAAAACAAACATTCAGACACAAAAATAAGTTACCATCAAAGGTATCAGTTTGAGCTCAAAGATGCTGTCATTCATTGCCATCTGCAGTATATCATCAATTGCCAAAATGTTAATTGGTTTCTTTGTGGGCCAAGTATAGACAGTTAAGTGAACATCAATATGAAAATTTTAACCCTGTGCTTCCTGACTTTTAAATATTCATTTGTATCTTCTCTGTTAAACTCTTGATATATTTGTAAATGCTTTATTGGCCTTTCAGTTACTTTCACTATCTTAGTTTTGCTTCACAGAATTTACTTAATATTGTTAATCTGTCATTTTAAATAACAGTATTTAGTTTGGGTTGTGTTATTTATCCAACTAGTGCTCCGAATTAAGACTTTTTTCTCTAAAGAGACAGTTGAAGAACTACAGCAAAACAGTTTCAAGTCTCAGCTAGCTTAAACCAACTTGAACAAGTCCGGACAGCTTTCTTACCATATGTTTCAATTTGTGTTGTGATTGGCAGATGATAATGTTTAGTATTTTATTTGTTCAGTTGACAACTGAGAAAATAATAGTTCTCTCTAAAATGTTAACATATAACCAAAAAGTTTTCAAAAAGTACTCTGATTTCAGCAATATTGTATTGAATTTTTTCAGTGATTAAAGCAAACAACTCAAAACAATATTAAGCTCAAAACAATAATTAGTTTCAAAGAACAGTGAATAACAGCAGCTAGAAGAGGGCATGGTAGGTTTTCAATTAAAATATTTAAATAAATGAATGTTATGCAACTCACTTTAGTCATGATAGTCTCAGTTCAAAGAAATTTGAAGAGTCTATCTAAATTTAAGCTAAGTGAAATGAGTCTCTGCTTTACTGGAATAATATGTGGCGAGTAATAATCGATGAATCGCACCAGATAAAGTATTTCTCCTAGAGTAACGGCTCATATTACTATTTTAATTAAATGTATATGCAAACTTATGCTAACACTTTATAGTAATTTTAAAAGGTGAACAGCAGTTTTTAGAAGTAAGTAGGTTCTTGTTGGTTTTATGTGAAATTAGATCTCTGTATACTAGTTGGGTGAATGAATATTCAAGTAAACCTTTATTAATGATTTTCTTTTTCTAAAACTGTTTCTTGGAGCAGATTTAAGAAAATTCTAAGAATCTCTTCAAAGGAGGAAAATTAACTACATTTTAACCTACCTCATTAGTTTCTTCATGATAATAGCTGGAAATAACTGAAGTTGTAACTTTACCGGTGTAGACTATATCCCCATGAAATAAAAGGAACTACTTAAAAGTTTTTTGATAAAGTAGTGGATCATTGGCTGGAGCTTAGAAAATGTTAACATACCAAATTTTCACTATGATGATATTTATATTGCTTTTGACATGCCAAAGGTATATTTATATATTATCATACTTGGATGACTAACATAGTCTAGTGTAATGAAAATTGCCCTGGGCTTGGAATTCAGAAGACCCATAATAATGATGTTAACTGAACAGGTCATTTAATTTCTCTTTGTCTCAATTTCTTTGATGTAAAATGAGGATAAGGTAATTTGGGGCTCTGAGACCTGCTTTACAGGACATTGTGAGGATCAAATGAGCTAACAAGAATTACAGTGCTCTTTAAAAAACACTGATAGTGTTTGTTTTTGTTAGAATTTGGGGGTTACAGAAAGCAAGCATAGTGGTATTGAGCAGTAAAAACAGAACAGGCGGTTAGGCCAGTATTCATTTGACACGGTCTTCAAATCAGCAATCCAATTGACCCTTTAAAAATGAGATTCTTTTTCGAGAATGATTGTGCCCTTAGTTTGTTTTGGCCCTTTATTATATGTTATACCAGAATATACTCTGAAATTTTATATGGTTGAATTTATAGGTCACTTTCAAAAGAAATTTGGGGATAGCCACTATATGTCTGCTTTAATATGGAATGATATAACTACATTAGTTTGACAAGAAAAATATAAAGAGAAGTGTAGGCCCTGTTACTTTTTGAGGTAATTCTTTTTTATTAGTGATTACTGTAACTAATTGGTTTTCATCATGGCAAAACTTTAAATTTTAAGTGATACTATTATATTTGTATATATAATTTTTTAACCTGCATAAAGTAAGGATTTCCCATTCTTTTCCACACATAAACACACAAAAGGGCATTTTTATAGAACCTAGATGTACAAAGGAACTCACGATTCTTTTAAACTGCTTTTATGCCTTTTTACAATGGAGTAAGAAAAGGTGTTTATGTTTAATTCAGCTATGTTTCTTAGTAGCTGTATGATTTTATACATTATTCTTGTGTCGTTTTTATGTTTTTTATTGAAAAATTATGTTGACATCTCTTCATATTTTAATTCACTTCAATTCTGTTTTGCTCCAATTACATGATTTTTGAGAAAGGAATGGGAAAACTAAGCAACCTTTACCTGCCATCTTATTGTAATTACTTTCCTGGATTTTTTCCTAATGTAAATTCTATACTTCCTTAATAGCCAAATTGATAGGATTATAATAATTTCTCTCAAGATCTAAAGTCTTCTGGGAAAGAGAATATTAAGGTTTATCCAGAACCAGCCATCTTTGTAGATGTTCCTATTTGGTTGATTTATAAAGATTTAATGCAGTAAGTTAATAAGCATATTTCTTATTCTGTGATCTCTAATTAGTAACATTTTTGTTGCCATAAAGATAAAAGAAAGTAAATTTTCACTTACATTTTAGTCAAATCCCATGCCAGTACAACATTACCTCCTAGAAAAGAGAGTAGTTCAATCTACTTAAATGTAGTAAGAATGGTTTCCTTCAGAATTTTTTTTGTTTTTAATAATCATTTTTCTCAGAAAATCTGTTTGTCCTTTCTTGGACATTTTCACTGTTGTGATAGCATTGTTTAGAATTTTTTTAAAAAAATCATTTCATTGGTCACTGTCAGCAGTTTTCCCTGATCAAGAGAAGCAAGTATTTACCTTAGAGTAATTCAGATCTTGAAAATTCAGTGTTTTGTTATTTTCATAGTTACTGTTCATTAATAACATTAATTTTTATGACTGATATTTTTCAATCTTTTTATCATATTTACTGCAGTAGGATGAACTGTATTTTTATTATAGCCCTGGGATTTTTGTTACATAAGTCAGCTTGTTTGTATTGCTAACTTGCAAGTATTACTTTAATTGTGTTGACATGCTATTGACATAAAAGAAAGAACTTTGGAGCTTAATAGTTTCTTTTTTCTAAATTGGCAGATTTTTTGAATGCTTAGTAAAAATACATTATGTTAGTTTTTAAATCTGACAGCTTTGTGTCAGAGGGCTGATTTGTAGTGTTGCCTCTATTTTCAATGAGCTGTGGAACTTTGCAATTTTATCTCTTGGGACCTCAGTTTAACCATCTGTAAATGAAAGAAAAAGGGGATTAGACCAGGTCATGTCTCAGATTCCACCTGTGTCTGATTTGGTTACCCCTGACTATTTTATAATCATTATCTTATTCTTGTTATTCCTCCCGTGAGCTCCATTTACTAGATCAGCCTGCAATGTTAATGCAAGTTGCGCTTAAATTGATAGGATTCAGCTATGTTGCTGATTTTGTTTTCCAGTCTTGATTTTAGGTAATTTTAAAGGAGGAAAATTATATTACAGATTGTAAAAGTGAAAAAAAAGGTTACAAATAATCGACATGACCTTTTTTCCTCCCAAGGGAAAAATCTCCTAAGGAACCAATATAAGCACCTTAAAACTGATGTACAGAAAAAAATAACATCTAAAATTTTGTGGTCTTTGTTCTCTTAAATATGAGTATAGCTACTTAGGCTAAACTTTTAAACAAAATGTATTAAGGTAAAATTAGTAACAAAGCATAAAACAGTTATATGGCCGATATAACTAATTAAAAAGCTATTAGGTTTGCTGACATGAAAATAATTATAAAATACAAAAATAACTGAGGACTGGATTAAAATTTATCTGTTCATTAATTACCCATAAGCTGAAATCTTTGATTTTTTGCATAGCTACAGTTGCCAGATTGCCACGAGCAAGTGAATCTCCTGCTTTAAAATATCCTTAGAGATAAATGTGGTTTCTTTGTTTTATTTTTTTCAGCTCTGCAGAAGATGTTTCTGTAAAGCCTCCTTCTGTAATAAAATGTAGAGATTCTGTCACTTGCGTCTCTCAACAGAGTTCTCTTGTAGATTTATTGATAATTACGTTCTCTGAGAACCAGGCCATAGAGGTTCCTGTTGCGCTGAAAGATCATTGTCTTTGTTCTAATTGTCCTCACTAACTCCTGTCAATCTCCTGAACCCCTGGTCTGTAGATTCACAGTCTAGGTCCTGGGTTTGGTGTCTGGTGGGTAGCGAAGAGTAATGGAAATGGATACAGGAAGGTGCACTGGTGTCTGATGTAATTTGTTTGGCTGTGCTTGATTCCTTGTCTTTGGTCAGTCCACTGGATCAGGCAGCTATCCTGACATCCAAAAGTTAAATTAGATGCCCAGCGTCTCTCATTCACACATTGCTATATTACAGTGTTATATTAACCACCTGTTAAGAACAACCACCACGACTTTCTTTTCAGTTCTCTGACTCTGTGTGTTTTGCTGTAATATTTGTTAAACCTTGAGTCTGAGGTCTAAACTTTCTGGGTCTGAGTACTTTCTGGGTTTTGATAATGGGATATTCTGTGAGGTAAAACAGATAATCCTAGGGTGGTTTAATTTATATTTATCCATCCACCATTTTTGTGTTTTTCTAACTGACCCCTCCTCAGTTTTGAAAATTAAGTTTATAAATATCTTCCATCTCTCCCTTAGCCCTGCCTCAGATAATTTTTCTTTGAACTACTCTTGCTGACAGAAAGGTTTAATATGAAATATTTCTGTGTTTCTGAGACAAGATCAACACAGTAATTCTTTACATTGAGCTGAGCTGAACATGTATTTGAGAATGTTGCAGTTTCTTTATATGTGAACTTAAAATTAATTTTTTTAATCATGAAGAGGACTCTTTGATTTGAAAACATTAGTTTGGAAGTTCTCTTGTTATCAGGTGCTATTTCTACCTTAGCTGTGAATTATCATAATAAATCTGAATTCTTTATCTTTCATCTTTTTAAAAAAGTTAATGCCTCTGGAATGATCCCATTTCACAAATCTTTTTTTTCCACAAATCTTTAATACCAACTTCAAACAACTTTTCTGCTTTTATTTTCAAATGCCAGACTCTGTTTTTAAGTTTTATTTTTTCATTGAAGTTTAAACGTATTACATATGTGAAGGAGTGACTGCAGTTTAAACATTTACTTTGGCATGATAAAGAGAGCTACACCATCCATAGTCGCTTTCTGCCATTACCAGGAAGAAAAGTTTGTTTGACACTTAAAAGCTGTTAAATTGTCTTATTTTTATTTGAAAGAGCTATGGAAGCTGTTTCTTCTCATTTAAACTTTTTAAGAAAATGCCAACTTTGCTGTATTTTAATCTGATAGTGAATTGGGATTACTTATATAAGTATATATGTCTACAGTTTATCAGAAAAGTGAAGTGAAAAGTGGAGTCGCTCAGTCTTTATGACCCCATGGATGGTAGCCCACCAAGCTCCTCCATCCATGGAATTTTCTAGGCAAGAGTACTGGAGTACTCTTTACCTTATAGTACATTTCCTTCTCCAGGGGATCTTCCCAACCCAGGGATCAAATCTGGGTCTCTCACATTGTGGGCAGATGCTTTACTGTCTGAGACACCAGGGAATCCCACAGTTTATCATAGTTAATAGTTATTTCACTTTCTGTAATATACGATACCTGAAGCTCACGTTTATTTAATTCGAGTGGGTTTTTTTTTTGAGCCCCTTTTTTTGTTTTGTCTTTTTTTTCTTAGTGTTGTACATTATTGTATATGTTAGGTAATCATGGTCATCTCAGTAGAAGGCTCTTGAGTAGATGTGTTTTTTGTTTGTTTTTGAGAATCAGCCCAAGGAGATTCATATTACGTGGCCATAGCTGGGTAATATTATTCTGAGCTATGTGAAGTTGCTGGTCTTGTTGATCAAATGTTAGCAGTTTCATAATACATATTCAAGAAACAACCAAACAAAAGATCTTTTAGAAAAGATATTTCAACTTCCCAATTCAACTCTTTTAACTGACCTACCAGAGGCTTTATGAAGATTCAAGCTACAGATAACCAGAGGCCTACCAAGAAAATTCTGCTTTGTTTTGCTGTTAAATTGCCCACTTTTCAAAGGTGTTTAATCAAAATGACTTCAGTAATTGAAGCAAATATCTTTTGGGAATGCTTAAGTTATGTAAGCTTTTTCATTAAATCTGTGTATAGTTTTTCAGCTTTCATTCACTGAGATATTGTCATGTATCAAAGGAATAGTCTGTAAATAGCATTTGAAGGCAAAATAACTACCCCCTGCCAATATCTAATATGGACTCAATTTTGCCAGCTATAGAATTTTGTCTTCTTAGTATGCATTCTAAAATAATAATATTATGTTATGTAGCCAACAGATTTGCCTAAACATGCCATTTTAAAGATTTTCTTTATACCCGTGTTTCAAGTTATAAGAATTAAAATGTATGAGCATAAAAAAGGATATAAAAATGAGAAGCTCCTACATAGGAAATCCCCAATTTTAAATAGAACTGTGTTTTGAAAGGTTGCAGATTGGGTTGTTCCAAAGTCAGACTATGTCTCCTCATATATATAATATTATAAACAATAAGGGTAGCAGATAGCCAACAAGAGCTGACCTAATGCTCTCCAAAATTAACCTAGGGGTCTTGGTTTGGAATAAAGTGTTCGTGACTATAGCCCTTTCACCTGTTTTAAAAAAACAAATACATTGTTATTAGCACAGATGACTATCAATTAGTAGAATAAATATTTAGCTTTTAAACAAAAGTGGAAATAGTTCAGTCAGTGTTGGTGAAACTATTTTGAGACAAGAGATTTCACTTAGGTGACTTAGGTTGGGAATCTGCTCCTCTTTGAAGAGCCCATGTGATGACTGAAAGTGCTGTGTGTTTTCAGTGACCTTGAGGAAGGGAGCCAGTCATTTCTTAAGGGTTGTAAGAACTAGGGGCCTTGCTGATCTCATGCTTTTCAGTTCAAAAACTGTGTCCGGAACATCTTAGATACCGTTCACCCACAGTGTTCAAAGGCTGGCTATTTCAGGCTCAGTCTGCCCTACCTTCAGCTGAGTCTGTCTTGCAGCTCTGCTCCCTTATACTGAATTTACAGGTGGGCAGTCTCCATTCTTTTTTTTTTTTTTTTAAAGTCTTTACTCATTTTACTGTTATGAGAAATGGCCACCACCTTCTCCCTTTTTCAAGAAATATAAAGGTAGAAGAGATATTCCTTTTCCATTGTTTTTAAAAGCTACTGTTTTTGAACTGCTGGCACTTAGCAGTTTAGTTTTTAGACCCTAATCTGAATGACGCTGATGGAGGTGATCCTAAAATTGATCTAAAGTTTTAATCTTGCTTTACCATATAAGCATCTGGTTGGAAACTGTGCTGATGAAGATTTGTATTTTGTGGCATTGGTTCTTCATGTTTCTTTATGTATTTAAAATCGATCATTAATTTCCAAACGAGTGGAGAATTTACCGTTGTTGAGCTATATAGAGGGCAGGTGTGCTTGACTAGAGCATGAACTGTACTTTCACACTAGCTGATGTGCTTTGCACTCTGCTCTTGTAGATTTATTTTGTTTACAGTAGACTGATGTCAAGTTTTTGTAAATGTTTTTACTTAGCACTTTAACTGTGAGTGTACAAACTGATTTTAAATGTAGTGGTTGTATATTTTGGTTATAAATTGGAAATTTGTAATAAAAATTAAATGATTTGTTCTCTATTTTGTCATCAGTACCTGATTGAGTGTAATTTTCTACATCATCTACACTGCGAGTTTTAAATTAGGTTTGTTTTAAATAGTTTGTTTTTCTAATTAATAATTTTTTCATTCACAATAGCATAGACTCCACAGTAATCTGGAATATAGATACATCGTTCTGAATGCTATCCCATCTCTATTCATTATCATATCCCCATGCATACCACTACCAAGTACACAACAGAAAAAGATGAATTTAAGTACCTATATCAATATCCCCAATAGGAAGTCCTACCCATGTAAGCAAATCAGTTTTTTTTTTTTTTTCATACACAGGACAGCCGATTAAGACTTAAACTGGTACTAGAGTGTTTTTTGCCGAGATCATGCATTCTTTAGTTGGAAGGGACCTTAGAAGTCATAAGGTTCAACTTCCAACCTAGTACCAACATCCTCCAAAACCAGCTTTTATAAGCCTCTGCTTGAATGATTTCAGTAACAGGAAGGCCTTCCATTCCATTTTGAAGTCAGCCGACAACCAAAATGAGCAAAGTGAGCAACGAAATTAACACTCTTCATAAAGGAGCTGCTGGCGTCTTCATTTCAGCCCCGTGAGACCCATGTCAAGACTTCTAACTTACAGAAGGTGATAAGTTGCTTAAGTGTTGCTTAAGCCCATAAATTTAGGGTAATTTATTAGAGCAGCAGTAGAAAACTAAAATATTCAGCCTCACACTTGCACATCTGCAAAGTGTGGGCAGTGAACAAGCGAGGAGTGGAAAATGGCCCAAGGAATCCATTAAAGAACAGAAACATTGCACAGAACTGGCCAGTTGCCATGAAACAGATTGTTGAGGTGGCTTGGAGAAGTTGGAGGTACTGAGATTAATAAGAGCAATCAATCTCTGGTGCCCGTCTTCCAATGTTATCCTTCAGTTTTCTTCACCATTATTGTCCAGTTTTCTTTTTATTCCCACTTCTTTATCTTCTCCTCCATCATACTTTCCTCCTTTTTTAAACAATGCTCTTTATTTTTCTCTACTAATCAAGTGTATGTTTTTATCAACATCACACTCCCACTAGCATACCCAATTTGTTGAAGGAGATAAGGAACAGAATACGAGAGGAGGCTTGAGAGAAGGTTGAGATTTCCCAGCGTGCCAAGAGTTAAAAAGGTAAGGAACTTAGCTTTACCGCCTGGTCTCTGAGTACTCCAGTGCAGCACACGAATTCACAAATGAGGGTTGTATACAAATCCATTTATTAGAAAAAAAAAAATCAAAACTAAGCAGGCACTCAAAAGTATTTTGAAAATAATAAAAGGTTTTTGCTAAGGTACTGATTAGTGACTGTCTTCTATTTTGCTGCTGAAAAATTATGTTGAGCCCTTTTCACTATCTCTTAGCTGAAAATTAAGGCCGCCTTAAGGAGCTAAGGGAAGGTTTTCATCAACTTCAAGTAACATTAGATGAGCTGCTGAACAATAGTAAATACAACAAAAGCATCTAAACACTTACGTGAATCAATGAAGCATGTACATTTTTATTTTAAGAATTGTTTAGCACCAGATTTTTTAGGAAAGTGCTGAGTATGATGACTAAGATCCATGCACTAGCATCTATGTACAAGCCTCTGATTTCCCACATGGCCTGTTGGCTACAAGGGCAGAAAAGACATTGTTCTCTGGCAACAGATTGGGCTTTGGTGGAGCCAGTTTAAGGGCACTATTGGTAATAATCCCAAGGGTACAGGTGTTACCTCAGTCATCAATTTAATGGATTCCAAATGAACCCTTAGCAGAAAGACAAGGAGAGAAGTCTCATTTCCAATGTGATGATAAGCATTTCTGAAAATTTCAAAAATGATGTGGGCCACATGACTGTCAGAAATTGGCTTGTTTCTAGAGCCATTGCTGCGGCACTGAAATTGATGAGCAAATACAGAGGAGAACAAAGCCATGTAACTGGAAAGTCCTTTTCTTCCTCTCTTCTGTCCTGATCCTTGTCAGGAGTTCTTTTGCAGAAGCATGACATATTTAATTAGAGGCTTGTTTTGTCACGGTTTTAGTTGTTTCCAGAACCAAAGGTTATGTTCATATTGTTTTTCTTGTCTCTTGATGAAAGCAATTTTAGAAAATGATTTTTCAAGTCTCTGTCATTCATTTATTCAGTAAACATGCATTTGTTTACCTACTCCTTATCAGGTAGTGAATAAGACCCTAGAAATTCAAAGAAGAAAATGTCATGATTTATACTCCTACAAAATGCACACTCTAGTAAGGTGATAAGCTTGTAGACACCTGAGTACCATAATGGTGGTGTGTTCAAAGTGTTATTTGAGCACAAATGTGGAAGTAGTTACTTTTGCCATGAAGACTGGGTGTTCAGAGAACTATTAGAATGTGAAAGCTCCAATCAATAGGAATGTATTAATCACCTAATAATTGCTGAGGTTATGGTAGGGAACAGATAGACAGTTGTCCTGTTGTAGTTCTATGATTGAAATTTTGAGTCTAAAGAGAGGAGGCAGACAATAAGTAAAGACATTAACAGATTAGTTTCAGATAGTAATAAGTGTTATGAGACACAACTAAGTGTCCTGTAGGGAAAGGCTTAAGGGTCTTGGTTAAACAACATGGATTTTATTCAAAGTGCAAAGGTGTGCCATTGAAGCATTTTAATTAAGGGGTTAACATGACTAATTTTCCTTTTAAAAAATTATTCTGCTGGCTCTATGAAAATCAAGAATGCACACAGGGAAACCAATAAAAAAGCAATTGCATTAGTACAGGTTAGAGATAATAATGACTAGGACTCAGGATGGAGAAGGCAATGGCACCCCACTCCAGCACTCTTGCCTGGAAAATCCTATAGATGGGGGAGCCTGGTAGGCTACAGTCCATGAGGTTGCAAACAGTCGGACACGACTGAGCGACTTCACTTTCACTTTTCACTTTCATGCATTGGAGAGGGAAATGGCAACCCACTCCAGTGTTCTTGCCTGGAGTATCCCAGGGACGGGGGAGCCTGGTGGGCTGCCATCTATGGGGTCGCACAGAGTCGGACACGACTGAAGCGACTTAGCAGCAGCAGCAGCAGCAGCAGGACTCAGGTGGCAGTTGTAGAGATGGACAGGAAAGGGAAAATTCAGGATGTCTTAAAAGTAGAGGCCGTACCACACACTTAGAAAATGAACTCATGGTTGCCAGAGGGAAGAGATAGTTAAGGACTTTGGGAATACCATGCACACACTGCTATATTTAAAATGGATAACCAACAAGGATCTACTGTACAGAGCATGGAACTCTGCTCAATGTTATGTACTGGTCTGGATGGGAGGGGGGTTTGGGGGAGAATGGATACATGTATATGTATGACTGAGTCCCTTCACTGTTCACTTGAAGCTATCACAACATTGTTAATTGTCTATATCCCAATAAAAAATGCTTTTGGTGTTAAAAATAAAATTTTATAAATAAATACTTCAAGATAAAAATGGAATCAGTAAGACTGACATACTGGAGGTGATAGTGACAGGGAGGGGGTGAATGAAAGATGACTCCTAGTTCTTTGGTTAGAGCCGCATGGTGGAGTCAGGGCCACTTACTACGGTGGAGAAAACGAGGAAGAATAGATGCTGGAGGGGAAAACCAAGAGTTCTGTTTTGGACAGGTTTAAAGTGAACGTTACCCAAGTGAAGATGCCAGGTAAGCAGCTGGATATAAGTCTAGGGCTCAGTTCAAGATTTTGGCCTGAGACCGAAATGGGAGAATCATCGAGATGTAGGTAGGATATAAAGGCAGCAGGTTATAGGAGATCACCTTGGGAAGACTGGATAGAGGGAAGCTGTGTAGAAGACAAAAGGTCAGGAAAGGAGACTAAGAAGGAGAGGCCAGTGACACAGGAATATCCAGGGAATGTGCTGAAGAAGCAAGAGATGCTGTGTGAAGGAAGGAGTCCTTAGGCCAGTCAAACGATGCTTGAAGGTCAAGTAAGATGATGACTAAGGAAGACCATTTGATTGGACAACGTGGAGGATACTGAAAAGAACCACTAAGGGGAATTCCCAGGCCATCCAGTGGGTGGGACTCCGTGTTTTCACTGCCAGGGGCCCAGTTTCAATTCCTGGTCAAGGGACTAGCGTGGTGTGGCAAAAACGAAAAAACACCACTACCACCACCAAATGGAGTGGGAGGGGAGGCAGCCTGGAGAGGACTGGAGAGAGAATTGGGAACTTGCGTTTTTAGCAGCTGGAAGATTAGATACTTTCAATGACCCTCCCAATGTAAACAGTCAAAAATCATCTTTGTGGTTGTACTGCTAAACTGGCATGATCTTAACAAAGGTCAAACCAGTGGAAGCAAGAAACACTGGTGATAGGTAGCACCAACATCAGCTTCTCTCGAGTTTTGCTGAACCCTAGAGACAGTACCATATTTGGGAGGCAAGAAATTAAGCTTAACTTAAGAAATTAAGCTCCAATGTCAATTGGAGACTGTGATAAACCTCTTTAGAAAGCTGGGACTTCAATGGATTATACCTTCAATGTAAAGGAGATGGAAGAAAAGAAACTCACACGGAACGAGACATCAAAGAAATCTGAATCCGAGTTTAGCGCTGGTTGGCAGAAGTGTGGTGGAATTTCGCCCTGAGAATGCGTAACGGCCCTCACAATACATTTTTTGGTCCAAATATATGCTGTATGTGACCTGAACCGTAAGCCAAGAATATAACTCAAAGTGTCCTGGATTGCTTATTACTCCAGGCAGTTGTCAGAAGCAAATGCACATCTTTGGAGGAAAGCAGTCTAATGTTGGGAAAGACTGGGGGCAGGAGAAGGGAGTGACAGAGGATGAGATGGTTGGAGGGCATCACTGACTTGATGGACATGAACATAAGCAAACTCCAAGAGATGGTGGAGGACAGGGACACCCGGTGTGCTGCAGTCTGTGGGGTTTCAAAGAGTTGGACATAATTTAGTGACCGAGCAACAACAACAACGTTAATTTAGGTGCCGAAGAATTTCCACAGAGAAATTTCCAAGGGAAAGGAGCAGATCATAGTCAAAGCTAGCAACACACACACTAAAGAGCAAGACCTCAGGAGTGAGAGTCTATTCTCCAAAGACTGAAGATTTTTAGTTAGCACACAGCATAAAATAACGATTTAACATGCTTAAAGAAATGAAAGAAGGTATAACACAATACTGTGAAAAATCACTAGGCAGGTTTGAAAAAAAGAGGGCTAGCTGAATGTCTGGATATGAATGTTGTAGTAACTGAAATTAGAAACAACAGATCAAACACAACCGATGAGAGGCTGCTGAACTGGAATACGCATGCTCAGCCGTTCAGTCAAGTCCCACTCTTTGCAACCCTAGGGACTGCAGCCCACCAGGCTCCTCTGTCCATGGGGAAATTTATGTGGTGATTTTTAAAAATTTGTTTTTTGGCTATGCTGCTAAAAATCCCATGTGGGATCTTACTTCCCCATCCAAGGGTGGAACCTCTGCCTGCTGCAGTGTAAACGTGGATTCTTAACCACTGGACTGCCAGGGAAGCCCTGTGTGGTGATTTTTAAGTGTTTAGAATTCTTTGATAGTCTCCTCTTCAGGAGGTGGAGCTTCATTCTCCTTCCCTTAAGCATAGATCAGCCTTCTTGATTTGCTTCTAAGAAACTGAATAAAGCGGAACTGAAGGTGTGTGATTCGGGGACTGGGTCATAAAGGACCCTGTGGCTTCCTGCTGCTGCTTCCCCTCTCTCATACCTCAGCCTGGGGAAGCCAGCTGCTCTGTCCAGAGACTACTCAGGCAGCCCTGTGGGGAGGAATGGACGTGAGCCAACCTGGAAGCAGCTTTCTCTCCAGCCCTGCTCCCACCCTCCGTACTTGACCTTCACCTTGTGAAAGACACTGAGCCAAAATTCCTGGATTTCTGTCCCCAAGAAACTGTGAAGTAATACATGTTTGCTGCTTCCAGCAGCTAGGTGTGTGGGTAATTTATTACACATCAATAAATAAGTAATACAAGATTAATTTGAAGAAATTACCCTAAAGGCAGCACAGGAATGGAAAGCGATAGAAAACATGAAATGGGATTAACCATTCCAGAAAGAATAATCGGAACAAAGAAATATTTGAAGTATTAATTGCTAGGAAATCTTTAGAATTGTTGAAAGACAATGATTGTTAGGTACATGGAGCCCAGTGAATCCTAAGATGAATACTTTTTTTTTTTTTTAACCAGCACTTAGACTCATAGGAAAACTGATGAATACCAGACGGGGAAAAGATTCTTTAATAACACAGCCAGAGAGGAAAAAGCTCAGTCTCAAAGGGATGGCAGTTACACTGAAAGCTGATTTCTCTCTAGCGTAATGGAAGTCAGGAGCCAGGAATATATCTTGATTTACTGACTGGAAGACAACTGTAGTTTGAACATTCTTTGAACATTGCCTTTCTTTGGGATTGGAAGGAAAATGGACCTTTTCCAGTCCGGTGGCTGATGCTGAGTTTTCCAAAGTTGCTGGCATATTGAGTGCAGCACTTTCACAGCATCATCTTTTAGGATTTGAAATAGCTCAGCTGAAATTCCATCACCTCCACTAGCTTTGTTAGTAGTGATGCTTCCTAAGGCCCACTTGACTTTGGACTCCAGGATGTCTGGCTCTAGGTGAGTGATCACACCATCGTGGTTATCTGGGTCGTGAAGATCTTTTTTGCATAGTTCGTGTATTCTTGCCGCCTTAATACCTGCTGCTTCTGTTAGGTCCATATCATTTCTGTCCTTTATTGTGCCCGTCTTTGCATGAAATGTTCCCTTGGTATCTCTAATTTTCTTGAAGAGATCTCTAGTCTTTCCCATTCTATTATTTTCCTCTATTTCTTTGCATTGTTCACTCAGGAAGGCTTTCTTAACTCTCCCTGCTATTCTTTGGAACTCTGCATTCAGATGGGTGTATCTTTCCTTTTCTCCTTTCCCTTTAGCTTCTCTTCTTTTCTAAGCTATTTGTAAGGCCTTGTCAGACAACTATTTTGCCTTTTTGCATTTCTTTTTCTTGGGGATGGTCTTGATCACTGCCTGTATAATGTTATGAACCTCTGTCCATAGTTCTTCAGGCACTCTATCAGATCTAATCCCTTGAATCTATTTGTCACTTCCACTGTATAATCGTAAGGGACTTAATTTAGGTCATACCTGAATGACCTAGTGGTTTTCCCTACTTTCTTCAATTTAAGTCTGAATTTTGCAATAAGGATTTCATGATCTGATCCACAGATCCTGGTCTTGTTTCTGCTGACTGTATAGAGCTTCTCCATCTTTGACTGCAAAGAATATTATCAATCTGATTTCGGTATTAACCATCTGGTGATGTCCACATATAGAGTCATTTCTTGTGTTGTTGGAAGAAGGTGTTTGCTATGACCAGTGCATTCTCTTGACAAAACTCTATTAGCCTTTGCCCTGCTTCATTCTGTACTCTAGACCAAACTTGCCTGTTACTCCAGGTATCTCTTCACTTCCTACTTTTGCATGTCAGTCACTTATGATGAAAAGGACATCTTTTTTTGGTATTAATTCTAGAAGGTCTTGCAGGTCTTCATAGAACCGTTCAGCTTCTTTGGCATTAGTGGTTGGGACATAGACTTGGATTACTGTGATACTGAATGGTTTGCCTCGGAAATGAACAGAGATCATTCTATCAATATGCCAGCAAATTTGGAAAACTCAGCAGTGGCCACAGGACTGGAAAAGGTCAGTTTTCATTCCAGTCCCAAAGACTGCTCAAACAGTATACTGCACAAGCGCACTCATTTCACATACTAGCAAAGTGATGGTCAAAATTCTTCTATAGGCTTTAACAGTACATGAACTGAGAACTTCTAGATGTTCAAGCTGGATTAAGAAAAGGCAGGGGAACCAGGGATCAAATTGCCAACCTCTGTTGGATCATAGAAAAGCAAGAGAATTCCATAAAAACATCTACTTCTGGTTCATTGACTACAATATAGCCTTTGACTGTGAATCACAACAAACTGTGGAGAATTCTTAAAGAGATGGGAATACCAGAGCACCCTACCTGCCTTCTGAGAAACCTGTGTGCAGGTCAAGAAGCAACAGTTAGAACTGAACATGGAACAACAGACTGGTTCCAAATTGGGAAAGGAGTACGTCAAGGCTGTATATTGTCACCCTGCTTATTTAACTTATATGCAGAGTACATCATGAGAAACGCTGGGCTGGATATAGCACAGATGAAATCAACATTGCAGGGAGAAATACCAATAACCTCAGATATGCAGATGATACCACCCTTATGGTAGAAAGTGAAGAGGAACTAAAGAGCCTCTTGATGAAAGTGAAAGAGGAGAGTGAAAAAGCTGGCTTGAAACTCAGCATTCAAAAAACTATGATCATGACATCTGATCCCATCACTTGGCAAATAGATGGGGAAACAACGGAAACAGTGACAGACTTTATTTTCTTGGGCTCCAAAATCACTACAAATGGTGACTG
The DNA here is from genome assembly GCF_042477335.2 of Ovis canadensis. Lineage (NCBI taxonomy): Eukaryota > Metazoa > Chordata > Mammalia > Artiodactyla > Bovidae > Ovis > Ovis canadensis. The sequence goes on from NC_091246.1 coordinate 103,503,531, forward strand.
TAGCCATGAATTAAAAGATGCTTGCTGCTTGGAAGAAAAGCTATGATAAACCTAGACAGCATATTAAAAAGCAGAAACATTACTTTGCCAACAAAGTTCCATCTAGTCAAAACTATGGCTTTTCCAGTCATGTATGGATGTGAGAGTTGGACTATAAGGAAAGCTGAGCACCAAAGAACTGATGCTTTTGAACTGTGGTGTTGAAGAAGATTCTTATGAGTCCCTACAAGGAGATCAAGATGGATTCTAGCAAAGAGACTTCTGAGTAGGTTGACATCACCTACTAAGGGGTGGCGCCCCCTCCCTTCCTGACCCTGGAGGAGCCTTTCGGTGCGTGTGCAGTTGGGAAGGTCGCCTTGACTTCCAGAGTGAGAGCCATGCGGTTTCTTCACCTCTTATCTGGGCAGGCTCAGCTCCTTCTCACTCCTGCTATTACCTTCATCTTAGAGTCTCTGTCCACGGGGGGACAGACTCCAGCTCTCAGCCTGGGGCCCACTACCTCAGAGTGGCATGCGTGGAAGGGTGTGGCAGCTCCGTGCTGTCTCCCCACACCTTGCTCTGGGCATCTCACCCGTCTGGCTCCTCCTGCGTTACCTCATTCCTCATTTTATATACTAAACCGGTGATCCGGAGGCTCCATATGAAGACAGTGACATCAGACAGTGGAAGGGGACCCTTGATGTGCACTTCCCTGACAATTAGTGATGTTGAGCATCTGTTCAGGTACCTGTTGGCCATCTGAATATCTTCTTTAGAAATATGTCAGTTCGGGTCCCAGACCACCCAGCACCACAGGGTGCGCTCTGCTGCTGCCCAGCGTTCTCCAGTCAGACTCCCCGGATGGGCAGGAACCGAGGCCGAGTTATTTGCTTTCCTGCTGAAGTGAGGCAGAAGAATGAGCTGGTGGGGCCCCTTGACGGGAGACTCAGGTCAGGTGGAACTGCCAAACAACTGTATTCCCTGGCCAGATGGGACGCCCAGCAAAGCCACTGGCTGGGATGTCTGCTCCCGCACATGGTAAGTGGGAACATGGTTCACAGAGGGCCACAAGCAGGTCCCTGCAAGCCTGGAACCCTGTGTCTATTTGATCCCTGATGGTGGAGCCCTGCCACTCCCCCAGGTAATTTCTTTGAGGCAAGACCCAAACAGACCTCCCTGGAAGCACGTTTCACAATGCTGGGAAAGCGGGGTGTCCATTTGGGGTTCTCTTTTTGCCTGCCAGAGAAACTAGGTGAGGGGTGGGGATGGGGGCTCTTCAGGCAGTGCTATGCCAGCCTGGTGGTCAGAATCTAATTGCTCCTTCTGCCTTCGAATGTGGTCCTCCTCAGTCCCTGGTCCAGATGGGTGCTTCAGCTCACCCCTGCGTCCTCTGATTTTCTCTGTGGAAAGATGCTGGTTGATCCTCTTGAGAGGGGGGCTGAAGTGGCTTGAGGCATGGCTCCATCCTTATGAGCTTACCTTGGGGAAGATGCTGTCGCAGGCCCAGCTGGGGCACTGGGACATGCTTTTAATGGCCCAGAAAGTTCGGCTGTTGATGGCAGGATCTGCTAGTATTGGAGGCTCTCCTCTCAGGTGGTGGGGTGGGGCCTGTGGCTCCCGAGGGGGAAAAGGCCACTGGCGGCAGTAGCTGTGGGGAGCACTCAGTGGTGTGAGCCGTCCTGGAGACCACCGTTTTCTCACCAAGACCTGCCTCACCCAGCAGCCTTGTTGTTGTTTAGTCACTAAGTTGTGTCTGATTGTTTACAACCTCACGGACGCAGCACGCCAGGCTCCCCTGTCCTTCACTATCTCCCGGAGTTGGCTCAAATTCATGTCCACTGAATCGGTGATGCCATCCAACTGTCTCATCCTCTGCTGCCCACTTCTCCCCCTGCCTTCAGTCTTTCCCAGCATCAGGGTCTTTTATAATGAGTCAGTTCTTTGCATCAGGTGGCCATGTATTGGAGCTTCAGCTTCAGCATCAGTCCTTCCAATGAATATTCTGGGTTGATTTCCTCTAGGATTGACTGGTTTGAGTATCTCCTTGCAGTCCAAGAGACTCTCAAGAGTCTTCTCTGGCACCACAACTTGAAAGCATCAGTTTTGTAGCCCCTCAGAGATGTAGACTCAGTAGGTCTGAGGTGGGGCCCAGGAGCCTGAATCTGGAAACCCACATGATTCTGAAGCCTGCGGCCTGAGGACCACACTTAGAAAAACATTCCTACACATTATAGGTTCTCGAACCCACAGGCAGCAAGCACATCCTCTGTATCACAGAAGACAAATAAGCAGGTGATGATGAGTTGTTTTGAATACTTCTTGAGGTTTTTTTCCCTTTCCCCTTTGTCCCCGAATCCTTGGCTCTGCAGCAGCTTGCCTGTGCTGTGGGGTGGGCACGTGGGAAGTGTGGACACCTGCCAGCCAGCCTGGTGGGTGCAGCGCAGCTCCAGGGAGGGACAGGGCAGTTCTGAGTCACCTTTCCTAATGAGCATCGCTTGTTGACTGACTGGAGGGGAGGAGCTCATTATTCATGTTTGGCCCAGGGCCTTCTCTCTTGATTGCAAAGCAACAGAGGCCCCGCGGCTTCCACCATGTTCACCTCTGTGGAAAAAGAAGTGGAAAGATCATCAAAGCAACACTTTAGTTCACCCTTCTCATTGAAAAGAGTTAGATTAGCTGCAAGGAAGCTTATGAGGCTGTTTGGCAGAGAATTTTCACACTTGATCTATTCCTTTCTTCCTTCATCCATTACCCCTTGCCCAGCCCACCTTGATCCCTTGAATAGGGACATTGTCTGCTCCAAGTCATCCAAAACAAAGCCTCTGTTCTTTTGAGCAATTCCTGTCCACCCCCCAACTCCAGTCCCCAGATGCTTCAGAAACATAACCCCTAAGAAAACAACATGAGGTTAAAGAATATCATGTCAGTATCCCTATTCCTGTAAAAGGGCTGGCCTAATCCAGAAACTTTGTCCTTGTTTCAAAATCCTATAGCACCTTTTTTTTTTTTTTGTCTCCTGGTAGAACTCTCAAATAAAGCCCCTGGAGTCAAATATATTTGGAGTTAAAAATTAAGTTGGGAAACAGGGTGGAATTTGTGGAGCTCAACTCCAAAGTGCCTTCCTGGACCAGCCACAGCCAACACTTCAGGGTGATGGTTTCAAAATAAACAACCTTCTTTAATCATGAGATGGCTCTGTGCAAAGGCGTAAGGGGAGGTTCTTCCCTCCCCAGAAGAGGAAGGTTCACTTCATCCTGGCCCCTGGGTCTGTAGCCCACAGGGACTGGAAAGGAGGGAAGCCTTAGCTCGTCTTCCTGCAGCCTTGGCGTCCGTTCTCCATCCATGGCACCCAGGTCTACTGACCCCGGACAGCTTCTGGGCTAACCTTGTATAGGTTAAAAAATGTCCGCTTTCATCTGTGGGCGTCCCTTCACTGGGTCTTGAGAGGCGAGTGATTTGCTAAGATAACAGTGCTCAGAGGGGTGGCTCCCATCTGACGTCATTCTAGAATGGCTCCTATCATCAAATCTGAAGACCACCGTGCTCCCTTTGAACGTGGGGCCTAAGTTTAGATGAGAGAGAAGCTGGGGTGGCGAGGGGAACGCCCATCTTCCTTTCTTTCCTTGCGGCTCTTCTTGCCCACTTCTCCATGCTTCTGCCTCGTGGCATCTTTCTCTCTGCTTTTGCTCCTCTGTAGCTCTGTTTAAAGCTTCCTTGGTGGCTCAGTGGTAAAGAACCCACCTGCCAAGCAGGAGACTCAGGTTTGATCCCTGGGTTGGGAAGATCCCCAGAAGGAAATGGTAACCCACACCCGTATTTTTGCCTGGAAAATCCCATGGATAGAGAAACCCGGTGGGCTGCAGCCCACAGGGTCACAAAAGAGTCGGACACAACTGAGTGACTAAGCAACAACAGTCTTGTTTAAACCAGGAGCTCCTTTTTTGGCTGCGCCACTCAGCTTGTGGGATCTTAATTCCCTCAGCAGGGATCGAACCCGGGATATGGCAGTGAAAACCCAGAGTCCTAACCACTAGGCCACCAGGGAACTCCATTAAACCAGGAGTTCTGAACCTATGGTTCATGGATCCCTTGAATAAAGAAGAATATGTCTATTTTATGGGGAAAAGCCCACAGTTTTCACACTGTCAAAGTGGACTGAGAAAAAGAACGATCATTCTGAACTACCCGCCCCCCTTGCTTTCTCTGACACTGTGGCTGCCCCCTTAGGATTCTGACTCCTGTTCTGTTCCGACTCTTCCTCCCTGATCCGCGTCCCTCCCGTTTCTCCTCTCGTGTTCATGTGCTAAGTCGCTCAGTCATGTCTGACTCTTTGAGGCCCCGTGGACTGTAGCCCGCCAGGCTCCTCTGTCCATGGGATTCTCCAGGCAAGAATACTGGAGTGGGTTGCCACGCCCTCCTCCAGGGGATGTTCCTGACCCAGGGATCAACCCCCTGTCTCTTATGTCCCCTGCTTTGGCAGGCAGGTTCTTTACCACTAGAGCCATCTGGAAAGCCCTTCTCTCCTGCCTTCTCTCTTTCTCCTTCCGTCTTTGGCTGATTGCCCCATGCCATCTTTTTTTTTTTTTTTCCCTGAAAATAGGGTATATAAAAAGTGCATACTAATTAATAATTGTTACACATTGGACAATGTTCAGTAAATGAAGGTTTAGTTTCCCTAGTTACGTTCTTAATTTTAAAAGCCACTGAACTGGATATTTTTTCTCTAAAAAAAAATTCACGAGGGGTAATTGCTGGCTACTTTTTTTTTTAACTCATCTGTGACGGTCCATTTTACCCAGCCCTCAGCTGTGAATGAGAGCATAGCTTCTTGACGGCGGTCTAATCAGACATCGGGAGGGCAATCGCGCCCCCTCGTGTCACAGTTTTAGATTGCATGTTGCGTTAGATGAGGAAGGTCCCTCCAAAGGCAAGAAATCTAATTATTTAACAATTTGAATCCATGAACAGGATTGCTTTCAGCAGCTTGCTGGTCTACCGGAATGGGGGGCTTCAGAGAGAAAGAGGCAGAGGGAACAGGGAAGGGTCTGACTCTTTGTCATCGGAGCAATACAAGACTCCTCAACCATTAGATAGAGTGGATCTTTGTCCTTAAAGAGTACAGACTGCAATCGCACCTTCTGGTGTTTCAATATATTAATATTCCAGGATTTTGCTGGCATAATTCTACCATTATGGTAATTTTAAAAATCTGAAATGCATCTTGAGGTACATTTAGAGAGTTAGACACTGCATTAATTTTCAAATGGTAAAGTTTATTCATCTGAAAAGTGTTATTTTATGCCTGTATAACATTCGAGAAAAAAAATCAACTGACAGAGAATCTCTTGCAAGAATGACTCTCTATTTTCAGACTTTAGAAACTTCATTTCTCATATTATCCCAGGAGAAGGAAATGGCAACCTACTCCAGTATTCTTGCCTGGGAAACCCCATGGACAGAGAAGCCTGGCGGGCTACAGTCCATGGGGTGGCAAAGAGTCAGATATGACTTAGTGACTATCCCTGCTTCAGACCCTCTAAAGTACCTTTTTCTTGGAACTCTTTATCTCTTGGTCGAACCCTAGAATAAAAACCCAAGAGCCATGCTTATCTGTTTGGAGTTTAAAATTAAGTTGGAAGATAAGGTGGAATTTGTGGAGCTTAATTCCAAAGTACCTTCCTTGGACCAGCCCCAGATTCCACCCCAAAGAAAGGGAAGAAGCCTGGAGCAAAGGTCAGCATTAGACACTTCAGGTGGAAGGTTTCAACACAGATATCCACCTTCTTTAACCATGAGACCGGTCTACACAGAAGTGCAAAGGGAGGTTCCTCCCTCCCCAGAATTCTACAGTGTCCAAATGTAAAATCGTTGTTGTTCCCTGGGCATTCATCTTATTCCTATGTAATGTGCAAAACTGACATCCATCCGGGGATGGGAGAAGGGCAGCATCCATGGGAGCCTCAGAGACCAAGGCAGGAGACGGTTCTGGAGGTGAGGAATCAACGATGGTGTTAGAGGCTGTTGTCAAAATGCTCCTGCGTCAAAGCATCTGCACCGAACTCTCAGGAATCTAGTAAAACACGCAGTTACCGAGGCGCCGGGAGGGAACCACGTAGGGGCAGTTTATACTGATTGCAGGCCAAGCAGTGGGAAGAAATGAGCTCGCCATCTCATCTTTTTTAAGGGACATGGGATGAGGTGGTGTGAGATGGGAGTGGGAACAAACAATTACCAAGCACCTACTGTATGCCACTAGCTGCCTCTCGTTTAACCTTCAAAACAGCTCTGGGTGGTAGGTAGTATTAGCCCTAGTTTTCAAGCATCGAGAACTGAGAATCAGGTTAAATGGCATGATTTTTTCATGTTCTTACAATGAATTTTCTGAACTATCCCACAGTAACTCCCTGCAAAGCTGAATCAAAGGTGCGGTGAGCTGTAGTTGCCCAGATATCACTCCGGACATCACTCTCTAAGGACTCTCCATCCTTGCTGGAATGTAGTAACGTGGAGAACGTTAATTCCACTTCCACCCCCGTCCCCGTCCAGCACTTTCTCTTAGGGAGAATAGAATAAAAAGCTGTAAGAAATAGTCGATGGGCTTCTGGGGGTGAAGTGGAGTTATAACCCCTGGCTCCTAGCTGTCCTTCTGGAATGTGGAGAAGGGAGTGATTAACTCATGACTCTGGTTTGCTGAGGTGGTATGCAACGTTAGAGAGAGCCAAAGGTTTGGGACCGCGCAGGAAAGGAGGTCCCATCACTTCATGGGAAATAGATGGAGAAACAGTGGAAACAGTGTCAGACTTTATTTTGGGGGAGCTCCAAAATCACTGCAGGTGGTGATTGCAGCCATGAAATTAAAAGATGCTTACTCCTTGGAAGAAAAGTTATGACCAACCTAGATAGCATATTCAAAAGCAGAGACATTACTTTGCCGACTAAGGTCCGTCTAGTCAAGGCTATGGTTTTTCCTGTGGTCATTTATGGATGTGAGAGTTGGATTGTGAAGAAGGCTGAGCGCCGAAGAATTGACGCTTTTGAACTGTGGTGTTGGAGAAGACTCTTGAGAGTCCCTTGGACTGCAAGGAGATCCAACCAGTCCATTCTGAAGGAGATCAGCCCTGGGATTTCTTTGGAAGGAATGATGCTAAAGCTGAAGTTCCAGTACTTTGGCCACCTCATGCGAAGAGTTGACTCATTGGAGAAGACCCTGATGCTGAGAGGGATTGGGGGCAGGAGGAGAAGGGGACGACAGAGGATGAAATGGCTGGATAGCATCACGGACTCGATGGACGTGAGTCTAAGTGAACTCCGGGAGTTGGTGATGGACAGGGAGGCCGGCGTGCTGCGATTCATGGGGTCGCAGAGTCGGACACGACTGAGCGACTGAACTGAACTGAGGAAAGGCGGAGCGGCTGCCACCAGAGGGCGCGCTTCGCTCCTGCCTGCACCCCAGACCCGTCCACCCCCACCGCGCAGCTGCAGCCCCAGCCTGGTCTCCACCCGCGTCTCTTTCCTTTCTCCAGTGTTTTTCTTTCTCCTCGCCCTCCTCCCTCGACGCTCACCCGCTCCCGCTCTTCTTTCTGAGGATCATAAGGTAGCAATGAAGGAAACCTCCTGTAACTGCTTTTCCCCTGCTAGGCACTTTGTTGTGTCTATCCATGGAGGTCGTTTGACAATTTTACGTGACCTTCACTTTGGGTAAATCTTTTCAGTCCTTAATAACAACGTTGCTGGAAAATTGTTTTACCGGGGGAAAACAGCAAGCCCACCATGCTAGAATTACAACAGGCCTTGCTTTTTAACTTTTAGAGTGACAGCTAGTTAAAAAGCCAATTTCCGGGTGATCACGTAAGTTCAGTTCAGTTCAGTCGCTCAGTCGTGTCCGACTCTTTGCGACCCCGTGAATTGCAGCACACCGGGCCTCCCTGTCCATCACCAACTCCCGGAGTTCACTCAGACTCACATCCATTGAGTCCGTGATGCCATCCAGCCATCTCATCCTCTGTCGTCCCCTTCTCCTCCTGCCCCCAATCCCTCCCAGCATCAGAGTCTTCTCCAATGAGTCAACTCTTCTCATGAGGTGGCCAAAGTACTGAAGTTTCAGCTTTAGCATCATTCCTTCCAAAGAAATCCCAGGGCTGATCTCCTTCAGAATGGACTGGTTGGATCTCCTTGCAGTCCAAGGGACTCTCAAGAGTCTTCTCCAACACCACAGTTCAAAAGCATCAATTCTTCGGCGCTCAGCTTTCTTCACCGTCCAACTCTCACATCCATACATGACCACTGGAAATGGTCATGTAAATGTGTGTCTAAATGGGAAAGGTGTTTCATAAAACAAAATCTAGCCTTTTCCCAAATTCCTTTTAAAAACTAAATAATCCAGAATGTTGTAGAAAATAGTTGGGTCTTTTCCCCACATGGTAAGAGGAAAGGCATAAGTGGGAAGACTGGGAAGAGAGAGGGGTTCACACCGAGGGATGGGGTAGAAAAAGAAGGAGGAAGATAAGGAAGATACAGTGGGAGGAGGGCACAGAGTTTGACCTGAGGAAAAGAGGGTGAAAAAGTGATGAAGAGGAAAGGGAAAGAAAAGAGGCATACTGGTTCCTGTATCACGTGCCCGGAGTGACTTAAGTGGGTAGAATTAAAGCTTGGGTGTTAGCACCTTAAGTTTTCCTTGCCTATGAGGTGGAAGGGGAGGGGGAAATCCAGGGAAAAGAGTCCTAGAGAAACTGCTAACCCCACCGTCCTTCTCAGAGCATGTGTTCATCTTCTATACCCACAGCAGAGGAAACTGCGGAAGAAAGTCCAAAGCTGTTCCCCTCGCAAGGTGAGTGTGCTTCCATCTGCCAGGCTGTCTGCTTGCTTTGCACGTCTCCCCAGATCATATGCTAACAGCACCCATCGTCTGCTATCCTGGCATGAGCCCAAGAAGCTGCAGCTAAATTAGAACTTGGGGGAGAGGAGGGGAGCACGGCTTGTTTTCTGCTCTGGAATTTGTGGTAATTCATGACTCACTGCTGCTGTTTAGTCGCTCAATCGTGTCCGACTCTTTGAGACCCCATGGACTGTAGCCCGCCAGGCTCCTCTGTCCGCCAGGCTCCTCTGTCCATGGGATTCTTTAGGCAACAATACTGGAGTGGGTTGCCCTTTCCTTCTCCAGGGGATCTTGAGGCCTTTGGAGGTCCGGACCATTGGGATCCTTTAGAAAAGGATTCAGGGTTTTGTGCTGAGCTTGCCCAGTCTCTCCTCATTCCCTTTGACCTGGTTAGTGCACTTCTGAACATTAGCAGATTTTTGTGGGACAGTCTTGGGATTCGGTTGAAATGAATGCTCCTCCAATATAAGGCTCTTTAGTTCATTTTCGGTGGTTTGGAGTTCATTCGTTTTTCCACTCAAACAACAAGTATTTGTTGCATGACATCTACATGCCAGAACAGGAAACAGGGTGGATTGAAAGATCCCTGCTGTCTCACAGAGATTCTGTTCTCACAGAACAGGACAGGCAGTAACCAAAGAAATAAACAAGAAATCTATCAATAAGTAACATGAGCTACACAGAGAATTATAATAAGTCTCCATAATAGCAAGTGAATGGGTGGGCTTCTGGCACGGGTTGTCTGAGCTAGTGACATCACTTGGAGTACCAGAGGCCCCTGCCCTGCCAAGATATGAGGGGACACATTGCAGGCAGAGGCACGGCTGGTGCAAAGGCCCAGCCCAGGACTAACCTTGGAACATTTGAGGAACAGAGACAAGGCTAACTTGTCCTGAGCCCAGTGAATGAACAGAGAGGTATGGGATGAGTTGGAAAGACAGTGGAGGGTAGGGGGGATCATTGAGGCTTTTCTGACTCAACAGAAGGAATTTGGAATTTTTTTCCAAGTGCAGTGGGAAATCATCAGAAAACTTTAAGCTTAGGGATAATTTGATCTGGTCTATATTGGCTCAGATGGTAAAGAATTTGCCTGCAATGCAAATTTGATCCCTGGGTTGGGAAGATCCCCTGGAGGAGGGCAAGCAACTCACTCCAGAATTCTTGCATGGGAAATCCCACGGACAGGGGAGCCTGAAAGACTACAGTCCACAGGGTTGCCAAAGAGCTGGACGTGACTGAGTGACTAACACACGCACACACATATTTTTAAAAGATCACTGGTGGGTTTGTGAAGAGGGAACTAGTCTGGGATCAGGGTGGATACCACAGTGATAAAACAGAAATTCATGGTGGCCCAGACTTGATGGTGGTGGAGCTGTAGAAGTAGAGGTGTGAAGAAGAGAATGGAGTGGGATGCACTGTGAATGTAGCATCGAAGGCCCTGGGAAGACGAAAGAAAGAGACCCGGGAACATCCCTAGATCTTTGGCTTAAGTAACCAAGTGGATTGCGTTGCCCTTTTCTGAGTCTAGGTGCTTGAAAGAGGAGCCGGTCTGGATGTGGGAAGGTAGAGTCAAGAGTTCTCTTCTGAGTAAGTCCATTTGAGATGCCTGTGAGACCAGTCAAGTCTTCATCTAGAGTTCTGGGCAGAGGTCAGGGCTGAAAATACCAATCTGGGGAGCCATTGGGCTGTAGGGAGAATCCCCTAGTGCTGTTCTTAAATTGCTATTGCGTTTGTCTTCCACTGCTTCCTTGGTGGCTCAGATGGTAAAGAATCTGCCTGCAATTCAGGAGACCTGGGTTCGATCCCTGGGTCTGGAAGATGCCCTGGAGGAGGAAATGGCAACCCACTCCAGTATTCTTGCCTGGAGAATTCCAAGGATAGAGGAGCCATAGGGTCACAAAGAGCTCGATACAATTGAGCAACTAATTCTTTCCTTCCTTTTTGTCTTCCTCTGCCCACATTCTCTTCTCCTAAGACCGTGCAGCCTTCTTTTCTTGACCTACTGGCTCTTTTTCTTTGTATGTATGACGACCTAGGCTGACCAAGGTCGTTATTGACCCTGATCATTTTTCCATGTTGGAAATATGGGAATAGGATCACGTTCCTATCTATTCCCATCACCCTCCACTATCCCCGGTTATACAAACACACACACACAAACACACACACACACACACTTCTGGATCTTACAGCATATATATGTAAATACAGGTTAAGGAAAGCTCATTGAATTGAGCAGTTGGGTAGGCTTCCCAAATATCAATATCAAAAGATAATATCAATTTTTAATGACCTTTACTGGTGGCTCAGACGGTAAAGAATCTGCCTGCAATGTGGGAGACTCACGTTCGACCCCTGGGTAGGAAAGATGCCCTGGAGAAGGGAATGGCAACCCACTCTAATATTCTTGCCGGAAGAACTCCATGGACAGAGAAGCCTGATGGGCTACAGTCCATGAGGTCACAAAGAGTCAGACCTGCCTGAGCAACTAACGGACCCACACCCTATTTCTCTGATAGGAAAACTGATCTGCAGGTGGATCTAGGTTTTCATGTACAGCTTATCAGGGTAGAGGCAGAAACTAAGCCCCATTCTCTATCTCATTTGCTGGGGAGCCCAGCTACGGAGATGTGGTAACACACCTAGGGGTCCCTTCATCCCCAGCCTGAACCTGATACCTGCAAATACTCTGCCTGTTGCTGTCATTGGGACCAGAGGAAACATGAATGAGCTGTGACTCCAGAGCCCAGCACTGAGCTCCAGCTTTGACTCTGAGATCCGAAAGAAAGAAGGAAAATGATTATTGAGGATTCTTATGTGGCAAAACTGTGCCAGTGCTCTTCAGGTTTCAGTCTTAATTTTAACAGCAACCCTGTGAAGTGATTCCTATTATGCCCATTTTACAGATGAAGATAAAGGACTCAGACGGGTGCAATGACTTCTTGGTGTTTGTGTCTGGGAATCAAGCCCTGATCTACTGGAAGTTATTGTCCTGTATTGCTCCACCTTCTCATGTACCTAAGGGCCAGATTTTTAACCTCTCTGGCCCAGAGTGTCTCCATTTATTAAATGGAACATGACATTTTTTATTTTTATGGGTTCATCTAACTCTGATATTCTGGATTCTAAATGCATTTGAATTTTCCACTTTTCCAAGCAAGAGTTTTCAATCATACTGTGAGTGACATGCTTTAGGCAGAGTGTGACTTTCACCCTTTCACTGCAAGAGGGGATAATTGGGGATAATTGACCTTGCTTATGGAGTGGATTTGTTACCCTGACACCCAGGAGTGAAAGGCCACTTAGACACAGAAAGGATACTGACATGGCTTCTTTGTTCCCCTTGTTTATAGCTCTTGGTTTCTTCTTTTTCTTTGTCTCTGGAAAATGCTTCTCATTTTCTGAATCCTTGTGCTTTGAAGACCAATTTTGCCAGAGAAATGTCAAAGGAGACACGGGGTTAAATATGGAATTGATTCTGTTCACTTTGAGCTGCAGTAGCCTGACTGTCACCCCAGACCTCGTCATCCTGGTGAGAGCGGAGGCGTGGCATTCTGGGATCACCACTTCCTTTGCCAACAGCAAAGGGCAAAGGGTTCCTTCTTAATTGATGCTTGCCTGTCTGGATCCTGAAGAGCATTCTGGTGGTAGACAGGAAAGGCAGCACCCGCCTGGCAGCATGATGTTTTGGTCAAAATCTGTCTTCACTGCAGAAATTCTCAGGGTGTTTTAATCTCATCCCTTTGGGTGGTTGTCCATTTATAACATGTTTTAAGACTTTAGCAAGGCAAATCTTCTTAGTGTTCTTGACAATTATCTATTCATGAAGAATTGTTATTATTAATTTTGTATAAAATGTATCATGAATGGGGGTTGGATTTTGTAAAGTACCTTTGCTGTATCTATTAGTATGTTCAAATAATTTTCTTTCTCTGGATTGATATGCTGGGTTCCTTCCATTCATTGATTTTGGAGGGTATGCAAGGCTAGAGTTTTGAACTAGCCTTGTATAGCCAGGACAAATTCCATTATAAAAGAACGGTATACAATTCTTTTCATATAGTGTTGGCTCCAGCTTACTAATGATTCTTTAAAGATTTTTGCTTCTGTGTTCATGGGAGATACTAGTTTTGGTTTCTTTTCTTGTGAAGTCTTTTTCTGGTTTTGGTCTTGAGATAGTGCTGCCCTCACGGAATGAGTTAGGAAGTGTTCCCCGTGCCTCTCTTTTCTGGGAAAGATGCTAAAGGAATCGATACAATTTCTTCCTTAAATGTTTGTTAAAAGTCATCAGTGAAACCCTCTGGGCCTAATGCTTTCAGTTTTAGAAGCTTATTAATTATTGATCCACTTACTTTCTTTAATAGAGAAAAGCCTGTACATATTATACATTCTGTTTGTGTGAGTATTAGCAGAAAAGAATTTCGGGGAAAGAGACCTGCATCTTCAAGGAACTGACCCATTTCAACTAAGTTATCAAATTTGTAGACATAGGTTTGTTCGTTATATTCCTTTATTACTCACAACATCCATGGGAGGTGTAGTGATAGCCCCGCTTTCATTTCTGATATTAGTCATTTCTATTTTCTTTCTTTTTCTCTTTATTAGCTGGGCCAGAGGTGTATCCATTTTATTGATCTTCTCAAAGAACTGGCTTTTGGTTTGGCTGATTTTCTGTTGCTTTCCTGCTTTCGATTTCATTTATTTCTATTCTAATTGCAACCTGCCTCCCAATGGAGGAAACTTAAGAGATATGGGTTTGATCCCTGGGTCGGGAAGATCCCTTGGAGGAGGGCATGGCAACCCACTCCAGTATTCTTGCCTGGAGAATCCCATGGACAGAGAATCCTGGTGGGCCACAGTCCATAGGGCTGTAAAGAGTTGGACACGACTGAAGTCACTGACCACGCGTGCGTGCACAGTACAAGCTTAGGTTACTGGTTTTAGACCTTTCTTCTTTTGTAATCAATGTATTAAATGCTATAAATTTCCCTTTTTGCACTGCTTTCTCTGTATATGATACATTTTGATAAGTTGTGTTTTCAGTTAGTTTAAATTTTTAAAATCTTCTCTTGAGACTTCTTTGACCCATGTGGTATTTAGAAGTGTACTGTTTAGTCTCCAAATATTTTAGAATTTTTCAGCAATCTTTTTGTTGTTGGTTTCTAGTTTATGTCCACTGTGGTTTGAGAGCTACTTTGGTTTCTCTCTCTCTTTTTTTTTTTTAATTTGTTAAGGTATGACATGGAAGCAACCTGTGTCCATCGACAGATGAGTGGGTAAAGAAGACGTGGTATATATATACCCAATGGAATGCTGCTGCTGCTGCTGCTGCTAAGTACTCAGCCATAAAAAGAATGAACTAATGCCATTTGCAGCAATGGACCTAGAGATGATCATACTAAGTGAAGCAGGTCAGATAAAGACAAATATTATATGATACTGCTTATATGTGGAATCTGAAAAAAATGATACAAGAGAACTTATTTACAAAACAGAAATAAACTCATGGACATAGAAAACAAATTTATGGTACTGAATGGGAAAGGGAGGTGAAAGGATAAATTAGGACTTTGAGATTAACATTAACTATTGTGTATAAAATAGGTAACAAGGATCTACTGTATAGCAGAGGGAATTATACTCAATATCTTGTAATAATGTATAATGGAAAAACAATCTTAAAAAGAATATATAGTGTTCTCTTGATTAGTATTAATGTGGTGTATCTCTCTCCATTTCTTGGATTTAAAAAACTATTGTATCCAACCTATCACTAGTGAAATTATTACTTTGAAGAATGTAACCACTCTTGCAAAAGGCAGGATAGTAAGCCATTTTCAGTCATTCACACCTTAGTATAAATCAGTGTATAAGCTCCTTTCAGTAAACAGATAAGGACAATTTTATGTGGAGGGAAATGGAGAAGCTGTAAGAGATGATGAGTCAGTAGCTGAGAAAGGGAGATAGAAGCCCTACAGAGAGAAAGGAGAGGTAGGCAGAGGTAAAAGGCAAATCTTGTGCTCCGTAAGATTTTTGCTCAAGGCTGATAGTGCCTGAATGTGTAGGAGCTTTCCTTTCTAGGTGAATTCATCAGTAGCTGTGTCCTGAGTGTGGACCTGGATATGGAGCAGGAGCTAGGAACACACGAGGGCTCCCAGAACAGCCTAGTGGCCACCTGGAGAGCACCTAGTGGCTCCATACAGTCTGTCTTAGAACTTGCTGTGGTTTCACTCTCTAGGTATATGAAATTGAAGGGAAAACAAAATTAACTTACAGGCTTCTTCCTTAAGCCACATCATCTCAAACTCTTTTTACTTGGACTGCATCAAGGTAGCCTAGTGTTCCCGGTTATGCTCAACTCCAGGAAGTGGGATGTTCTTTCAAAGCCCACTTCCTGTCGGAGAGTCTCAGTCTTGAGAGGATCTGTGCAGGCAGGACCAGCCCTTCAGCCAAGCTGAGTATGTGCTGCGTCTTGATGGTGTGATTTGAGGAGCACCTACAGGGTTCCCACATTCAAAAAATTTCTTCCCTACTCATGCCTAAAATCCTATCCTTGATGATTCATACCTGTTGTTAACACCTGGTGCCTGGAAGGGAAAGACACCTGGCTGTTTACTTCCTAATTTTACCTGGCAGTAGCCCAGAATTAGGATCATAAAGGGACTTCTGAGTGTACGAATTGGAATGTCTTGCAATTTCTCATAAATGCTGACAAAATTCAGTATGTGGCCTCAAGGCTTTGGGGCATGGGGAGAAAATCAAAGAGGCTTTCGGTGATTATTTCTTAGGAAGCAGGTTAACACCATGGGCTGGGTTTGACCAAACTTAGGCTAGATCATGGCGTTCAACACATGACCCATTGTATGCTCTTGTTTATATTCAGGTCATGTAAAAGGATGTGAAATAAGGTTGCATGTTGGCATCTGTGCCACTCTGTCTTTATTGGACCCTATTTATTATATGGTGGTGATTTGGTAGCTTGACTAAAGCTCTGCTGAGTATTCAAATGACCACTTACTCTAATCTCCCTTCTTTCCATTTATGTCCCATTCTTAGTTTCTATTTATGTATTTATTTGTCTTTTGGCTGTACCAAGTGGCACGCAGAATCTTAGTTCCCCGACCGGGAATTTAACTCATGCCCGCTGCATTGGCACAGACTCTTAATTACTGGATTGTCGGGGAAGTCCCTTAAAAATCTTTTTTTTTATCTTATCTGCCATTCTTTTCCACTCTTCTCTCACCCAGTTAATATCCACATACCCACAGCGGTCTCCACACCATTTTACTTTCTGAGCATGACTGCATGTGGACATTTATGGGCATCAAATGTGGACCCATTTTTACCTCCCTTGGGCAAAGCCCCACCTCTAACTGCAAGCTTACTGGAGCCTCCTAAGTAACCCCTTCAGGCTCTGCTCCCTTCAGTCCTCACACTTCCACGTGATAGTCCATCTGAGAAAGTCTGTAACTCAGTGGGGCAAATGGAAACATCCCTGGACGCAGGCCAGAGGTTTGAGCCTGAACTCCTGATTCATCATTTTCCACTTGTAGATGATTCTGTAAGATAAATGACACTTAGCCAGTTCTACCTTAGTAATAAGATCTGACTATGTGGAGGCAAAAACGTGACGTGTTAACCAATGTCCAGAGCAGAATTATTCGCAATAACCCAAAGGTGGAAACAACCCGGATGTGTATTAACATATGAATGGATAAACAAAATGTGGTATATTCACACAGTGGAATATTATTCAGCCATGAAAAGGAATAGAATTCTGACACACGCCACAACATGGATGAACCTTGGAAATAAGCTAAGTAGAAGACACCAGATACAAAAGGACAATTATTGTATGATTGCGTTTATAGACAATACCTAGAATAGCAAACTCCTGGAGACAGAGTAAATTAGACATTAGATGTTAGTGGAGATTGGGTAAAGTAGAGAGTGGGGAGTTATTGCTTAGTAGGCTCAGAGTTTCTATTTAGGGTGATGAAAAATTATGGAAGTAGTGGTGATGGTTGTATAATTTGTGACTGTCACTAATGCCACCAAATTCTGCACTTAAAAATGGTTCAGATGGCACACTTTATATTACATGTATTTTGCCACAGTAAAAGATAGTGAAAAGAACAAACCCCAAACCTGGGGGTTTAATAATAAAACTATCAATGTGACTCAAGATTCCTGGCATGGGAAGAGACCCATAGAGCTAGGAAAAGAGTAAAAACTCAGGAAAAACAAGTATTAAGACCTAAAATCAAGCAAACATGGGTTGTTTGGGAATGGCAACTTACATAAAGTGAAGTTACCAGGAGTGGGGAGGCAGATACAGCTGGTGAGTAGATGCCAGATCAGGAAAAGCCTGTGTCTTGTGCAAAAGAGAGTCAACCTGAGCCAGGGAAGGGTTTTTAAGCAGAAAGGAACATACATGTATCAGCTTTGCTCATGGGAAAAATCACCCCAGCAAGGGTGGGGGATTATTGTACAAGAACACCATTGAGGGGACTTCACTGGTGGCCCAGTGGCCATTTTTAAGTGCAGAATTTGGTGGCATTAGTGACAGTCACAAATTATACAACCATCACCACTACTTCCATAATTTTTCATCACCCTAAATAGAAACTCTGAGCCTACTAAGCAATAACTCCCCACTCTCTACTTTACCCAATCTCCACTAACATCTAATGTCTAATTTACTCTGTCTCCAGGAGTTTGCCTATTCTAGGTATTGTCTATAAACGCAATCATACAATAATTGTCCTTTTGTATCTGGTGTCCACCTTTCAATGCAGGAGGCACGGGTGCGATCCCTGGTTGGGGAACTAAGATCCCACCTGCCAAGAAGCAGCTAAGCCTGTGCGCCACAACTGCTGAAGCCCAAGTGCTTTGGAGCCTGCGTGACACAGCTGGGAAGTCCATGTGCCCCAACAAAAGACCCCGCACGATGCAGTAAAGAGCCTGCGTGCCGCCATTGAGCCCTGATGCGGCCAAACGAACGACTGAATTAGCAAAAGGACAACACTGAAAGCAGTCAACTTCTGGGTTAGGCTGGAGGGCAGGTGCACCCCTAGTCTGCACTGTAAACAGGAACAGAGCCCCTGAGAACCAGCTGGAGTGACGGAGACCCAGCAGTGTCTCTTGGTTGTCATACCCGCCTTCAGTTCAGCTCAGTCGCTCAGTCGTGTCTGACTCTTTGCGACCCCATGGACTGCAGCACGCCAGGCCTCCCTGTCCATCACCAACTCCCTGAGTCTACCCAAACCCATGTCCATCGAGTCGGTGATGCCATCCAGCCATCTCATCCTCTGTCGTCCCCTTCTCCTCCTGCCCTCAATCTTTCCCAGCATCAGGGTCTTTTCCAATGAGTCAGCTCTTTGCATCAGGTGGCCAAAGTATTGGAGTTTCAGCTTCAGCATCAGTCCTTGCAATGAACACCCAGGACTGATCTCCTTTAGGGTGGACTGGTTGGATCTCCTTGCATTCCAAGGGACTCTCAAGTGTCTTCTCCAACACCACAGTTCAAAAGCATCAATTCTTCATTGCTCAGCTTTCTTTATAGTCAAGCTTTCACATCCATACATGACCACTGGAAAAACCATAGCCTTGACTAGATGGACCTTTGTTGACAAAGTAATGTCTCTGCTTTTTAATATGCTGTCTAATATTCGTGGTCATAACTTTCCTTCCAAGGAGTAAGCATCTTTTTATTTCCTGGCTGCAATCACCATCTGCAGTGATTTTGGAACCCAAAAAATAAAGTCTGCCACTGTTTCCACTGTTTCCCCATCTATTTGCCATGGAGTGATGGGACCAGATACCATGATCTTTGTTTTCTGAATGGTGAGCTTTAAGCCAACTTTTTCACTCTCCTCTTTCACTTTCATCAAGAAGCTCTTTAGTTCTTCTTCACTTTCCGCCATAAGGGTGGTGTCATCTGCATATCTGAAGTTATTGATATTTCTCCGGGCAATCTTGATTCCAGCTTGTGCTTCATCCAGCCCAGAATTTCTCATGATGTACTCTGCCGCCTTCACACAAGCTTTATCGGCTATAACAGGAGCCCACGTGTGTCCTGCACTGGGCTCAGCCTCATACCAAGACCCTCAGGTGGGAGAACGACCTTGTGGAATGTAAGCCCAGTGACATGACAGGTGGGTGGGCCCTGGAAACTCTCACCTGAATGTCCCTCTTCCTGCCAAGGTCATCTCAGGGCGAACACCCTAAGAAGGAAAATGAAAGAGGGGTGTTTTCCTTCAAGCTGAGAACATTCTGATTGCTTCACTTGGGCCTGTCCTATTTCTCTTACCCAGACTGAGTGAGCCTCTCTGAGCTCGGAAAGAATGCGCTTTCTCCTGCTGGGTTTGGTCTCCTTGCCCATTCCCCACCCCCACTGCCCTGGAGGCTGTGTGGGGGCCCAGATTCTCATGGCGCTGCCCCACTGCCCATGGCTCCCCACTAGCATTGCTGCCCAGTGGAGGCTTTGCTCTAAACCCACAGGGCCTACCTACTGTCTGCTCCCAGAAACGGCTCCCTGGCAGCCTCCCAGCTGTGAGACCCTGAAACCAATTACCTGGCCTTGGTGTTGGGCGTGCTGGTGCCCCAACTCTGCGTTCAGTGACCTCCTGTTGGTAGCTTGAAATCAGCCATGTGGAAGTATTTATGATGTTAAACTCAGCCACTCTGCAGTGGTGCTGAACAGAATCTCAGAGACAAAGTTTTGGGTGAAGTAGAAAATTATAACCTTATTGCTTCACCTGGCAAAGGGGGACACAGCAGGCTCATGACCTGAAAATTTGTGTGTCCCTACCTGGGAGGGTTTGGGGAGGAGTTTTATAGCAACAGTACAGTACTGAGGCTCACTCAGTCTGGGTAAGAGAAATAGGACAGGCCCAAGTGAAGCAATCAGAATGTTCTCAGCTTGAAGGAAAACACCCCTCTTTCATTTCCCTTCTTAGGGTGTTCGCCCTGAGATGACCTTGGCAGGAAGAGGGACATTTAGGTGAGGACTTCCCTGGTGGCTCAGACAGTTAAGCGTCTGTCTACAATGCAGGAGACCCGGGTTCAATCCCTGGGTCGGGAAGATCCCCTGGAGAAGGAAAAGGCAATCCACTCCAGTACTATTGCCTGGAAAATCCCATGGACAGAGGAGCCTGGTAGGCTACCTGTAATCCATGGGGTGGCAAAGAGTCGGACACAGCTGAGTGACTTCACTCACTCTTCACTCACCCGGGAGGGTTTGGTGAGGAGTTTTATAGCAACGGTACAAGGGTGGGGTTGTTGATAAGGATCTGGGTTTGTGCAGGGTCCAAGTTCCTTTGATCTGGCCTCAAAGGATCCCCTGATGAGCTTTTTGATTCCTGAGGTTATCAAACTGTGACCTTCTCTCTGGCATGAAGGAAGCTTCAAGTAGTTAACACCTCCTGTTTGTTCGGGGAGAACATCTTCTAGTTCTGCAGAAGAGCTCAAAGACATTGCTAAGTGTATCCCTTAGGGTGGAACTGGGATTCTATACCAAGGCTGCACTATTGTTTCTTGGCTCCTCCTCCCTGTCTCCGCAGCCTCTCCTTTCCCCGATTAGCAGCTATTTGAACCTGCCCTTTGGGATTCAGGGAAGGTCATGGAGGCTAGCGCTTCCCTGATAGCTCAGTTGGTAAAGAATCCGCCTGGAATGCAGGAGACCCTGGTTTGATCCCTGGGTTGGGAAGATCCCCTGGAGAAGGGAAAGGCTACCCACTCCAGTATTCTGGCCTGGAGAATTCCATGGACTTGTATAGTCCATGGGGTCACAAAGAGTCAGACATGACTGAGTGACTTTCACTTTCCCTTTCAGGGTGGCTGAAGCCTAATTCCTACAAACAAGAAAGGAGGATACAGAAAGGTTTCTATGCCCAGGAGCCACACAGGGTTCTGCTCAGTTTTATTTACACCGCAGAAATCTGCAAACACCAGGAATTAGAGCTTTTTTTTCTGGAGAGTCAGTTGTTTTTATCAGTATACCTCTAATTGGGCTTCTGGTTCCTTTAGAAGAATTAACAAACAAACAGATGAAACTGGAGGTGTTAGGGCTTTGTTCTCTCAGAGATCTACTGGGTCCCCATCATCTCCAAAAGCAGGAGGCAGGACTCAGTAATGATTTTAAGCTTCTTGTCGAAACCATGTAGTGAGATGAGTTGGGAGAGGCTGGCTCAGCTCAGGAAGATTGGATCAGTCCTTCCAATGAATATTCAGGACTGATTTCCTTTAGGATTGATTGGTTTGATCTCCGTGAAGTCCAAGGAACTCTCTAAGAGTCTCCTCCAACACCACAGTTCAAAAGCATCAATTCTTCAGCACTCAGCTTTCTTTATGGTGCAACTCTCGAATCTATACGTGACTACTGGAAAAACCATAGCTTTGACTAGTCAGACCTTGTTGGCAAAGTAATGTCTCTGCTTTTTAATATTTTGTCTAGGTTGGTCATAGCTTTTCTTCCAAGGAGCAAGTGTCTTTTAATTTTACGGCTGCACTCACCATCTGCAGTGATTTTGAAGCCCAAGAAAATAAAGTCTGTTACTGTTTCCATTCTTTCCCCATCTATTTGTCATGAAGTGATGGATGATTTTAGGAACAGATTTTATGATCTCAATCCTTGCATCTCCTCATATCTAGAAAAGCACTAAATCCCTTCATGGTGACATCAGATCCTCATGACCAGCAAAAAACCTTTTGTAAAATGAGGGCTTAATGGTATTGAACTCCCCCTTCACCAAAACCTTATATATTGACCTTGACCTCCCCCCACTGCTTCTTTGGAGCAGTCTCCCAGAGTTATCTGAGATGCTGCCTCTTGGGCTGCAGTCCTCATTTGGCCCCCAATAAAACTTCACAGCTCTCAAGCTGGGCATCTTTTTTGGTCGACATCCCCAAGCTGAGGCTCTTACCGGCCTCCTGAACCAAAGTTGAGTTCTTCACAGGAGGGTGTTTGTGTGTGTTTTCCAGTGATCAGATCCTGCTTACAGTTCTCCACCCACAGCCTCTCTGACCTTGTTCCTGAGGCACGAATGCAAGAGATGGCACCTTCCACCCTGGGCACGTGGACACATCTTCTCCAAGCCCTTCCTGTAGGAGGTCAGGCGCATCTGATCTACTATCTGTGAAGCTAAAGGCTGTCTTCTTCCATTAATATCTCTGATTCCACTGGGAAGGCCTGAAAGGTGTTAGAGGACAGAGAGAAGAATGCTGTAATCAGTTTAGCTTTACTGGGTTCAAGTTGACAGGGTTTTGATATGTTTGAGACTGTATACAGGATTACTAAATAAAAAAGACTGAGTCCAGAAGAATTGATGCTTTTCAATTGCGGTGCTGGAGAAGTCCTTGAGAGTCCCTTGGACAGCAAGGAGGTCAAACCGGTCAGTCCTAAAGGACATCAATCCTGAATATTCATTGGAAGGACTGATGCTGAAGGTCCAATACTTTGGCCACCTTATGTGAAGGGCCAACTCATTAGAAAAGAACCTGATGCTGGGAAAGATTGAAGGCAAAAGGAGAAGAGGGTGGCAGAGAATGAGATGGTTAGATAGCATCATCGACTCAATAGACATGAGTTTGAGCAAACTCCAGGAGATAGTGGAGGATAGGGAAGCCTGGTGTGCTGCCGTCCATCGCGTCGCAAAGGGTTGGACATGACTTGGTGACTGAACAACAGACCCCTCACTGCTCCCAGAAGGAATCAATCCTGCCAATACCATGATCTCAGACTTTCAGTCTTTAGAACTGTGAGACGATAAATTCTGTTGCTTAAGTTGCCCAGTCAGTGGTAGTTATAGCTCTAGTGAACTAATACACGCCCCTAATAAATTTACTTTTGTTTTGTGCCCCATCAGGGTTTGCAGATACGCAAAACTGTCTGGGTTCACTAAAACCTCAGCATTTTTTCTTTATCATGTAAAGTGAAGGGAAACTAAAATACTGCAGTTCCATCCAAAATTAGAACTAGTCCCCCACAAGTTAGAAATGTTTAAAAAGTTATTTAGTAAAGATAAAACAACTTGCATGCTTGCTCAGTCTTTCAACTTGTTGGGACCCTATGAACTATAGCCTGCCCGGCTCCCCTGTCTGTGGGATTTTTCAGGCAAGAATACTAGAGGGGCCATTTCCTCTGCAAGGGATCTTCCCCACCCAGGGATTGAACCTGCATCTCCTGCATCGGCAGGCAGGTTCCTTACCACTGAGCCACCAGGGAAGCCTCACCACATGTTAAACTCCATATACCTTGTTCCCAAGGTTCTTTTCACATTTGTTAACACATGTTTTTCACATACAATCACAGGCCATGCGCTTTCTTGGGTTCTGTGTTTTTAACATTATTTGATAGAAATATTTCTAGTTAGTGATGATATTCATATTTTTCTTTAAGTTGCTACATATTATTTTTAAAAAAGATGGTATTGGCTCCGATGGCAAAGAATCTGCCTGCAATGCAGGAGACCTGGGTTCGATCCCTGGGCCGAGGTTGTTGTATTAAATAAGTGAGCAACTAACACACACGTATTATTTTTATGCCTTTCACGTATTTTTAGCTGTTACTTTCTAATTTGTCACTGTGAATATTTTTGTATAATTTATTTTTACCCCACTTGAACCGTTTCCTTGAGGTGTATACCAAGAAGAACAAGTCTTGGATTAGACACTTTTGTAGTCTATGTTCCGTATTACCGTTATTCTCTAGACAGATTGAGCTGATCTGTGGTTTCACAGAACTAAAAACTAACTGTGCAGGTTTTTCCATAATCTTCATGTCACTTAGTTTTATGATTTTAAAATTACTTTTCCTAACTTAAAAAGGTTCTCCAAGACTGACAGTTGCTTAGTTTTTCACCTACATCACTACCCGGGAGGGGGCCCTACGCACTTTGAAAGCATCATTTATTTTCATCTTTGAGATGTGGAGCAATAGGCAACCAGTGCGAGCTCCCTGTGCTCCCCCTGAGCGCCGGGCGCCTCTCCTCCCTCGGTCGGTTTCCGGACACGGTGTCCGCCAGCCCTGGGTTAGTTCTCGGACGCGCCCGCCAGGGGTCAGTGCAAGCTCGGCGGCGGGCTCCGGTTTCCCACAATGCACCGGGCGCTGGGGTCCGGGGGTGACCGAGCTGCGGCTGCGGCGGCCGAGCCCCGAGGGTTTGCGGGCGGCCGAGGGGCGTGGCGTCCAGGGGGCGGGGCGCTATAGGGCGGGGCCAGAGCCGCAGCTCTGGTCTCGGTCGCTCGCCGCTGCGCCTTTCCTGCGGGCAGCGCCCGGGCTCCGGTCGCGTGCTTCCCGGCCTCGGAGACCTGTCCACCTGGCGCTGTAGCAAGGTAGTGGGGGGCTCTTCCGGGCCATCATATTTTTTCTTGGTGGTGGGGTGGGCTGTGAAATCTTAGCTGTTGCCAACCTGAGAAGCCCTAACGTTGCTAAAATTTAGGGATGGAGCAACCAGTTTCGCTCCGAAGAATTTATTTAAAACTTGTTTCTGTCCCATTCTCCCGGTGCCCTCCAGTCTCCGCTGGGCTTTGGGAAGCCTGATTTGGGGTGCCCATGCCAGGGTAATTTCAAACTCTAGGTTCATCTCTCCTGCCTTATGTAGGGATGCTAACTAGCGAGTGGGGTTAGAATGCGTGAGAACTTTTATGGGTGTAGGCTGGTTTCTTCAGATGTGTGTCTACGTAAAAACTCCTGAAAAATTAGATGTACTTGGTGTGAGCAGGGATCCTGAGTCCTCGCTGTTTCAGTGAGTTAGAGGCGTCTGTCTCGTGCCCGGCCTCCGCCACCACGTAGCCACCAGGAGGTAGCAATCCTGGGATCTAAGCCAGTGAGTGCCCTCAAATTCTGCACCCCAGGACACTGCTTCCGCCGCACCCCGGAGCTCCTCAGCACAGCTGACCCTCGTTTGGAGATCCCAGCTTTTCAAAAAAGTAAAGTTTGGCAGATAGAAAGCGCTGGAATTTGCGGGCACCTGGGACAGCTTAAGCTTGTTGGAGGTCTGTCGTCCTCAGCCTGTTTCTTGGTCACACTGCATGGCTCAGCCCATTCAGTCTGCTTTCTGTTACCCCAGTGCTCCCCTTGAAGCAATGCTCTGAAGTAATCCCAGTGTGAAACCAGCAAGTCTAAAGTGACTCCACCTTTCCCCACTACTAAAGGCTTAGAAAAGCACCCTGATCCCTGATCCCTAACTTCAGTGCAAAATAAACCATAGTTTTAAAGGTTTATTTTTCTTTAAAACCCTCACCCTGTAAATATCAACTGGTTGGTTTTACTTGTGAAATCCAAGCGGTTTCATTTATTGGTTAGTAATAAAGATCGTAACTAGGAAAACCATCTAAATGATATATTCTTCAGATGACCGTAATTAACCAAGTACCTGATAATAAAAGGCAGATGGGAAATCAAGTAAGCTTGGGTCTAAAACATTTCTGCCTCTGAGAAGTTTGGAAAGATAAACTTTCCTTCTAAAAGTAAAAGGAACACAGATTCCCCTCCCCCTTTTTTTAGACTAAACAGACCTCTTAATTTGAGATAATCAAAAATAAGAAAGCTCTTTCAAACTGCTAGCACCTCACCTGTGTCCACCCAAGGAAAGAAGCTAAGTCTAGGAGTTGTAAGGATTCTAAATATTTAAGCAGAAATTCTTAATGATCCTTAACACCATGTCTGGGTACATTCCTCCAGAAGTGTCAGTTTTCCATCAAATATAAAATTATGAATTTCTCATTATGTATAATATTTTCTATTTGGAAAATATTTTCCATATCTAGCGTTGACATTTACTTAAAAGCATTGTGTATTTGTGAGTAAAATGATACAAATCTTTAAAAGGTTAAAAGCAAGGAAAAAAAATGGTCTTAGCTAGTCTATGTCAGTGATTCTCACCCTGAGGTCCTCAGTTAGTGGCAGTAAACCCTAGAGATAAAAATCACAATCTGGGGAGACTTCCCTGGTGGTGCAGTGGTTAAGAATCTACCTTGCAGTGTAGGGGAGGCAAGTTTGATCATTGGGGGAGCTAAGATCCTACATGCCTGGGAGCAACTAAGCCTGAGCACCACAGCTACTGAACTTACTCGATGCAGCCAAATAAATAAATTTTAAAAATTCAACAATAAAATAAAAAGTCATTAATAATTAATAATTGCCAACACCTGTGAGAACTAGACTGTACCATTTGAAGCTTAAAAGGAGCTGATTAATGGTGGCTCAGATGGTAAAGCATCCCCCTACAGTGGAGGAGAGACAGGTTCAATCCCTGGGTTGGAAAGATCCCCTGGAGAAGGAAATGGCAACACACTCCAGTATTCTTGCCTGGGAAATCCCATGGACAGAAGGATCCCGGAGGGCTATGGTCCATTGGGTTGCAGACTTAATAACCTCAGATATGCAGATGACACCACCCTTATGGCAGAAAGCAAAGAAGAACTAAAGAGCCTCTTGATGAAAGTGAAAGAGGAGAGTGAAGAAGTTGGCTTAAAGCTCAACATTCAGAAAACTAAGTTCATGGCAAATAGATGGGGAAACAGTGGGAGACTTTATTTTGGGGGTCTCCAAAATCACTGCAGATGGTGTTTGCAGCCATGATATTAAAAGACACTTACTCTTTGGAAGGAAAGTTATGACCAAGAATATTAGACAGCATATTAAAAAGCAGAGACATTACTTTGCCAACAAAGGTCCATCTAGTCAAGGTTATGGTTTTTCCAGTAGTCATGTATGGATGTGAGAGTTGGACTATAAAGAAAGCTGAGTGCCAAACAATTGATGTTTTTGAACTGTGCTGTTGGAAAAGATTCTTCAGAGTCCCGTGGACTGCAAGGAGATCCAACCAGTCCATCCTAAAGGAAATCAGTCCTGAATATTTATTGGAAGGACTGATGTTGAAGCTGGAAACTCCAATACTTTGGCCACCTCATGTGAAGAACTGACTCATTTGAAAAAACCCTGATGCTGGGAAAGATTGAGGGCAGGAAGAGAAGGGGACGACAGGGGATGAGATGGTTGGATGGCATCACCGACTCAATGGACATGAGTTTGAGTAGGCTCCAGGAGTTGGTGATGGACAGGGAGGCCTGGCGTGCTGTGTCCATGGGGTCGCAGAGAGTCAGACACGACTGAGCGACTGAACTGAACTAAATGCCAGTTCGTTGTTTTCATGCACTGATGAGAAATAGCTTTGGGATGATTGCTTATCAGGGGGTCATGTCATCATGACCACAGATGTAGAGATCAGAATATTTCTCAGATTCTAGGAAAAGGAAAGCATCTCAGAACTGTGCAGACTCAAGGAACTCAAAAGTACCTTGAAAGTACCCTTTGGTTTCCGTCCTTCGTGGTGCCAATTTTTAAAAAATGCCCCGTTTCATAGTAATACTAATTATTCTCTAATAGTCATGTAGTATGAGACTACAGAAGCAGTTATTCTGATTAACTCAAGAGTTAATCATGTGTGAACTATTTCAACTTTCTTACAATAAAAACGCCACCCTGTTTTTATAGTCATCTATTTGTTCAGTAAACAGCCTGGCACTGTGCTAAGACTGGAAATGCAGAAATGAGTCTTCTAAACCCCTGACTGTGAGGAGCTGATCTAGTTGGGGAAATCAACCCACAGATGGTTATAAAGAAGCATGTGCTTGGCATGGTGATAGATCTCTGCTCCTGGTGCCGTGGGCCTCGAATCTAGTCCAGTGGAGCCAGAAAAGGTCTGGAAATGTTAGAAATTAGTAATTAAAGGATGACTGGCTTTAGCTAGGATTGGAGGAAGGGTGCTCTAGTGGAGGGGACAAGCATTAAGAAGACCATGGAGGTGGGACTTCCCTGGTGTTCCAGTAGCTGAGACTTAGTGCTCCCGGGGCTAGGGTTTGATCCCTGGTCAGGGAACGAGATCCCACATGCCGCGACTAAGAGTTTGCATGTCCCAGCTACAAATACCACATGCCGCAACTAAAACCTGTTGCAGCCAAATAAATTCGGGGTAAAGTGGCAAGATGGGAGAAATAGACTGAAGAAAGAAAGGCCTGGCCAGGGTAAAGGGTAAAAACCTAAGTGGGAGGGGCAGGAGCCTGTCTGCTTTAGAGAGTTCACTCTGAATCTGTAGTGGAGGAGGGACTCAAGAGGCCAGGGGGCAGGAGGCTGTGGCAAAAGAAAGAAATGAGGAGAGCTGAGCATCTGCAGAAAGCATGGCCCTTCCCAGCTCTGTCATCTGTTACTTTGGTTTTCACAACCACACTTTGCAGTCAGCAAGGTGAGATTCACATCTTCATTTTCTTTTCTTTCTTTTTATTTAAAAAACTATTTGGCCACGTGAATTCTTAGTTGCAGCATGCGAATTCTTAGTTGAGGCATGTGGGATCTAGTTCCCAGACCAGGGACTGAACCCAGGCCCCCTGCGTTGCGAGCCCACTGAAACCACCAGGGAAGTCCCTACGTCTTCATTTTATACATTCTTACCTCACTGCTTTGTGCCTCATCCCTGGCCCTTATAAAAAACCTGTAAATTAAGTATTATTGACCCACGTTATAGAAGTGGATACTGAGGCAGGGTCAGGCTCAGACCCAGGTCTAGTGTAGAAAGCAGGACTTACTCCAAACAGCAGGTGGGTCCTTCTCCTCTAGAGAATGAGGCAAGACAACCTTCTGGGCAGATCTGCACCCGGGCAACATCTGCACCTGGGCAACATCTCTCAGCTTGGCAGAAGCACTGCCGTGCCCAGCTCCTTAAGCACTTCCGTCTCTGCATTTAAAAGTCCTGTTGAACAAAACAGTGTGGTGGTTCCTCAAAACAATAAATGTAGAATTGCCCTGTGATCCAGCAATTCCTCTTCTGGGCGTACACCCAAGAGAAGTGAATGCAGGGACTTGGATACTTGTACACTTGTGTTCATAGCAGCGTTATTCACCATAGGCAGCAGGTGGAAACGACTCAGGTGTCCATTGATAGAAGAATGGGTAAACAAAATGTGGTCTGTACCTACAGTGAAGCATCATTCAGACTTACAAGCAAGGAGATTCTGACACAGGCTGCAACATGGATTACCTTTGAGGATATCATGTTCAGTGCATTAAGCCGATCACAAAAGGGAGAATAGTGTGTGATGCTCCTTAGACAGTCAGGCTCATAGAGAGAGAAAGTGGAATGGTGGTTGCCAGGACGGGCGGAGTAGGGATAGAACGTTGCTATTTCATGGGTAGAGAATTTCAGTTTGGGAAGATGTAAACAGTTGTGGTGATGGATGGTGGTATGGCTGCACGGCAATGTGAATGTACTTAATGACTCTGAACCATCCATTTAAAAAAGGATACAATAGTCAATTGTACGTGTATTTTGCAAAAAAATTAAAAAGTCTCATTGAGCAAGTGACTTGCCCAGAGTCACTGAACAAAGCAAAAACATGGCCTCTGCCAGACAGTCATGCCTGGTCATTATAAGGAAGCTCTTTGGGCAGGCAGAGGTGTGATCTGACTTTCTTTTTAAGCAGAAAGAGAAATCAAGTTTTGCATTGTTATCACACTTACTGCCGCAAATTCATAGGGCTCCAATCCTTGAAGAAATCTGGGTGCTTAGAACGTGGGATTTGGTTGCTGGCTTTGTCTAGGTATCAAGGTGGGAAAGCGGTGATAAATGGAGTTTGCTGATTCATTCATTCATTTGATAGTGAATATTGGAGGGCCTTCGTTGTGTCAAAATCCCTCTCCAGTTTCCAATGTTTCTGTCTAGCAATCAGCATCTGCCAGCTCTGTTCTCGGTGCTCTGCCAGTTTCCCTCGGACATAAAGTCCTAAGTTACATAAACCTTCATTGATTCCTGGAAAGGTCAATAGGGGAACAGGTAGAGCTGGAGGGGAGGTGATTTGAGGTGAAGTGGGAGGTGCCAGATGCCTAAGAGAGTTGCAATTCCAATGAAGAAGCCGCTCAGCCCTAGATGAGTCTCCTGAGGTGTGTCCGGGGGCTGCAGAGGCAGTGGGTCCAGCTCATGGACCTCGCCCCTGGTATAGGCCAAGTATGGGCATTGCCTATGCATTTTTGGTTTACAGTGTTGTGCTAATTTCTGCTACACAGCAAGGTGACTCAGTTACACTCAGTCGTGTCCAACTCTTTGTGACACCATGGACTGTAGCCCACCAGGCTCCTCTGTCCATAGAATTCTCCAGGCAAGAATACTGGCGTGGGTTGCCATTTCCTTCTCCAGGGGATCTTCCCGACCCAAGGATTGAACCCAAGTCTCCTGGCATTGGCAGGTCAGGCGGATTCTTTGCCATCTGACCCACCCGGGAAGCCCAGTTACACACATATATACATTCTTTTTTAATACTCTTTTCCATTATGGTTTACCCCAGGAGATTGGATACAGTTCCCTGTGCTATGTAGTAGGAGCTTTTTATCTATCCATTCTAAATGGAGTAGTTTGCATCTGCTAACCCCACACTCCTAGCGCCTCCTCCCCCTGCCCCGACCCTTGGCAGCGACAAGTCCGTTCTCTGTGTGTGTGAATCTCTTTTTGTTTTGCAGCTGGGTTTGTTTGCGTCATGTTTTAGATTCCACATAAGAGTGATATCATATGGTGTTTATCTTTTTCTTTCTGACTGACTTCACTTAATATGAAAATCTCTAGGTCCGTCTGTGTTGTTGCAAATGGCGTTATTTTGTCTTTTTTTATGGCTGAGTAGCGCTCCGTTGTATCTGTAGACTACATTTTCTTTATCCATTCATCTGTTGATGGACGTTTAGGTTGTTTCCGCGTCTTGGCTATTGTGAATAGCGCTGCTGTGAACACTGGGGTGCATGTCTCTTTTTGAATTACCGTTTTCTCTGGGTATATGCCCAGGAGTGGGGTTGCTGGATCCATATGGTAATTATATTTTTTGTTTTCTGAGGAACCTCCATCCTGTTTTCCATAGTGATTGCACCAACTTACATTCTCACCAACAGTGTAAGAGGATTTCCTTTTCTCCACACCCTCTCCTGCATTTGTTATTTTTTAATGATGGCCATTCTGACCAGTGTGAGGTAGTACCTCACTGTAGTTCTGATTTTCATCTCTTTGTTAGTGATGTTGAGCATCTTTTCATATGCCTATTGTGTGCTAAGTTGCTTCAGTAGTGTCTGACTCTTTGCAACCCTATGGACTATAAAGCCTACCAGGCTCCTCTGTCCGTGGGATTCTCCAGGCAGGAATACTGGAGTGGATCACCATGCCCTCCTCCAGGAGATCTTCCCAACCCAGGATCGAATCTGCCTCTCTTACGTTTCCTGCACTGGGAGGCGGGTTAGCGCCACCTGGGAAGCCCACTGGTCATCTATATTTCTTCTTTGGAGAAATGTCTGTTAAGGTCTTCAGCTCATTTGTGATGGTTTGTTTTTTGGTTGAGTTCTATGAACCGTTTGTATGCTTTGGAAATTAAGCCCTTGTCAGGCATGTTATTTACAAGTATTTTCTCCTATTCTGTAGGTTCTCTTTTCTTTTTCTTTTATGGTTTTCTTTGCTGTGCAGAAGCTTGTAAGTTTGATTAGGTCCCATTTGTTCATCTTTGCTTTCATTACTATTGCCTTGGCCTTGGGAGACTGACCTGAGAAAACAATGGTACAATTTTTGTTAGAGAATGTTTTGCCTGTGCTCTCTTCTGGAAGTTTTATAGTATCATGTCTTATGTTGAAGTCTTTAAGCCATTTTGAGTCTGATTTTGTATGGTTTGAGGGTGTGTTCTAACGTCATTGACTTATATACAGATGTCCAATTTTCCAACACACTTGCTGAAGAGACTGTCTTTTTCCCATTTTATATTCTTGCCTCCTTTGTGGAAGATTAATTGACTGTAGGTGTGTGAGCTTATTTCTGGGTTCTCTATTCTGTCCCATTGATCTGTATGTCTGTTTTTTTAAACCGGTTCCATACTGTTTTCATTACTGTAGCTTTGTTGTATTGTCTGAAGTCTGGGAGAGTTATGCCCCTTGCTTTGTTTATTCATCAGGATTTGCTTTGGCCGTTCTGGGTCTTTTATAGTACCAAGTAAAATTTTAGATTATTTGCTTTAGTTCTGTGAAAAATATCATGGGTAGCTTGATAGAAATCTCATTAAATCTGTAAATTGCTTTGAGTAGCATTGCCATTTTAACAATATTAATTCTTCCAGCCCAAGAGCATCACATATCTTTTGTATATGTCTTTCACCTCCTTGGTCAGGTTTCTTCCTGGGTATTTTATTTTGGTGAGAGTTTAAAAGGTCTTGCTCTTTTTACATTCCCTTTCTGATATTTCATTGTTAGTATAAAGAAATGCAACTGATTTCTGAATGTTATTCTTGTGTCCTGCTACGTTGCTTAATTCATTTATTAGCTCTAGTAGAGCTAATAAATGTGTGGAGTCTTTAGGGTTTTCTGTATATAGTATGGTGCTGCCTGGAGTTTTAATGCCTCCATGGAGGATTAGAGTGATGCCCACAGCAGAAATCCCAAAAAGACAGATCAAAAAAGCAATACATGGAGACAGGCAGTGGTACAAAAAGAGAGAGTGATGTGGAAGATAGTGCAATCTGGAAAAAAGCCCAACCTTTATGGACTGACATCCTCATCTTGTGCCCCAAAGAATAAAGCCTGGTTGGCTCTTCATAACTATGTGCCTAAATGTGACTAGAGCCTATTAAAAAATCCAGAGTATTTGGTTCTGTCTGCTTCCAGATTTGAGGTTAGAATACAAGGTAAAGCATAACTTTATTTATTTCTTAGAGGTATTCTTCTTTTATTTTGTCTATTTTTCCTGTTTGAGGGCTCTCTCTGGCTTCGGAGACGGTGCTTGGCTTTCTCACTGCGGTGGCTTCTCACGCTGTGCAGCGCGGGCTCCAGGCACATGGGCTTCAGTAGCTGCGGCTTGCAGGCTTTAGAGCTTGGCTCAGTAGCTGTGGTGCACTGGCTTAACTGTCCTGAGTCACGTGGGGTCTTCCCAGATCAGGGATCAAACTGGTGTCTCCTGCCTTGCAAAGCATGTTCTTAACCACTGACCCACCAGGTTAGCCCAAAGCATAACTTTAAGGCTCTGGGGTAGTTTAGTAAAACAAGCACTAGATTTGTAATGATGTGGGGAGGAAGGGCATATCAGGGGAGGCAGGGTGCCTGGCTTGTAGGAGACACACTGTCTATCAGAGCCTTTTTTCAAAATATAAAACGAAAATGGTCCCAGCAGCAAGGCGGAAGTAGATCCCACTGGGCATCTGCGATGAGATACTTTGGCACAGTGTTTGGTTTTACGTTTCTTGGAAGTCATGATATAAAGGAAACAGGTATGGTTACATCATTTTATTATTCTGGCAAGATAAAGTATACAGATTCCACTCTAGAGGAGAGCTTTTTTCCCCTGGAACTAAACTCAGGGAAGGATTTACCTCATGGGTTCCCTGGAATATAGTCTCAAAGCTGTGGACAATATCTTCAATAATGTTTGGTGGTTAGCTCTGAAGATGTCATGCAGATGAGTGGATTTTACCTTTGGTAGAAACCATCTGGAGTCAGCGCTGAGTGTGGAAAGTATTTTTCTGTTGTAATGCTGTAGCGGTGGGATTCCCGGACAGTCACTTTCAGGAAGTTCCCTGAGGATGAGTCACCAGAGGGACCTGGAGAAGAGGGGGCTGAATTGGATACCTGAGCAGGAAAGCATCTAATTGTCCTTTGAGCTTGGTCATTTGTACTGTTCTCGCAAAGTAGAGGATCTCTTGGCAGGAAACCAGAGCTAGGTGGTCCAACAGGCACTTAAGCTTTGAAGGGAGAATAGAATGAGTCCTGTGCCAGTCTTGACACAAGGTGGCAGGCTCTGGGGATCGTCACTCCTGCTGCTGGTCCACTACCAAGCCAGTGGTTTTACTTCTCATAAACTAAACAGGAGGTTGTGCTGTGGTGGAAAGGGCATGGTCCTTGAAGTCAGATAAAGCTGCTTCAAATCCTAGCTCTGCTGCTTGCTGGCTATGTGATTTCACAGACTCCTTAATCTTTCTGCTCTTCAGTGGGATATTAATATCTGCCTCGCATGAGTCATTTTACTGATCAGAGAGAAGATGTATAAACAGTCATAAGCGATGATAATAGTAGTTAGCAATTTTTTCAGTTATTGTTATGTTTATTATCAAGATATCTGATGTCATGTTTATTCCAATTTAAAAAAAAATCCATAGTATCATTCAGGTTTTTCCAATTTATTCAAATGATGACTGCCCCTCCCCTCCCCCCTTTTTAAAAAACTATTTATTTCTTCAGGGCCCTCAAGGACGTCTCCAGTTGTACTGTGTGGGTTCAGTAGCTGTGGTGTGTGGGATCTCAGTTCCCCAAGCAGGGATCAAACGCACGCCCCCTGCATTGTGGGGAAAATTACTCACCCCTGGATCACCAGAGAGGTACATCCCAAACTTTCAACAGAGGTGCCCCTTGTCTATCAGTATCAGTTCAGTTGCTCAGTCGTGTCTGACTCTTTGAGACACCATGGACTGCAGCCGCCAGGCCTCCCTGTCCATCACCAATTCCCAGAGCTTGCTCACATTCATGTCCATGATGCCATCCAACCATCTCAGCCTCTGTCGTCCCCTTTTCCTCCCGCCTTCAATCTTCCCCAGCATCAGGGTCTTTTCTGGTGAGTCAGTTCTTCACATCAGCTGGCCAGAGTAATGGAGTTTCAGTTTCAGCATCAGTCCTTCCAATGAATATTCAGGACTGATCTCCTTTAGGGACTCTGAAGAGACTTCTCCAACACCACAGTTCAAAAGCATCAATTCTTTGGCACTCAACTTTCTTTATGGTCCAGCTCTCACATCCATACATGACCACTGGAAAAACCATAGCTTTGACTAGACAGACCTTTGTTGGCAAAGTAATGTCTCTGCTTTTCAATATGCTGCCTAGGTTTATCATAGCTTTTCTTTCAAGGAGCAAGTGTCTTTTAATTTCATGGCTGCAATCACCATCTGCAGTGATTTTGGAGCCCAAGAAAGTAAGGTTTGTCGCTATTTTCATTGTTTCCCCATCTGTTTACCGTGAAATGTTGGGACTGGATGCCATGATCTTCATTTTATGAATGTCGAGTTTAAGCCAGCTTTTTCATTCTCTTCATTAAGAGGCTCTTCAGTTCCTCTTCACTTCCTGCCATAAGGGTGGTGTCATCTGCATGTCTGAGGTTATTGATATTTCTCCCAGCAGTCTTGATTCTAGCTTGTGCTTCGTCCAGGCCGGCATTTCTAATGATGTACTCTGCATATAAGTTAAATAAGCAGGGTGACAGTATACAGCCATGACGTACTCCTTTCCTGATTTGGAACCAGTCTGTTGTTCCATGTCCAGTTCTAACTGTTGCTTCCTGACCTGCATATAGGTTTCTCAAGAGGCAGGTCAGGTGGTCTGGTATTCCCATCTCTTTCAGAATTTTCCACAGTTTATTGTGATTCACACAGTCAAAGGCTTTGGCATAGTCAATAAAGCAGAAATAGATGTTTTTCTGGAACTCTCTTGCTTTTTCTATGATCCAACGGATGTTGGCAATTTGATCTCTGGTTCCTCTGCCTTTTCTAAATCCAGCTTGAACATCTGGAAGTTCTCAGTTCATGTACTGTTGTAGCCTGGCTTGGAGAATTTTGAGCATTACTTTGCTAGTGTGTGAGATGAGTGCAATTGTGTGGTAGTTTGAGCATTCTTTGGCATTTCCTTTTTTGGGGATTGGAATGAAAGCTGACCTTTTCCAGTCCTGTGGCCACTGCTGAGTTTTCCAAATTTGCTGGCATATTGAGTGTAGCACTCTCACAGCATCATCTTTTAGGATTTGAAATAGCTCAGCTGGAATTCTGTCACCTCCACTAGCTTTGTTCATAGTGATGCTTCCTAAGGCCCACTTGACTTCACATCCCATGATGTCTGGCTCTAGGTGAGTGATCACACCATTGTGATTATCTGGGTCATTAAGATCTTTTTTGTACAGTTCTTCTGTATATTCTTGCCACCTCTTCTTAATATCTTGTGCTTCTTTTAGGTCCATACTATACCATTTCTGTTCTTTATTGTGCCCATCTTTGCATGAAATGTTCCCTTGGTATCTAATATTCTTGAAGAGATCTCTAGTCTTTCCCATTCTATTGTTTTCCTCTATTTCTTTGCATTGATCACTGAGGAAGGCTTTCTTATCTCTCCTTGCTGTTCTTTAGAACTCTGCATTCAAACGAGTATATCTTTCCTTTTCTCCTTTGCCTTTGAGATTAGATTCGATTAGATTTGATTAACTCTTGTCTACAGTAACTGACGATAATGATGTTTACCTCTTTCTTTTTTTGAAGTTTCCTCTTTTTTTAAAAGAAATTATTTTTGGCTGTGCAGGGTCTTCATTGTTGTGCAGGCTTTTTCTAGTTGCAGAGAGTGGGGGCTACTCTGTAGCTGAAAGGGCTTCCCGTTGTAGGGGCTTCTCTTGTTGCAGGAGTACCAGCTCTAGAGCACAGGCTGGATAGTCGTGTGCATGGGCTTAGTTTCTCCGCAGCGTGTGGGATCTTCCTGGATTCCCTGAGCCACCAGGGAAGCACTCATGTTTATCTCTGAGCAAGCATTACGCTGAGTGCTCTACAGACATTATTTTATTTATTCTTCACAGCAACTCTCTGCAGTACATATCACCTGTCACCTGTAGGTGCTCAACGAACGTTATCCACTAGTATTACTGGTATCAGTTTTAATAATAAACTGATGACATAAAAGAGAAGAGGACATCTTTGCCAGGGGAATCAGTGCCTTTAATGCACAGGGTAAATCTGGCCCATCGCCTGCTTTTGTACAGTTGCTGGGCTAAGCATGCGTTTTACATACTTAAATGGTTGAAAAAAAATTAAAATAAGAATACTATTTCCTGATAAGGACTTCCCTGGTGGCCGAGTGGTTAAACGACTTTGCCTTCCAGTGCACGGGGTGCAGGTTCCCTCCCTGGGTGGGGCGCTAAGATCCCACTTCCCTTGTGGCCAAAAAACCAAAAAAAAAAAAAAAAAGTAAAACAGAAGCAAGATTGTAGCAAATTACAATTAAGGCTTTGAAAATGGTCCACATCTAAAAATCTAGATCGAATTCCACATCTTTAAAAATAAATAAATAAATGAGAGCTTCCCTGGTGGCTGGTAAAGAATCCACCTGCCAGTGCAGGAGACAGATTTGATCCCTGGTCCGGGAAGATCCCACATGCCTCGGAGCAGCTAAGCCTGTGCACCCCAACTGCAGAGCCTGGGCACCAGAGCCAGCGCTCTGTAACAAGAGAAGCCTGCGCACCGCGACGAAGAGCAGCGCCCGCTCACCGCAACTAGAGAAGAGTGCCTGCAGCAAGAAAGACCCAGCACAGCCAAAAATAATTGCGTATGAAGTCAATAAATGAATGATTTTTTAAAAAGAATAATATTTCATGAGAAAATTATATGAAAGTCCAATTTCAGTGTCCGTAAATGCAGCTTTATTGGAACACAGCCAGGGTCTTTGCGTTACACATTGTCTACACCCGCTTTCCTGCTGGAGCATCAGAATCGAGTACCTGTGGCCGAGCCAAAACTGAAACTGTTTACCCTGTGGCCCCTTTCTGGAAGGGCCCTTTTCTGACCCCTGATTAAGAGCAAGACCTCCAGAGGCAGTTTCGGTGGAGAAGCTCAGTCAACCGCTGTGTAAGCCAGACTGCCCGGGGTGAACATTGAGAAGGGGGATCTAGGAGCAAAACTCCCATCGGCCTCATGTTTGCACAGGGCACAAAGGGACTACTGTTCTGTTCCGGTGCCAGCTCGGACGGGTGGAGGGAAAAGAGGGCTTGCGGCGAGCCCTCTGTGTGCAGGTTCTAATCGGGAGCTGGAACTTTGTGAAGGAGCTGAGAAACCTGGGATCTGTGAGCTGTTCATTTTTATGCTGTTTGCTGTTTGCTTTTTGTTTTGTATTTGCTTGCTTTTCCCTTTGTGCTTAGGGAAAATTCTTTTTCAACAATTCTAATCTTATCTAATCTAAGCCAAAGGAAAAAATGATTGATTCACACCTGGGCTGGGATAAAGTTCAAACTTAACTGCTCTTAAAACCAGCCCAAATGCCGGTCCCTTCTCACTTGCGCAGGCTCATCTGACCTCTCTCCACACCCTGTGTTCCGTAATGCAACCTACAGCCCCTGGAAGTAAGCCTGTTCCATGTGTCTTTTTTTCTTTAATGTTCTGCTATTCCCTCTGCTTCCCACTCTTCCACACCTTCCCTGACTGGAGAAATCCTCATCCTTCAAGACTCTGCTGAAATGTCACCTCCTCCAGGAAGTCTTCCTGACTCTGCCCATCCTGGAAGAGATGATAACATCCACCTTTTGGCCTCCTTTGCCTCCTAATCACAGCGCCTGTCACTCTGTATTGGCATTGTTCCTGAGTCTGTGCCTCCTTCAAGGTTAGGAATGATGTAATCTTAGTTTGTCACCTTGCTTCTAGCACATGGTAACCTAGATGTGTAAAAGCTGAGGAGAGTCGGAGTGCTCTGAAGGGTCAGGAGGTAAGAACTTTCCAGCTTAAGAACCTGGAAATGTTAGGTCAGAACTGGGGTAGATAGGGACTTACCTGGTGGTCTAGTGGTTAAGAATTGCATTGCAGGGGGTACAAGGTTCAATCCCTGGTCAGGGAACTAAGATGCTACCTCTCACAGGGCAACTAAGCCCACATGCTGTAACTAAAGTGTCTGTGTGCTGCAGCGAGAGATCCCACATGCCACGACTAAGACCCAGTGAAGCCGAATAGATAAACAAATATTTAAAAAAATTAGAAAAACAAATGTGGCAGAAATGAAAACCAGTCACGGAAGACCTTGGAGAGCAAAGTGCTGCCTGGTTTTTTTTTTTGCTTTTGTTTTTTCTTTATAAAGAAAATTGAATAATTTAGTAGGAAATCACCTCAACTCTGAAAGACCAAAAAACCAAAACACTATTCAGAGTGTTTACATCATACCTCTCTAAAGACAGAGGTAATTGTGATTCAGAAAAGACATTTCAGGAGGGCCTGAGACAAATATGGTCCAAAAACTTTGTTGAGATGAAACTAAGTATAAGGATAAAAGTTGAAACTATAAATGACTAATGTGATTCGTAGAGGGGGCCTTCAGATACAGTTATCTCACATGAGCTCTTATCATTCTCAACTGAAACTTTTGTCTTGATGCTGGAAAGGACCTTATCTAGTGGCCTCTTGGTATTTGGTATTTGTTCAACCCAGTGGTTGTATCTGGTCTTAACAGCATTGTTCCGGTCACTTCGATCTCTTCATTAGATGGTCACTGAGATCTCGAGACCTTTATTTTGCAAGCACAGTCTGAGTTTTGTGTTTTAGACCCAGATTCATTATCACATTCCAGCCTGCTGAATCTTATCGGCCACTCCAGACTATGTCATGTCATTTTGTGAGAATTGCCTGTGGTTTCTCTCCACCAGATTGGCAGTTTACCCTGCAGAAAAGCTGCGGATCCTATCAGCAAACTGAAAAGTTCCTCTTTTAGGTCAGTGATGAAAACTATCCCAGTACACCCTAACATTTTTTTAATGTATGAAAGAGACCATTTATAAATCAGTTGCCTCAGTATAAGCCAATACTCACTTTCAGATTCCATCCTTTCCTTGATGTACCCGATTTGGGGGAAACCACTGCATTGTTTGGTATTTGTTTGGTCGCCAAGTCACGTCTGACTTTTTGCAACCCCATGGACTGCAGCTTGCCAGGCTCACCTGGCCTCCACAATTGCCTGGAGTTGGCTCAAAGCCCTATCCATCGAGTTGGTGATGCCATCCAACCGTCTCATCCTTTGTCCTTTAACCCCGTCTCCTGCCTGTAACCTTTCCCAGCATCAGGGTCTTTTCCAATGAGTCAGCTCTTTGCCTCAGGTGGCCATAGTATTGGAGCTTCAGCATCAGTCCTTCCAATGAATACTCAGGGTTGATTTCCTTTAGGATTGACTGGTTTTATCTCTTTCGAGTCCAAGGGACTCTCAAGAGTCTACTCTAGCACCACAGTTTGAAAGCATCAATTCTTCGGCCCTCAGCCTTCTTTATGGTCTAAACCTTTATGCTGCTAAACCCAACTCTCACATCCATACATGACAGCTGGAAAAACCATAGCTTTGACTATGTGGACCTTTGTTGGTAGAGTGATGTCTCTGCTTTTTAATACACTGTCTAGGTTTGTGACAGCTTTCCTTCTGAGGAGCAGTGATGACTGGTTTCTGTCATCCAGTGGGTCCTCGAAGCTTCCAGTCAGTTCTTCTGTGTTTTCCTGGTCTCCCTCTCTCTAGGGCTTCCCAGGAGGTGCTGATGGTAAAGAACCCGCCTGCCAATGTAAGAGATATAAGAGACGCCGGTTTGATCCCTGGTTTGGGAAGATTCCCTAGAGAAGGAAATGGCAATCCCCTCTAGTATTCTTGCCTGGGAAATCCCATGGACAGAGGAGCCTGTGGGCTGCAATCCATGGGGTTGCAAAGAGTTGGACACGACTGAAGTGGCTTAGCACGCATGCATAATATCTCTCTCCTCCACGGCAGAGTTTCAGATGGCCTGCACTCTCCTTAAGCTTCCAGCCCTACCCTTCTTCCCACCAAGCCCCCGTTCTCCTCCGTCTCAGCAAAGGATCCTGCTGGCTGCTCCGTGGAGAAGATGGAGGCTGTCAGACTGTCATGCCATCTAGTTCCTGCTGCCGCGCCAGGACATCTGGTTAATTCCTCCCACATCCTTCTGTCTATTTCCAGTGAAGAGATGCTCTTCCCTTGAATTGGGGCCAACCTCTAAGTCTCTGCCTCGGCCTGCGCTCTGGACCTTCTCTCTCCTCCCTCCTCAGGGTCTCCCCCAGCTGACTGTCCCCCTTCCTGCATCCTCCCTGTTAGCCTTTACACATTCTCCCACCTCATCCATCTGAAAGCATCTCCCTCCCCAACCACCTCCCCTTGGCAACTCAACACCTCGACTTAGAATTGTTTCTGTTCTGCTTCCTCACCTCAGCCCCTCACCCCTTCAGTCTGGATTGTACCCCCATCCCTCCACTGATACTGTCCTCACTGAGGTCACCAACTCCTCCTTGCAGCTAAATCCAGTGTGGATGTCTAGGTCCATGTCGACCTCATCTCTAGAGCATTCAGCTT
Organism: Ovis canadensis; assembly: GCF_042477335.2. Taxonomy (NCBI): domain Eukaryota; kingdom Metazoa; phylum Chordata; class Mammalia; order Artiodactyla; family Bovidae; genus Ovis; species Ovis canadensis. Next base: position 103,544,513 of record NC_091246.1, read on the forward strand.
TACCAGCCACATGCTTCTCTGAGAACTTCTGCCCGATTTCCTGGGCGCCTCCTTTCCTCTCTCTCTCTCCCTGGACTCATCCTCCGTGTTGCTTCTTCAGCGGTGGCCTCACGCTGGTCTCTCTACTCCTACTGTCCCCTCTCTTCCCTGAATTCTTTTGGTTTACAAGCCACAGATCCCAACTCAGATTGAACTAAACAACCCACCAAAACACCACCATCACCAAAAAGTCACAAGGAAGATTCAGTGATCCGTGTGTCCGAAACATCCAGTCATAGATCTGCAGAAGACACTTGAGAGTCCCCTGGACAGCAAGGAGGTCAAACCAGCCAACCCGAAAGGAAATCAACCCTGAATATTCACTGAAAAACTGATGCTGAAGCTCCAGTACTTTGGCCACCTGATGCAAAGAACTGACTCACTGGAAAAGACCCTGATGCTGGGAAAGATTGAGGGCAGGAGGAGAAGGGGACAAGAGAGGATGAGATGGTTGGATGGCATCACCAACTTGATGGACAAGAGTTTGAGCAAACTCAGCGAGTTAGTGATGGACAGAGAAGCCTGGCGTGCTGCAGTTCATGGGGTCGCAAAGTGTCGGACAAGACTTAGCGAACAACAACGAGATCTGGGATAGCCAATCCAGAGGCATAAAATAAGGACATCACAACAGCTTCACCATCTCTGCCTTTGTTTCGTTTTCCTTTGTGTTGGCTCCATTCTCAGGCAGCTTCTTTCTAAACAATGGCATGACGCCTACCAGCAACTCCTGGCTTATATCCAATCCTCTTAGGAAACACAGTGGAAAATTTTCTACCCAGATTCTTAAGCTGGGAGTCTAGGAATCATCTCTGACTCCTGTTCCCCCACATCTTAGTCACCAAATCCTGTTCCACCTTCTTAATCTCTCTTCATCCTCGTTGTTGTTTAGTCAACAACAGGAGGACACATACTCAGTTGTGTCTGACTCTTTGCGACCCCATGGACTGTAGCCCACCAGGCTTCCCTGTCCATGGGATTTCCCAGGCAGGGAGAGTACTGGAGTGGGTTGCCAATTCCTTCTCCATGGGCTCTTCCTGACCCAGGAGTCATACCTGCATCTCCTGCATTGGCAGGGGGATTCTTTATCACTGAGCCTCATGGGAAGCCCCCATCCTTGCTGCTGGTGTTCTAGTTCCAGGTACCATTTTTCATTCAGATTCCTGCTGCAGCCTCCCTGTGATTTTCTGCCTTGAGTCTTGTTGCCCTCCAGCCTGTTATTCACATCACAGCCAGGATAATCTTTTGAAAGTGTTATGTGATGCCCAGCCACAACGGATAGGAAGCTAAAGACAAAAGTCCTTGTTATGTTCTGGAAGGCCTTGCATGAAATAGCTCCTGCCTGCTTCTCTTTGCACATTATACCTCATCCCAGGCAGTTCAGCTGCAGATGCCAGACTAGCCAACTCCCTCCCAGCTCTGCTTTCCAGACAGTGCTTCCCTCACCTCGACCATTTCCCCTCCTGAGACCGCCACCTAATGAGCCTCTTATTCATTTAGGCCCTGCATTCGATATAACTGTAGTGAGAAAATCCTTCCATACTGCATTACGTACTCTTCCTGCTAGAATATCCTCATTTTTCCATCTTAGCAGTTATCACACTTTATCCTCATTGCTTGTTAAATCATCTATACCCCTCAGCAGACTGTAAGGTCCATGAAGGCAGATGTTTCTCTTGTTTTGTGAAATATCCCCAGCATGGCAGAGTAGAGACTTGACAAGTATTTATGACATAGTAAAATAAAATACGATGTGATTATACTAGGTGATTTTAGATCATATGTTGGTTTGCAAAGCTACTGGAAAGTCTAATCTACTGCTTTTCTGTTTTATATGTTCATTGCATGCTAAGTTGCTTCCATTGTGTCCGACTCTTTGAGACCCCATAGACTGTAGCCACCAGGCTCCTCTGTCCATGGAATTTTCCAGGCAAGAATACTGGAATGGGTTGCCATTTCCCTCTCCAGGATATGCTTATTGACCCTCTTTTAAAAACAGTAGAGTTTGGCAATTTCCTGACAGTCCAGTGGTTAGGACTCGGGCTTCTAGGGTGGAGGTAGCACGGGTTTGATTCCTGGTCGGGGAACTAAGATCTCCCAATCTGCGTGGTACAGCAAAAAAATTTTTTGAAAGAATTAAAAAAATAGTAGAGCTTTAGAATTAAAGAGGATCTTAACAACCATCCTGCACTAATTCACTTCAATTGACAGATTAGGAAGCAGGAGCTCAGAGCAGCTGACCACGGGGATATTCATACTGGCCTTGAACTCGACTCCTGACTTTGAGTGCAGAGCAGCCTTCTCTTCATCATGATATTATTACTTTTAACAGACTAGTGTAGTGCAATTTTTATATCAATGCAAAGGAATCTTACCATCTACAGCCTCCCGTGTTTTCCTTGTTAAGATAGACTTAGTTTGCCTGGTGGCTCAGATGGAAAGACTCTGCCTGTGGTGCACTTTCGATCCCTGGGTCAGGAAGATCCATTGGAGAAGGGCATGGCGACCCACTCTAGTATTCTTGCCTGAAGAATCCCATGGACAGAGGAGACTGGTTCATGGGGTAACAGAGTCGGACATGACTGAGTGACTAACACTTGTGATTCTGTGCATCGTGGTGGATTCTGACACTTTATCAGGATGCAAATCTCCCTGGCCTGTAGATGCCCAGGAATCCTTCAGAGATTGTTCTCTGTGTCAGTGGTCCTCAATCCTTTGGGCATCAGGGACCAGTTTTGTGGAAGAAAATTTTTCCATGGACCAGAGGCAGGGATCATGCATCATTTCAGGCTGGTTCAAGTGTATTACATTTATTGTGTACTTTAATTTTATTATTATTCCATCAGCTCCAGCTCAGATCATCAGATATTTGATCCCAGAGGTTGGGGACCCCTCCTGGACACCATTGGCCCACGGAAAACCAGAAGCTATACTTTGGGCTCCCTGGTTCCCCCATTTCTCCTCGTAAGGGTGAGTACTGAGTGACTGTCATCTGGACTTGATCTGAGGAACACTCCTGTTGTGTAAAAGAAGTAACAGGCTGGTTAACTGTTTGTGAGATCCACTCTTCTCTCTGTGAGGCTTGCTGACTGATGTCCATATGAGATAGCGTAAAAAGAGAATTGCTTCCATAAAAACAAGTTGAAGTTTGGCAAAGACTGCGTAGGAGTAACTTTTTAAAAAGAATTGTAAGAACTTACATGGCAGTCCAGTGGTTAAGATTTTGCCTTCCAGTGCAGAGTGGTGCTGGTTCCATCCTGCCTGGAGAGTTAAGACCCACATATCCACATACCCCACAACACATAAAAAGACAGAAGCAAAGTTGTAACAAGCTTAATAAAAACTTCAAAAATGATCCACTTCAAAAAGATCTTATTAATAAATGAAAAGAATTGTAATAGAATTGGGTATAGGTGAGAAGACAAATATTAGGGACAATTTTTATTTAATAGAAAATAATTTTATATTAAGACATTTAATTTATTTCAAAATTTTAAAATGAAAGAAACTGAAAATGGAATTTGTTGACCAAAGCATGATGAAACTTCAATTAATGGACCTATTCTCTACATAAATGTCTTCAAGTACTCTCTTAAAGTAAAATGTTCAGCATGTCTTCCACATTATGGTTCTTGCTTTAACTGATTATTTCAGTTAACCAAATTACCTACCCTTCAATCTGTTGTAGGTGGACTTGGTATATGTAGTTATAATTTTGCTTTTGAGCCAAATTTTAAGCTTCTCAAGGGCTAGGACTCGACCTACATATTTCATTTCCTGTAAATCTTAGAGGCCTAATGCAGTACTATGCATATGTCTCTGATGATGGGAGTTTATTTCCCTAACAAGCTAGTCTTTCTTTAGGGGCAAACTTGTCTTTCTCATCTGGGTTAACATTATTATTTTGTTTTCATCTTTACTCCTTCCTTCTTCCTAATTCAAGGACATTGTTTCTTCTGAAAAGGAGAGCAAGAAAGAGCATAAATAAGGAGCGCATCGGCCTTCCTCCCTAGGGGGCTTGCCATGCATTTGCCATAGGTCTTGATACTAAAAGAGAGACTAAAAATGAAGCGAAGGACAAGTTAAAAATATATTTAAAACAGATGTTTGTGCTTAAATTAAAACATTCCAAATGCCACCCTTTGACCCGGCAAGTCTACTTCTGGAAAGCTAGCCTGTGGAAGCATTTAAACACATGCTGAGAAGTCTTAGTGCAACCATGCTCATCTCGGCCTTCTTTACGACGGAAAAGGTTTAGGAACAACTTGAATTTTCTGCCTTCAGTTTTCAAGGGCATAACCTATAAATACAGAGGAATTTGATTATTATTAAAAAGAATGTATGTCAGTTCATTTCAGTCACTCAGTCATGTCCGACTCTTTGCGACCCCATGAATCGCAGCACGCCAGGCCTCCCTGTCCATCACCAACTCCCGGAGTTCACTCAGACGCACGTCCGTCGAGTCGGTGATGCCATCCAGCCATCTCATCCTCTGTCGTCTGCTTCTCCTCCTGCCCCCAATCCCTCCTAGCATCAGAGTCTTTTCCAGTGAGTCAACTCTTCGCATGAGGTGACCAAAGTACTGGAGTTTCAGCTTTAGCATCATTCCTTCCAAGGAAATCCCAGGGCTGATCTCCTTCAGAATGGACTGGTTGGATCTCCTTGCAGTCCAAGGGACTCTCAGGAGTCTTCTCCAACACCACAGTTCAAAAGCATCAATTCTTCGGCGCTCAGCTTTCTTCACAGTCCAACTCTCACATCCATACGTGATCACATACTGACATACTAAAGAGAGTCACAAGAATCTGCCTGCCAATGCAGGAGATACAGGTTCAATCCCTGGTCCGGGAAGATCCCCTGGAGAAGGAAATGGCAATCCACTCCAGTATTCTTGCCTGTGCTAACACACATGAGATCTCAAAGAGTTGGACTTGACTTAGTAACTGAACAACAACAACAAAAAGACAGTCACAATTTATTAATTGGAAAACAAGCTATAAAATGTATACAATTCAACCCATTTTTTAAAAAGACAAATATACGGAAATGACTAGGAGTGTAAGTGGAAAGATTATATAGTGGTAATGAGATGCCTTTTCTTCTCATCTGTCCTTTGAACTTTTTTACAATAAGCTTCTGTAAAGTTATCTTTAAAGACGAGTCCAAACGAAATAGTTTCTATTGCTGTCATTGTTGTATATGTCTTTTTCTTCAGAAGTAATTGATTGTAAATTGTTGTTCAGTTGCTCAGTCCTGTCCAACTTGGTGCAACCCCATGGACTGCAGCACACCAGGCTTCCCTGTCCTTCACCATCTCCCAGAGCGTGCTCGGACTCATGTCCATTGAGTTGGTGATGCCATCCAACCTGCTCATCCTTTGTCGTCCCCTTCTCTTCCTGCTCTCAATCTTTCCCATCATCAGGGTCTTTTCCAGAGAGTCGGGTCTTTGCATCACGTGGCCAAAGTATTGGAGCTTCAGCATCAGTCCTTTCAATGAACATTCAGGGTTGATTTCCTTTAGGATTGACTGGTTTCCTCTCCATGCTGTCCAAGGGACTCTGAAGAATAAATATGTTAATAGTCGAGGTCTTAGGAAAAGGAAAACATTTCCTTTACTTTCTTGCCTTCATACCACTTTTTTCCCCTAAGTACAGTGGATTCTAAATCCAGTTACGTTAAGTTGGAGTCTTGTGAGAAGGGAGGAGGTGGCTGGGTTTTATTGGCTAATTCTCTTTAGAACTTGGGACATTTGCTTTCTGGCTTTTTGTCCAGTAACTCTCTGTAACATGTGAACTCCCTCCTCGTTGCAGCCCTCGCAGAGAGATTGAGAATAGCAGCAGGCTTCACTCCTTGCCTGGAACATGGCTGATCTCTGCTACAAAGCCATGGTAACACATAATATTAATAAATACTAACTTAACCACGATTCATTGATTATGTAATTAGCCATAATTCACCCAGCTACCCAAGGTAACTCATCATTCTCACCCTAACTACTGTGGACATTTACTAAATTGTCCGGTTAATTCTGAACCACTCCTTATGCATTAATTCAGCAAATACCTGAAAACTGGCAATCAGGATTCAAATCCCGACTCTCCCGTTTAACTCTGAGCTTAGGGAAGGAAGCTGAATTTTCTGTGCCTCCTTTGTAAAGGGGATAGTGTAATTCACCACTGGAGACTTCCTTGGTAGTCCAGTGGCTGAGACTCTGTGCTTCCAATGCAGGGGACCCAGGCTCGATTGTTGGTCAGGGAATTCAGGCTCGATTGTTGGTCAGGGAACTAGATCCCACTTGCTGCAACTAATACCTGGTGTAGCCAAATAAACAGTAAAATAATAATAATAATCCATTATTGTTTAAGGATTAAATGAGATACAAAATGTGTAATAATGCCAAGCACATAATAAGCTCTCCTGTGTGTGAAATGGGTTTCCCCAGTGGCTCATTGGTACAGAATCTGCCTGCAATGCAGGAGACACTGGTTTAGTCCCTGGTCCAGGAAGATCCCCTGGAGAAGGAAATGGCAACCCAGTCCAGTATTTTTGCCTGGAGAATCCCATGGACAGAGGAGCTTGGTGGGCTACAGTCCACGGAGTCACAAACAGTCAGACATGATTTAGGGACTGAATAACAACTACAGCAGTGTGCCAAATACTGAGACTCACGTTTCTTCACTCAACAAACATTTACTAAGTGTCTAGTATGGGCCAGACAGTGCTCTCAGTGTTTGGATTATATCAGTGAACAAAACCAATTTGCCTGTTATCATGAACTTAAATTCAAGCAGGTGCAAAGAGTAAATTCAATGTAGTTGAATCCATGATTATTGATAATATGAATCACTGTTAATACCACTAGTGTATTATATGCCAGCCACTGTGCAATTTATTTTCATATATAATCTTATTTTCTTATTAACCCCGTGAGGTAGGAGTTTTTGTTGTTGCTTGAGAGTAGAAACTGAGCTCAGTGGAAACTGAGCCTCCTAGACGTTATGTAAATGAAGTTGGCAAGTGAGCGGAGGCGCTGGTATTTAGACCAGGTTGTCTGGCTTCGTTCACTGCCCCACCTTCCTACCTTTGCTTGGCGAGTCACTGGTGGTCGTCATTTTTGCCTGCAGTTCTTTCTTGACATCCTTGCCAACATGTTTTGCTCTGCAGTAGAAGTTGGGAGAGAAAGAAATTTGCGTTTTCCTCATTTTGTATTAAAATACTTAATTATCCCTGCAGGGGATGATCAGAGAGGGAATAAATGACAGCTCTGCTTAGTGTTTCTCTGAATCAGTTAGAAGTCACAGCTGACTCCCCTCCGTGTTCAGAAGAAATGCCGCGGTTAGAGGGGGGAGTCGAGGTGCAGCCTGGAGAGAGACGCGTCGCTGGGGATGGGGAGTCTCCCAGCGGAACAGTGTTGGCACGGGTCATCCTGCCAGTTAAGGTGAAGGCAGGGCAGTCGGTGCCTCCCGTGTCAGGCTTCTGGTGTTGCGTCATCGTCGTTTCTTGGCTTGCAGTCTTTAGGAAAGATTCGGCTCCTCAGCTCTAAAGATCCCTCTTCGTCTGCTCTTCCACAGTTGCCCAACAACCGGGCGTGTTCATGTCCCCCCAGAGTCAGGCTGAATAAATTTTGCTAGAATTTAAGAGAGTATTATGATGCAATAGTTCAAGTATTCAGAAAAGTGCAAAGAATACCATCTACTCAAAATTTAGGGTTTTTTTAAAAAAATTTTTTCCTTATTTGACTTCTCTGGGTCTTAGCTGTGGCATGTGGGATCTAGTTCCCTGACTAGGGATTAAACTTGGGTCCCCTGCTTGGGAGCACTAGGTCTTAGGCACTGGACCACCAGGGAAAGGGGGAAAGGGAAGTCACTCAGTCGTGTCTGACTCTTCGCAACCCCATGGACTGCAGCCCACCAGGCTCCTCCGTCCATGGGACTCTCCAGGCAAGAGTACTGGAGTGGGGTGCCATTGCCCTCTCTAAGGTCCTACTATATAACACAAATAACTGTGTTCAATATCCTATGATAAACCATAATGGAAATGAAATTTTTAAAAAGCAATGTATATATGTATACATATAGACATGTGTATGTGTAACTATATCAATTTGCTATAGAGGAGAAATTAACACAACATTGTAAATCTACTATACTTCATATTTTTTAAAGCAAAATGTGAAGAATTCAAAACAAAAACAAACAAATAAATGTCCCTCACAATTTAGTTTTGTCGAACCTTAACATTTTGCCTCTGTGCTCCAGTTTTAAAATTTTTTTAAATTTATTTTTATTTACTTATCTATTTTTGCTTTTTGGCCACATCAAGAGGCATGTGGGATCTTAGTTCCCTCACTAAGGTTGGAACTCGAACCTCCTGCAGTGGAAGCAAAGAGTCTTAACCACTGGGCTGTCAGGGAAGTCCCTCCAGTTCCTTTTTTTAAGTGAAAAAAAATAGACGTAGCTGAAACTCTCTGTGTACCTGTTCCCAAGTTCACTCTCCTTCCTCCCTCCCTCCCATCCAGAGGCCCCCACTGTGCTGACTTATCATTACAGCGCATACGTTCATCCCATCATTGCTCCATGTAAATGCATGGGTAAGCACCCTTACCGGCGATGCCTAGAGGCACAGTCTTATACATGTGTCTTTGTGTGCAAGGGCGGGAGTGTCTCTAGGATGCTGCTGGGGCATCACGAGTCTGCAGTGACATGGCCACACTTCTCTCCAGGATGGCTGTGCCAGTGGATGGTGTATATGACAGTTTCTGCTTCTCCGCGACCTCAGTCACGCTTACTGCTGATTTTTAAAATGCACTGCCGGTCTGATGCATGTGATGTGGTGTCTCACAGTCGTATTTGTGTTTTTATTATTAATGAGATTGTGCATCTTTTCCTGTGATTATTGGCCACTTGTGTCTCCTCTTGGTTGCATTGTCTGTTCACATTCTTTGCGTTTGCATCTATTATGTTGTCATTTTTCTTATTGGTTGTAGTAGTTCATTGTGTATGCTGGTTACTAATCCTTCACCAGTCACTGTGCAGAGATCGTCTCCAGGTCCCTTGCTTGTCTTTTACTTTGTTTATGGTATATGTTGATGCACAGACAAGTTTAATTTTGATGTAGACAACTGTTTTTGCAATCTTTTCTTATCCGTGCTTTGAGTCTTTTTAAAAATACTTATTTATGTTGGGCTGTGCTGGGTCTTCGTTGCTTCCTGCTGGCGTTCTGTAGCCATGGAGTGCAGTGGCTGCTCTCTCGCAGGCTGCTTCTCATTGCAGTCGCTTCTCTTGTTGCGGAGCACAGGCTCTAGGGCCACAGGCTTCAGCGATTGTGGCGCACGGGCTTAGTTGCCCCGCAGCATGTGGGATCTTCCTGGACCAAGGATCAAACTCGTGTCCCCTGCATTGCAAGGTGGATTCTTAACCACTGGACCACCAGGGAAGCCCCTGAGTCTTGCTTAAAAGAATTTTCCACCCAATCTAAAATCACGTGTTTATTTTCCTCTATTTTCTTTCTAAGCTTTTCAAAAAATTTGATTTTTGCATTAAGCATGGGATCATCTAGAATTTATTCTGTGATTGCTTTAAGGTAGGGATCTATTTTTCTTTTTCTGCCATACGGATAATCAGCTGGCCCAGCCCCTTTATCACATAGCCTCTTCTTTCTCTGCTGATTGGTTATGTCTGTCTGGTACCAGGTTTCCATACTTCCAGAGATGTGCTTGGGGCTTCTTTGCTCCACTGATCTTTCACCTGTTCCTGGGCTGGTATCATACTGTCTAAATGGTATAGCTTTTCATCTATCTCTTGATGTCTCACAGGGAGAGGTGGCCTGTCTTGTTTTTCTTTTTTCAAAAATTATTTTTTGTTATTCTTAGTTCTCCCATATGGATTTGAGAGTCAGCATATCTAGTACCTTAAAAACACTCATCAGTACTTGATCTTGAACTATCCTGGGCTTCATCTAGACCATCGTGCTTTAAACTCTGTCTGCAGCAGTATCCTTCCTGGTAAACTTTCACCACAGCTGCAAATTCCTATGTTCACAGATTAGTTAGCACAGATTACTTTTTTCTTTTTAAATGTAATTGTAAAAAAAAAAAAATGTATGACAAAATTTGCCGTCTTAACCATTTGAAGTGTGACTCAGCATTAAATATATTCATTGTTTTATGTAGGAATCACCGTTATGGCAAAACTCCGTAATCATTAGGCAGTAATTTCTTATTCTCCCCGCTGTAATCCATAGGCAATAATTCTCTATTCCTACCAGCCTCTGGCAGTTACCATTCTACTTTCTGTCCCTATGAATTTGCCTTGTTAAACATCTCATATACGTATAATCTTAGAAAATCGTCCTTTTGTGTCTGGCTTCTTTTACTTAGTACGATGTCTTCAAGCTTCATTCATGTTGTAGCATGTTTCAGAACTTCCTTCATTTTTAAGGATGAATAGCATTCCACTATATGGATGAATAGCATTCCACTATATGGATGAATAGCATTCCACTATATGGACGTACCACATTTTGTTTATCTGTTTACCCCATGTTGGATATTTGGGCTATTTCCTCTTTTTGACTCTTGTGGGTGATGCTACCATAAGCATAGGTGTACATGTATTTGTTTCATTCTTGTTTTCATTTGTCTTGGATATTTATATCGGAGTAGAATTGCTGTGTTATAAGATGATTCTATGTTTAACTTCTTGAGGTATTTTTTTCCACAGAAGTTGAACCACTTTACATTTCTACCATCAGTGTCTGAGGGTGAGATTTGTCCAATTTCTCTACATCCTCTCCAACACTTATTTTCCGCATTTTTTTTTTATTATAGTCATCCTTGTGGATGTGAAGTGGCAGCTCACGGTGGTTTTGATTTACATTTCCCTGATGATTAATGATGTTGAGCATCTCTTCATGTGCTTATTGGGGATTTGTTTATCTTCTTTAGAGAAATGTCTAATTGGGTCCTTTGCTCCTCTCCTCAATGCCCCTGCATTTAGAGATGTTTTAAGTTTACAGCAAAATTGAGTGAAAAGTATATAGAGAATTCCCATATACCACACCAATCCACGCACAACCTCCGCCATAATCAACATCCCACACGAGAGAGGAGGCATATGTATTAAAGTCGATACACCCATATTGACAGCATTGTCACCCAAAGTCCATAGTTTACATTAGGGTTCATTCTCGGTGTATGTGCTGTCGGTTTTGACGTGCACAATGACATGCATCCACCACGATAGTAGTCTGTAGAATGGTTTCCCTGCCCTCCACATCCTCTCTGCTCCACCTAATGATCCCTCCCTTCCCTCTCAGTCCTCCCTTTGCCCATTTTAACCTCATGTTATGTGACTTGTATTGCTGACCTTGAGGAGGTCTTTCTGTATCCTGTGCGGCTGTTGCTTAGTCACTCAGTCCTGTCTGACTCTTTGTGACGCTGTGGAGTGTAGCCCACCAGGCCTCTCTGTCCATGGAATTTCCCAGGCAGGAGTACTGGAGTGGGTTGCCATTTCCTTCTCTACTGTATTTGGCATATCAAATCCTTATCGGATATACGGTTTGCAAATATTTCCCCTCATTCCTCTCTTCCCCCATTACTCTCTTGATAGTGCACAGAAATTTTTGGTGCAAAGAAATTTTTAGTTTTCGTGAAGTTCCATTTATCCGCTTTTTCCTGTGTTGTCTGTGCTTTTGGTGTTATATTTAAGAAACCATTGCCAAATCCAAGGCCATAAAAATTTTCCCTTACATTTTCTTCTAAGTATCTGATAATATTAGCTCTTAAATTTAGGTCATTGATTAATTTTGAATTAATTTTTATATATAGTATAAGGCAAGGATCAACTTCATTCTTTTGCATGTGGTATTTAGTTTTCCCAGTACCATTTATTGAAGAGACTGTTCTTTCCTTATTTATTGGTCTTGGCATCCTTGTCAAAATCAATTGACTAAAAATGTGAACGTTTATTTATGGGCTCTAAATTTTATTCCATTGTTCTATATGTCTCTTGTTATACCAGTACCTTAGTTTTGATTACTCTACCTTTGTAATAAGTTTTAAAATCAGGCGATGTGAATCCTCCACTTTGTTCTTCTTTTTCAAGATTATTTTGGTTATTCTAGGTCCATTGAAATTCCATATGAATTTCAGTATGGATTTTTCATTTTTGCAAAAAAAAAAACCCAAACACATCCTTGGGATTTTGCTAGTGATTTCATTGAATATGTCGATTTGGGTAGTATTGTCATCTCAACACCATTAAATCTTGCAATCTGTGAACACAGGATTCTTTCCATTTATTTAGATGTTCTTTAATTTCTTTCAGCAATGTTTTATAATTTTCTTATTTATCACATTTTATGTTGGTTGTTTGCTGATAGTAGGAAGATAGTAGCGCATTTCTAGAATACAAATAAGAGGTTTTAGATGTAGAGTCTTATAAATTTTACCTGTAAATGGAGAAAGCAACATAGTATTTATTTTTAGTACCAGAATTGGTGTCCCTAGTCATGATCTTTTAGGAGCCTTGAATTAGGAAAAAAAAAAAAAGCTTGTCTGGGTTACAGAATCTCAGATTTTGTTGACCTCATGATGCTCAATAGGTCACAGTGAGATTTACCCTATGTTGAAATTTGACCTAAAAAAAAATTCATGAAGAGTTTATTGTTGAATCCATGTTTAATATTGCAGTAACTTTTCTAATTCCATCTTCTATCAGCATATTCATATTACAATCTGTGTCATAAAATCATTCAGGGAAAATAGGTATTTGACTTTCTGAATTCCTGTCTTTCCATACCCTAATTTAGTCATAATCCTTCAAATATTCAAATTTACTGGCACATGCCACTTACCCCTCCCCTACCATCATTAAGTTAAACAATGCTCTGGGAAGATGACTTAAATTACTCAAATTTTACTAAAAAATTCAGGGAATTAACATTCTCAGATTTTTCTGTCTCCTTAAATACAGCATCTGGCTCTACTCTATCCCAGGAAAGAATGACTCCAAACCTTTTTCTTTAGATGATGGTTCTGCATCAAAACAGTCCTTAATAAAGAAAGCGAAGAACTATTATTTAAACTGACTCTTCAAGCTAGGCGGCTGCGAGCCGGCGCAATAAGCGTGGCCAAGAGGAGGCTACACCGCGTCCGAGGTCAGTGGCGGCCTGGAGGAGATACCCCACGTCTGAGGTCAGTGGCGGCCTAGAGGAGCTACCCCGGGTCCGAGGCCAGTGGCGGCCGGGAGGAGACACCCCGTGTCTGAGGTCAGGGGCGGCTGGGAGAAACCACCTCGTGCCCGAGGCCAGGGGTGGTGACCCTGAGGAGTCACCCTGAGCCCGAGGCCAGGGGCGGCAGCTGGGAGGAGCCACCCACGCCCGAGGCCAGGGCCAGCGGCCAGGAGGGTTAACCCGAGTAGCGGTGGCTGTGCAGGTACAGGAGGGCCTAGAGGAGCTATCCCAAGTTGAAGGTCAGGAACGGCAGGGGTAAGGAGATATCCCTCGCCCAAAGTAAGGAGCAGCGGCTGTGCTTTGCTGGAGCAGCTGTGAAGAGATAATCCACGCCCAAGGTAAGAGAAACCCAAGTAAGATGGTAGGTGTTGCAAGAGGGCATCAGAGGGCAGACACACTGAAACCATACTCACAGAAAACTAGTCAATCTAATCACACTAGGACCACAGCCTTGTCAAACTCAATGAAACCAAGCCACGCCTGCAGGGCAACCCAAGACGGGCGGGTCATGGTGGAGAGGCCTGACAGAATATGGTCCACTGGAGAAGGGAATGGCAAGCCACTTCAGTATTCTTGCCTTGAGAACCCCATGAACAGTATGAAAAGGCAAAATGATAGGATACCAAAAGAGGAACTCCCCAGAGCAGTAGGTGCCCAAATGCTCCTGGAGATCAGTGGAGAAATAACTCCAGAAAGAATGAAGGGATGGAGCCAAAGCAAAAACAATACCCAGCTGTGGATGTGACTGGTGATAGAAGCAAGGTCTGATGCTGTAAAGAGCAATATTGCATAGGAACCTGGACTGTCAGGTCCATGAATTGAGGCAAATTGGAAGTGGTCAAACAAGAGATGGCAAGGGTGAATGTTGACATTCTAGGAATCAGCGAACTAAAATGGACTGGAATGGGTGAATTTAACTCAGATGACCATTATATCTACCACTGCAGGCAGGAATCCCTCAGAAGAAGTGGAGTAGCCATCACGGTCAACAAAAGAGTCCAAAATGCAGTACTTGGATGCAATCTCAAAAACAACAGAATGATCTCTGTTCGTCTCCAAGGCAAACCATTCAGTATCACAGTAATCCAAGTCTATGCCCCAGCCAGTAACGCTGAAGAAGCTGAAGTTGAACGATTCTATGAAGACCTACAAGACCTTTCAAAACTAACATCCAAAAAAGATGTCCTTTTCATGATAGGGGACTGGAATGCAAAAGTAGGAAGTCAAGAAACACCTGGAGTAATAGGCAGATTTGGCCTGGGAATGCAGAATGAAGCAGGGCAAAGACTAATAGAGCTTTGCCAAGAAAATGCACTGGTCATAGGAAACACCCTCTTCCAACAACACAAGAGAAGACTCTACACATGGACATCACCAGATGGTCAACACCGAAATCAGATTGATTATATTCTTTGCAGCCAAAGATGGAGAAGCTCTATACAGTCAACAAAAACAAGACCAGGAGCTGACTGTGGCTCAGATCATGTACTCCTTATTACCAAATTCAGACTCAGATTGAAGAAAGTAGGGAAAACTGCTAGACCATTCAGGTATGACCTAAATCAAATCCCTTATGATTATACAGTGGAAGTGAGAAATAGATTTAAGGGCCTAGATCTGATAGATAGAGTGCCTGATGAACTATGGACGGAGGTTCGTGACATTGTACAGGAGACAGGGATCAAGACCATCCCCATGGAAAAGAAATGCAAAAAGGCAAAATGGCTGTCTGGGGAGGCTTTACAAATAGCTATGAAAAGAAGAGAGGCAAAAAGCAAAGGAGATAAGGAAAGATATAAGCATCTGAATGCAGAGTTCCAAAGAATAGCAAGAAGAGATAAGAAAGCCTTCTGCAGTGATCAGTGCAAAGAAATAGAGGAAAAGAACAGAATGGGAAAGACGAGATCTCTTCAAGAAAATTAGAGATACCAAGGGAACATTTCATGCAAAGATGGGCTCGATAAAGGACAGAAATGGTATGGACCTAACAGAAGCAGAAGATATTAAGAAGAGGTAGCAAGAATACACAGAAGAACTGTACAAAAAATATCTTCACGACCCAGATAATCATGATGATGTGATCACTAATCTAGAGCCAGAAATCCTGGAATGTGAAGTCAAGTGGGCCTTAGAAAGCATCACTATGAACAAAGCTAGTGGAGGTGATGGAATTCCAGTGGAGCTATTTCAAATCCTGAAAGATGATGCTGTGAAAGTGCTGCACTCAATATGCCAGCAAATTTGGAAAACTCAGCAGTGGCCACAGGACTGGAAAAGGTTAGTTTTCATTCTAATTCCAAAGAAAGTCAATGCCAAAGAATGCTCAAACGACCGCACAGTTGCACTCATCTCACATGCTATAAAGTGATGCTCAAAATTCTCCAAGCCAGGCTTCAGCAATACATGAACCGTGAACTTCCTGATGTTCAAGCTGGTTTTAGAAAAGGCAGAGGAACCAGAGATCAAATTGCCAACATCCGCTGGATCATGGAAAAAGCAAGAGAGTTCCAGAAAAACATCTATTTCTGCTTTATTGACTATGCCAAAAATTTTGACTCTGTGGATCACAACAAACTCTGGAAAATTCTCCAAGAGATGGGAATACCAGAGCACCTGAACTGCCTCTTGAGAAACCTGTATGAAGGTCAGGAAGCAACAGTTAGAACTGGACATGGAAGAACAGACTGGTTCCAAATAGGAAAAGGAGTATGTCAAGGCTGTATATTGTCACCCTGCTGATTTAACTTCTATGCAGAGTACATCATAAGAAAGGCTGGACTGGAAGAAACACAAGCTGGAATCAAGATTGCCGGGAGAAATATCAATAAGCTCAGATATGCAGATGATGCCACCCTTATGGCAGAAAGTGAAGAGGAACTCAAAAGCCTCTTGATGAAAGTGAAAGAGGAGAGTGAAAAAGTTGGCTTAAAGCTCAACATTCAGAAAATGAGGATCATGGCATCTGGTCCCATCAATTCATGGGAAATAGATGGAGAAATAGTGGAAACAGTGTCAGAATTTATCTTTTGGGGCTCCAAAATCACTGCAGATGGTGACTGCAGCCAGGAAATTAAAAGACACTTACTCCTTGGAAGAAAAGTTATGACCAACCTAGATAGCATATTGAAAAGCAGAGACATTACTTTGCCAACTAAGGTCCATCTAGTCAAGGCTATGGTTTTACCTGTGGTCATGTATGGATGTGAGAGTTGGACTGTGAAGAAGGCTGAGCACCAAAGAATTGATGCTTTTGAACTGTGGTGTTGGAGAAGACTCTTGAGAGTCCCTTGGACTGCAAGGAGATCCAACCAGTCCATTCTGAAGGAGATCAACCCTGGGATTTCTTTGGAAGGAATGATGCTAAAGCTGAATCTCCAGTACTTTGGCCACCTCATGCAAAGTGTTGACTCATTGGAAAAGACTCTGATGCTGGGAGGGATTGAGGGCAGGAGGAAAAGGGGACGACCCAGGATGAGATGGCTGGATGGCATCATGGACTTGATGGACATGAGTCTGAGTGAACTACAGGAGATGGTGATGGACAGGGAGGCCTGGCATGCTGCGATTCATGGGGTCGCAGAGAGTTGGACACAACTGAGTGACTGAACTGAACTGAACTGAACTTTCAGGCTTAGAGGGAAAAAAAGCAGATATTTGGGAACCAAAGCAAGACAGTAAGAGGGGTGCAGACTTAACCTCCTAGCCATCTGCAGTCCATTTGTGTTTGTATGTTGACCTTGTAAGGTTAGCAAGAGTCTTCTAATATTATCTCATATATTGAAGTCCCATACTACCTTGGCACCTAAAAATCTGTCACCTGATTTAATCTTCATAATATGTCTGTTAAAAATATTATGTCTATTTGATAAGAAAATCAGCCCAGGAGGTACTGGATAACATGGA
The DNA here is from genome assembly GCF_042477335.2 of Ovis canadensis. NCBI lineage: Eukaryota > Metazoa > Chordata > Mammalia > Artiodactyla > Bovidae > Ovis > Ovis canadensis. The sequence goes on from NC_091246.1 coordinate 103,561,685, forward strand.
TAACGCCCATGGTCATGCAGGGAGTAATAACAGGGCTAGATTTAGACTAGAGCTATCTGGTTCCAAAACCCTTGCTCTTGTCTTGTCATTTTCTTAATCGTGGCTTCATTAATCCTATATTTTGGGACTAAAAATCTTTCATTCCTTGATAGGTATTTGGCAAACAAGATCCTTGGCATCATATTTCTCTTTCTACTACGTACCAGTGATTCAGCCCGGTCAATGGGGTTCTGAACCACCAGGACAGCCCTAGATGGAGGGAAACAGACTAAATGGAGGGTTGCTGTTGACAGAAACAATAGGAGTTGGTTGGCCATTGAGTGGGTGGGCAGGAGCAGGAGGTGCTGAGAAGAGTCAGCCTGCAGGCTCATTGATAACCATTTTACCTTTTACGTAATGCCCTCCAGGGTCCTCTGTCCATGGGATTCTCTGGACAAGAATACTGGAGTGGGTAGCCATTCCCTTTAGGGATCTTCCTCACCCAGGGATAGAACCGGGGTCTCTTGCTTTGCAGGCAGATTCTTTACCATCTAAGCCACCACAGAAGCTCCCTTCACATAGTAAATCTTTTCATTTCAGAGAAGCACCTGTCATCAAAAATGCTCTTTTCAGAGGCATTCTGACCCTCAGTTGTTTATAATTTACCATCTGGGAGCAATTGGAGGGCGGTGACACATAACACTTTGGATATTGCTAAGGCGGAACAATCTTGAATTGCCTGTGCCCTGAAGCTGGTGAATAGTAGGAGGGAAGTCTTGGCTCTGAGAGCACTCAGCCTCTTCGACTCATTGCACCGTTGCTCCCTAAAAACTTAAATAAATGACTCCCATAAAGGTCTGAATGCCATTTACATTTTCCAGTTTTACACTGTTCCTTTTTACTGGAGGGTAGTAGCCTTTTCTTTGTTTCCTTCCTTATCTGTCTGGCACCCAATGCGTTCTGAGAATGGAGGCGCCTCAACTTCAACCACGTGATTCAGACGGAGCTTCTACATTCTTACAGCTGATTGGCTCAGGGTGAACGCCTGACCGTCACTGGCCAATCAGAGACTTGTCTCAGGATTTTTGAATTTACAACTGGAAACAGAAGTTTACTATCAGTGGTGATCCTTAACTTCTTAGTGGCTGTATCTCCTGCCTTGTAGTGAGGTGCATGAATGAGAGACAGGCAGAGTCCTGATAGTGAATGCATCCTGGGTCTTGTTTTCAGGGAAGCTTACTGCACCTCTTCCTGAATTTGGTTTTGCAACCATTCCTTGAATTCTGTTCTCCAGCACACTCCCCTTTTTGTCATTCGGATTTCTATTAATATATTTTATAGTCAAAAGAGTCCTGCCTAAAAGGGGAAAAGTTTTGTGCAATAGTGCTGTTCCCAAGTTTGGGACTCAGGAAGGCTTTAGGATAGATTCCTTGCAAATATCAATGTCTGCTATACTGTTTTCAAGCATTAAAGCACTAACTTTACTGATGACCCTTTAAATAAAACTGTTTGTGAAATGGTAAGAAACTTAGCCTCAGCTATGCATAAGCCTATTCAAGTAATTTGAATGTTAGCTTACTTTTTTCAGGATTAACTAAGAACCTGAGAAAAAAGTTGGTTGAGTTTCAAAATGTAGTTTTAAGTTTCTGAGATAAATAGGACTATCCTCACCATTTAGGTTGAGAGAGTGGAGGCAGGAAAGTGGTTTGACTTGCTGGATGTCAAGTTTCAAACCCAGAGAGAGGACGACAGTAGGAAGGCATATGACTCTCAGCTGGAGAGAGAGAGAGAGTGTGTGTGTTTTACACACGTGCACACTCAGTCTTGTCCAGTTCTTTTACAGCACCATGGACTGAAGCCCGCCAGGCTCCTCTGTCCATGGGATTTCATAGGCAAGAGTACTGGAGTGGGTGGCCATGTCCTTGTCCAGGGGATCTTCCTGAGCCAGGGATTGAACCCAAGTCTCCTGCATTGGCAGGTGGGTTCTTTGCCACTGAGCCATCAGCAAAGCCTAGTTGGCTGGAGAGCATAAGACCAGTGCAAACATCTCTTTAATGACTGCACTTTCCTGCCCAGGAACTGTAGACAGTTCCACTGGGCCCATCCTGACTAGGTAAATCAAAGTGATCTATAGTCATGTAGCATCTTCAGCATTATAGAAGAATTTTTTTTTAAAAAATTGCAGTATTATATTTCTTGTTTACAACTGTAAAATTCTTATGCTGCCCATCTCAATTTCCATTAGCTTTTTTTTTTTTTTTTAATGTGAACCATTTTAACGGAGAAGGCACTGACGACCCACTCCAGTACTCTTGCCTGGAAAATCCCATGGACGGAGGAGCCTGGTAGGCTGCAGTCCATGGGGTCGCTAAGAGTTGCACACGACTGAGCGACTTCACTTTCACTTTTCACTTTCATGCATTGGAGAAGGAAACGGCAACTCACTCCAGTGTTCTTGCCTGGAGAATCCCAGGGACGGGGGAGCCTGGTGGGCTGCCGTCTATGGGGTCGCACAGAGTCGGACAAGACTGACGCAACTTAGCAGCAGCAGAACCATTTTAAAAGTTTTTATTGAATTTGTTACAATACTTCTGTAGTTTATGTTCTGATTCTTTGGCCGTGAGGCAGGTTGGATCCTAGCTCCCTGACCGGGGATTAAACCTGCACTCCCTGCCTAGGAAGGCGAAGTCTTAACCATTGGGCCACCTGGGAAGTCCCTCCTTTTGTCATCTTCCAAAGTTTCTGGACTACATAAGAACAGTGGCTTGACTTGGTTTTTATATTCGAGGGGTATACAACATACACATCTTTCATATTGTATGCAGTAGTTTTTGGTTTTTAAAAGTAATCTATACTCATTAAAAAAAATTGGAATGCACATCAAAGTGTAAAGAGTAGGGGAGAAAAAAGCAAACACCCACGATTATACAACTTGAAGCTGGCCACATTCACAATTGGGCAGACTTCTCAGTGGTGTCTTGGGGGAGTAGTTTCCAAGCTTAACTTGGCAACCAGCCAGGTATCTGTTCCAGACTGTTTGACCTCCTGGGCTTCACTCCTCCTTTAATAGAAGTTTACTTAATCAACTCTGTCCTCCCCTTTTTGCCCTCCCATAGTGAAAATTAAAGCCAGCTGCTGGAAGATTCTGGTAACTGACGAGGATGGGGGGTTGCCAGGGTCCAGCCCGGGTGGATCCAGGGAATTCGAAGGGTGGACGGCGTTGGCGTGGAAAAACTTGTTTATTTATTAATATAAGATTAGATTAAGAAACTATAGTGTAGTAGGAAGATTAAGTGGAGGAAGAGGGCTGAATAGCTTGGTTTACGCGGAAGACCAATAAAATTCCAGACAAGGAATTTGCACCATCTACGTTGGGCCACCGGCGCTCGCTTGAATATCTAAGGGTGCCTCACCTTAGGCTCCCTTTTGCGCAGGTCTTAACAGCCAGGGCAAGTAAGTATACCTGGCGAGCCTCCGCGCCCCAGATGGAAATTCAGCCTGAAATTAAAGAGCAGAGCAGAGAGAGGGAAAGGGAGAGAAGAAGAGAGAGAGTGACACGGCGGGGGGGGGGGGGGGGGGGGGGGAGCCAGATTCCCAAGAAACCAGGCCAAGAGACTAGTCCGAGAGACTGGTCCCAGAAAGTGGTCCCATCCTTTATTGTTCAGAAGGCCTTTTATACTTTTGATAAAACATGGAGATCAACGGGTAACACAAAATTATGTAGCGTTCGCAGCCTAGACTCTTTCTATACATCATTTTGTATACAAAAGGTCTCAGGTGATTTACATTATCTTCTGGCCAAGAGGCTTGTTAACACTTTTTGGCTCTCTTCCTTAATGAATGTTAATTTTGTTTCCCCTGAAGTGTTTTTCTTTAATCTACATCTCCTTAAAGCGCTAAAGTTACATCTCTATAGAACAAAGGTGCAGTGGGTTATAACAAAGAAGGTACTTAACTCAAAGATCTAATGTTGCTAATACCAAGTCTACTACTTGTTTTTCTATATACCAACTATATCTAAAAACAAAGGATATGAAAATTTAGCAGCAAGCATTGGGTCAACAAATGAAACTTTTAATCAGTCCTATTCTAAAGATTTTAACTTCGGAAGCTCCTACATTCCTGGGATGTTTTAAGCTTCCTGTGCCTCCTGCGGTCAGGAGGCCTCAAACAATCACACGCGCAGCTGTACGAGTCCTGCAGGCAGGCTAAAAAGCCATCAGAGGGGTTTTTGGATTTAAACACTCTTTCAAATGCAGAAGACTAAAGCCCTGAATTGACTTTTTCCAGAGAATGTCAGAAGAGTGGAAAAGCAGAGCACAAAAACCGGCAGATTTTTGTTGGGGTACATGCTTAGGAATTTCCAGAGGGGCCCCTGAAGTCTGAGCACGCCTTGCGTATGTCAGCTTCCTTCCTCATGACCTTGTCACGGGCGGGATTCTTCACACTGGCTCCCGGCAGAGGGTCATGAGCATCCTGGCCCCTGGGGGGAGGCAGAGCAGTGGGCTCCGGCCGTGGTGAAGGAGGGGCACCTGGAGGACGTGGTTCATCTGGCAGCGGCTCAGAAGCCCTGGGTGCTGCCAGTGCCCAAGCTGTGGGCTCTCCACTCTCTCAGTATCCCTGTGTTCACTGAGCTACCCAAAGCTTAAGTCCAAGCTCCACCCAGGGCAGGGAGGCCTCCTGCAGAAGGCAGCTTCCTCCTCATCCTGCTATACCTTGTTGGGGGATGTTTTTTCATCGTTTCCTTCACTGTTTTGAACAGGAAGACATTCATATGGCTCAGAGTATGTCTGTGCCTTTTAGACGGCAATTCTCCCACCTGCCCTGAGACCTTCACCTTCTGCTTACCCTCCGCTACTCACTGCAGGTAATCAGCTTGTTTTTTAATTTTTTTTTTAATTGGTGTATAGTTGCTTTACAGTGTTGTGTTGATTTCTGCTCTGCAGCAAAGTGCATCAGCCATGAGTATACACATACCCCCTCTTTTTTGGATTTTTGTTCCGTTGAGGTCACCACTGAGCGCTAAGTAGAGTGCCCTGTGCTATCCAGTTGAGTTCAGTCGCTCTGTCGTGTCTGACTCTTTGCGACCCCATGGACTGCGGCACACCAGGCTTCCCTGTCCTTCACCAAGGATGACTCTCAGCTGGAGAGAGAGTAAGGTGTGTGTGTACACACTCCCGGAGCTTGCTCAAACTCATGTCCATCAAGTTGGTGATGCCATCCATCTCATCCTCTGTCGTCCCCTTCTCCTCTTTCCCAGCATCAGGGTCTTTTCCAGTGAGTCAGTTCTTTGCGTCAGCTGGCCAAAGTGTTGCAATTTCAGCTTCAGCATCAGTCATTCCAATGAATATTCAGGACTGATTTCCATTAGGATTGACTGGCTTGATCTTGCAGTCCAAGGGACTCTCAAGAGTCTCCTCCAACACCACAGTTCAAAAGCACTGTGCTATATGGTAGGTTCTCATTATCTGATTTATCCATATTCGTGCACATATGTCAGTCTCGGTCTCCCAGTTCTTCCCACCCTCTTTTCCCCCTTGGTGTCCAGACATTTGTTCTCCGTCTGAGTCTCTGTTTCTGCTTTGCTGACAGGTTCATCTGCACCATTTTTCCAGGTGATATTTTTCGCTTTCTGACTTCACTCTGTGTGACAGCTTTTAGTTTTTGTGTGTATTCATTCAGAGTTTACTTAATGAATGTTAAAGCAAATACAGATACATTCTTAAAAAAAAATTTTTTTTAATTGGAGGATAATTGCTTTACAATATTGTGCTGGTTTCAACCATATAACAACAGTGAATCAGCTATAAGTATATACACATACCCTCCAGTATATTCTGTATTTTCATTTTCCCCTTCTTGCAAACAAAAGGAGGCATTGTACACGTACACACATTTTCTATACCTTGCTGGTTTTTTTTTTTTCCCCACCGCTTAATATATCTTGGAGACTTTCAAAAATACCACTGCATTGAAAGCTTTCTCATGCATTTTTATACCTTCAAAATCTTCCACTGTATATAAGTAGCATAATTTATTTAGCTAGTCCTCTTTTCAAGGATACTTGAGTTCTTTCCAGTCTTTTGTTATTTTGAATAATGCTGTAATGAAGAATGTATATATATGTTATTTCTTAAGTATGGCTAAAGGATAAAGTCCCAGAAGTTATATAACTGGGTCAAAGGAGATAATTCAGTTGTCATTTTGATCTCTGTGCCCACGATTCCTTCCACAGGGGCTTGTACCAATTTATCCTTCCACTGGGAGAGTCTGAGAATACTTGTTTCTCTTGGGGGATTATTACATACTGCTTACATGTTACTTTGGAGGGTTCTTCAGTTGTTTTAATTTGGATGTTGTCCTCCCAATTAGATGGCAAGTTTATTGAGAGCAAGGGCCAAGCATTTTATTGCTTTTGAATTGTCTGCATTTATAAATAATACAATATGATACCCTAGGAATACAATAAATTTGTTTCTAGTGTAATTTGGGGGAAGAAGCCAATTAAACCTTAATGATAAAAAGATTTCTGTACTTGGTTAGGATTCAGCTGCACGGATTTCTCTCCCTAAAGTAATTATGAGGCCTTGTTTCAGTAATTATGGAATAAATCTTGAGATGAGGTGTTGCAGCAGATCCGCTTGCTGACACGTGGGCTTCTCTCCTGGACCTGTGTCAGTTTTTGTTTGTTGGTTTCTTTTTAATATTTATTTAGTTGTAGCATGCAGACTGTTAGTTGCAGCATGTGGGATCTAGTTCCCTAAGCAGGGATCACATCCAGGCCCCCTGCACAGGGAGCATGGAGTCGTAACCGCTGGACCACCCGGGAAGTCCCCGGAGTGTCATTTCACCAGATTCAATCCAGTGGTGTCTTGGCATCAGCCAGTCTAACTGAGAGCCTGTCCTGCCACTTCTTTTCCTCTCCTGTGCCAGTGCCTGCCCCATGATAAGCAGGAGAACAAAAAGCTGCTTTTTAACTTTGTATAGCTGTTAAATTATAATGACACAACGTAAACACTGGCTTCCCAGGTGGCTCAGTGGTGAAGAATCTGACTGCCAAGGCAGGAGACCCAGGTTCGATCCTTGGGTGGGGAAGATCCCCTGGAGAAGGGAATGGCATCCCACTCCAGTACTCTTGCCTGGGGAATCCCATGGACAGAGGAGCCTGGTGGGCTACAGTCCCTGGGGTGACAAAGAGTACGACAACTTGGTGACTGAACAGCAAAGAGCGTAGACACTGCACCACTGTAATTTCATCTCCCTACACCCTAGCAGCAAGAACGTACTAATGATTTTTCTGTCCTCTCAGTATTTAGTTGGATTCCCCCACATGTATGATCCTCTACTGGTATCCAGTGGTCTTCCAGTTTTTTGCTTGCATAGCATCCAGGGGAATTTTGGGAGATTACATGCCCCCTCACACATTTACAGCGTATATCTAAAAATGTATTACAGGTTTAAATAGCTTGTAAAGGATATATTTTAAAGTGTATTGTCAGTATTGACTTAAAAAAAAGTAATTGTTCAGCAGACCTATATACGTGTGTATTTCTACATGTGTTAAGCTTGTATACACACAAATCATATCCATCATACTAAGGAAATATCCCTCTATTCCTTTTTTTTTTTCAATTTTTATTTTAATGGAGCAAGTTTTCCTCTCTTTATTTGCTTGGGATTTTTTTCTTTTACATGCAATAAAATCTGTCAATTTAAAGTGTAGGATTTGATAAATTTTGGCTATTGTATGTAATTGCATAATCTCACCACTAAGTATATTCATGTTGATGCTTTATTATCATATATATATCACATATGATATACATTTTATAAAGTGATCCCAGAACCCCCTGGCAGATACCAAAATCCAAAGATGCTCAAATCCCTTATATAAAATGGTGTCATATTTGCATATAACCTATACACAGCCTCTCTTTGAATCACCTCTCGATTGCTTATAATACCTAGTACAATGTAAATACTATGCAAATAGCTTTAAATTCAATGTAAATGATATATAAAAAATATTTGCCAGTGTGCAGCAAATTTAAGTTTTGCTTTTTGGAACTTTCTGGGAAATTTTTTTTTCGTGTACTGTTTTTTCAGTTTGCTGTTGGTTGAATCCACAGATTCAAACCTGAGCATGTGGAAGGCTGACTGTGTCTGTATATATCCGGATTTGTGCATATACATATGTGTGGCGTGCATACTCAGAACTGTTACATGATTCTTCTAAATGTATTCAGAGGAGTCTGATAGTGTTTGATACCCACCATCATCCACTAGAACAATACAGGAACACATGCTCCTTAACATCAGACCTTTTTATCATTCCTTTTCCCCCCCCCAAATTTGAATTTCCATTCCACTTCTCACAGAGACTTTTCTTACATACATTTTTATGCTTGAAATCCTTTACTGGTAGTCTTATTTATTAATAAGCAAAAATGTTAATGTTAACCCATTGACACTAATATATTTTTGTTTCCTATACCCTTACCTCCTGTGACCATTGAATAATTTCTTCTGATGGAGCTGTCATTATAGTTTTAGTAATACGTCTGGTAAAAGTAACAATCTGTTTCAAATGAGCGAATAGTAAATATAAAGTTACATTTTAGTGGAAATATATCCCTTAGATGACTGTGATGGGCTTTTTATCACAGTTGTTGTTCAGTTGCTAAGTCGTATTCAACTCTTTGTGACCCATGGACTGTAGCATGCCAGGCTTCCCTGTCCTTCACTATCTCCTAGAGTTTGCTCAAACTAGTGTCCATTGAGTTGGTGATGCCATCCAGCCATCTCATCCTCTGTCATCCCCTTCTCCTCCTGCCTTCAATCTTTCCCAGCATCAGGGTCTTTTCCAGTGAGCTGGCTCTTCTCATCAGGTGGCCAAAGTATTGGAGCTTCAGTATCTGTCCTTCTTCTAGTATTCAGGGTTAATTTCCTCTAGGATTGACTGGTTTAATCTCCTTACAGTCCAGGGGACTCTTAAGAGTCTTCTCCAGCACTACAATTTGAAAGCATCAGTTCTTTGGCACTCGGCCTTCTTTATGGTCCAACTCTTACCATACATGACTACTGGAAAAAAACCATAGCTTTGACTATGTGGACGTTTGTTGGTGAAGTGATATCTCTGTTTGTTAATGTACTGCCTAGGTTTGTCACGGCTTTTCTTCCAAGGAGCAGGCATCTTTTAATTTCATGACTGCAGTCACCATCTGCAGTGATTTTAGAGACCAAGAAAATAAAGTCTGCCAGTATTGGGGGTTGGTACTCTTTGCTGGAGTGAGTCAGGGGTCATGTTCATCGATTTTATGTCTCAGTGAAATTACTGAAGAATTTTGTTCATATAAAAACTAGCTTGGGATGGAAAGCATTTTGTTACAGCACTCTCAGTTACTTCTTTTAATTCATTCTGAGTCCCAAGTTCTATATGGATCTATCATCAAGAATTGTGTTTTGGAGACTTCCCTGGCAGTCCAGTGGTTAAGCCTCCAGATTGCGATGCAGGGGCCACAGGTTCGATTCGTGGTCAGGGAACCAAGATCCCTCATGCTACCTAGAATGACCCTGATGCTGGGAAGGATTGGGGGCAGGAGAGGTGGCAACTGAGGATGAGACGGTGGGATGGCATCACTGACTCAATGAACACGAGTGTGAGCAAACTCTGGGAGATACTGAAGGACAGGAAAGCCTGGCGTGCTACAGTTCAACTGGTTGCAAAGAGTCGGACATGACTTAGCAACTGAGCCACAAATGCCGCACGGGGTAAATAAATAAATGAATATTTTTCACGTCCTGTCTGTTTGCGACTCTACTGAGCCCCCTTTGGTTCTGTTGAAACCTCCTGACTTGCACAACCACATTTAATCTATCCTTAGAGTTGTTCGCTGCTTCCGCACCGGCACTGGTTGTTCCCATCTTTCTTTCTGTTTGATGCCCAGGAAAACATACCCTCGTAAAATTAGGATGAGTGAGAGGGGTCCCGGAGAACGGAAGAATTTGTTCATCACAGTCAGGATCTCAGACAAATATACTGTTGAATGTATCTCGACTACCTGGAAATCGATTCTCTAAAACCACCAGTGCCTCTGCCTGTCTGGAGAGAGAGACAGACAGGAGCTTCATTTATGGAGCTGGAGAGAGAGTTTGCTTGCTCCCACTTGCAGCCCACTATTCCTGATGGTGACTGTCGCCCGCCAGGCTCCTCTGTCCATGGGATTTTCCAGGCAAGAAAACTGGAGGGGGTTGCCATGCCCTCCTCCAGGGGATCTTCCCGACTCAGGGATTGAAACTGAGTCTCTTACATCTCTTGCATTGGCAGGTGGATTTTGCCATTAGTGCCACCTGGGAAGCCCATTCTTTCTAGAGTTGCTAACTATTACTGTAATGATAATCAACTCTTACTATAATGGTGATATAGTGAAGGACAGGGAGGCCTGGCATGCTATAGTCTGTGGGGTTGGAAAGAGTCCGACACAACTGAGTGACTGAATAACAACTCTAATGATCGTTGCTCATTAAATGGAAACTAGGTCATTAATATTATTAAATATTATTAAAAAGCAGGTACATTACTTTGCCAACGAAGGTTCATCTAGTCAAAGCTATTTTTTCCAGTAGTCATATATGGATGTGAGAGTTGGACTATGAAGAAAGCTGAGTGCTGAACAATTAATGCTTTTGAACTGTGGTGTTGGAGAAGACTCTTGAGAGTCCCTTGGACAGCAAGGAGATCCAACCAGTCCATCCTAAAGGAAATCAGTCCTGAATATTCACTGGAAGGACTGATGCTAAAGCTGAAGCTCCAATATTTTGGTCACCTGATGCGAAGAACTGCCTCATTGGAAAAGACTCTGATGCTGTGAAAGACTGAGGGCGGGAGGAGAAGGGGATGACAGGATGAGATGGTTGGATGACATCACCGACTCGATGGACATGAGTTACTCGAGTAAGCTCTGGGAGTTGGTGATGGACAGGGAAGCCTGGAATGCTGCAGTCCATGGGGTCACAAGGAGTTGGACAGGACTGAGTGACTGAACTGAACTGACCATTACTATTAGTATTATTTTGACCCAGATTCAAGTAATCTGAATCTTCTCAAGACAATTCCAACAGTATTCCCTATATCATGACTAATATCCATATCTCCCTGGGTTTGACAGATTGGCAAATATCTCCTAAGTGCCAGTAATGTATAGGGTAGCCTTGCCTGCTCTCAGAGAAGCCGAGTCTCTGAGGCTCTCTACGGTTAGCTCTTTTGCTCTGAATGGTGATTCAGCCTTTACTACAGTAACTATAAGGCAAGCTAACTTGACTGCAATTATACGGTGCATCTGGGCATTGGGACATGCTTTTTTATGACATAATTGTTAAAGTAATTACCTGCATCAGTATTTACAGTGGAGTGGGGTGTTAATATCATTGAGCTTGTCAACTCTTGCCTTTTTTTTTAAAAAGATAATTTGATGTGGACCAATTTTGAAGTCTTTACTGAATTCGCAATAAGATTGCTTCTGTTCTGTGTTTTGGTTTTTTGGCTGGGAGACATGTGGGATCTTAGCTTCCCCACCAGGGAGGGAACTGGCACCCCCTGTATTGGAAGGCAAAGTCTTAACCCCTGATCCACCAGGGGGGTCCCTGCTCTTCCCACCTTAGCAAATGCTTCTCTATGCCTTACTTTTGTTAATTGATATGTCCCCCATTACCTCTTGACTTTAAAAAGTACATCTACAAGCTTTCAAGAGTTTGAGAAGAGGTGTGTGTGTTGCGCAAAGTCAGGGGACAGTGGAGAGGAGAAAAGAGGAAACCTTGTCATTTTTGTAGAGAGCATGGAGAAGAGTCAAGACAGTGGACAGACATGGAACAGGATCCTTGCAAATCATAGAGTGTGTGTGCTGTTTCTGCTTCTGATATCACCTCTAATATTTTTTACTCTCGGATAATAACAGAGAAGATCCAGCATTACAATAGGTTTTAAGTTTCCCTTCCGGTAAATCTCCACTCTGACATCTCTTCCTGGGCTGACAGCAAAACAGGGCTTAAATCACTGGTGAATCACAGGATCTGAATCACCTCTACCAAAATGTCAAGGTACAGACATCCTGTAAAGGGGATTTGGTACTGGTTTCTAGGAGTAGTGCTAATTTTTAATGAAGTATTGAATTTAAAACAGAAGTGAGTTAGAAATTTTGGTCCAGTGCGGTATGAGCTAGGAGTCTCCAGAGAAACAGAGTGTGTGTGTGTGTGTGTGTGTGTGTGTTTGTTTATATATGAAGATATTTAGTGTAAGGAATTGGCTCATGCAAAGGCTGAAAAGCCCTAAGCTCTGCAATTAGCAAGCCAGAGACCCAGGAGAGCTGATGGTTTTATTCCAATCTGAGCCCAAAGACCCAGGAAAACTGACGGTATAAGTTCTAGTCCCCAAACTGGCAGGTTTGAGACTGAGAAAGAGCCAGTGTTTCAGTTTTGAGTCTGACGGTGGGAGAAAACCGGATGTCCCAGCTAAACAGTCAGGCAGAATGAGTTCCCTCTGACTCAGCTGGTTTGTTCAGTTCAGGCCTTTGCCTGATTGGACACGGTCCACCAACATTAGAGAGGGCAATCTGCTTGACTTAGTCTACCAATTTCAAGTGTGACTCTCATTCAGAGAGACTGTCCCAGACACACCCAGAACCATGTGTGACCAAATGTCTGGGCCCTGTGCACCCCCACCCCTCACCCCTTAGCCCAGTCAAGCTGACACAAACTTAACCATCACAAATACGTCTTCCTCCACGTTATTTGGTCTTTGGATAATCACTTCCACTTTTACGAAAAGAAAGGAGAGAACAGGATGAGAGCAAATTCTTTTCCTGACAACCCCACAGCTCCTGGTTTAAATGGTGGTTGAATCCTTTACTCAGATTCACCTGATGTGAACACATCAGTCACTGAATTACGATAAAAGTACTAGCTACTCAGATTTTTCTTTCCACTGGCACCACTCTGAGGAGAAGGGAGCCCCAGGAGAGTTACAGAAGTGATTTCTTAATTTTGAAAAAATCTTTTCACCACGCCACATGGCATGTGGGACTTTAAAGTTCCCTGGCCCGGGTTTGAACCCATACCTCCTGCATTGGCAGCATGGTGTCAACCACTGGACTACCAGGGAAGTCCTGGGACTGATTTCTTTATTGTAGGTATGCTCTGCCTTTGCTGCAGTTATTTTTCAGATAATAGATTGTGTATTAGAACCTTAGTTTTTCATACCTGGTTTGTGTTTTCCCTTAAGTAGTGTGGAGGCACTGGAGGCTTGGAAGTGGGTCATTGTAATGAGAATTTGCTTTCCTTATGATTCTTCTTGTTGTTCAGTCGTGTCTGACTCTTTGTGACCCCATGGGCTGCAGCATGCCAGGCTTCCTTGTCCTTCACTATCTTCCACAGTTTGCTCAGACTCATGTCCATTGAGTCAATGATGCCATCCAACCATCTCACCCTCTGTTGCGCCGCCTTCTCCTCCTGCCTTCAATCTTTCCTAGCATCAGGATCTTTTCCAATGAGTAGGTTCTTTTGCATCAGGTGGCCAATATTTTGGAGCTTCAGCGTCAGTCCTTCCACTGAATGCTGCTGCTGCTGCTAAGTCGCTTCAGTCGTGTCTGACTCTGTGCGACCCCATGGATGGCAGCCCACCAGGCTCCCCCATCCCTGGGATTCTCCAGGCAAGAACACTGGAGTGGGTTGCCATTTCCTTCTCCAATGCATGACAGTGAAAAGTGAAAGTGAAGTCACTCAGTCGTGTGCAACTCTTAGCGACCCCATGGACTGCAGCCTACCAGGCTCCTCCGTCCATGGGATTTTCCAGGCAAGAGTACTGGAGTGGGTTGCCATTGCTTTCTCCACCTTCCACTGAATATTCAGGGCTTATTTCCTTTAGGACTGACTGGTTTGATCACCCTGCCGTCCAAGGGACTCTCAAGAGTCTTCTCCAGCACCATAGTTCAAAAGCATCAATTCTTTCTTATGATACAGTTTTCTTACTTACTGGTTTGTTCATTTTTGGCTGTGCTGGGTCTTCACTGCTGCTCACAGGCTCTCTCTAGTTAGAGGGTGGGGGCTGCTCTTTGTTGCGGTGTGTGGGCTTCTCATGCAGCGGCTTCTCTTGTCGCAGAGCATGGGCTCTAGAGTCTGCAGGCTTCCGCAGTTGTGGAGTATGGGGTTAGTTGTCCTGAGACATGTGGAATCTCCCTGGACCAGGAATTGAGCCCATGTCCCCTGAACTGGCAGGTAGATTCTTAACCACTGGACCACCAGGGATGTTTTCTTAAGGCAGATCAAATTAGCTTCTCTTGGTGGTAATGATCATTGGATATAGCAGTTATATCAGCCTGACTTTACTAGTTCTCAAAGTATGTTTCCTGGGTCAACAGCAGCAGCATCTGGGAATTTGTTAGAACTAGACAATCTCAGTCTCACCCCAGATCTACTGAATCAGAAACTCTAGAGGTGGGACTCAGAGATCTGCATTATAACAAGTCTTCTCAATAAATCTCAAGTTTGAGAACACCTGATCTAGTATATTTGCAGTTAAGTTGCTTGCTAATGATGTATGTAATCTTGAAATTGAGCCAAAAGCTAGAGAGGCAGCCAATTATAACTCCAGAGAACTGCAAAACTATCCAGATCACATTCTTCCTCTGAGCGGATATTTTCATCACAGTGCGGTAAATGTAAGGCTTGCTCAGTTTGGTCAGATGTCCTTTGATGTGTTTTCGTTGGCTGGAAGGCGGCAGGCTCACCCACTAATGACAGGTGTCATGCCTCAGTGTCCTTTCATAGTGCATTAAAGAGGATCCGGGGTTCCTCTCTGGAAAGTCTAGGACAGGCAGACCTAGTTTGCTCAATGGTTGAAACACAAATTGTGCTTCCTGTGGCCCAAATGGGGAGAAATGGATGAGGGGGAAGAGACCTCTGCAGGTAAATTTCATATTGAAGTTCTGCCTCTTAGCATTTTCTTCCTCTGTGGGCTTACAGAGCTTCTGAAGATTAAAGAAGCTCATTTAAAGTGGACAGTGATTAAGCACCCTTATTGTTACTGTCAGCAACTGAGGGACTTACTGCTTCCCCAGCTCTGTTTCAAAGAAAAGTCTTTCAGGGCCTGCTGCTTACCTGGGCAGCAGCTACTGTGGAGAGAGTTATTTTCACATTTTTTCTTCTCAGAATCAAGTAGAGGGAGGGAGAATTACTCAGGAGGGACAAATATCCCTGTTACTGGTAGTAATAACAATTTAATATTGATGTTCTTTAAAAACACGTGTAACATGTACAGCACAGGGAACTCTGCTCACTGTTAGGTGGCAGCCTGGAAGGGAGAGGAGTCTGGGGGAGAATGGATACCTGTGTATGTATGGCCGAGTCCCTTTGCTGTGCACCTGAAGCTACTGCAACATTGCTAATCAGCTGTACTCTAGTATAAATAAAAAGTTAGAGTACACATAACAATTTTTCCTTGAAGATTCCAAAGACTGCATATATCGCTAAAGAAATTACTTCCAAACTGAATTAGGTGTTCCTGCATGTAACTCCCTAAGCTTCTCCCTTTCATAGAATTAAGTACAGTGCTCAGATTATCTGCCTACTTGCTAGTTTCCTTATTAGATGAAAAATTCTAAGAGGGCAGAGGTGTTTTTTTTTTTTTTTTAACCTTGCTTGTTGTATCCGTGATGCTCCTCACATCATATGTGTTCAGTGAATTTTTGTTTAGTGAATGAATTTTGTGATCCCCCTAGGTGTCACAGCCTATGCATGGTGCTGGCTATAGAGAGGCACATAAGGCAGGCTCCTGGCCATCAAGATATTACAGTCTTGGGACTTCCCTGGTGGCCCAGCAGTTAAGAATCCACCTTACAATGCAGGGGCCACAGGTTTGATCCCTGATAGTGGTGCTAAGGGGCTTCCCAGATGGCACTAGTGGTGAAGAACCCGCCCACCAGTGCAGGAGACATAAGAGACGCAGGTTCGATCTCTGGTTTGGGAAGATCCCCTAGAGGAGGGCATGGCAACCCACTCCAGTATTCTTGCCTGGAGAATCCCCATGGACAGAGGAGCCTAGGGGTCTATAGTCTATGGGGTTGCAAAGAGTCAGACACGACTGAAGCAACTTAGCATGCATATGGGGGCGCTAAGATCCCACATGCCACAGGACAGCTGAGCCTGTGTGCGGCAACGACTGAACCCTCGTGCCACAACTGGAGAGCCTGTGGGCTGCAAACAAATAATAAATAGTTTTTTAAGATACTATAGTCTTGTAGAAAAGACAGACAAGAGTGGTTACTCCATAGGATAAGGAAGACTTCACAGAGGAACTGACATCTAGTGGGCTTTTGCAGGTTGAATAGATGTTTGCCAGGAAGACAAGCTGAAGTGGGAAGGCATGAGGAAGGTGTCAGATTCAGGCACCAGGATGGGTCAGGATACACAGTTGTGAAGCTGCAGGGGCCATTCCCAGGAGGTGATTCAGCGCTAGTGAAATACCAGTGGTGAATTTACAGAGGGGAGAATGGATGGGAAATACACTCGATCGTGAGGCCAGTTAAGGGGCTTAGAAGTTAGAACCATGGGGATTCATTAAAGGGATTTAACCACGGAGGTCATGAGGTGGCCGCTGAAGGATGAACTGCTTAGGAAAGATGAGAGTTGACAGGGTCTGCCCCAGGGTGGTGGTGGACACAGAACCGTCTGTAGATGGAAACTGACCAGAAGGAGGGGAGAGGAGAGTTGAAATGACCACACTGGAGACAGAGCTGCCCTACTGTCCAGATTTAAAATAATTTTTAAAAATTTATTCATGTATTTCTTTGGCTGTACTGGGTCTTAGTTGTGGCCCTCAGGCCCTTTGGTGGTGGCATGTGAACTCACAGTTGTGGCATGTGGGACCTAGTTCCCTGACCAGGGATCGAACCCACGCCCCTGTTGGGATGGTGGCATCTCAGCCACTGGACCACCAGGGAAGTCCCTGTCCAGATTGTTCAAATCGATGCAGAGCGGGCATATGAGGAGACATTTGGCTCATCATTTTAAACATACTGAGTTAAGAAAACTGTGCACCATTTTGGCAGAAAAGTCCAGAAAGCCGCTGGACATTCTGGAGGCTTAGAGAAGAGGCCAGGGATGGGGTGATCCTCAAATTTACTCACACCTGTGTTTGAAGAAATACATAACCAAATCAGCCTGTGAGTGGCTGAGATCACATAGAGAAAGGATGGCACTCAAGAGAAAAAAAGAGGCTAAGACAGAGCCTTGGGGAGTCAGACATGAAAGGGACAGAGGAAGGCAACCCGAGATGGTGAGGAAGCGGAGGTGTGGGGCACAGGCAATGTGCCAGGCTTGTGCACTTGGTCCTGCCCGAGGCTCTGCAGCCCCATGGACTGCAGCCCGCCCGTCTCCTCTGTCCGTGGGATTCCCCAGACAAGAATACTGGAGAGGGTTGCCGTTTCCTCCTCCAGCAATTCTTCCCAGCCCAGGGATCAAACCTGTGTCTCCTGTATCTCCTGCACTGCAGGCAGATTCTTCACCTGCTGAGCCATCAGGGCAGCAGCGCTTCAGAATCACCCGTGGTGCGTGTTGCAGCGCAGATCCGGGGACCCCTCCACCCCCTGCCCCACGCCCGCCACATGCACGCAGGGATTCTGATTCGGTAGGTCTGGGTGGGCATGAGGACTGCGTGTCAGATGTGCTCCGGCGCGGTGCTGATGTTGCCGGTCCACAGACCACCCTTTGGGTGGCGTTGGAACCGATTGTGAGGAAAAGGCAAAGGGCTGGTGGTTGCAGGGTGGCTTGAGGTTTCTGGGGTTGTGAGGATGTGGGCATGATTGTAGGTGGAGGTGAAGGACGTAGCTGAGACAGGGAGAGGTGGGGAGGTTCGACACCCTGGAGAGAAGGGGATGGTCAAGGAAAGAAATTCAAGGACAAGAGAAGAGGAACTGCCCCAAGAAGATGGAGGTGCCAGTGATAATGGTCCCAGGAAAAATATGAGTGGGCCGTCATGTCCTTTGCGAAAGCTAGAGCCCCCTTGAGGAAGGGGATTTGCTTGTAGCTCCCCCCTTTTTATCTCCCACCTTCTCCAGCTGCTGTTTACTTCCACCTCTCTGACTCTCCCACTGTGCCTAGGGCCCTTTGTCTCTCTGCCAACATCCTCCCAGCCCTGTCACTTCCGCATACAGATCCATAAAGAGATGACTTGCTACAGATGAATGCTCAGTAATGAATAGGCTTTCTGCAACACAAGGCATTTCAAGGATAAAGGAAAATTTCAGACAATGTTTGATCATTGTTGTTAAAATTGTATCTCTACCACCTTCTTGCTAGACTGCCATCAAGCTGTTTGAGAGCACCCCTGGGATGTCAGTCCTTGGCATTGCAACCACAGCAAAGCACAAAAACCCAGCTCTCTCCCCTCTGCTAACCAAAGCTCACTTTCTTGTAGCCTCAGAGCCTGCAGCCAAACTAGAAAGGCTTCAAAAGTCACTTTGTATGATTTAAAAAAAACAACCATCACCCCAACGATAGCTGTGAGCATACATGCTGGTGTGTGTCACATTATCTGAGTTCAAGACAACACAAATTTATTGAAGGCTGGTCCTAGCACAAGCACCAGGAGAGGCGCCAAGACCCAAAGATTAGAAAAATACTGTTTGGGTTCTGAGAGGCCCTTCATGTCCCTCTTTTTCCTGAGTTCTGAACCAGGTGATAGAGGAAGCAGACAGATGAAAATATCATCTTTCTTGCTGCTAACGCTGGTCTGGAGGATAGAGCTTGGACCCGGGGGCAAAACAGGCATCTCATTTTTTCCTCCATGAACAGAACTCTCCCCGACACATAGGCTAAGCTATGGGAAAGCAAAGGAAACTGGTTTCTCACTACTGCATGAGCAGAGATGAAGGTATATGGCCTGTGGGACAGACATCTCCAAGAGAGAAACTCAGAAGGGGCATGGGCAGTGTGTGTGTGTAGTGACCCTGTGTGTGTGTGCACACTCAGTTGTGAGTGACCCCATGGACTGCAGCCCACCAGGCTCCTCTGTCTATGGGATCTCCCAGGCAAGAATACTGGAGTGGGTTGCTATTTCCTCCCTCAGGGGATCTTCCCAACCCAGAAATCAAACCCAAGTCTCCTGCATTGCAGGGAGATTCTTCACTGTCTGAGCCACCGGGGAGCCCTGTACCTAGTCTTATTAATCATAGAAGTACTTTTTTCTTCCTGGAGGAGGAGGAAATAAGGGAAGTGGGTCAAGAGAAGAGTAGAAGTTGTCTTCTCAGTACTGTGGACAGAGAATATTTCCTAATGTTTTTAAACAATGTTGTTTCTTTTTAAAAAAAAAATATTTATGTATTTTGGCTGTGCTGGGTCTTAGTTACGACTCACAGTGTCTTCATTGTGGCATGTGGGTTTCTTAGTTGCGACTTGTGGGATAGTTTCCCAAGCAGGGGTCAAAGCTGGGCACCCACTGTATTGGAACTACAGAGTCTTAGCCACTGGACCACGAGGGAAGTCCCTATTCTAAGTTCTTGGTCAAAGAAGACTAGAAGATGGGAAGAGCTTGGTTTCTCCATCACTCTCCAGCTATATAACCTCTCTCTTTTAGTTTTGAAATACCTTTGTGTATTTTTGCCTGCACAGGGACTTGGCTGCTGCACGGGCCTCCTCTAGTTTGCTGAGCGGGGTACTCCCTAGTTAGCGTGGCTTCTCACTGTAGTGGCGTCTCTTGTTGGGGGATGTGGGCTCGTGGGCTCGCGGGCTGCAGTAGCTGTTGCAGCTCCTGGGCTCTAGAGGGCAGGCTCTGTAGTGGTGGCACATGGGCGTAGTTGCTTTTCTGCTCTATTAGCAGGCAGCTTCTTTACTACTGAGCCACCAGGGACGCCAACCGTAAGCTCTGTTAGCCCTTGAGTTTTATAATCAGACCTCTGGCCAACTGAGGATGGGCCTACCCTCCTGAGATAACATGTCTTGCAGCTGAGAAGACAGAAGTGCCAGGGGTTATATTCCAAGCATCAAGGGCAGTTGGTTCAACTTTCAGAATATCTTTCCCTCGTGTAGTGCTTCTGTGTACCTGCCTGGCAGCCAGGACACAGAAATTTCCAGCTATGCCTGCAGAGGAGTCCGTAAAGGGACAGAATGGAGTCACTGATCAGATTAACCCCAGCACTGTGCTTTGCTCCGAACCAGAGGCTTATTTTTCTATTCTAGTTCTCAGCTCAAGAATGTCCAGCCGTGTTTTGCTGTGAGCCCAAAATTTAGCATCAGAATATTACATTAAAACCATGTGACCAACATAAAATTTCATTGAATTAGAATACTCCTCCCATGATTAAATTCCAAAGGGAATTTAAGTTCCTACCTCAAGAAGCTTCAACGAATAATTACAACCCAGTCTGAACACTGGCTTCTGCCATGGCTCAGTGGTGAAGAATCTGCCTGCATTGCAGGAGATGCATGTTCATCCCCTGGGTCAGGAAGATCTCCTGGAAGAGGGCATGGCAACCCACTCCAGTATTCTCACCTGGATAATCCCCTGGACAGAGGAGCCTGTCGGGCTACAGCCCATAGGGTCACAAAGAGTTGGACACGACTAAAGCAACTGAGCACACACACTGAGCATCTTAGGTTAAAAATAAAAACACAACTTAGCGGAGGCAGGATTGATCCTATCTGAGAAAGTGGGGAAAGTATTTCATATTCAGTTCAGTTCAGTCGCTCAGTCGTGTCCGACTCTTTGCGACCCCATGAATCGCAGCATGCCGGGCCTCCCTTTCTATCACCAACTCCCAGAGTTCACTCAGACTCACGTCCATCGAGTCAGTGATGCCATCCAGCCATCTCATCCTCTGTCGTCCCCTTCTCCTCCTGCCCCCAATCCCTCCCAGCATCAGAGTCTTTTCCAATGAGTCAACTCTTCACATGAGGTGGCCAAAGTACTGGAGTTTCAGCTTCAGCATCATTCCCTCCAAAGAAATCCCAGGGCTGATCTCCTTTAGAATGGACTGGTTGGATCTCCTTGCAGTCCAAGGGACTCTCAAGAGTCTTCTCCAACACCACAGTTCAGAAGCATCAATTCTTCGGCGCTCAGCTTTCTTCACAGTCCAACTCTCACATCCATAAATGACCACAGGAAAAACCATAGCCTTGACTAGACGGACCTTAGTCGGCAAAGTAATGTCTCTGCTTTTGAATATGCTATCTAGGTTGGTCATAACTTTTCTTCCAAGGAGTAAACATCTTTTAATTTCATGGTTGCAATCACCACCTGCAGTGATTTTGGAGCCCCCCAAAATAAAGTCTGACACTGTTTCCCCATCTATTTTCCATGAATTGATGGGACCAGATGCCATGATCTTCGTTTTCTGAATGTTGAGCTTTAAGCCAACTTTTTCACTCTCCTCTTTCACTTTCTTCAAGAGGCTTTTGAGTTCCTCTTCACTTTCTGCCATAAGGGTGGCGTCATCTGCATATCTGAGGTTATTGATATTTCTCCCGGCAATCTTGATTCCAGCTTGTGTTTCTTCCAGCCCAGCGTTTCTCATGATGTACTCTGCGTATAAGTTAAATAAGCAGGGTGACAATATATACAGCCTTGCGTACTCCTTTTCCTATTTGGAACCAGTCTGTTGTTCCATGCCCAGTTCTAACTGTTGCTTCCTGACCTGCATACAGATTTCTCAAGAGGCAGGTCAGGTGCTCTGGTATTCCCATCTCTCGCAGAATTTTCCATAGTTTATTGTGATCCACACAGTCAAAGGCTTTGGCATAGTCAATAAAGCAGAAATAGATGTTTTTCTGGAACTCTCTTGCTTTTTCCATGATCCAATGGATGTTGGCAATTTGATCTCTGGTTCCTCTGCCTTTCCTAAAACCAGCTTGAACATCAGGAAGTTCACGGTTCACGTATTGATGAAGCCTGGCTTGGAGAATTTTGAGCATTACTTTACTAGCATGTGAGATGAGTGCATTTGTGTGGTAGTTTGAGCATTCTTTGGCATTGCCTTTCTTTGGGATTGGAATGAAAACTGACCTTTTCCAGTCCTGTGGCCACTGCTGAGTTTTCCAAATTTGCTGGCATAGTGAGTGTAGCACTTTCACAGCATCATCTTTCAGGATTTGAAATAGCTCAACTGGAATGCCATCACCTCTACTAGCTTTGTTCATAGTGATGCTTCCTAAGGCCCACTTGACTTCACATCCCAGGATGTCTGGCTCTAGATGAGTGATCACAGCATCATGATTATCTGGGTCGTGAAGATCTTTTTTGTATAGTTCTTCTGTGTATTCTTGCCACCTCTTCTTAATATCTTCTGCTTATGTTACGTCCATACCATTTCTGTCCTTTATCGAGCCCATCCTTGCATGAAATGTTCCCTTGGTATCTCTAATTTTCTTGAAGAGATCTCTAGTCTTTCCCATTCTGTTCTTTTCCTCTATTTCTTTGCATTGATTGCTGAGGAAGGCTTTCTTATCTCGTCTTGCTATTCTTTGGAACTCTGCATTCAGATGCTTATATCTTTCCTTTTCTCCTTTGCTTTTTGCTTCTCTTCTTTTCACAGCTATTTGTAAGGCCTCCCCAGACAGCCATTTTGCTTTTTTGCATTTCTTTTCCATGGGGATGGTCTTGATCCCTGTCTCCTATACAATGTCACGAACCTCATTCCATAGCTCATCAGGCAGTCTTATCTATCAGATCTAGGCCCTTAAATCTATTTCTCACTTCCACTGTATAATCATAAGGGATTTGATTTAGGTCATACCTGAATGGTCTAGCGGTTTTCCCTACTTTCTTCAATTTGAGTCTGAATTTGGTAATAAGGAGTTCATGATCTGAGCCACAGTCAGCTCCTGGCCTTGTTTTTGTTGACTGTATAGAGCTTCTCCATCTTTGGCTGCAAAGAATAGAATCAATCTGATTTCAGTGTTGACCATCTGGTGATGTCCATGTGTAGAGTCTTCTCTTGTGTTGTTGGAAGAGGGTGTTTCCTATGACCAGTGCATTTTCTTGGCAAAGCTCTATTAGTCTTTGCCCTGCTTCATTCTGCATTCCAAGGCCAAATTTGCCTGTTACTCCAGGTGTCTCTTGACTTCCTACTTTTGCATTCCAGTCCCCTATAATGAAAAGGACATCTTTTTGGGGGTGTTAGTTCTAAAAGGTCTTGTAGTTCTTCATAGAACTGTTCAACTTCAGCTTCTTCAGCATTACTGGTTGGGGCATAGACTTGGATTACCGTGATACTGAATGGTTTGCCTTGGAGACGAACAGAGATCATTCTGTCATTTTTGAGATTGCATCCAAGTACTGCATTTCAGACTCTTTTGTTGACCGTGATGGCCACTCCATTTCTTCTGAGGGATTCCTGCCTGCAGTAGTAGATATAATGGTCATCTGAGTTAAATTCACCCATTCCAGTCCATTTTAGTTTGCTGATTCCTAGAATGTCGACGTTCACTCTTGCCATCTCTTGTTTGACCACTTCCAATTTGCTTTGATTCATGGACCTGACAGTCCAGGTTCCTATGCAATATTGCTCTTTACAGCATCGGACCTTACTTCTATCATCAGTCACATCCACAACTGGGTATTGTTTTTGCTTTGGCTCCTTCCCTTCATTCTTTCTGGAGTTATTTCTCCACTGATCTCCAGGAGCATATTGGGCACCTAGTGACCTAGGGAGTTCCTCTTTCAGTATCCTATCATTTTGCCTTTTCATACTGTTCATGGGGTTCTCAAGGCAAGAATACTGAAGTGACTTGCCATTCCCTTCTCCAGTGGACCACGCTCTGTCAGGCCTCTCCACCATGACCTGCCCATCTTGGGTTACCCCACGGGCATGGCTTAGTTTCATTGAGTTAGACAAGGCTGTGGTCCTAGTGTGATTGGATTGACTAGTTTTCTGTGAGTATGGTTTCAGTGTGCCTGCCCTTTGATGCCCTCTTGCAACACCTACCATCTTACTTGGGTTTCTCTTACCTTGGGTGTGGGGTGTCTCTTCACGGCTGCTCCAACAAAGCGCAGCCACTGCTCCTTACCTTGGACGAGTGGCATCTCCTCACCGCCGCCCTTCCTGACCTTCAACATTAGTAATAGCTTTAAAAAAATATCTTATTTTGGAAAAATTTCAAACATACAGAGATGCTGCAAAAATAGTAAGCATTAACTCAGATTCACCAGTATTAATATTTTGCTGTATTTGTTCCCTCTCTCTCCAGGTAGATACATACACACGTTTTATTCCCCCAGCGGTGCTGGGAGGCATATGATGATCTTCATTCCTGGACCAGGGATGGAACACTTGTCCCCTGCAGTGAAAGCATGGAGTTTTAACTGCTGGACCACCAGGGAAGTTCCCCTTAACATAAACACACACTATTATTTTTATTAATTTTGCTGAAACATCTTAAAGTTGCAGACATCATCATACTTTGCCCCTAGATACCTCAGGATGTCTCTCTTAAGGACAAGGACGTTTTGGGACTTCCTTGGTAATCCAGTGCTTAAGACTCTGAGCTTTCAATGCAGAGAGTGTGAGTTTGATCCCTACTTGGGGAACATTAAGATCCCACATAGCTCGTGGCATGGATTCACAACATATAATATTGTTTTAGTGCTATTATTATATGGTAAAGGGTCTTTTGTCTAATTTTATTGCTTGTTCAAAAAATGTGTTTTATAGCACATTTTTTCCAGTGTATGAAGAGCCTCTACCCCAGGGTTTCACATTACATTTACTTGTTATGTTTCTTTATTCTCCTTTGATCTAGAACATTTCCTCAGCCTGCCCCTCCCTCCTTCCTTTTTTTCCCCCCATGATATTGACATTTTTAGAATATAGGTCAGTGTTCTGGTAAAATGTACCTCAGCATGGGTTTATTTGATTGTTACCTTGTGGTTAGATTGCCTCATACTTTCTTTTTCCCTTTGAAATAATTTCAAACTTACATAAAAGTCAGAATTATACAGAGTTTTGCAACTTCTTTTTTGTAAGTTCCAAATGATTCTTCTCCAGATTCATCAATTTTTAACATTTTATCACATTTACACTTGTCTTACCATTTTCTCTTTCTCTTCCTCTCCCTGTATGTGTATTTTTATGTGTGTATAGAGAGTAGTTAAAGAGTCTGAACCAGTTAAAATAGTATCATCTTGTAAGTAACAGCTTTTAAATTTTTAATTCTTTAAAAGATACTGACTTATTTGGCTGTGTTGCGCCTTAGTTGCAGCGCTTGGGAGCTTCACTGTGCCGTCCCTGAGCTTCCGCTGTACTGCCCAGATTCCCTAGCTGTGGCCTGTGGATTCCAGAGCTTGGGGGCTCAGTAGTTGTGGCGCGCTGGCTTAGTTGCTCCATGGTATGTGGATTCTAGTTCCCTGACCAGGGATTGAACCTGCGTCCCCTGCCTTACAAGGCAGATTCTTAACCACTGGACCACCAGGGAAGTCCCAATTTTTAAATTTTAAATTAAAATTGTGTATATTTAAGGTGCACAACATGATCTGGTATGCACGTACATAGTAAAATGGTTATAATAGTCAAGCTAACCAACATATTCATTTAATCACCCTGGAATTGTTAACCTTTTATTGTGGTGAAATCTAACCTCTTAGCAAATTTCCAGTATTCAGTCCAGTGTTATTGACTGCAGCCATCATGCTGTACACTAGATCCCCAGACTTGGTCATCTTGCAACTTTGTACCCTCTGACTGACATCTCCTGTTTCCCCCACCTCCACACCTCTGGAAACCACCATCTCATTCTCTGTTTCTCCATATTTGATATCATTAGGTTTCACATATAAGTGAGATCATGCTTTTTTTTTTTTTAAATTTTCTGCATCTGGGCTTACTTCACTTAGCATAATATCCTCTGAGTTCATCCATGTCACAGAAGTCAGGGATTTTTTTCTTCTTCTTTTTTTTTAAAAAATATTTATATGGCTGTGCTGGCTCTTAGTTGAGACACTTGGGATCTTTAGTTGTGGCATGTGGGATCCAGGTCCCTGACCAGGGAGCGACCCCAGGTGCCCTACATTGGGAATGCAGAGTCTTAGCCACTGGACCACTAGGGAGGTCCTTCTTTTGAAAGACCTGAATATAGTTCCACTGTGTGTATCCATCAGCGGATGATTAGGTTGTTTCCATATCTTGGCTATTGTGAGTAACAGTGTAGCAAACATGGGAGTACAGATTTCTCTTCAAGGTACTAACTTCATTTCTTGGTGGGCATATACCCAGAGTACGGTAGTTCTGTTTTTTATTTTTTTAAGAATCTCCATACTATTTTCCATATGGCTGTATGACTTCACAGTCTCAACAACGGTATGCAAAGTTTCCCTTTGTTCCACGTCTTTGGTAACACTTTCTTTTTGATGGTAGCCATCCTAACAGGTGTGAAGTGACTTCTCATTGTGGTTTTGATATGCATTTCCCTGATGATTGACAATGTTTGGTGCCTTTCTTGTACTTGTTGATGATTTGTCTTTGGAAAAATGTTCAGGTCTTTTCCCCATTTTTTATTTGGGGTTTTTTTTTTTTTTTGGTCACTGAGTTGTAGGAGTTCTTTATATATTTTTTACTTTAACCTTTATCAGATGTATGGTTTGAAAATATTTTCTCCTAATCTGTAGGTAGCTTTTTCAATGTATTGTTGCCTTTGCAGTGCAGAAGCTTTATAGCTTGTTTATTTTTGCTTTTGTTGCCTGAGTTTTTGTTGTCCTGTAAGTGATAGCTTTTTGAAAAAATTCTTGAGGAGTGAAGAAGCTTTCCAGTTGGATGAAACAACTTGGGCGTGGGAAGGGAATTAAAACCAAAGGGATCAGCATGTCAGAAACATAAGCCAGTGTGTGTATGATGTAGCTGGTGAAGAGTCAATATTTTAGAGTAACCAGGATGGGGGAGAAGGGACCAGGAAGGCAGCTGGGCTTTGTTGCATATGGAAAAAAGAGATGTTGATGGTGTTAAAGCAAAGAGATGACATGATCAGATTTAATTTCTAGAGAACTTAACTGCAGGGCAGTTTGGAGGAGAAAGGGTAAAGCCGTGCAACAAAGTGGACATTGCATTAGGCCAGATGGTGACGAAGGCCTGAGGAAGGGGATGCAGGGGAGTGTTTGTTGAATTCCAATTATGTGCTGGCCAATTCTGCACATGGTAGCTCATTTAACTATCACAAAACCCAGAGGTCAGAGAGGTTAAGTAACTTGGCCAAGAACAATCATTGTCAGCTTATGGTATGGTTAATATTTGAACCCAGGCTCATGTGACTCTAAAGCCCACTCTGAGCTACCACAGCATCACGAAGGATGGAGCAGGACTGATAGGATTCGGGCTCTGATAGCCGGCTGGACACAGCGGGCAAGCAAGGGAGACAGGACAGATAATAGCCGATGTTAATAATGGAAATGGTTATAGGGAAGAGAAAGAATTGGAGTGGTTAGAGAAAATGATGACTTTGTTAACAGGCTCTATGAATTTGATTTTGAAGCCTTGTTTTTTTTTAACCCCCCTGGGACAAGGTATCTAGAGAGTAGTTTGGCTCAAGAGCTCAGAAGAAAGGTCTAGGTTAGAAGCAGAGATGTGGCTACTGGAGTTTTGACTGCCTTCGGTCAGAAGTGTTGAATGAGAGCAGAAGATGGCTGAGGGCAGGGTCGCGGGCACGTGAACACTTACAGGGTGGTGGAGAAAGAAGAGCTAGTGAAAGAAAAGAGTGGTAGGAGAGCTAAAATGGGACCGTTTCAAGAAAGTGGGTGTCTAGGACTACCAAGTATTGCGCAAAAGGGTTCCGAAAGGAAAAGATTCATCGGGATTAATGACTAAGGATCTCACTGGTTACCTTTGTGAGAACAACTTCAGTAGACTGGAGCCTTCTTGGGTTCAAAGAGTGGATGGTGGTAGAGGAAGTGGACACAGAGTAGCGATTATTCTTCTAAGGATTTTAGCTGGACTTCCCTGGTGGTCCAGTGGTTAAGAATCCGCCTGCAGTTCCCATGTTCTTATTCCTTGGTTCCATGCTTACCCAGTTGTAGAACTCAGACCTACCCCGGATCTTTTTTTCTTGAGTTTTCCCCAAAATCACTCACACAAGGCATTTGTACAAGTGTCAGGTATTACTGAGGGCTTAGGGGATTTTATATCCTTAGCAACACAACAATGTAAAGCCCAATAATAGATATTTCTATTTTAAAGATACTTTCAGTTTCCTGATCCCTGGAGCTCTCTCCCTAAGCTTGAACCTCCCACATTGTTGTTGGAGCCTCATCTCTCTTTACCCCCCACCCACCCCATTTCATCTTCTCTTTGCTCTTTCAGTCCTCATTTTATTGGTCTCTCTCTCTTTTTTTCAAATGTCAATCTGTTTAGCTATCTCTTTGTTTCAGTTTTATTGTAAGGCTAACTTTCTTTCGTATTTCAGGTGTTCATATGAAGCATTTTCCTCAATAAGGCATTTTCTGTCCCTAAGAGGGGCCCTGGCATCAACTGCTAAAATAATGATTTTGCATCCCAGTGTTTATGTTGTTGTTGTTGAGTTTCCAAGTCATGTCTGACTCTTCGTGACACCATGGACTGCAGCACGCCAGGCCACCCTGTCCCTCACCACCTCCTGGAGTTTGCCCAAGTTCATGTCCATTGAATTGGTGATGCCATCCACTAATATTTATAGATAGGTTTAAAAGTTGGAAGAGGGAGTTTAGCAGAGATCCTGTCTGACCTGCCTTCTTAGTGCAGTGGGAAGCCCCTCAGTCTCATAAAAGAGATTCTGTCTGTTGCTTCTGTTTTCTCTGTGAATGTAAGACATGCTCCTCCGTTGACGTAAGGATGGGCGTAGTTAGGATCTGACAGCCGCGATGAGGGAGTCTGTCAATAGAAATTAACCAGCTTTCTAAAATATTATATTATATTTACATAGGACGATATTCCTTTAACTAAAGCCTGCAGACTTGTAAAACTGCTTCCTTTGCTAGAGCTGGATTTTTCAGTTTACTGAGTAGTCTGGTCAACATGAGAGAAGCAGAAAAAGCAACGGAGAAGGAAGAAGTCAATGTAAGCAAACTGAAGGCAGGATAATGGACATCATAGACCTCGCTAATCCTTTCTCTCTCCCAACATCCGTATGAATACACTTTAAGCCTTTGTGGCATTGCGCTGGGGCCAGAGACCTGTTCATCTTGCAGCCGCAAAAGGAGTTGCATGAGTTATTTATTGTTCCGTAACACGTTACCTCACACTTCGCTCATTTATTATGTCTCCGTGTCTGTAGGTCAGGGATTCAGCAGCTGCCTAGCTGGGCGGTTCTGGCTCAGGGTCTTCCATGAGGCTGCACTCATCCAAAGGCTTGACTGGGGCTGAGAGGTCTGCCCCCAGTGTCACTCACCTGCCTGTGGGCAGGAAGCCTTGGTTCCCATCACAGGGACCTCTCTGTCGTGTTACTCGTGACACGGCAGCTGGCGTCTTGCAGAGGGAGGGTGGAAGAATGAGAGAGCGACCATGTGGCAGCTGAACAGCCTTGTACGACTCAGTCTCAGGAGTGACGTGCCAGCGCTTTTCCTGTGTTCTCTTGGTCATACAGACCATCCCTGGTACCCTGGTGTGGGAGGGGCCCACAAGGGTGTGAACACCAGGAGGCAGGGATCACTGAGGACGTATTGGAGGCCTGCTACCACAGGAGTCTTTTCACAAATGTTTTCTGAGTATGTCTGTGTGGGCTCATGCTTAATTCATTTTTAACACTGAGGTATAATTGCTTTACAGTGTTTTTGTGTACATATATACCACCTCCCTCTGGAGCCTTCTTCCCGCCACCGTCCAGCCCACCCCTCAGGTCATCACAGAGCGTGGAGCTGGGCTTCCTGGGCTGCACAGCGGCTTCCCACTGGCTGGCTGCCTTATGCATGGCAGCCGTACATACGTCAGTGCCAGTCTCCCAGTCCACTCCATCCCCTCCTCCCTCCCACTCTGTGTCCACACATCCGCTCTTTGCATCTGCGTCTCTGTTCCTGCCCTGCCAATAGGTTCATCTCGTGAAGGAGTATCTTCCGTTAATTGACTTTTGGATTTACTGGACTAGTGAGACATAAAATAACTGGTAATGGTGGGGGGCAAAATAAGTATGTTTCAGTATTTTGTCACATGAGGAAGATAAAAAGCTGCCATGTACCATTACTATAATTCCATGAAAATAACTTTTAACTCAAGAAAAGGGAAAGGACATAATCTCAAAGTAAAAGACAAAATAAACTAGAATAATAATAACAATTATTATTAGGTAATAACTTCAATAAAGTAAATTGAATAAATTTAGCTTTACTAAAAACTCAGTACCTTGCCTTTGCTTATCTCATTTAACTGTGGACTGATGAAAACTCCATTCTACCTACAAACTGTTAGTCAGAAACCACACAGACAGACATAGAATGTCTCTAGAGATGACTATGAGAATCATGTAGAAATATATAGTCCATTCAAAGTAAGTGAAAACAGAAGAAATAGAAACGCTTAATAATACATAGAGATAGCAGTTTTATAAAATTGTGCTTATGAGCTGGAAGGAAGCCACAGAATTGGCAGTTATTTAATTTACCAATTTTTGTGAGCTTTTTTTTTGCTAAATTGTGTTCCCACTGATATTTACTTGTTTATTATTTGTTAATTAAGTATGAAATATAAGGAAATATTGAGAATCTTTGCAACATAGTTAAATGTACATAAAAATAATACAAGCGCATGTAGTATTTGAACTTTTAAAGGATTTTCATAATTAGCATATTTCATATGTGGTTAAAGTATTTTTGGATTATTTACATCACTTATGTCAGCCATCCTTTTTCTAAATAATCACCTCTTCACTTTATAAATAGGCTTTTCTTTATAACCTACATAGTGTGACGATGGGTGTCCCTTTGTAACAAGAGGATGAAATATCGGATATATTCTGTTAGAGATAAGTTTGGGTTGTTAGTTTCGGCCTCCAGAATTGACGTATTTGTTGACGTGTGGTCACACTTCCATTCGGTTCCATTTTTTGACCTGTGGCATAGCAGTTGCGAGGCTTCGGAGGCTTGAGTTGGGGAAGGGGTCAGTGATTATTTTGTTTTGGGATTGACTGGGTCCACTAGCATCATGTTCTTACCATTTAGTGTGAGAATTCATGTTTAGGAATATTTGGGAAAATAGTATTTCTCTTTAAAATCTTGTTACAAACCTTCATGAATTGGTTTAAAAATCTCCACATTTTTCTTTTGAAAATCTGGTTGGCAGAAACTACTGGGTTTTTTTTTTTTTAATACCTAAATTCATATGTTATTTAAAAGTTACATGTTTTTAAAGTTTTGAGCAAGATTACATTCAGAAATTGCGCTTTCAATTTTGATTTTCCAGCCAGATTGGTCAAGTAAGAAGCTAATTGATGTTCTTTAAGTACTTCTGAGACACTTGGCTAATTTTCAGTTGGAATGCCTTGTTTACAGGAAGAATTTATAAGTGGAAGCAGTGAGCAGTTGATTTTCTGAATCTTTGTGTAATGATAACTTTTGGTATTAGGACCATCTTGGTCATGGAGCTGCCTACAGACGTGACACTGGAACTCAGCCATTAGTGACTCAGCCTGACTTGTCTTTTTTTCTGCTTATAGATCTCATTACCTTAAGTTCTTCAATTAGGCATTCATGCCATGCCGTGGCACGTTCTGCTTAACTAGGCTTGTTTTCACTACTGACTGTCCTAATAGGGCATGTGTTAGGGGCCTGTATATTAGCCTTTGGGAACATCTGTAGCACTATTTGGAACTTTCAGGAGCAAGCTTAGGAAATCCTGATCGCATTTTAAGATGCACTGAATGTTCAAAAGCTGTGCTGACAACGTAAACAGGGAGTAAAAACTCACAGGAGAGGGGGCTTCCCAGGTGGTCCGGTGGTTAAGACTCTGTGCTTCCAATGCATGGGGTGGGGAACTAAGACCCAGTGTGGCCTCACGACATTGCCAAAAAAAAAGAAGAAGAAAAAAAAGAAAAGGAAGAAGGGAACTTAAAGACAGATCTGTTATATTTGAGGGACATATGTGTGTGCTCAGTTGCTCAGTCGTGTCTGACTCTGTGACCCCACTGACTGCAGCCTGCCAGGCTTCTCTCTCCATGGGATTTTCCAGGCAAGAATACTGGAGTGCATTGCCATTTCCTACTCCAATTTGAAGGACAGAAGCTATTGTTTTTTTTTTTTTTTTTTTCCTTCTTTGGTCATACAGCTTGTGGGATGTTCATTCCTGGACAAGAGATCGAACTCATGCCCCTTGCATTGGAAGTATGGAATCTTAACCATTGGACTGCTCGGAAAGTCTGGACAATAGCTAATTTTTAGAATGTTAATTGGTCATTACAGATTACATGTTTTATGTAGATAACTAGTTTCATATTAGGCTAAGCTTCCTGATGTGAAACTAGTATAAAACTTTATTATAATTTTTAAAATTTTCATTGGAGTACAATTGATTTACAGTGTTGTGTTAGTTTTATGTGTACAGCAAAATGAATTAGTTATACATGTACTTGTATCCACTCTTTTTTTAAATCAGTAGACTCTTTGCCCATATAGACTATTACTGAATACTGAGTAAGGTTCCTTGTGCTATCCAGTAGGTTCTTATTAGCAAAACATTTTTCACAGCCACATGCAAGGTAGCGAGGAAATGAATTAAATCTTCATTTTGATAATATGTGCTTTGTTTTGGAGCTCAGTTTAACTCAGTATTCTTACTACAAATTAGCCATGAACTGCTCAAACCATTCCTCCTTTTGCCAGATTATAAAAAAACAAAAAAACAGCCTCCTTTAAAAGGTAACATCAAAGCAAGGACTTTTGGGTTGAGCCATTTAGCAGTCTAAAGAATGCCATCCTTGGAGCCTCAGAAGATGACCTTTTGTCTTTCTGGCATTGATGGACCAAAGGGAAGAGTAACCTTGGGACTCTAATCTAGAAATTGTCATGCATTGTTCTAAATATAAGCCACAAAACTGCTCAATCATTTATATATAGAAAAGATCTTGAGTGGTGGTTGTCAGCACTTTCTTCTAAAGTCAAAGCATTACAGAGAGAACAAGTTCTTATCTGACTTAAACTCACTGATAATTCCTGAATCATGCCATTTGAAGGTTGCTGGGGGTCACCAATGGCTTGGTTGTGATTGATCTAGAAGTCTTGCTGAGTGGATTGTGAGTCTGGCCATCATCGTGGGAAGTGACCACTGGCATCTGCCTCCCTCTTAGGGAGTAACTTTAATCATTACTTTCCATAGGACTAAAATCCCCTTCTCCTGGGTATTAACATTTTGGGGAAACTAGGTAATCAGTGGGGACCCACTGACAGAGCATTTTGCTGAAAATTTTAAACAATTTCCTGGTATAAGAACACAGTCTTGCTTAGCATAATTTGTCAGGTTATATGCATTTTATATTTCTCTGACACCTATAACTCAAACTGTAATTCCCTTGTGAAAAAGAATAAGTGCTTACCATTCTTCTTCAGACAGCTAGTTTTTAAATCTTCTTTATCATTTCTCCATTTAAAATCAGATGCCTTAGTTAAATTGCAACATGCAATTCATGTTGACATTTTCAGTATTTCTTTCTCACTGCAATGCAGTTGATTTGTTAAAATTTCAGATTCCAGGATCAGACTGTTTGGGTCCAAATCCTGCCAACACCACCTACCAGCTGTGTGATTTGGACAAGTTGCTTAACCTCTCTGGGCTTCAGTTAGCTCATCTGAGAATGGGAATCATAATGGGACTTACTGTGTAGGGTTTTACAGGAACTAAATGAGATAATACATGCCACAAACAGAAACCTATTCAAACTAGTTTAAATAAGTAAGATTTCCTTTTTTGAAATCATAGGGCTACCTGGGACTTCGCAGGTGGATCAGTGGTAAAGAATCCAAAGCAGATGTGGGTTTGATCCCTGGGTCAGGAAGATCCCCTGGAGAAGGAAATGGCAACCCACTCCAGTATTCTTGCCTGGGAAATCTCATGGACAGAGAAGCCTGGCGGGCTACAGTCCATGGGGTCTGAGTCGGACACGACTGAGCAACTAAGCAGCAAGGCTACATGAGCAATCTGAGGGATACCCAGTGACAGGTGGGGTGCATGCATACCAGAGCTGGTGCGTAAGCAGCCTCTGGGGCATCTCACTCCATCTCCCACAGGTTTGTTTTGCTTCCTTGTGTTGTGTTGGCTCATTTTTCTGCAGACCAGTTTTCTTGGTTTATCACTGTGCATATGTCCGGAAATTCTTTGCCCCAAATCTGTGCAGTTTATTGAATGAAGCACTTCATCACCTGATTCAGCTTCACGGTGTCAAGCTTCCAGGTCCAGTCAGCTGGGGCTGGAGGGGAGGTGGCTCTTCTGGAGATTGACGGATGGACAGGGTTTAGTGTCTCTGAGAAGGTGTTGGGGGTGGGCTGAGCAATGACTGGCATCTCTAGCATAATCATAGTGACAAAGTTCAAGGGTGATTAAAGGCTTCCTGCCTTGACCTTTACTTACTTTTTAAACAGTCAAAAGTGAAGGATAATATCCACATAGAAAAGGACACATATAATAATCGTACAACTTGATGGATTTGGATAAACTGAACATACCTCTGGAACCACACCCAGCTCAAGAGATAGAACAAGCACCCACAGAGCCCCTTTTGCTCCCCTCCAGTCACTACTCCTTAAGAGATTAGTTTTGCCTGTTTTTTATACTTTCTATAAATGGGATCATAGCCTGTATATTTTTGTGTCCAGTTTCTCTTGCTTAACATTGAGACATTCGTCAATATTGTTGCGTATGTTTGCAAAGCATTCATTCTCATTGTTGTATTCCATCGTGTTGTATTCCATGCTGTTTAGCCTGTCATTGCATATTTCTGTAGTTAATTCCTAGTGGTGCAGCCCTGGTTTTGTTGAACATGTACATGTTAGCACTGATTATTTTTACCATCAGAGGCTTATACAGGGTGTGGTAAATTATCATCTATTACATGTAACTGGATTGATGATCTCTTACGGATGAATATTGTTATGCTTTCTCTTGGTGATTACTCATCTTTTTAAGTTGTGACTTTCAAGGTATGAGGGCAGGATCATGTTTTAGATATTTTGCATATATGAAAGAACTTTGCATACACTTTGATAAGTGCTCAGCTGTTTATTTTCTGATTTTTTCAAAAACCTTTTTTGTTTTATACTGGAGTATAGCTGATTAACAATGCTGTGATAGTTTCAGGTGCGCAGCAGAGTGACTCAGCCATATATATACATATATCCATTCTCCCCAAACTCTTCTCTCATCCAGCTACCACGTAACATAGCTATTTATTGATAGGATGAAAGAATGAACAAATGAATGAATGGTATATGCCTCCTTCTTTTCTGGGAGCAAGTCCTATTTACAGGAGAAGCTCCATGGACTATATTTAGACAAGGCTGACCTGCTGCTTAGCCAAGGTTGATTGATCGAGGGGTGGACATGGGACCCAAGTGAGGCCAGTCATGTCTCTTCTGGAATTTAAAAGCTGGAACCAAAGACAGTGGGCACGGCTAAGTCCCTATGACCATGATCTAGAAAGAAGACTCACAGGCTCCTGCTAGTTGGTGCCAAAGGCACACTGAATTCTATTCTCTGATTCCTTGAAACGGATAAAAAGATCTACATATATGACTATTGAATAGCAATGCAAAACTGTTTTGATCAAGTTCCAAAGTGCAAAAATATACTATAAAAGGTATACAATATGGAGAGATCGGTGAAGACGAGCTTCATCATGTGCCCTGTTGCCTTGGCTTTCTTGCTTGAGGGAGCTCCTGTGAATGTAACTGTATTTCCTAAGTCAGAAATCGCAATAGTTAAGGCAACAGTCCAGGAGAAGAGTCGTGAGGACTTGAACCTGGGAATTAAGTGTGAGACTGTAGAGTAGAGATGGTAGACATCTTGCAGATCGAGGCTTTAAGCCTTGAAGATGGATTTCACAGGCATGTAAAGAGAGACGTTGAAGATGATGCCAGGGGAGTTCCCTGCTGGTCCAGTGGTTAGGACATGGTGCTTTTACTGCTGTGAGCCAGGTTCAAT
Organism: Ovis canadensis; assembly: GCF_042477335.2. Classification (NCBI taxonomy): domain Eukaryota; kingdom Metazoa; phylum Chordata; class Mammalia; order Artiodactyla; family Bovidae; genus Ovis; species Ovis canadensis. Next base: position 103,597,780 of record NC_091246.1, read on the forward strand.
CCCTGGTCGGGAAACTAGGATCCTGAAAGCCCCGAGGTGTAGCCAAAAAAAAAAAAAAAGATGATGGCAGGTTTTTAATTTCTGTGTTACATAAGAATGAGCGCATGTGTGCGTGCTAAGTCGCTTTAGTCATGTCCGAGTCTTTGGGAACCAGTAAATAAGGGGATTTGAGGAGAGTATAGAGGGAAGGGATAAAGATGAGTTCAGTGTGGAGGCATTAAGTTTAAGGGCCTGGCGAGACAGCCAGATTGTTCTGGTCCAGAATGTTGACTCTGCAGCTGGGGAGAGTTGGGAGTCGCATCTGTGGTTACTTGGTGCCTTACTCTGTGATCTTGGGCAACTTCTTTATTTAGTCTCTTTTCTTTTTAAAGATTTTTTTGTTGTGGACCATTTTTAAAGTCTTGAATTTGTTACTTCTGTTTTATGTTTTGGTTTTTCGGCTGAGAGGCATGTGGGATCTTAGCTCTCTGACCAAGGATCGAACCCACACCCTCTGCATTGGCAAAATCCTAGCCACTGAACCACCAGGGAAGGCATGCTTTAGCCTCTTTACATGTCAGTTCCCTATCAGTAAGCTGATTTCACCCTGCAAGGATTGAAATGAGACAGTGCTTACAAAGGGTTGAGCATATTGCCTGGCAATTAAGTATTCATGAAATAGGTATTCACAGGATGGTGATGGTATGGTGATGTCTCGAGTGCAGCTGGAAAACAGACTGGGGCGATGCAGTGAGGGATCTGCTTCAAGGTAGAGATAATGCTCAGAAGAGACAGTGGGGAGGAAAAGAAAGGAGCCCAGGGACTTCCTTGGTGTTCCTGTGGTTAAGATTCTGAGCTTCCTTTGCAGGAGGCGTGGGTTGGATCTCTGATTAGAGAATTTTCCATATGCCCTGTAGTGCCCCCTTCCCCCCCCCAAAAAAAAGCCCAGGTCATAACTAGTTAGTGAGATGAACTGTGTGAGAGGAAGAAATAGTGGGAGAGGAGAGACTCATAGGACCCACAGGAGGAGGGTGCTCAGGAGCACCTGGGGTTCCGGGGATGTCGAGACTTCACCACATTTTTGGTTGCATATCCTTTTTCTGCCTAAATCTTGAACTGTTGTTGGAATCAAGTAAGTTGACATTTGGGGCAGCAATGTGTTAAGTCACTTAGGTGGAGAAGTTGTCTGGGCTGAGTCCTCCGGGAAGAAGCTACCTGCAGGTCCTCTCTTGTCCGCGGGCACACGAGCCAGCTCCTGGTGATGAACCAGCACCTGGTGAACCAGCCCTGGCTTCTGTTGTGTCTCCTACCACACTGCTAGTCTTCCGCCTGCTGTCACAGACCTCTGGAGGAGAGTGAAGATGAACTGTTAAAAAAGAAAAAAAAAAAAAAAGGACAACTTTAGGCTACTCATAATATTTGGGCAGCAGTTTTCCCTATTTTTATTTCTTGCCATGCTTTTGACTTTTAAAGCATTTTGATGTTTGCTTCCTTGCCTGCAGCCTTCTTGAACAAAACTGGCAAAAGCTAGAAAGGGGTTGTTTTTGCACATATATGATGGTGGTGAGACTTTGAAGGTTTGACTTTGTTGTTTGTAATAAAGGGAAAAGAAGAGAGAACTGTGTGGTGAGGGATAAGGAAGGAGATGTCGGGAAAGAGAGAAGAAAAGCGGGATCAGAAAAAGGAGGGGCTGATAGGTATGGAGGGAGGAAGTGTGCTCTCTGGAAAACAGGTTGCTAGGTTTTTAAGAATCCTTGGCCCAAACTGTCCCCTATGGGAAACATCAATCTTCAGGGCTTTGTCCGGCCTCTGGGCTCCCCCAAGAAGGGTGTGTGGATGAAACAGGGCTGCTGTGAGTGGTCTCAGGGGCTTTAGCTCCTCTAAGATACAGACCACCCAAGCACCGGGATCCCAGCCAGCAGCTTCTTCGGGTCCTGGTGTGTTTCCGGTTCCCTGGACTAGAAGCCCCGCCTTTTGGAAATTAGAAACATGATTTTAAAAAGTTGAAGCAAATTTGATCTTAGCTCATATTGCAGTTATAGATTTTAAATAATGACTTAAACTCATTTTTGAGTGACCAGTAATGATCAGGTCTCTCTTGCATGATTGGTGGAGTTCCTTCTTTTTCTTGGGGGTCTTTTTGGTCACTGCCTCCTGTACAATGTTGCGAACCTCCAGCCACTCTGTCTTCCACGTCCAGCGTCCTTCGCCCACTCCCAGCATTTTTCTCCGAAAAGCCTTGTCTTGACTTTGCAAGTGTGAAGGTTGACAAGTCTCTTAAGAGTTGTAGGATGTGTGCACTTTTCCATTCCGAGAGGTTGGCTCTTAAGTATTTCAAACAGCTTCGCCTTTTCCTCCCGGTTGTGGCTGATCACGCCAACACGACTGGACTAAGGCATTGTTTCTGCAAAGCCCCTGGATTTTTCCCCTACGCATTCTTGCCGTCCGGCCTTTTCTTTGTTGTTAAATATTCAGTGTTTCCCAACTCCAGACCTTTTCGGAGACCGTCAGCTCATTGAAGAAGGCCTTTTCTGTGGGGACGGCTTTAGTTTTAGATCTGAAGTTCAATGGCTGAGGCTCTGGAGTCGGAACGCGTTCCAGGACCGGCGGAGAGCTTTGGCTCTGCACCCCCCGGAGAGGTTTTTCGGAAAGAGTTGGGGCACTGGTAGGAGGCGGGTCTGAGGGCCGAGAGAGACAGGCCCACGCTTCTTCTCCACCGGGGGCTCCCACAATCCCCGGCGCCGCCGCCCGCGGACCCTGGCGAGCCCGGCTGCGGGGGTCCGAGGCCTCCGAGGCTCTTCGGGCGCGGTCGGCGGAGCCGCTGAAGCCCTCGCCCCGCCCCTTCTGCCCTCGCCCCCCCCCCCACCCCCGGACCCTAGGCTCGCGAGCGCCTGGGTTCGGCCATTTCCGGCGCTGCGCACTTCGGCAAGTTCCGCCGGCACAGGTCGGAAATGGCTGCTCGCCAGCAGGGGGAGCGGAGGATTCGGCGCGGCCTGGAAGGCGGGCTGCAGGCGGCGAGAGCGGCTTTTGGGAACCCGAGTCTCGCGCAGGCGGCAGCGGCGAGCCGCTGAACTGGAAGCCGGTAGGACTCCTGGCGGCGGCGGGGGGAGCCCCGAGCAGCCGGGGCGGCGGCCCGGAAGAGGCTCGTGGTAGGGACCCCGGGGCCGGCCGCGAGAGCCGGGCACCGGGCTGGACCGGGTCTGGCTGCTCTGGGGTCGCGGGAGCCGGGGGGGAGGCTGCTGCCCTGCGTGGCGGGGGCGTGCAGCCTCGGAGTAGGCCTTCCCAGACGTCTCGGGGGCCCGGGAGAGGACCTCCGGGGCCTTAGCCACCAGCGAAGAGGGTAACCGGTAACGGGCCCCACCCTGGGGGTACAGGGAGCTCTAAACGCGACCTCCCCACCCCCACACGCCCCCTAGAGCCCCGGTTAGCTCGCACCCACCTCCACCCCGTTTTCTAAAGGCTCAGCCACAGCCATGCAGCCACTTTTGCACCCGAAAGTCCTCCTCCATCCTTTGCCCCCCTGTGTTTGTCCAGCGGCTTATGTAGAGCATCTTCGGTCCACGAAGGGGTATCCGGACCGCCCCCCCCTCCCCTTCTGAGCGCGCACACACTTCCACATCTGCTTTCCGCTGCATTCAGACACAGCCGCCTGCAGCTGCTCTTCTTGGCCTCTTTTCACCCGGCTCACCTCCTTACACGAGGAGCCCGCAGTCAGAATAGCCACTTCCTGCCCAAGGAAGGGTCCAGGCTCTGCTCTTTTGTGCATCTGGGGCTCTGGTACCCAGGCTCTACAGTGATGGGCCTAGCGCTGCTCAGGCGGGAGAGGGGCTGCGGAGAGCGCGTCTACACGACTGAAATCTTAGTCGAGTTATCCCAGCGCGCGGCACGGTGCAGTGTGAATCCGAAGCCCTTTGGAGACCCGGCAGGGCTGCTAGACTGCAGAGAGGCTGTTTCTCTTCTCTACCGCTTGAGCCATTGTTATTCGTGGCTCTCAAAAGACTTGACTTTGGTGGATTCTTACCCGCTCTTTTTTTTTCCCCCAAATTAGAAAGGGCTTCATCAAGCCCCAAGTTCCACTCCTTCGGAGGAGGAGCAGACACTTGTCCTTTTTTCCCACATGTGATTTACTTAAGAAGTCTTAAGTAGTTCACCCTCCAGTTTAGGTAGCTTCATTTTTTGAAGGCTGGGCTTCCCAGGTGGTTTTATTTTATTTTATTTTTTTAATCTGTGCGTTGTGGTCACATAGACTGCATTTACCCCGGTTTCGCTCAGCCAATGTCTTGCGCTCTGGTTCAGTTATTCTAACTGTACTGAGCGGCTGGGATGGTAACCTGGGAGATCCTGATAGTCTTTTGAGTGGAGCTCAGTGTTCTCAGCAACTTTTAGCAGGGGGACTTTAAAAGAAAGAAGACCCATCTTCTTAAAACTCTCCCTTGGTTCATTAAAAATACCGACTCCTGTGGGAATTTCCTGTGGGGAGCCTGAGTCAGAAGTAACCAGAAGTATGAGGGAACCTATTCTGAGTGCTTTCTGAAAGAGGGTTAGAACTGTAGATCTTCAGAACACCGAAAACATGGTTTATTTAATACTTGAAGAGGTAGCCGCTGCTCTGGGGACGTATCTATCAGATAAATGATTGACCAGTTTGAGTCTTCAGGTTCCCACTTCTCCCTTTATCAAAGGGGAGAAAACTCTGGCATGTAATGTTCTGCATGTAGTTGGAATTTTTTTGTCATTAGGCTTCAGAGCTTTAACCTGTGAAGAGAAAAGGCTTCCTGCAAATAGGATAGAGAGAAATGAGTCAGGGGTAGAGTTAAGCCTGAGAAGGAGGAGGTTGAATGGATGGCTTGAAGCCATGGGAAGAATGTTGTGGGGATTAGATAAGGAGCTGCCCTTTTCCTCAGGGCTTTAGGCTAGCTGTTGAGTGAACTCACTGAAGGGTGGTGCAGGAGTGGGGCCCAGGCTCAATAAGCTGTGCTGAGTATGAGTAGGAGGGCCCCTAAAGTGGAAGTGAAGTCGCTCAGTCTTGTCCGATTCTTTGCGACCCCATGGACTGTAGCCTACCAGGCTCCTCTGTCCATGGGATTCTCCAGGCAAGAATACTGGCGTGGGTTGCCATTTCCTTCTCCAGGGCATCTTCCCAACCCAGGGATCGAACCCCAGTCTCCTGCATTGGAGGTGGGCGCTTTAACCTCTGCACCAGGGAAGCCTTAACTGAGGCATTAACTGGAAAGACTATCAGGATGTCCCAGGTTACCATCCCAGCTGCTCAATACAGTTAGAATAACTGAACCAGAGCACAAGACATTGAGCAAACCCTGGGGGACATGCTGTCTGCATGCCCACAAGGCGTAGATTTAAAAAATCACAGAAACAACATGGGAAGCCCAGCCTTCGAAAATGAAGCTATGTAAACTGGAGGAAGAAATGCTTAAGAGCGTAAATCACATCTGGGACCTCACAGTGGCCCCCTGGAGGGAGGGTTGGAAATACTGCCTTAAGCAGAAGGAGATTCAGGTTATCAGGAGAAAGATGAAGGTTCCTCTGGATCAGCTGTTGGTAGAGATGTGAATGTCTTTGCATATAATTACTTCAGAGTGAGGCAAGGAATATAAACCTTTCATAAAGCCATAAACCTGTGCAAAAATTTCTGCTGGACATTAAGTTTAACTCAGAAAACTTCTGTTAACATAGTTATCTCCACCCTATTTTTCTTTCCTCTTAATTTTTGCAGCTCTTTCTTTTGAAAACCTGTAATGATAGGGTAACTAAGTAAGAAGAAAGGATTTTTCATGTATTTGTAGGTTCCTTGAAAATAGGGGAGCTCAGGCAGACGGAGTTCGAGAACTCATGGGGAATGGGTAGACTCTCCAGTAAGCGTGATCTTTTTGTGCCTGAACTGGTCCCACACTCCTTGTACACTTGGAGTCCTTCAGATCTCTTTGGTGATATTACTAGATGAAGAGAAGCGGTATTAAACTTTTTATAATCCTGGGTGTATCAGAGGAATATGAAGACCTCACTTGGTGACATTTACCTCCTCTCTACTTAGGCTATAATTTCCAGTCTAGGATTTTGCTCACATGCCCCCCAGATGACCCATAAAATACGGGATGGAGCTGTGGGAAGATGAGCTATGTCTCAGCATCCAGCCACCTTTGTGGTTTGTAACCCTGGAGTACTTTTACAGAAAAGTAGGCAAACTTTTTCTGTAAATGGCCAAATAGAGAGTATTTTAGGCTTTACAAGTGTTCAGCTTTGCTGTTGTAGAGTGAAACAGACATATAGGACATATGCAGCACTCGTGCCGTCCGTAAGTGAATGATCAGGACTCTCTTCCAGTGTGCCTCTATTTACAGAATGGACATCTGGCTGCCGATGCCTGCCTGCGAGCATCACCCCTTCACACGCATGTGATTGCTTTTGTATATTCCTCTGTTTGACGGGCCCAGTACCTTTTAGACTGACCAGTGAGTGATATTAATGATTAACCTCCTGGATGTTTGCTTTGTTGACTGTTTGTTTTCTTATTCTCTTAACATTTGTCATCATTTTAACTCTCTTCCTCCAGCCTCTTTTTAAAATGTTTTTTCGACAAAGATTTGCTACTGAGTGAGGAATAAAAAAAGAGTGAATTAGATTTGGAATATGCCCTTTGTCTGTACAGTAGGAGAGATTCGACATATATCAGTCCATGATGGTGGTAGATTACAGTAATGTCTTAAATTACTATAGTCCTTGTCGATCATGCCGTACTTTCATACATTGTTTCTCGCGTAGATTTTGATCTTTACAGTAACTCTCAGAGATAGGAGGCTAAGTGTTAGAATATTCCTTTAAAAAAAAAATTATTTTTTTGCCTGTGCTGGGTCTTCGTTGCTGCACAGGCTTTTCCCTAGTTACAGTGAGTCAGGGCCACTCTGTGTTGCAGTGTGAGGACTTCTTATTGCGGAGGCTTCTCTTGTTGCAGAGCATGGGCTCTAGAGCACGGGCTTAGCTGCTCTGCGCCATGTGGGATTTTCCTGGACCAGGGATTAAACCTGTGACTCCTGCATTGGCAGGCGGATTCTCTGAGCCACTAGGGAAGACCCAATATTCCTTTTTGTGAAGGGGAAGGAAGGTAGGAAAGAAAACTGAGGCTTTGGAGGGGGGGTGGGGAGTGGGCTTTTAGTTATTTGGCCAGAAGATGTACTAGAAGGCAGAATTACTGACCTGTGTCTTTTTGAATACTTACAGTGATGCGAACTGCCCGGGCCACCCATTCTAATTTGCAGCCTGGTTTTCAGGACGCTTGTTCTTACTGAGCTGCAGTCGGCCTCTCTGGGAGGGCCGCCTTTCGGGGCTGTGTAGAACAAATCTATTCCTTTTACCTGTGACAGTTCTTCAGATGCTGGAAGATAGCCATCATGTTTCCCAGACGTGAGTTGCAGATTGGTGTGCATGGATCAGAAAAGGCCTGTGCATACAGCTGGGCTGCCCAACTTACACCAAGTCTCACATCGGGTGCCGGTTCTTAGAAATGAGGAGATTTCACATGAAAATCTCTATTTCTGGTTTCCTTGAGAGAAAGAAGCTTCAGTGTTGTAGAGGTCACATTTCTGATGATAGTAATCTCTGTTAGGGCCTACTTAGGTGGTACTAATGCAGGAGATGTAAGAGATGGACGTTCAGTCCCTGGGTTGGAAGATCCCCCGGAGGGAGGGCATGGCAGCCCACTCCAGTGTTGTTGCCTGGAGAATCCCATGGACAGGGGAGCCTGGTGGGCTATGGTCCATAGGCTCCCAAAGCGTTGGACGTGACTGAAGCGAGTTAGCATGCAGTCTCCGTTAGATGCCAAATATCCTGTCCATTTTGCTAAAGTCTCTGCCTGCCAGCTTCACTCTTGTGTTAACTTCACTCTCAAGGCCTCTGTGGTCCTTGAGATTACCGTCCTGTTTCCTGGGTCTTCTAGTCCACAGACTGTTGATCCTCATTCCCTTCAGATGTTTCTTATTTGACAGTTTCAAATCCCCTGACCTATTTCTCAGTCCTCTGCCCTGCACTCACTTTGATAATGTCCCTCTTAAAGTGTGATACTCAGAGCAGCATACAGTATTCAGTATACAGTGTCATCTAACAGAGTACCGGGTGGGGGGAACACTTACTCTTTTGTTTTTGTTTTTGACACCATATTTTTTTTCCCCTAATAAATCTTGTATATTAGTATATATGTAATTTTTTAATTGGAGTATAGTTGCTCTACACAGTTGAGTTAGTTTTTGTTATACAACAGAGTGGGTCAGCTATATGTATACATACACGCCTCTTTTCTGGATTTGCTTCCCATTTAGGTCACGACAGAGCATTGAGTAGTCTCACTGAAATTATGTTAATAGTCACTGAAATCACAGCTCTGTGTGTGTGCCTGTGCTGTTGTTAAACTAAATTATTTCCCTGTGGTTTTGAGATCCAAGTGCTCAACTCTGCCTTTACTGATTTTAAATGTACTTAGACATTCCAGAATGATAAAATCTTTTTTTTGTATCCTGGGTTTTTTCCACCCTTGACTTACTGTTCCCAGTATGACTTCCTTTGTTTCTGAAGTGGAGTTGTAAAATATATAAAAAAAAAAACATTGTGGCATATAATGGAGAAAATAGTTGATGAGGACCCTAAATTATTATTAACACAGTGGAAAATTAAGGGGGGGGGTCTTAAAAGAAAGCATTATGCTTGACATTTTGGAGGGGAAGCAAAAGGAGGTCTTGGGGATGGCCTTGCTACCTTGAGTTTATATGTTGGTATTATTTCTCCCCCAGTGAACCAGTGTGTATGTGCTTTCTGTGTGCAAGGCAGTTGTAAGTTAATGCGATCTCAGAATCTAAAAGGATCTTTGAGGTCATATAGTTGACCCTTTTTTGGTGCTAGTGGTAAAGGACCTGCCTGTCCATGCAGGAGATGTCAGGTGCAGGGGTTCTATCCCTGGGTCATGAAGATCCCCTGGAGAAGGGCATGGCAGCCCACTCCAGTATTCCTTCCTGGGAAATCCCATGGACAGAGGAGCCTGGTGGGCTGCAGTCCACGGGGTCACAGAGAGTCGGACACGACTGAAGCGGCTGAGCACGCACACGCATGCAGTCCACCCCTTTACTTTATGGGTTAAAAAAGGAGAAGAAGCATTTGAGTCAAGAAGGACTGGGATGGTGAAGTTAGGGGTCCTGATGACTCTTAAAGATGATTAGTTATAAATGGATGACAAGATTGGAGTCTCAAGTTGAATTCAGCCATGAAGGCTGAAGTCGGATGCCTGAGTCATAAAGCTGATTTAGGTCGCGCTTAGCAAACTGCTGCATGAGTTTTCTGTCTTATTTAGGGAGGCCTGGAGCCCTAATGATGAATTGTATGCCTCCATAGCATAAGGTGAAAGTCCTATTTTCTTGAGAAATGGAAACTCTTAGAGAAATTAGTTTATGCTGTAGGCACTTGCACATCAAGTTAACTGTTCTGGAAAGATTCTTCAGCAAAATCCATCTGAAGATCTTATTAAAAAAACAAACAAACTTGTTTTTACACCTCCTCCTCCCATACTGTGGAAGCTGTATTTTTCACAGTTATATTATGGACATTTTCCTGTTTGATTGAAACTGATTGAAAAGCTTATTAATAATCATATTAATGACATGGACTTATCATACTTAAATTTAACCTTTCTCCTAATCTAGGACATGTAATTTATAGCTTTTTCTGTTGAATGCTTGGTGATTGCATGTTTACAATACAAGCCTTTGCTCACATAGAATGCATTCTTAGAAAGTGAGATTGCTGAGTCAAAGATGTGAGTATCTTATGGACTTGTTACAGATGGAAAATTTCAGTTTACGTTCCTGCTAAAACATCAGTGTGCCTGTCCCTGTAGCTGCCAGCAGAGTACAGAGACGTCCTTACTTCACTGTCGTAAGCGGTGCGCTTTGTGGACATTCTTGGAATTAAATCTCAGGTCGCAGTCACGACTCTTTCTTACAAATAACTCCTGGAAATGGAATCGAAGAGTCAGTGAAGGCAGGTTTCAGGGCTTCTATTGCATCAGGCCTAACTGTGTTCCAGAAAGGAGAGGTGGTACCTGCTCCCAGCACTGCGGGTGTGGGGATGTCTGCCTTGATCCTGGTTGGTGCCACATACTGTAATCTTACTGTCCTTTGCTGATTTATAGGTGGAAAATGTCACTGTGTCCTATTTTAAAGATACATTTCCTTGATTTCTGGGAGGATCAAATACTTAAAAATTGTTAAGCCTTTGGGCCCCTTTTTGTGTAGCTTCCTGTTTATTTCCTTTGGCTATTATGGTATTGCTTTGCTTCTATTAAAGTAGTGCTGTGTTGTAAATGCCTCCCCAGTCTCTTCACTGACTTGCAACTTAAAAAAAATAAACAAATATTAGAAGCCTTTGATCCCTTTGTCATCAAGTTTGTTGAGCTTTTCTTTTCATGGGTTCCATTTTTGCTCGGATTCCAGTACAAGTGGCTAAACTTATCTTGAGATGAAGTTTCATTTATGTTTTCCTGTTGTTCTTTTTGTGGTTTCATTTATTAGTTACCTCTCAGATTCATCTGGGACTTATTTGGGGTCTTGGTTTGTCATGCAGGAATTCAGCTTAATTTTTTTCCAAAAAGCTGATTGTCACATTATGGGACAGTCTAATGTGGTGCACTTTAAAGAGACTGCAGCAAAATACCATTCTCGTCAATTACGAGAGCAGTACATGCTTACTATAAGTGAACGAAGGCAGAAGGAGTATTTCAGTAAACAGATCATGAACCCGTGGGTAGCGGGGTACGGGTCTGGCACCTGGGTGTGTATCTGGGCTCCTTACCTTCTTGTTGTAGGGCCTTAAACAGGTTACCTGACTTTGGGATTCACACTTACTTTTCTTCAAAGTAAAGTAGAAAAAACCGGCCTATCCCCCAGATGGTTGACCTGAGGATGAGATGAGAGAGTATGTGTAAAGCATGTATGCTGGAGGGTGTTGTAAGTATGAACACAGTTATAACAAGTGGTAGGGCTATAGTGATGGCAGATGAAGACACCCCACCCGGCCCGTGTCTTCCAGAAGTCTGTGCTGTAGTCCGTAGACTTTCTGCGTGAATAATGTATATTGCTCTTTGGCTTCCTTAGTTGTCTGTAATTACATGGACTCAGATGTCATCAGCCTGAATGAGGACTGTCATCAGCTCTTTGGTCTAACAAAGAGCTTTTGAGTTTGTGTGTGTGCTCTGCAATAAAGTCACCTGGAGCTTTGTCAAATGGCAGGAACTTGAGCCCCATACTTGGGAATTCTGATTCAGTTACTGTTGGGCGGGCCTGGGTTTATCTTGTGAAAACATTCTGAGGTGATATGTGCATCTTGATTTTGTATTACCCTAGTTAAAAAGTGACTTGTCAGACATGATTTTGATTTGTGGGATGTTATCAAACTGGTGGGAGGGGAAACAGTTAAAGGAATTGGCATAATTTTCCAATCAAGGACTTATCCTGGAGTTGAGACTTCTGGGTTGAGATTTATTACTGACTAAATGCAGCAATATTTGACCTAGGTTAATGAAGAATGTTAGTTTGTTAATACACTATATACAGTTGAGTAATGGAAGGAATGCTTATTTTGTGCCTGCTAGGGGCCTTTGTGGAACATCTTTGGACTTAGAAATCTGCTCTTGAGCCCAGGGTTTACTTGTTTTTCCTTTGTTCTAAGTCCTATAATAAAGGTGGCTCATCTCCGTGGTTCTCTGTGGTTGTGTCGTGATCTTGACTCGTAGCTCAGTAAGTGTATCAGTGCACAACCGGCTTTTCTCGCCTGATTTTGGTTTTTAATTGCCAGCAGCTTTCTGTTTCCCCTGTTTTACACCCAGGTCACATTTATCCAGTAAATAGACTGTGGTGGTTGTCTTGTGAAAAGCACGCATTGCTCTCCTGTAACTTGGGAATTGCCTACGTTCAGTTTTCACAGGTCCTTCTTTATCAGCAGTTAGCTTCCCTGAAAAGTGCATTTTGTTGTTTTGAATGATAGAAGAGAGAATTCAGAATCTTAACAGTAGTGCTAGTATCAGGAAATCTGTTTTAGTTTAATTCATTTAGCTTATTAACATCCTGAGTTTTAAACTAGGTAGTCTTCCCGGAACAGGCTGTTTGTCATGCCTTTGCATAGCAGGAAATCAGGAAATGATGTTGTTTGGTGTCGCTACAGAATTAAAAAAATCTTTGAAATACTGCTTTCAACAACCTTATTGAAATGACTTTTGTGCAGAACTGTCTCTGTGTAGTTTGAAGGGCCTGTGGCCACGGCAGTAATGGCAGCAGTGTGCGCCTGGGTTGTGATGGGGCTCTGCCTGCTTGATGGGCCCGTGTGCTAACTGCTGCGTGCACAGACACACAGGTAGGTCGTTGACTCTGAGCACGTTGTTTTCTTGTTTTGTCTAGCAGAGAAATCAGTATGAATATAGGGTTGACGTTAGGTTTGGATTAGTATTACCGTGTGTGTTATCTATAGCTGTCATTACCCATGTACAGTGGGGCTGTAGTCATCTGGGTAATTTAAAAATAATTTATGCACGCTGTGCCTGGGCTCTCTGTTCCCTGAGTTCCCTGAATTAAGGTCACAGGCAGTTTATCTTAAATGGTTAAGACCTTAGTGAGTGTGGGCCTTAGAGTAACTCTGCAGTGAGTCCAAGTTTTACTCAGTATGGATGCCCCGGGGCAAATTTCCTAACCTCTGTGCTTTGGTTTCCTCACACACATGGTGGGAATGCTTGTAGTACGTACTCTATAAGATTGTCATGAAGATTACGTATGGAATCTTCATGAATACAGTAGGTCGACCCTAGCACATGCAGACATTCAGTGGATGTTCACTGTGGCCACAGTTATTTGATAGATTAAAGGCAGCTGAAGGCTCCATTTGGGGACATCTGGGGGAGCGTCTCGCTTCTGGCCCCAGTCTCCCTCCATGCGTTCCAGATATATGCATACCTGCAGCCCAAGTGGAACCAGCTGTTTACTCCTGCTTCTCTCCCTTCTGTTTTTTTTCTTTTTTTCTCTCTCCATTGAGTGTTTTACTTTAGCTCAGTTAATGTTGTTATTTTCTTAAATGAAGAAAATTGTACAACTTTGTTGAAAGACATTAAAGAAGACCTAAATGAACAGAGAGATATGCCAGGTCCATGATAGGAAGTTTCATTATCAGAGTATTTTAGTTGTGAAAGAAGAAAAGTCGAGTCAGTAGGATGGTTATACTGTCAACAGACTCTTGAAAGCAGGGTCCTCACCGCTGGTGATGTTCCCACTGAGACGGAAGGAGTGTTAGAGGAGAAGGCGCTCAAAGAGGAGGTGATGGTGGAGGCCACTGGTGTGTTAAGGTGAAGGAGGGAGGAGCCGAAAGGACAGGACAAGGACACCTGGGATCCTGAGAACTCTAAGCCCCAGCTAACTCCTCAGCATATATCCTGGACCTTTGACTTGAGTTACTTACCGTTTCAGCTTCCAGGAATGTAACTAGTTTCAAGCCTTCCAGTGAATGGCTAACAGATGAAGAATTTCCATTTATCAGCAAAAATATTTTGGTTAAGGAAGGAGTAAAAAGTTACGGCATCGGCAGTGATCTGAATGGTAAATGTCTGTACACAATATTTTGAACTTTTCCCTCTCTACTGGGAGAAGACACTAACGGAACCTCCTTATACTCAGAGATGTACCCTTGCTGCCGTTGGAACATTGAGGGGTAGATGTCTGTGTTGCTGACCACTGGAGAAGGGAGATCAAGATTAGAGAGGTAACTTTCGTAGGCATCCAGTCAGGGGGTGCCAATTGAAGCTGTTGGCAAACTCCAGTAAATAAAGATAGGGAAAGAGAGAAGAGGGCAAGGGATAAACCCCCAAGGACAAACTGCACTTAAGGAGTGGTGAAAGGTACCGGAGGGTGAGCTGCTGAGGTGGAGGACCAGGAGAATGGATGAGTAAATTATGTAAAATACGAAGTAACTTAATATGAGACATTGGGGCAGGGATGAGGATGACAAAACTGTTTGATGGGAGAAATAAAGGTGTGACTAAATGGAGAGAATGAATGTTCGTGCTTCCAGATAAGATCAACAATGTTAAAATAACACTTCCCTACCTAAGAGCGATGTAATAATAATTTAATTCTTGTTATGTATTACTGAATTCTGTTCACTATTACTCAGTATTTTTGTCTTATACTGATGAGAGAGATGTATCTGTCATTTTCTTTTTTGGTGCTTTCTTTGGTTTGGGTATCACGGCTGGTAAGATGGACTGGGAGGTGTCCCCCCACTCTGGAAGAGATTGTATATAATAGATCATTATGTTGGGTTGGCCAATAAGATGCTGTGGAAAAACCTGAAGGAACTTTTTGGCCAGCCCAGTACTTTAAACACTTGGTAGAAATTCTCCAGTGGAAGCCTTTGGGGCTGGACATTTCTTTTGGGGGACATTTCTTTTGTAATTTTAAAATTACAAAGTCAGTTTGTTTAATAGTTGTAGGACTACTTCCTATTGGGTGAGTTGTGGCAGTTTGTGTGTTTTGAAGCATTGGTCCATTTTGTCTGAATTGGCAAACTTAGGTGTTGAGTTGTTCCTCAGTTCAGTTCAGTTCAGTTCCGTCGCTCAGTCGGGTCCGACTCTCTGCGACCCCATGAATCGCAGCACGCCAGGCCTCCCTGTCCATCACCATCTCCCGGAGTTCACTCAGACTCCCGTCCGTCGAGTCGGTGATGCCATCCAGCCATCCATCCCATCCCCTATCGTGCCCTTCTCCTGTTCCTAGTCTTCCTTTATTTTCCTTTCGATGCCTGCAGGACTAGTGTGATATCCTGTTTCATTCCCATTGTTGGTGATTTGTATCTCTTCCTTCTTTGTCAGTCTTGAGCAGGTTTGTCAAAATTGTTGATGAACCTCTTCATTTTATTGAGTTTTGTCTTTATGTTTTTTATTTCATTGATTTGTCCTCTTTATTATTCCTTTCCTTCTGCTCACTTTGAGTTTATTTTGTTCTTGTAGGTTCTTGAAGTAGGAGCTTAGGTTATTGATCTGGAATGTTCCTCTTTTTCTAACATAAGTATCCATCTATCTATAGTATCTTATTTCATCCCCACAATAACACTGCCGGTATGTAGGGATTTTCAGTATCACTTTAAGAAGGAAATTATGTAATGTTCCTAAACTCTCAAAGCTGAGTTCTGAACCAGAGATTCTGGCTGCAAGTCCAGATGGCCTGCCAGCCTCCTCCTAGCTGGGATAGTCTCTCTTTTTATTTTTCAGTGTTTCATTTCCCTTGAACCAAGACTCCATAGGCTCTAAATCTCAAACTTGTTTGAAAATGAGAATGTAAACTAAGACTTTGAACTAGTATTTATTGAGCAGTGACCTGGCACCCAGAACTATGTGGTATTTTGTGGAGGGGTTTCAAAAGTGGTGAGAAAAATAGTTTCTGCATCCAGCTGGAGAGAAACAAATTGCGTAGATGAAACTAAGGAACAATTGAAGTTTGTCAGGAGAGTGATACTGACAACTGACTGTTGTGGTTAGAAAAACACTTCCAGAGGTAGAAAATTTGGCAAAGCAGGTGAACTGATGGTGTATGAAATGAGAAGCACAGATGCTTAATGAGCACAAATTGTTGACCTCCACTAATAAAGGGTAAATCAAAACAGTAGAATGACATTTTATCAAACTTTTTTTTTTTTTAATAGCATTCAGTTAATTAATGCTGAACTGCAGCAGCAGACTCAGAAATCTTAGTGGCCTGAGATAACCATACTCTCCCCTGTTCAGGCGGCTCTCCAGTGGTGACCCAGGGGGCTGGGTTGCTTTTAATCTCGCCACTCCAAAGTTTAGAGTTTTTCCCTTTCATTCTCTCAAGTAGTTGGGGGAAGAAGAATCCATCCCTGTTCTTAAGAGCCTTGTACGGGAAATGATACCTTGCTTCTTCTCATGTTTCCTCTGGCAAGAACTAGTCTTCCAATTCCAGCCAAACTGTAAGGCAGAGAGGGAGATGGAGGAGAGCAGATCCATACTCGTGGAGTAAGAACCGCCTCTGTCACACTGTGACTGGACAGCTCTTGGGAGACAGATGCCCTCTGTGTTGTTGGTGGGAGGATAAATGGCCATCTTTCTAATAGACAGTAATTTTAAAAATAAGATACTCTTGCACTGACCCATGTTAAATTTTTTTTTCTGAGGAGATACCCGTGGATGTGCGCAAAGATAGCTACAAGAATAGTTGTTATAGCTTTGATTATAATGAAAAATTGAAAACAAATGTCTAATCCTCCAAAAGAGGATTGGTTAAACAAATTATGATGTTTCTGTCTTCAGTTATTGACCATCATACGGTATAGCATGTAATGATGTGGGTCATTAGACTGTTCTTATTATAAGTGGAAAAATCAGATTACAGAAAAGAACATATGTCCCATTTTTGTAAGCATGTTTATTCATGCATAGAGTAAAGACTGGAGGAGGTCTCTGGCTTTGGCAAAATAGCAGACTAGATTAATATAAACTCCTTGCTATACAATGCATATTTTGCTTTCAGGAAAGAAATTCTCATTAAAATTAAAAAGTGGAGTGGGGGCAGGAGAGGTTAGGGATTTGAAAAGCATCTGATGAACAGTCTGATGCTATAGTCTCTTAGGGTGTTTGCCAGTTTTGGTAACTTGCAGTTTAGTTCCCACAGAAATAAGAGAAAGAGCCTTGTGCCTGTGAGTGTCAGACAGATACCAGATGATAGAATGGATCTTCAAAAGGTTGAACATTGGCTAAAGGAATGGATAAACTAGAAAAAGATAAAGTCTCTGTTAGCAAGATCCAGAACTGGTTGGGGAAGGGAATATTCACTGAGAACTCAGAACCATTTTCCCTTCATATGAGTTTTGTGTTCAAATTTACGTTTCCTTGTGGCTTCTGGGAGACTCTCCAGACTCAGAGATCGACATAAAAAACAGTCCAAAGCTGATGATAATAGAATCAGCAGACAGAAGAGACTCAGCACAAGAAGGGCAGGAACAGAAAACGTGAGAAAGAGTAGGTGCTGTCATAAAAATAAGGCAGGGTTTTGAAAAGGAGCCAGCAGAACTTCTGGAAATGTAAAACAGTCATTGAAATAAAACCCAGTGGTTTGGATAAGCAACCCGCTAGGCACAGAAGGGGAAGTTAATGAGCTAGATCGAGAGTTGGCCCCTGTGGCCTGTGGGCTGAGTCTCGGCCGTGGTTGTTTCTGTACAGCCTGCATGGTTAGGATGGCTTTTATATTTTTAAAGGAGATAAAACAGAGACGAATGGAAATATTCTACTTAGACTGCATGTGGCTCCCAAAGCCTAGTATGTTTACTCTCTGGCTCTTTACTAACAACATTTCCTGACCCCTCAACTGGGTAGATAATGAGGACATTTCAGATGGTAGCACAAAGGATGAAAGAGAGAATACAGAGGAAAGGTTTAAAGACATGGAGAATGGAATGAGGAGGTCTGACAGATGTCATACCTTCAAAAAGGAGAGAATGAATGACAGCTCCTATACAGAGAGTGACTTCCCTGGTGGCTCAGACGGTAAAGCGTCTGTCTACAATGTGGGAGACCCAGGTTCGGTCCCTGGGTTGGGAAGATCCACTGGAGAAGGAAATGGCAATCCACTCCGGTACTATTGCCTGGAAAATGCCTGAGGAGCCTGATAGGCTACAGTCCATGGGGTTGCAAAGAGTCGGACATGACTCTGAGCGACTTCATTCATTCATTCATATAAAGAGTTAATAAGTAAACAAACAGATAATGATTAAACATTTTCTAGAATAATGAAAGACGTGCATCTTAAGAACCAGAAAGTTTGAGTGCTGAGCATCCCACTCACCTCCCGCTCCTGCCCCCTGCTCCAGATTCCACATGTCGACACAACAGAACTCTAGAGCTGAAGAGATCTTACATACAGCCAGCATGAAGAGTCAGGTTATCCACAAGGTACAATAGTTAGACCGACATCTCACTTCTCAGCAACAATAATAGAATCCAGAGGATTCTTCAGTTGGTGGAAAAGAATTACTACCCTAGAAGGGTGCATGCAGTTGGATCCTTATTTAGGATTTAGGGTGAAATAAAGTGTTTCACATAAAATTTACCACCAACAGACTGTGACTGGAGGAACTACTTTAGGAAAAAGGAAATAACCAGAGGGAGGGAATGAAATGTAAAAAGGAGTGGAGCTCTGAATAAGGAGCTTGGTAAATATGTGGGTGAATCAAAGCAAGCACGAATCACATTAATGATAGTAAGGGCTAATGTTGAGCGGGTAGAAACATGGTGGAGCTAAAATAGCAGCCAATATTGATGTCAAGTCAAGAGAGCTCATCATAGGTAAAGTCGTTTAGTCGCTAAGTCGTGTCCGACTCTTTGCGACCCCATGGACTATATAGCCCGTCAGGCTCCCTTGTCCATGGGATTTCCCAGGCAAGAATACTGGAGTGGGTTGCCATTTCCTTCTCCAGGGGATCTTCCCGACCTAGGGATCGAACTCAATGCGTCCTGCTTGGCGGATGGATTCTTTACCACTGAGCCACCAGGGAAGCTCCAGTCATAGGTAAAGATCTTTTATTAATTGAGAAGAGGGATAGAATACTAGACATAATGTTAAACTTTCAACTAAAGTCATAAATTGAATATATAACTTCCAGACTGGTTCAAATCAGTTCAGTCGCGTCCGACTCTTTGCGACCCCATGAATTGCAGCACGCCAGGCCTCCCTGTCCATCACCAACTCCCGGAGTTCACTCAAACTCATGTCCATCTATCAGTGATGCCATCCAGCCATCTCATCCTCTGTTGTCCCCTGCTCCTCCTACCCCCAATCCCTCCCAGCATCAGAGTCTTTTCCAATGAGTCAACTCTTCGCATGAGGTGGCCAAAGTATTGGAGTTTCAGCTTCAGCAGCAGTCCTTCCAAAGAACACCCAGGACTGATCTCCTTTAGAATGGGCTGGTTGGATCTCCTTGCAGTCCAAGGGACTCTCAAAAGTCTTTTCCAACACCACAGTTCGAAAGCATCAATTCTTCAGTGTTCTGCCTTCTTCACAGTCCAACTCTCCTAGCCATACATGACCACTGGAAAAACCATAGCCTTGACTAGACACACCTTTGTTGGCAAAGTAATGTGGTGGAGGGTTTAAAAAACATAACAAACTTATCAACTAAAAGTCAGGAAAGAGATGGGAAGTAAAAAAAAATGATAAGTAACCCCTCTTCCAGAAGACTGTTAGTAAATCTTAATGTATCACAAAAGTGTAAGTAGATCAAACACTAGTTTAAAGTCAAAGGTTGTTAAATTAGAGTTCTATTAAAAGAATGAAATCTTGTTCTCAAGTGTTTCTAAGGGGCACCTAAAATACAAGGAAAGACGTGGAATGTTTGCTGGGAAAAGAATGGAAAAAGTTAAGCTAGGCAAATATTAGCTGAGAGCTGAGTGTCTGACCAAGTGGCAGGCAGTGCCCAAATATCCATCGAGAGTTCAGGGGATAAACAGAGTGGCGGCACATACCTACCATGGAATATTATTCAGTCAAAAAGAAGGATGAAGTTCTGTGCTGCAACACAGATGGACACTGAAACATGTTAAGTGAAGTGAGTTCCATAAGGACAGACACTGTATGGTATTCCTCATATGAATATTTAGAAAAGGCAAGTTTGTAGAGACAGTAAAGTAGATATTACCAGGGACTGGGATTGGTTACATTCTTTGCAGCCAAAGATGGAGAAGCTCTATACAGTCAGCAAAAACAAGACCAGGAGCTGACTGTGGCTCACATCATGAACTCCTTATTGCCAAATTCAGACTTAAATTGAAGAAAGGGGGGGAAACCACTAGACCATGCAAGTATGACCTAAATCAAATCCCTTATGATTATACAGTGGAAGTGACAAATAGATTCAAGGGATTAGATCAGATAGAGTGCCTGATGAACTATGGACGGAGGTTCACGACATTGTACAGGAGGCAGTGATCAAGACCATCCCCAAGAAAAAGAAATGCAAAAAGGCAAAATGGTTGTCTGAGGAGGCCTTACAAATAGCTGTGAGAAGAAGAAAGTGAAAGGCAGTAAACGTAATAAAAAGTCAGGGAAGAGATATTATGATGGAGATCAGTAGGTCAGTGCCAGAAAGTGTCAGGGGCTAAGAAAGGCTGCTTTAAACGGGGATATCAAGAAGTGAAAATCTGAAGGGTGAGGAGGAGTCAGCCAGAGAGGAGCCTGGGGAAGAGCGTTTGAGACGGAAAGATCAGCAGGTAGAAAGCTTCTGAAGCAGTTGAGAGCTTGGGCAGTTGGAACTGAAAGGAGGCCAGTGCAGCTCAAGTTGAGCAAGCATGTGTGGCGGGGACATCATGTGAGAGAGAGAGTAGTTTGGTGGTCGGGAGCCAGGGCTTCCCTTGTGGCTCAGCTGGTAAAGGATCGGCCTGCAATGCGGGAGACCTGGCTTTGATCCCTGGGTTGGGAAGATCCCCTGGAGAAGGGAAAGGCTACCCATTCCAGTATTCTGGTCTGGAGAATTCCATGGACTATACAGTCCATGGGGTCGCAAAGAATTGGACATGACTGAGCGACTTTGAGGAGCTGGTTATGAAGGACCTGGCAGTGGAGTGGGAGAGCACTGAACATTTTTAAGGAGTGGAGAGCCACGGCCGAACTCAAAGTTTAAGACGGTGCTTCCGGTTGCTGCGTGCAGAAGGCACCGTAGGGCGCAGGCTGACAAGTGGGGCGCTCAGTGCCATGGCGGATGACAGCATCAGTGAGGCGTGTGCACTGCACGTGGGGCTGCATCGGTGAGGAGACTGCTCCTCATCAGTGTTTCCCTGTGACGTTTATTTCTAGAGCCCAGTACCTTCACTGTCGTGTTCCAGAGAATGGCAGAAGAGAGTCCAAGTGTTTTTGTTTTTCTTTTGTGCGTGAAATGATGGATTTAGCTGTTTGGGAAAGAAAGTTCAGCTTCAGAGCACTCATGACACTTTTGCCTAATTCCAGTGAAAGAGATGGAACTTGATGGGGGTAGAAATTTTAGAGTCAGTGTTGAATTGCTGGTTTCCATCAGGGCATTTGCTTCTTTTTCCAGTTCTGTTCACTGTAAGTTGGTGGTGCTAGCAATATGACATTGTGTAGTCAGTCTCCAGGTGACTTTTTAAAGACATTTTGTTTAGACTCTGTACAGTTTATTTCTGAGTTTTTGATATGAAAAATGTTAAACACATAGAAAAGCAGACCCGCGTGTCTCCCTGTCATTCAGTGTCAACAGCAGTCTGGCCATGACTAATCTTGTTTCACTGATGCCCCAGAGTTCTCACCACCACCCTTGTCCTATTTATTTTTAAGCAAATTCCAGATAAATCGTCTGTAAATATCTCATTATATACTTGTAAAAGGTAAGGACTTTTCTACATTTTAGTGTTTTGGTTTATTCCCTCTTGGAGCACATAAACAGGTAACCATCTAGCTGGATGGTTTGCCTTTGAGAGTGCCAATTTATGCTTATTGTCCAAGTGTATTTATTGATAGGACCCCTTTTCACTTAAAATACTGTCTCCATTTGAACAATAAATTCTGTGACGCCTTGTATACATGAAAAGCCTTTTCATGGTGGACAGTAAATAAATTCTTCAGTATTGAGTATTTTCCTAATAGCTTGTCACCTCTCTCTCTCCTATCAGGAGAGCAAGCCCCGGAGTTCACTGCTTCAGGAGATGATACACCGAAGTGCAGTGCTGTGTGAATCAGAGACAGGAGGGGCCTGAGCCACCGGGTAAGCAGGGGATGGGGCAGCCAAGTTGCCTGGATCTTGCCACTTGTTTTCCTCCACCCCATCCTTACTTTGTTAGGATTTGCTCATAAACGCAGAGCACATTTTTTTATTTTGAAAACAAAAAAGGATATTTTAAACATTTGAATTAAAAGGATAATGCTTTAGAAATATTGACCTACATGGATATTTGGTAAGCGCTAAACTAAATTACCCAAGTTTAGGTTTTTTCCATGATTGACTATTATTTGGGTTTTGTTGTCCTTATCTCATGGTCTGCTTACTCAAACCTCTTAGTAACATTGTCATCACTTTCTATTTTTATCTAAAAGGAGAGATGACTCTATTAAACATTTAATAGTTATACATGGTTAGCAAAGGTGGAAGCTAGAGAGAGTGACTGAGCATCCGTAAAAAACCCCTCATTTTATACTGTCTTGGGGTAGTATCCTTGCTGTTTGTCTGTGTCTTTTTAGGCTAAAGTAGTTCCCTGAGGTCAAAGACTATTTTACATCCTAGCTTCTCCCACAGTTATACTTAGCATGTCTTAGACATGAAAAGAGTATGATGAATAAATACTCTTTGGAGGAAATGAATGAAGGAAATTGGAGGTATTTTTGGCATGAAGTAAAGTCTCTTAGTCGTGTCCAACTCTTTGTGACCCCATGGACTGTAACCTATCAGGCTACTCTGACCATGGGATTTTCCAGGCAAGAATGCTGGAGTGGGTTGCCATTTCCTTCTCCAGGGGATCTTCCAGACACAGGGATCGAACCCAGGCCTCCTGCATTGCAGGCAGACGCTTTACCATCTGAGACACCAGGGAAGCCCTTTTTTCTTTTTTTTTTTTTCACTTCTAGATGTACTGAAATTGAGGAGAAAGCAAGTGCAAAACTTTTATAACTCGTGATAGTAAAGTTTGGTAAGAGAAAAGGACTGGGAATGCTGGTTCAAGATTTATTAACCTAAAGTATCGCCCTTTATTTTCATAGCAACACAATGTATTGTTATCTCTACACATTTATCTCTGTTTTGGGAGATTAGAAACCTGAGGCCTAAAGTCTCACAGCAAATCTCTGTAAAAGATAAGAAATAAAACCCCCATTTCTAAGTACAGCATTCTTTCTGAAAGACCAAGTTACTATTTATATAGAAGATAAATGAGAAGCAAACTGGGGAATACATTTTTGTCCCTGGATTACTGCACCCACTGCTGGTGAAGATCCAGAGAGTTCTCTTCAGCTCTTTTCCCCCACTTTGAATATAATAAATGGAGCTCCTCACAGAGGTGTTTTTTTTTTTTTGCTTTTCCCCAAAACTTAAAGAGGCAATTTTCCTGTCAGTAATGAACATAAATAGAAGGGTGTTTCTCTGTCTCACCAGGATGCCTAAGTCTCAAATAACAAATTGTTAGGAACATTTTTGCCCTCTGTTGAATGTAGCTACTAATCATTTTATAGGGCTCTAATAGGAAGAAAGTGGGTGTGTCTGAACTGCTTTTGGACAATTACCTAATCCATCTCTTACTATTAATAACTCCAAGTACAATATCCATGCCAAAAAATAAAACCTGTGTTGGACTTAAAATGTTCTGCGAGGCACACACCAGTGATCCAACCATTGTTCCGTCTTAAAAGAGTTAGGCATTTTCTAGGAAGTTTCAGAAGTGGGGAAGCAAGGTTGTTGAGCATAAGGTCTTCAAGACTGACACACGTCTCTTTCTTTTGCAGGCCTGAATGTTGGCAGTGACACTGTTAAGAGGCTGGCATTTATTTCTGTTCTAACCAGCTACCGTATAACTGTGAAAAGTAACTATGCATATGTGTTGGTCAGCGAAACCAAGGAACAAGAGCTATGGCAGTTGAGGAGGTCTGTCTGATTCCAGGGTATTTTTCCCCGGCTCCACCACCAGGGTTCTCCCTCCCACCTCAACAACCATGTGGTACCCTCTGCCTTTTGACAAAGATTAAGGACATGTTCTTTGGCCTACAGCTAGAGCTCAGAATCTGCTGGAGTAGGGTCAGAGACCATTTCAGTCACAGCTGAGGAAGATGAAATTTCCATTCTACTTGGTGCCTTGTCCAGGGAGCACACTAACTCTCCGGAAAGCGTGTTGAGTGAGAAGAGGCTGAGCCTGGCCCACTACAAGCCCGTGGTTATGGCGAGTGAGCCAACGTGACCAGCGCGGGCAGGAGCCGCAGAGGGACTCATGACGGGCTATACCATGTTGCGGAATGGGGGAGCGGGGAACGGAGGTCAGACCTGCATGCTGCGCTGGTCCAACCGCATCCGGCTCACGTGGCTCAGCTTCACGCTCTTCATCATCCTGGTGTTCTTCCCCCTCATCGCTCACTATTATCTCACCACCCTGGACGAGGCGGACGAGGCGGGCAAGCGCATCTTCGGCCCACGGGCTGGCAGCGAGCTCTGCGAGGTGAAGCACGTGCTGGACCTCTGCCGCATCCGCGAGTCGGTGAGCGAGGAGCTCCTGCAGCTGGAAGCCAAGCGGCAGGAGCTGAACAGTGAGGTCGCCAAGCTGAACCTGAAGATTGAGGCCTGTAAGAAGAGCATCGAGAATGCCAAGCAGGACCTGCTCCAGCTCAAGAACGTCATCAGCCAGACAGAGCATTCCTACAAGGAGCTGGTGGCGCAGAACCAGCCCAAGCTCTCCCTGCCCATCCGCCTGCTTCCGGAGAAGGATGAGGCTGGCCTCCCGCCCCCCAAGGCCCAGCGGGGCTGCCGGCTGCACAATTGCTTCGATTATTCCCGGTGCCCTCTGACCTCTGGTTTCCCCGTCTATGTTTATGACAGTGACCAGTTCGCCTTTGGCAGCTACCTGGACCCCTTGGTCAAGCAGGCGTTCCAGGCCACGGCCCGAGCCAACGTTTATGTCACCGACAACGCGGACATCGCCTGCCTGTATGTGATCCTAGTTGGGGAGATGCAGGAGCCCGCTGTGCTGCGGCCCGCCGACCTGGAGAAGCAGCTGTCCTCCCTCCCGCACTGGCGGAGGGATGGCCACAACCACGTCATCCTCAGCCTGTCTCGGAAGTTGGACACCCAGAACTTACTGTACAACGTCAGCACCGGCCGGGCCATGGTGGCCCAGTCCACCTTCTATGCGGCCCAGTACCGGCCTGGCTTTGACTTGGTGGTGTCGCCCCTAGTCCACGCCATGTCGGAGCCCAACTTCATGGAAATCCCACCACAGGTGCCAGTGAAGCGGAAATACCTCTTCACCTTCCAGGGCGAGAAGATCGAGTCACTGAGATCCAGCCTTCAGGAGGCCCGCTCCTTTGAGGAGGAGATGGAGGGGGACCCCCCGGCCGACTACGACGATCGGATCATCGCCACCCTCAAGGCCGTCCAGGACAGCAAGCTCGATCAGGTCCTGGTGGAATTCACCTGCAAGAGCCAGCCGAGAGCCAGCCTGCCGACCGAGTGGGCGCTGTGCGGCGAGCGGGAGGACCGCCTGGAGCTCCTGAAGCTCTCCACCTTCGCCCTCATCATCACGCCGGGGGACCCGCGCCTGCTCGTGTCCTCGGGGTGCGTCACCCGGCTCTTCGAGGCCCTGGAGGTCGGGGCTGTCCCGGTGGTGCTGGGGGAGCACGTGCAGCTCCCCTACCAGGACGTGCTGCAGTGGAGCGAGGCGGCGCTGGTGGTGCCCAAGCCGCGGGTCACCGAGGTCCACTTCCTGCTGCGGAGCCTCTCGGACAGCGACCTGCTGGCCATGCGGCGCCAGGGCCGCTTCCTCTGGGAGACCTACTTCTCCACCACGGACAGTATCTTCAGCACCGTGCTGGCCGTGATCCGGACGCGCATCCAGATCCCAGCCGCTCCCATCCGGGAGGAGGCGGCGGCCGAGATCCCGCACCGCTCGGGCAAGGCGGCCGGCACCGACCCCAACATGGCGGACACCGGGGACCTGGACCTGGGCCCGGTGGAGACCGAGCCGCCGTACGCCTCGCCCAAGTACCTCCGCAACTTCACGCTCACCGTCACCGACCTCTACCGCAGCTGGAACTCCGCCCCGGGGCCTTTCCATCTCTTCCCCCACACGCCCTTTGACCCCGTGCTGCCCTCGGAGGCCAAGTTCCTGGGCTCAGGGACCGGATTCCGGCCCATTGGCGGCGGGGCCGGGGGCTCCGGCAAGGAGTTTCAGGCGGCGCTGGGAGGCAACGTCCCTCGGGAGCAGTTCACGGTGGTAATGTTGACTTACGAGCGGGAGGAGGTGCTCATGAACTCCTTAGAGAGGCTGAACGGCCTCCCTTACCTGAACAAGGTCGTGGTGGTGTGGAATTCGCCCAAGCTGCCATCAGAGGACCTGGTGTGGCCTGACATTGGGGTCCCCATCATGGTAATGATAGAGCCGCGAGCGGTTTGTTTACCGCGCCAGAGGCTAGTTCATTCTTGCTCTCTTTCCCGTAAAGATGCTATCTTTTTTGTTAACCTATTCAGATCCTTTCCCTTGCTTCTAGTTCAGTTCTTTCACGTCTTGCCAGTTCTCTGCTGCTCACTTCCAAAGGCCCCTAAGACGGTCCCACAGGGAGACTGATACTGGCCCCCTGAAGGTTTATAAAACCCTGTCATTGACCTCGTAGACATCTTCTCTGCCCTTACAAAGGGGCTGATGATGAGAATGATGGTGAAAAGCTGACGTGTAAGAAGCAGTCATAATTTTAGAGTTTATAGAACTTACAGTAAGTTAGTATGATTAGTATGATTTCTTCTGTGGAAACTGAGGCTTAGACATGTTAATTAATTTGCCCAAAGTCACTATTACATTTGTGGAGCAGCTGAGCTTTTAGTGTGCCTAATTCCAGGAGCTGTGGTTTTAATCACCTCCCTAAGGGTTTAGGAAGGAGACCTGTTCTATTTCACAGGATGGTCTGCAAGTCCTCTGGGAGACTGGCGTCAGGGTTTGATATTTTAGGATTTGGAGACCTTGGACCTTTTCTGTAGTTTCATTCTCATAAAACTCTTCTCTGTTATGGTTAGGATGACGTATTCTACAGGAAAAGTAATAGCCAAATATGCAGGGTAGAGCTTTAGTTCTGAGTACTTTGCTTATCCACCTTCTGTTGTAAGTTTGCCCGTCTAGAAATAGGAGATCACCCATTTCTCTTAAATGTGAGGCCTAAGAACAAGTCTCAAGCCACATGGCAACAGTTTACCATGTAGCACAGGTACTTTCCAGAAAAGGTAGCAAAGAAGGGCCAAAGTCTGATGAGCCATCACTGCTAGACGCTTTCTTAAGAAAATTGGTCGTTTTTAGAAAGAATTTGCCTTGAAGGGGAACGTTTAGACTAGACCAGTTTTTAAAATATTTATTTTATTGAGGAGCTAATTCACATGAAATGTTTCCTAAGCAGCATCATGGTATATGGGAAAGTATGAGTTTTGGCACAATAGAGACCTAGGATTAAATAGTCATTTTGTAATCTTTGATAAGTTAATTAACTCCTTTGACTTCAGGATTAAAGAGGGATCTAAGATAATACAGGGCTTCCCTGATAGCTCGTTGGTAAAGAATCTGCCTGGAATGCAGGAGACCCAAGAATCTGCCTGCAGTGCAGGAGACCCTGGTTTGATTCCTGGGTTGGGAAGATAACGCTGGAGAAGGGGTAGGCTACCCACTCCAGTATTCTTGGGCTTCCCTGAAGCCAAGTTGGCTCAGCTGCTAAAGAATCCACCTGCAGTGTTGGAGGCCTGGGTTCGATCCCTGGGTTGGGAAGATCCTCTGGAGAAGGGAAAGGGTACCCATGCATTCTGGCCTGGAGAATTCCATGGGCTGTATAGTACATGGGGTTGCAAAGAGTCTGACATGACTGAGTGACTTTCTCTTTCTTTCACTAAGATAATGCAAGTAGTCAGTTCAGTCGCTCAGTGGTGTCGGACTCTTTGTGACCCCATGGACTGCAGCACACCAGGCCTCCCTATCCATCACTAACTCCTGGAGTTTCCTCAAACTCACATCCATTGAGTCAGTGATGCCACCCAACCATCTCATCCTCTGTCAACCCCTTCTCCAGCCTTCAGTCTTGCCCAGCATCAGGGTCTTTTCCACTGAGGCAGTTTTTTGCATCAGGTGGCCAAAGTATTGGAGTTTCAGCTTTAGCATCAGTCCTTCCAATGAATATTCAGGACTGATTTCCTTTAGGATGGACTGATTGGATCTCCTTGCAGTCCAAGGGACTCTCAAGAGTCTTCTCCAGCACCGCAGTTCAAGAGCATCAATCCTTTGGTGTTCCACTTTCTTTATAGTCCAACTCTCACATCCATACATGACCACTGGAAAAACCATAGTTTTGACTAGACGGACCTTTGTTGGCAAAGTAATGTCTCTGCTTTTTAATATACTGGAAAAGTGCTCAATAATTATTTGATTCCTATTTATTCCTTCATGTCAGAGGAGATGGAAGTCAGCATGGATGTTCTGCTTATGTTAAGGACTCACTTCACTGATAAACCTCCTTGTACCCACGACTTAATTTCCCTTGTGTCATAACTGGTACTACCTCTCTTCTCTTGTACAAATCTTTGTTTTCTTTTCTTTTTTTTTTTTAACAAATGCTGCTACTTTCTTCCTACTGCTGCTAATCTTTTCTTGTATTTTAATTAATTGAATTTATAATCAGAGACTCTTCAAAGACTGTAGGGTTCTGCAAACTTTTGACCCCAGAATTTATATTGTATATTAAGAAAGCTTTGTAAAAGTCTATAGATTTCTCTATAGACTTCTTCCTAAATACATTTCATGTTTTTTCTTTCCTAGTTACAACTTTTTGAATGTCATCAAAATTAAAAAAAAAAAAAAATCGTTCTGTGAAAGGTCGATGCTGCTCATTAGCAAAGCAGCCTGTGTTTTCCATTTTGCTGAGTTTTCTGTAAATTTGTTAGCGGCGTGGAGAAGCTGATGCCGCCACGGTTAACAGTGTCTGAAGTGCAGCGGAGCGCTTGCCAGGATGAGTCCTTCATTTTAATTCTGGCGGGAAATAAGTCGTTCTCTTGATTACCGAGCCTCTTATTGCAGCAGTGCCATGCTTAGTCAGAAAGGACCAGAAACTCTCCAGGCCGGGGGCAGCTCTGAATAGCTTGTCCGTATTAGTGGTACACTTTTCTATTTCCTCCTAGTTTCTGTGAAAAAAGAAGAAACTCTTTTAAGCTGGAAGATTTCACCCCATTCTCTAAACATTTGGACTGCTTTCTATTCAGTATGTAAGAGAGGCAGGGTTTTTGGGCAGCAGTTGACCTGCCGCCCTCTGGGGCACAGAGCTATCAGGGCGGGCTGGGAGGGTGGGAAATGGTAGTGTTAGGAGCCATCTCAGAATGGGTTTTCCACCGAGGATGCAGACGTGACCTCTTTGTTCATTTTGTTCTAGTTAACAGTAGATCTCTCTAAGGTGACTAGGCAGTCTTTCAGGTTCCATTCCTTCCGGGAAGATGATTTGAGCTAAAAGAAGCAACCCAGGAGCCTACCTGCCACTTCAGAACATGTTGGGCCGTCTGTGGGTCTCTTCTCGGTGCCATCGTAGCAGCGGGCACACATGCTGTCTGTCTGTGGGCTGTGAAGTCTGTTGAGCCCTCGGTGTTCAAGTAGAGAGCAGGCTTGTCTCAGGAGTACCTACTGGGGTCTGTGGTGAAACCCCTCTCTCTTTTCCATTACTTAGGTAGCAAGGGGGAAGCTACTCTGGGTCTGGCTGAGAGTAAGTGTGGTTTTCACTGCCACCCTCCTGCCCGGAACGCTTTATGTAAGGAGAATTTCCATTGAGGTTGGGTGGGGCCTGGGCGAATTGACCGCCTGCCCGCAGGGAGGTGGGGTGCGTGCCACCAGCTGCGGTGGGTCTCTCAGCTGGATGGCAGGGAGGGCTGCACCAGAGGCATCGTTCTGTCTCTTGCTCGTTTGTGAGCAGTCGAATCGGGCTTCTTAGCTCCTTGGGTGGAATGACATGAATGTTGAATGGAAGTCAAATGGAGGGTGGCGTTGGGCCAGGGGATTTGAAGGCCTGCCTTTTGAAAAGCTCCCTTCTCGGGGGTGGGGAGGTGGGGGTCGGGGGGAGTCAGCACTCTCATGCATCTTAAAGATTTCCACTGTTTCCTGGCCGCCGTTGTTGGTAGTGATAGTCAGTGATTTCTCAAATGTTTATTTCCCCATAGGTAGTGTGTTATTTTTCTCTGGCCACTTTGAAGACTTTTTCTATACATGTGGTTTCCAGCAGTTTGACTGTGATATTTGTCTGCGTGGTGTTCTTTGATCTGTGTTCTGATTGGGTTTCACTTAGTCTCTTAAGGGCTTATCCCAGGTGGCTCAGTGATAAAGAACCCGCCTGCCAGTGGAGGAGATGTGGGTTCGATGCCTGGGTGGGGAAGATCCCCTGGAGAAGGAAATGGCAACTCACTCCAGTATTCTTGCCAGGGAAATCTCATGAACAGACGAGCCTGGTGGGCTACAGTCCATGGGGTCACAGAGTGGGACAACACTTAGCAACTAAACAACAGCAAGGCTCTTAAATCTAGTAATTTATGTATTTTAAAATTATATTTGGGCAGTTTTTTATTCAATACTGTTCAGGTATTTTCTTCCTCTTTGGGGACTTCATTCTGGGTATACTAGGCATTTAAAAAAATATTTTACAATTTTATTTGTCCTTTATACTAGGCATTTTGATACTGTCTTGCCGTTTTTGGCAGCTCTGTTCATTGTTTAAAAATCATTTTTTATCTTTGATAATTTCTATTGATATGTCGTCACGTGTACTGACTTTGATGTCTACACTGCTCTTTATTTTATGGAGCCAGTTTTAAATTTCAGACACTGTGTTTCCCAGTTTAAGAGTTTTCGTGTTTTTAACGCAGTAGTTTCTGTCTCTCTCCTGAGATCTCCTGCTTCGTTTCCCCCATTCTGAGTACACCTCGTTTAAAAGTTTTTTTTTTTAAAGGTATTTTATTTATTTGGCTGCGTTGAGTCTTAGTTGCAGCGCGTGGAGTCTTCATTGGTTCATGTGGGATCTTTCATTGCTGTGCATGGATTCACCAGTTGGGGCACAGGGGCTCTGGAGCGTAGGGGCTCAGTAGTTAAGCACACGGGCTTTCTTGCTCCTTGCCATTTCCCTGATCAGGGATCGAACCTACGTCCCTTGCACTGGAAGGCGGATTCTTAACTGCTGGACCCCCCAGGAAGTCCCTACTTCACTTCAGTGAGCGCAGTTATGTTAGCTGCTTTAAAATCTTGGCCTGCTAATTCCAACATACGGGTTGAGTATTCATTGTAATTGGGGGTCATGTTCTTCTGGTTCTTTGTACAGCAAACAGTTTTGTATTAAATTGTGAATGTTGCGAAGACTGTGGATTTTGTTTTATTTCTCTGAAAAGTGTTGAGCTTTTAGTTTTAGCCGGAAGTTAATTTGGTTGGACAGCAAGTTCTCTTGGGTGGCAACACAAATGTTAGTTCAGCCTTTTTGTCTGTAGCTGGTCTGCTTGTGAACCGCAGAAAGACTACATGGTTCTGGGGTGACCTGGAGACCGGGCGGTTTATACACAGAACTTGGAGCTCTCCTATCTGGTCTCTCTCTGCTGCAGCCCCTTTCTTCCAGGGGTTGTGGTTGCCCCAGGCTCTTCCCTCTTATTCCTCAGGCCGGAACAGCTTGGGTGCTGTATGCAAGTTTAAGCTATCCTCCTTGGTACCAGCTCTGGTCTATGCTCAAGGTGAAAGTGGTGCTTCTCCTCACGTCAGTAATGCCTTCCTAAATTTTGGCTCCCCTTCATAATGTGTCGCCTTCTGCTTACTCTGGTGTCTTCAGGTAATAATCTTTTGGTATTTTTGTCCAGAGTTAATGTTGCCGTCAGCAAGAGGCTGCGTCTGGGTGGGCAGGAGCCTCCAGCTGGTCTTTGATACACGGCCCCACCCAAAATATTGGTTCAAGTTACTGCTTTATTCTGACCAATTAACACATCTTTTTCACTCTGCTTTACATTCTGGAAAGTAGTACACAGGGTGGCCTTGTTGGAGCATCCTGTGGAAATGAGACCATCGAAATCGGTCCTTTTGGAGTTTTCCAAAGGGGACTTTGTTGTTCACCGTGTAGTCTTGCCCGCTCAAAACACTCTCCATCTCTATGCCGTGTACTCGCTTGTTTTTAGGTCCCTGACAGCCGAATCCCTCAATTCTTAATTTTTAGTTCCCTTCTCTGTAAAGGGTACAGCTCCTTTAAATAGGGTGCCTAGGAGGACTGTCTTGAAGAGGTGACATTTGAGCAGAAGCCTGAGGGAAGTGGGAGAGTGGACTATGTAAACTCTGGGGGGATGTACCGAGAACAGTAAGTGCAGGAAGCTTGTCGTGCTCAGGCCACGGCAGGGGGACCCTGTGTACGCTGGGTGGAGTGATCCAGGGTAGAGCTTGAGAGGAGCGCGGAGGAGACAGGCAGCACATGCAGGCCGTGGTGAGGACTGAAGGTTTATTCTCAGTGTGTGAGGGTGCGAGGGGAGGGTTTTGAGCAGAGACAAATACGATACTGTAGGATGGTGGGGGAAAGAGCAGACACAGTTGAAAGGCTATTGCAGGAGCCCAGGTGAGGGGTGCTGGCGGCCTGGATGGGGCAGTCATGGTGGAGATGGTGATTCAGAGAGAAGTGTATCACACTGCCGTGGGGGTCTCCAAGGTCTCTGGAGATGAGGCCAGAACGCGCTATGTTGCCCAAGAGAAGATTGTGGAGATACGAGGTGGTTTTTCAGCCCTTTTCCCCCTCTCTCCCAGTCCTTGATACTAGAATTGAACAAGGCAGGTTCTGTCTGGGGAACTTAATGTCATGCCACGGTGGTTATTTTAGTCCTGTTGCCCCAGGAGTCTGCTGAGGAAGGCTGGCGGAGAACCCAGCAGTGTTGTTAACTCAAGAGTCATCACAGTTCAGGCTTGGGCCTCTGCCAGCTGGGCCGTTAAAGGCTTCGTTTCTTGCTGGCTAGCCCGCCAGGCTCCTCTGTCCATGGGATTTTTCCCAGCAAGAATACTGGAGAGGGTTGCCGTTTCTTCCTCCTGAGAATCTTCCCTCCTGGGAATCTTCCTGACCTGGGGCTGAGTCTGTGTCTCCTGCATTGCCGGCAGGTTCTTGACCCCCGAGCCACGGGGGAAGCCCCCAGATACTGAGCGGTTTGCTACTAATTGGGAAAGGACTTGTCATGATAGCTAATTAAATACTTACTAGGTGAATGATACTTGGCTAATTAATGTGGATTTGCTGATTCTACCTGAATTTAGAACCCAAATGGTTAGTTCACGTATTGGCAG
Source organism: Ovis canadensis (assembly GCF_042477335.2). NCBI lineage: Eukaryota > Metazoa > Chordata > Mammalia > Artiodactyla > Bovidae > Ovis > Ovis canadensis. The sequence goes on from NC_091246.1 coordinate 103,630,853, forward strand.
AAAGGATTCTATTTAAGTAGTAGTTCTTGTATCATTCATAAACTCCAGAATTCCTCAGAACCCGGGTTGAATGTTAACTGAAGATACTGCTTGTTTTTTGTATGTTTTTGTATGAAGCAGACACCTCACGGATTTGCATATAGTAGGCGTCTAGGTTGTGCTTGTTGCCCTATTCTATTGTGGTGAGAAGACGGCCACCTTCACGAATGAAGGTGAAGAGAGGACTAGGGAGCCATCATCAGCGAGTATTATGTGTGAAACAGGAAAAAGAGCATTACTGAGCACTGCTCCTGACCTTGACTGTTGTAGGTTGATGGATTTTTTTTTTGGCTCTAGAAAACTAGATCGGATACTAAGAGGTTTCCGTATAATCCTTGTTTATAGCTGACATATAAACTTCTCAAGTCTTTATTCCCTATTCTGAACACGTGGATGGGACAGGGCTAAGTTAGGTCCTGTTTCCTGTTTGTTTCTTCATTTGTGGACGCTGGTGGGGCATCTTCTGTATGGCAGGCACCGTGCCCTGTATGTTCTGGTCAGTGCCATACCAGTAGCTAAATCCGTAGCTTGAGGTCAGTCTTCATGTTCACAAGTCACTGAGCTGTAGTCATAAGCCGTGAAAAAAAATTGCCAGTGTTGAGGGAGTGGGGAGAGCATTGTTTTAATTTGAAAGAAAACGACATCGACAGAAGTGAGAGTGTTTCCTGAACGTGGCACCTTACTTCTGGCTGACTCACTTCTTTCGCGTTTGATCTGCCCTCTGTGACATCCTTAGAGGCCCAGGCTGTTCTGCGTGTTTGCATTACAGATATTTGGATCTCTTTGTCCTTCTGATTCTGGTGCCAGAATGGATAACGGTTGATTTGCTGAGCTTTTGTCTAGCCATTAAGCACTACAGCTCTGAAGCAAAACTGGTAGAAGAAAGCTTTTTCTAAAAGAAAATTTTAATTTATTTATTTGACTGCGCTGGGTCTTAGGTGTGCCATGTGGGACCGTAAGTTGTGGTATGTGGGATCTGGGATTGAACCCAGGCCCCTTGCATTGGGAGCTTCAAGTCTTGGCCACTGGACCATCAGGAAAGTCCCAAAGAAAGCTTTTACTTCTCCCACCCTCCCCTCATCCTTTGATTTTAGTTTGTATTTGCGAACTTTGTAAAGGCAGAAATCTCTTTTTGGTTATGAGAAAGAGGGGACGTGCTTACATTACGAATTACGTGTATTCAGAGTTGGCTTTGCTCTCTCCTGGTGGTTGATTCTGAAAATGGCGCAGTGGCATTTGGGCTGGATAGTTCTCTGCTGTGGGGAGCAGCCCTGTGTAGCGTGGGATTTAGCAGCATCCCTGGCCTCTGCCCACTAAGGGCAAGTAAGCCGCCGGCCACCCAGTGGTGACAACCGAACGTGTGCACAGATACTGTCGTGTCCCTTGGGGGTCACAGCCGCTCCTCGCTGAGAACCCTTACAGCAGACCTGCTGACCGGAGTTTCTTGCGGGTTAGCCACAAGCGGGCTGCTGCTGTTCTTGACTCTGTGTCTCTGAACCCTGGAAACCTTCTCCTTTATTCAGATTCAGCTCCCTTACCCTGAAGATCTTGCTGTTGCCCAGCCCCGAGGAGTAATGCCAGGATGAGCTGAGACAGAACACGTGCTGTATTCCTGAATCCAGAGGACTTGTTCTTAATGGACCTGCCTCTTAATGAACTTTGATAAACGTGCTAAAAAACTGAATGTGAAATCTAGGCCAACACACAGTTGATAGGAGACCTTCCGCCCCGTCTCGCTTTTCCACGGGACAGGCAGGTCCTCTTGACTGGATTCGCTTTGTAATGAGACAGAAAGTTTGGCTGTGTTCTAGGTATCACAGCATGATGCTTTTAGTTTTTATTGTTGTTTCTGAAGTTTAGGTGAAGGAGTTGACTGTAGCGTTGTCAAATGTGGCTGGTAAATAGCTCCCGTTTTTCGCTCAACATGGGGCTGTGTCGACTCAGCGCGGAGGTTGCTTACCCAGGTTCATGTGTGTAGTAAGTGATAGAATTGAAATCTGAACTCACATTTTTCTGGTTGACTCCAAAGCCACGCTTTCCCCTCTGTCCCAGCGCCTCTCAAAGTGCGGCGTGCCTGGGACTCACTCTGGAGATCTTGTTAAAACGCAGGTCCTGGCTTGGTAGGTTTAGGAAGGCTGGCGGTTCTGCCTTTTTAATGGGGTCTCGGGTGACGCCCATGTTGTTGTTGACCTTGGGATCACACTTTGAGTAATAGAGCTCTGTGCTGTGTCCTGGATTTTTTTTGTTTTTCCTTTTCTTTTTGGCTCTGCTGAGTGTTCGTTGCTGCTTGTGGGCTTTCTGTAGTTACAGTGAGTGGGGGCTACGCTTCCTTGTGATGTGAGAGCTTCTCATTGTGGAGGCTTTTCTCATAGAGCACAGACCCCAGGGGCACGGGCTTCACTGGTGCGGCTCGCAGGCTCTAGAATGCAGGCTCAGCAGTCGTACCGCGTGCACTTAGTTGCTCTATGGCACGTGGGGTCTTCCCAGACCAGGGGTCAAACCCATGTGCCCTGCGTCGGCAGGCGGCTTCTTATCCACTGTGCCATCAGGGAAGGCCCTGAATTGTTAACTGTGGTATAGACGATCCTCCTGGTGATTGACCCACAGAATTGGTGACCTACAATTGAACATTCAGTAACCGGATGTTTTACCGATTGTTTTCTTCGTTTTAAGCGGTGTGTATTCCCTGGTAGGGTTGAGGGAAAGCTCTGTTCCGCTGAACTGGCAGCATTGCCGTTCTGTGTTGAGTGAATGCTGGGTGCGCTTGGAAAGTAACGTGAAAGATCCCAGGGTAGATTGTGGGGGCAGGCGTTACAGTGTGCAACTGCCAAGGTCCACTGACCCAGGGTGGGCGTTACTTTACATTTCCACATCTCTGAAATTGGGTGTGTCTTAAGCCTCAGATGGCATTTTACCGTCGCTGGATGTTGGCAGTTGACCCCTGCTCCGTGGCCACCCTCCCCCTTCCCGGGGGTTGAGCCCCTGGCCGCCTACCCCTGCTCGGTCCTCTCTTTCTCCGGACCCGGGCGTCAGTGCCCTTGCTCTGTCACTGCTGAACCCAAGCTAGGGAGGTCCAGGCTGTGAGCGCGGAGATTTTCATCTTGTTGAGACGTGCTGCAGGGCAAGATGGGTTTCGGGGTCTTTTGCTTTGCCCTGACGTCTGCCGTTGGCCGCAGCGCATCTGCTACCAGTTTCCCCTGTGCTGACTTGGTAGGGACTCCTTGGGGACTGAGCCAGAATTTTTAAAAGCTCTTTACTAGAGTAAACATTCTAAATGATGAACCATGTTTTCATATTTTTCTTATTTGGCGGCATTTTTATTTCTTGATAGTACACAAATTAATAATGCACTTTTCATGGGGCCTTAGCTAGATGAGACTTACAAGTTTAACCTAAGTTTACCAGAAAAAGACTGATTTGGAGTTAGGAGGCGTGAGTTAGGAGTCTAGCTCTGTGAGGGGCCTGTTGTCCACGTGCAAAGTAAAAAGTTGACTGATCTCTGAGGCCCTTCTGGCTCTGCACTAATTGGATTCTAAGTGTGCTGGAGTGAAGTAATTGAAATGTGAGGTCTCTGCTTTAAGAACATAGAAGAAGTGATTATTAGTACTTTTGATAAGATTGGTGATCGAGGAGGCATCTGAGCCGGGTATTCAGGGGCAGCATAGTTGGGGTGGAGGAACAGGAGAGAGAGGATTTTAAGCTGAAGAGACGGTGCTCACAAGGTCACGGGAGAGCCTTTAAAACCATTCACAGGGACGTCCCTGTGGTCCAGTGGCTGAGATTCTGGGCTCCCAGGGCAGGGGCCGTGGGTTCAGCTCCTGCTCGGGGAACTGAGATCCCACATGCTGCACAAAGTGACCAACCAACGAACAAACACACTCAGCTTTTAGACCCTGGGTAAAATTATAGTCATCACGTTATGGAGAGGTGAGCCTCGGTACAGGTGTCCCATTGCAAGAAGGGTGTCCCTTCCCAGCTGTCGAAAAAGATGGTTACTCAAGACGTTCTCTTTGTTTCTGGCTTTTGAGAATAAAATGAGTCCTCACTAGTTAGTCAATGAATTAATTGGTATAGAAACCATAAAATTAAAGGAGCTATCAGAGTACTCGAGTCTGTTCATCCTTGTTTGAGTTTCAGAGTCAAAGTGAATAAGAAAGCTACTACCAGTAGTAGCTACTATCTGAGGCACATTTGAAAGAAAAACAGTGAAAGTGAAGTCGCTCAGTCGTGTCTGACTCTTTGTGACCCCATGAACTGTGGCCCACCAAGCTCCTCTGTCCATGGGGTTTTCCAGGCAAGAATACTGGAGTGGGTTGCCATTTCCTTCTCCAGGAGATCTTCCCAACCCCCGGGATTGAACCTGGGTCTGCTGCATTGTAGACAGATGCTTTACTGTCTGAGCCACCAGGGAAGTCCACTGGGGAAGCCCCCCAGGGAGGCACATTTAAATAAGTTTAAGAACCATAACGCAGCTCTTGCGATTGAGCACTGCGTCTTTGTTTCGGGAAGAAATAGCAGCTTTGCCTATGTCAGTCACTGGGGGTAGAGATCCTTTGAATTTGGAAATTCTCTGGACACAGAGCTCTTACTTTTACTGAGTCAGGTTCGCCTGGAAAGAAAAAGCTCTTGTAGGTGTAGTCCGTGATGCAGGTAGCAGTTGCAGAAGCAAAGGAATTAACCCCAACTGGACGGGCTCGCCTTTGTTGTTTTAGGCTGAAAAGAAGGGCCTTTAATCGGGACTCAGAAAGGACACAGGCTCCAGGGAGTTCTGAGTTGGGTTTCAAGGGGATTCCAGAGCTGAGGATCATAGCCTCAGTTCTGCTCTGCCACTTTGTGTTCTCTTGGGAAAGTTATTTTTAATATCCCTAAACCGTGTCTGTTGCATACTGAAAATAATGCTCAGCTTTAGCTTGTTTCCCAGGAAAGTTAGTTAGCAAATGAATAAAGCTTACAGTGTGAGGTCTTTATGAATTTGCTGAGTTATAAGGTGGTTTTTATTCCTGTAAGAGGTATGCTAGGTTTTACAGTTTGGTTTTGCTGTTGCTGTTATTCCATCTCTGTATCGTGTGCAACTCTTCGGGACCCCGTGCACCACAGCATGCCAGGCTCCACTCTCTTCGGTATCGCTCAGAGTTTGCTCAAGTTCATGTTAACTGAATCAGTGATGCTGTGTCTAACCATCTCATCCTCTGTTGCCCCCTTCTCCTCCTGCCTTCAATCTTCCCAGCATCAGGGTCTTTTCCAATGAGTCGGTTCTTCACATCAAGTGGCCAAAGTATTGGACCTTCAGCATCAGTCCTTCCAGTGAATATTGGAACAAGAGGCTCTTTAGCTCTTCTTCACTTCAGTATATTTAGCCACGATCTCCTTTGACCTAAAGACAGCCTTGCTTTTGCATTCTGCAGTACAGCACTGATCATCAGTGTTTTTCTTTTCTCTTTACAGGTGGTTCGTACTGAGAAGAACAGTCTGAACAACCGATTCCTGCCATGGAATGAAATCGAGACAGAGGCCATCCTGTCTATTGATGATGATGCTCACCTCCGCCATGATGAAATCATGTTTGGGTTTCGGTGAGGAGCTGATTTTTAATCAAGAAACGCTTTTGTTGGCAAGTGACAGGAAACTAACTCAAAACCTGGATGAGGCAGCCAAATGAATTTCATAGCTGGTAGTAACTGAGACATCTTGTGTGCTAAGTCGCTTCAGCCGTGTCTGACTCTGTGCCACCCCAGGGACCGTAGCCTGCCAGGCTCCTCTGTCCATGGGATTGTCAGGCAAGATTAGTGGAGTGGGTTGCCATTCCCTTCTCCAGGGGATCTTCTCGACCCAGGGATTGAACCCTCATCTCTTACGTCTCCTGCATTGGCAGGAGGGTTCTTTACCACTAGCGCCACCTGGGAAGCCTCAGGACTTACATATCTCACCTTGAAGGAACAGTACAGATAAGAGAACAGAGTAGATCAGGGCCACTCAGAGTGTGTCCCGTCCTGGCGCTGACTCATGGACAGAGTGAGGTAAGATCAGGAACTGAGGGTAGATACTTAGAAGCCTTTAAATAACTTGACATTTACCATGACATCCAAGTGTGAGGATTTTTCTTGTAATTTGTTTTTGAGAAACATTGACGGTAATTCATACGTCACACAGCTCACTCATTTAAGTGTCCCATTCAGCGGCTCTTGGAGTATTTACAGGGCTGTGCAGCTGTCCCTGTAATCTGTCTAGAAACCTTCATCACCATCAGAAGAAATCTTGCACCCATTAGCAGTCACTCTCTGTGTTTCTCCGACTCCTCTAAACCATTGGCAACCATTAAGGTACTTAGTTTCTCTGTAAATTTATCTGTTGCAGACATCCCATGGAAATGGTACCGTATAATATGTGCTCCTTGGTAACTGGTTTCTTTCTCTTATCATAGTGTTTTCCGAGTCCGTCTGTCTTGTGGCACCTGTCAGTGCTTCATTCTGTACGGATGGACACATTTTGCTGACTCCCAGGTGGCTCAGTGGTAGAGATTGTGCTCGCCAGTGCAGGAGAAGTAGATTCTACCCCTGGGTTAAAATTCCCTGGAGGAAGAAATAGCAACCAACTCCGCTGTTCCTGCCTGGGAAATCCCATGGACAGAGGAGCTGGCAGGCTACATCCGTGGCGTGGCAGAGAGTTGGACCCGACTGAGCGTGCACACACACATTTTATTTGTCCATTTTTTGACACTTGGGTCGTTTCTGCTTCTTTGCTATTGTGAATCCTGCTGTGAACATTCATGCACATGCTTTTTTATATGACTGTTTATAGATACATACCTTGGAGTGGAGTTACTGGATCGTATGGTAACTCTTGGTTTGACATTTTGAAGAACTCCCAGCCTGTTTTCCAGAGTAGCTGCACCATTTTATATTGCACCAGCAGCGAATGAGGGTTCCGATTTCTCTGTGTCTTTGTCGACGCTTGATATTTTCTGTTTTTTATTTATAGCCCTCCTGCTGGGTGCAAAGTGGTATTTCAGTGTAGTTTTGATTTGCATTTTCCCTAATGACTTAGGATATTGCTCATCTTTTCATGTGTTTAGGAATAACTTATATATCTTTTTTGAAGAAATGTCTATTTAGATACTTTGCTGTTTGTTATTTGGGTTGTCTGTTTTTTTTTTAAACTTTAGACTTTTTATTTTGTAGTGGGATATGGCTAGTTAACATTGTAGGAGTTTCAGGTGAACAGCAAAGGGACTCAGCTGTGTATATATGTGTATCCATTCTTTCCCAGAGTCCCCTCCCATCCAGGCTAGCACATTACGTTGAGCAGAGGTCCCTGCTGTACAGTAGGTCTTTGTCGGTTTTCTGTTTTAAATATAGCAGTGTGTACATGACTGGTTTGTCTTTTTATTTTTGAGTTGTCTGAGTTCTTTGTCTATTCTAGGTACAAGTCCCTTATCAGGGATAATGATTTGTAGTTTTTTCTTCTTATTCTGTGGGCTGTCTTTTCATATTCTTGATGGTGTCCTTCAAAGCACAAAACTTCTCATTTTAACGAAGTCCAGTTTGTCTAGGTTTTCTTTGGTTACTTGTCCTTTTGGTGTTATATTTAAGAAACCATGCAATTCATTTTTTTTGTATTTTTACAAAAGCACAAACAAGCCCCGGGAAAATTACTTCTTCGCCACATAGTTTGGGAAGCACTGGAGTAGATATCCTTGGGGATCTTGTTCAAACGAAGTATAGACCCAGGTTGGAGAACTCTTTTCTCTGTGCTTTTGTTTCGGGCACTGAAAGCCTGGCCGCTTTAGGTGGGTGAGTGCAGATGCTTGAAAGGAGCAGCAGCTTTACTACTGTACTTGTCTTAAGTCCATGTGTGGTTACCTGCCACATTTCTGACAAAGTGGAACATCTGTTCTTCCTCTCCCTCACCCAGCCTCTCATTTCCTCTGACCTCCTCCTACCACTATGTTATTGAGGCGAGAATCTGTTGTTAGCAGTTGTGAAAATCCCACTGGATTTCACATTACCATAATAATAAGTAACCAGCTCTCTTGCCTTGATTTTATGAAAGGAAAAAAAGCCATGTGATGATAGCAGAAAGGGGCCTTTGCCATCACAGTTGTTGTTATTGATGGTGACGGGGGAGGGACGGGAAGGTGGGGTGTTTCCGATACAGCGTGATGAACTTGAGAGCCTCCTGAGGGACTGGAGGCTGTGGACAGAGTCATGGGGTGTTAACAGGAGGATTGCCGATCAGCGCTAGATCCTGAGAATGATTAGATAAGCAGTCCTGCTTTGATGAGTTTGAAGCTTGTTAAGATAACTGGTGTTTGCTATCTTCTGTGGTTGCTGATTTAGAAAGATTTTTTATCTTTTCCGTTTGTCACCAGATTTCCGAGTGGTGAGAGAGTAATGGGAAGCCTTATAGCTGACGGTACTGAGCATCTTTCCATGTGCTCAGTGACCATCTGTTTATCTTCTTTGGAGAAGTGTCTGCTCAGACCCTTTGCCTTTTTATTTTCAAGTGGTTAAGAGTTTCTTAGAAATTTGAGGTTTAGTCTCTGGTTACAAGACAAGTGAATTATCTCTGACTCTACTTCCAAATCTTCTATTACCCTGAGTATTTTCTCATTTGTTTGGGCATCCTTTGATCTAAAAACTTTGCTTTTGAATTAGAGTTTTCACCTTTTCCATATGTATGCTAGAGATGGGATTGTTGGATTATATGATAACTCTGTTTTTAGTTTTTTAAGGAACCTCCATGCTGTTCTCCATAGTGGCTGTACCAATTGACATTTCCACCAAGAGTGTAGGAGGGTTCCCTTTGCGAAAGGATACATGCATTCTGACGTTCATTGCGGCACTATTCACAGTAGTTGAGACATGGAAGCAGCCTAAATGCTGGCATCAGCAGATGAATGGATAAAGAAGATGTGGCGTGTAGATGCCGTGGAATGTTTCCCAGCCATAAAAAGAATGAAATAATGCCATTTACAGCAACATGGATGGGCCTAGAGGTTATCACCCTAAGAGAAGAAACTTAGAGAAAGTCAAATATCACATGATATCACTTATATGTGGAATCTGAAAAAATGATGCAAGTGAACTTATTTACGAAACAGAAATAGACTGAGACATAGGAAACAAACTTAATGGTTCCAAAGGGGAAAATGGGGGGAGGGCTAAATTTAGGAATTTGGGATTAAAAGATACACACTACTATGCATGTGTCATTTCGCAGAGCTTGTACGTGGCTGAGTGACTCACACACACATGTATATGAAATAGATAATTAGGGCCTGCTGTCTAGCACAGGGAGCTATATTCAATATCTTATAATAACCTTTAATGGAAAAGAGTCTGAAAAATAATATATATAACTTGGTCAATTTGCTGTGCACCTAAAAATTGTCAATCAGCTGTACTTTGGTTTAGAATGAATAAATAAATAAATCCATAGAAACTGTCCCTCTGGCGAAAGGTAATGTGGATCTTGGCTGACTTCAGCTTATGTAGCAAAGAAGGAAATAGTATGTTTTTAAGGGATGGATAAAGAGACCCAAGAGAACTGAAAAGACGTATCTGTACAAAAACCATCCATGACTATTCATAGCAGCATTATTTATAAGAGTCAGGAAGTGTAAACATGACTCAGCTTATACGAGGCACTCACAGTAGTCAAGTTCATAGGGACGAAGTAGAATGGCCGGGGCCTGGGACTAAAGGAAGGCAAGAATGCCAAGTTAATGTTTAATGGGTCGAGTTTTAGGTTGGAGAGATGGAAACATTCTGGAGATAAATGATTGTGATGATCATTTAACAGTGGAAAAATACTTAATGCCATTGAACTGTATACTTGAAAATAATTAAAATGGTAAATTTCATGTTATGTGTGTTTTGCCACACACCAAAGAAAAATCAGTTGTCAAAAAAGCTAAAACAAGAGAAGTATAAACAATCAGAATGTCCTTCAGCTGATGAATGGATAAACAAACAGTGGTATATCCATACAGTGGAATATTACTTGGCAACAGAAAGGATTGACGTGCTGACACGTGCTACAACATGAAAACAGGCTAAGTAAAACAGGCCAGTCACGAAAGCTCGTGTACTGTGTGAGTCCGTGTGTGTGAAATGTCTGCAACAAGCAGAGCCACGGAGACACAAGGCAGATTAGTGGTTGCCATGGGAGACTGGGGGTTGGGGGTGGATGGAGAATGACTGTACACTGCTAGTGGTTGTGGGGTTTCTTTTATTAACAGGTTATGAGAATATTCTGAAGCGGTGATGGTTGCATAGCTTTGTGAATATATTAAATACTAAACCCAGCGAGTCATACACTTTTAAACAAGTGAGTCTTCTGTGTGATTTATATCTCAATAAACTTTCTTTTTAAAAAGCAAAGGTGTAAGTTTTACAGTGAGGGATCATGGACTGGAAGGTAGGTTTCTGTTCCTGGAGGCATTTGAAGGGATCAGTATTTTTAGGAGTATTGATAATAGCCTTCGGATATGCTGTTGGTATTTATTAACAATCCTTATATTCTGTAACTGTCAAAATATATTATTAAAACATAGCTTTTTAGGTGAGTGTTTGGAAGTCTGTGTTAGGAGGTAAACGAGGATAGAGGTAGGGGTTTGGTGGGATGTGGCGAAACGCCCATCTAGACGGCTGCTGTGCTGTGATATAAGTTGTAATTTCTCATCTTCTGGGCTAGACTGTGTGTATGTGTGTGTCTGTGTGTGCATCATCAGTCGTGTGCAACTCTTTGTGACCCCGTGGACTGTAGCCTGCCAGGCCCCTCTGCCCTGGGATTTCTTAGGCAAGAATACTGGAGGGGATAGCCATTTCCTTCTCCAGGCATCTTCCCAGCCTAGATATTGGACCCTCATCTCCTGTATCTCCTGCATTGACAGGTGGATTCTTTACTGCTGAACCACCTGGAAAGCCCACTGGACTAGGTTAGTTGCTTTCAAACTTAACAGGAGAGGGACTCTTGAAATGAAATCTTGTGTGCTTTAGGAGCTGAGGGTTCATGGGTGATGAGGGACTTTGTTAGGCAGTTTGAATCTCTGTTGGAGTGAGGGGGAGGGAGGAGGTGATGGATCCTTTTTTATGGTAAACCTGAAGCACTTCTGCAGGACTGTGGATTTCAGCCTATGAAACTGATTTTATTTGTTGTACCTTACCTAGAGGTAAGGTAAATTTGGAGATGTTAGAAAAGTTTATCCTGGAAACATTCCCAACTTATTTCTTACATTTACGAAGTCTTTCATTTGTACGGTTCTGTAGACCACTGCTTTTCATGGTACAGGTTTCCACCTCAGCTCTGCTCCAATCAGAATTATAGACTGTTGCACCCAACTCTAGGCAGCAGTCTCCTGTGGTTAGATCGGGGTCACTCAGTAAAAGAGGAGTTAAGTATACTGTACAATGTACATAAATTATGTACACGTCCTACCATACTAGTATGTTATAATCTTTAAAACTAAAGCCTAAGAAATTAAATAATATTAAAAAGAAATAGATATAAAAATAATCTTCTTCCTGCTTCTTAGCAGATTGTTGTACTTACCCCATCCTGGAGACCTTTAAATGCCTTAGACTCCTTAGAGCCTTTCCGTGTTTCTCCAGCTTGTTCTTTATGCAAGGGCTGGAGAGATGCTGGCCACCAACATCAATAAGTTAGAGGATTGATAAGCAGGTGCTTATTAAGGAAACTATGGGTGATACTTTGTTTTTTATTCTGTTTGGTTTGTGATTGATTTGGTATATAAAATTAAAAAGAAAAAAGAAGTAACGGCTCAAAAAGAGAGATCCTGCAAAATAGAGGCAGTGATTTTGCACATTTCTGACAACCGTAGAGCTTTGCGCTCAGGTGTGTGCGTATGCTTGTGTCTTTTGAGGGTGTGGAGAGAAGCACGGGACCGCATTGTGGGTTTCCCTGGCCGCTACCACGCGTGGGACCTCCCTCATCAGGCCTGGCTCTACAACTCCAACTACTCCTGTGAGCTGTCCATGGTGCTGACAGGTGCTGCCTTCTTCCACAAGGTAAGGCAGGGCCGGTAGGGTTGGCATGACTCGGTCAGAGTTGAGCCTTTGTGTGGCAGTGAAATGCTTGCTTTAAATAAAGATAACTCTCCTAATGCTTTTTACATGTCCCTTGCTTGCTAGAATTACAGTACTGCCATCTTTAATGACAGTGATCAAGATGATCATAGCAGCTCTCGAATGAAGTCGGGATGGGAAGGCCGCCGCACTGGCCATTAGAAAACCAGTTTACCTTCCTGAGCATTGGCTCTCCCTCTGTAAAGCTGAGAGCACTGGGGCAAAACATTTTCCAGTTTCCCCACAGCCATTCCAGACATGGCCTGGCCAACAAAAGGCTGAATCTGGCCCTCTCCTGGTTCAGCCACCTCCGTCCCAGGCCCCACTGCAAGCTTCTGTCCATTCCGGCTCTGCAGGTTCTGTTTTATTCCCTAGAGCTTTTAATTTTCACGCTGCTTCACGTCCTGATTTTTGTTGAGTATTTAGGATGCAGACCCTTCCAGTCATTACTCCTCGCTTGTACTGTTGTTGCGAAACTGTTCTGTTTTCTTGCTCCTGACTCAGCTTCTCTCTCCATCTCATCTGTTCTGTAAAATACCCCTTGGGCACATGTGGCTGCTGAGCACTTGAAACGTGACTGGTCAGTGCTGAGATGTGCTCTCAGTGTAAAGTATTGTACGTACCAGACTTTGAAAACTTAGCATGAAAGAAAGAGTGTAGACTATCTCATTACTAGTTTTTTATATTGATTGTATGTTGGGTGAGTGAGTGTTCGTTGCTCACCTGTATCGACTCTTTGCCATCCCATGGACTGTAGCCTGCCAGGCTCCTCTGTCCATGGAATTCTCCAGGCAAGAATACTGGAGTGGGTATCCTTCTCTAGGGGATCTTTCCGACCCAGGGATCGAACCCATTTCTCCTGCATTGCAGGCAGATTCTTTACCATCTGAGCCAATAGGGAATGATTGTATGTGCAATTATTTTATAAAGTGCAATTATTTTGGATACACTGGGTTAAATTAAAATATGGTACTAATTAATTTTACTGTTTCTTTTTATTTCTTAAAACTGTGGCTACTAGAAAATTAAAAATGACAGATGGGACTGCTCCATACATTCCCTCCCAGGTCCTCTCTTTGGGCTGTGAAGAGCCCCTGTTCTGGGATGGCCAAACTGCCTGTACCCGCACTTCACAGAATACCTGCTCTGTCTCCTTGATCTGGCTGAAGCCTGACTCTTCCCTGAGGACAGTGCTTCCCCTTCAGCCTGTTCCTGTGTTCCTTCCAGGGACCGTGACTGAGACTGTCCGTTTCCCCACACTTGTGCCCTGGAGCCAGGGAGAGCGAGCCATTCCCACTGCTCACTGGTGACCCTTCTTGACGATTGCTTCTCACTTGTCATGTGAAATCGCATTTGAGATTCGTCGTCATCTGCCTTGTTGCTCCATCTGCCGACCTCCTAAGTCATCCCTTCACGGTCAGCAAAGACGTTACCACCTGGCCCAGCATCCTGACCTCTACTCTGTGCTCTCCTGAACAACCCAGCCGGGACCCTGTCTCCCTATAATTATTGAAGCATTATACTTCTTCCCTGGTGACTCAAACGGCAAAGCGTCTGCCTACAGTGCAGGAGACCCGGAGAAGGAAATGGCACTCCACTCCAGTACTCTTGCCTGGAAAATCCCATGGACGGAGGAGCCCGGTAGGCTTCAGTCCATGGGGTTGCAACGAGTCGGACACGACTGAGTGACTTCACTTCTTAACAGGGTTCTACTTCTGTCTAGCGCTTTTCTTTTTTAAAATTTGATTCTTATTTTATATTGGAGTGTGGCTGATTTCCAGTGTTGCGTTAGTTCCAGGTGCGCAGCAAAGTGATTCAGTTACACGTGTTATACATGTAGCTATTCTTTTTCACATCCTTTTCCCATAGCGGCTATTACAGAACACTGACTAGAGTCACCTGTGCCCCACAGTAGGTGCTTGTTGGTTATCTAGTTTATGTATAATTGCCTGGTGCTCTTCTTTTGTGTTCTCCTTACGTCCTCTCAAGCTCTTGTGGCTTTTTTTAGTGTCCGTAAGTTGGTGATTTCCAGCCTTGCCTTTGCTTGAGAGCTTTACTTGTAAATTTATCTTCAGGATATTCCTGTATTTCTCCCTAGTACTTCAAACTGAACTTTTCCCCAAAAAGCTTCCTTGTTTGGCCTTTGGAAGAAACTAAGTTGGTCTCCCCTAGTTTAGAGCAATCAAGTTATCTTTTCTTTTTATTATAAGACCCTATCAGTAAAAACTTCTGATACCTCACAAGTATATGTATGTATAAATTACAGTATACTATACTGTACTATAGTACAGTGTACTATACTACCATACTTACAGAAATTTTTATATGGTTGAGATAACGGTGAAACAGTTTCAAAATAACAGTCTCACTAAATTCTTAAATTTCAGTGAAGGCAATATGGCTGAACATGTGTTATTATTTTTGAAAATCTTGATTTGACATTTTGTGTACTGGCAGGTCAGCGTTCTGTTTCTAACTTGGTCTGTTTCTAAATGAAGCACGTTTCTACTACTTTGTTTTAATCACTGTCCCTGGAAGAAACACCTTATTGCCCTGCTTCCAGAGTCTGGATGCTTATCTACCAATTTGGTAGCATTTTGTTGAGACTGTTGAATTTTCATCTTCTATGGGGCCATTCAGTTTTCTTAAGCAAACTAATGAGCAGAAATTGCATTTTATATTTTAGAGTCGGTTCTAAATTCACTGAAACTTTAAGAAGATGTTTAAACAGATCACAAAGTTTTTCTGTATTTTAAAAATTATTTTTGGCATAAAAATAATATAATAGTAGAAATACTTCTAAATATTTGTTTTCATAATGCTTTCACCATATACTTTTAAGTCAGTTCTTTTTTCTTATAATGTCATGTTTCCCTTGATAAAGATATGGATTTAAATTAATAAATATTCTCATTAGCATGCTAATGATAGGCAGTGGCCAGTTAAAGGGTCAACCCGTCTTCGTAAAAGAAAGGTGTATAATTCATCTTTTAAGTTCACCATCTCTTAAGTATTCTGTCACAAGATGACCAGCAAACCACTGTTTGGTTCAAAAATTTTATGGTTGTTTTGCTATATAGACTCTACCATTTAAGGTAAAAAGATACATAAGTCAGTTTTATTGGACACCTCACCTGTTCATTCATCATCAGCATATTGCAACAGATCTCGGTTACCATTTGGTGTGTTTTATGGCATTTGTTCACTTCTGTGGTGTAAATATTCTTGCCATGACTGAGTTCAGGTTAACAACATGAGTCACTGAACATGGCTTTTGGAAGAGATGAGCAGTTAGATGCAAGTCACCTAGTACTTTCACCAGACAGTTATAACAGGCATGAACAGCCTCAAGGTGACAGTAAATGTGGGATTTCGCTGGGGGTCCAGTGGTTAGAACTCTGCAGGGGACGTGAGGGCTCCCATCCTTTGTCAGGGAACTAGGATCCTGCATGCCTTGCAGCGCAACCAAAAAGTTAAAAAAAAAATGATGGTAAAAGTAATAAATAATTATAACTGTTAACTAGTTAAATAAGTGATGAGCTTAGGTATTTAATGGCTTTTAATATAATGTATTTAGTTTTCAGTTGTCATCTAGTCACTGAGTCGTGTCTGACTCTATGACCTCATGGACTGTAGCCCGCCAGGCTCTTCTGTCCATGCGATTCTCCAGGCAAGAATACTGGAGTGGGCCGCTATTTCCTTCTCCAGGGGATCTTCCCAACCCGGGGGTAGAATCCGCATCTTCTGCATTGGCAGGCAGATTCTTCACTGCTGAGCCACCAGGGAAGCCCTTTAATTTTAAGTACGTGTAATTCTATTTTTAATAATGGCTGTTTTTCATAACAAGGTCACAAAATTCCTAAAATCCCTGAAAGTTCAGCAGTTGACATTCATTGCTGGGTATGAGCCAGTGCACACCTGTGGGCCTTGTGGGACATTTTAAGAATTTAGGCTTAATCTGAGTGAGATGAGAAGCCACTGAGGGGTTTGGAGTGAAGGAGGCCCGTGTGTTAACACGATTGCTCTGCTGTGCTGAGGATGGACTGGAGGGAGCAAGAAGGCGGCAGGGAGGCTGATCAGGAGACTGAACAGTGTGGGCCAGGGATGAGGGTGGCTTCGGGCAGGGCTAGCCTGTGCCCAGACTGAGAAGTGAGGCGTTGCAGGATCTGCCATCTCATTACTCAGTGACTTAGTGAGGTCTGAGAAGATAACCGGACTTTACCCCTCGCTTACCGTAACTTGCTTTGTCAGAGAGAACGTTTTTCAGCTGAACGAGTGTCCAGCCGAATTTGATAGATGTTTATGTTGTTGCAGAATCACTGTGGTACCAAGGAGACTGCATGAAGGTTTGATTCTCAAAGAGGGTGATAATGGCAGTTTGGATGGGCTAATTCTTCAGTGCGGAAGATCTGCCTTGCAGGTGTTCAGCATCCCTGGGCCCGCCTCCCTAAATGCCAGTGGCGCTTCCTGCAGGTTGCCACACCCAGCCTCCCCCGCAACATGCTTCCTAGCAGCCCTGTGCGTATTTTTGCTGAAAGGCAAGGAACTGTGGCCTCTAACACAGTATGTGCCTCTGTTTCTACCCGGCAGTATTATGCCTACCTGTATTCTTACGTGATGCCCCAGGCCATCCGAGATATGGTGGATGAATACATCAACTGTGAGGACATCGCCATGAACTTCCTCGTCTCCCACATCACTCGGAAACCCCCCATCAAGGTAGGGCCCCGCCGTGCACAGGACTGGGGTGCATGTGTACCCAGCTCACTTACTCTGCAGTCGTGCGGTGCGTAACTCACCGTACTTCAGAGTCCTCATCTGTAAAACGGGATGATGAGGCCACCAGCCGAATAGGATCACTTCAGGGTTTAATGAGGGTCTTCACTTCCTCAGGTTTTGTAAATGGATAGAAATCAGTGATTGGAATTTGAATGGGGAAATGTTACATCTTTAATTTTCACTGATCTTGAATTGGAATTTATCCTTTTTATCAGTTATAAACCAGGCTGTAATTCATAAGAGGACTGGTGGTTACTGATTTTTCACCAGAACTCAGATATTTTCATATCACATTACGTTTATTGTGAAGTACTGTTAACTTTCCTCACTTCTTTGAAATTATGCAGTTACTAACTTTTCCCTAGATTGTGTTACTTTTAAAAGAGCACATGTATCTCTGTGTTTCAGTATTCCCTGTTCCCTTTGTTGCTGTTCAGTCCTTAGGTCGTGTCTGACTCTTTGCGACCCCCTGGCCTGCCGCACACCAAGCTTCTCTGTTCTCCGCCGTCTCCCAGAGTTCGCTCAGATTCATGTCCATTGAGTCAGTGATGCTGTCTAACCATCTCATCCTCTGCCATTTCCTTTGTAACTTCTTACATTGTACGTGTCTAAAAGCATTCTGAGGAGGGTCCACAGGCTTCCCCAGATTGCCAAACCAGAATGGGAGGTGATGTGTCCTTGGCACCCAAAATGTGAGGATTTCTGAGTTAAGGTGTGTAAAACTCTAAGAATAGCGCCTGGCACATAAGTTCTTTATAAGGTGTTTATACAAAACAAAAGTACCCCCCACATTGTAGAAGTTTGAGTTCTTTCTCTGTCTTAGAGTTGGTGACTAGATCTGACCAGACTATTAGCAGTTTCATACTTGGTGCACATAAAGACCGGTCCCGCCACTGTCTCTGTCGTCATTGTAGGCTCAGACAGGTGGGAGCTCTCCTGGTGAGGGCTGCGGTGAAGGCCTTGTGACAGTTAGCACTGGAGAGTCTGGCGGTGCCGATTAACAGAATCTATGACTATGCTCCGCCAGTGCTGCATGTTCTGGATGCACACCTGATGTCCCTGTATCATCATCAAAAAGTCATATTATTTAATATTCTAAAATAGTTTTAACTTCGTGGATATCATTAGGGCCATGAGCAAATAATAATTTGGTGTGTATTTCATTCTTCTTATTGTACATTTTGAATGTAAGTTCTAGACTGAGTCGCCACTAGGTGTACAAATAATGATGGTCAAACTGTATCTTTAGTGATAAGCAAGAGTGGTAGCTAGAGAATGCTGATTCCAGCAACAAAGCATAACAGACAAATAGAGAAGCACTTGGGGCTTTGTGCGTTCATTCACACCCATTCCAGCCTTTTGCCAAGTGTGGCTCAGGGTTGTAACTTAACTCCTGGTTACCCCATAGTTTCTCAGATTCTTCAGCCTTCTGCTAAAGCCTCGTAAGAGAAGAATAATTAGCAAAATAATGCACCAAATTGTGTGTGTGTGTTTTTTTTTAAAAAACTCTGAACGATGATAGTATTTTTATATAAAATAACATTTTCCAGGTACTGTGGTAGATCTGATAGTAAATGATAAAAAAGCATACTTCTTTGTGAATTCTAAGGAAGGGAGGCAAAGGTCTTATAAAGAAATTAGTGACTGGTGTACTTTTCTGTTCCTTATTTATCCTTTCTAGTGTAACCAGGGACAGGACTCCAGCCAGATGTTTGCTTTCTAATTATAACTCCCTAGTAGATCATAAGACATTATTCATGAAAATTTAAAGTATCTGAGTGATTAGGTACCTAATAATACCCTCAGTCACGTTAAGCACTCACAGACATGGTGAATTTTTCATCCTCTTGGAAGCATGTTTGTCTGTTATTAGGCCAATGTTTCATTGGTTAAACATCTCTCCAGTGTAGAGTGAGGTGGAAATAATTTGCTATGGTATACATGATTCTTTGGCTACCTGATCCGATTCAGTGGAAAGGCCCTGACGCTGACAAAGATTGAAGGCAAAGAGAGAAGGGGGCTGCAGAGGATGAGATGGTTAGATAGCATTACCGACTCAGTGGACATAAATCTGAGCAAACCCGGGGGGATAGTGAAGGACAGGGCAGCGTGGCATCGCAGAAAGTCAGATATGACTTAGCGACTGAGCGACAAAAGTGAAAACTGGAGAAATTAGAATGACTTTTTAAAGGCAGAGGCTCAGTAAGTTGAGCCTGTCTTCAAATTCTGGGTCCAGTTATTCACTTCATATTATAGAACCAGTTTGAACTCAGTATTTTCATTAATTTACCTAACTTTATCAGGTATATATACTATTTAATATTATAAATTAGTAATTTTTTTTTTTTGCTTTAAATACTTCAAATTTTCACTGCCCCCTCCCTTGTTATAATTAGGAAGGCATGACTGTTTTAGGTGATAGCTGTATTCTTTCAGTATGTTAATATCTCGACAATATTGACTAAATAAACCACACAGAGTTAATTTCATCTTGTTGCTTTGAATAATGTGCTATTAATTTTTTGAAGAGGAGAGATCTAGAATGTCAGTAGACTTCATTCAGAATAAAGGATGAAAACCTCATAAAGCATTGAGAAGACAAGTGGAGATGGCTTATGGGATGAGGAAATAGAGAGAGGATGCATAAGTAAATGTCTTAATATTAATGCTGAGTAAGTTCTCAATATCTATTAAGGACTTTCCGTACCATTACTAAGCAGAACTTTCCTTAGACTAAATTACTTGAACTTTTCCTGTGTAAAATATAATCCATGATGTTGCTTTAGTAAGTGTTCAAACTTCACTTTATACGACTGACTTTATTCTTCTTAATTTTTTGTATGTTTTAGTATGTTATACACACACACACGTATATATAGAGTGGATGCTTAGTCCCTCAGTCACGTCCAGCTCTTTGTGACCCCATGAACTCCAGCACACTAGGCTTTTCTGCCCCTTACTGTCTTCCTGAGTTTCCTCAAACTCATGTCCATTGAGTCCGTGATGCCATCCAACCGTCTCATCCTCTGTTGACCCCTTCTCCTCTCGCCCTCAGTTTTTTCCCAGCTCTCTCTCTATGTATATTATGTAGCCACTGGACCACCAGGAAAGTTCCTATATATAGATTTTTTTTTTTTAATAAGTGTACTGGGGTTGCAATCACATCATTTTTTTAGTAGTGGGTTGCATGATTAAAAACATTTATTTGGAAACCACTGCTTCAGTGAAAATACCTTTATAAAAGGAACATATATAAGGAGAAAATGCCTTATAAAAGCAGTATAAATACCTTTTTGTGCTAGAGTGGAGTCATTTGCAGGTTAAGAGACTCTCCCCTTGAGTGCTGGCGTCTGAGATGAGGTGCAGGGAGAACAGAGTGGAATACTGGACACGGATGTGGTTTGATCACAGCCTTCCTTCTCTAAGCCCTTGACATCCATCTCCTGCTGCAGTCGAAGCTGCTGGGGAGAGTAGTAAGTGACGTGCTGTTGTCTGTAACCTGGAAGATGTCTAGAGAACTGCCAGGAGTGGGAGGGTGCGGGAAGCGGATGGTGGAGTCCTGTGAAGGGACCCCTGGGGGTCATGACTCCTTCAGAGTTTTATCTCTGGTGTGAGTGTGCTGGGCGCCCTGGCCTGTGGTCATGATCACTCCTTAGTTTCAACTCTAGGAGCTGGACTTCTGATTGCTAATACTGGCTGTGGGTGGTGAGTATTCTTCAGCTGGAATTAACAGGATGGGCCATCCCATTTTAATCGTTTTCTCAGTTTATCATAGTAATAATAATTTTAAAATTATTCAGGAAAAAATATATTCAGAAAGAAAATAGAACATGCAGATTTAGAAAACCTAAATAGAACTAGTGGGAATGAAAATTATAGTTATTAAAATGACAGTCTTTGTCAATGGGATAAGACAGCTGAAGAGAAAGTTAATGACCTAGTAGACTATGTGTGAATAATGTGAATACATTTCTGAGAAGGTATTATGGAGACACAAAGAGACGGAAAATAAGGAAGATGAAGAGATGTGAAGGCTGTAAAATCTAACACAGTGCCAGAAAGGGAAGACTCGAGAGCTGGGAGGGGCAGTCTTGAAAGTACAGTATGAGAATTTGCAGAATTTATTGACTGAATGGGGCCTTCTCTGGTGGCTCCTGCAGTGTGTTAGACTGGGGTTAGATACCTGGGCCGGGGAGATGCCCTGGAGAAGGGAATGGCAACCCACTCCAGTATTCTTGCCTGGAGAATCCCATGGACAGAGGAGCCAGGTGGGCTACAGTCCACGGGGTCACAAAGAGTCGGACACGACTAAGCAAAACGCGCAACATTAACTGCATGAATACTATAGCAAATAGTATTACACTTAACTGTGGAAGTTTAGAAGGTCCCTGTTGAAGTCAGTAGTAAGATAAGGCTTGGTTCAGTTCAGTTCAGTCGCTCAGTTGTGTCCGACTCTTTGTGACCCCATGAATTGCAGCATCCCAGGCCTCCCTGTCCATCACCAACTTCCAGAGTTCACTCAGACTCACGTCCATTGAGTCGGTGATGCCATCCAGCCATCTCATCCTCTGTTGTCCCCTTCTCCTCCTGCCCCCAATCCTCCCAGCATCAGAGTCTTTTCAAATGAGTCAACTCTTTGCATGAAGTGGCCAAAGTATTGGAGTTTCAGCTTTAGAATCAGTCCTTCCAATGAACACCCAGGACTGATCTCCTTTAGGATGGACTGGTTGGATCTCCTTGCAGTCCAAGGGACTCTCAAGAGTCTTCTCCAACACCACAGTTCAAAAGCATCAATTCTTCGGCGCTCAGCCTTCTTCACAGTCCAACTCTCACATCCATGCATGACTACTGGAAGAAACATAGCCTTGACTAGATGGACCTTTGTTGGCAAAGTAATGTCTCTGCTTTTCAATATGCTATCTAGGTTGGTCATAACTTTCCTTCCAAGGAGTAAGCATCTTTTAATTTCATGGCTGCAATCACCATCTGCAGTGATTTTGGAGCCCCCCAAAATAAAGTCTGACACTGTTTCCCCTGTTTCCCCATCGATTTCCCATGAAGTGATGGGACCAGATGCCATGATCTTTGTTTTCTGAATGTTGAGCTTTAAGCCAACTTTTTCACTCTCCTCTTTCACTTTCATCAAGAGGCTCTTTAGTTCCTCTTCACTTTCTGCCATAAGGGTGGTGTCATCTGTGTATCTGAGGTTACTGATATTTCTCCCAGCAATCTTGATTCCCCTTGTGCTTCTTCCAGTCCAGGCTTTCTCATGATGTACTCTGCATAGAAGTTAAATAAGCAGGGTGACAATATATACAGCCTTGACGTATT
The DNA here is from genome assembly GCF_042477335.2 of Ovis canadensis. Classification (NCBI taxonomy): domain Eukaryota; kingdom Metazoa; phylum Chordata; class Mammalia; order Artiodactyla; family Bovidae; genus Ovis; species Ovis canadensis. The sequence goes on from NC_091246.1 coordinate 103,653,088, forward strand.
CCTTTTCCGATTTGGAACCAGTCTGTTTTTCCATGTCCAGTTCTAGCTGTTGCTTCCTGACCTGCATACAGGTTTCTCAAGGTTACCCACTAAATAAATGGAGGTAGAGACCACAACCACATTCATATGGTCAGCATAGCGGTTCTCCCCAAGTCTAAAATGTTGGTGTAACTCTAATCAAAATCTTATTAGGTGGCAATAAAATTAACCATCACACCATCAAAAAAAAAAAAATTCTTCTAGTAGGACACTTTATTTGGTTTAATTTGGCTTGGAGTGAATCTTGACAAACATATCCTCAGATTTGTATTGAAAGGCAAAGAGCCAGGATAGGTAAGGCACTAGTGAGCAGGAGGGGAGCTTGCCGTCAGAAAGCGTGGCTCGGTATTAAAGTACATAATCAGGACAGGTGCCTGTGGTCTTGGTGCAGAGACTGACAAAGTCAGTGGTACAGGGCAGAATGCAGACACAGGCCCACGCCTGCACGGAAGCTTGACAGATGATAAAGGTGGCCTCTTGGGAATAACTGGTTTCTGTATGGAACAGAAGTACATGTCATACCATACACAAAGTAAATTCCAGATGGGTTAATAAACCAAATGTTAATAGCAAGCTTTAAAACCTGTAACAAAAAATACAGAAGTATTTTTGCGATATAGACAAAGAGAAACAAAAAGTACAAAACCTAGAAAAGACTGCTTGGTTTGATTGGTATTAAAGTTGAAAGCTTTGTTCAAAGAACTATATCCAGACTGTGACATTGGCAGTCCTGGTACATGACAAAGAATTGATACCCAGGTAAAGGATTTCCAAAGGAGATGACTACTCAGTTGATTCCTTAAGTATGTAAGAAAGTAGTTCAGTGTGGTAGAAAGCTAGATAGTTAATGAGTTTTCACTTTCATGCATTGGAGAAGGAAATGGCAGCCCACTCCAGTATTCTTGCCTGGAGAATCCCAGAGATGGGGGAGCCCGGTGGGCTGCCGTCTATGGGGTCGCACAGAGTTGGACACGACTGAAGTGACTGAGCAGCAGCAGATGATTAATGAACATGTGGAAGGATACTAATCTTCTGTAGTAATCAGGGACGTGGAAGTTAATGTGATATAGTGTATACACATGAAGTGGGCAGAAATGAAAGTGTGATGGTTCCAGATGGCAGTGAGGATGTGTAGAAATTGCGGGTGTTGATCAGGGCTCGTGGGTGTGTACACTGGGACATTTATTGTGAAGAAAGTTTGGTTTTGTCAAGTATAATTGAAGGTCATGTTCCCCATGACATTGCAGGAGCGGAAAGGAGGGAGGGAGGGTGGCATACAGATTAACTCTTTGTAATATTCTGTTTCTTTTGCAAAAAAAGAAAAATATATGTGTAGCCTAAAACAAATAGGACAAAGTGTCAACATTTGACAAACTTGGTGGGTTTGCTTGTTTGTTATGTCCTTCCCCCCTTTAAGCATAACATTTCATTCATATATTTTAAACCAATAGAAGTGTATGTTCCATACATACATAGCCATACTTGATTCTTTTCGGAGATATTTATTTGACTGTGTTGGATCTTAGTTGTGGCATGTGGGATCTAGTTTCCTGCCCAGGGATGGAACCTGAGAGTGCATTGGGAGAGCGGAGTCTTAGCCACTGGACCCCCAGGGAAGTCCCTTGATTCTTTAAGCAAATACCCGTGCAATAAAAATGATAACTAAAAATGAGAAAGTTTAACATTCTCACTACCAACTCCTTGTATTTGTACCTCGGTAATCCCGGCCTGCTGCTTCCCTCCATTGATAACTGCTACCCTGAGTTGAGTTTTAAAAATCCCCTTCCCCTCCTCCCTTGAAAAGCGTTTTTACTGATGTGTATTCATCTCTAGGGCTTTCCTTGTGGTTCAGCTGGTAAAGAATCCGCCTGCAGTGTGGGAGACCTGGGTTTGATCCCTGAGTTGGGGAAGATCCCTGGAGAAGGGATAGACTGCCCACTGCAGGATTCTGGCCTGGAGAATCCCATAGACTGTATAGTCCATGGGGTCGCAAAGAGCTGGACATGACTGAGTGACTTCCACGCCCTCATTCATCTCTAAGTGACCAGTGTCTTTAAACTTTGTGTAAATGGAATCAGACTGTATGTGTTCCTCTGCATTTAGGTTTATAAAAAGTCAGTCTGTGAGCTCAGTCAGTGTTGATGCTTGTGACTGTAGTGTATTTTCATTGCCCCAGAGTCTTAAGTAGGCTCTCCCCCATACCCTTCTAAAAGTTTTAGGTTTGGCCTTGTTGTGTTTAAATCATTCATCCTTGTGGAAGCGATCTTTGCGTATGATGTGAGCTAGGGCCCCGGTTTCGTTTCTGTCTCCAAGCAGCGTCCATTGCACACTCAGCTCATCCGTACCCAGGGGCGCGCAGCGCTGCAAGGCCCCTCAGCAGACGTCTGTGTGCACGTGGGTCTGCTGGTCCAGCTTGTTCGCGTGCCAAATTCACACGAATTGTCATAGCTTTAGAATTAGTTTCTGTATCTGCTAAGACAGGTCCCCTCTAACTTAATCTTGTACTTCAGGAGTGTCTTGCCTTGCACACGCCCTCCTGCAGGGATCTATCCAGAAGGGCAGAGTGTGCGCTGGGCCCCAGGAGGCAGGTGGCTCAGCTCAGGGCAGGAGGGAGAGCTCAGCTGCGGGAATGCTAGCTTTTTTCTGTTCCAGGATCAGTTTTCAACTTTAAATAAATGGACTCATACAGTTATCTCTTTCCACGTCTCTCAGTCTTTTTTTAAAATAACGTTATTTATCTGTTTGTGGCTGTGCTGGGTCTTGGCTCTCACTCAGGCTTTTCTCGAGTTGTGGTGAGCGGGGCCCGGCCCTCCCGCCGAGGCGGCGCCCGGCCTTCCCGACCCGGGCTCTCGGGCGTGCGGGCTTCGGCAGCTGTGCTCCGGCCTCTGGAGCGCAGGTCCGTGCTTGTGGCGCGTGGGCTTCGTTGCTCTGAGGCCTGTGGGATCTGCCTGATCAGGGACTGAACCCGTGTCTCCTGCATCATCGGCAGGCGGAATCTTTACCACTGATCCACCAGGGAAGCCCTCCGTGTCTCTTCGTCTCGCTTTCATATTCCTTTAAAGCTTTCGTCCAGTATTTTCCATCCTGGGAGTAATCTCAGTATTCTTTTTGTCCCTGATTTTCTCCTCACCCAGCCACTGAGTGTCTGATTTAATTCAGTGTGCTTCTTTTCCTTCCCAGCTTTATTGAGATGCAGTTGACATGCAGCTTAGTGGCTTGCCTTACAAACCATCATGAGATGATGCTCACAGCGAGTTTATGTGCTTCCCAGTTCTGTTGTTCTGTTCCGTTCTTTTTCCTTTTCTCATTTTGACTGTGCCATGCCGCGTGTGGGATCTTGGTCTCCTCACCAGGAATCGAACCTGCACTGCTTGCATTGGAAATTGGAAGCGTGGTGTTAACCACCGCCTCCCCAGGGGAGTCCTTATTTGGCTCCTTTTCATATCTGCACGGGCTTTTTCTGATAGTCCCTGTTTCTTCCATCAAACTCTGAGTGCTCTTTCAGCATTTTATTGTGCGTCTGAGACCCATTTACTGTCTCTGTCTCTGTCTGAGGATCCTGCTGTTGAGCAGCGCTTGGCCCTGTTGTTTCTTTCTGCATATTCTCCTTCACGTGACCCATCCCTGTTGTGTGATGTTTGACTGTGAGGTCATATTCTTTGGATGCTACTTACGGCACTTCTTTGAGGCCTGGATCTGAGAGGGCTTGCACTTGTTTCTCTCGTGTGCCTGGGCTCACCACCTGCTTAAGACCTGTTCACGCTAAATTAGCACATTGGGACACACGGGTGACATAAATTGTAGCCTCAGCTGTGTGAGGCCAGCTTGAGGTTGTAGTTTCTCAGAGGGGATGTTTTCTCCTCTTGAAGCTCAGACTAGGAAGGAAGCGGTGCTTCACCACCTTGCTCTCCGGGGCTGCCTCCCACCCACGTGGCCTTCCGCTGGGTCCCAGGGCTTCAGCATGTCTCTCGGATTCGATGACAGTGGCTGCCCCAGCTTCAGAAAGACTGGAGCTCCTACTGTCTCTCTGGATTCAAGCCTTCTCACTCCTTTGACTTCTGAGGATTTCATTTCTTTCATTACAGGCTCAGCCAGTATATTTAAAGAGATGGTTTCTATATTTCATCCTGCCTTTTTGGGCATTCTCTGCTGAGGGGGCTTATATTGTCTGGGCTGCTGTGTTGCTGGCGGTGAAGCTGTTGTATTACTCTGTATACATTCCTGATTGCTTGAAATTCATCATAATAATAACCAGTAAACTATGATATGATCACTTTCCCCTGTCTTTAGATATGACTTTCTTAAACTTCTTTTTAATGGATGTGTAGTATTCTATGATTATTTAACTAGTCCCCTTTCGGTGGGTAGTTTTCCAGCATCTTGCTGTTAAAAACATGAATGAAATGAACAACTGTGCACCTACAACATCTGGCTGTGCAGCCAGGAGAAATACCAGAAGTAGAGTCACTGAGATAAGAAACACTGAGACTTCAAGGCTTTCGGTATCTGCTAAATATGGCCCATTTGGAAAGCACATCCTTACCGACAGTGTAGGTGCTGAATATGTCCCCGGCAGGAAGAGGACTCTGTGAGTAAGGGTGTGCATCGGGCTCTGCGTCTTCGCCATGGAGACGGAGGCCTCATAGACTGAGCTGCGGGGCCTCTGTCTGCACCGCACCACGGTTCTCACCCTCTGCCCTTTCTTCCCGGCTCCCAGGTGACCTCACGGTGGACTTTCCGATGTCCAGGATGCCCTCAGGCTCTGTCACACGACGATTCCCACTTCCACGAGCGGCACAAGTGCATCAACTTCTTTGTCAAGGTGTACGGCTACATGCCCCTGCTGTACACGCAGTTCCGCGTGGACTCTGTGCTCTTCAAGACCCGCCTGCCCCACGACAAGACCAAGTGCTTCAAGTTCATCTAGGGGCACTGCGCGGCGGGCGGAGGACGAGCAGAGCGAGGGAGGCGGCCCCGGGGGCCCTGCACACTGGAGGGCCTGGGGGACGCCCGCCGTGGTCGGGCCAGGCCCTCTGCTGGGAGAGGCGCAGGGAGGCAGGAGGGGCGGGCTGCCTTGCTCTTGAAGTTGGCGGCACTGGGCCCAGAAGCCTGGTCCCAGGCCACCAGGGCTGCCTAACAGGGCACTGACGATAGCTTACACTGAGGACCATGGGGACTCTGGGGAGTCACTCACACAGCTCATGAGCCCAGCACAGCTGGCTTGTGGTTTTTTAATTCACTAACAACTATTATTATTATTTAAAAAGTTTCAGATTTGCCATTCAAGGTTTATTTATATATATGTGTGTATATATACACATATGTGTGTGTGTGTATATGTGGGTGTATACAGATATATGCACACACACTCACAGACATATACATATGTATGTATTCGAGGGGGAGCTTGGCGTTTCTGCCCATCTCACAAAGTGAGGGTCCCACCATGGTGGTCTGTACTTTGGTGGAGAAGGGTCCTGGCCTTCCTGTACCTGGCTCATCCTTAAAGATGGTCTCCATCCTCCCCAGGAGCCGTGTGTGCAGAATCGAGAAAGGGCTGGCGTGGCACCGGGGGGTCTTGCATGGGTTAAGACCAGTGGTTGGCTCCTTCCCCGCCTCCTGTTGGCAGCAGCACTCTGTGGCTCGCGTTGTCCTGCACTCGAGTTCTCGGTGGGACGGAGGGCCTGCGTATTTGGGGGCAGCTGGGCTTCCCTGCCTGGGACAGGTGGGTCGAGGACTTCCTGCTGCCTGTGCTGCCTGTGTATTTGACCTGGCTCCCCTTTCCCCGCTGTCTGAGAGTGAGGACAGGAAGGACTGAGACCGCAGACAGACCCCCAGATGGTTCATTTTGTTTGACCCTCCTTTTAAAGACCTGTTGTGCTTTGGCTGCTGACTTTCCTGAAGGTTCTCTCACGTAGAGAGCAGATGCCTGGCCGCTACACTTCAGGGGCGTCTGAGTGGTTGGTTGCAGGTCGGCCGGCTCTCTCTGGCTCAGAGCAAGTGAGCACAGCACCCTTTGATCCCCACCCGGCTGGCCGGGAGCCACAGCAAGGCACCTGCCTTGGGATGATAACCTGGGTGAAATTCACCTTCCCCACCCCATCTGGACCCGCATCCTGTAGTTCCTAGATCCTTCAGGCCGGGTGGGTGCCAGGCCCCGCCGCTGGGGTTGGTTTGGTCTATGTCAGAATGATGGGAGGATAGGATTTGTTGGGTTAAGCTCAGATCCAGCCTGAAATTGAACAGGTGTTCACATCCCATATTACCACTTCCCCCTGTGGGTTTCAGTCTCTCTTTTCCTGGGCTGAAACAGAAGGAAGCTAACTTTTTTCTTTTCTGGTGGTGGCAGCAGTAGGGGAACTGAAGAGAGTGGTGTCACTGGTGGTGGCTGGGATGTAGCACGTGACCTCTGCCGTTATTTCTGGACCCCCCTTCCTCCGGTGAGGCTGAGTCTAGGAGGTTCCCCTCAGTGACTGAACACAAGCTCGGGCCTGTCCTGGGCACGCACATGCCTTAAGCCAGCTCCCTCTTCCCCGGACCTCCACCTTCCACGCACCTGTTTCCAGGGGGCACATTCCTCTCTGACCTTCCTGCCCCCCAGAGGGTCCTCTTCAAGGGTCACCTGAAGCCAGCTCTGTCCTGGAGGGAGCACCCCCTGGAGGGCTGCTGGACCTGAGGGACCCGCCCCGTCGGTGGGCAGGACCAGGCTGTGTCTTCCTGACCTCCCTGCTGGCATCTCCCTGTGTCTCCCCTGCCGAGGCTGCTTCCTAGGAAATGAGCTCTGCTGCTCGGCAGCCCAGCAAAGGGGTCCAGACCCCCGCCTCCTGACTTTCTAATTACTCCTTCTTTGACCCTGGACTTGATTCTTTTTAGCAGTAGCCTTCTTCCCTTTGGGAAGCCAAAGAGTGTGGTGTTTTGAGCTATAAATGTGGCTGCTATTTTTATCTTGTCTCTCTTAATGTGAGGAACCCCTGGACGGCTTCTGAGCATGGGGTCCCTGGTGAGAAAGTAGCTGTGTCAGGACCCGCCGAGGTGGAGCGAGGAGGGCACGGGGTCCCTGGTGTCAGGACAGATCCGGAGCAGCTGGTGCTCTGAGGTGGGGGATGACATCACAGGACATCGCGGGGTGCTGGGGGGAGGTGACGTCAGCGCAGACGAGGGGCACCGTTGGACCTGAGCGCGGCACTGACTTGGAGGAGCTGGGACTGCAGGCTCCGGTGGACACGGGCTGCATCTGTAAAGGACACGCCTCACGGCGAGAGGCGGGGGCAGGGCTCTCGGGGGCCTAGTCGGGTCTCCCAGAAAACAGCCGTCACATTTTGCGAGGCGGGTTAGGGGGCCGCCCAGATCCAGGCTTCCAGTGCCTTTGATGCCTGTTGTTCACCTTGGGGAGTCCAGAGTTGTCTGCGCCACCTGGCTGACTCCTGGAGCCTGGCACAGCCCTGCCGACACACGAGACGTCGCCAGCTGTCCCGTGAACGCCCACTGCCGACTGCGCTCGCAGAGCCCAGCGCATCCTTGCTCCCCAGTGGGCCAGTCTGCTCCCTCCCGAGAGACACCCGCCTGAGGGGAGGCGCCCACCAGACCTGCGCGGGGGGCCTCCGCCTGTGTGGGCCACCGCTCCAGCAGGGCCCGGGCGCCGTGCCCCGACCAGTCGCCGCTCCGGAGCGGCCTGCCAGTGCTCACGTTCTGGAGGGGCAAGCTCTCCTAATACGCCGTGTCCATCCTCCCCATCCCTTTTCCAGTCATGAGCACAATGGTCTTACGTTGGGTTTTTGTAAAAAAAAATAAAAAAAAATGGAGACTACAAGCAGCTTGGAGGTCTTTTGTGATTTTTCTCTGCTGGATGGAAGAGTGATCTGAGGGAAGGTGCCTCCTGGTTCCAGGAACCCCCCACCCCCCATCCACTGTGCATGGCCTGTGGCCCTTCCTGCACGGCTGTGCCTTCCTCGGGCCCAGAGTGGCCTGCGTGCCTGAGCCCGGGTGATGCTGTCAGGGGGCATGGGCAGCCTTGCCCATTTCTAGTGTCCGTTTCCAGGATGGGTCACTAGATTAGATCGAGAGGAACTTAGGTGTCACTGAACTGGTTTTGAGTGTGGACATGGGATGGCACGGGGCACATGATTGCCACCTTCCTCATGGTGGCTTGTAAATGTGTGTGGCGTGGTGCTAGGGAGCTCCCTGTGTGTTCCCCCGCCCAGAGCAGGGGGCTGGTTTATAATGGCCCCGCCAGACTTGGGGGTCACAAAAAGCACCTGCATCTAGCTGGTGCTTAACTCTTGCTGCCTGTGGTCCCAGGCTTCTGCTCAGCCACGGTTTTGGAGCCATCCTCGGGGAGAAAACTGAGCCACAGACTAGGAGACGGATGGAGACAGGAGGAGGATGGGAAGCCAGGGAGACGCTGGTTTGGGGTGCTCCTCTCCTGGGTTCGGCAGTTGCGAGTTTGGACACAGACTTGGGCAAACTTCGGGAGATGGTGAGGGGCAGAGAAGCCTGGTGTGCTGCAGTCCACGGGGTCGCAGAGAGTCGGGCTCGACTGGAAGACTGAACAGCAACGATCCTAACAATGCCTGGGCCTGCAGCCCAGCATTCCTCTGAAAGGAAGGCTGGCAACTGATGAGGCAGGTTTGCGGCAGGTGAGTGGGGAGGATGGTGTCATATCGGGTGGGGCTGCCTGCTTAGGTCTGGAGTTTTGCACAAGGCTGTGGAAATGGGGGTCTTACTAGAGGAAGAGGTCACACATCTAACTTGGGTTCTGTTCCCAAGTTCCTTAGTTCTGGCTTGTACCTGACAAGGTAAACCAAAGTGGTCAATGTTAGTGGTTGATACTGTTGTCATTGAAATAGAAGATTCCACAATATTTGCAAAACTGTGGTTAAGAAAGTGTGTTTAAGGATACTGGATTCAAACCCATTAAACTGTGGTGGGAAACACGTTGTATTTTAAACTTCTCATCTATAAAATGGTAAGACTTGTGCCCACATCCTGGAGACATGTTGGAAATAAACATTTATGTGAAGAGTCCACTGTTCGGCACACAAGAGACGTGGACTATTGGGGTAACATACTGGGATGTTCTTAGTGGCTGTTTCTTGACTTGTTTTTTAAAAAACCTACTTAAATTGGAGGATAATTACTATATTGTGGTGGTTTTTGCCATACGTGAATATGAATTGGCCGTAGGCATAAGTGTGTCCCCCCCATCCTGAGCCTCCCACGCCCCACCCTCCCCTGTCCATCCTTCCAGGTTGCTGCAGAGCCCAGGCATCCATCAGACTCTCCTTGGTTATCTGTTTGGGTGATGTATATGTTTCAGCGCTCTTCTCTCAAATCACCCGTCTCCTCCCACTGAGTCCAGAAGTCTGTTCTTTACGTCTCCTTTGCTGCCCTGTGCGTGGGATCATCAGTACCATCTTTCGAGATGCCCTATATGTGCGTTAATGTATATTTATCTTTGTCTTTCTGACTTCCCTCTGTATGACAGGCTCTAGGTCTATCCGCCTCATTAGAACCGACTTGCGTGTGCTCCTTTCTACGTCTGAGTTATATTTCAGTGTGTGTATGTGCCACAGCAGCCTTACCAGCCATCTGCCGGTGGACATCCAGGCTGCTGCCCTGGCCCACCTGCTGCCCGTAGTGCTGCAGGAAACACGGGGCTCCGCGTGTCTCTCTCAGTTCTGGTCTCCTCTGGGTATATGCCCAGTAGTGGGACTGCTGGGTCGTGCGGCAGTTTTATTCCTGGCTTTTAAGGGAACCTCACCCTGTTCTCCACAGAGGTCTTATCCGGGCTCGCATTTCCATCAGCAGTGCAGGAGGGCTCCCTTTTCCCCACGCCCTCTCCAGCGTTTATCGTTGGCAGGTTTTTGATGATGGTCCTCTGACCGGTGTGTGATGATACCTTTCTGTGGTTTTGATTTGCGTTTCCACTTGTAATGCCAGCTCATCCAGCTCTCAGCTGAAGCACTGTCTTCAAGCCCACCCTGCTCCAAGCTGCCGCTTATCTGCCCTCCGCCGCTGTGTCCTGTCCGGTGGCCACCCCGGCGCAGGCGTGCCTCCCACACCAGGCTGTGAGCCTGTGGAGGACAGAGCGCTGGGGTCCCTTGTCACGCGTGTGCTTTGTAAATGTTTCCCCCAGTTTGGAGGTCGCCTGTCCATTTTCTTTACGGTAGCTTCTCATGAGCAGAAGCTTTTAATTTTGCTGAAATCTAATTTATAACTTTTTTTTTTCTTTTTTGTTACTTTCTATGACTTGAGAGCCCTGTGCCTAACCCGTCATGAAGGTATTCTTTTAATTTTTCCACTAAAAGCTGTACAGTCCAGGCTCCATCTCAGGTTAATACTTGTGTATGGTGTGTGGTAGTGGTCAAGGTTCTATTTTTTTTGGGGGGGGGGGGGTGGCTATCTAGCTGTTCCAGCACCACTTGTTAAAAAATAATTTCCTTTCTCCATTGAATTGATTGGGGCCTTTCTTGACAACATAATGACTGTCTGAGCTCTCTCTTCTGTTACTGATTTGTTGCTAATACCAGACTGTGTGGATAAAAGCAGTTTTTTTGTTTGGAAACAAAAGTAGCATAAGTTCTCTAACTTGCTTATCTTTCTTAGAATTGCTTTGAGTGTTTATAGTTATATTGTATTTCTATATAGAAATTTTAGAATTAGTTTGTCAATTTTTTTCTAACCTGCTGGAATTAAATTTTTTAAAAATTCTTATAAAATACATAGAACTTAAAATGATTTTAGCCTCTTTTTTAAATTGAAGTATAGTTGATCTACCATGTTAATTTCTGCTGTACAGCAAAGGGACTCAATCACACATATATATATTTTTAAAGTATTCTTTTTGATTATGGTTTATCACGGGATGCTAAGTGTAACTCCTGTGCACAGTAGGGTCTTGCTTGTCTCTTCCATATGTAATAGCGTTCATCTGCTGGCCCCCCGCACTCTCCCTCCCGTAAACCTCTCCCTCTGAGAACCTCATCTTCTCTGCTTCTGTTTCGTAGACAGGCTCATTTGTGTCGGGTTTCAGAGCCCGTGTGTCAGTGACAGATGGCATTCATCTCTCTCTGACTTCATGCGGCACGCATGATACTCTCTAGCTGCATCTGTGTTGCCACGAGTGGCGCGATCTTTCTGGCCCACTCGTATTCCCCGGATCTGTGCACCGCGTCTTTATCTGTCCGTCGGCCAGCGGGCCTGTAGGCTGTCTCTGTGTCTTGGCTGTTGTGAACGGCGCCGCTGTGGACATACAGGTGCGTGTATCTTTTTGGATTAGAGTTTCGTCTGGGCATTTGCGCAGGTGTGGGATTGACGGGGATGAGAGTTCTTTGTCTATCATCTCTTCTAGGAGTTTTATGGTGTCGTATCTTACGTTTAAGTCTTCAGACCCATCGTCTTGAATTTTTTTGTGTGTATGGTAAGAGGATGTGTCCTAACTTTAATTAACACGTGACATTTTAGCCACTTTTAGGTATACAATATAACGGCAGTAAGAACATTCACGATGTTTAAGCATCACTACCAGCTATTTCTAGCACTTTGTCTTCCCAGGTGGAAAGGCTGTGCCCATTAAGCAAGAACTCTCCATTTCCCCTTCCTTTCAGCCCCTGACACAGCCTCTGTTTCTGTGAATTTGTCTATTCTGGACAAACATGAATGGAGTCACAGAGCATTACGGCTTTTTTTGTCTGGCTTTTTAAATATAGCGTGTTTTCAAGGTTCATCCATGCTATAGCATGTATCAGAATTTCATTCTCTTTTATGCTTGGATGATGGTTCCTTGTTTGTGTACAAATAATTACAGCATGAAATAGTGTTTATCCATTCACCTGTTGATGGATACTTGGGTTACTTCCATGTTTTGGCCATTGTAAATACTGTTATGAACATGGACGTACAAATTTCTTTTGTGTAGCTGCCAATGAGTGGAATTGTTGGATCATATGGTAACTCAGTATTTAACTTCCTGAGGAACGGCCAAAGTGTTTTCCCACAGCTGCTATACCAGTTAATACGCCCACCAGCCACACACAAAGGTTCAGTATCTTCATGCCCTTGCCACTACTTGCTTCATAATTAATAAGTTTAGAGTCACAGCCGTCCTAGGAGATGTGGAGGTGCCTCACTGAGGCTCTGATGCACATTTGCCTAATGCCTAACCATGTTCTGTCCCTTTTCATGTGCTGATTGGCCATTTGTGTTTATTGTTCAGAGAAATGTCTATTCACGTCCTTTGCCCATTGGAAAAATATCGGTTGGGGACTTCCCTGGTTAAGACTCTGCCTTCCAAGGCAGGGGATTAGATCCCTGGTTGGGGAGCTAAGATCCGACATGCCATGGTCAAAATAACCAAAACATGAAAAAAAAAAGGCAATACTGTAACAATAAAGATTTAAAAAATGGTCCACATAAAAATTTTTTAAAAAGCTTTTAAAAACTGGGTTATTATTGCTGTTATGGGATTTTGATGAGATTATATTGAATCTGTAGATCAGTGGGTAGAATTGAAATACAATAATACTGAGTCTCTAATCCATAAACATGCTGTTCTCTCTTCATGTATTCAGATCTTCCCTAACTTCTATCATCAAAAATTTTGAGGCTTTTTATGTAGAGATCTTACACATCTTTTCAAAAGTTTATTCCTAGGTATCTCTTTTCAAACTATGAGTGGAACTGCTGATTTTTAAAAAGTTCTTTTTCTAATTACTTATTATATTACTAATTCTAGGAGTTGTTAGGATTTTCATTTTTTAAATTGTTTGGAGCATAATTACAACATTGTGATGGTTTCTGTGATACATCAGCATGAGTCAGCACAGGTATACATGTGTCCCCCACGTCCTGAGTGCCCCTCCCGCCTCATCCTCTCCCTCTGGGTTGTCCCAGAGCACTGGTGCCCTGCCTCATGCACTGAAGACTTTCTGTGTGAGTAGTCTTTTGCTCATAGCCCTGGAAGTCGGCCCCTGTATCCTTGGGAGAAGTTTGGGAGGAACCTGTACCCGGTCTGTCCTTCAGGTGAGCTAAGTCCTCAGAGACAAGGCAATGCTCAGGGTATAACAGGTGTTAATAAATGCTCAGAGAGGCAGAAGGGCCCACAGATGACTGGAAAAGGCTTCATAACATCAAAGGTCTTTATTTTGAAAGTATTGTGAACATTGTAATCTAGTTAAAAATTTATATGATCTTAGGATACCTTTAGTTGATAATGTGTGTGGTAATCCCAAATTACTGTACAGTATGTGAATTACAGTTACTTTTCATTTGTGACTGATTGCATAGTTGTATGCCATGAAGACATAAACTGCCTTAGAAAATATTGCCATGGTTTATTGTAGAGAAGTGTAAAGGATAAATTCTGGTAGCATAAGAGGACTCATCTCTTCCCTCCATCCCCAGTGGCTTCAAATAACAATATAAGAGAAAGAAGAAATATTCTTTATGCTTAATGATAAGATGTGGGCAAAACACCTCTCAAAGATCTGTGGTTCTATGACTCAAAAAATGCTGAAGTTTAATACATGTAAGTCCCCCCTGTTTTATGGAGATGTTATTGACATAGAGCATATATAAGCTGAAGGTGTACACCATGATTTGATACGCAGATTACACTGAGAAGTGATTACCACAATAAGGTTCACTCTGTCCTGTCACATAGTTGCCACTTCTGCGGTAATAACTTTTAAGATCTACTCTCAACAGCTTTCAAGCATATCATACGGCATCGTTAATTTTAGCCACAATGTTGTCCCTTAGATCCCTGCAACTTGCCCATCTTCTAGCTGGACATTTCTATCTGGCCCTTGACAACCGCCACTCTTCTCGTCTTTGAGATTCCACGTGAGTGAGAGCGTACCGTGCTGGTCTTTCTCCGACTCCTTTCATTTCATCCTTAAGCTCCATCCGTCTCGTTGTCAAAGGCAGGAATTCCTTCCATTTAATGGCTGAATAATAGTCCACTGTGCATGTATCCCACATTTTAAAAAATCCTTTCATTTATCAAGGGAATCTTCAGTTTCCATGTCTTGGCTATTTTGAGTAATGCTACAGTGAACATGGGGACGCAGCAATCTCTTTGAGGTGATTTCTTCATTCCCTTGGGATATATACCCAGAATTGGGGTTGCTGGGTCATATGGTAGTTCTATTTTTAACTTTTTGAGGAACAGCAATGCTCTTTTTCACAGTGACTGCACCAGTTGACATCCCCACCAGCAGTGCACGAGGGTTCCCTTTTTTCCACGTCCTTGACAAGATTTGGTATTTCTCATCTCTTGGTAGTAGCCATTTGGACATGTGTGAAATGGTGCCTCACTGAGGTTTTGATTTCCATTTCCCTAATGGCTCATCATGTTGAGCCCCTTTTTGTGCGCCTGCTGGCCATCCCTATGTCTTTGGGAAAATGTGCATTCAAGTCCTGTGCCCATTTTTAAGTCAGGTGGTTTTCTGCAATCGATTTCTATTGAGTTCCATATATATTTTAGCTATTTACCTCTATCAGATAGTTTGCAAATATTTTCTCCCATGTGATCACCTTTTCATTTTGTTGGGTTCCTTTGCTATGCAAAAAGTTCCTTCTAGTTTGCTAGTAGTCCCAGTTGTTGATTTTTCCCTTGTTGCTTGCTTTTGGTGTCATTGCCAAAAATTGTTGCCAAGACCAGTGTCGAGCTTTCCCCGTTTTCTTCTAACACTTTTACAGTTTTAGGTCTTACATGTAAGTCTTTATTCTTTCAAGTTAATTTTTATGAGTGGTATAAGGGGGGAGGGGGACCAATTTCATTCTTTTGTGTGTGGTTATCTAATTTTCCCAATGCCATTCACTGAAGAGACTGTTCTTTCCTCACTGAGTCTTAGGGACTCCCTTGTCAGACATTAGTTGACTGTATGTATGTGTGTGTGCCTTTATTTCCGGGCTCTCAGTTTTGTTTCACTGGCCCGTGTGTCTGTTTTTATGAGCTTTTATTAAGCTTAAAAGGAGGAACTGTGCCGCCAGCTTTTTTTTTGGGGGGTGGGGAGGCTGTTCAGGATCTTCTGTGCTTCCATACAAATTCTTGAGTTTTTTCTTCTCTGAAAGTTGCAATTGGAATCTTGAGAGGAACTGCATTGAATCTATAGATGGTAAAATGCTTTTATGATGTGATTAAGTCTAAAATGTGATCCAGGAACAGTGCTGGCTGCAGCCTTCAGCAAGACTAGACGAGTTTGGCTCAGTTCTACACTACCTATCTCCATAATTCAGTGGCATCTTCCTTCAGAATTGTAATTGGTTATTTTTACCGCATTCTGGGGCTTCCCTGGTGGCTCAGTGGTAAAGAATCTGCCTGCACTGCAGGAGAGCCAGGTTCAATCCCTGGGTCAGGAAGATCCCCACCCCACCCCCGGAGAAGGAAATGGCAACCCACTCCAGTGTTCTGGCTGTAGAATCACATGGACAGAGGAGCCTGGCGGGCGACAGTCCATAGGGCTGCAGAGTTGGACATGACTGCATGGCTAAACCACCAGGTTTGAAAGAGTAACGTTATTTACCCACAGTTCCACAGCGGTGACTCTGTGAGCACTGGAGGTTTTCTGCCTTCACAGTATGGCATGCAGTGGTGAGACGGCACTCAGCTTTCCTCGTGGCTGTTGGGGAAACACTGGACTTGGGCCCCCTCTCCTCACCAGGCTGCTGGGCTCACATGAATACGTGATCATACAGCTTTGGAGGTTTCTTCACTCTCATTTCTGTTGATACTTCATTGTACAGGTAAACCTCATTTCATTGTTCTCTGCAGGTACTGCATTTTTTTTTTTTTTTTTTTTTTACAAATTGAAGGTTTGTGGTAACCCTGTGTTGAGCAAGCCTACCAGTGCCATGTTCCCAACAGCATTACTTTTAAATTAAGGTCTATACACTTTAAAAAAAAATGCTCTTGCACATTTAATAGACTGCAATATAAATGTAACTTTTACATGCACTAGGAAATGAAAAAATTCATGTGATTTGCTTTATTGAGAGATTTACTGTCATGGTCTGGAACCAAACTAACAATATCCCCAAGGTAAGCTTGTAGTTTGGAAAAGCCAACTTCTGCCTTAATAGGACAACTGTGAGGCCCCAAAGCTTCAAGCCGTGCAGGGGTCAAGAAGAGTAGTTTGTTACCTTTGCTTAAAAAGGGATGAACAGGCCTGTCTCCTCTTCGCCAGCTCGTGATCCCTGGTGGTTACTCATGACGGTGCAGTGAGGCAGCAACCACTTGCTGGCGATGGGTTTTGGGGGAAAGCCACCCTCTGTACCTCAGTTTCCTTGTCCAGCACTTAGATGTTACCTGTTTTCAGCTACTAAATTATGGGATAATTTGCTACACAGCAATAGATGCTGTTTTGCAGAAAGATCAAAAGAAATGAGAAAACCAGGTTCCTCCTCACTGTTTTTCGTGGCTTTTCAATGACTATTATTTAATCACTAGGTTAATCATTAGGATTTTATTAACATTTTTCTAAACATCACCCTCTGCCCCATCTAGTCTAAGACAGCGTCAGTTGTCACACTCACGCCAGTTCTGTAAGTGTTCAAATGTGGGGGAGGGAGTAGCACTCGAGTCTTAGAACTGGCCTACAGCAGAAGCAATGCCTACTGTCTTTGCAGACTGGTTGAAATTCAGTTGGAAGTTAGTGCTGCAGCCCCAGGTTGGTATCAACGGGCTGCATTTCCGACAGCAGGTCCCACTGTTTTCTCTGGGTCCTCTTTTCACCAGTCTGGTTTGGTATCCAGATACCCAAACTCTAGGCAGTTATTCACACTTGCTGTCTCCTAACTCTCCGCAGGGCAGGATCTGGATTTTCTCTGCTCTAACAAATGATTCTTCAAGTCTTCCTGACTGGCTTCTGCCATGAAGTAGGTGGTGGTGATAGTTAAAACCTTCATAATTTCTTATTTCCTGCCCATCAGTCTATCAACTAATTTACATTCACATACTGTTTGTCTCTTTAGTGACCATCTCTCGAGGTTAAGACCTTGGAATTGATCCCTTGGGATTACTTAAGCCCTTAACAGAAATCCAGCTTGGACAAATCCAAGCCATTCCTGGACCTGTCACTCACTGTTAGAGGACATTTAAAACAATCATTTGATTTCTCTCTTGAGTTTTATTAGGAAGCATGCCTACATGTACTGCATATTTACAGCTCTCCTAAGAACAAGCTAAATTTTCATAGCCCTGGCGTGCCCATCTGTTGCAATGTTCATCTCCCCCCACTGTTTACTGTGGACACATCTGAGGCCCCTCGACTGGAGTGACCTGTACCTTGGGAACCACAAACCTGTAGAAACATGGCTGTATCCAACCAAGGCTGGCCCAGCTGGAGATGGCAAAAATGAAGTTGTGTTTTCCCTTCTCTAAGGAAGAACTTCCCAGGGACAGGGCCATTTCAGAGAGAGAACTGACAGTCAACTCTCTGTAAAACCTGAGCAGGTAGAGTTTTACATGCTACAGTTCTTGGGTCACTCAAGCCCGCTGTGAAGCTCTGCTGCTGCCCAGGCTGGAGGACTGACTTCCACCTGAATTTCGACCAGTCTGAGAAGACGGCAGGCACGGCTTCTGCGGTAGGCCAGTTCTAAGACTTGAGTGCTGCTCCCCACCCCCACATTTGAACAGTTACAGAACTGGCATGAGCCTGACAACTGACGCTATCTTAGACCAGACGGAATCTGGTAAATACCTCTTTCAAGCAGTTCCATTATTGCAGATGCAGGCGTCTGAGTTTAATGTGCAGTGGAATGCGGAGAATCTGTGGGAAGGGCAGTGACACAGGCGAGTGGAGCCTAGTTCAGGCCCTCCCCCGAAGGCCAAGGTCAGCGTTAGCGGTCTGTGCTGCTGTTTCCCATACAGATACAGCTCAGGTCAAGTTAAGCACCTTTTATACAACTGAAGAAATACATTAATGCACACACCAAACCAAAATCTGCCAAGTTCAGTTCTGTATATTTTCATATCCTTTCACAGATGCTAAGTGAATGCGTAAATCTGAGGTTCAACAGAACACAGCTACTTCTATAAAAAATAAATTTTATTAACAAAATGAGCTCACATTATAAAACCAAAATGAACCTTTGCTAATTTCTTGGCATTGTCTTTCTTACTAGGTACAGCACTGTAGACAATAAAACAAAATAAAATCAAAGCCCAGTTGCTCTGCCTGAGGCCTGTGAAACTGTGACAAATGGGCCACAGTCGTCATCTTTCACGTTCCTCCCACCACTGACCCGATGCAAAGCTGCTGGGACTCTCTCTCCTTCTCAGCCTGTTGCCTTACCTGCCTGGCTACCCAGGCCTGGGAAGGACACACGCCTAAAGTTTAAAGGGAGAGCTCTCTCCTCAAACAGTGCTGAGAAGCCAGACTGCGAGGTTCCGCCTGCAACTCCTGAGAAGGTATCTCAAAAGCTGCTGCTTTACTGAGCGAGAGCCCACCACCACCGTGACCCGCCAGCTGCGGGTCTTCCCTGCCTCCGTTGGGGGCTGGCAGCTGTGGTGAAGGACGCAGGGGTCCAGGGATGTGGGGGTGGTGCGGGCCTTCCCCTCAGAACTTCTGAAGGAACTTGAGGACCAGGTCCCGCAGGCGGACTCGGAGCACCTCGTCGTCGTCACAGATGATATGGGTCGAGTCTTCCTCAATCTGGATGAGGGTCTCAGCTTCCTGCAGCAGGACGATATGGCCCTTGGCTGTGTCTTCCACCTTGATGTCGCTGAAGCCGTGCTGCACCAAGAGGAAAGGGGCAGGAGGGCATTTTAGTGTCCGAGATGCTCCTTCCCTGGTGGCTCACACGGTAAGAACGAACTTGGCCTGCAGTACAGGAGACCCGGCGGACTCCAGTTCATGGGGTTGCGAAGAGTCGGACACGACTGAGCAACTAACACTTTCACTTTCCTTTCCAGCTTTGGCTACACTGAACATTCTAGAAACTGGCATTTTGGACTCTCCTCAATACAGTTCTTCAGAGCAGTCCCAGGACCTACTACAGCAATAGAATTCCAGGTGAAGCCCCCAACCATGCAAAAATCTCACAGAAACACCACAGAATTCCTACCACCTGCCTAAGCTTCTGTGTATCATCTGAGGAGCACATCCAGGCACCTGGGTTCAGGAGGCTCGGTGTTCCATCCCAGCCTCCCAGCCACACCTGGGGTCCCTGTAAAAACGCTCCACCCTGTTCCAGGAAGATGCCTTCCTCACCACAGGTACCAGTGACCTTGTGACCTGGCAAGTCCCTCCTCAAGGGGAAGATGCAGCAGTGTATCAAATACTTCTCCAGGGCCCCTCCAGTGCTAACTCAGAATCTCCTTACACATCAGATGGAAAGCTGAGAAAGAAGAAACGGAGTGGAAAGAAGAATGATTTGCCTGAGAAGGACACAACCATGGCTGAGGGAGGTTCTCCGTCTTTGGCGCAGAAAGGGATGTTCCTCTTGCAGGAGGAGATGGGGGCAGAAACTGGAATGGGAGACAGTCGGGTCAGGTCCCAGAGATCAACGCCTGGGAGAGCCAGACAGAAGTAAATAAGATCTTTCTGGGAAAGCAAGGTGTTTCAAGTTTTCAAGAAACAAGTGAAGCGTGAGTCCCATGAGTACAGCCGGGGGCACTGCACGGTCAGGAGGAACGCTGGTGTGGGCACAGCACACGGGGTTCCTAGGGGGTGTTCCCATATCACTAGCGGTCAGGGGAGCCCAACAACTCAGGGAAAGCCCTCCATTTGAGGAAGATTAAATGACAAGCGGAGAAAATTCCCAACAAAGACAAAGCCTTTAAGGTTGGAAAGCACTCAGCTACTGAGTTAGTCTGGACAAAAGGCAGTAACTGACTTAGAAGAAAATCTCTTTTCCTGGAATGGTTTCTAGTGTTAACTGCAGTTCTTCCCGCAAGAAGCAGCATGAAAAATACTGTCTTTAGCCAACTGCTCCTCTTTTCTGTCAAGGACTCTCTAATTCTGATGCCAAAACAGTGGTCTCTGAAGCCCTGTGACTGAAGCCAGAATTACAAAACACTTTCAGGTTAATAAATTCTTTTTCCTCTTACATGTAGTCATGAAATCTATTCCACCAGGCACCAGGGATGAAGAGTGGGAAGGGTGAGGAGCTGGGGGAGGGACCACCATCCTCCACCATGACCGCCTGCTTCTCTCTCCCACTACCCATCTGGGAACCACTGGCCCCGCTCCCTGAGCTCCAGGAGATCAGGCCATCCTGACCCCTCTGCCCACGCCACACTGGCATCTCCTCTGAGCCGGCCATGCAAAGGGTCTTCTCATACGAAAGTGGGGCCCTAAGGGGACAGACCCTTTCCTGGCCAGCCCCCTGCCCGATAGTCACAGTATGTTTCTGAAGAAAGGCCCGTCCTCGGTCTGGTTCCCACAAAAAGTGGGGCTGGGGGGCAGTCTGGGGCAGCCTGGTAGTGGGGGTGGGGGAGGAAGGTCAGCTCCCCTCTTAACTCTGCAGCTCCCGCCTGGTTCGGGCCCCGCCCTGACTGAGGATGGGCAGATGCTGCGGGGACAGCGCACGGGCTCCTGGGAGGGACGCCAGTGCGGTCAGACGGCGCATGCGCAAGCCCACAGCGCTCACCTTCTCCAGTGTCTGCACGAACTGGTCCACGGGGATGGAGCCGCTCAGCAGAGGCTTCAGAACCTTGCAGTCTGGGATGTCGTCACTGGCCCGCTTTCGCTTCTTGCCGCCAGTGGGCTGGGCGGGCCTGGGCGGAGGCTGGGCAGGAGGAAAACAGGGGTCTCGTCAAGCAATCACCTGGGAGCCCCAGGTCGGTGCAGGCTACCCGCAGGACCCTTTTCATGGGGGGGCCAGGGCCTGGCCTGGTGCCGCTGGGCCCTGTGTTCAGGGTCTCCGTCTCCAGCTGGCTCTCCACACAGTACACACAAGCTAAAGCTACCTAGCCACAGACTCATTATCTTAGCTGGCAAAGATACCTCCTTTTAGCAAGATCCGTTTTTAATTTTCAGTCGACTCAATTCAGTTGTGTCTGACTCTGTGACCCCTGTGGGCTGTAGCCCCTCAGGCTCTTCTCTAAGTAAATTCTTAATAACCCACATTGGCAGCTGGACCTGGAGCAGAAGTACCAGGGCTGAGGACACAGCCTGTGGGGCCACACTGACCGGTTACAGTCCTTCCGTCAAGAAAACGAAGGGCAGAGCAACTGCCCCTACAATGGCGATAGTACAGGGAACTTGTGAGGCCTAAAGGAGACAATGCTGGTGAGGACCTGGTCCGGGGCCCAGCACTTTAAGTGGCTGCTATGGGCACACGACCCTGGGGAATGACAGAGGCAGAGCCCAGCCCTGAAGGGGGATCTCCTCACGAGAGTGAAGACAGCGGCCCAAACAGCTGCCCTCCAAGGTGGCAAATGTGCCTTGAAGTGAGGCTGAGGCTGGGGGGAGATGCCCTCCAGCTGCAGGGGCTCCCCAGGTTCCCAGCCCTTGGCCTGACTGCTTCGGGGCCCCCGAGGGCAGGGGCTGCGTCTGCCGTTGGGTCTGCCTCCCCTCCCACCTCATGCCTGTGGGCTCAGGATGGGCACCTGAGGAGAGTTTGTCTACTGAGCACCACCGGGGGAGCCGATGCTCCGGGGGCTGTGATAGCTCTAGAATGGTGGGCGGCCCCGTCCCTATGAATCGTTTCTCCTCCCTTTTCTCTCTCCAAGACACATGGCCAGAGAAATAAGCAGTGCCCTTTCCTTCAGATCTGAACCCTCAGGAAGTCTGACCTCTACTATGTGCTGGTGTAGGAAGCACTGTCCTGGCGGGCTGGCTGGAATGCCGGCACCTTCTCAGGAGGAAGGCTTCCAGTCCCCACAGGCCCTGGAGGTTCCTCCTGGAGCCCAGCCCAGCCCCCCCAGGATACCTGAAGAACGTGCTTGTTATCTTTAGTGTGCAGCACAGCCGAGACGGTTGCCAAGGAAATGCCAGGCTTAATCTCCATGGGCACCAGCGAGTCTGCAAGCTGGGAACAAAGAGGGGGGTTTTAGTCAGGTTCCCCATAAACTGGGGGCAGAGGGTGCTGCAGCTGTGCTGCCCAGGGTGAGGGGTTAGGAGGCCACGCTGGGCCACTGTGCACAGCTCAGGGATGGATGGTGAGAAACTGAAAGTCGTACAATGCCAGCAGGAGCCTTTAACACCCCGCTTACACCAGTGAACAGATCACCCAAACAGAAGTCAGTAAGGAAACACTGGCCTCAAATGATACATTAGCCCAAATGGACTTAATAGATATAGAGAACATTCTATCCACAAACAGCAGAATATACCTTCTACCCAAGTGTACGTGGAACATTCTCCAGGAGAGATCATACGTGAGGCCACAATACAAGTCTCAGTAGATTTTAAGAAGACTGAAATCACATCAAGCATCTTTTCCAACCATAACGCTATGAAACTGGAAATCAACTACATGAAAAACACACAAGTGCATGGAGGCTAAGCAATGTGCTACTCAACAATAAGTCACTGAGGAGATCAAAGAAGAAATGAAAAAAATACCTGGAAACAAATGAAAATGTAAATACAGTGATTCATAATCTTTTAACACATGCTTATATGGTCATTTATGACAAAGGAAGCCAGAATATACAATGGGGAAGACAGTCTCTTCAATAAATGTTACTGGGAAGACTGGACAGCTACATACAAAGTCTTGTACCATGTAAAACAAACTCAAAGTGGATTAAAGACTTAAAATATAAGACCTTAAACCATAAAACTCCTAGAACAAAACATAGGCATCTTTGACACTAGTCTTTTATCAATTTTATTTCTGGATGTATCTCCTCAAGTACGGGATTCAACAGTAAAGATAAATGAGACTGCATCAAACAAAAAAGCTTTTGCACAATGAAGGATACTGTCAACAAAACAAGAAGGCTGTCTAGGGTAAAGGAGAAGGTATTTACAAATGATGCACCAGATAATCCAGAATTCACAGAGAACTCATACAACTCAACATACCCCTGCGAAAATGGGCAGAAGACCTGAATAGGCATTTTCCCAAATAAGACATACAGATGGCCAGTTACTAATCAGGCAAGTGGATATCAACACCACAATGAGGTATCACCTCACACCTGTCAGAATGGTGGTTGTCAAAAAGACAACACATAACTGGTCGCGAGAATATAAAGAAAGGGGAACACTTGTGCTGGTGGGGTGGTAAATTAGTGGAGGTGCTATGGAAAACAGTATGGTGGTTTCTCAAAAAATTAAAAACAGAACTACCATATGACCCAGCAATTCCACTCCTGGGCATTTACTCAAAGAAAACAAAACACTAATTTGAGAAGATGAACGCACCCCTGTGTTCAAGGCAGCATTATTTACAATAGCTAAGATATGGAAGCCACCTAAATGTCTTCTGATGGATGAATGAAGAAGATGCGGTACACACACACACACACACACACAGACACAGACACACACAAACATGGGATATTAGTCATAAAGAAACAATGAAATTTTGCTGTGACAGCATGGGCATGGACAGACCTAGAGGGTATTATGATAAGTGAATTCTAAAAAGCAAACCAAATGAACACACATAAAAAAAACAAACTCAGTATGGAGAACAAGCAGGTGGTTGCAGAAGGGAGGCAGTGGCCAATTTCTCAAATAGGTGACAGAGACTGATTCAAGGGGGATGGAATGTACATTACTGGAAATACAGTCAATAATATTGTAATATTATGGTAACAGACAGTGTGGTGATCATTTTGTAACGCAGAGATATACTGCATCACTATGTCATTATGCACCAGGAACTAACATGGAGGAAGGTGGGTCAAGTATACTTCAACTTAAAAAAAAAAGGGGGGTTGGGGGGCTTCCCTGGTGGCTCAGTGGTAAAGATTCCACCGGCCAATGCAGGACACACGGGTTCAGTCCCTGATCTGGGAAGAGCCCAGATGCTGCAGGGCAGTTAGGCCTGTGCACAGCTATGGCGCCTATGCTCTGGAGCCCAGCGCCCCAACTACCAGGCCATGTGCCCTAGAGGCCATGCTCCCCAACAGAAGAAGCCACTGTGACGAGAAAGCGGCACCCTGCAGCTAGAGAGGAGCCCCACGCAGCTAGAGAGGAGCCCCACACACCACAACTAGAGACAAGCCCGTGCAGCAAGACCCAGCACAGCAGAAAATAAAATAAATGAAATTTTTAAAGGAGAAAAAGATGTGACAGTGTGAAAAGTTCCCACTGAGAGATCCGTGCGCTCTAGGTGCCCATCCACGCCCATCCACAAATACCGTTTTTCTTCTGATGCGGCGCTGACAAAGGTCAGGCTGCCGGGCAGACCTGTAAAGCCAAAGACCTGGCTGGGGCGGCTCACAGACGGCAGTGGGAGCGGAGCAGGCGCGGGACTCTCCCTGCGCGGCCCCAGGAGTAAAGTCATCTCCACGGAGACTCTGAAGTGGCAGCTCAGCCACAGGGAAATCTATCTGGAGCCCACAGACGACTCAGGGAGGACATCTCTGGGAAGGAGGGCGTGGTCACTGGCCACCCCAGAAACAGAGGTTTTCACTTAATGGAGGCCCCTGAGGGCTGATGACAGGGCTCCCGCTTTGCACACGCAGGGAGAGAGGAGGGTCTCCCAGGGAGCTGATCTGAGAAATGAGCATCCACTAGCTGTAGCAAAACTGAAAGAACCGTGACAGATTTTAACTCCTTCCTCTCACATGCACTTCCCAGACAAAACCAAATGATACTTCTAGCTCTCTCTCTACATCCCACATACAAAGATTTACATGAAAGCATGTTTCTAAAAGTATTATTTGCAATTTGAAAACGCAGAAATAATAAATGTCCACCAATAAAGGAACAGTGGAATGATGAGACATTCATGATATACCATTCATGAATGGTCTTCAGAAGCTTTTGGAGTATCTTGAATGACACAATATACTTACCTTTACACAACTAAGGTATTATATGATACATGATTCAAACACACCCAGAACACGGTGAACAGACAAGGCAAATACACAAAAATTGGAATAGTAATTATGTTTGGTATTCAAACTAGGATTGACTTTTTTTTGGGTCTGTATCCTTTTCTTACTTCCCAAGTTTTCTAGAACGAACAAGCATACTTTTATGGAAAAATGAATCTTATGACAGGGTCAATCAAAGCCTGAGAAGGCCGAAGAGCCTTAAAAATGAAAGGAGGGCGTCCAGAGCGCTGGTTCTCAGGCGAGGAGCAGGGATCCCACCTGGGCTCCTGGAGACTCAACATTCTGCCTTCCTTTTGCCTTTCACATTGGAAACTGACACATGGTCTCTGACACCAGTGGTTCTCCAATTTTAGTGGCATCAGACCCACGAGGAGGGCTGGCAGAGATCCAGAGGCTGGGCCTCACCTGGAGTCTCTGCCTCAGCAGGACTGCGGTGGGGCTGGAGAAACCTGCATTTCCAACAGGTTCTCAAGGCTGCTGCTGCTGGCCACAGTGGTCCTGAGCACCCCACTGCGATCCCCATGGGAAGGCGTGGGCCCTGTGCCCCAGCACCGCCACAGCCCACATCAGTCAGGGGCTCTACACTCACTGGGGTTAAAGGACAAAATCTTCACAGAATAAAACCTTTAAGTTCTACTAAAATGCATGTAAATGATGATCATGCAAGGGGTGTAAACTTTCCTTACTTTTTGGTTACTTTCATGTCCTCCATCTACTGCTGAATTCAGTGACACCTGACCCTCACTGGTAAATGAGGTCCAGGAAGGACGAGAAAGCCCACAACCCTAAGGTGGTTAATGACAGAGCTGACAACAGCGTATTTGTTCTCCAGGCTCTGACCCCCCGGGTGACACACTGAACTTTAATAGAAGCAGCACTCCAGCAGGCCTAGTGTTGACACCTGTTACTTCATTACTGGAAACAGGAGGAGGGGGACTTCCCTGGTGGTCCGGCAGCTGAAACTTCGCACTTCCAGTGCAGAGAGCCCAGGCTGGATCCCTGATCAGGGAACTAGATCCCGCAAGCTGCAACTCAGAGTTCACGAAGGGCTTGAGAGTCTAGATGTTCACTAAGGGCTAGCTCACTGCTGCAGCTGAAGAGGCAGCTGAAAAGCTCAGCTCGCTTCCCGGTTATATGCTAAGGGTCCGTGTATCTTGGTTCATCCGTGTGTGACACAAACTGCAAAGAAAGCCACCCCAGGACGGTCTTCCAGAGACTCAAGTGGAAACCCAGGGAAAGCCCGGGAAGCCCAATGCTCACCTCCGGCATGATTTCGATCTTCTCATACCGACGCTTGAAGGGCAGGGCGAGGACCTCAGCACGCCGATAGGACATGGCGGGCGGCTGGCAGTCCACCATGAGGTCCATGCGGTGGGACTGCGCCGGGGGTGGCTGGGTGTACTGCTCGGGACAGACCACGTGCAGGGGCTGAGGATCGAGAGGGCGGGTCGGGGGGAGGAGGGCGTGAGGCGGCAGCAGGCCCAGTCCTGACCTCACCATCCCCACACACCACCCGGGCTCACCACAGGGCCGTTCGAACTCCCATCCTCTCAAACCCAAGTCACCAGGGACCAAAGTGTTGGGGGGAGAAGCATAGAAGTTTCAAGGAAAGCCATGGTGATGAGCAAGGGATTTACTGCCTCATCGTGCATTTATTTTCTCACTTTATTTAAGCCACTTTGAGGGTGACATCCAAAGGCCCGAAGGGTCTCCAAGTCCCTGGAGGGCAGTCTCTCTATCCCTGACTGGCACCCTGACTCGCTGGCAAAGAAGAGCTGTGGCTTTCTGTACTAATCTGGGTTTCCAGTCTGGACCTGTAGGCCCACAGGTCCTACGCAGTGGGCGGTGACCAGGCCATGTCCTCAGTTGTGGAGGACATACCACGTCAGAGTTTTTTGGTTTTTGTTTTTATAAATGTCTTCTTTTATTATCTTGGGAGAAAAATAAGTAGGAAGCCAGTGTTTACTTCGGCCAAACACCACCCAACTGGACACAAGTGGTCCTCATCAAAAATAATATACTGCTTATGCTTGCTTTTCCTTCCAGTTTCGATTTTTTTTTTTTTTAAGAGGAGAAACCTCTTTCAGGGTGGAAAGCCCACTGGTCTGGAATCTTGAGAGTAACAGGCCGAGCACCCTGGGGGCGGGGGTGAGGACATTGAGCCCTCGTCCCGCAGAGCAGAGTGCACAGAGGCTCCAGGACGCGGAGCAACCGGCACAGTGGGCCCCCCCACTGCCCCGCCCCCTGTACCTGCACTTCTTTGAGTAGCTTTGACACCTGGATGAAATTCAGTCGTGTATCAATGGGGCAGTAGATGCATTTCATGGCTAAGGGCTGGTAGGGAGCCAGTGCTTCCAGGTACGAGAAGTCGGGTTCTAAGGGGAACGCAAGAAAGGAAATTAAAAATGAAGGTGCCGGGGGCTTCCCTGGCGGTTCAGTGGCTAAGACTCTGTGCTGCCAATGCTGGGTGTCTGGGTTTGATCCCTGGTCAGGGAACTGAAAGTAAGTATTAAAAATGAAAGCAACAGAGGGGTGGCCACGTGAGGAAGTGGCTGGTGGTCAAGGCCCAGCGGATGGACAGCGAGACAGCAGAGGCCCTGAGGGTACAGGAGAGAATCCTGACTTGGGGGGAGAGGAGTGATTTCCGGGTAGAGAGAGAGGGAGAGGCTGGACCAAGCGCTGCAGGCTGGATGTGGAGCTGCAGGCAGGAGTATGAGCTCAAGGTTTTCAACACTGACCGAGAGAGATGAGACAATGAAGGGATACCTAAGTAAATGAGGGAGAGAGGAAAGTTCTTTGCAACAAGATGCCAACTAACAAATGTAGAAGAAACCATGAAATTGATAAAAAAAAAAAAAAGGTCGTGCATTGGCAGCCATCGCAGGAATAATTTATTCAGACCAGAGTCAGCAATAGATGCTGGGAAATTAGACAAACCTCTGGGGAAGATCAGATGAACAGACAGCCTCAAAGTGTCCCCCAAGAGATACTGATTAATACAAAAGTGGTGACTTCACAGTGGAGAAGTCTGGCGCAGGCCACTCAAAGCAAGAGCTCAAAGATCACCCCCATGCAAGAGACAAATCCCATGCCTCCTACTCGACAGGATGCAAAGAAGGAAAAGAAGGATCGTGACCTGCGTCAACGAGACGCCTGTGCTGAGGCCGCGGGGCCCATCCGTGGCACCAGTCCAGCGCCCAGGACTGTCCTTGCCTCACTGGCTGGCCTGTTCTTTGCGGAGCCCCACTAGAGCCAGCCTGCCAAGGACTGCTTACTCTAACCGAGAAAGCTGCCCACCTCGGGCCAAAAGCACTCGCTTAGTTCTGGCACGAAAAAAGACCTGCAGGTTCCTGACACAGCCTGTGCCCCGTGAGGACACCACTTCCCATATGTAGCCCCCGGCTTCCACACACTGCTCCTTACCCGGGGAACTCTGGAGAATGCACAGAGTTTCCAAGTTTTTAAATGCTCACTCTTCCGGTGGATCCTGTCTACCCAAGAAGAACCCAGAAACCCCCAAAGGAGCCTGACCTGCCTGGGGGATGACTGCCTCTCTCTGATGGATACTGAGTATCCACTGTATGGATAAAATTCCCAGGGGTCACACAACCAGAAAAAGTGGCCCAGAACCTGGCGGACGCTGTAAATGACACAGCTTGTGCTCTGGAAGTGCAGCACACCAGTTTAAATATAAATTCCTGACCCAGACAAATGCTGGCTGATGCACGTCATGGACAGTCACGTAGCCCTTGCTTTCTTTTCAGCTGGCTGAAGGGAAGTTTCTGGTCTCGAGGCACTTCTGCGCCTTGTCCTACCGTGCCCACTGTCACATCAGAGCCAACAGCCCTCAGAAAGAACAGGAGCCCCCCCTTAGTCCTACTGCTGACAGCGTTCTCCAGATGACTTCCTATTTAGCCGAACCTGGCAATCAATGGTGAGGCTCTGGGCGGTGTGAATCTTACAGCCTGGCTTCCTCTGCCTGTGGCTAACAGGGGGCCTGGACGGAGCACGGCTACAACCACCAGCTGCTCCTCTGAGCGCTTCCGTCACTCAAGGCCAGGTCACGTCCTCCCGCTGCACACAAACCATCCCACACGAAGCCAACGTCACAAAAGGCTGCTCGGTGACCACCATGGGTCAAGACCGAAACAAGGCCGTCTGTAGTCATTGCTGAGCGCAAGACCACAACCCTGTCCAAACCTCAAAACAAGCAAATGCCACCCTGTCCTGGCTCTGTTCTTCTAACCCTCTAGACAAGAATCAAGATGTCCAAGCAGAGAACTACTTCCGGTCCTGATGACACCCAAGCCGGAGCAATGCGCCCACCTCCAAGATCACCCAACCCAAGGCCCAGCCTGTAAGTTCTTTTGACCATGTCCTGCAACGCCTCCTGCCTCCCCCTGGCAGTCTCCCCGACTCACTGCAGTGAGTCAGCACCCAAGTTTGTTTGATTACTGGGATGTTCCTGGTGGTCTCTGGCTGGCCTCACTGCAGGCTGAGCATGGGGAAGGGGCCACTTGGCCCCAAACCTTTGGGCATAACTAGACTCCTCCACTACTCATGTCTTAAAAGTCATTAGAAAACTCCCAGAAGGCAACTGGTCCTTTCTCCCCAGGCTTTTGGGCCAGGCCTTGTAAGAACTCTTTCCTTATAACATTCACTAAAAGCACAGAGCTGCCCGAGGAGGAGCCACCCACAGTCCCATCTTACAGAGGTAACTTGGCTGAAGTTACAGTAACTCCACCTAGATTTCATATCAAGGCTTTTTAACTTCAATGCCCATGAGAGTTTCAAATCCCAAGACTATCTGAAGACTGATTGATAAGATAATGATTAAGTAAAACCCCAAGCCAGAGCAAACTATAACCTAAGGAGAAAGATCCATCTTAGTCAGTAATTCCTTAAGTGAAGTTGCTCAGTCGTGTCCGACTCTGTGCGACCCGTGGACTGTAGCCCACCAAGCTCCTCTGTCCATGGGATTCTCCAGGCAAGAATACTAGAGTGGGTTGCCATTTCCTTCTCCAGGGGATCTTCCCGACCCAGGGATCGAACCCAGGTCTCCCATATTGCAGGCAGACACTTTAACCTCGGCTCCACCAGGGAAGCCTTTAAATACAAGAATACAGTCTCTCAGAAAACCTCCTATAGAGACATGGAACTTCAGATCCAAGTACTAACATCAAAGATTTCAAGGGAGGAAAGGAAGCCAGGTTGAAAGAAGGAGGGGGAGGAGGCGGGAGAGGGGGGCGAAAGGGGTGGCCTTATAGACGTCTTCTGCCACCTACAGATACCCAGGTATTATGGGACTTTTCCCTGGGCCTCCAGAGAAGGGAGGACAGGAACTCGGCCCTACCAGAACTCAGACCAGACCAGAACCAGAATTCGAGTTCTCTGCCAAGAGGAGGTGATCAGTCTCCAATCCTCAGCTCAGGCTGAGGGCCCTTCGACCAGATCCCTGTGTCCAGGACCGGGGGACTAGAAAAATAGGGAAGGATAGGGAGGGTTAAGGAGAGGAAAGAGAGAGGGAAGGGGAGAGAGATCAATAAAGTCTCCTGTTCCTTACTGGTCGGGGCACTCCGGCCAGTTGTCCGCAGCAGGAGGAGATCAGGGACAAAAGGGTCCCAGTTGCGGCCGCTGGGTCTGGTCCATTGGCAGGCAAGCTGGCCCCTGAGTACCCTGAGTGGTCAGGATGTCAGTCTCGGCGAAGAAGAGTCCCCGCCAGAGTCGCCATTTGTGGCAGGAAGGGGGACCCCTTCCAGGGGCCAAAACTCGGCTCTTGTCTAACACTCGGAAATGAATTGTCCGAGGAGACACATCTGCTGACAAAGCAAGAGATTTTATTGGGAAAGGGCACCCGGGTGGAGAGCAGTAGGGTAAGGAACCCAGGAGAACTGGGTTCCTTAAGGGTGAAGCGAGACTGATCACTGGAATTCCTGCAGTTTTTGAATAGCTTACAAAATCCTGTCAACAGTAGTTCTAGACCAGAAGTCTGTCTCGGGGACAAAATCCACAAAAACAGCTATGAAAGTCCTGTCCAGTGCACAGTCATCTAATGGGACATTTTGTTTTGTTCTTCTCCTCCGCCTGCTGGGTGATTTATCCTTTGGTATTTACAACAGAATAATGATCTAAAGAATTGATGCTTTTGAACTGTGGTGGTGGAGAAGACTCTTGAGAATCCCTTGAACAGCAAGGAGATCCAACCAGTTGATCCTAAAGGAAATCAATCCTGAATATGCATTGGAAGGACTGATGCTGAAGCTGAAGCTCTAATACTTTGGCCTCCTGATGCAAAGAGCTGACTCACTGGAAAAGACTCTGATGCTGGGAAAGATTGAAGGCAGGAGGAGAAGTGGGTGACAAAGGATGAGATGGTTGGATGGCATCACTGACTCAACAGACATGAGTCTGAGCAAGCTCTGGAAGATGGTGACAGACAGGGGAGCCTGGTGTGCTGCAGTCCATGAGGTCACAAAGATTTGGACATGACAACAACAGTATCCTATTTACGCCTTACTGTCAAATTCTTCCCAAGGTCTCTACGTGGTAGGTGACATCCTACAGGTATTCAGGGATGGTCCCAGTGGGAAGCACAGGGTTTTGTTTGCTGGTTGATTTACCTGTGAAGATGACCGTGTTGAGACTCGACTTTCCCCAGAGCTCCATGAAATGGACCACGTCCCCGAACCGGAGGGAAGGGTGTCCAGTGAAGACCACGCACGGCTGCCTGAAGTCGTTGCTGAAGTCTCCATGGATGCTGGGGTAGTGCTTCAGCTTGTTGGTCTGAATGAGCTAGAGCACGTGTCAAAAGCACAGGAAGAGATGTTAGCCTGCCCATGAAGGAAGGCCTGCTGCACGGCAGAGCGAGTGGAGCACATTAAACATACAAGATAAGGATACAGGTGACAACCTACAACGTGACTTTCTCCAATAATGGGTCTTTTGGGTAACACTGGTCTATGTGTGTGTTAGTCATTCAGTCGTGTCCGACTCTGCGTCCTCACGGACTGCGGCCCGCAAGGTTCCTCTGTCCATGGAATTCTCCAGGCAAGAATGTTGGAGTGAGTAGCCATTCCCTTCTCCAAGGGATCTTCCTGACCCAGGGATCGAAGCCGGGTCTCCTGCATTGCAGGCAGATTCTCTACCATCCAAGCCATCAGGGAAGCTCTACAGCTGTCATACTTATCGGAAACTTGCTTTCAGGCTGTTCTGGCTGGATTCTGTCTAACCCTTCCTTTATAGCTCCCTGACACTCTGAGCCCCAGGCCCAGAAGTCCCCCAGAAGTCTCTGAAGTACAAGTAACTTTCCCAAACTCTGTGCATCACTGAGTTCTGTCAACAATTAACACCTCACACAAGTAACCTTGTTTACCAGCACAGGACCACCGCTTAGGAAGGTGGAGCTGTGTTACATCACCGTGGGGACTGAAACACAAGAACCAAGGCTTTCAGAAACGTGCGTGGGAGGTGTGATGTCCTCCTCACAGAGAGCTGTGCTGAGGAGCAGGCCATGCATGGCTTCAAACCTGTCTCAAAAAGTGAATGTTCTGAACCATAAAGGTCCTCTTTTCAGTACAACCCCTGGAAATACTCCCCTGCCAATCAGGCCTGACCCAAGACAACACCGTAGACAGTGAGCACCACAGATGGCATCTTGTGACACTGCTCAGAAGTTCTTCGTGCTGTCCCAGCCCCACGGCTTCACTCTGGCACCAACAAGTCAGGTGATAAATACCCACACTTCAGAGACCCTCAGTATCAACTAGTATTGCCTTGAGAGGCTTAGTGGTAAAGAATCCGCCTGCAATAAGGGAGACCTGGGTTTGATCCCTGGGTCAGGAAGATCCCCTGGAAAAGGGAATGGCAAGCCACTCCAGTATTCTTGCCTGAAAAATTTCATGGACGGAGGAAATTGGCAGGCTACAGTCCATGAAGTTGCAAAGACTCAGACATGACTTAGTGACTAAATGACGACAGCAACACTGCACTGAGGTGCTGTCTGATGGATAAAGAATTAGTGTGAGACATTTCTCGATCCTGTAGCCACTCCTAATGCATAAGAGGGGAGCCTGCAACAACTCCAAGCCCACCTGTCGCCACCCCAACAGTGAGGATGAGGCGAGAATGGGGCCATTCCCAAATGGAAACCCAACTTTCTTTACTCTGAAAGATTTAACCTTTAATTCCGAGAGACTGCTTTCATTAGCAAGACCACCCTGGAGGTCTTAATCAGGGGTCACATGCTTGGCTGGGATATGAATAGTAAAGATGGAACACTCATTGCATTTTTACTTCCCTTCCTAGTTACAAATAAAACTGACATTCTTTATAACCTATGTGGCCCAAAGCATTAGTCGCCCCAGTTAAATAGATAAATGGCTGACTAAAGGACCAGTTCTCTTGCACCCACACATGTCAAGGATATGACTGGGAATCTACGAAGAGCAGCAGGTCTTTGCACATAAGTCACTTTTTAGGCACTTTAATTATTTTCCCCCCATTATATCTACTTTTCCAGCTGACTTACTACCTTTTTGACCATCCAGAATTACCTCTGTGCTGATTTAAGGTCTAAACTACACAGGCAGTGAAGCTGTAGGTAGGAATTCTGTAAAGCGGTTTTTTATCAGTACTAAAGGCAGAAGTGTATTTTCTCATGGACACTGGTCACATGGTACTGACTATCAATTCCATCGTGCCCTAATATCAATAAGCACATATTAGGAACCCTGATTGTGCAACTTTGGTCTTTTCCCATCCCTAGCTGTGAGTGGGACAAAGGTCATTCGTGACAAACTTGTGGGTAAGAACATGGTAATACCCTTGGAGATCAAGTTCTAAGGAAACACTAACCGTTACTAGGGGAGAGGCAAGTACACTTTCAGTGGTAAAGCCACCACCAAGCATGTTCTGCCACACTTAATGTTCCGACATGACTGGATTTCTACCCTGAGTTTCACTGTAGTAACGACAGAGTTACTGGAGACGGGAATGGCAAACCCCTTCAGCATTCTTGCCTTGAGAACCCCATGAACATTATGAAAAGGCAAAATGATAGGATACTGAAAGAGGAACTCCCCAGGGCAGTAGGTGCCCGATATGCTACTGGAGGTCAGTGGAGAAATAACTCCAGAAAGAATGAAGGGATGGAGCCAAAGCAAAAACAACACCCAGTGGTGGATGTGACTGGTGATAGAAGCAAGGTCCGATGCTATAAAGAGCAATGTTGCATAGGAACCTGGAATGTCGGGTCCATGAATCAGGGCAAATTGGAAGTGGTCAAACAGGAGATGGCAAGAGTGAATGTTGACATTCTAGGAATCAGCGAACTAAAATGGACTGGAATGGGTGAATTTAACTCAGATGACCATTATATCTACTACTACGGGCAGGAATCCCTCAGAAGAAATGGAGTAGCCATTATGGTCAACAAAAGAGTCTGAAATGCAGTACTTGGATGCAATCTCAAAAACGACACAATGATCTCTGTTGGTTTCCAAGGCAAATCATTCAATATCACAGTAATCCAAGTCTATGCCCCAACCAGTAATGCTGAAGAACCTGAAGCTGAACGGTTCTATGAAGACCTATAAGACCTTTTAGAACTAACACCCAAAAAAGATGTCCTTTTCATTATAGGGGACTGGAATACAAAAGTAGGAAGTCAAGAAACACCTGGAGTAACAGGCAGATTTGGCTTTGGAATACGGAATGAAGCAGGGCAAAAACTAATAGAGTTTTGCCAAGATAATGCACTGGACATCACCAGATGGTCAACACCGAAATCAGATTGATTATATTCTCTGCAGCAAAAGATGGAGAAGCTCTATACAGTCAACAAAAACAAGACCAGGAGCTGACTGTGGCTCAGATCATGAACTCCTTATTACCAAATTCAGACTTAAATTGAAAAGAGCAGGGAAAACAGCTAGACCATTCAGGTATGACCTAAATCAAATCCCTTATGATTATATAGGAGAAGTGAGAAATAGATTAAAGGACTTAGATCTGATAGAGTGCCTGATGAACTATGGAATGAGATTTGTGACACTGTACAGGAGACAGGGATCAAGACCATCCCCATGGAAAAGAAATGCAAAAAAGTAAAATGGCTGTCTGGAGAAGCCTTAAAAACATTTGTGAAAAGAAGAGAAGCAAAAAGCCAAGGAGAAAAGGAAAGATATAAGCATCTGAATGCAGAGTTCCAAAGAATAGCAAGAAGAGATAAGAAAGCCTTCTTCAGCGATCAATGCAAAGAAATAGAGGAAAAGAAGAGAATGGGAAAGACTAGAGATCTCTTCAAGAAAATTAGAGATACCAAGGGAACATTTCACACAAAGATGGGCTCGATAAAGGATAGAAATGGTATGGACCTAACAGAAGCAGAAGATATTAAGAAGAGATGGCAAGAATACACAGAACTGTACAAAAAGGATCTTCATGAACTGGATAATCTCGATGGTGTAATCACTCACCTAGAGCCAGACATCCTGGAATGCGAAGTCAAGTGGGCCTTAGAAAGCATCATTACGAACAAAGCTAGTGGAGGTGATGGAATTCCAGTAGAGCTATTTCAAATCCTAAAAGATGCTGCTGTGAAAGTGTTGCCCTCAATATGCCAGCAAATTTGGAAAACTCAGCAGTGGCCACAGGACTGGAAAAGGTCAGTTTTCATTCCAATTCCAGAGAAAGGCAATGCCAAAGAATGCTCAAACTACCGCACAATTGCACTCATCTCACATGCTAGTAAAGTAATGCTCAAACTACTGCACAATTGTACTCATCTCACACGCTAGTAAAGTAATGCTCAGGCTCCAGCAATACGTGAACCGTGAACTTCCTGATGTTCAAGCTGGTTTTAGAAAAGGCAGAGGAACCAGAGATCAAATTGCCAACATCCGCTGGATTATGGAAAAAGCGAGAGTTCCAAAAAAATATCTATTTCTGCTTTATTGACTATGCTAAAACCTTTGACTGTGTGGATCACAATAAAGTGTGGAAAATTCTGAAGGAGATGGGAATACCAGACCACCTGACCTGCCTCTTGAGAAATCTGTATGCAGGTCAGGAAGCAACAGTTAGAACTGGACATGGAACAACAGACTGGTTCACAATAGGAAAAGGAGTATGTCAAGGCTATATATTGTCACCCTGCTTATTTAACTTCTATGCAGAGTACATCATGAGAAACGCTGGACTGGAAGAAACACAAGCTGGAATCAAGATTGCCGGGAGAAATATCAATAAGCTCAGATATGCAGATGACACCACCCGTATGGCAGAAAGTGAAGAGGAAGTAAAAAGCCTCTTGATGAAAGTGAAAGAGGAGAGTGAAAAAGTTGGCTTAAAGCTCAACATTCAGAAAACGAAGATCATGGCAGCCGGTCCCATCACTTCATGGGAAGTAGATGGGGAAACAGGGGATACAGTGTCAGACTTTATCTTTTGGGGCTCCAAAATCACTGCAGATGGTGACTGCAGCCATGAAATTAAAAGATGCTTACTCCTTGAAAGAAAAGTTATGACCAACCTAGATAGCATATTCAAAAGCAGAGACATTACGTTGTCCACTAAGGTCCGTCTAGTCAAGGCTATGGTTTTTCTTTCTTTTTTTTTTTTTTAAATTTTAATATCTTTAATTCTTACATGTGTTCCCAAACATGAACCCCCCTCCCACCTCCCTCCCCATAACATCTCTCTGGGTCATCCCCGTGCACCAGCCCCAAGCATGCTGCATCCTGCGTCAGACATAGACTGGCGATTCAATTCTTACATGATAGTATACATGTTAGAATGTCATTCTCCCAAATCATCCCACCCTCTCCCTCTCCCTCTGAGTCCAAAAGTCCGTTATACACATCTGTGTCTCTTTCCCTGTCTTGCATACAGGGTCGTCATTGCCATCTTCCTAAATTCCATATATATGTGTTAGTATACTGTATTGGTGTTTTTCTTTCTGGCTTACTTCACTCTGTATAATCGGCTCCAGTTTCATCCATCTCATCAGAACTGATTCAAATGAATTCTTTTTTACAGCTGACTAATACTCCATTGTGTATATGTACCACAGCTTTCTGATCCATTCATCTGCTGATGGACATCTAGGTTGTTTCCATGTCCTGGCTATTATAAACAGTGCTGCGATGAACATTGGGGTACATGTGGCTCTTTCAATTCTGGTTTCCTCGGTGTGTATGCCCAGAAGTGGGATTGCTGGGTCATAAGGTAGTTCTATTTGCAATTTTTTTAAGGAATCTCCACACTGTTCTCCATAGTGGCTGTACTAGTTTGCATTCCCACCAACAGTGTAGGAGGGTTCCCTTTTCTCCACACCCTCTCCAGCATTTATTGCTTACAGATTTTTGGATCGCAGACATTCTGACTGGTGTGAAGTGGTACGTCATTGTGGTTTTGATTTGCATTTCTCTAATAATGAGTGATGTTGAGCATCTTTTCATGTGTTTGTTAGCCATCCGTATGTCTTCTTTGGAGAAATGTCTATTTAGTTCTTTGGCCCATTTTTTGATTGGGTCGTTTATTTTTCTGGAATTGAGCTGCAGGAGTTGCTTGTATATTTTTGAGATGAGTTATTTGTCAGTTGCTTCATTTGCTATTATTTTCTCCCATTCAGAAGGCTGTCTTTTCACCTTGCTTATAGTTTCCTTTGTTGTGCAGAAGCTTTTAATTTTAATTAGATCCCATTTGTTTATTTTTGCTTTTATTTCCAGAATTCTGGGAGGTGGATCATAGAGGATCCTGCTGTGATTTATGTCTGAGAGTGTTTTGCCTATGTTCTCCTCTAGGAGTTTTATAGTTTCTGGTCTTACATTTAGATCTTTAATCCATTTTGAGTTTATTTTTGTGTGCGGTGTTAGAAAGTGATCTAGTTTCATTCTTTTACAAGTGGTTGCCCAGTTTTCCCAGCACCACTTGTTAAAGAGATTGTCTTTACTCCATTATATATTCTTGCCTCCTTTGTCAAAGATAAGGTGTCCATAGGTGTGTGGATTTATCTCTGGGCTTTCTATTTTGTTCCATTGATCTATATGTCTGTCTTTGAGCCAGTACCATACTGTCTTGATGACTGTGGCTTTGTAGTAGAGCCTGAAGTCAGGCAAGTTGATTCCTCCAGTTCCATTCTTCTTTCTCAAGATTGCTTTGGCTATTCGAGGTTTTTTGTATTTCCATACAAATCTTGAAATTATTTGTTCTAGTTCTGTGAAAAATGTGGCTGGTAGCTTGATAGGGATTGCATTGAATTTGTAAATTGCTTTGGGTAGTATACTCATTTTCACTATATTAATTCTTACGATCCATGAACATGGTATATTTCTCCATCTATTAGTGTCCTCTTTGATTTCTTTCATCAGTGTTTTATAGTTTTCTATATGTAGGTCTTTAGTTTCTTTAGGTAGATATATTCCTAAGTATTTTATTCTTTTTGTTGCAATGGTGAATGGAATTGATTCCTTAATTTCTTTTTCTACTTTCTCATTATTCGTGTATAGGAATGCAAGGGATTTCTGTGTGTTGATTTTATATCCTGCAACTTTACTATATTCATTGATTAGCTCTAGTAATTTTCTGGTGGAGTCTTTAGGGTTTTTCTATGTAGAGGATCATGTCATCTGCAAACAGTGAGAGTTTTACTTCTTCTTTTCCAATTTGGATTCCTTTTATTTCTTTTTCTGCTGATTGCTGTGGCCATAACTTCCAGAACTATGTTGAATAGTAGCGGTGAAAGTGGACACCCTTGTCTTGTTCCTGACTTTAGGGGAAATGCTTTCAATTTTTCACCATTGAGGATAATGTTTGCTGTGGGTTTGTCATAGATAGCTTTTATTATGTTGAGGTATGTTCCTTCTATTCCTGCTTTCTGGAGAGTTTTTATCATAAATGGATGTTGAATTTTGTCAAAGGCCTTCTCTGCATCTATTGAGATAATCATATGGTTTTTATTTTTCAATTTGTTAATGTGGTGAATTACATTGATTGATTTGCGGATATTGAAGAATCCTTGCATCCCTGGGATAAAGCCCACTTGGTCATGGTGTATGATCTTTTTAATGTGTTGTTGGATTCTGATTGCTAGAATTTTGTTGAGGATTTTTGCATCTATGTTCATCAGTGATATTGGCCTGTAGTTTTCTTTTTTTGTGACATCTTTGTCAGGTTTTGGTATTAGGGTGATGGTGGCCTCATAGAATGAGTTTGGAAGTTTACCTTCCTCTGCAATTTTCTGGAAGAGTTTGAGGAGGATAGGTGTTAGCTCTTCTCGAAATTTTTGGTAGAATTCAGCTGTGAAGCCGTCTGGACCTGGGCTTTTGTTTGCTGGAAGATTTCTGATTACAGTTTCAATTTCTGTGCTTGTGATGGGTCTGTTAAGATTTTCTATTTCTTCCTGGTTCAGTTTTGGAAAATTGTACTTTTCTAGGAATTTGTCCATTTCTACCACGTTGTCCATTTATGGTTTTTCCAATAGTCATGCATGGATGTGAGAGTTGGACTGTGAAGAAGGCTGAGCGCCAAAGAACTGATGCTTTTGAACTGTGGTGTTGGAGAAGACTCTTGAGAGTCCCTTGGACTGCAAGGAGATCCAACCAGTCCATTCTGAAGGAGATCAGCCCTGGGATTTCTTTGGAAGGAATGATGCTGAAGCTGAAGCTCCAGTACTTTAGCCACCTCATGTGAAGAGTTGACTCATTGGAAAAGACTCTGATGCTGGGAGGGATTGGGGGCAGGAGGAGAAGGGGACGACCGAGGATGAGATGGCTGGATGGCATCACTGACTCGATGGACGTGAGTCTGAGTGAACTCCGGGAGTTGGTGATGGACAGGGAGGCCTGGCGTGCTGCGATTCATGGGGTCGCAAAGAGTCGGACATGACTGAGAAACTGAACTGAATGACAGAGTTTGCAAAAGCCTTGGCGACTGTTAAGACAGTACGAGGGGGCCTTCCTGGTGGCTCAGTGGTAAAGAATCCGCCTGTCAATGCAGGAAACATGAGTTCTATCCCTGATCCCGGAAGATCCCTCATGCCACGGAACAACTGAGCCCGTGCGCCACAGTTACTGAGCCTGTGCTCTAGAGCGCGGGAGCCGCAACTGCTGAAGCTCCTGCACCAGAGTCTGTGCTCTGCAATAAGAGAAGCCACCACAAGGAGAAGCCGGAGCGCTGCAGCGAGAGAGTAGCTCCTGCTCTCCGCAGCCAGAGCCAAGCCCGTGCAGCAGCAAAGACCTAGCACTGCTCACCGCCCCCACAAAAACAGTATAAGGGCTGCATGGGACTTCCCTGGAGGCCCAGTTAAGACTGCCTTCCAAGGAGGGGGCGCAGGTTCAGTCCCTGGCTGGGGAACCAAGATCCCACATGCCACATGGTGCAGCCAAGAGAATTAAAAGACAAAAACAGGACAGTATGAGGACTGCAAGTAACTTGCTCAAAACCTTCCACTTGACATCCTAGTTAATGAAAGACCCATCTTTGGAAGGAGAAAAACAATAGTAAGATTTAAAATAATTAGCAGGACATTTGTTGCAATTTACTCTTGAGTCAAAGAGTTAATTGCATAATAAGTCAGTCAGCGAAATCCCTATACGTTAAGTACCTGCACAGACGTACCTAACTGGATGGCATTTTTACAAACTGAAAACATCCGTGTTCCCATTCGCACATCAGGAAACAGCATCACCAGCTCCTCAGAAATGCCCCTTGTTCACTTCCAAGCCCTGCCTGCCCCAGCGGCTCTCTCTGTGATGACCAGTCTCCTGACTTCTAATATCAAAGGTGAGCTTTCTGTATGTGTGAAAGTGTTAGTTGCTCAGTCATGTCCGACCCTTTCGTGACCCCACGGACTGCAGCCCGCCAGGCTCCTCTGTCCATGGGATTTCCCAGGCAAGAACACTGGGAGTGGGTTGCCATTCCCTTCTCCAGGGCATCTTCCCAACCCAGGGATTGAACTTGGGTCTCCTGCACTGCAGGCGTATCCTTTACCACCCGAGCCACTAAGGAAGCCAAGAGCACCATAGGACGTTCATATGATATGCTATGAAATATTAGGCAGCAATAACAACAGTGAGGCACACAGAGCAACGTTCATCATTTACTGTCGGGTGAAACACAAAAGTAGACAAAAAACTGGGCACATACAGCCATATAAAAGCACTACTGGTTCTGTGAAAAAGGGGGAACTTTTCTGTTGTTTAAATTGAAATGTTGTCATTTTCATCATTAAGTATTTATACCAAGGACATAAGCTATGTTTAGTATCTTATACTAAAAAACATAACTTAGTTGCTCAGTCGTATCGGTCTCTTTGCAACTCCAAGGAGTGTAGCCCGCCAGGCTCCTCTGTCCATGGGATTCTCCAGGCAATAATACTGGAGTGGGTTGCCATTTCCTTCTCCAGGGGATCTTCCTGACCCAGGGATTGAACCCATGTCTCTTGCGTCTCCTGCGCTAACAGGTGGGTTCCTTACCACTAGCGCCCCCTGGGAAGCCCTTACACTAAGACGTAACCAACTGGTAGGAAGACTTTGGCAATAAGTAAAGCTATTATGCAAAAAAGGCAGTAGTAGATACTAGAATAATATTTCTCACCCAGTCAATGAAACTGAAGTAGACTATGAACTGAGCAACATACTGGAAATGTTAAGGTGTTAATAAAAAAAGAAAATAACACGTCTTGAGTTAGCATATTCACAGCCACCTTACAAGGCAAACAGAAGGCTGTATCAGTTTATCTCCACATTTCTTAATTCTAATGACCTGCTATTTCCACCCACATACCTTTACCTACATTTTTTACTCGCTGTGACCCAGTGATTCCATTTTCTTACCTCAGCATGAGGAAAAGGCGGTTCTGGGAGATACACCTTAGTCTGTTTGTTGTGACAAAGCCTTAAAAAAAAAAAAAAAATCAGCACATTAGACACAGCGCATAGAGGCATTTCCTGCCACCTAGAGGTTAAACAGTGCAATTACATGCTGAAGTTTAAAATTTTCCTGCCAGTCAATCTCACTGTAAATAAAAAGTTGGCATTTATAAAGTAATCAGGATGTAAGTCTCTTGTGAGCGTATTTTTAACCTTTGAAATTCCTCAATATATTTTTTCCCTTAAAACACAAGCTTCTTATTTTGGAGTAATTTTAGATTTACAGAAAATTTGCAAAGATAGTACAGAGTTCCCATATACCTTTCACCATCTCACTATGTTTTGTTAAACTAAGACATTGACATCAGTACATTTCAGTTAGCTAAGCTCTAGACTCTACTAAGCTGCCACCAGTTTTTCCACTGATTTTTTTTTTCTCTTCCAGGATCCAATCCAAGATACTGTATTTCATTTAGTTGCGATCAGTTTTTTGGCTGTACCACAGGCTTATAGGATCTTAATTCCCAGACCAGGGATTGAACGCATGCCTCCTGCAGTGGACGCACGAAGTCCTAACCAATGGACCACCAGGGAATTCCACAGTGATCAATTTTGAGTAGAAAGTAATTTTCTGTTGAGACAGATTTCTATTTTATACATGTACCATTTCATAAACAGCAGAATTTGGTAAGTCAAAGTGGAGAGTGATAAACCTCTCTAGGAACTATCTTAATCCAGAGACACTGACTGTTTTAGGTAGTCTATTTTTCCCTAGTCAGACATGACATTTAAGACATGGAGATTTCTGGAAAAGCAAATGTGATAAAAAGTTAATCAAGGTATGTGGTGTCCTGTAGGTCTGACATTTTTAAGTTGGGGAAAAAAATACATGCACTGATTGTTAGAACCTGCTTCTAAGAATCCTACTAAAGCAGAATTAAAGCATTTCAACAAGTCTAACAGATATTACTTTTGATGGAATAATTCAGGACTCTGGGGGTCTAGGCTTCATCTGAACTTCAATATACAATCTATTATCTACTATTTCCTACCTTTGGCTGAACTCCACTTTAAAAACATCACTTTATATCCTTTGTGGAAGAAGATGTAGAATACAAAAACAAGATACTTTTTGAAGGGTTACTTACTAATAGTGTCTAAACAGACAATAGTAGTGTCTTTATTTCAAACTCAGTAAGAGGGATAAATAAAAGAGCTTGGTTTAAAACTTTAATGTAGAGTGCTGCAAAGGATAATATATCAGTTAGGATCAATACATGAAAGTATAAAACTAAAATACTTCTGTCAAAAAAATAAAAGAGATAAATGCATTTCATGCGAAGATGGGCACAATAAAGGACAGAAATGGTATGGACCTAACAGAAGCAGAAGATATAAAGCGGAGGTGGCAAGAATACATAGAAGAACTATACAAAAATGATCTTCATGACCCAGACAACCATGATGGTGTGATCACTCACCTAGAGCCAGACATCCTGGAATGTGAAGTCAAGTCGGCCTTAGGAAGCATCACTACTAACAAAGCTGGGATTCCAACTGAGCTATTTCAAGTCTTAAAAGATGATGCTTTGAAGTGCTGCACTCAATATGCCAGCAAATTTGGAAAACTCAGTAGTGCCCACAGGACTGGAAAAGGTCAGTTTTCATTCCAATTCTAAAG
Source organism: Ovis canadensis (assembly GCF_042477335.2). Lineage (NCBI taxonomy): Eukaryota > Metazoa > Chordata > Mammalia > Artiodactyla > Bovidae > Ovis > Ovis canadensis. The sequence goes on from NC_091246.1 coordinate 103,696,649, forward strand.
AAAGGCAATGCCAAAGAATGTTCAAACTACCGCATAATTGCACCCATATCATATACTAGCAAAGTAATGCTCAAAATTCTCCAAGTCAGATTTCAACAGTACATGAATTGAGAACTTCCTGAAGTTCAAGCTGCATTTAGAAAAGGCAGAGGAACCCAGAGATCAAATTGCCAACATTTGTTGGATCATCGAAAGAAAGAGAATTCCAGGAAAACATCTATATCTGCTTCACTGACTACACTAAAGCCTTTGACTGTGTGGATCACAACAACTGTGGAAAATTCTTCAAGAGATGGAAATACCAGACCACCTGACTTGCCTCCTGAGAAATCTGTATGCAGGTCAGGAAGCAACAGTTAGAACGGGACATGGAAGAACGGACTGTGTCCAAGCTGGGGAAGGAGTATGTCGAGGACATATATTGTCACCCTGCTTATTTAACTTATATGCAGAGTACATCATGAGAAATGCTACGCTGGATGAAGCACAAGCTGGAATCAAGATTGCCAGGAGAAATATCAATAACCTCAGATATGCAGATGACACCACTTTTATGGCAAAAAGCTCTTGATGACTAAAGAGCCTCTTGATGAAAGTGAAAGAGGAGAGTAAAAAAGCTGACTTAAAACTCAACATTCAAAAAACTAAGATCATGGCATCTGGCCCCATCACTTAATGGCAAACAGATGGGAAACAACGGAAACAATGACAGACTTGATTTTCTTGGGCTCCAAAATCACTGCAGATGGTGACTGCAGCCAGGAAATTAAAAGACTCTTGCTCCTTGGAAGAAAAGCTATGACCAACCTAGACAGCATATTAAAAAGAAGAGACATTACTTGTTGGACAAAGTCCATCTAGTTAAAGCTATGGTTTTTCCAGTAGTCATGTATGGATGTGAGAGTTAGACCATAAAGAAAACTGAGCACCAAAATTGATTATTTTGAACTGTGGTGTTGGAGAAGACTCTTGAGAGTCCCTGGGACTGCGAAGAGATCAAACTAGTCAACCCTAAAGGAGATCAGTCTGAATGTTCACTGGAAGGACTGATGCTGAAGCTGAAGCTCCAATACCTTGGCCACTAGATGTGAAAACTGACTCATGTGAAAAGCCGCTGATGCTGGGAAAGATTGAAGGCAGGAGGAGAAGGGGACGACAGAGGAGGAGATGGTTGGACAGTAGCACCAACTCAGTGGACATGAGTTTGAGCAAGCTCTGGGAGTTGGTGATGGACAGGGAGGCCTGGTGTGTTGCAGTCCATGGGGTTTGAAAGAGTTGGACACGACTGAGTGACTGAACTGAAATGCAATGTGGGGGACTCCTCTGGTGGTCCAGTGGTCCAGTGGCTAAGACTCAGTGCTCTCAATGCAGGAGGCCCAGGTTCAATCCCTGGTCAGGGAACTAGACCCCACATGCTGTAACTAAGTGTTCATATACTGTAACAAAGTCCCGGCGCAGCCAAGCACAGAAATATTAAAGAGGAGTGAACCAATGAATGCCATGTGCTACCCTGGATCGGATCCTGGGAAAGGAAACAAGCATTAGTGGAATAACTGGTGTAATATGAATAAAGCCTGGAGTTCAGTTAACATAAGCACATAATACATAATAAGCATATAATTTCTTAGCTTTGATACAGAATGCATGACCGTGTAAGATATGAACATTGGGGGGGGAACCTGAGTAGTAGGTATATGGGAGTTTCTATACTATATCTGCAACCTTTCTACACTTAAAATTATTTACTAAAAGGAACAAGTTATTATTGAAAAAACAAAATCGAAAGACGAAACTGAAAAAAGTGCCAAAATGGGAAACAATGTCTGTAGGTATAACAAAGCATTAGGATCTTTAATACATATATAGGGCTCAAATAAATAGATAAAGGTACAACACCTCTGATATGTAAATAGACAAATAAGGAATAATTTACAGAAGACATAAACATTTTTCTAGAAAGCAATTTAGATTTGTATAATGAACATTAAAAAATATGTATACCTTTTGTTCCAGTAATACTATTTTTAGTGACTTACCCAAAGCAGATGCAGTCATAAATATACAGAATGATATTAATTGAAAATTTATCACTAAAAGGAAAAAAAAAAACTGGGAAAAGCCTGTCCACCCATAAGACAATAGTTATGTAAATTATACTATGTATAAATGATGAGTGATGGGACATAGATGGGGAAACAGTGTCAGACTTTATTTTTGGGGGCTCCAAAATCACTGCAGATGGTGACTGCAGCCATGAAATTAAAAGACGCTTACTCCTTGGAAGAAAAGTTATGACCAACCTAGGTAGCATATTCAAAAGCAGAGACATTACTTTGCCGACTAAGGTCCATCTAGTCAAGGCTATGGTTTTTCCTGTGGTCATGTATGGATGTGAGAGTTGGACTGTGAAGAAGGCTGAGCGTCAAAGAATTGATGCTTTTGAACTGTGGTGTTGGAGAAGACTCTTGAGAGTCCCTTGGACTGCAAGGAGATCCAACCAGTCCATTCTGAAGGAGATCAGCCCTGGGATTTCTTTGGAAGGAAAGATGCTAAAGCTGAAACTCCAGTACTGTGGCCACCTCATGCAAAGAGTTGACTCATTGGCAAAGACTCTGATGCTGGGAGGGATTGGGGGCAGGAGGAGAAGGGGACGACAGAGGGTGAGATGGCTGGATGGCATCACTGACTCGATGGACGTGAGTCTGAGTGAACTCCGGGAGTTGGTGATGGACAGGGAGGCCTGGCGTGCTGCAATTCATGGGGTTGCAAAGAGTCGGACACGACTGAGCGACTGAATGGAACTGAACTGAATGTCATAATGCAGTCAAGGAAAATGATGGTATCAAAGATCTTCTAATGCTCGAATCTAGTATTGGACTTCCTTGGTAGCTCAGCTGGTAAAGAGTCCGCCTGCAATGTAGAAGACCCCGGTTTGCTTCCTGGGTCGGGAGGATTCACTGGAGAAGGGATAGGCCACCCACTCCAGTATTCTTGGCTTCCCTGGTAGCTCAGCTGGGAATGAATCCGCCTGCAATGCGGATTGAAAAATTTAAAGGCAGGATTCACAACTAAATATTCAGCATGATCCCTACATAGAAAGATGAAATACATCAGAATCTAACAGTGACATTATTTCTGGTAGTGGGATCATAGGTTCAGATTATTTTTTACTGTTCTCTGTAACTTTCTTTTTCTCTAGTAAACATATATTACACTCATATTAAAAACAAATAACAAAAACCAGGAACTCAAAAACAACCTACTCTCACTAGTCCCGAGTCCTACCCCATCAGACATTCTGACAACAAGAGTAGATTGGAAGCACAGACACCCAGTTAGGACACCATCCACAGGGGCCCACAGGGCTGGCCCCAGAGCTTGCATTGTTCAGTATTTTCAGCTGAGGGTCTGGATGAAGATGTTCAGAACATGCTGATAAACGCACAGCGATCCTTATGTGGACTAGTCAAGATTACCTTCCCATAGTGGGGGAGAAGAGACTGCTAATCAAAGAAATCCAATGGCCACCAATAAAAGTGATCTTTTATTGTTAGTCACTAAGTCAAATATAATATAAATAACAACAAAAAGTCCTATGAACGAACATCAATAATACGCATGGGGGATGGAGAAGCCTATCTGAATTTAAAAACAAAAAAAGGGCCTTGAGCACAACTAAAATGGGAAGAAAAAAAGGATACTTAAAAGTGGGAGTAGGCAAGCGTAACTTTGGGATAATCTGTGCAAACGATGTATGCTGCGCAGTTGCTGTTCAGTTGCTTTTGGCACGCCAGGCTTCCCTGTCCTTCACTATCTCCCAGAGTCAGTGAACGCTGCACAGAATAATGTACAAATTCCTCTTAAATCAGAGGCTTTGTAGACTACTGTGTCCATTAGGTCATCACACCAGTAGATGGGATTAAGCACACCCCGTGTGTCACAACCCCATCCTCAGGTACCATGAAGTCCGGTATGTAATTTACAGTATTTCCTCCTACCCTGCCTTTTTGTGGCCAGGTGAGTTAGATTCAAACATCTGTCTAAACAATCCTAAAAGTTCACCCACTTCATATTGTTCAATAATTTACCCATCCTAGGATTTGATCAAATAATTTCTTGTTGTAATAAAACACTGTCAACAAATATACTATTGAAATGGAAAAATAAGCTAGTTCTCCCCATCAGATTTGGTATTAAAAATTTCAGAGAACATGAGCTTGGGTTGGAAACTTTTTTTAGCTTTAAGAACGTAATTGCACTTTGTAACAGACAGAGGGAGGCATGTGAGACAGTAAATGCATAAGAATTTTGTTGTTCATTTTGAAACTGCTGGCTAAGTTACGTCTTTGTCTTTCCTCCTTCCCTTCTTAATAACAATTCTCCTAAATCCTAGCAAAGTAACTGCTCTGGGTTTCATTAATACAATCTTCATATCACAGAGAGGAAAAGAGAAAAAAATGAAGGTTTCACAGTAAGGTGAGAAAAAAATAGGATTATTTCTATTTCTTTTAAAATTAAAACTAAAAAGCTTTTTCTTTTTTTACTGCTTGACTGTAGGGATCACAGGAAAAACAGAGACCTACCACTCGGCAAAAATCTGTGAAAACTCCAGTGAACTGTTAGCCACTGGGGAGATGAAGTAGAAAGGGATGCTGGAGAGGCCGGCCGAGTCAATGTACTGGTACAGGCACTCCAGGAGGTCGTAGATCACTCCAGAAGGGTAGCAGGGGACCAACACGTTGCCTCCATTCCGTACTGTCAGTGCTAGAAGGGTGGAAGCCACAGGACACTGTGAATCAGACAGACTTCAACAGTATTAAAAACAAAAAAGAAAAGAGAAAAGCTGAGGCCAGAGGGAGGAAAAGTAGCATCAAAAGACCAGTTTCATACAGGGAGGACAGAACTTTACAAATTATGTTTGCATTTCTTTCATTTTCCCACTTCTGTTCCTGTAATTCACTTCATTTGGGTAACAATCAACTTTGTTTTTTTGGGGGAAAATGTACAAAAAAATTAATATTCTATCAACTGAGATATTTGGTGCAAAAAAGATTTTCATACCCATACATGGAAAAAAAAAATCATGTAATCTTGCCTCCACTTTAAATGAATAACAAATATACTATTTTCTTAAGCAAAAGTCATCAAAACAAAAATTTTTATCAAAATATAAAGAACAAAAAAGATTTGAGTTCTAATTTTTGGTTGCTTGCTTTGTAGTTCAAACACAAATAAAATCAGTAGTATTATAGTGTGTAGGTGGGGAAGACCCTGATTTTTTTAAACGAACAATTTTAGTAAGGATTCTCAGTCACTGGTCCATTCAACAAACAATGGACTTAAAAAAAAAAAGAATTATTTATTTTTGGCCCTGCTGGGTCTTCGTTGCTGGGAGGGCTTTCCTCTAGTTGCGGTGAGCCGGGGCTACTCTCCAGGGGTGATGCGCGGCCTTCTCACTACAGTAGCTTTTCTTGTTGTGGAGCACGGGCTTCAGGGTCTTAGGCTTCAGTAGCTGTGACTCCCAGGCTCTAGAGCCCAGGCTCAGTAGTTGTGGGGATGGGCTTGGTTGCCCCAAGGCATGCAGGAGCTTCCTGGATCAGGGACAGAACCCATGTCTCCTACAATGGCAGGAGGATTCTTAACCAACTTGACACCAAGGAGGCCCCAACACTGACTTCTTTTGAAGACTAGCACCAGATTGGGAGGGCCCAGAGGTTTACTGATGATCATTCATCAACATCTCAGGCCCTGGGACCAGGGTGTGCAGGGATGGGTTTGGGGTTTCTTTTTTTTTTTTTTTGGGTTTGGGTTTTCAAGTTCCCAGTGGCAGATGAGCTTCGGGACAGACCATCCCGGCTCCTTCTCTTTTCAGCTCCTGCTCAGAACTTGGTTTCATTTGCCTCTGTTTGGTCTCTCTGATCATTGCTGAGTGGCCCATAAGGAAATAGGCCAGGTTTTTCAGTTTGACTCGTTCTAGTGGCATTTTCTTCCTTGAGTGTTTTGTCTATAAGAAAATCCTCTCTTCTTTAAAGGCTTAAAATCAGTTTTATCAAATGAGGAATTGCAACTTCTAACCAAAATCACATTAGAAGCTGTAACTGCCTGAAATAAGTCAAAGCTCTCAATTTCTTTCCTTGTCTCGTTTCCAATATACGTGAAAACAAAGCAAAGTTAGGGCACAGAACCTGAACTCTATCCTCCTGTATGTCCCAGCTCTCACATCCACGTTCTCCAAGATGCTGTGCATGGAGGACCGGCTGACCCGCTATTACTGGAGCAGGAGCCACGGAAAAGATGAGAGGGCTGCAGGGCTCCAGTCCCAGCCGGTCTCAAGCCGTGGGACCTTAGGAAAGCCACTGCAACCTCCTGGGCCTCAGCTTCCTCACTGCTTATGGGAGGCGTGAACTAAATCAGTGGTTTTCAAGCTTTCTTTTGTAGGAAAATTGCCAGAACATGATAAAAACACAACTTCTCTACTAAGCCTCCTCTCCTCAGACAGTCTGACTGTGGCACAGCCTCAACACTTGAGGCAGCTGGTTAGTGGACCCCTCTGAGAAACAGTGGATTACATGGAAGAGTCTTTCAAGATACGAAACTCTTGGATTCCACGATTCTAGAGTTACAAGCAAACGTACAAAGAGTCTCTTTGAGATCAGTCCAATTATTTTTCCAAGGGAAGAGTAAACTGTTGTTGTTTATTTGTTCCGTCACGCCCGACTCTTTGCGACCCCATGGACTGTGGTCTGCCAGGCTCCTCTGTCTGTGGGATTTCCCAGCAAAGAATACTGGAGTGGGTTGCCATTTCCTTCAACAGGGGATCTTCCCAACCCAGGGATCCCTGCATCTCCTGCACACTGGCAGGTGGATTCTTTACCACTGAGACACCTAGGAAGCCCAAGAGTAAATTACCGGTAGCTTAAAATCAGCAAAGAATAAAAAAGTCTACAACTATTGGCAACGGAAAGTGAAATTTCACAGGATAGTGCCTTCCATGTAAATATCAGAAGACAACCACTTCCGTCCCCCAGAGCTGAGGTAACAGGGTTGAATTCCTCTTTGGTAACAGTCATGGAATGAATGTGTCCCCTGAAGTTCATATATTGAAGCCCTAACCCTCAATGTGACAGTGTTAGCAAGGGGATCCCTTGGGAGGTGACCATGTCTATATGAGGTAATGAGGGTGGAGCCCCCACGATAGGATTAGTGCCCTTATAAAAAGAGGAAGAGGACCCAGGGCAGCCTTTCTCTGCCATCTGGGGACACAGCTCTAAGTCAGAGAGAGGGTCCTTGACCAGAACCGTGCTGTGCTGGCTACCGCATCCCTGACATCCTAACCTCCAGAACAGTGAGAAGTAAGTGTTGTTTAAAGCTACCAGCCTTTGGTATTTGTTATGGTAGCCTGAGCTAAGATAGGAAGCGACCTACACATTTCTAGAAGAAATGCAGCATTTCTAGACTTTATTGACAATTATTCCAAAGAAGCATACATTTATTTCAGGTAGCAAATACTCCACAAGTCTCTCAATTTTAGTCCCCTCACCGCCAAAGAAGAAAAAATAATACCAACCAAATATTTTTGGGGAAAAAATACACCTGTTCAATGTATCCCTGTTGTGAATTCAAAATACTAACAGTCTTTTCTGTGCTATTATTTTCATAGCAAAGACAAGACTATTTATTCCCTCTTTAACTCTGCTTATCCTATAAGCACCCCTGTTCAGTTCACTTCAGTCACCGTTTCTGACTCTTTGCAACCCCATGAATTGCCGTATGCCAGGCCTCCCTGTCCATCACTAACTCCTGGAGTTCATCCAAACTCATGTGCATTGAGTAGGTGATGCCATTCAGCCATCTCATTCTCTGTCGTCCCCTTCTCCTCCTGCCCCCAATCCCTCCCAGCATCAGGGTCATTTCCAATGAGTCAGCTCTGCAGGAGAGGTCAAAGTACTGGAGTTTCAACCTCAGCATCAGTCCATCCAATGAACACCCAGGACTGGTCTCCTATAGGATGGACTGGTTGGATCTCCTTGCAGTCCAAGCGACTCACAAGAGTATTCCCCAGCACCACAGTTCAAAAGCATCAGTTCTTCGGTGCTCAGCTTTCTTCAGGGTCCAACTCTCACATCCATACATGACTAGAGGAAACACCAAAGCCTTGACTAGACGGACCTTTGTTGGCAAAGTAATGTCTCTGTTTTTGAATATGCTATCTAGGTTGGTCGTAACTGTCCTTCCAAAGAGTAAGCATCTTTTAATTTCATGGCTGCAGTCACCATCTGCAGTGATTTTGGAGCCCCCCAAAATAAAGTCTGACACTGTTTCCACTGTTTCCCCATCTATTTCCTATGAAGTGATGGGACCAGATGCCATGATCTTCGTTTTCTGAATGTTGAGCTTTAAGGCAACTTTTTCACTCTCCTCTTTCACTTTCATCAAGAGGTTTTTGAGTTCCTCTTCACTTTCTGCCATAAGAGTGGTGTCATCTGCATATAGGTTATTGATATTTCTCCTGGCAATCGTGATTCCAGCTTGTGTTTCTTCCAGCCCAGCGTTTCTCATGATGTACTCTGCAGAGAAGTTAAATAAGTAGGGTGACAATATACAGCCTTGACGTACTCCTTTTCCTATTTGGAACCAGTCTGTTGTTCCATGTCCAGTTCTAACTGTTGCTTCCTGACCTGCATATAGGTTTCTCAAGAGGCACGTCAGGAGGTCTGGTATTCCCATCTCTTTCAGAATTTTCCACAGTTTATTGTGATCCACACAGTCAAAGGCTTTGGTACAGTCAATAAAGCAAAGTAAGTAAGTAAATAAAGTCACTCAGTCGTGTCCGACTCTTTGTGACCCCGTGGACTGCAGCCCACCAGGCTGGGAGTCCATGGGATTCTCCAGGCAAGAATACTGGAGTGGGTTGCCATTTCCTTCTCCAGGGGATCTTCCCGACCCAGGGATCGAACCCAGGTCTCCCGCATTGGAGGCAGATGCTTTAACCTCTGAGCCACCAGGGTTAGATGTTTTTCTGGAACTCTCTTGCTTTTTCGATGATCCAGCAGATGTTGGCAATTTGATCTCTGGTTCCTCTGCCTTTTCTAAAACCAGCTTGAACATCTGGAAGTTCACAGTTCATGTACTGTTGAAGCCTGGCTTGGAGTATTTTGAGCATTACTTTACTAGTGTGTGAGATGAGTGCAATAGTGTGGTAGTTTGAGCATTCTTTGGCATTGCCTTTCTTTGGGATTGGAATGAAAACTGACCTTTTCCAGTCCTGTGGACACTGCTGAGTTTTCCAAATTTGCTGGCATAGTGAGTGCAGCACTTTCACAGCATCATCTTTCAGGATTTGAAATAGCTCACCTGGAACTCCATCACCTCCACTAGTTTTGTTCGTAGTGATGCTTCCTAAGGCCCACTTGACTTCACATTCCAGGATGTCTGGCTCTAGGTGAGCGATCACACCATCATGATTATCTGGGTCGTGAAGATCTTTTTTGTACAGTTCTTCTGTGTATTCTTGCCACCGCTTCTTAATATCTTCTGCTTCTGTTAGGTCCATACCATTTCTGTCCTTTATCGAGCCCATCTTTGCATGAAATGTTCCCTTGGTATCTCTAATTTTCTTGAAGAGATCTCTAGTCTTTCCCATTCTGTTCTTTTCCTCTATTTCTTTGCATTGATCGCTGAGGAAGGCTTTCTTGTCTCTCCTTGCTATTCTTTGGAACTCTGCATTCAGATGCTTATATCTTTCCTTTTCTCCTTTGCTTTTTGCTTCTCTTCTTTTCACAGCTATTTGTAAAGCCTCCTCATACAGCCATTTTTCTTTTTTTGCATTTCTTTTCCATGGGGATGGTCTTGATCCCTGTCTCCTGTACAATGTCACAAACCTCATTCCATAGTTCATCAGGCACTCTAACTATCAGATCTAGTCCCTTAAATCTATTTCTCACTTCCACTGTATAATCATAAGGGATTTGATTTAGGTCATACCTGAATGGTCTGGTGGTTTTCCCTACTTTCTTTAGTTTAAGTCTGAATTTGGCACTAAGGAATTCATGATCTGAGCCACAGTCAGCTCCCAGTCTTGCTTTTTGCTACTGTATAGAGCTTCTCCATCTTTGGCTGCAAAGAATATAATCAATCTGAATACAGTGTTGACCATCTGGTGATGTCCATGTGTAGAGTCTTCTCTTGTGTTGCTGGAAGAGGGTGTTTGCTGTGACCAGTGTGTTCTCTTGGCAAAACTCTATTAGCCTTTGCCCTGCTTCATTCTGTACTCCAAGGCCATATTTGCCTGTTACTCTAGGTGTTTCTTGACTTCCTACTTTTGCATTCCAGTCCCCTATAATGAAAAGGACATCTTTTTTGGGTGTTAGTTCTAAAAGGTCTTGTAGGTCTTCATAGAACCATTCAGCTTCAGCTTCTTCAGCACTACTGGTTGGGGCATAGGCTTGGATTACGGTGATACTGAATGGTTTGCCTTGGAAGCAAACAGAGATCATTCCGTCGTTTTTGAGATTGCATCTAAGTACTGCATTTTGGACTCTTTTGTTGACCATAATAGCTACTCCATTTCTTCTGAGGAATTCCTGCAAGTAGTAGATATAATGGTCATCTGAGTTAAATTCACCCATTCCAGTCCATTTTAGTCTGCTGATTCCTAGAACGTTGACGTTCACTCTTGCCATCTCCTGTTTGACCACTTCCAACTTGCCCTGATTCATGGCCCTAACATTCCAGGTTCCTATGCAACATTGTTCTTTACAGCATCAGACCTTGCTTTTATCACCAGTCACATCCACAACTGGGTACTGTGTTTGCTTTGGCTCCATCCCTTCATTCTTTCTGGAGTTATTTCTCCACTGATCTCCAGGAGCATATTGGGCACCTACCAACCTGGGGAGTTCCTCTTTCAGTATCCTATCATTTTGCCTTTTCATACTGTTCATGGGGTTCTCAAGGCAAGAATACTGAAGTGGCTTGCCATTCCCTTCTCCAGCACCCCTGACCCACCTGCAAAACCCATCTAAAAGCAAGAAGAGGAAGAGTTTCTATATAAGTGGGAGAATGTTGAACATCGATTGTATAACTGCTAAAAATTCAAACTTACCGTTATAACTACCATTCTTATTGTGCCTTCAGATTTAAGTTGCTTAAGAATTGTTTTTGTTAGGTTCCAGACTGGGTATTGTGTTTTAACCAAATTTTAAAGATTACCAGGGGAATTGTGGGAGGGTCATAGACTTGCTACAACTATGCAGATTTTATAAAAGTGCAATAAAAGTATTTATTTTCCCTTAAAAAAAAAAAAGAATTGCTTTTGTTGATAACAGTAGGTTTTGAAGGATAAAAGAAAGCGTGGAAAAAAATGAGGGAAAAGGTCATAATAGGGGGCATCACAGGGTATGAATATGAAGCAAAGGGACAAAAAAGTACCAGAGGAGCAGGGCGATAAAAAAATAAATGTAAACCATTTCCTCCCATGTAAGACTTTCCCTAGACACATACCTAGGTTGCTGCAGAACTCACCCACCATGCTATCAGGGTTTGCGGTGGGAATCTGGGTAAGGCCCGTCAGGATGAGAACATCGCTGTTTTTGAGAGATGCTTGGTCCATGGGCTGAAAAACCAGAGAACTAGGCTTAGTAATTAAACAAAAAAAGGTTAGGTATCAGAAGTAAAGGAAAAAGAGAACACAATCACTGGTCTTTCCATGTCCAACTTGTCAGCAGGTCATCTCACTTCCTTTTACAACATGCCTATCATTGAAGAGTGGTTGCCCAAGGGAGATGGGTACCAATGGGAGGAAACTTTATGGGGTGATAAAAAAGTTCTGACATGTTATGGAAACTCATAGAAGTCTGGGGAAGGATGGATTCATGTATAATCTGACTGAGTCCCTTTGCTGTCCACCTGAAACTACATTATTAATTAGCTGTGTGTATGCTTAGTGTGTGTGCTCAGCTGTGTCAGTTTCTTTGTGACCCCATCAGGCTCTGCTGTCCATGGAATTTTCCAGGCAAGATTATTGGAGTGGGTTGCTATTTCTTCCTCCAGGGGATCTTCCTGACCAGGGATTAAACACGTGTCTCCTTCACTGGCAGGTGGATTTTTTTTACTACTGTGCCACCTGGGACTCCATTATATAGGAAAAAGTTAAAAAAAAAAAAAAAAGATACCCCAAAAATGTGGAAAAAAAAAAAGCTCTTTTTGTAAAGCTATCTTACACGTATCATTACAAATTTGAGGTGATCCTCAAATCTGAGCCTGTACCAGGATCACCTGGAGGTGGAGTGTGGCCCCCCACCCCTAGGGTTTCTGATTCCGGTTTGAGGTGGGGCCTGAGAAGACGTAATTCTAATGAGCTCCCAGAAGATGCTCCTGGTGGGGAGGTTGATAGTGGTCTGGAGATCACGCCCTGAGATCCACTGCACTGTACAGTCTGGTTCTCAAAACAGGTCTGCCACGTACAGGAAACTGGGAACACTGTGGAAATACAGAGATCAAGACTCAAAAAGCTGGGGTGCTTTTCCCCAAGAGTCAGTGGCAGAGGAGAGAGGACAGACAGTGGATCAGGAACCAGAAATGTAAAGCCCCCTTCAATTCCACTACCAGTACGGGACCTCAGCCAAGCTGTCTTCCTTCAGGGATTTCTCAGAGTCTCATGCGCTAATTTACATGATCTTCCTGTAGCCTATGGAGTCCTATAGCACAATGTTATGCAATCCTTAGGTTGTTCTATTTTTGAATTTCATTCTGACTGCTTTCAGAGCATTTAAAAAAATACGAAGTACCTCTTCCAAATAAATCAGGATTAAAACTGGAAACAAAAATGAAGGCCCATGCAAGGATGTATTGTACAACATGAGGAATATAGCCAATATTTTACAATAACTGTAAATAGTACTCTTTTAAAATTGTATAAAAATAGGGACGTCCCTGGTGGTCCAGTGGCTAAGACTTCGTGCTCCCAATGCAGGGGGCCCGGGTTTGATCACTGGTCAGGGAACTAGATCCCATATGCTGCAACTAAAGATCCTTCATGTTTCACTGAAGACTGAAGATTCCACGTTCTGCAACTAAGACCCGGTACAGCCAAATAAATGTTTTTTAAAACTGCATACAAATAAAAATTTTAAAGTATTTAATAAGAGGAATAGAAAGGGGAAAAATAGAAGGTCCAAAGACCAAGATGCTAGAGAGCTCATCAATGTTTTCATCTTGTAATGTATCTTTTGCTCAATTTCATTTAACCTACTCACTAGAACATCAGAAGGAAAAAACAGAAGGGATAAACATTATCCCTCCTCTTTCCTATCCAAATTTCTCAGTACAATTTCAAATAGCAGTGCAGCCAAGGCCTACCACCTGCATTGCTATTTCTGAGTCCACACGCCTTTTGAGGTATCATCCTTCAGCATCTTATATCTGCATGGACATACGGACTTCATTAATTTTTTTAAATAACATGATTGTGGATGGAAAAGTTGCTTAATAAAGTGAAAATATTTTTTTAAAACATGGATACAGGAGACGTACAGTTGTGACAACTATGTTGAGCAGCTTCTAATTGCTATTTGCGCAGACACAACAATGCGTGTAAGAGCTTTTCTTGTGCTCAGGCAGAACTGACTTGTGTATTCGCCTTCTCAACAAACACGTACGTTCGTTCTTTCCAGAGAAGGAGGGAAGGGGAAGTAAAGCACAGAGGTTTATAGTAACTGATGTGTGAGGAGCATGGGAATGCTCACTGTGTGCATCTGTCAAGAAGGAAACTGGAATGGTGATCAAAGGGACCAAGCTTTGTTGGGTAGTATATTTAACTTACGGATGAGAAGGGCTTTCCAGGTGGCTCAGATGGTAACGAATCTGCCTGCAATGCAGGAGACCCCAGTTTGACCCTGAGGTCACGAAGATCCCTGGAGAAGGGAATAGCAACCCACTCCAGTATTCTTGCCTGGAGAATCCCATGGACAGAGGAGCCTGGCGGGCTGCAGTCGTTGGGGTCACAGAGTTGGACATGACTGAGTGACTAACACACACACACACACACACTCTTAGCTTAAAAGGACAGCAATTTCACACACACACACACACACACACACTCTTAGCTTAAAAGGACAGCAATTTTATAAGGACCTTATTAGAACAAGCCACTAATGGTTCACAGGGCAGATAGGGGATTTAGAGGCCCTTAGAACCTCCTAAAATCGTACAAACAATTCTGTCTCCCTATACACATTCTCCCACAGATTTAATTGGGTTGTCATTTGGGGCCGTGATCTCCAAAAGGTTAATTAAAGACAACTAATCTAAACAATGACTCAGTAGCAATTCTGGCCTTGAAAACACCATCATCTCTGAACCTCAGTCATTACTACCACGATCCTTTAAAAATTAAATGCCCATAATAAAAAACAAAGGCAGTGCGACAACATGACTAGCACCAATTTGGATGTTATAAAATCCTTCATGACTGAGTCACACTGGACGTTCACAGATTTAGCCCTGTATCTAACTCAGACATTTCTTGTGGATTCCTCAGTTCAGTATAGGCAAGCCAGGCCTCCCTGTCCATCACCAACTCCTGGAGTCTGCTCAAACTCATCTTGAGTCGGTGATGCCATCCAACCATCTCATCCTTGTCATTCCCCTTTCCTCCTGCCCCCAATCCCTCCCAGCATCAGGGTCTTTTCCAATGAGTCAACTTTTCACATGAGGTGGCCAAAGTACTGGAGTTTCAGCTTTAGCATCAGTCCTTCCAATGAACACCCAGGAATGGTCTTCTTTAGGATGGATTGGTTGGATCTCCTTGCAGTCCAAGGGACTCTCAAGAGCCTTCTCCAACACCACAGTTCAAAAGCATCAATTCTTCAGCACTCAGCTTTCTTCACAGTCCAATTCTCACATCCATACATGACCACAGGAAAAACCATAGCGTTGACTAGACGGCCCTTTGTTGACAAAGTAATGTCTCTGCTTTTGAATATGCTGTCTAGGTTGGTCATAACTTTCCTTCCAAGGAGCAAGCGTCTTTTAATTTCATGGCTGCAGTCACCATCTGCAGTGATTTTGGAGCCCCCCAAAATAAAGTCTGACACTGTTTCCACTGTTTCCCCATCTATTTCCCATGAAGTGATGGGACCGGATGCCATGATCTTTGTTTTCTGAATGTTGAGCTTTAAGCCAACTTTTTCACTCTCCTCTTTCACTTTCATCAAGAGGCTCTTTAGTTCTTCTTCACTTTCTGCCATAAGGGTGGTAGCATCTGCGTATCTGAGGTTATTGATAGTCCCACACATCATATCCAGCCTTCTGATGCCAATTAGAGCCCACTCTTCTCCGATGTCTCCTTGATTCCCAGTGGGAAGGGATGTGCCCTGCTTCTGAATCCCCACAGCCCTTGACTGGATTTCTAACCTGACAGGACCCATCCCTTGGACCCCGGAGGAAGTCCTGTGGGCACCATCTTCTTCCTCTCCGGTACCCTGTAAATCTAGCACCTCCCCATTTATGTTTCCCTTACAGCTGAGCACAGCCCCCTGTCCAAAGCAGGAGGTTAAGAAATACCACAGGCTAGATGAGGGAAGGAAGGAACGAACAAAGAGATGAAGGCATGTAAGCAGTGCATATCAAGTCTGAGAGAAGGAAACACTGCCAGGTTAAAAACCAAACAGCATGTGTAGAAAGAAGACAGGAGTCCATTAAGTGGTCCAGTCTCTCCCTCCTTGCTCCATGGGATCTGTTTCCCGAGTCCAATCCTTCAAACCAATCATGGACTCTTTGTAGCTCAGCTTCCTCACTGCTTCTGCCCTTAAATATATTACATTAGGTTTAACTCTCACTGGTTGGCACCGCCTCCCCAGTGAGGACAGAGCTTTGTTTCCTCAGGACTGACCCGAGCAGGCTGAGGCTTTGGGACAACTTGGGGCTACGTCCATGGAGAGGAGAGAGCTTCCTGCGGCCTTGGCAGTTAAGGTGGGGAGCAGTATGTGGTGGTTCGTCCCAGACGTCTTTCTTAAATAACATTTTTGGGACATGGCTGTGTCCTTTCCCAGGAGGAGTAGGCCCTTCATGGACATATCCAAGGGAACACTGCAGAGAGATGTGTTACTAGAGACTCAGTCATCTGGTAGAGGAACTGAGGCCCAAAGAAGAGAAGTGGTTTTTTTCAGACTGCCCCCTCCTGAAGGGTCAATACTCGGCCCAGGCCTGGCTCTCACGTAGTGGGCTCTGATGCGACAGAAGATAGTGGAGAACTGAAGCCCAGGTGTTCCACAGGGCCAGCTGGCCAGAGGAGCACAGGCAGCCTCAACGGGCTATCCTGAAGTCTGGGTTCTGTGGAGGCAGGAAAATATCTTTGTGTCGACCTTCATCTCCAGCTCTATCCTAGGCACCAGGTAAGCAAGTGGTTTTAATGCCTTGTGCTCTGTATCAGGGAAAGTCAGACACTTCCAGAAAATTCCCAAGGACTGAACTTGACTGACTGTAAGATCTCCTTAAGGCCAGGCACAGAGGGAGAAGCAGCAGCCTACAGATATTTCCTGAGAATATCTCGAAGGAAATGAATTCCTTCACGAATTAATTCCTTAGAAGACTAAGGAGTGGCTGAGAAAAGCTAACATGTACATCCACATGAAGAGCTGGAGCAGGTCACAGATTTATTGCAATCAAATGCATTAGAAAAATCAATCAATCAAACAAACAAAAAACCAGAAAACTTTTATTCTAGAGCATCCAGATCAGAGAACTGCATAAACAACAAAACACTTGTGGAATTCAGAGGGAAGAAGAAAAATGTAAAAAACAAAACAGAGCAAAACAAACTTACCCAAGCAACTGTCTTGACTCTAAAAACCTGACTCCAAGACTCCAAATTTGAGATATTTTCTTCAGAATTAACAGAAGAATCTACATTTACGTTTATTACTGCCAAAGACTTTAAGACCTCAGGAAAACTGACCAGGGGGAGCATCTCCCTGGGCCCCAGAGGGAGAAGGGTCAGGAAGAGGAGCCAGAGAAAATACAGGTGGTGTGCTAGAAGAAAACATTCTCTCAGGCTGGCCACCAGCCTCTTCCACCCCTAAGGGCAAGAAGGAATTCCCACTGTGACCACCAGAGGCTTCAGGGTACTGACTGGGCAGAAAATCTCAATTGATTAAAAAAAAAATTTTATTTATTACAAAGAAAAAATTTTCTTTCCAATGTTCTATGTCAGGGGTTCTTAACCTGATGAATAACAATGGGCTTCTATAAGCTCTATAAGCTCAGTCTTCAGAAAATAAATGTAAAATGTCATACAGATGTGCAATAGATTTTTTTTTAAAATTAACAGTTCTTATCGATTCTTACTACCAGGATTTTGAGGCTGTGACCCACAAAATGTTAAGAACCACTACTCTATGGACTTCCCTGGTGGTCCCACGGCTAAGACTCCATGTTGCTAATGCAGGGGGCCCAGGTTCAATCCCTGGTCAGGGAACTGGATCCCACATGATGCAACTAAGACCCAGCACAGTCAAATAAATGAATAAATATTAAAGAAAGAAAGAAAGGGAAGAACCACTGCTCTAAGGCAGAAGTTTCCACAGGGAGCCTCTGCTGTCAAAACATCTCTCCTCTCATTCTTACACATACTCAACCACCCATCTGGCAACCGGAGAACCACCTGTTTGAGCCTCAAGGCCCAGTGTTAACTGGTTAGGAATTAGCCTGGTGACTGACTAAGCCTGGACTCCCTATTTTTGTTCCAGGCAAGGATGTAAGTGAGAGTCCTCAGGACAGGAGGGCTGAAGGGGTTTGGACACCTTTCCAGGTCCCTTATGTGGTCAGGAGAAGGATGGGAACAGATCAAGATCATAAATGAACCAAACGCAAACCCTAAAGCACTGCTAATACGAACAACACCAATAAATGTCTACCACTAACTTTAAAGTTCCACACTTCAAATTTTAGCCTTGGGACTTCCCTGGTAGTCCAGTAGCTAAGACTCTGCGTTTCCCATGCAGGGGCCCAAGGCTCTATTGCTGGTTGGGGAATTTGATCTAGATCCCAGAAGTGGCAACGGAGACCTGGCACAGCCAAATAAATCAATATTAAAACAACAACAACAAAATATATATATATTTTTAGTCTTGCACGAATATCTGTCCTGTCCGAGGCCAGCCTCTAAAATGACCCCCAAATTCTGCGGCTCCCCATGTCTGGGTATATGCAGGTTTTGCCTTTTTATACCGGTGATTTTCACATCTAAAACTCAAGCCCCACCCCTGAAGTCAGGCAGAATAGCCAGGAAACTACTGAAATAATGGGTATTAAGTTGCCTTTTCAAACCATCATAATAGAAAAATTAGTGTTCAAACATTGGTTCACAATGCACAAGCAAATCCATTAATTTCATTTCAAAGGCCAAAAAGGCTGCAGCTCTAATAACTAAAAGTGCTCTCTAGTTATTGCTAATGCGTTCAGGGGACCCATCCAATGGTTACTGTTTGTTCTGTGCAAACAGTATTATAGTTTTTAAACTGTGTCCAATGCCCTGTTTCTGGGCGTATCTGTTTGAATAAGATGTTGTTTAAAAAAAAAAAGCTTTAAATAATTTAAATGTCTGACAGTGATAAAACAGTTAAATACTTTTCTGTATATCCATATCATGGAATTAGGTAGCTATCAAATATCACATGGTAGACCTAATCATCTAAGAAAAGTTCATTAAATCAGAAAGAGCAGAAAAGCAGGCTGTAAATTCTCTCTTAATCTTAAGATAAGTACATTTTTTTTCCCCTCTGAGAATTTTATATTTTCCAAAACTACTAAAATAAGTGGCTCAGATGGTTAAGAATCTTCCTACCATGCAGGAGACCCGGGTTTGATGCCTGGATCAGGAAGAGAAGGGAATGGCAACCCACTCCAGTATTCTTACCTGGAGAATCCCAAGGACAAAGGAGCCTGGTGGGCTATGGGGTCCATGGGGCCGAAAAGAGTGGGATAGGACTGAGCAACTAACACAGTAACACAGAAAATTACTGTAACAAACATAAATTACTGTTCTAACAGATATATCTGGAGAAGAAAATGGCAACCCATGCCAGTATTCTTGCCTGGATAATCCCATGGACAGAGGAGCCTGGTGGGCTATGGGGTCCATGGGGCTGAAAGAATGGGATAGGACTGAGCAACTAACACAGTAACACACAAAATTACTATAATAAACATAAATTACTGTTCTAACAGATATATCTGGAGAAGAAAATGGCAACCCATGTCAGTATTCTTGCCTGGAGAATCCCATGGACAGAGGAGCCTGGAGGGCTATGGTCCATGTGGTCACAAATAGTTGGATACAACTAAATGACTTAGAAAATAATATTAATTTAAAACAAAATGAAAAATCTTGACAAGATAGAGCATAAACACAAGCTGCTGGCTGTCTTGTAGAATTTCAGGGACAGCATAGAAAGAAAGGCAAACGACACATTTTGAGAAACTGAAAAACTAGAATAAATTCCCAGAGAGACTAGAATAAATTCCAGGGTCCTGGAATGGGGACAAAATGACGTCGTCTTTGTTCAGTCGGTAAGTCACGTCCAACTCTGCAATCCCATGGACTGCAGCACGCCAGAGCCAGAGCCAGAGCCAAAAAGGGCTGGGCACCGAGGGAAGAACAGGGGCCGCGAAGAGAACTCTGACCCTTCTCCTCTGCAGGACCCCTGGCAGATGGCAGCCTGCTCCAACATACTGCAAGGGAGAAAATACTGGGACAGCAGCATGAATGTTCACAGAACATGCAGACACACCCACAAGCCCTCGCTTACTCCCTTCACCCCACACGGCAGAGAGACAAATCCTGGGAAAAAAGCAGTGTCTGGAGCTGAGGTACAAGAGGGTTTCCCTGAGAGGCAGGTAAGCGGTAACAGCTGACAGGGAAATAAAACCAGACGACTGACGGATGCAATGTCTACTAAAAACAGTAAGCTAAAACCCCACCCTACACAGAGAATTAGCTAACCAGATGGAACAGCAGCATTTACATTAAAAAAAGGCCATGCACAAATAAAGTAAAAATCAGTAAGTAAAATAAAAATAAGTATAGGGCTTCCCTGGTGGTCCAGCGGCTAAGACTCCAGGCTCTCTATGCAGGGGGGGCCTGGGTTTGATCCCTGGTTGGGGAACTAAATATCCCACGTGTTACAACAAGATCTAGTGCAGCCAAATAAATAAAAATAAGTATTTAAAAAAGTATAAAAAGCAACATTTGGAGATACTGTATATGGAAATATAATCATTGAAGTAAAGAATTCAACACACAGGTTGAAGAGCAGTATGGATATAGCTAAAGAATGAACTCATAAGTTGAAGCAGGAGGCTGTAAAGAGATGAGAAACATAAAAGAAAAGAGATATGGAAAACACAGACTTATCAATATCTATATGCTAGAAGTTCTTCAAGAAGAAAAAAAATCAACCAGAAGGAATAAATAATTTAAAAAACAATTAAAGAATTTTTCTACGTTAAAGGAAGTTGGAAGATCTTACAGGAAAAACAGGAAAATAAACAGGAGAAAATACACATTTAAAATACATCACAGTGAAATTTTTTAAGAGCATTGAGGATAAAGGGAAAATTCTACAAGCATATCCCACTGATGAACATAAATCTGAAGGGCTTTGCAATTCTTCAATGCAATAAGGGTACAAGTGGAAAACGAAGAAATAGTTTCATAGCGTTATAGGTTCAAAGATTTTTTTCCCTTTAATTTTATGTCTATCTAAGCTATTATTTATCAGGACGTCCCTGATAGCTCAGTTGGTAAAGAACCCGCCTGCAATGCAGGAGACCCTGGTCCAATTCCTGGGTTGTGAAGATCCGCTGGAGAAGGGATAGGCTACCCACTCCAGTATTCTTGGGCTTCCCTTGTGGCTCAGCTGGTAAAGAATCCGCCTGCAATGCAGGAGACTTGGGTTCGATCCCTGGGTTGGGAAGATCCCCTGGATAAGGGGAAGGATACCCACTCCAGTATTCTGGCCTGGAGAATTCCATGTCACTTAAGCTCTCAGTGACAGTGAAAGTGAAGTCACTCAGTCATGTCCAACTCTTTGCGACCCCATGGACTGTAGCCTACCAGACTCCTCTGTCCATGGGATTTTCCAGGCAAGAGTACTGGAGTGGGTTGCCATTTCTGTCTCCAAATGTTAAAAGCTATCATTTAAGTGTGAGGAAAATTTAAACATATTCTCAGTAGTTAAAAATCTCATAAGGATTACCATTTTAAGACCCTCATGGTGAACATTCCTCAATTATTCCTGGTAAAAGAAAAGTAAATCTAGGAGGAATGTGAGCTTTATGGGAAAGAAGGTTGAAAATAAAAAAAGAACAAAGTTCACTGTCGTCTAAACATGTTCGCCACCCTGTTGATGTTCTGTCACTAAGCCATGCCCAACTCTGTGACCCTACGGACTGCAGCACACCAGGCTTCCCTGTCCTTCACTATTTTCTGGAGTTTTAAATAGCCTGAGACTAAATTTCTAAATACTACTGACAATGGTGGGTAGGGGAGAGGTGGGAGGAAAGAAGAGAAAAAAGATGAAAGGGACAAGAGGAAACTAGCTCTAGAGGAAGAGACAGACAGTGATAAAGATAATCACAGGAGGAACAAAAGAAGGGATAAACTGGAAGAGTAAGACATACATAGATAGCAAACAGGGATCTCTTGTATATAACACAGGTAACGCTGCTCAGTATTATGCAACAACCTAGGAGGGAAAAGAATTTGAAAAGGAACAGATACATGTATAAAGGAATCACTTTGCTGTATACCTGAAACAAACACACAATGAATCAACTACTGTTGTTCAGTAGCTCAGTCGTGTCTGATTCTATGCAAATCCATGGACTGCAGCACACCAGGCTTCCCCATCCTTCACTATCTCCCGAAGTTTTCTCAAATTCATGTCCATCGAGTCAATGATTCCATCCAACCATCTCATCCTCTATTGTCCCCTTGTCCTCCTGCTCTCAATCAGGGTCTTTTCCAATGAGTTGGCTCTTCCCATTAGGTGGCCAAAGTATTAAAGCTTCAGTATAAGTTCTTCCAATAATATTCAGGGCTGATTTCCTTTAGGATTGACTGGTTTGATCTCCTTGCAGTTCAAGGAACTCAAGAGTCTTCTCCAGCACCACAATTCGAAAGCATCAATTTTTCAGTGCTCAGCCTTCTTTATGGTCCAACCCTTACATCTAGTACATGACTACTGGAAAAACCTAGCTTCGACAACATGGACTTTTGTCGGCAAAGTGATGTCTCTGCTTTTTAATACACTGTCAAGGTCTGTCATAGTTTTTCTTCCAAGGAGCAAGTGCCTTTTAATTTCGTGGCTGCAGTCACTGTCTGCAATGATTTTGGAGCCTGGGAAAATAAAATTTGCCACTGTTTCCATTGTTTCTCCACCTATTTGTCATGAAGTGATGGGACCAGATGCCATAATCATAGCTTTTTGAATGTTGGGTGTAAGCCAGATTTTTCTATGAT
Source organism: Ovis canadensis (assembly GCF_042477335.2). Classification (NCBI taxonomy): domain Eukaryota; kingdom Metazoa; phylum Chordata; class Mammalia; order Artiodactyla; family Bovidae; genus Ovis; species Ovis canadensis. Next base: position 103,719,171 of record NC_091246.1, read on the forward strand.
TCCTATGAGTAAACTATGCTTCAGTATAAAATTAAAAATGAAAAAAAAATTAACAAATATGTTTAAACTTGCAAAAAGAAATTTAGTCTTCTAAAAAAAGGCAAGAAAACACAGGGGAAAGAATGAACTTAAAAAATGTGAAGATGGCATAAACAAGACCCAAATAGTGATTTAAGAAACATAAATAGGTTTCACTAATCAAAGAGACTCTGTAGATTAAAAAAGAAAAAAAATTCTTTACTATGTTGTCTGCAAGGGATTCACTAGGACAGGACACAGAAAGAGTAGGGGGAAAAAGGATGAAAAACACTAGCAGCAAGTATAGAAAGGAAAAAGACTCCTGGCTTTTAATGTAGTCTTGATAGAGAAAAAAAGGAAAGCAATTGATCAACAAGACATAATGATAACATAAACACATATCCCTGAGTATACGGCTTAAAATATAAACAGATAAGTCAACAAGTAACGCATCTTTTTCAGATACTGGTAGCTGAGCAAAGATGTGAGAATTAAAAACACAACAGACTCAAAGGGATTAATACATATGGAAAATAATTTCATTCAGCAGTGAATACAGTCTTTTCCAATATACGTAAACATTTACAAAAAAAGGATTGTGTTTCAAAGTAAGCCTGAACAAATTTCAATGAATCTGTAAATTCTTATTGTAACACACAAAAAAATTAGAATAGACTCCTGAAACCTAACCACGATATGACAAAAGTCTTATTTAACTCTAAGTCTAACCATACTGGATAGTCTTGAAACAAACAAAAGTATACCATAAAATAAACTCTGGTTATTTAAATCAGGAACATTAAGAAGGAAATTATGATATACTTAGATATAAATGACAAGTACTTATCAAACTTTAACAGTTTCCCACAGCTCAGTCTTCAGTCCTCAGCACTTATATTTAAAAAACTCTGGTGGCTCTCCAGTTCGTCTCCAGGCATGCCTTCACGTCCAAGTCCCAGCTCTGCATTTCCGCTTGTCTCAGGTTCTCTAACTCCCATTCGTCATACCCACTATCCTCTTCTGCAGCTAATGGCCACCCCTGGCCAACCCTTCTTGTCAACTGGATTCATGTCATTACCACCATTCTCTGAGTCATCAGGTATGAAATCTCTGCCTTATATTTTTCCTTCCCCAAAGATAGTAGGCATTCAAGAAATTTGCTGAATTTAAGATCCGCCAATGTTTTAACTTACCTTTCCATCCTTACTATTTCAGGCTTAATCCAAAGTCTCATTTCCATTTGCTTACTAGATCAGTATAACAGTCTGCCACATTCTTCCTAGCTCATGAGCTTCCATTACTAAAGCTGAATTGGCCCTTTACTATATTAATATAAAGTCTAACTTTATAACTGCTGTGACAGGGTGTAAGCAGCTGCAAACAACCTGTAAAACAATGGGTGTGGCTATATGTCAACAAAACATTATTAACAAAAACAGGTGGGAGATCAAACTTGGTTCAAGGACCATAGTTCGCTGGTATCTGAAGTAGACTACTGAGCTTTTTCAAACCTTTTCTTATCCCTCCTAATTCAATACAGAATCCAATCATCTGGGCAAAAGAAAATCTAATTTACTTTCTTTTTTACATACAATAGTGGTTGCCAGCTAGAAATTAAAATTAATTACTTAGGTATGTTACTCATTACTTTCCAGACCTTATTTTTCCCTTTCAATTTATGGATCTTGTAAGAATAATTTACTGGAAATTACATCGATAGTACTGCAAGGGCTTTGATCTAAGCAGGACAAATCGGAAGAACTGGCAGCCAAGTAATCTTTCTGTCTTTTATGAGAGAATATATATCAGGAATGATAGAAGCTGCCAATACAAAATTTTGATTCAGTGAAGCAGATTAAGATGACACTGATGGGCTTTTGACTTCAGCAAGCGGGAAAGGCCCAGAATTCTGCTAGCTATAGGAAAAAATAGCAACTTGTCCCCTGTAGACCTTGAAATAAAAGTTGCTTATAAAAAAGGTATGAAAGCAAAGCAGAGTGGCAGCTCAGAGCATTCTATTGTTCTAGACTTACAACATTCTTTATCTCATGTTAAAATGCAATATGGATTTCACCAAGTCATCTATCCATCCATCATCCATTGACTATCTAACCTCCACTGCCCTCCTTTATAAACATGGAAAGATATATGTGTGCTGTGCCAAGCTGCTTCAGTCGAGTCCTACTCTTTGTGACGATGGACTGTAATCTGCCAGGCTCTCTGCCCATGGCGTTTTTGAGGCAAGAACACTGGAGTGGATGGCCATGCCCTCCTCCAGGGGATCTTCTGGAGCCAGGGATCAAACCCACATCTCTTATGTCTCCTGCACTGGCAGGTGGGTTCTTTACACTAGCACCACCTTTTATACCCAGATAATCATGATGGTGTGCTCATTCACCTAGAGCCAGACATCCTGGAATGTGAAGTCAAGCGGGCCTTAGAAAGCATCACTACGAACAGAGCTAGTGGAGATGATGAAATTCAAGTTGAGCTATATCAAATCCTGGAAGATGATGCTGTGAAAGTGCTGCACTCAATATGCCAGCAAATTTGGAAAACTCAGCAGTGGCCACAGGACTGGAAAAGGTCAGTTTTCATTCCAATTCCAAAGAAAGGCAATGGCAAAGAATGCTCAAACTACCGCACAGTTGCACTCATCTCACACGCTAGAAAAGTACTGCTCAAAATGCTCCAAGCCAGGCTTCAACAATATGTGACCCGTGAACTTCCTGATATTCAAGCTGGCTTTTGAAAAGGCAGAGGAACCAGAGATCAAATTGCCAACATCCGTTGGATCATGGAAAAAGCAAGAGAGTTCCAGAAAAACATCTATTTCTGCTTTATTGACTATGCCAAAGCCTTTGACTGTGTGGATCACAATAAACTGTGGAGAATTCTGAAAGACATGAGAATATCAGACCACCTGACCTGCCTCTTGAGAAATCTGTATGCAGGTCAGGAAGCAGCAGTTAGAACTGGACATGGAACAACAGACTGGTTTCAAATAGGAAAAGGAGTACGTCAAGGCTGTATATTGTCACCCTGCTTATTTAACTTATATGCAGAGTACATCATGAGAAACACTGGGCTGGAAGCAGCACAAGCTGGAATCAAGATTGCCGGGAGAAAAATCAATAACCTCAGATATGCAGATGACACCACCCTTCTGGCAGAGAGTGAAGAGGAACTAAAAAGCCTCTTGATGAAAGTGAAAGTGGAGAGTGAAAATGTTGGCTTAAAGCTCAACATTCAGAAAACGAAGATCATGGTGTCTGGTCCCATCACTTCATGGCAAATAGATGAGGTAACAGTGGAAACAGTGTCAGACTTTATTTTTTTGGGCTCCAAAATCACTGCAGATGGTGACTGCAGCCATGAAATTAAAAGACGCTTACTCCTTGGAAGGAAAATTATGACCAACCTAGACAGCATATTGAAAAGTAGAGACATCACTTTGCCAACAAAGGTCCGTCTAGTCAAGGCTATGGTTTTTCCAGTGGTCATGTATATATGTGAGAGTTGGACTGTGATGAAAGCTGAGTGCTGAAGAATTGATGCTTTTGAACTGTGGTGTTGGAGAAGACTCTTGAGAGTCCCTTGGACTGCAAGGAGATCCAACCAGTCCATCCTAAAGAAGACCATTCCTGGGTGTTCATTGGAAGGACTGATGCTAAAGCTGAAACTCCAGTACTTTGGCCACCTCATGCAAAGAGCTGACTCACTGGAAAAGACTCTGATGCTGGGAGGGATTGGGGGCAGGAGGAGAAGGGGACGACAGAGGATAAGATGGCTGGATGGCATCAGTGACTCGATAGACGTGAGTCTGAGTGAACTCCAGGAGATGGTGATGGACAGGGAGGCCTGGCATGCTACGATTCATGGGGTAGCAAAGAGTGGGACACGACTGAGCAACTGAACTGAATTGATACATTCAAATACAATTCAAATTTCTCATGAAGTCCTACAGGGCTTGGCATCTTGGACATGTTATGATCATACTTCATACACTGCAATCACAAGGGTGTCCTCTGTTCTGCAGACATGTCCAGCTTCTTTTAGTGTTAGGAACTCTCATCTGCTATGTCTCTGTCATACCTCGCCCACACAGCTTTACATGCCTCATTTCTCCAGGTCTCAGTTCCAACGAGATGTTTCCCTGGAATCTTTCTCTGACCATCCAAGTTAAAGTAGTCACCATCACTCTCTACAGAGCTCTGTTTTCAGTACCTGCGTCACCACCTGGAAGCATTTTGCGCATTTATTTTCATCATGCCATTCTCTCTCATCACATGACCACTGACCCCTGAGAGGAGACTTTGTGGTTCACCACTGAATCTCTAACACCTAGATGAGTGCTTGACACAGCAGGCCCTTAGTAAATATTGAAAAATTAGTATTTGCTGAGTAAATCAGCAACCATCTCTGTTACATACATTAGCTCTGGTTATTAGAAGTGCTGGGAAATCTCTAAATCCCAGAGGTGACCTAAAGGCAGCATGATTTTATAGAGGAACTACGATCCTAAATGTTCAGACACAAATAATCTAACTTTGATAAAGAGTAGGACATAAAGTTTCAGGTAAGCAAGATGAAAAAGCTCTAGAGATCAGCTATACCATACTGCACTTATAGTCAACAACCATGTACTGTACAGTTACACTTTTATTATAAGGGTATAGCTTATGTTCTACAGTAGGAGATGGCAACCCGCTCCAGTATTCTTGCCTAAAAAATCACATGGACAGAGGAGCCTGGTGGGCCACAGTCCATGGGGCTGCAAAGAGTTGGACACGACTGAGTGACTGAGCACATACCTCATGTTAAGTGTTCTTACACAACAAAATATAATGTTTGTAGAAACTAAAATCAGAAAGATTTAAAAGGCTGATGCTTTGGTAAAGCTGCAGTATAAAAAATTTATATACAGAAATCTGTTGCATTTTTATACACTAACAATGAAAGATGAGAAAGAGAAATTAAAGAAACAATCCCATTTACCACTGCACTGAAAAAGAGTAAAATACCTAGGAATAAACAAGACAAGAGACCTGTATTCCAAGAAGTATAAGATACTGATGGAAGAAACTGAGGATGACACCAACACAGGGACACATACGCCATGTTCTTAGATTGGAAGAATCAATACTGTTGAAATGACTATACTACTCAAGGCAATATATAGATTCAATGAAATCCTTACCAAACTACGACTGCCATTTTTCATAGAATTAGATAAAAAAATCTTAAAAGTTGTATGGAGACACAAAAGACCCTGAATAGCCAAAGCAATTTTGAGAAAGAAAAGCAAAAGGAATCAGGCTTCCTGAACTTCAGACTGTATTACACAGCTATAGTCATCAAGACAGCATGGTACTGGCACAAAAACAGTATTATAGATAGATGGAGCAGGAGGACAGAAAGGCCAGAAATAAATTCATGTACCTGCGGTCAATTAATCTACAACAAAGGAGGCAAGACTACACAATGGAGAGAAGAGTCTCTTCAATAACTGGAAAACTGGACAGCTACATGTTAAAAAAAAATGAAGACAGAATAATCTTTAATACCATACTCAAAAATAAACTCAAAATTAAACAACTAAATGTAAGACTGGATACTATAAAAACTCTGAAAAGCTAGGCAGAACACTCTTTGACATAAACTGCAGCAATATCTTTTTTTGATCCATCTCCCAGAATAATGGAAATAAAAACAAAAACAAATAAATGGGAGCTAATTAAACTCAAAAGCTTTTTCACAGCAAAGGAAATCAAAAGAAAAAAAAAAAAGAAAGACAACCCACAGAATAAGAAAAAAGCTCATGAAGTTTTATACCCCCAAAACAAACAACCCAATTTAAAAAAGAACAGAAGATCTAAACAGACATTTCTCCAAAGATATACAGATGGCCAACAGGTCCATGAAAAGATGTGCAACCTCACTAATTATTAGAGAAACACAAATCAAAACTATAGTGAGGTATCACCTCAAACTTGTCAGAATGGCTATTATCAAAAAAGTCTACAGACAATACATGCTAGAGAAGAAGTAGAGAAAAGGGAATCCTCCTGCATCGCTGGTGGAAATGTAAACTGGTCCAGCCACTATGGGAAACAGTATTTTTTTCTTAAAAAAAAAAAAAAAGAGTTACCACATGATCCAACAATCCCATTCCTGGGGCTTTTATCCAGAGAAAACGTGGCTCGAAAGGATACATGGACTGCAGGGCTAACTGCATCGCTATTCAAAACAGCCAAGACATGAAAGCCACCTAAAGCCCACTGACAGAAGAATGGACAAAGATGTGGTGAATACACACAATGGGATGCTGCCCAGCCATTAAAAAGGAGGAAACAATGCCATCTGCAGCAACATGGATGGGCTTCGCAATTATCATACTGAGTGAAGTCACTGAGACAGAGAAGACAAATGCCGTATGATATTGCTTTACACGTAGAATCTAAACAGATACAAATGAACTTATTTACAAAACGGAAGCAGACTCAGAAATTACAGAATCAATTTATGGTTATGGCCAGGAGGGCTGGGCGAAGTGACAGATTGGGAGTTAGGGATTGACACGTACACACTGTTCTACTTAAAATAGATAACCAAGAAGGACCTACTGTAGAAACCAATAAATAAATAAAAAATGACAAAGAGCTGACGCCACTCTGGAAACATTCTGAATTTAGGGTAAGTTACTGAAAATTCAGGGATTCCCTGGTGGCTCAGACAGTCTGCCTGTAATGCAGGAGACCCAAGTTTGATCTCTGGGTTGGGAAGATCCCCTAGAGAAGGAAATGGCAACCCACACCAGTATTCCTGCCTGAAAATCCTGTGGATGGAGGAGCCTGGTGGGCTATAGTTCATAGGGTCACCAAGAGTCAGACATCACTAAGCGACTTCACTTTCAACTGAAAATCTGAGTTGTTCCAAGAGAATTTAGAATTACCTGTGGGTGCGTGGTAAGCAAGGAAGATCCAGAGACATAAGACACTTTCTCATAATGGGACTGGATGATCCAGTTGGAGCTTCCAAGGGCATAGCCAGAGCTTAGAGGAGTCACCTGGACCGCACCGAAAAGCTCCTAGAAAAGAACAATGCAAGAATGCGTGCTGAACTTTCAGTAGTGCAGTCATGCCAGTTAAGTTTGCAGAGAAAAAAAACCAGAAAATCCTTCTCCACTTAGAAACTACTTCCAAGTGAATCATAAAGTTTAAGAACAGAAAGATGGTGGAGACCATGGGACAGACACATCTTACAGTCCTTTACTTATCACATTTCTGAGAATTTCAGTCCATCCACATTTCACCAGGTACCCATTAAAAGGCAGAGATGATACATCATGATATAGGCCAAAGAGATAAATACTTAGTTTTTTTTTCTTCTTTCTTTTTAACCCTTTTCAGGTTAGGAATTAATATCTTGGTTGTTCTGTAAAAAGTGGCTCTGGGCCACAGTTAACAGGAATGGGAACCCTCATCATGATCAGAGCTCAGAAGTCATATATGTCAAATTATTTCTTGGTACCTTTGATGCTGTTTTCTACTTCACAAATCCAAAACCTGTAAAGTGGAGTCACTGTTCTAAAGTAAACAGGATGAGATGCCTTTTTTCCCCCCTGACTTATTATATGCTAATGAGTGATGGGGAATATAAGGTTTAGGAGAGAGCACCAGTAAGAACCTGGGAAGGATGGAGGAAAATAATAGATGTTCTATCTTTCCACCATGTACTAGTACAAGACTTATAGTGACTGACTGGCTTAAAAAAGGGAACTATAGAATCCTTCCAAAGAATCAAAAGCATTCATCAATCAGTAAAATTGTATTAACACTCACAATTTTCTGAGAATATCCCACCAGCTGGATCTTACTAAGGGCCGAGTTCACCTCCTGCATAGTGTAGCATCTTCTCCAGGTCGAGACTTCCACTGCATCCTTGAGAGGAGAGGGCAGGAGTCTGGAAACAGATCATCAAGTCAATTCTTATGAACAGAGAATACTGTTCAAATAACTTGTCCATTTTGTCTAAGCTGTCCAACCTATTGGCATATCCTGATGTTCACAGGATGAACATTCCTTTATAATTACTTTTATTTCTGTAAGGTTGGCAGCTCTCTCCTCTCTTTAATTTCTGAATCGAGTAATTGCAGTATTCTCTCCATGGGGTGGGAAACAGTCGGACACGGCTGGGTGACTGCACTAAGCTGAACTCCCTTTATCTTGGTCAATCTAGCTAAAGGTCTGGTAATTTTGTTGCTCCTTTCAAAGAACTAACTTTTGGATTCATTGATTTTTCTCCATTGTTTTTCTACTCTTGATTTTATCCAGCATATAGCTGGATCTTCTTTTTTGTCTTTTTAAACCCATGTGATAATTTTGGTCATCTGAACTATTTAAGCCATTCACACGTAATGTTACTACTGATATATTAATATAATAGTTGGCTTACATTTACCAATTTAATTTTTGTTTTTTAATATATCACATCTTTTTTTGTTCTTCTATTCCTCCACTGATTTTTAAAAATAGTGACTGAATATTTTCTGATGTAGCTTCTGAAATCCCTTCATGATTTTTCACTTTTTTAAAAGTTATTTCCTTAGCGGCTATCCTAAGGGCTTATATCTCTTAATATAGAGCATTTCTATATAACCTCTCACATTCTCTTGCCTGTTCAAAAAGGATAAATGAAATAAACATTACTCGTGGGCCTGCAAAGTTATAGAAAAGAACTAGGTTAAACACATCTGAGGCTTGGCAGAAAGAGGAAAATAAAACACATTTTTGCAACTTTTCAAACCAGCATCAGGAGCACTCATTAAAACAAACAAAAATGTGTCATTAGAAAGACATTTTATCCAATATTATTTTGCTCAAACACAAATAAGAATAGACCTAAAGAGTGACTTCTCTGAGATTCTGTGCGATACAGGTGAAGGGATTTCCAGAGAACGGAACCTGTGCAGTAGTTCTGTTCTATCTCCTAAACTGACACTGAACAATAGTAAAGAATTACACACACACACACACACACACACACAACTGGACCTTAAGACAAAGAGATGAGAGGAGAGCTAATAGCAACAGCATTTTAGAAAGTAGAAAGACAAATAACGACTGATTTCGCAGACCCAGGAAAGTTAAAGTCACTTAATTTATACTGCAGAACTCACGAAAAGCTCAGCAATGGGAAACAACAGGTATGTCTTGAAGTGAGCTTAAAGGTGAGCCTAAAAACAAGAAAATTCCTAGAAAAAACTGATTAAGAAATAGAACCTACTAATTCTCCTTACCTAATCCATAAAGCTCAGCAATGGCCCCTTCCCCTCCCAGGCATGTCACCAGAGACTGTTCTCTAGGGAGAATAAAAATGAGAGTCTGGACCAGGGGAAACCAGCATCATCTGGAAGCAACCTCCTTATGCAAAAGTTTACACACTGAGAGGGACGATTTTCTTGTCCTCAGAGCAGAACACTATCAGTTAATCTTATACCCTGCAGGGTAAGAGACTAGAAGCACCTTCTCCGAAACACAAGATCAGCACTGAAAAAAAAAAACCCAACAAACAAACAAACAAACAAAACCCACAAAAAAAAAAAAAAAAACCCTCAATGAAAAGATACTGAATGACATTGGGGTTTTACAGTGAAATTACCTAACCAGACTATGTTATTGTAAAGTCTAGAATTCAACAAGACCTGGCACACAGAGTTTCCAAGTAGCTTTTTTTTAACTGTCTAATTCTTTTTTTTTTAATTTTAAAATCTTTAATTCTTACATGCGTTCCCAAACATGAACTCCCCTCCCACCTCCCTCCCCATAACATCTCTCTGGGTCATCCCCATGCACCAGCCCCAAGCATGCTGTATCCTGCGTCAGACATAGACTGGCGATTCAATTCTTACATGATAGTATACATGTTAGAATGCCATTCTCCCAAATCATCCCACCCTCTCCCTCTCCCTCTGAGTCCAAAAGTCTGTTATACACAGCTGTGTCTTTTTTCCTGTCTTGCATACAGGGTCGTCATTGCTATCTTCCTAAATTCCATATATATGTGTTAGTATACTGTATTGGTGTTTTTCTTTCTGGCTTACTTCACTCTGTATAATCGGCTCCAGTTTCATCCATCAGAACTGATTCAAATGAGCTCTTTTTAATGGCTGAGTAATACTCCATTGTGTATATGTACCTCAGCTTTCTTATCCATTCATCTGCTGATGGACATCTAGGTTGTTTCCATGTCCTGGCTATTATAAACAGTGCTGCGATGAACATTGGGGTACATGTGTCTCCTTCAATTCTGGTTTCCTCAGTGTGTATGCCCAGCAGTGGGATTGCTGGGTCATAAGGTAGTTCTATTTGCAATTTTTTAAGGAATCTCCACACTGTTCTCCATAGTGGCTGTACTAGTTTGCATTCCCACCAACAGTGTAGGAGGGTTCCCTTTTCTCCACACCCTCTCCAGCATTTATTGCTTGCAGATTTTTGGATCGCAGACATTCTGACTGGTGTGAAGTGGTACGTCATTGTGGTTTTGATTTGCATTTCTCTGATAATGAGTGATGTTGAGCATCTTTTCATGTGTTTGTTAGCCATCCGAATGTCTTCTTTGGAGAAATGTCTATTTAGTTCTTTGGCCCATTTTTTGATTGGGTCGTTTATTTTTCTGGAATTGAGCTGCAGGAGTTGCTTGTATATTTTTGAGATGAGTTGTTTGTCAGTTGCTTCATTTGCTATTATTTTCTCCCATTCAGAAGGCTGTCTTTTCACCTTGCTTATAGTTTCCTTTGTTGTGCAGAAGCTTTTAATTTTAATTAGATCCCATTTGTTTATTTTTGCTTTTATTTCCAGAATTCTGGGAGGTGGATCATAGAGGATCCTGCTGTGATTTATGTCTGAGAGTGTTTTGCCTATGTTCTCCTCTAGGAGTTTTATAGTTTCTGGTCTTACATTTAGATCTTTAATCCATTTTGAGTTTATTTTTGTGTGCGGTGTTAGAAAGTGATCTAGTTTCATTCTTTTACAAGTGGTTGACCAGTTTTCCCAACACGACTTGTTAAAGAGATTGTCTTTTCTCCATTGTATATTCTTGCCTCCTTTGTCAAAGATGAGGTGTCCATATGTGTGTGGATTTATCTCTGGGCTTTCTATTTTGTTCCATTGATCTATATGTCTGTCTTTGTGCCAGTACCATACTGTTTTGATGACTGTGGCTTTGTAGTAGAGCCTGAAGTCAGGCAAGTTGATTTCTCCAGTTCCATTCTTCGTTCTCAAGACTGCTTTGGCAATTCGAGGTTTTTTGTATTTCCATACAAATCTTGAAATTATTTGTTCTAGTTCTGTGAAAAATATGGCTGGTAGCTTGATAGGGATTGCATTGAATTTGTAAGTTGCTTTGGGTAGTATACTCATTTTCACTATATTGATTCTTCCGATCCATGAACATGGTATATTTCTCCATCTATTAGTGTCCTCTGATTTCTTTCATCAGTGTTTTATAGTTTTCTATATATAGGTCTTTAGTTTCTTTAGGTAGATATATTCCTAAGTATTTTATTCTTTTCGTTGCAATGATGAATGGAATTGTTTCCTTAATTTCTTTTTCTACTTTCTCATTATTAGTGTATAGGAATGCAAGGAATTTCTGTGTGTTGATTTTATATCCTGCAACTTTACTATATTCATTGATGAGCTCTAGTAATTTTCTGGTGGAGTCTTTAGGGTTTTCCATGTAGAGGATCATGTCATCTGCAAACAGTGAGAGTTTTACTTCTTCTTTTCCAATTTGGATTCCTTTTATTTCTTTTTCTGCTCTGATTGCTGTGGCCAAAACTTCCAGAACTATGTCGAATAGTAGCGGTGAAAGTGGGCACCCTTGTCTTGTTCCTGACTTTAGGGGAAATGCTTTCAATTTTTCACCATGGAGGATAATGTTTGCTGTGGGTTTGTCATAGATAGCTTTTATTATGTTGAGGTATGTTCCTTCTATTCCTGCTTTCTGGAGAGTTTTTATCATAAATGGATGTTGAATTTTGTCAAAGGCCTTCTCTGCATCTATTGAGATAATCATATGGTTTTTATTTTTCAATTTGTTAATGTGGTGAATTACATTGATTGATTTGCGGATATTGAAGAATCCTTGCATCCCTGGGATAAAGCACACTTGGTCATGGTGTATGATCTTTTTAATGTATTGTTGGATTCTGATTGCTAGAATTTTGTTGAGGATTTTTGCATCTATGTTCATCAGTGATATTGGCCTGTAGTTTTCTTTTTTTGTGACATCTCTGTCAGGTTTTGGTATTAGGGTGATGGTGGCCTCATAGAATGAGTTTGGAAGTTTACCTTCCTCTGCAATTTTCTGGAAGAGTTTGAGGAGGATAGGTGTTAGCTCTTCTCGAAATTTTCAGTAGAATTCAGCTGTGAAGCCGTCTGGACCTGGGCTTTTGTTTGCTGGAAGATTTCTGATTACAGTTTCAATTTCCATGCTTGTGATGGGTTTGTTAAGATTTTCTATTTCTTCCTGGTTCAGTTTTGGAAAATTGTACTTTTCTAGGAATTTGTCCATTTCTTCCACGTTGTCCATTTTATTGGCATACAACTGCTGATAGTAGTCTCTTATGATCCTTTGTATTTATGTGTTGTCTGTTGTGATCTCTCCATTTCTAATTTTATTGATTTGATTTTTCTCTCTTTGCTTCTTGATGAGTCTGGCTAATGGTTTGTCAATTTTATTTATCGTTTCAAAGAACCAGCTTTTGGCTTTGTTGAGTTTTGCTATGGTCTCTTCTGTCTCTTTTGCATTTATTTCTGCCCTAATTTTTAAGATTTCTTTCCTTCTACTAACTCTGGAGTTCTCCAATTCTTCCTTTTCTAGTTGCTTTAGTTGTAGAGTTAGGTATTTATTTGACTTTTTTCTTATTTCTTAAGGTATGCCTGTATTGCTATGAACTTTCCTCTTAGCACTGCTTTTATAGTGTCCCACAGGTTTTGGGTTGTTGTGTTTTCATTTTCATTAGTTTCTATGCATATTTTGATTTCTTTTTTGATTTCTTCTGTGATTTGTTGGTTATTCAGAAGTGTGTTGTTCAACCTCCATATGTTGGAATTTTTAATAGTTTTTCTCCTGTAATTGAGATCTAATCTTAATGCATTATGGTCAGAAAAGATGCTTGGAATGATTTCGATTTTTTTGAATTTATCAAGTTTAGATTTATGGCCCAGGATGTGATCTATCCTGGAGAAGGTTCCATGAGCACTTGAAAAAAAGGTGAAATTCATTGTTTTGGGGTGAAATGTCCTATAGATATCAATTAGGTCTAACTGATCTAATGTATCATTTAAAGTTTGCGCTTCTTTGTTAATTTTCTGTTTAGTTGATCTGCCCATAGGTGTGAGTGGGGTATTAAAGTCTCCCACTATTATTGTGTTGTTGTTGATTTCCCCTTTCATACTTGTTAGCATTTGTCTTACATATTGTGGTGCTCCTATATTGGGTGCATATATATTTATAATTGTTATATCTTCTTCTTGGATTGATCCTTTGATCATTATGTAGTGGCCTTCTTTGTCTCTTTTCACAGCCTTTGTTTTAAAGTCTATTTTATCGGATATGAGTATTGCCACTCCTGCTTTCTTTTGGTCTCTATTTGCGTGGTATATCTTTTTCCAGCCCTTCACTTTCAGTCTGTATGTGTCCCTTGTTTTGAGGTGGGTCTCTTGTAAGCAGCATATAGAGGGGTCTTGTTTTTGTATCCATTCGGCCAGTCTTTGTCTTTTGGTTGGGGTGTTCAACCCATTTACGTTTAAGGTAATTACTGATAAGTATGATCCCATTACCATTTACTTTATTGTTTTGGGTTCGGGTTTATACACCCTTTTCGTGTTTCCTGTCTAGAGAATATCCTTTAGAATTTGTTGGAGAGCTGGTTTGGTGGTGCTGAATTCTCTCAGCTTTTGCTTTTCTGTAAAGCTTTTGATTTCTCCTTCATATTTGAATGAGATCCTTGCTGGGTACAGGAATCTAGGCTGTAGGTTATTGTCTTTCATCACTTTAAGTATGTCTTGCCATTCCCTCCTGGCCTGAAGAGTTTCTATTGAAAGATCAGCTGTTATCCTTATGGGAATCCCCTTGTGTGTTATTTGTTATTTTTCCCTTGCTGCTTTTAATATTTGTTCTTTGTGTTTGATCTTTGTTAATTTGATTAATATGTGTCTTGGGGTGTTTCACCTTAGGTTTGTCGTATTTGGAACTCTCTGTGTTTCTTGGACTTGGGTGATTATTTCCTTCCCCATTTTAGGGAAGTTTTCAACTATTATCTCCTCAAGGATTTTCTCCTGATCTTTCTTTCTGTCTTTTTCTTCTGGGACTCCTATAATTCGAATGTTGGAGCATTTCATATTGTCCTGGAGGTCTCTGAGATTTTCCTCGTTTCTTTTAATTCATTTTTCTTGTTTCCTCTCTGATTCATTTATTTCTACCATTCTATCTTCTATTTCACTAATCCTATCTTCTGCCTCCGTTATTCTATTTGTTGCCTCCAGAGTGTTTCTGATCTCATTTATTGCATTATTTATTATATTTTGACTCTTTTTTATTTCTTCTAGGTCCTTGTTAAACCTTTCTTGCATCTTCTCAATCCTTGTCTCTAGGCTATTTATCTGTGATTCCATTTTGATTTCAAGATTTTGGATTATTTTCACTATCAATATTTGGAATTCCTTCTCAGGTAGATTCCCTACTTCTTCCTCTTTTGTTTGGTTTGGTGGGCAACTCTCCTGTTCCTTTACCTGCTGAGTATTCCTCTGTCTCTTCATCTTGGTTATATTGCTGTGTTTGGGGTGGCCTTTTCATATTCTGGTAATTTGTGGAGTTCTCTTTATTACAGAGCTTCCTCACTGTGGGTGGGGTTCTATCAGTGGCTTGTCAAGGTTTCCTGGTTAGGGAGGCTTGTGTTGGAGTTCTGGTGAGTGGAGCTGGGTTTCTTCTCTCTGGAGTGCAGTGGAGTGACCCGTAATGGGTTATGAGACATCAAAGGTTTTGGAATAATTTTGAGCTGCCTGTATACTGAAGCTCAGGGGAGTGTTCCTGTGTTGCTGGAGAATTTGCATGGTATGTCTTGTTTTGGAACTTGTTGGCCCTTGGGTGGAGCTTGGTTTCAGTGTAGGTATGAAGGCATTTGATGAGGTCCTATTGCTTAATGTTTCCTGAATTCAAGAGTTCTCTAATGTTTTCAGGCTTTGGATTTAAGCCTCCTGCTTCTGGTTTTCAGTTTTATTTTTACAGTAGCCTCTAGACTTCTCCATCTATATAGCACCGATGATAAAACATCTAGGTTAAAGATGAAAAGTTTCTCCACATTGAGGGACACTCAGAGAGGGTCACTGAGTTACATGGAGAAGAGAAGATGGAGGGGGTAGTTAGAGGTGACTGGAATGAGATGTGGTGAGATCAAAAGGGGAGAGAGCAAGCTAGCCAGTAGTCACTTCCTTATGTGCGCTCTATAGTCTGGACCGCTCAGAGGTATTTACGGAGTTATACGGGGAAGAGGAGAGGGAGGAAGTAGACAGAGGTGACCAGGAGGATAAGAGAGAGGAATGAGAAGGAGAGAGACAAATCCTGCCAGTAACTAGTTCCTTAGGTGTTCTCCACCGTCTAGAACACACAGTGATTCACAGAGTTGGATAGAGAAGAGATGGGGGGGAAAGAGACAGAGGCCACCTGGTGGAGAAAAAGGAGAGTCCAAAGGAGGAGAAAGTGGTCAAGCCAGTAATCTCGCTCTCAGGTAAACTTGGGTAGTG